>NW_024061971.1:0-1326839 GCF_006381635.1 Hibiscus syriacus | reverse complement strand
TTTACTGGTGTTCATTTCAAATTGAAGCTATGAAGCAGATGATGCAGTAGAATCAAATGAAGAATTCATCATTCTAGGTGATTTCATAGGTTAATGCTTTGTTTATGTCAGTGAACAATATTGAACTACATTACATTTTGCTTGGATGTTTGTAAACTTTGATTTATTTATGTTCTTATGTATTGTTACTTAATTCAAATCGTAATTAAATTAAGGTTGTTATTGGTTATTGTTACATGTTAAATTTGGGTAATAACAAAGTAGGAAAAATCATTTTGAAAATCAGTTTTAATTAACGGCATTTTAGGGGGAAATGTCACTATTTAAGTACATATTTGGCGGCATTTTCACAAAAACGCAAGAATATAACCAAACCTGTTGCGGCATTTGCAAAAATAAAAATGTTGTTGTATATCACGACATTAAGCGGCGTTATGCCTAAAACACCGCTATAGAACCAAACATGTTACGACATTTGCAGATAAAAACGTTGCTATATATCATGACATTTAACGGCGTTTTAAATATAATCGCCGCTAAATAACCTAACTTTTTGAGGTATTTATCAACATAAAACGTCATTAACAGTTGCGACGTTTGTATTAGTAACGTTTTTTTTCGTCAATTTAAAATGCCGCTACAAACTTGTTCTGCCGTAGTGGAGGCAAGAGCACGATTGTGTTGCACAACACATGCGAGGACTCCCTGTTGGCTGCTCCCATCATCCTACATTTGGTTTTCATGCTCACCTTAGCACTAGGATCCAGCTCAAAGCTGAAGGAGAGGTATGTGTAGATGCTCGGTTTTGTCTGGGGGCTTCGTATCTAGTACACGATATAAATTTGGACCAGGGAAAACCCAAATCAGCCCAAACAACATGTTATCCTAGCTTACAGTCCACGTGAGTTCCTTCAAAACATAAATGAATATCCAGCAGGAATGTGAGAAGCAGTTTTTGATCGTGGGTGAGATACTAAACTGTAAATGGAGTGGGGTCGGTTTTTATTGGAAAAAAAACTGCCAGAAAGGAAAGGGAGAATAAAAGAGAGGGATTTTTGGAACAAGGGATGGGCAACCATTTCGAGGGGGGGGGGGAGATTATCAACAACAAGGGTCTCGTTTGTGTAGAAAAAAAAAACAGAGTAAGCAAAAGGGGATTTCCACTCACTTTTCGAATGACGAATGGAAAGAATATTGTAGCATGAGTTTCACCATTGTATTCAAAAACTTGAGAAAGCAATAGAGATACAAGTTGAGATTCAAGGTATTCTTTTGATTTGTTTTCGTTTTCCCGTTTTTATGTGTGCATGTGTGTTCAAAACTAATAAAGAGAAGAAACAGAAAATAGAGAGGAATTAGAAATCACCTGAGTTATGCGAAATTTGGTGGAGTTTCGTTGACTCCATTTCGTTACCGTTTGGGTTCCATCGTCGAGGTGAGAATGGTGTTTTTGGTAGAATGTGGAAGGTAAGTAATCATATTTAGGTTCAAAAAAACAGAAAATAAAATCAGTGAGCATTTTGAAATCCTTTTGTTTAGGAGTTTAAGGAAAATAGAAAAAGGTTTTAGTTTACTACCTTACACGAAGATGTTGCCGTTGATCTCTTCGGCGTAGAGAATGAGGGCTGGTATGGCAGTGTCGGAAATAGGAGTAGAGGATAGTGGTTTTGAGTTTAGGTTTACATCGATTCGATGGTTGTGTGTATTTTGAGGTTTGATTGAAGGTCGGCGGCCATGGAAGAAGAAGCTTGTGTTCTCTCTAGGCATAAAGAAAAGAATTAGGAAGTTGGAGAGGGTGATGAAAACGACTGGGGTAGTATAAGCTTAGGTTAGATTTAGTTTAAAGTAAGTTTTATATTAGGTTTTAGGGCTAATCGCTTTGAGGTCCCTGCATATGCTGTTGAAGTCCATTCTGATCCTGAAGTCGAGTCCTGGTTTCTTTGTAATTTGGTCTTTATCTTTTTCGCACATTTAATTCTAGTCACTAAATCAAAATTTTCAAGTTTTAATTTGATCTTTATATTTGTCAGTTTTATTTAGTCATCAATATGTGTATTTTTCTTTCTTTTTCTGTTTATTTTCGCATTTAGCATGTAATTTTTGGTTAATTGACGTTTTAGTCTTTAAATCTAATCTGTTGTGTTTTAATTGATCGTTGTTTTATCTTAGATTTGTTTTTAAGTTAGTTGTTTATTCTTACTTTGCATGCTTAGTTTAATTTTATTTCATTATGGTCCTTCATGGTATTTGAATGTGAAATCAGTTATTAATTGCATGTTTTATTGTATATATTGTTTATTTAATGTATGTTAGTGTCGTAAATACATATGAATTTATTGTTTTTTTATCTATAAGAGTTAGAAGTTTGTTTGAGTGCATGGCATATTTGATTAATTTTGTTTTTGCATGACATTATTTTGCATAATAGTATGATAGCTTCATTTGCATAACTCGACCATATTCATATTGGATTAAGGGTAATATATTTTTAATTTAAAATTATTGAAGTGGGCAGTCATAACTGATTTGAGGTCCGCTTTTAATGATTTTAAATAAAAGTGTATCCCGAAAGTGAAACAAAAAAATTTTTTTTTGTCACCTAAAATTCGGGAACGAGAGAAAAAGAAATGTCGTTTATTTAAATATATCGAGAAAAGGTTGTTATATCTTTAAGATCTGGTCTCGATATTTGTAAATAATCGAACATTCTTTATCTTTCTAAAATGACTTGGTAATTTTAATTTAATTCATTTGAGTGTTCTTGAATGTTTTTAATTTTACATTTTGTTTTATGGGATCAAAATTCAAATTAACTTCGAATTTATAAAGTTCATTGCAAAAACGTTAATTAATCGATTAGGTACCGATTTAGGGCGTTGTGGGGGTGCTAATCCTTCCCCACACGTAACCGACTCCCGAACTCGGATTTTGGTAACGCAGACCTCAATTTGTTGTTTTAATAAAATTAATTTTTATTTAAAATAACAACATTTTTGGGTGCCCAATCACACCCTAATCAAAGATTGGTGGCGACTCTTTGAACTATTTTTTCGATCATAAAGGAAATCTGAATTTTTTTTCGAAACGAGAGGTTTTCAAATCACCTTTGTTTTTAAATTAATCATTTGAAAGAGAATAATTCAAAAATTAATGTGGTTTTTTTAAAATCTCACATTTTCACCTTTTAAGAAAAAATCGTTTCGACAGCTTGGCGACTCCGCTGGGGACCTTTTTTAGAGAGTCAAGCCGATAGTCGATTAATTAATTGTCTTTGCAATTGAAAATTACAATTCGTTTTAATTTGATTTTTGATCCCTGTTTGGTTTTTAATAAGTTTTGTTTGTATTTTGATTTCTTTAATTTAATTTGATTGACAATTAAATAGTTGTACTGATCGTTTGTTAATGATTTCAGATTAATTGTGTGAATTTAGGAAATTTTGAGTGTTTTTATTGGTTGTTTTTTTTCTGCTTTTCCTCACACACTGCACAGCTGCATTGTCATAACATAAGCTAAAACCCCGCTCCGTCCTATTTAAGTAGGAGTGAGAGACTATGCCCTCGTGTGGTTTTCACCTCCGCATGGGATAGTGGATCGCTCCTGGAGCTCACGCCTTATGGTCCTCGTGATGGTAATCACCTCCGCATGGACATAAGGAGGTGTGTTCCCTCGAAATTGAACTCGATCCCCTAAAGCCTGTGATGGGTCAGGATTGAGGGTTCGGCAGCCCAATGGGGCACCGGCAAGGACAATTCGAGAACCTATTACTTTAGAACCTAACCCGGCATATAGTGAACATAGAGCCCGAACTTAGGTTGAACCAAACCCGAACCTTAAGAATCCCGTGAGGGGTACACAAGGAAAAGTTTTTTTGAGTCATTTATTTTCGTTTTTTCGAATAAATGCATGCGAACTAGATATCATGCGGTTAGGTTTATTTTTGAATAAACATGCGAATTAGATATCATGCGGTTAGGATTTATTTTTGTGAATAACAAAGCATGGGGGTAGATATCATGTTGGGTATGATCTGATAAAGCATGATTGGGTAACCAGCATGTGTGGGTAGGATTTTTGAATAAATTATTATCCCAACTTAATTGTTTTATGTTTACTAACCGATCTTTTGTTATCTTTGCCTTGTTTTTTTTTTATGTTTTGCATTGCACGATCCATTACATGGTGTTGATTTGGGGTCGATGTCCATATAGAAGGCCAGTAATATGGAACGAACGGTTCGGAAAGAGGTTGAGGACAATGTAGATGTTCTGAGGTGGTCGGAACAGTCCCAGTTGACCAATGGAGACAGCGTGATGCCTGGATATGTGTCAGAGTTATTTGGTTACACTCACATCAACGTACGTCAGAATGATCTGAGTGAGCTAAGAGAGATATGGGGAAGATGGGAAGCAGCCGATAAGGAGATGTTTTATCAGTTGTACGGCGATATTCCTTGTCTTCTGGATGTTCCTATTGACCGAAATCTGTTTAGAGCATTGGCGCAGTTCTGGAATCCGGCTTATAGTTGTTTTACATTTGGCAGAGTAGACCTGACACCAACAATAGAGGAGTATCAAGCATTGGTCCGTTGTCCGAGGTCCCAGATAGATAGAATATATACCAAGCTGCCAGTCACTCCTTCATTTAAGAAGAAATTACTATTGATGACCGGAATGAGTGAAGATTGGGTAATCAGAAACATTAAGAAGAAGGGAGACAGTGAGTGCATCTCTTGGGTTGCTCTGAAAGAAGTAATTGCTCATCATCCTGATAAAAGAAAGAAGCTTGACTTGTTTGCTTTAGGGATTTATGGGCTTGTTATTTTTCCAAAAGTGCTAGGATATGTAGACGTATCAGTTGTTGACCTGTTTGAAAGATTAGACAAGCGCGTGGATCCTGTTCCAGCTATTCTAGCTGAGACGTTCCGGTCTTTGAGTTCTTGTAGGCGCGAGGGAGAAGACGCTTTATAGGATGTGCGCCTTTGCTGCTAGTGTGGATTCTGAGTCATTTCAAACATGTTGAAAGAGCACCAGGACGAGTATTTCTAGACGGTTTCTCACCTTTGAAGGATTTTCTTGCTAAAGAGTGGCCTGGGGGTTTTACTGAAGAAAAATGGATGGTCATCTTCAAGGATATCAGAGATGGAGATATTTTGTGGCGAGCTTCGTGGAATACCTCTTCGGATATACTTTACCGATGTGGAGAGCGAGATTGGGTTCCTTTGCCAGGTATATGGGGCTCTGTTGGGTATGCACCGTTACTAGTTTCCAGACAGTATGGGTCAAGGCAGTTCATTCCAGCCACATGGGACTTGGTAGGGTCAGATTTTGCATTCAAAGGAGATCAGTATAAGGGTAAAGTTAAAGGGGTTGCTAAGGCCTGGAAGCAAACTCGTCGCGTGAATTTGTTTACCTATGATCTCGAGTTGTCTCAAGAGTACGAGCAGTGGAGAAGCGGTCGAGTAAATGACAATATCCCGATGGTGAATCCTGAAAATATTCAGCCGGTGGAGGAACAGTTGAGAGTGGTGCCATCTCCATTAGAGTTAGCCAAGCGCGATTTCGAAGCAGAACGGAGATAATGGAGAATGACTTTACAGAAGCTAGAAGATGAAGTGTATCAAAAGGGATTGGAGATTGACATTCAGAAGAGTAGAGCAGATCGAATTGAAAAAGTAGAGAAGCAACTTCGGCTGGATTTTGACGATCTTCGGTCAACTTATCAGCGAATGGTAAAAGCTCAGACAGGTTCTAGCTCGAGTAAGTCTGTTGAATTGAGGCAAGAGGTGGCGAGCCTCAAAAGAGTAGCCGGAGAGAGTCAAGAAGAGCTCAAGCAAAGCAGGCACCAAGTTAAGATTTTATCGAAGGAAAATGATTCTTTAGAGCAGCGGTTACAAGAGAGTCAAGCCCAGAATGAGAAGTTGAAGGGGAAAATTTCAAGTTTAGAGACTGCATTACGACGATACCGAAACAAGGAAGGTAGCTCGAGCCAGGGGGAGGTTGAAAGTCTGAAAAAACAAGTGAGCGAGCTTGAAGCCATGGTTCAAGATTTTCAGAGGCAAGCAAGTGAGCTATCGATAGTTCCCTATGAGGGGGATATACAGTGGCGTTTTCGGTGGGAGCGAGCTCAAGCGAGAGTTAAGCAAATAGAGGATTTTATTGCTTGTTACCTAAACCACGCGCGGGGAATAGCTCAATATTTGGTCATTTATCCGAGAAGCTGCTAATGTGACTGAAGAACTGGATCCCGAGGCTGAAGAAAACCAGAAGATCGTGGAGTTGCTAGCACACGTACAAGAAATAGGAGAGATGGTGCAGATTTTATTTGTGATATGTTTCAACTTTGTACTTGAACGTCGTTCTAATATAAAGAGTTGTTCTAAGGAGTCGTTCCAAGATCAACACCCTGCATTTTGCATATGCATTTTTTTAATGCATTTAATTTTTGCATCGCATTTTATTCATTCATAATCATATGTTTCATATTCATTAATAAATATCAGCGATAACAAAATGACTCTGTGACAGAGTAATACTGGAAAATCCCAAGTATATCTACAAAACAGGAAGAAAGTTATGGAAGACAAACTTGCCCAAATTGAGAAGGCTCAGTCGGAGTTACAAGATAATATCAAGAAAATACAAGAAGATATGATGAATGCCCAAAAGGAGATGTTTGCCAAGTTTGCGAGTATGTTGGAAGGAAGAAATCCAGAACATGGGAAAAGCCCTATACCAGAAGGTGTAACTGAAGACCCACTTCATCATCCAGGGTTAACCCCAGAACAATCTCAGAATGTTCAAGTGACCCCTGTTCATGTCGGGAAGGTGCACATTAATCCAGTCGGTGCTTCTGTAAACGTACAGCCTGGATCTAGTTCATATCAGGAAGAACATCATATCATCAAGTTCCAGACCTTGATGAAGAAGCCAAGAAGGATCAAAACAATCTGTTGGAAGAGAAATGGAAGCAGTTAGAAAGAGAGGTCAGAGCCATGAAGGAAGATACCAGTGTCTATGGATTTGACGCAAAGGAGTTAAGTCTAGTTCTGATCTGGTCTTGCCTCCAAAGTTTAAAGTTCCTGACTTTGAAAAGTTTGATGGTACCAGGTGCCCCTCTGCACATATCACAATGTTTTGTAGGAAGATGACCGGATATATAGGGGACGATCAATTGTTGATACACTGCTTTCAGGAAAGCTTAACTGGCTCGGCAATCCGGTGGTATAACCAGTTGAGTAAAGCTAATATTAAATCGTGGAAAGACTTGGCTAAGTCCTTTCTTGAGCAATACAAACATGTGAAGGATGTTAGGCCCAACAGGATGATGTTGCAAGGAATGGAAAAGAAGTCTAACGAAAGTTTTAGACAATATGCTCAAGATGGAGAGAGTAGCAGTGCAAGTCCACCCGCCATTGGAAGAGGAAGAAACAAATATGCTTTTTGTCAACACCTTAAAGGCTCCTTTTTTCTCTCATCTTATTGGTAATCCTTATCGAAGTTTTGCTGATGTAGTTACGGCAGGAGAAATGATTGAAATGGCTGTTAAGAGTGGGAAGCTCGAGGGAGGAGAGTATAGTAAGAGGCCACCAACGAGGAAAAAGGAAGGCGAAGTCAGTAATGTGAGGCAGTACGATTCTAATAACATCACTGTTTCCCGTCCTCAAGGAGCAGGGTCATCGACACAAAATGACAATAGACAAGGGGCGAGGGACCAGAGGAGAGAGAGGCCTCAATTTGACCCCATCCCGATGACTTATAAGGAATTGTTTCAGATTTTGTATGATCGGCATGTGGTTTCACCGTATCACGTGACACCAATGCAACCTCCTTTTCCCAAATGGTATGATGCTAGTGCTCAGTGTGAGTACCATGCAGGGAACCCTGGGCATTCCATTGAGAATTGTACTACTTTTAAGAAGGTTGTCCAAGCTTTGAGAACGAGGAATGTCATCAACTTTGGTGACAGTGAGCAGCCAAATATAGCTCAGAATCCGTTGCCAAGCCATGCAGGGGCAGGAGTTAACGCGATACTGAAGAGAAGGGAAAGAGAATTGTAAGGAATGTTCTGAGGTGGTATCACCTATGAGTTGGGTGTGGTGCCAGATGGTCAAGGTAGGATTGTTGAGGCCCAGTTTGATGGGTGAACAGTTTAACAGTGGAGAGGTATGTCTGTATCATAACAGCGAGGGACACAATATTCAGCAATGTCCTGACTTCCTATCTTTGGTACAAGACATGATGGACAGTAAAGAAATTGAGTTCTTTAGAGAGATTGCTGAAGAAGAGGAAGTGGAAGTTTGCGCTTCAGAAGGATCGTCTAAAGGGGTATACAATGCCAGTTGTCCCCTAATTATTACTCCCAAAAATCGAGTTATTGAGAAGGTAGCCCCGAAAGTGGTTATTACACCTCCATCTCCATTCCCATATCGGGATAATAAACAAGTGCCTTGGAGATATGATTGCCAGATGGGAGATGTAACAAAGGAGACGATGAAGTAGATGAGGTGGGACGCTTTACTAGAAGCGGTAGGTGTTATTCTCTTAATCAACCTAAAGAGTCTGAGAAAAGGTTGCAGTTGATAAAGGGAAAAAAGTGGATGTGCAGATAGAAGATGATAAGCCTGTTATTAATGAACCAGTAACCGAGAGTGAAGCGGTAGAATTTTTGAAGTTCCTGAAACACAGTGAGTACAGTGTTGTGGAACAGTTACACAAGTTGCCTGCCCGTATTTCTGTTTTATCATTACTTTTGAGTTCAGAGGCCCATAGGAATGCTCTGTTAAAGGTTTTGAACCAGACTTTTGTTCCGAAAGAATTGCCCGTTGAAAAGTTGGATCGGTTAGTTTCTAATGTACAAGCCGATAATTTTTATCTTTTTCTGAGGATGAGATCCCTTCTGGGATGATGGGTAGTCAGAAGGCTTTGCACATTACAGTTAAATGTAAAGGGCATGTGTTGTCCCGGGTCTTGGTTGATAATGGTTCAGCTTTGAATGTGATGCCTTTAGTGACTCTGAAGAAGCTTCCATTAGATAGTACACTTATGAGAACCTGTCAAAGTGTGGTTCGAGCTTTCGATGGGACTAAAAGAGAAGTGTTGGGCAAGATTGATGTTCCTCTGAATATTGGTCCAGTAACTTATGAAGTAGAATTTCTTGTAATGGACATTATGCCTACGTACAATTGTTTGTTGGGAAGGCCTTGGATTCATCAGGCCGGTGCAGTTCCGTCCACATTACACCAGAGACTGAAATTTGTGATTGATGGAAGGTTGGTATGTATTCATGCTGAAGAGGACATTATTGCTTCTGTTTCTACTACTGCTCCGTATATTGAAGTTGATGAGCAAGCCGTCGAGTGTTCTTTCAGATCGTTGGAGTTTGTCAATGCTACGTTTGTGGCCGAAGGAAAGAAGATACCAAAGCCTCGATTGTCAAACTGTACCAAGATGGGGCTTAAATTGACTTTGGGAAGAGGAGCAAAGTTGGAAAGGGTTTAGGCCGACAGTTGCAAGGACCGGTGAATCTCATATGCCCTATTACTAAAAAGATCGATTTGGTTTGGGATATCAGCCAACTTCGAGGGATAAGATGAGGGGAATTAAGAAGGTCCAAGAAATCAGAAAGGCCAGATTGGCTGGTGAAGACCTTAGCTGGAACCCATGACCTTCCCGCCGTTGAGTAGCATTTTCATGTCTGGAGGGCATATGTTTCAAGGGAATTCAAGGAACACTGAGGTGATGGTTGAGGATGCCTTGGGAGATTTAGGCATTCACGTTATAACTGATGATGAATCCGAGGAAATGAGAGCTATGGGCATTTATCCTGCACCACCGGGCTTTGTGTTGAACAATTGGACCGCGGAAGAACTGCCTGTAGTTTACAAATCTTTTACAGAGTAATGCACTGGAACTTTCTCCCTGTTGTTCATACCCTGGGGCAATAGGTGATTTTATGTAAAGGGTTAAGCTGTTTGTTTTTTTCTTGCTTTCAATAAAAGATGCATTCTGTTAGTTCCAAATGGCAAACATTTTCCCATTCATTTCATTCATTCATTCATTCTTTGTTGTATATATGTATGTATTTATTCTTTCTATTTATTTATATGGGAAAAGATCCTCCCATATGTATATATGTATATATATCTTCTCTTTCATTATTTTTTCAGGAGCTCAGATATCAATAATATGAATGCCAATGACTTTGACCCGGAGATTGATTTCGAGAAGCCTATATGTCAAGGGGAAATCGAAGATTGTGATGATGATGAGGGATGTGAATTACCTTCTGAATTGCTGAAAATGGTGGAGAATGAAGATAAGCAGATTCTACCTCATAAAGAGCCTACTGAGATTTTGAATTTGGGGACAGATGAGGATAAGAGAGAAGTAAAGATTGGTACCACTCTGTCAGTTGGAGGTCGACAAGATTTGATAGAATTGCTTCAAGAATACAAGGATGTGTTTGCTTGGTCATACGAAGATATGTCGGGTTTAGATACAGAGTTGGTTGTTCACAAACTGCCAATAAAGCCTGAATGTAAACCGGTACAGCAAAAACTGAGAAGAATGAGACCTGAGATGCTGCTTAAGATTAAAGAGGAAGTGAAGAAACAATTTGATGCTGGGTTTCTTAAAGTGGCTAAATATCCTGAATGGGTGGCGAATATTGTCCCAGTACCGAAGAAGGATGGGAAAGTTCGAATGTGTGTGTTGACTACAGAGATCTCAACCGAGCCAGTCCAAAAGATAATTTTCCTTTGCCACATATAGATACGCTAGTGGATAAATACTGCTGGAAATTCTTTGTTCTCTTTTATGGACGGTTTCTCTGGCTACAATCAAATTAAGATGAACCCTGAAGATATGGAAAAAACGACGTTTGTTACCATGTGGGGAACGTTTTGTTATAAAGTAATGCCGTTTGGATTGAAGAACGCCGGGGCAACATATCAAAGGGCCATGGTGACGTTATTTCATGACATGATGCATAAAGAGATAGAAGTTTATTTCGATGATATGATTGTCAAAGCTAAGACAGAGGAAGAACATATCGGGAATTTGAGAAAGCTTTTTAAAAGACTAAGAAGATGCCAGTTAAAACTCAACCCAAATAATGTACTTTTGGGGTGACATCTGGAAAGTTGTTGGGTTTCGTAGTAAGCCGAAAAGGAATTGAAATAGACCCAGATAAAGTAAAAGCTATTCAAGACTTGCCAGCCCCACGAACACAAAAAGAAGTCAGAGGATTTTTGGGGAGATTGAATTATATAGCTCGGTTTATTTCACAGCTGACGGAAAAGTGTGATCCCATATTCCGCCTTCTTCGCAAGAATAACTCAGGAGAATGGAGTGAGGACTGTCAAGAGCTTTTGAAGCAGTGAAAAGATATTTGTCGAGCACTCCAATTTTAGCGCCACCCATCTCAGGCAAACCCTTGATTCTTTATTTGTCAGTTTATGAAAATTCAATGGGGTGTGTGCTGGGGCAACGTGACCAAAGTGAGAAGAAAGAAAGGGCTATCTATTATCTCAGCAAGAAGTTCACTGAATGTGAGACAAGATACTCACCCATTGAAAAGTTGTGTTGCGCTTTAGTATGGGCTACCCGAAGGCTTAGACAATATATGTTGTATCATACTACTTGGCTTATATCCAAGCTTGATCCCTTAAAATATCTAATGGGTGTGCTTGCATTATCTGGAAGATTAGCTCGTTGGCAGATCCTATTGTCCGAATTTGATATTCAGTATGTAAACCAGACGGCAATTAAAGGAAGTGCTATAGCAGAATTCATTGCAAGCAGGGCTTCGCAAGAATATGAGTCGTTGAGCTTTGATTTCCCAGATGAAGATTTAATGGCTATTTCGGTAGAAGAAGCCGTGGCATCCACTAGCAAATATTGGAAGTTGAACTTCGATGGTGCTTCAAATGCCTTGGGACATGGAATCAGGGCAATTTTGGTATCACCAGAGGGAGAGCATTATCCTTTCACCAGTCGGCTTAATTTTGATTGTACAAACAATATGGCCGAGTATGAAGCTTGTGTTCTGGGTCTTAGAGCTGCTGTTGAACGCAAAGTAAAAATGCTCAAGGTGTATGGAGATTCAGCTTTGGTAATATACCAGCTCAGAGGAGAATGGGAGACAAAAGATCCCAAGCTTGTAGAATACCGTAAGTTGGTTATGGAGCTTGTTGAAGAATTTGAAGAAATAACTTTCAATTACCTCCCCAGAGAAGAGAATCAAATGGCAGATGCCTTAGCCACACTGGCAGCGGCATTTAAGATGAACGAGTATTCAAATATGATGCCCATTGAAATGAAGGCTTATGAGTATCCAGCCCATTGTTTTAATGTTGAAGAAGAAGAAGATGGAAACCCCTGGTATTATGATATCTTGCAATATATAAGGTATCAGAGTTATCCAGAACAGGCCACTGAGAATGATAAGAGAACCATTAGAAGAATGTCATCAGGGTATGTGCTTGATGGTGAGACCCTATACAAGAAAAGTCTGGATCAGATCTTGTTAAGATGTGTGGACGCGAAAGAAGCCAAATTGATTCTGGAAGAAGTGCATGAGGGAATATGTGGTACCCATGCTAATGGGCATGTTATGGCTAGGCAGATTATGAGATTTGGGTATTATTGGTCAACTATGGAAACAGACTGTATCAATTATGCCCGAAAATGTCACAAGTGTCAGATTTATGGAGATAGGATACATACTCCTCCTCATCCGTTGCACGTAATGACAGCTCCGTGGCCATTCTCAATGTGGGGCATGGATGTTATTGGACAAATCTCGCCCAAAGCTTCAAATGGTCATCGTTTCATTCTGGTAGCCATAGATTATTTCACCAAGTGGGTAGAAGCAGCTTCTTACGCAAATGTTACCCAGTCTACAATATGTAAATTCTTGAAGAAGGATATCATTTGTAGATATGGTTTGCCCGAGAGGATTATCTCTGATAACGCGTTGAATTTAAATAATAAGATGATGGACTCGGTCTGTAAACAGTTCAAAATAAAGCATCATAATTCCACCACTTATCGCCCAAAGATGAATGGGGCAGTAGAGGCGGCCAATAAGAACATCAAAAGGCTCATAGAGAAAATGACTGAGACCTATAAAGATTGGCATGAGAAGTTGCCCTTTGCTCTGTTTGCTTATCGAACTTCAGTACGGACTTCAACTGGGGCAACTCCGTTTTCTTTGGTTTATGGGATGGAAGCTGTCTTACCTATTGAGGTGGAAATTCCCTCACTTCGGATTTTGTCAGAGGTAAAGCTTGATGAGGCAGAATGGGTCCAAGCTAGGTATGACCAGTTGAATTTGATTGAAGAAAAGAGATTGAAAGCTATTTGTCATGGTCAGATGTACCAAAAACGTATGATACAGGCACATGGTAAGAAAGTTCGCCTTCGAGAATTCCATGAGGGAGATTTGGTGCTTAAAAGGATTTTGCCTACTCAGAAGGATTTCAGAGGAAAATGGATGCCCAATTGGGAAGGACCTTATGTTGTCAAGAAGGCCTTTTCTGGGGGAGCTCTAGTCCTAACTGAAATGGACGGATCAGAATTACCATATCCAGTGAATTCCGATGCTGTTAAGAGATATTTTGCTTGAAGAAGAAATAAAAGAGAAAAGAAGAAAAAAATGAGAAAAACGAAAAAATGATGGAAAAAACGAAAAGAAAAAAGAAGAGAAAAATGGAAAAAGGAAGGAAAGAGAAAAATGAAAAAGATAAATAAAGGAGGGTTCAAGATGAAAACCCGAAAAGGGCGTCTTGGAACCAAATGAGGTCTCAAGTTGAAAACCCGCAAAGGGCGACTTGAGTTGAATTTGA
This sequence comes from Hibiscus syriacus, assembly GCF_006381635.1. Taxonomy (NCBI): domain Eukaryota; kingdom Viridiplantae; phylum Streptophyta; class Magnoliopsida; order Malvales; family Malvaceae; genus Hibiscus; species Hibiscus syriacus. Next base: position 1,312,990 of record NW_024061971.1, on the reverse strand, counting down.
AATTCAGAATTCGCGCATGGTGGAGGTTCTGAATCAATTTTGGAAGTGGAAAGAGCTCCTAATATGGATATTAACAATGAAAGTTGGTGATCAAGGATGAGACTAAAGGTTAATGAGTCTCGATGAAAACAACCAGAAGAGAAATTGAATGCATATGAGATTCAATACTGGTTTAGGGCATCCAATGATAGAGATTTGGGGAGTTTAGAAGTAGCTTCATACTCTTAAGCACCACAATTTTGGAGATCCTTCTGACAGAAGCTACACTCGAGATATTCTAACGGCGTGCCAGTTCAAAAGCATTTGCATTATTGATATTTGAAGACGCCTACTCTTTTGTTCTTTTACTGTTTCCAGTTAAAAGTTTGCCATTTAGTTGCCTAAAATTCTCTGTATTTATACAAATAAAGAGATGTCTTTTCTTGATAATTTCCCTTTTGCAAACATCTTATTTTGAAAGGTTAAAACATATGGCTTAACTTGAAGTACATGAGATCATTTTGTATTATTGTGCAAAAGGTTTTGGAAAATGCAGGTATTCTGAAGTTGACAATGGTTTAAACATGTAAGCTTGTGTGGCCATGGGAAACTAAAATCCTCAAATTCAAAGAAAATCTCAGCCATTAAAAGATGACCCAAGGAGGTTATCATTGGTCGAGAAGTTGGTCAGGGATACTGACGGGTTTCAAGAAAGAAATAAGTCAAGGTACTGTTAAGGCGAGAGATATGGAATTGAGATTGTCAACTGGGGTGAACTGGTCAAACGTTCTGTGCCCAAGATGAAGTCGAGTTCCATCGAGATCAAAAGGAGATAGAGTTCCTTCAAAGAAGAAAACACATTGAATTGCATAATTGCATACATTTTAGGCATGAGTAGGATGACATTCATAATCGCATGATGGCTTAAATATCTACAGGTTTCCCAGGGATAGTTGAAGATTGAAGATATGAAAGCATCGAGATGAAGATAACTGGTCTTGAGATTTTGACAAGAATGATGTTTATACGAAAATTGAGTCAAAGCAGATTCAAACATCCAATGGCTCCAGACAAGTTTTCACGATGGAGATGGATTTTCAAAAATTTTCTCAACTTCTAAATTTTTTAGTATAATATTTTTCAAATATACATTCATGATGAATAATGTTTGATTTTCAGGTTTGACCTTTGAAGCAAATCATCTATAAGCCTTCACGAAAGAGTAGTGAAGCAAATTCGTTTGTTGAAGATTGAGTCCTATACTCTCTGAAGGAATAGGGAGCGGACAAGTTCGTTGAAGATTGAGTCCTATACTCTCTGAAGGAATAGGGAGCGGACAAGTTCGTTGAAGATTGAGTCCTATACTCTCTGAATGAATAGGGAGCGGACAAGTTCGTTGAAGATTGAGTCCTATACTCTCTGAATAAATAGAGAGCGGACAAGTTCGTTGAAGATTGAGTCCTATACTCTCTGAAGGAATAGGGAGCGGACTAGTTCGTTGAAGATTGAGTCCTATACTCCCTGAAAGAATAGGGAGCGGACCTGTTTATTGAAGATTTTTCGAGTTCTATACTCTCTGAAGGAATAGAGAGCGGACCCGTTTTATTAAAGATTGTTCAAGTCTTATACTCTCTGAATGAATAGAGAGCAGACACGTTTTATGAAGATTGTTCGAGTCTTATACTTCCTGAAGGAATAGGGAGCAGGCTCGTCATTTAAAGATTTTTCAAGTATTTATCCTGACGTAACATTCTCAAGACCAGACAAATTCGGTCATCTTTTGATCTTTGCTCTATTCTCGTTACACGACAATGAACAAAGAGGGGCAGCTGTAGATGCTTAATTTGTCTGGGTAGTTAGGAAACCAGAAAAATTAGAGGGAACGGTTTGTAGAGAGTGGGGGTATGGTGAGTTATCAAAAAAACTGTAAATGGGGGATGGTCAGTTTTTTTTAGATATAACCATTCATCAACACAAGAAAAAGGGGAGACAATAGGATAGAGAAAAACCAGAGACAAAAAAAAAATGGAACGAAAAACATAGAAAAGGAAAAAAGAACAGTGCTTGTAAAAGGGATTTTCCATATTCAGAGATAAAAGAAAAAACACCATTTTTTTCTGGTATTCTAGGCACAAGCAGTGAGTTTGGAAAGCAACAAGAGCAATCAACAGAAACAGAGACAACAACCAATCGAAAACAGTGAAATCAAAGGATCTTCTTCCCCTTCATTTTTTCATACAGAGCTACAACAGATTTCTTTTTCGTTTTCCTTTAAGCAAGGTAAGTATTAAAACTCGTTTTTGTATATGAAGTATTTCATTAGATATAAAAAATCAGTGGAAATTTCTTGAGATATTCGATTATTTTAAGTTCTAGTGCATGGTTATATGAATGTTTTGAATATAAGTAAAATAAGGGAGGAAGTAGGGTCGATTTGGGTTAGCTTTTACCTCTATAGTTGTCGTGAGTGTTGGATTAGGAGGGCTCGGGCTTCATCGAGGGTTACGAAAGCGTGGTGGTCTGCCGAGCATCGACGAGCTGTGGGATCTTGGTGTACATCCACCGTTCGTGAAGGGAGATAATCATAGAAGAGAGCAAGATGGCCATGGCAGCCGTTCGGTCGAATGGAAGAAGAAGGGAGAGATAGAGAAGATGAGTGAAACGGCTGAGGGTTAGGTTTAATATGAGTGTAGGATTAGGTTTAGTTTAAAGTAGGTTTTATGTTAGGTTATTAGGGCTAATTATTTTAAGGTCACTGCGTATGCTGTTAATTTCCATTTTAGTCCTGAAGCCGAGTATTGTTTGCTTCGTAATTTGGTCTTTAATTTTTATGAACATTTGATTTTAGTCCTAAATGCTAGGGTATCTATTTTCTCTTGTTTGCATATTCGGTCTTCTAGTTTTGCATGTTCTATTTTAGTCCATTTTGTGTGTTTAATTGAATTTTGCAATGATTGTGATTCTGGCTCATTACTTTAAAAAGTTTCTATTTTGACCCCATTATTTATTCAAGTTAATATCTTGTATTTTTACGTTTGGTATGTAATTATGTTAATATTTTCATTTTCGTCCATAGATTTAATTTAGTCATAATTTAGACTTTTTTTTTAATTAATTCTTTAAATTTAAATTTATTTTATTCTTAGATTTGTTTTTAAGTTAGTTGTTTATTCTTACTTTGCATGCTTAGTTTAATTTTATTTCATTATGGTCCTTCATGGTAATTTTGAATGTGAAATCGAGTTATTAATTGCATGTTTTATTGTATATATTGTTTTATTCTAATGTATGTTAGTGTCGTAAATACATATGAATTTTATTGTTTTTTTTATCTATAAGAGTTAGCAGTTTGTTTGAGTGCATGGCATATTTTGATTAATTTTGTTTTTGCATGACATTATTTTGCATAATATGTATGATAGCTTCATTTGCATAACTCGACCATATTCATAATTGGATTAAGGGTAATATATTTTTAATTTAAAATTATTGAAGTGGGCAGTCATAACTGATTTGAGGTCCGCTTTTAATGATTTTAAAATAAAAGTGTATCCCGAAAGTGAAACAAAAATTTTTTTTTGTCACCTAAAATTCAGGAACGAGAGAAAAAGAAATGTTCGTTTATTTAAATATATCGAGAAAAGGTTGTTATATCTTTAAGATCTGGTCTCGATATTTGTAAATAATCGAATATTCTTTATCTTTCTAAAATGACTTGGTAATTTTAATTTAATTCATTTGAGTGTTCTTGAATGTTTTTAATTTTACATTTTTGTTTTATGGGATCAAAATTCAAATTAACTTCGAATTTGTAAAGTTCATTGCAAAAACGTTAATTAATCGATTAGGTACCGATTTAGGGCGTTGTGGGGGTGCTAATCCTTCCCCACACGTAACCGACTCCCGAACTCGGATTTTGGTAACGCAGACCTCAATTTGTTGTTTTAATAAAAATTAATTTTTATTTAAAATAACAAACATTTTTGGGTGCCCAATCACACCCTAATCAAAGATTGGTGGCGACTCTTTGAACTATATTTTTTCGATCATAAAGGAAATCTGAATTTTTTTTCGAAACGAGAGGTTTTCAAATCACCTTTGTTTTTAAATTAATCATTTGAAAGAGAATAATTCAAAAATTAATGTGGTTTTTTTAAAATCTCACATTTTCACCTTTTAAGAAAAAATCGTTTCGACACCGACGAGCTGCTGACTGCCGTAATAGTAGCATTCCAACTGTCTGGTAGAGATGATAAGAGAATTAAAGCTCGAACTTCATCATCGAATTCAATTTCCACTGAACTCAACTGGGTTGTGATTGTGTTGAGTTCATTCAGGTGTTGAGCCACTGATACCCCTTCTGCCATCCGCAAATTGAATAATCGCCTCATCAAGTGCACTTTGTTTGAGGCCGATGACTTCTCATACATACTGGAGAGAGCCGCCATAAGACCCGTCGTGTTCTTTTCCTTTGCTATGTTGAAAGCAACATTGCGGGATAGCGTCAGTCGGATAACTCCGAGGGCTTGTCTGTCGAGAAGAGCACAGTCTTCATTCTTCATGCCCTCTAGTTGCTTTCCTGAGAGAGGTTGATATAGATTTTTCTGGTACATAAAATCTTCAATCTGCATCTTCCAAAAACCAAAGTCCGCACTATTGAACTTCTCAATTTTCACCTTCCCTTGGTTTGCAGCCATAGCTCCCACTCGAATCTGGCTTCGTTTGGATCGTTTCTGACAATTCTTGCGAACCATCGAGTATTAGAACACATTCGTTGACAAATTCGTATCGCCGACAAAATTTCAATATTCACGAAATTTACTATTTATGTGAATAGTAATGAATAGTAACATCGCAAAAAATTGACAAAATTCACAACCAAAAGCTCTGATTACCAGTTGTTGAGAAATAAACAAGTAACGAGTAATTTCTCTATAACAAAATTAGTGAGAATGCGAAATAAAAACGGAAAAATAATACCCGAAATTGATAACGGAGTTCAACCAATTGTGCTTACGTCTTCGGACTGCTGCAGATCTTTTATTAAGAGAGAAAATTTACAGGTGTTTACAAAACACTCACTACTCACAAGAAACTCTCTAGTATTGGGAGAAAGAAATGATTTTTGGGATGATTTTGAAGCTAAATGAACTAGGGTATTTATAGTTGAAGCTTAGGGACTAATCTTGTAATTAATCCTATTTCTATTTTAATTAAAAATTGGGACCATTGTTGAAAACCCCAAGCTGGCGGTGCCCCTTTCCTTTTATTTAGCCGCAATATTTGACTTTACAAGAAGAAGATAAATGAAATAAATAACAACAAAAGAAGAAAAATGATTAAACCTCCCAAAAACAAATAGAAAGCTCAAGAAATAGGAGAGGAAGAAGCAAAGAGGTTGATACACATGTTAAAATATCATGGTTTTCAGAACCGGACCGGTTAGCGAACCGATCATGTTATCGATTCACTGGTTCAACCGGTCGATCCGGTCCGACCGGTCGGAAGAACCAGACGACGTCATAATTATTTAAAAAATTAAATAAAAATACCAAAAATATTTAATAAAAAATAATTTTTTATATCACAAGTCATATTCAAAGCAAGTCATAACATATATAAGTTAAAAACCATACAATCAAGTGAAACAAAATGATTCAAATTAACTACAACATAATATTTAAGGTAAAACATATTAAATAATAAATATAATTATATAACTATAATTAAAAAATAAATTTGGGGTTAAAAAAATCATAATAAAATGATATTGTTTGGTTTAAATTTTTTAAAAAAATCAATCTCACATGGCTAAGAAACATAAGAGTAAAAATATGAGAACAAAACAATCTTACATTGCTAAGAAACGTAGAAGCGCATCACAACTAACTTCTATAAATAATAGAGGTAATTTGGCAATCAAAATCATGGAGCCTTTTGGTGAGCATTGAGTGAACTATTCTTTCACTTCAATCAAGCTCGAATTTTAGGCTTCAATCGAGCTTCTAATTTTTTTTAGTTCAAGCCTTTTTGAGTTCAAGTTTCAATATTATATTTCGAGTTTGAGTTGAATTTGATAATTTTTAGGTTGTGAGTTTGAGTTGAGTTGAGATTACTTTTAAAGTTTTCAAGTTCAAGTCGAGCTCAGCAATACTCGAGTTCGACTTGGCTCGTTTAACAAACGACGTTGTTTGGTTTAATTTTTAAAAAAAAAAACAAAAATCTTGGTTTTTCTCGATTTTTCCGATTTTCAGTCTGTCCGGTTCGAACGGTTTAGCGGTTCTGGCCGATTCACTAATAGCGGTTCACCCGATTTAGATTGAACCGGACTAAACAACGATTCTCGGTTGAACCGATTAAACCGACGATCTGATCCGATTTTCAAAACAGAGAAAATATTGACATGATTGAGCCGATACAAGCAATGGAGAAGGTCTCTATGGCACATGAAGTTGAAAAGTTATGTGGTTGGAGAAAATATTAAGTATGCCACGTCATCAACGTGTAATTGAGAAAAGGTGGAGTGACAAAAAAAATTGACTTATAGAGTTTAATTATTAAATTGATTTTTTTGTAAAGTACAATGACCAAAATAAGAGTGGAAAGAAAGTTTAGTTATTAATTATATGATTTATCCTTTTTAATCTAATTATATATTTCAATATTAAATCAAATTATAGTTTTAAATCAAATTTAAATACCAATATATATATATATATAATCATCTTATGTAGGGGTTAAATCTTTATTTAACCTATGAAATTCTCTATTTTTTATCATTTTGATTTTTAAATTGTTTTATTCTTTTAATATTTGAAATTGTTTCATTATCCCTGATCCCTCACTGTTGATGTTTTATGTTAAAATCATATAACACAACAAATATATTTCTAATAAAAATTATTTTATACAATAATTTTAAAAATAAAACAAATAGTGAAGAAAAAAAGAAAACAAAATAAAAGTTGTATTTTAAAAAATATATGATTTATGTTCTCTTTGCAATTCATAGAAATTAAAATTTGAAAACACTCTAATTAGAGATTTTTTTAAGTACCCGATTTCAGTTGCATTAGATAAGTCAAAAAAGTATTTTCTAATCCCACGTTTTATTTTTGGTAAAAAGGTAACTTTTGTGCTGCAGTAGGCCTAATTTATCATTTTTATCCCTATCGTATTTTCACATTAATTTAACTTTCAAAGTTGTTCAATTGCATCATTCTAAACTATACCCTCATTAAAACCTTAAATCGATGGTTTTAAGATATATATTAAGGTTTAGGGTTTAGAAGTTATGGGGTTATAGTTTAGGATTATCAATTTAGGGTTTTAAGTTAGGAGTAAGATATAGAATGACGCAATTAAATAACTTTGAGGGCTAAATTGATGTGAAAATACGATAGGGGTAAAAATGATAAATTGAGTTTACTACAAGGGCAAAAGTGACCCTTAAACCTTTATTTTAATATTAAAAATAATAAAACGTTTAAAAATCTTTTGATTAATATTTATTATTTAAACACGAACCACACTATCTCAATGGTTAAGAAAATATTATTATTCTTTGAGACCTCGAGTTCGAGCGTCATGTATGCCAAGGGTATGAATGTTCAGTGTCAAATGGTTGAGAGTTTTTGAACATATACTACTTTGTATTCATTCCAAATTAATAAAAAAAAAAATTTAAATATTAATTTTATTACTAAATAACAATTTAGGTAAAAATAAATATTGTTAAATAAAATCATTTTCCTCAATCATCAAACCCCATTAGACTAATTTGATAAAAAATCCTATTAAACAAGAATATTGTTCGTAACATTAATTAGAAATTTTATAAATTTTATGATAAATATAAATTTTATTAATTACATATCAAATTTCGAAATACTTATTATTTTGATCACTATATGTGTATATACATGTGAACTAATTTGATTGAAAATAGTTCAACATTGCATATCCCTGCCGTTACTCTATCTTCACCCACATCCCTTGACTTGGTACATGAGCATGCACCGCAAACAAAAGGTAGTACCCCGGTGGAGCAATCTCGGCCGTCGACGGTCCAGCAACGGTTAACCCATACGTAGAAGGTGAAAGATTGGTGACGCCGACGATCTTCAACGACACCATCCTTTGATTCATCGAGAAAGAATGGGTTGCAAAGGATGGTGCAACAATGTTCACCTCCAAAGCATTAGCTGTCAAGTAAACTTGTAGTTGAAAACTTAGCGAAAATAACTTTCCTCCGTATCCTATGTTCTCATCTACAGATAAAATCCGAGGCTTTATCCGATCATATTCCAGGGATAAATACGGCGGCGAGAAAGATTCCATGCTTAAATCCGTCGGGTATTCGACGTTTATGAAATTATAATTTACGTGAGGATTGCTGCCACTTACGAGAATTCGACCATCGGGTAATAATATGGCTGATGAATGGTACATTCTTGGCCTTGTGGATGGTGACATTATAGCAAAACGCCAATTGGAGACGTCGGTGGACGGGCGGTAAATGATCGGTTGAGTGACTGGATCACGGCCTAGTTCCCAACCGGCGGTACCCGATTCCGCACCGTTGATTATGAGCATATCGCCGTTTGGCAGAAGTATCATGTCGCCCATGACTCGAGCCAACGGCATGTCTTCCATGGTCCAACTAGGATTTGGATCCAAAACCTTGAGCCTCCCACATGTTGATATTGCACGTATGAAGTTACCTTGCGTAGCCTGTGTATATGAGGCTCTTGGTGCACCGCCGCACACCATTATTTCGGGTTCGATAACTGCTTTGCTTTCGTCTAAAGGAAGCAAAACAGATGAACCGGTGCTCGGATAATTCCTCGGATCGTCACCGGGGATTCGAGGGAACACTTTTAGAACCCTGTTTTGATTATAATCAAGATATATCGATCTCGTGTTAGCGAAGATAAACAAGTTTCCATCTGGTAAAAGGTGCAAAAATGGATACAAATTATTCTCCACGTCTTGATCGTTTGTTTCGGTTAAAAAATTCAACCAAACAACTTCGCTAGAACTCGAAGGATAAAATTCATAATTATTCTGTCGTCTCCCACCAACAATTATGATTCGACCATCAGGTAAGACTTGATTCGTAGCATACCATCTTCGTTATATTAAAGACTGTGGGAACTCGATCCAATCGCAGTATTCATCGTCGTTACAAGGAGTGAAACTTCGAATATTTCGATCGCCGTCGTTGTAGCCGCCGGTTTGAACAAGAGTTCCATTAGGGAGGACTGCACCAGATGAGAACCAAGTATCGGTTTGGATCATCAAGGGACGAAAAGCATTGGTGTTAATATCATAGAGGATCGAGTGAGCAGTGCAGTCAGTTTGGAGAACAGTATCGGAGTTATCGACTCGGCAAACACCATCGGGAGTAAAGGTTTGAAGGGCCGAAATCGGTTCTGTCGAAGATGATGACCTTGTTATGGAGAAGAAAGGGATATAACAGCGGAGAAGAAAGGGAGAAATGAGAGTGAAGGAATAAAGAAATTGATCATGTTGATGAGTCTTTAATTGGCAGGTTAAGGGCAAAAAGAGGTCTAGGGTTGGAGTTGATGATTTGAGAGGTGAAAATTTGTTGTGAAAACTATAATTTTGATGAATAATTTGTATTTAATAAAATTATGTTATTCAGATTCGAGTGTAAATTTTAGATATAAATTTATAATATTAAAATAAAAATAAAGGAGATAGAGAGGGAGATTACCTTTGGGTAAAGAGCACTTCTTGAGGGATCAAGACAAGAAGCGTGATGGTAAAGTATAACTGTTACAAGCCTAAAACGGAGATCATTTGCTCGGGAAGTTCAGAAGATGTAGGTCAATTACTTTGCTTGAACCCAACTAACTCATTTCCATGTAACATTTAAAAAATTAATTATAATCAACAACTAATTGATATAACGGATGAACACGAATCAAGCATCTCGGCAATAAAAAATTATTGTAATTTCTTGAGGTCTCGGGTTCGAGTACTATGGATGTCAGGGTTGTGAATGTTTAATTTCAAAAAGGGTTAAGAGTTATATTTAAACAGATGATATCTTATGCTTACCTTAGATTAATTAAAAAAATAGGATGAAAGTTTAAATAATAAAATTTGATATTATAAATAAAATAAAATAAATTGAAAAAATCTTTTCATAATAGACCTCTATAATATTCGATTTAGACTAATCGATTAATGAATTAAATATTACCTTATTATACTAAAAAAGTAATTATAAACTACTAATATTTCGAAGTAAATACCAATATAAACATATTTGATATTTTTTTACATTTTAAAATTAATTTTTAAAAATATTGTATTATCTCTTATTCTATATATATATGGGTTAAGATCCACTTATATATAATGTAACTCTTTTAATTTTACATATAATATAGAGTTAATTCTTTCTTAAGGGATGTCAATCTTTTTTAAGAGTGGTATATTTTTATTTGTTTTTTTTATATTTCATATATTTAATTTATATACGAAAAAGAATTTCTTGAAAATTTTGGGGTGTTTCATTGTATACCAACTCTGCCCATTTATGTTATAAAGATTCAAACATTTGACAATGAACGCTTAAATATTCTACAATCATTGATGCTCGAACTCGAGACCTCTAGGAATAAAACATTCTTTTAATCACTGAGGTCATCTAGTTCGTGCTATAGACTTTGTATTTGATATAACAAAAGTTCATACATTTTAGGAATAAACCAAAATTGAGAGGCATTAGCTCTCCCTTGCCTTGCAATACTCAATCCATATTAGTAGATTAATAAATCAGATATCCATGGTTATATAAAAAAAAAAAATTCTATAAAACAAAAATATGTTTCACTACTACAATAATTAATTAATATTTTATTAATAAATTATAAATAATAATTAAATTTTGTAAAATATATCATTTTTAATAAAACATTTTAAATATAATTATAAGATAAAGAATAATCATAAATTTATAATATTGTTAAGGGTAAAGTACATAAATCGTCTCCCGACTATAGGATGATATTTTGTTGAGTCATTCGACTATTAAAAGTTATAAAATGACTATTTTATAACTTTTATTAATCGAAAGACTTATAAAATAATACCCTATAATTAAAAGATCATTTTGTTTTCTTCTTTCATTCCTATTTTCTATCCAAATCGGAAGAGATAAAATTCAACGATTTACGAGATAAACTTTTGAAATTTAGATTCAACAATCCATGTGCAAAAGCTTTGTTGTTTTAAATGTTGAAAACAGGTTGTGGGACAATACTACCAAGATGTGGGCCGCTCCGATTCTCAAGGAGATGTAGATATCACCATAGGAGAAGCACTACAAGCCACCGCTCTTACATCAGGAGAGAAGCCGGTGGAATGGAGCGATGCTGCCGCAATACACGAGGCGGAAGTGAGAGCCACCGGTCGTAAAACCATAATGCCCGATGGCATCACCGCCGCGGCTCAGTCAGCTGCTACCCGCAATGCTAGAACAACTAGAGATGAGGATAAGACTAAATTGGGTGAAGTTCTCTCCGTAAGTAACCACAATCTACTAAGCCCTACGAGTTCCATTAGAATTAAAAACTCAACTTCGAAATCTGAATTCACAGGTAAAATAAAAATGGTTTGAATGATAAAATATTCCAACGTTGATTTTTTACCGATCACGCAACGAGTGTGTATGAAATTGCAGAATGCATCGACGAAGTTGGCTTCAGATAAGGGAGCAACAAGGGGAGATGCGGAATCAGTTATGAGCGTGGAGAAAAGGGATGATCCCAACTTCACTACACATCCGGCCGGCGTTGCTACTTCCATAGCGGCAGCGGTTAGGCTCAACCGCAGACAGCGTCCGGGATGAAATACAATAGCAGTATATACTGACACCTGCATGCATGTTTTTTTTTCTGGTGCTGCCATTAACCCTTTAGTAACAAGCTTTGTAGTTTTTAACTACCCAAAAGTTGACTTCAATCTACTAGTTTGCATTAACTTTTGTAATTACTTTCTTAAATATACCAATGAAATAATTAATAACTAAATGTTAAATTTTATTTTTAAAAAGAAAATTTAAATTTTTATAAATTTTCAATAAAAAATTGAAATTTTTAAATCTTTAATTTTTTTAAATAAAGTATTGTAGAGGTAAATATGATTTTTTCAACTCAATTTGTTATATTCGTAAATATCAGAATTTAAACTCCTGATCTTGTTTAAAGAATTATTCAGATAAAAAATTATTCATATAAGATGAATTTTTTCAATTTAATTTGTTTTATTTGCAAATATCATAATTTAAATTTTTAATTTTAATTAAAGATTGAGTATTATAGAGGTAAAGACGATATTTTTCAATTTAATTTGTTTCATTTGCAAATATCATGATTTAAATTTTTGATTTTATTTAAAGAATTACTCAGATCAAATATTGTGGAAGCTAATATGAATTTTTTTAATTCAATTTGCTTTATTTATTTAGACTTTTGATATTGTTTAAATAACTTAATTTACTCTATTTATAAAATACCAAGATTGAAACTTTTAAAGAACTTAGTGCTTTCGTTGCGGGTTAAATCTTTACATTTTTAAATTCATTGATCAGACTATGGGTGGAGACTGGAGATTCAAACAACGATGAATAAGTGATGATTGACCTATCTTATGCGATAAAATTAATAACTATATATTGTGGTTATTCTGTTTCGATCTGTGGAAGTTTAATTACAAAAGAAATAATCGAACTGATATGATAGTTGATGTCATATAAGACTTACAATTTAAAATTTTTGAGTAATTTAAGAATTTTAAGAGTTTTGTAGATTTAACGATTTAAATTTTTGTTAAAAATAAAATTAAAAGATAACTTAAATAATAACTAAATAAATTCTAAAATCTACTTTGATAAAAAAAATCTTTTCAAGTACTTTTTTATTAATATGAAAATATGAAGAAGTATAAGATAGTATCGATTCAAATATAATTTTTAATTATTGGATATTGAACGCCCACATTTTTACATTCATGGTGTTCGAATTTGGGACTCAAGAAATAAAAATAATTTCTCTACTATTAAGATCACTTGGTTCGTACAAACCCTTTCAAGTATCTAAATAAACTAGAAAAATGTTTTGATAAAGTAACAAATTGAAAGCCAACAACATCGCAAAACTGAATGTCCTCAGGTTACACACTACTTTAAATACAACAAAACTGGGGCTTTGTCCTACATTATAATATACAAACTATTTGTGACAAAATAACAAATGGAAAATCAGATGATCAACCTATTGAACCTCTCAATCAAACAAGCATGTTTTTTTTCTTCTTCAAAAACAGGAAGAAAGAGGAAAATGTTAAATGTATCAAGAGACTGTGATTACCTTTTCTAATGTCAATTGCTTTGCAATGAGTTTGAGCAAATCTTTCACCAGCTCTCTTACTCTCGCTTCCCTGCCCATCCAAACGGATCACCGTTCGGTTTAGTATGATGGCGGGAAAAGAAGTTGTTATATGGAGAGCTAAATAAATATATTTATTACTGTCACCTCGATACAACTAGTTCGGAGAGGGTGGGGAAAAGAACTAGCAGATGTGGTTGCTTCTTGTCGGAATTTCCTTCTGCTAGGATAGTTCTTAAATGCGGCTGCAGAGGAAGAATGGATGCAGTGTCGAAATGAATAACTATATGAGCCAGTTCCTGAAGGACGGATATTATTTCTTCAAGCCTTGTTGTTGGTAGAGGACGATCACCTGTTGGTAGATCAAAATTCAGGATTTCATACTTTATAGGCCAAGTGAACCTAAGGAACCTAAGTTCAACATTTTAGGATCTGATTGCAAAAGGAACTATACTTACCGATCTCCTTCTCATCGGCTAAAAATCTATTCAAGATGCATTCACATCTCATCATGAGTACCATGATCACAAGTTTGCTGACTTCAGATCTCGTCGAGTTCCAACTACCCCCTTCATCACTAAAGCTGTGGGAATGTAGACAAAAGATTAACTTTTATTAAAATAGACATAATAGTTACCTACGGATGATTAAATGATGTCTTAAAGGTACACTTATGAAAGGCTATAATTCATTCCAGAGGCAAGGAGATGATCGCAGCAAGATAAATTCTACGTTGCTATGATTCTTCAAGTTTTCTGAAATACGCATGACTAAAGCATATCCGGACATGGTATGTAAATATGACCTAGTGACATAGTATGAATGAGGCTAGTCTAAGTATCTAACTTGTTTCAAAAAACAAAGTTCTTGTTACTAGATAAAGGAAATTCAAAAGGTTTTTGGAATGCCATTAAAAATGTGGACAATTTTCCAGTTTGAAAAAAGAACATTTATGTACAATTGGATTTTCTATAGGAGAAGCCTGCAGTCGCACGATTTTGCTAATGGGATTGTGATCAGGCTTTATAATCTCATTACAACTGATAAAAGTAATTAGAGCAACATTGAACAAGATACAATACTAAATCATCTTGTATTACCTGCACAAGGAAAATAATGCCTGTAAGCATTTCAAGGAAAACCTGCTACAGTGAAGAGGCATAAGTCCTACAGTCTCAACAGGTAAAGAGCATGTACGAGACGCGCAGCGATCCAAGGTGGAAACAAGTCGTTGCAGAATCTGTTAACATATACAAAAGAGTTGGGACCTTGAGCCTTGGAGTAACACATCAAAAGTCGGCTATCTTAACTCAAAATGTAGAACTGATTTTAGGTGGTAAAAAAAAACAAAATCAAAACAGAGTAGAACCTCAGCTAACTATGGTTTATAAGGGGATTCCTTACCTCAATAGGGGCGTCAATCGAGGACTTAAGAATCTGCTCAGCCAGAATGTCTACAATGGTCATCTCAAGGGACTCATCATCCTTGAGAGCGGTAGGGGAGAGGGAATTGGGAGGAAGGGCACGTCCACAATAACCCACAAGAAATATTTCATAGACATCTGCAACTTCTTTCCATATACGCGATCTTGCTGGCTTACTAATTTTTGAATCTGGTTCACTGTCCACGGGTATTTTGCTGATATCATCAACAAGGATGCGATTAAAGCCTTTAACAGCTAATCTCCAAAGTGAACCCTCAGGATTGTCTCTTCTCGTTATCATTGACCTAACAAAACCAACAATTATTGAAACTAATAAAAGCAAATAAGTCTCTATAACAAACACAATAAACAGGTATAAAGGAAGATATTAGTTCTTTTGGCAGTTACCAAAATCAGATTCTATTGATTAAATGGATGCAATATTGATTACCTATGACTTACAAGATATAAAAACCTAGAAAATAGTATAAAATAATCACAATAGAAATATTGCGCATCTGCAAATGCAGTATCATATACCTCCCAAGGCTATGGATAACTTCTGGAAAAATGATGTACTTTTCAATTGCTGGAGCTTGTAGAACGAGATCAACCAGAACAGGAATAATCTTTTCCGCAAACAAATAACTGGGGATATTAAGTGTTGCTTCTTGAGCAGAACTGGAGGTTGGAGACAGAACTTCAGCCTTCTGGACAGAGGCTTCTGCAGAAAAAAGGCATAAATATAAGCTTCATTTTATCCATATATAGCCAAAGATATCTGGTCAACTGCAATACTTTTTCCTATACCTGGAGTAAGGTCGCTAGTACTAACATCTACTGCCTCCTCTTCCTCGCCCTTTGGAGGAGAATCTAGACCTGGAAATACTGTAAGAGTTCTCGTAGAAGAATGAGCCACATTGAAGAAAGGTGCTTGGCTGGACATAACATTGGCAAGACTTCCAGTACAGTCCGCAGCAGATGATGAACATGTCCCTGCAAAAGTGCAGCATAAATTCATCTATGTGAATACTACAAAATTTTCAAGGCTGTTTTTGGTTCAGGATTATTCAGCTTGAATATACTCAGCGATTAAGTGAGCTATCTTCCCTTCAACCCATTCGTATAGGGGGAGGCAATGCCAATGAGGCTCAAAGGCTATACAACTAACATGGTAACTGTTATGATAAACTCAAAGCCAAAATGACATTGAAGTATTGGAAGTTTATGCCAAGAACAAGGGATGACTCAAATAAATTATTCAAACAAAGAACCTGAGCCGGCCCATAGAAAATCAAGGTAAGAAGAGCTAAGGGAAGATTTAGCTGGTGTCAAACACAGTATGTGCACATTATTGCTGATCTTTGCTACATCTAGTAGTTGATTTTGACATTTCAAACTCCTCTCGTTTTTTTCAAGAGCAAAATGAGCTATTGAACAAAAAAATAAGCTTTGTTTATAAGACACTTACAAACTCATCTTCACAGTTGTCACTTTTTGTCACAGTCTTCTTGATTGCTAAACCAATTATTGCAAGCAACCGTGTGTACATTTGATTGTCAAACATCCTTTGTGCTTGCACATACAGTTCTCCTATCAAGTTTGAAGAAATTACAGAAGTGCATAAGCATATCCAAAACATGGTTTTTCATTGAGCTGGAAATAATGTAACAATTATCTTGTAATTAAATTATTAACCGATGAGGTGAAATGAATCGTACTATTGACATCAATAACAAGTTCATGCATTTTACTTTCTTTTGTAAATAAATTCAACTGAGATAAAAATCTAAAGCATTACCAAGACTAAGCAAGACCTCCTGCTTCACTTTGATAGTTGTACTGTAGTTTGAAGATTCTTGAATAAAAACCTCATACACATCAAGTACTGAAACAAGGTAAGGCATTGGCAAGTTCCCCTGAAAAAAATTGTGTTTACTTTTATGGAATAAGTGAATATTTTAGCAAGGTTTTGAGGAGATCAAATGAAACTAACTTCATAATACGAACTTCCACTACAGAGAACAAAGTTTTAGAAGCACCTTGCTGCAATGACCAAGCACAGTTGTCTGTAAACAATTTATCGCGGCAAGAGAAACTTCTTTACTACCATTGAAAATGCTATCTTTTATAATGAGAAGCAAAGATTCCCACCCTGCAGAAATAAGTGAATTTATTGGGAGATCTTCGCAAAATGGAAAAAAAAGTCGGAAAAATGAAACTACTGATACATCAAAGTAACCAAATAATGGCCATACCTGACCAGAAATTGTTTATGTTTCTGAGGAAAGGAAAGAAAGAACGCAACAATCGAGCTATTCCACTGAAAACTAGTACAAGTGTCTCATCCCATTGTTTCTGAGCTGTGTTCCGACTACATTTATTTTAAGGATTAGAAAGTCATATAGCAAGAGAAATGACTGTCTACAATTACAATAAAAGAACGTAAACTAAGTACATATGTATAGATATGCAGCCAGATTTATTATATTACCTATGATGAATAAGCATGTGAACTGCTTTTCCTCCTCGAATTCCAAGTTCTTTCCCTTGCCATTCATCCCTTGATGAAGTTGCTGCCTGCAAGCAAAATCCTTGAAGCATGTTTACACAATAAAGTGAAAGTCTTAACCTATCCTTTACTGCTTTACAGCTTATTAACCTACCATATGGGAAACACGATCTAATGTTGGGAAAACATAATTCCAGAGACAGTCCTCCCACATGCTTTCCGAAAGTTTTTGCCCATGACCTCCAAGAATTTGAAAGAGTGTCCTGATAGCTGAATTTCTAACCTACAATATATATTAAATTTAACATAATTAAAGGAATTACATATTCATTGACAACCAAAAGCCAGCTTCAGTCCAAAAAAAACCAGCAGGAAGATTTTACAAGTTTTGGATACGGAGATAGAAGGTAAATAACACAAAGTATAGCAGGAATTAAAAATGTCAAAAGAGAATAAATTTTCTTGACAAATAGCTCTTGTCCAAGTCCAACCCCGTTGTTAAAGGGTATCACTAAAACCTATTATTTGAATCCATCAAACTACAAGTTAAACCTGAGAATCTAGTCAATTCCTAAATGAAATATACATCTTTGATAAACCAGCTTCTTACGAAGAAACTAAGCCTGTTAAGAAACTACCAACCGCAAAGCACAAATCCTAAGCATGTACATTTACATAAATATATTAACATTTTTACGCAAGGTCACCTCTTCAAGAAAAGGACTTTCCACTAGCCACATATCTAATGTGGACTGTCAAACATATCTCACCATGAGCAGCATAGACATAGATATTACCTAATTACAACATTTTCATTCATCTGTTCATTTTCTAGTTGCTAGGTTCGTTAGCACCTAGCACCGGTTGATGTGTATTGTGTGAAATGGGAATTGCAGAAACAGAAATAAAACATAGACATCATTATAACAGGAAAGTTATTGTACCTCTGGCCTTTCATCAGCTCCAAGTTTTTGAAGCAATGAGAAAACAGTGACTATCAACTTATCTCCGCTCACCATATTGACTGAGGAAGAATGCCTGTTCATGTCATTGGATATATTGTCAGGCTGCTCTTCCCCATTTTGACCATCCATTTTATCTGAAACAGAATTAACCTCTGCAATTTCTGCAGTTGTCTCTAGAGTGTAAATCAATACTACTCGCAAAAATATGCTATTAAAAAAAGATGAGACAAAATTATAATGGCATTTTACCTGTTTCCTTCTCTTCTGCAGGCTCATGTGACAATCCCTTCACAATGAAGTCTGTTGTAGTCCACAATAACCCAATTGCAGTCAAGCTTATATTCAACTCGGTTTTTTGAGCACCATATGCTCCAGTAACATCAATGCATCTGCAGTTTACAGATGCATATTTTGTTACCCTCAATGAGTTATTAAACATTAGTATTGCACATATTCATCTTCCAATGGTCAAAAATATCTTGTAAAAAAACCAATAAAGCAGTAAAAAATTTAATCACCCAGGATCTTACTCAGTGAGGTAGTTTGGAGGTATGGATGAAAGTCCATCATTCATAATTACACGCAGGCTCTATATGATAAAAGAAAAAGTTAGATTGAACTTACTTTATAGAACAAACCACAATGCCTGTATTTATGTGCTTGCATAACCAAGGAAAGATGTTTTCAGAAGATCAATATAATTTTCCCCAACACTTCTCTGGAAAAGA
Source organism: Hibiscus syriacus (assembly GCF_006381635.1). Lineage (NCBI taxonomy): Eukaryota > Viridiplantae > Streptophyta > Magnoliopsida > Malvales > Malvaceae > Hibiscus > Hibiscus syriacus. The sequence continues at coordinate 1,293,961 of NW_024061971.1, read as the reverse complement.
TTCACTAACCTGGAAACCCAGGGTGACAAGATCCTTTTCAGACGCACCTGCAACTGACCTAAAAGAGTGGAAAAGCAGAGATGACCGACAAAACAGAACCAGACAAAAGGAAGAAAATTACCAGAAACCTCAGAATACATACACCCACCCCAGTGGTCAGACCTTTATGGACAAGGAAAAGATCAACTTAAAAGTGTAAATAAACAGCAGTGTAGAAGGTCAAACCTCAACAATACAAGTATATCAGGCCAACTGTATCGCAGTTTTTCTCCGCACCTCTGGAAACCGATTGTAATTTAAAACAAAATGAGCATAGTTAACATGTAACTAATATTTTAATCAGTTTCACTGCAGTAGCATATACCTCCAAGACATGCAGTAGAATTTTCAACGACCCGGCACGAGCATCAATGCTTTGAGAAGAATATAGGACCCTCAGAGGAGATATGACAGCAGATTCAAGCAATCTTAATTCTGTTTCATTACTTCCTAACTACAGAGGGAGATAGGCGGGGGAAGAGAGAGAGGAGTAAATTTATGCAACAGTAATATATATTAACACAAACACACATAATCCTCAAATCATATAGTTAATCCAGTCAAAAGAAGGCAGAAGTTCTCACATCTTGAGAATTGTCATCAGATCTGGACAGTGTGTGATCTTCAGACTTTTCAGAACCTAAAACGGCACAAATTGATTGATCCAATGCATCAAGTGCCATGTTTCTCAAATTCTGATTAGAATTGTCAGCAAGCTGCAGCACATTGTTTTGCGTCATGAAAGATCTAAACACTAAATAATGCTAGCATTACTCATTGAATGAAGAATACAGTTATGATCACCTCAAGAAAGTGGCCAACAACTTGATCCCACAATGGTAACACACCTGTACCAGGAAAAAATCAATAAAAAGTTAAGCCAACTTTTTCTTCACATTGAAGAACCTTTTGGCAGTTATGCTCTTCAAAGTTAAGTTAATCACAACATAAGCATATATAACAGATAAATCTCCAAATACCCAAACATGGGAAGATTTGTGAATATTGATATGAGGCATGAACCTCTGATAATTTCATCTCTCGACTTATGATTATGAAACATCAAAAAACATCAGCAAAACCATACTACTTACGGTGAAGATTATTGACAAGGACGGATATCATTCTTTCAACTGAAAAACTGATACTCCCAATTTTCTGACTTGTTGATGGTCCAAAACCACTTGAAGTGTCAAGCATACATTGATGAGACAGTTGACAAAGTGCAGAAAGAAGTGACTTAACAGCAGATATGTTCATAAGTGCTGAGCTCTCAAACAGCTTTCAAGAAAAAAATGTCAGGTTAGACTAACACCTTATTATTACTTATTTACAAGATAGACAGGGGAGTGGCAACTAAAACGAAAAATGGAAGGAAAAAAATAAAACAGGTAATTCTAAATATTCTGGAACACCATGCACTTTTTACATTGCATTTTTAGATCTTCAAAACTTGGATTGACTACATAAGAGAACATGGACAAAAGGAACAGTCAAAGTCTAAATTTTACATTAGTACTCCCCAAGCCTTTAACAGCTATTATCCCACTAACAAAATAATAATAATAATAATAATAATACTTGTTTATAATACCTGAGAATTTAAAGAGGAAAGAATACTGAAATCACTGTATTGGCCGGAAGATGTTGTTGAAAGTCTTGGCACAGATGTGGAAACTTCCTGTGGATACAAAAAATAATAAATTCTAACACTTTTATGAGTGTGTTGAAATAAAACTCTGTTCAAGTGCCAGAAATCCATGTGAGGATTAAAACTTCAAAAAATAATTTCAAGAACCCCAAGGCCAAATGAGTTAAGGAAAAACAAGGCACCAGCAATAGAGCAAATATTGCTGATTCCAGAATAATGCTGTGAATTATTAAATAACAAAAAGATGGAGACAGGGTGTTACTGAAAAAATTACACCTAAAAAAGTGTCCCAACTTACCTGTGTGGTGGCATGTGGCGAATGGATTGCTCTGTCCAGAGAAGACAAAGTTTCCAACACCTACATTTATTTGTCATAAACAATCATTGCTTTGAATTCTCTCTGATTTCAGAAAGATATAAAAACCAGACCAACATACCAAAACCCAAGATGGGCCCAACACATTATGTAGTCGATGAGCAATATTGAAGAGAGTCCTCAAAGCCTGGGTTGTAAGACCAATTAGTACCAAGTAACTAGCTCAAAAAAGTATTTAAATTGTTATATGATCTAGAAAATTATTAACTGAATAGACCATACTCACAAACTATTCATAATACCTGCACATTCTTCGGTGTTAGGACAATGTTATCTCTCTGATCAGAAATCATGTCGGAACGTTTTGATCCAGGAGATAGTAATGCACCACTGAAATATCAATTTTAAGATTTTTCAGAAAGCTAGCACAACCTCTAAGAGGATAAACTATAAACATACGCACAATAAATTAAGTGTGCTAAACAATTTCCTAAAATGTTTTAAAAAATGCCAAACAAGATGCATTAGATTAGATTTCCGAAAGTTGGTACCAAGCTTATTTTTCTTAGAAGGAGGGAAGTTAGACCAGACTGACTTATTTTTCTTAGCAAGATTTAGGCTTGCTTCTTGGTTCTTAGCCAAGTTTAAAGATTTTTCTATTCCTAAGGACTCTGTAATAAGTGACCCCACCCTAGGGGATTTTTGTTCACCCGTTAACAAATCTATCATCATTAAGTTCCCTTGGTTCCCTCCTCCTAAGGGTTTCATTAAAATGAATGTGGATGCAGCAACCAGCAGTGACTGGAAGAGAAGTGGATTAGCTGGCATTTTAAGAGATGATGCAGGTTCGATCTTAGGTTCTTTCCAGGAGGCTTCTGGCCCGGGTCCACCTACTTTGACGGAGCTAAAGGCTGTTCAAAAGGGTTTATCTTTCTTTGATTCTTTGCAAGGATGTATTAAGGGTCGGTTGATAATTGAAACTGATTGTAAAATGGCAGTGGAATGGGTTAAGAATGTTGAAAAATGTCCAGATGTGTATGTAGTAATTGTCAAGGACATTGCTGATAGGATTAAAGACTTGGAGGATGTAATTAGATGGGTTGCTAGGACAGCTAATATAGAGGCAGATGGCTTAGCTAAGGCTGGAATAGGCTAAGCACAGTGTTGTTGTTAGGGGTATTTGTTTTTGGGTTTTAGGGTTGTTTTGTAAGGGGGTTATTCTAGATGTTTTAAATTTTACGCATCCTTTATATTATTAATGAAGTCTAAGTCAGTCTTTTCCTCCTTCCGCTGATTAAGGAACTCCTCGAAGAGTTCCATTAATCATGAAGGGGGTTTTTAACGAGGCCTTCAATTCTTATAAAAAAAAAAATTATTCTGAAGAGAAACCCAAAAGTCAACACTGGGAACAAATGTAAGAACAAAACCAAACTACCATCATTGTTGTCTTCAAAAACTAACATTAGCATCTTAGATTTATAAAAGGACCAACATCATCTAAACTGTATTTGGAAGCTTTATCATGACTTTTAATGAAGGAATCAAGGGGAATTTTGCTTCTTGCTTCTCATTACCAAGGAATTGTTGGGTCTCTTGCAAAGTTATCGATTACATCTTTTATATCAAGCTACCCAGTTTTCCATATTTTACTGCTGACAATACTGCTTTTGATATTTATGTTTCAAACATTTTCCAAAAGCATTATACTATTTGCAAGACTATTAGCTTAATCTGCCAGATGTTTCTAATGAAAGCCATCTTCTCAGAGCGCTCTCCGTCCAGATGTTTCTAATGGAACATATTGGGCCTCTTTCATTCCATGGCTCAGTTACTAGTCAACTTGATAGCAGTAGTTTAGATTTCAAAAAGCCTTAAAAGAAAATAAGGCACTCTTAAGCAACAATGAGAACAAAGATTTCTCTTATTTGATGTTCTTTTGAGTGTTCTTGTGGCAAGAAAAGAAGGGGAAAAATTAACAGCACTATCTTAAAACCGATTATGAATACCCTACAAAGGGGGATTTAGGAGGAAGTGGACAGGGTATTACTTTTGAAACTACAACCTCTACACTACACCCCACTCCACCCAAGGAGAAAAAGGGAAACAATCTTTACAAAAATCAGAAACCACTGTAATCATTAAGACATACCTTTTTCTTTCCACTTCATTTGTAAAATTGATAGTAAATTTGCAAAGTGATGCTAAGAAAGAATTTAAAGGTTCTATGGCATGAAGAACTCCACATGCCTGCAGAATAGTCAAAAGGGTTCAGCAGAAACAATCATCCTTCATCAGAGCATCTAAATAAATAGTGTACATTAGAAAATATAGGCCATTACTATGAAGAACAAATATTAATAATTAGACAGTGACCATGAGTGTAAACAACTACGAGCTGCTTTTGCAAGAACTAAAACCACAAATTAGCCAACCCATAGGTAATGAAATTTAGCTGAGCTGATAGAAACAACAGTCAAAATTGGCAGACACAATTTATGATTTATTATGTGATATGGGGTTACCTGAGTAAATGCCTGATACCCTTTTAATATTTCCAACACAATAGCCTCTCCTTGAGACCTTCAAAGTAAAACAGAATAAGAATGCATACAAACCTGGTTTTGCGAGAGAGGGATAGAGAGAGAGAGAGAGACAAAAACACAAACTCAGAAAGAAAAGTCACCCAACCTTGCTAAAATAAGGGACAGAGCATCAAGAATTGTCAACCACAACGAATCAACCATTGAAATACAGAGAACTGCAGTTTTTCCTGTACTTTTTGCTGAAGGTACATAATCGCTTCTAGGAGATTCAAGCTGCTTGTATCAAGAGAATAGAGAATTTGGTAAAACAGGCAAAGCATACAATATTATATAAAGACGGGACATATTCTCACTTACCTCCCCGACATCCACAGCTTCATCAGTCAGTGAAGCTACAGTAAAGACAACACCTAGCAAACCTTCAATTGCCAAAGAAATTGCGTGTGCCTCACTAGCAACCAGGACCGCATTATTTGATGCATCATTGTCAAGACTCCACTCAATTCCTGGTGGTCACAAACCGAAATCACACAGTAATAAAGTCACTTATCAAGAAACTAGGGAATAAATATGTCTATATGCCAAAGCATTATTAACAGAGGAAGAATCTGATACATCAATCCATGTAACTCTAGGTAACAGATGGACATCTCTCAAGTCTAAAAACTCACTATCTACATAAATTTTGAGCTATACAATGTGTTCTATGAAACCATTATAACCTAGGAGATTTCTATTGTATTCAGAAAAATGACCACCAATGAAATCATTTTCAGATTTTTCAACAAGATCATTCTTTTACCGATGTATTTTGCAGATGATAAGTAACTAAATAGCACGGTTAAGAACCCAAGAGGGTGGCACTGCTGGAGAATCTCATTTCTAGAAATAACAATCCATTGCCACTTAAGCAAAATGAACCATAGAAGCCGCTAACCACATTTGCAATCACTGTTCTCTGATCCATGAAATTACCTCCTTTCCTGCTTCCAGACAGGAAGATGAGCATATTTCATATTTTCAGCATTCTACATTCTAGCAATTTTAATTCCAACTAATTGCAAATGTGGAAAAGAAACCGATCATCTTTTATCTTCTCTCTTTTAAAAAAAAAAATAGAAATTCTATTATCCCATCAAATGAATTGTGACATCAAGTACAGCATATGAATATCAGTAGGGTGATCAAAACTGAAAGTAAGAGGATCAGTACAATGAAGTCTGATTTTTGCAAGGTCATGCTCTACACAGTTCCCAACACAATTTACATAATCTTTGGAAAACAGTGGCTTTTCTGAATTCCAAAGTTTCTTGATTAAATGCAAAATGAAACAAAAAAAAAAGTTCTTTAAAAGAAGAATAGGGTTTCCTATGGTGAAACAAATTATAAAATAAAGAATATCTTTAGTTTATCGTTTTATGTGCAGATGCCAAGGATAAACATATCCGACAGTGCCAAAGAACATTGGAAAAGATGAACTACAGATCCAAAATTTAAAACAAGAAAGAGGGCACCTTACCTTTAGCTTTGCTACTGAACATCCCTGCAACTGCTGCCAGGCTCTCTTCACTTGTCTCAAGAAACTATCAGAAAGAAAATGATGTTAGAGTGTTTAAACATGTATTTAGGGATCTTAATTGTACTACAAGTTCTCAGAGTTGAAAATCTAAACATAAAAACTCAAAACGAACAATTAAAAAAGCAGTTATCATAAGTTTTTTTTTATAGAATATTAGGCCTCGTTAAAAACCCTCGACTTGCCCTCCATATTACAATAGTAACATGAAGGACAAAGGAAGAGGGAAGAGTGCCTACTACTTTTATTAATCAGGAGAATAATACACTGCCATCCCTTACATCATACTTTAAAAGCCTTAACCCTAATTACATAAGACTTAAACACCTCTTCTTGCTGAAACCTTAACACTGATTACATAAGACTGAAAACAAAATCCCTGCAGAAATGTAAGGGAGTCTAGCACCCTAACACACCAAAAACAAAGCCTACAGATCATCCTATACCATCCTTAGCTAGTCTGTCCGCTTCCCAGTTAGCAGCTCTCAAGATTTGCCTTAACGTAATATCCTTCCCTTCTATTATAGAAACGATCTCCTTCACCAAGGATAGAAATATAGAGGAGCTTAGTTTCGGATTCTTGATCCACTTCAAAGCATTAATTGAATCCGATTCTAAAATAATCCTCTTATTAAGACCAACACCTGAATCAGACAACATGTACAACCCCCTCTTTATCACCAATAATTCTGCCATAATCGGAGGTTCCCCCCAACCTTATCAGAGAACCAGTGAATCAAAATACCTCTGCTTTCCCTTATGAGTCCACCTATACCACCTTTATTCCAACCATTCACCATCGCCCAATCAACATTAATCTTTATGAACCCGTCTGGAGGAGGAACCCAACAAGTAGGTTGGGATCCACCTTTTTTCTGTCTATCAACCGAATCAGCAAGAGTTAAGTCACCCACTAGGGAGTCCAAAGGGATATGCACAGCGTCAAAACTAACAGCAAACCAAGAGACTATTCGAAATCTAGCAATAAAGAACATCCTCACCACATCCATCTTTTCTTTCATGAAGATAACCTCATTCCTACATTTCCATATAGTCCACAACACCGCCCTTAGGATAAATTTCCAAATACTGGAATTCTATAATAGCTCATCCCACATAATAATAAAGTCTAAGATGTTATTAGGAATCACCAAAAAAACATTCCACAAATTCGTAAATCTAGCCCACAAACCCCAAACTACCTCACAGTGTAGAAAAAGATGAGAAACAGATTCCACAAACCTGCCACACAACGAACATGAAGAGTCTTCAATCCCAACCACTCCTCGCTTCAACAATTCCTCTTTAACCGCCACTCTCTGATAAGCAACTTGCCATATGAAAGTTTTAACACGTGGAGGAGCTATCCCGACCCAAATATGTTTGTCCCATTTAGCCTGAATCCTCTGATTACCAGTCGTATCAAAAAATTGTTAATACAAGACTTAGTTGAAAAACATTCCTCTCCATTCCCTAACCAAATCCAGTAATCGTCCTCATCAAGAGATAGTGAGATGTTGCTCAACATAGAAATCAGCTCCAACCATTGTTCAATCTATCCACCAGATTTCTTCTCATTTGAATATCCCACACCCAACCTGCAGCATTGTTCACCCTAAACTCCACCACTTTACCCACTTTATTATTCGAAAGTGCATACAATGTAGGAACAAGTCTTTAAGATGGACTTCTCCCAACCAAACATCATGCCAAAACTCCACAGAATGATCGTTTCCAGCTTTCAAACGCAAATTTCTCCTAATGCAATCTCCAAACTCATCACTAGAAAAGAAGTTATTAATCACTCCTCTGCAAATCCAAGAGGCTCGAGCTGTCGAAGTATTCCCCAACATTTTGGAATTCAGATCCAAATTGTTCACACAACAAGCCACCCTCTTCCACAAAGAATCCTTTTCAGAGGCAAACTTCCAAACCCACTTTCCCATCAGTGCTCAGTTCAAATAGCTAAATTCGGGATCCCTAGACCCCCCAACCTTCTCGGCTTACTGACCAAATTCCAGTTCACCCAATGTATGTTTCGTCTATCTATCGAACCCCCCCATAAAAATGCAGCCATGATCGAATTTAATTTCTGCAACACAGTTTCTAGAATTCTAAAAATAGAAAGGAAATAAGTGGGAAGGGAGCATAACACTACTTTAACCAACACCACCTTACCTACTAACGCTAGAGAGTTTACCTTCCAACCAGACAACTTATTATGAAATCTCTGCACTATTGGCTCCCACATTGCAACAGAGTTTCTCTTGGACCCCAAAGGCAATCCTAGATACTCTGCTGGAAAATTACCCACTGAGCAGCCAATTTCATTAGACCAACCAGCTAGCACCTCCTCCTCAACATTTATTCCAAAAATTATGCTCTTAACTAAATTAATCTTCAGCCCCACCAATAACTCATAGATCAGTAACACCCTTCTAATATTCTTCAAGTCCCGGATTGATGCTTTGGAAAAAATAATAAGGTCATCCGCAAACTGCAAATGCGATAGCTTGAAAGAACTTTCTTGAACTCCTAACTCAAAGCCCAAAAACAATCCCATATCCACTGCTTTAGTTAACAACAAATGACGCAATTCACCACCCAAATTGAATAACAAGGGGATAGCGAGCAACCCTGTCTAAGTCCTCTTAAAGTGTGAATTATGTCCGTAGGAGTACCATTTAGTAAAATTGAAATAGAAGCAGTTGACATACACTGATACATCCAAGAGCACCATTTTTCACCAAACCCCATTTTACCCATTATTTTCAACAAAACCAACCAATCTACCGAATCATAGGCTCTCTTGAAATCCACCTTAAAGACTACCCCCTCCATCCCTCTCTTCCTCCAAAAATCGATTTCTTCATTGCTATAAACGAACAATCCAAAATATTCCTTCCTTGAATAAACGCAAATTGAGATGGACTAATTATCTCATTAATGCACAATCTGAATCTTCTAGCTAGGACCTTTGACAAAATTTTATATAAACCTCCCACAAGGCTAATAGGCCTAAAGTCCTCCATCCCCTCCGGATTATCCTTCTTAGGTATAAGGGAAATAAAAGAATGATTCACCTCCATGTCCCATTCCTTCCCCACATAAAAGCCCTTAAAAAACAACATAATATCCTCTTTCAAAGAAGACCAGAATTTCTTAAAAAAACCTAAATTCAGACCATCCGACCCAGGAGCTTTGTTGCTGTCCGAGTTGGCAATTGCTTCCCAAACTTCCTCCTCTGAAAATGGCTTCTCAAGTGCTAAACTCTGTCATACCGATAATTTTAGAAAATCCAGATCTAATTCCTCAGCCTCCAAAGAATTATTCTGACTAAACAGACCATTAAAAAACTCCACCACTGAAGCTCTTATTAAGGTAGGATCTTCTACTGCTTCATTACCCACTTTGAGGGACTTAATACCATTTTTTCTTCCTCTAACTGCAGCACTATGATGAAAAAATCTGGTGTTCTTATCACCATCCATTTTCCATTTCAGTCTTGATTTTTGCAACCAAATCGATTCTTCTTTCTTTTGTAGCTCCCATAGTTCTTTCTTTGCTTCAATTATTGATTTCATTGACACCGAAGGAAGACCTTGTTGCATTTCCAATTCCAGATCTTGAATTCTTTTCTCCAATAATCTGATTTTTCCCGATAACTCTAAATAACCCCTCCCAGACCATTTCTTTACCACACCCTTCACCCGCTTTAGCACCTTAGACATGGGCTTCCCTTTTTCCTCTTTACAAAGTTTAACTAGCTCCTTTTCCATCATCTCACTAAACCCATCCTCCTCCAGTGCATAGTTAAACAGTCTGAACGGTTTCTGCCCCCAATTACATTCTTTGTTCTCCAACAGAATAATGTTGTGATCTGAAACAGACCTTGGCTGCAATGACTGACTTATCTTTGGAAAACAAGCTAGTAATCTCTGATCAACCAAAAATCGATCCAACCTCTCAAACGTGGGAGCTTCCCTATTATTACACCATGTAAAACGACCTCCAGACAAAGGCAAATCAAACAAATTGGCCTTACTCACAAAGTCTCTAAACATATTCATTGTTACCGAATTCACAGCCCCTCTTTCTTTCTCTTCCTGTGACAACACTGCATTGAAATCTCCTCCTAAGCATAATGGACAGTCAACATTATCCAAAAATGATAATAACTCCCTGAAAAACGTCTTTATATGCATCCACACTAGGGCCATACACATTAATAAAAAACAACTTCCTGGTACTCCTTCCAAAGTCCCTTTTATTACTACGAATCTACTATTAATGACTACATCCTTCACCACAAACTCCTTCTGATTCCACAAGGTTATTAGACCACCAACAGAGCCAATAGCAGGAGATATCGCTGAACCAGTAAGTATTTTACCCCCATTTTCCTCACCAACATATGACTGACAACCTCTAATTTTGATTCTTGCAAAAATACAATTGTAGGTTTCTTCTCATCAACAAATCTCCTAATTGCTCGAGCTTTCACCCTTCTACCCAACCCTCTAACATTCCAAGACAACATTGACCACTCAACCATCATTAACATACAATAACCTTACTTCCCAGTTACAACTACCTTCCCTCTTCCGAGTTCCTTTCATTAACCATAGGAACCATTTTGTCCATAAAAGCTTTCTCTCCTCCTTTGATCTTCACACCCAACAACTTGGAAACATTCCAAAGCCTCTGCCACCCCCTCTGTCTCATTCACTGCAAAGGATTTAGACTTCTTACCATTGCAACTCTTAACTTCCCACCTCCTGGAATATACATTCTTATAAAAACCTCTCTCGATTTTACTTACTGACGCACATTTCCCAGAATGACGACGCATCACCGGTGAGACAGACCCGTTCTGCAACTTTAAAACAACTTCTTCAACATTAGTTACTTCTACAGAATTAATGGCAACAATATTTGATCTTAAGTTCTCTTGAACTGGCCCATTTGTTAGACTCCTATCCATGCTGGTACTAAGCCCATTTTCTTGAGCAACCGTGTCCTGGCCCAATATGATATCCCCAATGCTCCTCTCATTTTCTCTCCCTTCATTAAAATCCTCTGACACTCCCTGTTGACTGGGAACACCACCTACTACTGTCTCCTCAGAACAAAAGTCAACATCCAACATTTTGTTAGGGCCTACTTTTCCTTTCAAATTTCCATCGATAAGCGTATCATCCCCTTGTTGAGCACCCCGAACCCATGCTTCAACCCTGTCCTGAGAATCTGACAAGGACTGCTGCCCCAACTGCTCTTCTTGTCCTTCCTGAACATCCCGTTGGCTCCAGTCCGATGAGTTCTCCTCCCAAGGATCCACTGTTCCGTCTTCTTCAACCATATCATCTAAGACCGAAAAAAATCTTCACTCCCTTCCACCTTAATTTTAATGGTAAACGATCTTCCATACGTATTGACGGAGACCAAAGAAGGAATATCAAAAGGACTCTCCACCCTCAACAACAAATGTGCCACTCTACAATCCGTTTTCTGAACTGTTTGCTCCTGGATCTTCACTAGCTTGCCCCATCTCGATGCCAAGTTTGTAAAGAATGGAACCGTCCAACAATTTAACGGAACACCTATTAAGGAAACTGCACAATAGGCTAATGGGACACAATTCTCATCCACAACAGATTCCAACCTTTCGAACCAGAAGGACAATTCCTCCCACTTATCTTCCATCGCTGCTTTTTTCTCCTTCACTGAGTGAAAGACAATCAAACATGCATTTTTTGCATATTTCCATCTTACCACCTTGACATTGAAACCCTCAGTCCTTAATGCCCTCTGCACAAATTCTACTTCAAAAATCCCCTTACAAATTCCTGTTAAAGACGACCTTAGCCATATCCTCTCCTCCATTGGAATAAACACTTGCAGAGACTTTTTCACCTCCCTCTTATCTCCAACGTTACTCATCTACTGGCCATCAACTTTTTTCACCCCCAGTACTGTATCCTTATATGTCCTACCATCATGAAACTTGTTTAACAGCTCCTTCTTCCCTACATCATCCACTATGGGTATTGGTTTTTTTCTTTTTGTCTCCTCTGCACCTGCATCTCTTGACCCCACCACAATATTTCGCTTCAAGTTCCTTGCAGCACTATTCCTCTGATATTTTGCAATCGACACCATTACCCTCCTCCCATTGATCACTACGTTATTCATACGCTCCACTGCCTTCAGCAAATCCTTCTTACTTGCAAAATGCACAAAGGCAAATGTACTGACCTTATAGTTGGGTCTCCTATTAACAAACGGAATAAACACCTTAATCACCTTGCCATGAAAACTAAAACGTTTCCATAAAGAACTTCTATGCACTCCCTTACTGAGATTATCTACGAACGCTACCCACGGAACTCCTCTTGACTCCGCTCTACCTCTGTCTAAAGAAGTATTCCCTTCGAACTCTACGTTCACTCTCTCTCTAGCTTTCTTACTCATTGTAAACAACTTGGCCGGATGTGAGATACTAATTGCAGTGCTAATTTCACGGTAAAGCAATAACCGAAAAAAGAAATTGTGGCAGGGGCTAAGTGAGGGAAAACATTGCATCACACAAAGACCAGAAAATGCTACAAAAATAAAATACAAAATTTCAAATAATACACCTAGAGACAATCACATCCGTGTGAATATAAAATCAAAAAATTGACATAACTGAAACTTAATGAAAATTAACAAATAAATCACCTGCACACTTGAAACAACTCGAGCAAGGGCTTTAACCATACCCTCCACGACATTTGTGTTCTTCGGATGCCTAAAAAGTGAAGTCATGAGATTACTCTTATTTTCCAAAAATTAACCATCTAGTGAAGAAGGGGCAGAGGAAAGAAACATGATAGATGATCAAACTTTGATGACATTTGAAATCAAGTAATAAATGACTTTCTATAAAAAAAAAAGAGGAACAAATGACTTGTTGATCTTTGAATCTAATCAAACCAAAATAAGCACTGACATCGGGAAACTTGTGAAATTGGACATTAAGAAAGATACTGAGTTCAAATTCACATCAAATTTGGCTAATAACACAACTACAATATCAGCCTCATGAGACATGGACTTTGCATGGGGATACTTTCATGGATTTGACCGAACTTCATAAAAGATACATCTAATATCCCGAGGATTAATACTGGTAGATATGAACTCAGTTGGCATTCAGAAATGACATAAAATCACTGTCACAAAGAGTACATTATGTTCAAAGCACAAACCTGAAATAAATAAATAAAACGAGGAAACAACACTCTGTAGAGTGAAGAAACATGTATGCAACCAGACATAGAAAAAGGTGGAGGTACTGAACATACATATCAAAGTTATGGAAAAGGATCCGTAATGTCTGTGCTTCCACACAAAAGCCCTGACAAATTCCATATCCAAGATTAGAAAAATTTAAAATTTTAAACAATTTCTAAATAAATCATAAAAGGAAAATATGGCACATCTAGGTTGTTGAATTTACCCTTAAGATCTCAAGAACAAGAATTCGATGCCATAATGGCAGATCAAGAAAAGTTAATTTGATCAGCATGCTAAGGAAAACCTGTATACCATAAGACCTTGGAATTAGGAGTTCAAATAAACAGAGTCGAAACTGAATGGAAATAACATTAAAACAAAGGATGTGGTTGTTTTAGCATAATAGATACAAGTATTAAGCCAAAATAAAATTTAAAACAATGGAATAGTAAAGAGTATGATAATAAAACTATTAGTATATCAACTAAATTATGGAACCTTTTTACTACTTGTCCTAAATTCCTGTACCTAGTTACTCGATCCTCAACTCAGAAGAAATGAATTAACTTTCTTATCGACATTGAATCCTTTGACTCTACTTAGGATTTCCCACCTATCTAAATCCTAAAATTACAACATGTTCTAGCTAAATTGCTGAAAGGTTTTATTTTTACCTCCATCTTATCTCCTACAGCAGTATATAATTCAGAGAATGTCAAAAAGACATAAATACAACATACCTCACATTCAGTAATAGAGATGAACTATAGAGTCTAATTATATGAGCAACAGATCGTAAGACCAATCGACGAAAATATGGCTCTCCTACTTCTCCTTCAAGCTGAATGGACATTCAACAAATAGAAATGCCCAAATAAATTCATGAAATCCCTTAAAAGGGAAAAGCTCTGGAGGCAAGAGATGGATTTCTTCACAAGAGGATAGAGAAGTTACCTCATAGTTGGTTCGAAGTGAAGTCATTAAAAGTGAACATATTTGGTGCCGCAAGACCTGTTCAAGTACCATGCAAACTTTACAACTATAAAAGTCCTACTAGCATGCTTAGACAAAATATAAAAGGATGTTTTCAGTCAGATAATTCTGTTATCACCTGTTCATAAGGAACCAAAATCTTGAAAATAATCACATAATTGGATAGGATGAACCTACAAAACACAAGCATTAAGTGCAAATGTCCATGAAGAAACTAGAAGTTAAAATACATAAAAAAAGTAGAGGGAGAGACAGATATCTCACTCAAGTATATCAAGTGCAAATGTCCGTTGAAGAGAGCTAACACGCAACCAACATGCCTGCATGGCATAACAAAGTAATCCATATAAGAAGCTCTGTTCTATTTTGTCATTGTTAGTGATGAAATGCAATCAGTTCAGGGAACCATTAAAAGGATCATACATTCCCAAAACCCACTAGTAGTCAATTCTAGATGAGCAATCTGGCTATAAAAACAAAATCTAACATTCTAAAATTAACACATACAGATCCACCTGCAGCAAGAGCTGTCAAGTCTTCAAGCAAACGAAGCCCAAGCTTCCCAGAAGTAGTTGTGGTCTCCCTCATCAATGATGACTTTCTTGAATCAAAGTTGTTTTCCAACCTATTAATGATTGATTAGTTCAGATGTCGAAGAGCAAAACCATAGACATTTGAAAAAACAACATAAATAAGAAATAAAAGAGTATCTAATTGGATAAGCATAGGTACAAACAAAAAGGTACTAATTGACACATGTATGCACACACACAATATACCAAATATGACATATGTGCAGGACAAACATAAATATGGGAGAATCTAACAGAACGGTTTTAGGAAAGCAGAAAACCCACAAAAACAACATACTCTGAATTATTCATACTGCGAGTAACATCATTTGTAACTGAGCTTGTTCGAGACATATAACTTCCAGAACCAAACTTTTCGGGTGGAAGAGACTCGATGAGGACAACATGTTCAAAAACCAAAGCTACCGCCTGCCTGAAGGTAGCAGCAGCAGTACTGAAAAAAAAGGATTTAGATGAAAAGGACAAATCAGTAAAAAGGGAGGGGAACATCACTATCAATACAAAAGTCTATGAATGAGGTTTCAAATTGAAAAGTCTTAACCTATAGAGCAACTTACTTCCGAACACTGTCAGAAGATCGGTTGTTTTCAAGAAGTTGAAGACAGATTCCAAGAGCTTGAGCCATATTCTCCTGATAATTATGCAATAGGCAACACATATGAATAAGAAAACCGGACTTACTAATTAATTAACACAGCCAATTCAGAAGCCTCACAGCTTTCAATGGTTCCAATGTGTAATTGCTATTTAAATGCAAAATATTTATTTTCAAAAATCATATTTATGTTATTTATCTGGTGTTTTCAATAGCAATAGAATGGTTTTTGGTAATTCAGGCTAGCCAACAGACACCTATATGCTCAATATATTCCTACTACCAACAAAGCTTAAGATTATGCATATAAATTATATACATGTTTTAGTAATTCAATACAAAAGACTCAAATCATCGGAAAATACTACAAAGCTTGCTTGTTCTTCAGTTAAAGGAAATTTTGCTTAATGAACTTCAGTCTGACAATTTGCCGACTTCAGTTACACCAAAGTACATCGCCTAAACCAGTCATACAATGAAAATAAGCATGTAACCAATGTTTACCTCACTTTCAGGATGCAACCGTGACTGAAATATTATTAATATAGTCTGTAAAGTCTTTAATTGAACATTCTCATCTGACATTTCAGCATGCTGAAAGAAGAGTAACAAAAATGAAAGATTTCAGTAGAAAAAAATTAACCATCTATAATTAATTTTATGTTGAAAATATTGCCTGTAACAAATACAAGTATAAACTTACATCTTTTAATATAGGAAGTATCTCACTGAGAACTGATGGGGCAACTGCATCATGAGAGATGAGCTTTTGTAGACATGAAAGTCCAATAACACTAAGCTTGACAGTTTTAACCTCACATGCCATTAAAAAGATCCGCACGATGTCATCATTAAGAGAAATTTCACTAGGACTTGACAGTGTCCGAAGCTGCAAAAAACACAAGTTTCAAATTCAACTACTGCCAGCTACAGCCAAATTTCCAAAAATTGAAGTAATACTTACAACACTATCTCAAAAAGAAAAAAAAAATCCATTCAATGTCTAAATTTAGCTTAATTTACTTTCAAAAAGATGTTAAAGAGTCTAGAACCGAAACAAAATCTTGCTTAACAAAACTTATGGCAACATAAAATCGTCCACGGAATCAAATTAAAGCCAAAATGTAATAATTAATAAGTTTTCATTTTTCCCCCATCTAATTCGGTTGCTTCTAAGAAAACCAAACACGCAACAAAATAATCGTTTCAAGCTTAAGACATAAGAAAGGAAAATGCGACTAAATGAAGTAACATATACATCAATTCCACTAAAATAGCTGCATATAAAAGCGTGTTGTGACCTTTAATATGGCGTGTTCAGCGGCGTCTTTAACGGCGGGGTGGCGGCGTCGGGCTTCGGTGGACAGAGCGCGGAGATCGGATTCAAGAACAGCCATGAAAGCCATCTCCTCAGAGCGCTCTCCGTCTCTTTCTCTGTCTGGCTCTCTTTCTAATTCGTGAATAAGAATGAATCTGTAACCAGCCGAATGTTAGCGAAGAATTGAAAAATTTGTAATTTAATTCATCGAAATCGAAGAGCCCGATCGCAGAAATGAAGAAAGTGAGCTTTGTAGATCTTGTTTGAGTAAGAGATCTGTTGGAGGAATAAGACTGTTTTCGCACGTGCATATGTCACGTGTTGGATTGTGAAAGAAGGAATTTGTTGCCCGAATTAAGGTGGAGCCCGCCCAATTTTTGGTTGGACTTTGCCTAGCTTGAATGAAAAAAATTAAAGGCCCAATCGACATTTTGAGGTTAATATTGTATCTGAAAATAAGAAAGAAAATACATTTTTATGTAAGGGTAAACTATGCAAATAGTCCCTCTGATTTTGGTATGACCGAATTTGGTCACTAATTTAAAAATTAAGGGTACATGATCCTAATGTTATTGATTTGTTCAATTTTAGTCCCTCAGCTATATCACATATTCATTAAGGGTTAACAACGGAGGGACTTAAACCAGACGTAAGTATAATGTTAAGGATCATTTGTCTTTAATTTTTAACTTGATGACCAAAGTCGGACAAATCCTAAACAAAAAAGATTATTCGCATAGTTTATTCAATAAGCACAGTCAAATCTTATATTTTTCATTTAAAAAATAGTTCACTTTTTTAATTGCATTATTGGAATTACGGATAGATACGAGATACAAATTCGATAGTTTTAATTTGACTTGATTTTATAGGATTTTTTTTAAATTGAGTTTAAATCAAGATAAATTTTTTAAAAGATAAGATTAGATTTTTTTTATGATGAAAATTTTTTGACTAGAAAAATAATATAATTATTTCTTTTGAGTTTTATGATAAATTGCAATAATACCTCCTATATATGTATTTAATTAGCTCTCTATTTTATCTAATAAAAATGATATTCTTTTATATATATATTAAGTCAGATATCAATTTTTATATAAAAAAAAATTAGCTAAATTTCGAGTTGAGTAGAACTTTCTTAATTCATATAACAAAAGAGTCAATTAAAAATCCAACCAGACTAAACTCATGTCCATCCCTAAGTGATAAATGTTTGGGTAAATTATACATTTAGTATCTCAATTATCACTTTTGTTTTATTTTATTTTAGTCACCTACTATTAATACACTAACGGTGATATTGATATATCACCATAAGGTAATGCAACATCATCATTGGTTTTTTTTTTTTAAATGTCATGTCGTCAATTCTGTTAATTTTTTTAATGACGATTGGCCAAAATGAAATCAAAACATAACATTAGTATGATTTTGAAAAAAAATTAAGTGACCAACGTGAAACAATAATGATAGTTGGGTACTAAACTCGTAGTTTACCCCAAATGCTTTTAAGAAAGACATAAATCTCAGTAAAATCTCAACGTTCTCTAAAACTATCCATTAAGTAAAGCTTATGCAGATTGTGATAAAGGGAGTCTGTGTGATTTACAACCATTTGTAGTCAATGAGATAAAGAAACAATGAAACAGGTTATATCCTATTCAGGAGTTTCGTATATTCTTTGTAAATCCATCGTCGCTTCATTTAGCCTCACCAACTCACCAGTAAGCTGGAAAAACTAAAATCCAGGAGACTGTTGTTGGCGATAAACCACTAATCCCATATCGATGACTGCTTTTGAATCTTAGTTAAGAATGCATTGTGATTATGAGTCTGCAACTAGATATACTAATGGTGTTTTACTAATAAACTTCTCATTTAAAACCAAAAAAACAGTGTGTGCAATTGTTTTCTCATATTAAGCCCTATTGAGATCCAATAATGATGAAGAAAAACATGTCACTTCCTGAAGTTACTGCACAAAACATTAAGCTTTTCAGCGTATAAAAACTTTGAAGCAAATGGGGCAAATTAGGATGAACGTGTAAAGCCAAAGAAAACTGCCCAAATACTCCAAATATTCAAGCCAAGCTATGTTTGGTTGTTGCCATGGTCATTGGATTACCTCACACCAAAAGCAAGAGAATACTGAAAACAATATGGATGAATCATGCATGAACTGGAAATGAATTCGATCTATATAGTCTGTACTTGGTAGAAATGGGCACACTTTGTTACGAAAACCCCCCCAACTCCATTGAGGACTTATTTTTGCAGACTCTGATATCTTAGTTTATTTTAATGAGAGTCCGATTCTGATTTTCAGCCTTTTTTTTTTTGTATCATTGAGATAAAGAAACAAGGGATCAAATTTTCATATGTTTACTAGTTCCATGTATTCTTCAGCCCCACCAGTCTTTAGGGAAGTGGATAATCATGATGAAGCACAATCCCCCGTCTAATTTTAGTTTAAAGCATGAATATTTGATTTGCAATTAAGAAAGAAAATCGATGCATGGAACATAAAATTTGTTCAATTATCCAAGAACTAATCTTAATTGCTTCAGAAGACAGGTTTTCAATGGAGATCGAGCGTGTTTGCTTTGACAACTACGTTATATCTTATTCATATGTCAAACCTCAAGGCTCAACCGTTCGGTTTCAACATTAAAAGATCACTTTTTAACCCTTAATTTTTGTAAGACTATTCATGCATAATTCCGACGTGTTAATATCTGGACATAAAGTATAAATATGCTTGAATTACCAAAGCAATCGGAAGGTGCTCGGTACTTGATGTTAAACTTTGGGGAATTTATGAGGCTCTCTTTGACGTGGATCTTATGCATGCGCCGGGTTATCGTGGAAACAGATAGCAAAGAAGCTTTGGATGCGATTGGCTATGGCCCGGGGGACCAAGTGGTGGCTCTGCGGTGGTGCCGCACATCATGCAGCTACTAGCTCGGAACTGGAATCTGAAGTTTTCTTTTGCACCTCGTGAGAATAATAGCGTGGCGGACGCTTTGACGAGAAAGGCTTGGACTCATTCCTTTGGTCTCCACACTCTTTCAACGTGAAGGTTTCATCAAATGTTTTATCGATGATATTTTCGATATGCCGTGTCCAATATTTCATCTATGATACTCTCAATGTATCGTATCTTATATTTTATCCATAACTCTCTTAACGTGAGAGGCGTTTTTAATGTTTTACCCACAATTATCATTTTATGGGAGTCATGTCCAAGGACGGATCTATTATATATATGGGAGGGGCTACACCCCCAACTAGATAATTTTTTATATTTAATTTATATATAAAATTTAAATATTTATGGGATAATTACGAAAATGTCCTCTAAATCCAACAAAAAATTTTTAAAAATTCCAATTTATTATACGGGTGGTCCCTCTTTTACTAGTTTTATATTTTTATATTTGTAATTATATTTTTAAATATCTAATTTATTAAAATGTTATTGGAAAATTTAAAAGTAAGGGTAAACTATACAGATGGTCCCTTTTGTTTTCAATCTACTCTGTTTTGGTTATTGATTTTAAGAAAGTTTGATTTTGGTCACTTATGATTTTTGGTTATAACATTTTAGTCACTCACATTAACCTTCGTTAGATTGTTCACGTGACACGTTAATAGAAATATTAATTTTTAATTTGACCCCTAAACTTTTAAAAGTTCATTTTTTATCCATTCTTAAACATAAAAAAAAACTAAAATATTTTTTCTTCTAAAATTTCTCTCATCTTCTCGAACAAATAGACGATTAGATAAGATGAGAGATTTTTGGAGTAAAAAGATTTTAGAATTTTTGTTTGTGAAAAAATAAACTTTTAAAAATTCAAGAGTTAAATTAGGAACTAATATTTTTTGTTAACATGTCACATCAACAATCTAACAGGACTAATATCCGAGTAACCAAAATGTTATAACCCGAAAATGTAAGTGACCAAAACCCTTTTTTCAAAACCATTGATCAAAACAAAACATATTGAAAATAAAAGGGATTATCTGTCCAGTTTACCCTAAATTTAAATATATTCTTTTCGGCCAGAATAATTCCACCTTTCTCTTATTCCTTTCTCACCATATTGGAGGATAATTTAGTCATTTCAATCACGCTCATAAAAGGCGTACCTATTTCCGTTAATGGCCTTACAATTTGGCCGTGACACACAGGTCTCGAATTCTCTCATTTTTTCCCTTTTCCCTCGATCGGAAAAAGAAAAAAAAAACCGATATCTCGGTTTACGGGAACAACTGCCAATTCTTCATCGCACAGCCATGGGAGTACCGGCATTTTACAGGTGGTTATCGGATCGGTACCCGCAATCGATCGTCAACTTAATAGAGGAAGAGCCGAGAGAAGACGAAAATGGAAATCAAATACCAATTGACGTATCTAAACCTAACCCTAACGGTCTCGAATTTGATAATCTTTATCTCGATATGAACGCGATCATTCATCCATGTTTTCACCCCGAGGGCAAGGTATTTAAAAAAATTATCTAGAATTTCCTTTTCTTTGGACTGCTTTTTGATAAATTTTCTTTGAACTAATTTATGTTTTTTTGTTAGTGAATTAATTATGAAAATTTAGTTCCGAGCTGTTTAGGAACGTGCTTTTAGATTGTGTTTTAGTTTAGTAAATGTAATCGGTTAAATTTATGTTGATTTAGAAGGGAATTATGAATTTATGATGCTAGAATTAGCTTTTGTGGTGGAGAAGGTTTTAAGTACTATTTTCTATTTTACAATTTGTATCACAATGCAAATTTTATTGGAAGAAATTTTCCTGGTAATCAAGTAGTGGATTGGTTATTGTTATTGTATGATTTTGATTGTTAGTAAGTTGTAGTATGCTTTCGGTTCTTAGTATGATCTCAATTACCATGCATCGGAAAGTGTTATCTTTGATGATTGGTGCATCAACATTTTTTTCCTTTTTTCTGTGCATGAGTTAGTATATTGGTTTTATTTCTGGTCTGGCCTTGATTTTTCACTGGTATCGCTCACCACAATGTTTTATTTATTTTCCATACAGCCGGCACCTGCCACTTATGATGATGTATTTAAATCAATCTTTGGCTATATTGACCATCTCTTCTCATTGGTTCGTCCTAGAAAGCTTCTCTATATGGCAATTGGTAGAATTTGGTCCATGTTTATTCAATTTTGTTTCTTATATTAGTTGTTACTTTAATTCAATCTTGTATATGTAATATTTGTAGATGGTGTTGCCCCCAGAGCTAAAATGAATCAGCAACGTAGTCGACGTTTTAGAGCCGCAAAAGATGCTGCTGAGGCGGTAAGTCTTTGCATTATTTTGTGGATCCTAATTATTGGATTTAATTGATTTATCTTTGGTTGTTTGTCATGTTAGGCTGCTGAAGAGGAGAGGTTGAGGAAAGAATTCGAGGCTGAGGGGAAAGCTTTGTCCCCCAAGGAAAAACCTGAAACATATGACTCAAATGTTATTACTCCTGGCACTTCATTTATGGCTG
Source organism: Hibiscus syriacus (assembly GCF_006381635.1). Classification (NCBI taxonomy): domain Eukaryota; kingdom Viridiplantae; phylum Streptophyta; class Magnoliopsida; order Malvales; family Malvaceae; genus Hibiscus; species Hibiscus syriacus. Next base: position 1,271,537 of record NW_024061971.1, on the reverse strand, counting down.
TGTTGTCTGTAGCTCTTCAGTATTATATACAATCTAGGTTGAATCATAATCCTGGCTGGAGGAATAAAAAGGTGTGAAGAACATTATCCTTCTTTGGCTTCAAAGTTTGGATGATTCCTTGCAAAGTGGAGTCATCCTTTCAGTATAATTTTCCCATATACTTTTTGCTTTCAGGATACTTTGTGTCTCTAAATTTATTTACGGGGCTGCATTGGGTGATTAATTGAAGGTTATTCTTTCTGATGCAAATGTTCCCGGTGAGGGAGAGCACAAGATTATGTCATACATTCGGTTACAACGTAATCTTACTGGCTTCAATCCTAACACGCAGCATTGTTTGTACGGTCTGGTGAGAGTCAATTCCAAAATTAGCCTCTTGTACCAACTACTTTACGGCTCTCATAAATTTTTTGGTTGTAGTGCTAAATTAGCCGTTTGATCTTTTATAATCAGGATGCAGATTTGATCATGTTGTCCTTAGCTACACATGAGGTTCACTTTTCAATTTTAAGAGAGGTTGGATACTCATTTTCTTAATGTCATTCTTAGTTTCAAACAATTTATTGCTAATGTTTGATTTTTATTTCATATCATTGCTGTACAGGTGATCACTCTTCCTGGGCAACAGGAAAAGTGTTTTCTCTGTGGTCAAGTTGGTCATCTGGCGGCGGACTGTAGTGGTAAGCCAGATAATGAAACCGGAGAATGGAATGCTGTGGATGATACACCTATTCACAAGAAGAAATATCAGGTTCAGAAGTTAACTCTCTCTATTTAAGTAATACAACAAATACAATTGTCCTTTCCTATTTTTCTTGCTTGTTTTATACAGTGCTGATTTGGCTAATTGTACGGACAGTTTCTTAACATATGGGTGTTGCAAGAATATTTGGAATATGATTTGGAGATCCCCAACCCTCCATTCGAGATAAACTTTGAAAGAATAGTGGATGATTTTGTTTTCTTATGTTTCTTTGTTGGCAATGACTTCCTTCCACATATGCCAACATTAGAAATCAGGGAGGTATGCAATTACCATAGTTTGAGTGCCTGGTTTTTCTTTATTTTGTACTACGATACTATCATTCCAATTATGGATATTTTTTCTGTTTCAGGGTGCTATAATCTTCTGATGCAAGTGTATAAAAGGGAATTTGCAGCCATAGGTGGTTATCTTACTGATGCCGGTGAGGTAATTTTTTCCCTTTTCTTTCTATGTAAAGTTCACCATGAACTAAAACGGATAAAAGAGCATTGATGGGATATCAAGTTATCAACTGGAGTTTTATTTCTTTATTATAAAGATCAGTTAGAGTGGAGAACTTACTATTCTTGACATGAAGTGTTTGTGGGAGAGTAATAATTTCTATTTTTAGCTATTAAACATCAAAATTGTTGATTATCTCATCAAGAGGTGGAATGGATTTCATCTCCTGTTCAAGTCAAACAGAAATTTAATATAGAATTTTCTGTCTTTTCCTTTTCATTTTCGGTGGCGGGGGGATGGGTTGGTGTGTGTGTGGATACAGTATACATTCATAAATCAGTAGTCGGTTCTTCTTTATCCATAGATTATTTCAAGATTCACAAATCTAGAGAAGTTACTTTTCCCTATATCCAAAATTACTCTGATTACTAATTAATGGCTGGGTGTTGCACTGCATTATGCAAGAGATTTTTTGCTGAAGAGTAAATGACCAGAGATGAACTGTTAAATTGTTTTAAGTAATGGTTGGATATATTTTGTGACATTCTAGAAAAGAATGGAGATAAGGTGTAGGCTGACTTTGCGAAGTAGGTCCTTTTTGTTAATAAATTATTCGTTTCTCATGAAAAAATACTGTTTTATAAGCTACAACCATTGTTTCTCACTGTTGCTAATATAGGTTCTCCTTTCTTTGCAAGCACAGGTTTTGTTAGATAGAGTGGAGTGTTTTATTCAATCTTTTTCTGTTTATGAAGATCAAATCTTTCAGAAGAGGACTCGTATACAGCAGGTGAGTTATATCTTCTGTGCTTTGTTGTATGTGTATTTCCGATCCAAGGGAAAGCCAAGACTTGAAGCTTGGATGGTTCTATCTATTAAATTTTGATATTATTATTGTTCTACGGTTAAGACTGCTTTTCTCTTGGAGCATGTATTAGATGGATCAAAATAAGTAGTCTTCATCTTTTATTGTTTCCTGTGAAGTAGGAAATAATTGCTCGCTTAAGAGGGAAACTATTTTGGTCAATTTTTAAGAATCTTTTGTTCCTTCCAAGTAACTACAAACATGTATACAGAAATGTGTGTAAATGTTCAAATTTTACTGCAACCAACATGTAGCAACTCACCCAGGCATCTGGAAAAAGTGACTAACTAGGAGATTCTTACTGAATTGCAAAGGAATCTCTTGTAGGCAAGAAGTATATCCTTCAAGACTTAGTAATAGATTGGTAAATTTTGAAGTTCAATTGAATTTCTATTGTATGAGAACTGTTTTACTCGGATATTTTTTTCTTGTATTTATGGATATATTGTTGTTGTTTGCAAACTGTGTTCTTAAGTTTTGTGTTTTGTGCTTTCTTTCCATTAGTGATTGGTGTTTTACTAGTTTATTATGCATATCCTCCTTCAGTTCTTTTATTTCTTTTTAAGTTCTCATATCATTCCTAGATTTTTCCTTATGCTGTTGAATGACTGATTTCCAGGCAATTGAGAATAATGAACAGATGAAGCTTAAAGCAAGAGAAGAGTCTTCTGATGAGGCACAGACAACTGTTGTAGATAAGGTCTGTATTATAAATTGTTTTGTTTTAAATTAAAGACCCGGGTTCAAGTAAATTGGTCGGTTTAGTGTCTCTAGAGGTGAAATTGATTGGGTTGTGAATCAAAATGAGAATCCAGGTTGTTACTAATACGAAGCCTATTAGATAACCTCACATATACTGAAGAGATCTGAACCAAATGATAATTACAGATTTGTTGATAAATTCAGAAATCTTTTGGTTACAAGAAGTTCTAATTAACTTTATGCCCTTTTTTATTGCACTGAATTTTGTTGAATATCCTTATCCATTAACTTCTATTGACATCTATTTGAACTGATAGCTTAACCTTCCACTTTTAATCTTTTAACCATAAAATAGAGAAGTGAAGTACTGAAGGGGTAGTTATTGGTAAATTTGCTGTGAATTTTGTAGAATATCATTATCTGCAAACTTTATTGATGTCCATTTGAACAGTAAGCTTTAGCTGCTCTACTGTTGGTCTTATAACTCATAATATATAAAGAAGTGAAAGAGAGTCATGGTATGTAGAATCCCATGGAAGCCCTGGATGTCATTTAGCTTGAGCAATCGGATAAGTGTGGTAGCCTTTTGTGATCAGCTTCTTGCAGTGCAATAATCTGCTTGTTTCTTTTTTCCAGATTAAATTAGGGGAACCGGGATACAGAGAAAGATATTATGCTGAGAAATTTGAAATATCAAATCCTGGGGAAATTGAAAAAGTTAAAAAAGACATTGTAAGTTTAAATTCAAATCCAGTGGGAAGTTTTTTCCCACACTAAGTTGTGCATGTGTTATCCGGGTTGCATATCTGTAACAGTTGTCTCTACTCCTTGCAGGTTTCGAAATATGTTGAAGGGTTATGCTGGGTATGCAGCTATTACTACCAAGGTGTTTGCTCTTGGCAATGGTTAGTTTTCGTTGGATGGGAAGAAAATGGTGTATCTACTGTACCTACCATCTTTCATTTGATAAACTAAATGAACTAATATTATATGGTCGAGTATAAGCAAACCTATTTTCACTTGGCGATGGCTGATGCAATATGCATCCTTTCGCCTCCTCATACTTTTGTTATTCTATGGTTGCATTCATCTTGTTAATTGAAAAAAGTACTAGCTCAGATTGCCATCATATATATGCATGCATTACTAGAAAATATCAGAAAGAGACAGTCTTATCCATGCAAAAGTTCACTTAGGCTTTGCTTAGTAGGGTGGAAAGAAAATAGAAAAGGTGGGAAATTGAAAGAGGATAAAAAGTGGATAGATAGTAAATTAGTTTTTCTATCCATTGCTGTGCTTGGCTGGAAAGATGGAAAAATAGAAAGAATAAGTCATTTCTTTTCAAAAGTTGCTTGGTAGAATTGAAAAGGGAAAGGAAAGAAAATGAAGATACTAAAAAAATGAATAATTTTTGTTAACACACGCTCTTCTCCTTTTTTCATTCCAATTCAAATGAACCTTTTTATACATTATAATGGAAAATGGTCATCTTTGCTATTTTCTTTCCTTCCACTTTTCTTCCCTCCCGAGCACAGTCAAATTTTTTTGTCCTCACTTCTCCACTCTACTCTTTTCATCCTTCCACTTTCAAGCACACCCTTAATGCTGTCAATTGTTATTTTTGTAAACAGTGGAGACACTTTCAACTTATAAATTTTAGGTCTTAATCATGGTCAAGGGAAGTAGGGTTATTGGTACTTGATACTCTTTTCCTTTAGCTTCTGAATTATATACATGTCTAGTATAACTGCCTAACTAATAATTACAAATATGCTACGTGTCTTGCATTATGGCTTTTTTATTTAGTTGGTTTAAAGTGGCATCCGCACTGTTTCCTTCAGGTTTTATCCATACCATTATGCACCATTTGCTTCAGATCTTAAGGATCTAGCTGATTTGGAAATAACATTTTCCATGGGAGAGCCATTTAAACCCTTTGACCAGCTCATGGGAACACTGCCAGCTGCCAGGTTTTCTTAGTTTTATACTTTTGTTGTGTGTACAATTATTTTACTTCAAATAGTTCTTTTTTATTCCGGTTTACAGTTGCTTATGCTTTATACTATTTTATCTCTATCATGTTACAGTTCTAATGCTTTGCCAGAAAAATATGGGAAACTGATGACTGATCCCTTATCACCTATCTGTAACTTTTATCCCACTGGTAAAAAGTCGGTCAACTCTTGGTGGTCTATTTATCTTGTGATATTCCTCCTCTCTTTCAATCTCATTAAGATTTCTCTATGCAACAGATTTTGAGATTGACATGCATGGTAAACGCTTCGCATGGCAGGTATATTCTTATGATCCTATCTACGATGTTAAGTTGTTTTTATTTATTTTCTTATCCATTTCAACAAAAAATTGTGGTCTCTTACTCTCTTTTTTTTCAATTTTTATTCAGGGTATTGTCAAATTGCCATTCATCAATGAGAAGAAGTTGCTTTCTGCAACAAGAAAGCTTGAAGCTACTTTAACGGTCGGAATTGTTGTTCTAGACTAGCAAGCTTAATTTATCCTAGTCGTCTTTTATGCACTTGCTTGTCATTAAAATGTTTTTTGTTGATTCATTATGCTAACACTTAAGATTATATCTGCAGGCTGAAGAGCAGATTCGTAACAGTGTGATGCTTGATCTGCTCTATGACCATCCCCTTCATCCTTTGGCTTCACAAGTTATTTCATATTATCAAATTAACTATCAACTATGCCCTCATGAAAGATTCGTATGGCCAATCGACACAAATGCTAGGTTGGTTAATATCAGTGTTCGTAATTAATTGAGTGTGAACATTTGTTGGTTTTACAACCTCATTTATTGTCCTTCACAGTGGTGGAATGAATGGATTTCTTTGGTTATCTGAAAGGAACGGTTGGCACTATGTTGTCTCTTCCCCTGTCAAGGGGTTGCCGGATATTGAAGTTAACCAAGTTTTGTGAGTCTTCCGAGGTTTTATACCCTTTTTATCTTGAAAGCTCCTAGAATTCTAGTGATCCTAATTATTCATTCCATTCATTTTCACTTTGCAGGAATATTACGTATCTTAATCCTTCAGATCATAAACACATTCCAAAACTTCCACAGGCTGTTGTGCTACCCAACAAGGTATATATAATTGTTGATTTAGTCATTGCTTGAAATTTATTTGGTATGATAAGGGAACTCAAGGATGCATAAGATTACCATTTAACTTCAGTTCTTTCTTTTATTCTGAGAAACATTACCGAAACATCATGGATCCGTCACCCAAGTTTAATTTTAAACACGTCACTCTTGCAGGTTCTAACACCATTGGACATCAAACCTTTTCCTGTATTTTGGCATGAGGACAATGGTGGCCGGCGCCAGCAAGCCAAAGATCGGTGAGAATGCATTATCTTAGTTTCATGGAATATGCATGATCGTGGAGATCTTACATATTAGTAAATTTTCCGTCAGTTTGCTGTTTACCGTTCAAAATCTCCTCAGAATTTATTCAAAGGCCTTCAAAACTGCCATTGGTTATACCGTGATGTTCATTGTTGAACTTGTTTGACAGGGCTCTACTACGTGGTGCAAAAATTGGGCCTCAGCTAGGAGATGCAGCTCATCGTCTTGTCAAGAGTACTCTTAATGTAAAATCAAACAGGTCACCCTCTGGGTCAGGGGAGCAACCATCTTTTAATATCTCGAGCAACTACAACAGCATTAGACCAAGACCTGTAGGACGATCAGGTTATGAAAGGGGCTTTCTTGATGATCCAAATTATTATTATAGCAGCCAGCCACGTGCAGGTGAACCATCAAGTTATGAAGGGGGATATGGTAATGGCACAAATTATCATGGCCAATACAGTCATCCACAAGGGATTATGGGTAACCCAAGGCATCCATCATCAAATGGTATGCAAATCGGAAACAACTTCAGGACACAGGGTAGAGTACAGAATCAGGAACGATATTATGATTTGCACGTTGGAATGTCTGCTTTGACTTTTGAGGGAATGGGAAGAGGTAGAGCACATGAGGCATCTTCAAAGATGCCAAATTCTGGATACTCACAGAATTTAGATCTCCGGTCTGAGAACAACACTGGTACTTCTCCCACACCGCCCAACATGCAGATCAGTAAACCAGTGAATGTAAATGCTAGAAAACAAGAAAAAGCATCAAGTGGAGCTAACGAGAAGCAGAAGAAGAAGGTTTATCAGATTAAGTCTCGTCCGCAGGGAGTGACTGGTCCTGTGAACCAGCAGTGATCACTTATCAAATAGAGACTCGTTGCCTGTTCCTTTGACACAGGCATGTACATTCCTCTAATTAAAACCCTTTAACTTCTCTGCAATTTTAACTTATAGGTCACATATTACCATCTGATCCGTCGGCTTCTGAATTAACCACAGAGCTGTTCAAATACTTGAATTTCATCACGTCGGTTGAATACCTGTATGATTTTATCAATGAACTTGTCGTGTGAGCAACATTTGACCAGATGGCCAAAGTTGTGTCACGGTAATGTTCATTTATAATATCAAATGGAAATTTAATAAGTCGTGGGACATTGCAAGTTTTGAATGGTTTTGGTGATTAATCTTAGAATTGAACATTAAGAAGAGTCAGAAGAGTCTGACAGTCTGTAGTTGCATCAGGTTATAAAAGTTTAAACCATAGGTTTCACGGAACACACCATAGTCGTTTGGGAAGTCCATCATATGACCGAAACTAGGACTGTTGTGTTGATACCAGAAGGATTAATCAAATGTCTGTTGTTGTAAGTTGCTGAAGCTTTTTCTTTTAAATATTTAAGTAGAAGTTGTACAATGGAGGCGTAGATTGTTGATCTCGGGTGTTGTGAACTGTTACTATTCTTAGTTTACAGTTGAGCAAGTAGTAGGAGGCTAGGAGCCAAAACTGGCAAAGCCACCCAGTTGTGTGTGTTAGAAAAGATGTAACCGTTATTTCAAGATTACCCTTATCATCCACTGATTAAGGAGCACTTTATAATCTATTAATCATGAAGGAGGTTTTTAACGAGGCCTGTCATTTCTATCAAAAAAAAATACCCTTATCATTGCTTATTCTATTCCAAATGATTATATGAGAAGTGATTTTTATGTTATTACATTTATATAAATGACAAACTTGATTTTGCCTACTTATAGTTCTGATTTACAGTCTTCTTATTAGGATATAATATAATTTTTTTTCTTTTAAGTCTTGGATATTAACCCAAAGTTTTATTGCCACTGCCAGCAATTTTCATTGTTTAGAAATATGGGTAATTAAGTTACTTATATCAACTTTGACAAGTAATTATCATGGTTGTAAAAGTATCACATAAGTTACTAACATAAAATCAAAATCTTGTGTCCGTCTGTATTGCATTAAATCAATGATAACATTTGTATTTTATTCTCCTAACTCAAATCATAGTATGAGAACTACTAAAAGAAGCAATACATTCAAAGACTAAATTACCAGAAATCTTTATTTCATTTGAAAAAGAAACTCAAATTCAAGCTGTTGAATCCATTCCTCAAGTCCTACAATGTCAGGGTTTTGCATACTTGCATTGAATTGATCATCCCAACCCATGTATGAAAATTAAGAAACTATTGATTCAAACACTAAATTACCAGAAATCTCATTGCTCAAATACCTGTTTGTTTCAATCGAATATACTCAAAAATCAGTTGCACTTCCCTACACTATATCAAGTATCCAACAATATGAAATCCATCATCGAACGAAGCTCCTCCAACGCTGCCTTAATCTGATCCTGCACCAACTCCAACCGTTTCGATAAACTTCCAATTCCAAAATTTGCAGCTTCCTCCACCTCTCGTCCATAGGCTCTGCATTACCCCCACCACCGCCACCGAAATTCAAACTTCCCCCGAAACTCAACGGCATTGCATTCATAGCCAAATGACTAATCCCTCTTCCTCCATATCCCCCTCCTCCCATTACACTACCTAACAACTCCTTAAACATCAGTGTTAAACAACTCCTCACGGTCTCCTCTACGACCCCCACCGCCACATTAATTCCTCCTCCACCACCACCACAACCACTCAATCCTTGTACATTACCATTAACATTATCATGATTAGTCCTATCATTATAGTTACTATTGGTAATCAGAGTTGCGTCGTTTAAAACTCCTTTCTCCTCCATTGTCACTCCTTTATCTCTAGCCCTTTTCTTAATGGCAGTTGATTTCGGTGTAAAATTCTGTTTCTCCTGACTTTCGTCTATTAAACTAGTTTTATTATTGTTATTTTCATCATCATCTAAAACATTATCTTCTACTTTGCCAACAATATCACTCCAGATCCTACTAGATATTTCAAAAGTAGCTTGATCATGAGGGGTTTTGAAAGAAAATTCTTTACCTGAACTGATCTTACTCATCACGGTCCTATACTTCTTCAATCTACGAAGCTTCTCCACTAGTTGATTCTTGTTGAAGTCCAGCTGGAGTTTCGATTTGACTTGATCGTAAAACAAAGCCGTATCGAGATGATGATGGTGAGAAGAAACAGCACTTGAGTTCATTCTCAACGTTGAGTAATCAAGGAACCCTCGGAGAAGCTCGATCTCGTCATCGTCTGTCCATAACCGTTGAAATAGCCGTCGCGAATCGTCGAATTGCGGCGGCGGAGGGGTTTTTTTCTCTGCCGCGGCGAAGTCGACGCGTCGGCGTCTGGGATCAGGAGGCAACTCTTCGGTGGAGACAACGGCGATGTTTACGGCGGTGCGGATGGGACGGTGAGAGGAACGACTGTGGCGATCGGTTGAGGGAGTAAAGAGGAATTTATGTGTTCTTCTTCCAATAATTCCTCGTCCTCTTCATCTTTTAAAACATTGTCGTTTTTGTCGAGCTCGTGATCGGAGGATGAAGGTTCCTCGTCGTCGTCCTGAGATCCATCGAAAACGGCGCCGTACTGTTCCGAAGCCATGAGAGAGGAAAATTGTTCACGAGGAATCGATGATTTCGAAAAGCGTGTTGGTTGGACTCGGTTGGTGGGCCAACTTGCGCTTCCTTGGCGCGATTACCTCAATATCTATAATATAAATTTCGAACTTCAAAACACTTTCTAATTTAGGTTTTTATTTTGTTTAGAGTAAATTACTTTAAATATCATTTAATTTTAAGTTTTACATTGATTTTAGCATTAAATTTTAATTCTAATTTAGTTCTTTTTCTTATTTTTAAGTATCGTCGAAAATTATCATTTTTCAATATCATTTACTATCACTCTTAACATTGATGATCTTATCTTCTTATCCTTCACTACTTTATTGATTTAAATTTTTCTAAAACTTATTTAAAACTCATAAAATTAAATAAAAAGTGTAACAATTTTTTTAAGGACTTTTAGGTGTTTGTTAAATTCAAACACTAAAAAATTCTTTTGAAAAAAAATGAACATCATACCTCAAAACTAACTTCATATTAATCACAATTATTTAGTGGAAAAACAAATTTATTTAATTTTTGGCTTAAAAAAGCAAAATATTTGATTACCATACCCAATGTGGCTTTCAACTATGCCAATATTCAGGTAAACAAGTGAGCAGCCATCTCCTTTGGGGTGGTGCTGACTACGTGTTCCACCATATGCATTTTTGGTGGTTTTATTCCAAGAGGCTAAATTACAAATTCCATCACTCTACTTTCTCTCACTTCTATTTTGGTCACTAAAATTCAATTTTTAAAAAATTTAGTGACCGAAATAGAAAATAGAAGAAAGTTGATAGTGAAATTTGTAATTTACCCATTCCAAAATGGTCCATCTTTGGGTGCCATTGATGGGGCAATTAGGTAAGCACTTACAATTAGGAAGTTGCTCTCAACCTGACGTTGGAAATAACCTACTACCTTACCTCCCCTATCCCATTACATATGGGAATAGGGTCAACTAATTTTCTATTTCCCAACATAATTTTGAAATCAAACAATGCATACTTATTATTATTCATAAGGTCAGTTTCTTAACATAAACTTCAAATTTAATAATGAAAGATTAAATAGGGAAGAGTGAGAAATCAGTACAAGGTAAACTTTTCCTTAGTCTTCTCAAACACTTGTTCTGCAATGACGGCACCTGTTCCATCAGCTTGTTTGATCTCCAGGTTTGCCTTCTGGTAAAAACCAGTACCTCTCAATGCATCAGCAATGAAATCATCAAACCCTATGGCTATGGCTGCCTCTGCTTTGGCTCCATAAACCAGCCTCTGCTTAAAAGAAATATGTAAACAAAGATCACAACTTCGGTTAAGAATCACGGTTTCACTATCCTCGAGCTACGGCATCTTAAGAAATGAACCACGGACTTGACTCGGTTAGTTCACATGGCTACATGTAATAAGCGACATTCAACAAGTCCGGGATTCGAATCTCAACATCTACGACTGTTTTTTCATCCTTATCCTTAATTAGTGACCTCTTTCGTATGAACAAAAAAGATTATATGTTAAGAATGGTAAGTTTTGGCATCGGACCTTGATTCTCGATAGATGGATGGCGCCAAAGCACATTGGACAAGGCTCACATGATGCATATATTTCACAATCTGAGAGCTCAATCTGATTCAGCTTCTTGCATGCCTGACATTGATATTCCAAGCATTAGTAAATGGACATAGCAATGTGTAATCAACACCAATGAAAATCGAGATGAATTAGTTGTACATTCTCACTGTATTTAGTAATTTTCATTTATTACGATCTAATCTCAAGGAACATATATGCAGAATTATTAACCATCACATGACTCCTATAAATACAGAAAACAAACAGAGCCACGAGAATTGATGATAAACTTTCACTAAATCGGAGCAGATTACGAGATTGAAGTAAAAATGTGGCAAACAAATTCAGTAGAAATCACAGAATGGTGCTCGAACCCCTCATAAAAGAATGCTGCTGCAAATTAACATGTATATCTTCCAATGAAGCTATTGCATTTTCTTACAATCAACAAACAGAATATACTTTTTTTGGCGTTTTAAGTAAAAATAAGAATAGGAATAAGCAATTTGATTAGTCGTCTGTTTTGTTTGTTTAGTTGTTTTGTTCTGACCTCTCTAATAGCGGTAACCTCTGCGTGGGCAGTAGGGTCGGTGTTTTTCAAAACCATGTTGTGACAACTCACAACGACTTCGTCATTGCGAACTACAACTGCACCGAATGGCCCTCCATCTTTACATTCAACCCCTTTATATGCTTCTTCAATTGCTTGAGTTAAGAATTTGTGATCTCTATCCTGTACAGCTGGTTGAACAATAAACAGAACAACAGCTTTTAAAACCATCTAACAAACATCAAGCACAATCGTTCTCCCGAGAAATCTACATTGCCAATCAAGTATATATACTAATCATTAACACCTAGGTTGTCTGGACCATTTTTTTTTCTTAAACCTGTGTCTAGTACCTATGGATATACACTCGCCCTCAAGTCCGGGTAACTAAGATACCAGATCATCAATAATGATTGCCATCACAATGATCCATAAACCGTGTCGCAACTTTAATATCTACAATCAGATAGACACCTACGCGGTTCGAACTCTTCATTTTTCCTAAACCTATGCCTAACACTTATTTACAACAAATAAACCGGCATGGATATGCACTCATTCTCAAGTCCAGGTAAAATAGATTAACACAACATATCTAAGGAATATACCTATGCTATTTGGCCTCTTCGTTTTCTCCTAAACCCGTGTCCTGACTCACCCTCAATCTGGGTAACTTAGACCGACACCGACACAGCATATCCGAGGAATATTCGGAATCATAACCGTGAGTCTGATCTATAAACTGTGACACAGCTAAAAGGTAAATAGCCAAGCAGAATATTTATGGAAGTATTCTTTTGCCTTTTCTAGAAGTAAATCTCCATTACCAAACAATAGGTAAAATCCAATGAATTTAGAAAGAAAATCTTGACAACAAATAACGAGGCCAATGAATATTAGCTTTTTAACATTAAATCCTATGAAAAAAAGTTGAAATTTACCTTCTTGATGACCAGGAAAAGAAGAGGCAACAGCAATTGTTCCTTCTTTAGGTTCCAACACTACAAAAAAGGAGCAAAATAAACATTAATATTTTAACCAATTATTTACAAAAATTAATGAAATTTAAGACAAATATTAGTCTAAAAATGTATACATGAACCCTAAAACTGTGATTATTTTTCCTCACAAAATTGTGGGAAAAGTCTGTTTTTTTTTTACTTCCAGGCATTAACAAATTCAATTGATCTGTCTAATACTAAAACTAGAAATGCAAAAGCAAAGTGGGAAATTCAGTTATCCCAATTTCTGCAAAAGCAACATTGAAAATTCTCATGGAAGATCAAAAAACCAACAAACAAACAAAGAAAGGATCTCAATGAAAGATCAAAAAAATAAAAACACAGAAAGAAAAACATACCCTTTGCCTCTTCCATGATGAAAACAAAGAAGAAAATTAAGAACTTTGATGAATCAAAAGCAATGGGTAGTCAACGAAAGATGGGAAAAGGAGAATAAGATAAAATGACAGAGAAAGATAGGATTCACGTATATATAGATATATACACACACTCTTGGAGGAGAAAAATAAAAGAAGAAAAATTAAAATTAAAATTAAATGAGAATCCTTTCTTCTTTTTCCTTTTTATTTTGAGGCTGATTCAGGACTATACTTCAATATGATCATATGAACTTAATTTAATGGCATTTGGTATACTTTACCTTTTGGTATAGTATATCTCAATTTCTTATTTTATGTTATTTGAGATCACATCGCAAGAACAAACTAAAAGATATTGATGATAAAAGAAATTGTTTTTATTTTTTGAAGTTTTAGGTTTGAGTATTAAGAATAATAGGGTGTATTAAACAAATGAATGGGAGTTATCTTTAAACATATATTACCTTAATACTTAATTCATTTTAATAAAAAAAATCACATCTCAAAAGGAAATAAAAATAAAATATTAAGAAAGGTTTTGAATTATTTTATTTGATTGTTTTCTTATGCATTAATTTTCACATAAAAAATACCATTTAAACTTTTTTTTAAAATTAATATAGAGTAAGTACAATGTGATATCTCTTCAAAGATAAACTCTTAATTATTTGACATTAATCACTCACACTTTTGGCATTCATAGTGTTCGCACTCGAAACCTTAAGGAATAATAACAATTCATTTACTACTGAGGTCGTTTAATTTATATTTTTAACTTAAATATCAATAACTATAAATTAAAGGTTAATAAATTTATTTAGATACGAGTTACCATATAAAAATTTATTTGGATAAATATTGACATTTATAAACTAAAATTTTAGATTTATTTAGATACAAGTTACCCATCTAATAATTTATTTGGATAAATATTGATAATTATAAATTAAAAGTTAAAAGATTTATTCGGATATAAGTTACCATATAAAAAAGTTGGATAAAATTTAAAATATAATATAATTTTTGAAAAACCAAGTAGCCTCAATAATATAATATAAGGAAATATTGTTATTAGATGTTATGTGTTAGAGTAATTGTGTCTTAAGCATGGTTTTAAGAACCGGGCCTGTCAGTGAACCGATCGTGTTACCGGTTCACTGGTTCAACCGGTTGAACCGATCAGACCGGTCGTAAGAACCGGATGATGTCATAATTATTTAAAAAATTAAATTAAAATACCAAAAATATTTAATAAAAAAAAATTAGGTTGAACCGGTTCACGGTCCGATCCGGTCCGATCGGTTCAAAGCCGATTCGAACGGTTCCTTGCTGTTCACTAGAACCGATTCAACTGGGATAGAATGGACCAAACCAGGCAGCGGTTCCCAGTTGAACCGGTCGTTCCGGTCCGGTTTTCAAAACACTGGTCTTAAGAGTGTGTGTTGTTAATGAATTAAAAAAGTTCTGGACATATATTATCTTATAATCACATTGACTATTCAAAAAAATTATTTTAAACTAAATTTTTAATAAACGGTCTGTATAAATTAAAATTTATATGAAATTTTTATTTTAATTTTAAAATATAAAATTTATATCTCAAACCCTAAAACTCTATATATTAAATATTAAATTTTATAACTCGAATTTTAAACAACAAATCTCAATATTTATATAATTACATATCATTCAAATAAATAGACTTGTATAAATCAGAATTTTTAAATAATTTTCTTAATACTAACCCACACAAACAACGTTTTAGTTTAGCCTTTAAAAACCTACCCATGTATCCTTTGTTTGAGTTAATTGCATCATATGCACTCAAACTAGAACTTTCATTTTAAGTTGCTCCTTAAACTTTTAAATATTTTAATTTCATCCCTAAACTATTATTTTATTCTAAATTAGTTCTTAAACCTTTAAACATTCTAATTTCATCCCTAAATTATGACCATCTTTCTAAATTGGTCCTCAAACTTTTAAATATTTCAATTACATCTCAAAATTCATACAAATATGTAATTAGTTTCAACCATATTTAACCTAAATTTTGGTTTTTTTCAAACATATAATAATATAACTTGACCTAAAGATTTTATTAACAAGGAATGTGATTAATATATACATATAGTTTGAGATAAAATTAGAATGTTCAAAAAGTTTAGGGGACCAATTTAGAATGAATGCCATAGTTTGGGATAAAATTGAAATATTCAAAAGTTTGAAGACTAATCTAGAATGATAGTCATAGATTGGAATGAAATTCGAACACTTAAAAGTTTAGGAACCAATTTAAAATGAGGGTCATACTTTGAAACATTTGATGCAATTAACTCTGTTTTTTTATTTACTAAAACCAAAATACATTTGTAAATGTTATTATTATTTTTTATTTTGAAAATAATAAAACTTCTTTTTAATAAAAAAAATCCGAAAATTTATCCATTATTTATAGTCAACTTTACTATCATCTCTAAAAACGAAAGTTTTTTTTATTAAATTAAGGTGATTACAAAATAATATTTGTTCTAAATACTTCTTAACCATTTAATAATTAACACTTGGTACTCGAACTCCTGACTTCTAAAAACAATAACAATTCTTTTGAGCTTTAACCTCGAGATAAATTTGTTCGTGCAAAACAAAAATTATCATTCAATGAATGCATGATACATGTCCAAATAAAAAACATTAAATTCTTAACTCTAAATCTTATATATCGTTATTAAACCCCCACAAAAAGACGTAGTGGTGACATTTTTTTTACATTCTAGTTCTTAAGGCTTCGTCTTGATTAATTCGGACCGACTCGAGTCGCACACCTAATTTTGGTGGATGAGCTTCTTAGAAAGGATTTTCAGCATGTACAAAGACTCGAACTCAAGACAGGCTTAAGCAAAATCAAACTATTTACCATTGACTTAATAGAAAGATGAGACGATGACTATGAGGGTGTGTTTGGTTGGGGGAATGTGAGATTCCCATGGGAATGGAATCTACATTCCCCCGTTTGGTTGGCTGGGAATGTCATTCCCGGTAATCTTACATTACCAATAGTAGATTATTTGGGGTATATTACCGGGAATGTCATTACTTCCCTTTCCTTAGATATTGTTGGATTATCAGCATTTTAGACTAAAATGCCCTTAATTTTTTTTTCAAAAATATCATTATTCTGTCATTGAATAATAAAAATTCTACGAAGGTTAAATTACAAATTTATCTTTAAACTATTTTAGATTTACAAAAAATCTATAATTAAAATTTTATATGAAGTTCAGGGTTTAAAATAAAATTTTACCCTTTCATTAAACCTTTTTATATTTTCAATTTTGTAAAAAAATTATATAAATTTTATGAATTTAAATTTTTAAAGAAAATATATAAATATTTTCCAACTTGTTAAAAAAACAAATATATAATAAGAACAATTTGGTTTAATATACATTCCAATAATCTTTTATTCCTTTAACCAAACATGGTAATCTTACATTCCTGCTAAACCAACCAAACACAAAATACAACATTCTCAGTAATCCTATTCCCTGGTAATCTTTTATTCGCATTGGTAATCTTACATTTCGTGAACCAAATGCACCCTAATAAGAGTGTTTTAACACTCAAAATTTTAGTTTGGATAAAAATATATTTTTTAAATTATTAATTGACTAATAATCAACACTTATTTTGACATGATAAATGTTTAATTATTAATTGACTGATAAACTCTTATTCGTTGATAATCTTTTATTCCCACTAATAATCTTACATTCTGTGAACCAAACAAACCATGAGAGGTTATATGACTTATATTTTTTTGGTTTGAAAATAACGATTTTATAGGGTTTTGTTAAAATTATAAATTTTTAAGAGTTTCTTTTTTATAATTAAAAATGAATTTTAAAATAAAATATAAAATAAATTTAAAAGTTAGATTACATGTCAAACAATGATTGAATAACAGATTATTAAAACAGAGATAGAAGACTGAATTATGAAAACTGAATCACATGTCAAATAATATTAAATAATTATTTTGATAAAAAAAATTAAATAGCCTAAAGAAAAGTACAGTTAACTTTATTTTTCAATTAAACCCATAAATAAAACGGTAAATTATATATCTAGTACCTAAACTATTACTTTTATTCCATTTTGGTACCCAAATTTTTTTTTCAAAACCATACCTAACGTTTAGTTTAAGTTTTATTTTGATATCCCGTCATCAAAATCTTAACGGTGATGTTGACGTGTCACCATAAAGTAATCTTACTTCATCATTGTAAATAAAAATAAAAACATGTCACATCAATATTTCTATTAAGTTTTTACAGTGGGATACTAAAATGAAACATTAACTAAACCTTAGGTATGATTTTGAAAAAAAAAAGTTTAGATACAAAAATGAAATAAAAGTAATAGTTTAGGTACTAAATATGTAGTTTACCCTAAATTAAAACAAAGATAGAAGACTGGACCTTAAAGAAAAGTCAAACAAGACATACAATCCCCTTAAACCCCACGTTCTTGCAATAATTTCGTTTAAATTATTATTATTTATTATTATTCTTTTTACATTTTATATATTGCTAATATTTATTGCTAGTGTGAGAATTCATGCTTTCACATGTAACAAACGTATACACATTCACACAAATAAGTGTTTAAATAATAAAAAAAAATTAGTTGTTCAAACTTTTGTTGATTAAGGTGGTTATTTAATATTTTATTTCATTATTAATTTAAAGTTAACAATTAAAAAGAAATTATCACCTAATAAATACATGACAAGTGATATTTAAATATTCAAAAAAATACATATCATTCAAATAAATAGACTTGTATAAATCAGAATTTTTAAATAATTTTCTTAATACTAACCCACACAAACAACATTTTAGTTTAGCCTTTAAAAAACATACCCATGTCTCCTTTGTTTGAGTTAATTGCATCATATGAACTCAAACTATAACTTTCATTTTAAGTTGTTCCTTAAACTTTTAAATATTTTAGTTTCATCCCTAAACTATTATTTTTATTTTAAATTAATTCTTAAACTTTTAAACATTCTAATTTCATCCCTAAACCATGACCATCTTTCTAAATTGGTCCCCCAAACTTTTAAATAATTCAATTTCATCCCAAAATTCATACAATTATGTAATTAGTTTCAACCAAATTTAACCTAAATTTTATTTTTTCAGACATAATAATATAACTTGGCCTAACGATTTTATTAACAAGGAATGTGATCAGTATATACATATAGTTTGAGATAAAATTAGTCAAAAAGTTTAGGGGATCAATTTAGAATGAATGCCATAGTTTGGGGATAAAATTGAAATGTTCAAAAGTTTGAAGACTAATCTAGAATGATAGTCATAGCTTAGGAATGATAGTCATAGCTGTGGGGGTGCTCATCCTTCCTCACACGTACCCGACTCCCAAACTTGTTTTTAATCGAATCTTTTTAAACACATACTAGCATTTTGTTTAACAAACGATTTTTCTTAAAATTGTTTTTAAAAATACGTTTTAGGTATTCGACCTACCTAACACAAAGGTCGATGGCGACTCCCATTCGATTTAATTCCAAATTAATTCCAAATCACTAAAATTTTCAAATTAAAGTCATAATCGTTTTTTAAAATAATATTTAATTGTTTGACCTAAAAATGGTTATGACAATTTGGCGACTCCGCTGGGGACTTTTTTTTAGAGAGTTACAAGTTGTAGGTCGCTTACACATTGTCGTCTTAGTGGAAATTATAAGTTTGAGTACATAGTTAACTTATGACCCGTTTATTGAAATTTTTAATTGCTTCATTTTTTTATACTAACATTTTATTTTTGGCTTTCAGCTTTGTCAAGATTTTATCATTTTTTCCTTGTTTTGTTTTCCTTTTAAGTCGAAGGTAGGTATGTTCCTCCTCACACACATTACTGCATTTGCATAACATAAGTTCTAGACACGAGGTTCGATCCAAATTAGTTTGGTTGAATGCTTTACTCTCGTAAGAATTTATTCTTCATATAAGTTTTAGCAAATAACCCATGGGATACATACCTTATACCTTCGTAGGGATTTATTCCTCGTATGGGTATAAGGCAGTGAATCCCCTCGAATTGAACTCGTTGTGTTCGAAACCTGTAATGGGTGAGGATCGAAGGTCTGGCAGCCCAAGAGGGCACCGACATCAAGGAAAATTCGAGTACCCTTTTCCTGTTAGAGCCGACCTCTGTCCGTTAGTAGGTACCCAAATTAAGTGTACACAAAGGAGGAGCGTTTCTGAACCTTTCCTTTTCATTTTAAAATTATGTTAAATAAAAACATGTGAACTAGATACCATGTGGTTAGGATCAATTTCTTGAAAAAAATCATTTTGGGTAGATAACATGTCCGGGTAGGAATGTTATTTAATTAAAGCATGTTCGGGTAGATATCATGACAGGGTATATGTTATATTCATTTTTGAATAACATTTTTATCTGTATCGATTGTCTTACCTGTACTAACTAATTTCTTTTCTTTTGTTTTTGTACACTAATTTATTTCTTCTCTTGTTTGTGTCATTTTGTCATAATTCTTTGCATTGCATTGCTTCATCATAATGCAAAAGTGTTGATTCGCAAGGGGATATCTGAGAGAAAAAATTTTCACAAGAAGAAGTGAAAATTTTCAGTCAAGCAGTCGTGTGTGTAGGCATGCACCGAGGGTTCAAAGAAGCTCAAAATACAAGAATAAGGTTTGCTCGAAGATCGTGCATTATTCGACACTAAAATAATGATCCATTGATTCGAGGAGTAATCCAACAGTGGAGTCTTATCTACAATCATGTCATCTCTAGTCATCAAGGATTGACGCACTGGCTTCAGCAGCACCGAAGCATTAACGGAGTTAGTTTACAGAACATTGAGGGACATCAGTTCCACATACGAAGATATAAGATGAGGAAGTGAGATCGAAGATCGTGCAACCTTCGAGACTGAAATAATGATCCATTGAGCCAAAAAGTAATCTAGCAAATCTCATTTATAATCATTTTATCACCAGTCATCAAGGAGCGATGCACCGATTTCACCACCGCAGGGGCATCAACCGAGTTGGGTTATAGAGCACTTGAGAGGCATCATTTTCAAGGACGAAGATCTGAGACGAAGCATCGATTTATTTCAGACCCATCATCTAAAGCGAAAGCATGTTTGTAAAGGGGATTGTCTTTTAATGTGAAGGTTTTTATCTCTGGTGAAAATTATTCTATGATATTCATCGTTGGGATCAACATTTTGCATCTGGATTTGTATATTTGCATTTTATATTTGCATTTCAATTTTTAAGCATTTTCACATGCATGGAATTAATTCATGGAGAATTCGATGGAAGTGATCCTGATCATGTGACGACATTGAGAATAGAAGCAAGATTCGAATAAATCAACACAATGGAAACTTGTTCGGTTGATCGTAGGGATGAACCTTCTAGGATGATCTGAGAAAAGAGTCCCTATTCCTTGAAGTCTATGATGTTGATATCACATAGGAAGCTCCAACCATTCCACTGAAACTGTAAAGCACCGAAGCGCAAGATCTGGAACCTGATGGATTCAGGGGCATGCACAATCGAAGAATGATGTGGGTATTGCATCTATCATTTTCATCCATAGAGATTATTTTGTTTAAACTCATTTTTGTTCTTTCTTTAATATTTGATTAAATATTTTTAATCTTTGACCACTGAATTTATGTTACCTTCTAAGGTTAAATAATTGAACGAGTTTTAATCTTGAGTTCTTTGAATATAAAATGAATTACGGATTCTTTTAATTCTTCAAGAATTATAGATTTTTGACATATGACAATATTATACCTTTCTTATCATGTCCAATCCCAAAATAAAATCTCTCGATTCTTTACCTGAAATAATTTATGGTCACTTCCAAATAACCAAATGTTGACATTCCATTTCTTTAAGACCTTGAAACATTCTTTTTGACCTTGAAACATTGACTTTATCTTTTTGAGACACAAAAGTCATACACATACATTTCTTTGAGCCAATAAAGTCACTATCATTTTCTTATATGTCAAACCGACATATTTTTCTACCAATAAAAACCTAAAGGCATTGAGTACATTGTTCACTAGAACATGAAATTTCCTACAAGAAGAAACAATGTGGGACATCTTGAAGCGATCTTCTGAGGACAAGCCTGAGCAATTGAGACATGCTAAGAGCAAGAAGTAGAATAAGGAAATTCATTCAAAATAATTCTATCATGCATTAATTACATTTTTTTCATATGAATAAACAATTACTCCTATAAATCTATCCCCTGGGGATACCTCTTCTATAAAGACTTCTGTGTATGAGATGATGAACAACTTTCTTTCTTTATCCCTTCACAAAAGGAGAAAATATATATATTACTTGTGTCCCCCTTTGAGCCTAAATTATGATATTTTCTTCTGATTCAACCCTAACCAAGGATTACCCTCCACACTGGGGGTAAGTTGGAGGAAATCTGCTCGCATGAGTGAAGATATTGATTCAGATGAGATACCAAAAGGTGAACCAAATACAGAGTGCAAAGATCATATCAAAGCGAAGAGAACAGAAAAACAAAGAGAAAAAAAGCAAAGAAAAAAAGCAAAAACAAAGAAAAGAGCAAAGAACAAAAAGATGACAAAGAGCACAGACAATGAGTCCCTCGACTCAAATAGCGCATCGAGCTTCAAACCGTGAGATTGATCAAGCACAATCACTCCAGAATCACTTCACTCGAAGATCATGAAACATCAAGAGAAAATAAAGAACTCATACGAGCAGATTCAAATTGAGCAAGACAAGATTGAAGGCATCAGAACGAATTGATCCTTGGTTTAACTACCCTTAAACACTTGTTTGAGCCTATTTATTCATTTCTTTCATAACCGTGAACCATGGCCTACATTACGTTCCTTAAAAGTCCATTCTAATCATACATGGATTTCTAAACAGAAGAGACTATCTTCATATTTCATTCCACCCATTAAGATTAATCTTTTATTTTAAAAAAAGGTTTTCTAAAATCTTTAATGCATGATAGAGAAAAATAAAAAAGGGGTTCAAGACGTAAATTCTGAGAAACGTCTTGAAACCAAAGGAGGATTCGAGTTGAAAACCTAAAAAGGCGGCTCGAATATGAAGATTATTGCATAGGAGGCGATCACACAAATCCTTTAATAAGGCATCACACAACCCGATTGAGATCATGAGAACTGGGAGTCGGAGAACACTTCCAATAAATGAGTATAGAAGCAACTCCATCATATCAGTGAACAGTAAATAAAATGAGAACCTCATACCTTTGACCAAAAATAATAACATGAGATATTTTTATCATTTCCTTATTTAACCATACCCCAAAGATGCATTAACCTTGACACTTATCAAATATCTATAATTTATTAAAGGATTAACAGAGTAGTTAATTCTTTTGATATCCAATGAACTCTTGTTTTATGATTTATCAATTGTGAAACCTTGAAATGAGCAATATTTTCAAAAAAAAAACTTTTGATTAAACATTTTTCAAAATTCTTTTAATTGATATTTTCATACTTTTGAAAATACAAGAAGAAGAAAAATGTTTTTCAAACAAGATAATCTCTCTAGAGGCATATATTGGAATTCAACGAAGATCCCTCTGAAGTTCAAGATTGAAGCTGGGGCAAGAAAAGACAAATTTATGAGGCAAATTTAGATGGGGCAAGGAAAACAAATTGTCTCAGGTTGAGGTTTACAAGAGTATACCATAGTGGAAATGCAGACAAACTGAATCAATGATAGAGTAAAGACTGCTCTCGCAACCATTCTCCTTCCAGATCGAGAAAAGCATACATCAATACATACATACATACACATACATATATGATACATAAAATTTACATCAAACATTTATCATCATGTGTATTGAAAATATTTTTTGCCTCACTTGAGGACAAATCAAATGAATTTCATCTTGACATCCATCATAATGTCCAAGATAGTCAGTAAACAATGCATCATTTTGATCTCTCAGGAAATCAAAGCTCGGAAATGACCAGATGTCTCTAACTTGAAGAACCAATGATTTGACTTCCTGAAGTCAACAATCAAGATATTTCCTCAATATGCAGGAACAAGCAGACTTTCTATCACCTCAGAGGGTGTTTTTCTTGAAACAAAATTCTTTATCGCTTGAGATATTTCCCACAAATTTTCAGAATTTTAAAACAAATTTTGTCTTATTTAAGATAATTTCTCTTAAAACAAAGTTCATCTTGCTTGAGACATTTTTTCCTTTGATATACAAATTTTGAATTTGATTCACTTGAAACAAAATGAAAAAAATCTTTGAGTCTGTTTCTTTGAAAACAACATTTACCATCATGTTTCCCTTGAAACAAAACCCATATTTGATTATTTTTCTTTTGAAACAAAGTTTTGTCTCTCTTGAGACATTTTCTAATGAAAAACCAACCTTTGAGATTGTTTCATTTGAAACAAATTTGGTCTCACTTAAGATGTAATCTATCTTTGAGTCTGTTTCTTTTGAAACAAAATTTTATCTCTTAAAGACAATTTCTTTTGAGAAAAAATCTTTGAGTTTGTTTCATTTGAAACAAGATTTTGTCTCTCGAGATAATTTCTTTTGAAAATACCCACATTTGAGATCGTTTCTATTAAAACAAATTTTGTCTCCCTTGAGGCAGTTTCTCTAGAAATACAAAATCTTTGAGTTTGCTTCTCTTGAAATAAAACTTTCTTTGAGTCGTTTCCCTTGAAACGAATTTTGTCTCTTGAAACATTTTCCCTTAAAACAAGATCATCTTTGAGTTTGTTTCTCTGGAAATAAGGTTTTATCCCTTAAAATAATTTCTTTTGATGGAAAATATTTGAGTCTGCTTTTTTGGAAACAAAATTTTGTCTCACTAAGATACAATTTTCTGAAAAACAAAGTTTTGTCTCTTATGACAATGTCTTTTGAAAAAAATCATTGAATCTGCTTCTTTGGAAACAAAATTTTGTTTATCTCGAGACAGTTTCTTTGAGAAAAATCTTTGAGTTTGTTTCTTTGGAAACAAAATTTACCATCTTTGACTTTGTTTCCCATGAAACAAAACAAACAAAATCTTTGAGTATGTTTTTCTTGAAACAAAAACATCTTTGAGTTTGTTTTTCTCGAAACACCTATCTTTGAGAACGTTTCCCTTAAACACAAATTTTGTCTCGCTTGAGACATTTTCCTTTAAACATCATCTTTGAGTCCTTTCCCTTGAAACGAATTTTGTCTCTTTTGAGACAGTTGCTTTTGAAACACATCATCTTTGAGTTTGTTTTTCTTGAGACAAATTATTGAGTCTGTTTCTTTTGAAACAAATCTTTGAGTCGGTTTCCCTTGAAACCATAATCACTAAAGATGGTCAGCTGTCCTCACAACGTAGGAACCGTGTCATCCCCTGATCAAACCTCCTCATCACGTAGGAGCCGTGTCACCCCTAGATAACCAGCCGTCCTCATCGCGTAGGAATCGAGTCATTGCCCTTCCTAAAGATGACCAGAACTCTTCATCACGTATGAGCCGTGTCATCCCCCGACCAGATCTCCTCATCGTGCAGGAGCCGTGTCACCCCCGACCAGATCTCCTCATCGCGCAGGAGCCGTGTTACCCCTAGATAACAAGTCGTCCACATCGCATAGGAACTGAGTTATCACCATTCCAAAAGATGACCAAAACTCTTCATCATGTATGAGTCGTGTCATCCCCTGACCAGATTTCCTCATCTCGTAGGAACCGTGTCGCCCTTAGACGATCAAAACTCTTCATCGCGTATGAGTCGTGTCGTCCCCCCACCAAACATATGAAACATTATCAAATTAAAAAAAAAACCGGACAAAAGCTTGTTGTCTTTTTTGTCTTTGCCCTATTCTTGTTAACACAAGAATGTGCAAAGAGGGGCAGCTGTAGACACCCGTTTTTGTCTGGGGTTACCAAAAATATTATATTATTTATTTATTGTTATATGTTATTATTATTATTATTGTCATTTTATTAATACAATTTTAATTACATATGTTTGTAGGCCTAAACCCAAGCCCACTCAACACTCACCAGGCCTAGCATTCAATCCAGAGCCCAATATTTTACAAGACCCGACCCAACAGGCCCAACAACCGACCCAAACCAGCTAGGGTTTCCCCTTCTCTGCCCCAGCGTCGCACCATCAAGACCGTCTGATCTGGACCCATCCAACGATCCAGATCAATGGCCAATTAAGGTTTTAAACCCTAAACTAAAGCTCAGCCACCACCGTCTTTTAACCTCTTGGTAGAGTGAGTGTCGTCGTCGACCCCAAGCCACCGCCATTGTCATCCATCTGCAAACAGTAACCAAAACGCATCATCCACAGTGCAAATTATCATTCAAATCAATGAGCTAACAACCAAAGTCAGAAAACCATGCTTGAATGCCAAAAATCTGGGATTTAACCTACCCTAATCAGTAAAACCCATTCCCCTATTTTAGACTTCATAATTTCAGCTAAATACCCAAGATAAAATCAACATGCAACCATAAAGTCATGGGAGGAAGAGGAAAATTAAAGAAAAAAAGGGGAGAGATTTGGGGTTTATAGAGAGAAAAGATGATTTGATGAAAAGGAAAAAATAGAGAGAGGGTTAAAAAAGAGAACAGAGGGAATTCGGGTTTTGGAGAAAAGAAAAAAGTAAAAAAAAAAAGGGAAACACTAAGAAATTCAGAAGGGTTTGAGAGAGAAAATATCAAAAGATTTAAAAGAAAGAAAATGAAAGAAATAAGAGGAGAAAATAAGAAAAAAGTTTACCTTTTTCTTTAGATTTGCTCCAATCTATCCCCAATCTTGAAAAATCAACCACATATTCTTACTCAGCGCTAAAAACTACTTTGGGTAGTGCCTTTCCCTTTCTTCTCCGACGTTGGCGAACGACGGTGACAGTCGATCAACGGCGGCCGAACGACAGCGGCGGCTGAACGACAGAGGCTCACCGGTTTCTGGGAGCCTTTAAGCTCTGGCTGAGAGCTCTCTATCTCTTTCTCTCTCTTTCACGCAAGTAGAGATGAAGCTAATGAGGTAATAAGGCCATTTTTGGCCTTAGATTACATATATATATATATATATATATATATATATATATATATATATATAAGTACAAAACGACGTAGTTTTGCTTTTCATCTCTCTGTGTTTTTAAATTTTTGAGGCTAATAGCATCTTTGATCCTCGTTATTTTGTAATCTCATACGCGTTTTTTTTTTCATTTTCGGGTAAATTACAGTTTAAATCCTTTAAGCTTTGTAATGTTTGTAATATGATCCTTAATGAAGTTTCACCCTTCTATTTCGAGCTCTTTATTTATTTCATGTTTCGTTTTAATCCTATATGATTAGTATTATATTTTCTAAGTGTTTAAATTTTTTGTTGCTTATTTTGTATAATGTTCGTTTTAGTCCTCATTCACATGGTTTGTGTAATTATTTGATTTTGAACCTTAGAGTTTAGATTTGTTTCATTTCAGTCCATATTTGGTTAATTATTTCGTTTTCATTAGTTTTAATTTTGGCTATGATATTTGTAATAATTTTATTTTAGTCACTTATTACATGTGTTGTGTGTTTTGGCTGATGTTCGAATTTGGCCCTCAGAATTGTGTATCTTTTGTTTTAGTCACTATTTTGGCATTTTGATTAATTACTTTATGATCCTTCACGTCTCTGTGAAATTTCATTTTAGTCTTTTATTAAAATTTCATTTTAGTCTTTTATTATAATTTATGGGTTATTTACATTTCCAGTACATGTGTTATTTAATATTTAAGATTTGGGCTTTGTTTTATTTGTAATTACTGTTTAGCCCTTTTATGCCTTCTTATATGTCTTCTTATATAAATTTATTTACATTCAAATTACATTTTTATTATGCCTTTTTAGTTTTCTTTCTTTTTCTTGTTTCCTTATTCTTGTGACTCTATTTCCTTTTAATTAATATATTATATGTGTTTATATCAATTCCTTTATTTATTCGTTTAATCTTCTTTAATTTGTTACCCTTTTTTTCTTATTATTTATTTAGTTTGCTTAATTTTGGTATATGATTTCATGCTTGTTTAATTTAATTCTATATTTGACTGTTGACCTATTTTTCTCTCTCTTTTAATTTAGTTAGTTCTCCATATATTATCTTATATCTTATTTATATTTATATGTGAACATATCATGAAATTGCATTTACGTCATATTATACGTTTTTATTAATTGATATTTTAATAGACGTGTATTGCATGTAAAGTATGTATGGTAAGTATTTTAATGTATGTATATGTTTTAGGTATTAATATTCATATAGCGTAATTGAATGTACAAATTCATTAGTTTAATTGCATAACGTTTATTTTAATGTGATGCATAATATTTGATCATTTTTTAAATAGCTTTCGAATTTTACATTAGTTATATTGATTTTAGATTGGACTCTTAAGTCTAAATTTCTTTTAGGTTTCTCACACGGTGTATGTATTTTTGTTATAAACATTATTATGCATGTTATGCCATTTTAAATATTTACATATATGTTTATGTGTATAGATATTTATATGTTTTATGTAGTAAAGTTAGGTACATATTTTTTTTAACTTTTTATTAAATGCTATTTTATTTAATAGTTTTTAAATATCACTCGCTCGAATATTTTCATGAACTGTATTTGTAGAACGAGCGTAGAAAGTATCACTTGATCGAAGTGTTGCAATTCGATACGACGTTTGAACAAAATGAGAGCTTAAAATAAATCGAAGTTTTTTTAGCGCTAATTAATTTATTTTACTTCAAATAGTGCAATGCATGATAAAGTAAATAGCAATTTATTTTGTTGTATGCAAAATATCGGTTTTCAATTTATATTCGATTCACGTTTTATCGAAGAGGAAATATTCTTTACAAAAGAGAAATAGTCGAGTTAGCTTTACCGTCAGAGGATTGCTATTTTTTAGATTTCTTTTCGAGTTAAAGAATTTTGTCTAATTAATTAATTCGAAGCAAACTAATAAAAGTTCAATAAATGGATCAGATTTTAACTTTATATTCAACTCGTAATTTTCACCATTTACGACGATGTGTGAGCGACACAGTACCAATTTTGGGCGATGTCGGGGTGCTCATCCATCCTCACACGTAACCGACTCCCGAACTCGTTTTTAATCGAATCTTTTTAAACGCATACTAGCATTTTGTTTAACAAACGATTTTTCTTAAAATTATTTTTAAAAAGACGTTTTAGGTATTCGACCTACTTAACCCAAAGGTCGATGGCGACTCTCATTCGATTAATTCTAAATTAATTCTAAATCACCAAAATTTTCAAATTAAAGTCATAATCATTTTTTAAAATAATATTTAATTATTTTACCTAAAAATGGTTACGACATATATGGCTAATATTTTTTTCGGTTTTAAAATAACGATTTTATAGGGTTTTGTTAAAATTATATATTTTTAAGAGTTGCCTTTTTTAGAATTAAAAAATGAATTTTAAAATAAAATATAAAATAAATTTAAAAGTTAGATTACATGTCAAACAATGATTGAATAACAGATTATTATAACATAGATAGAAGACTGAATTATGAAAACTGAATCACATGTCAAATAATATTAAATAATTATTTTGATAAAAAAATTAAATAACCTAAAGAAAAGTACGGTCAACTTTAATTTTCAATTAAACCCATAAATAAGACGGTAAATTACAGATTTAATACCTAAACTAATACATTTATTCCATTTTGGTGCCCAAATTTTATTTTTTCAAAATCATATCTAACGTTTAATTAAAGTTTTATTTTGATATCTCGTCATTAAAATCTTAATGGTGATGTTGACGTATCACCATAAGGTAATCTCATGTCATCATTGTAAATAAAAATAAAAATATGTCAAATCAATATTTCTATTAAGTTTTTACAGTGAAATACTAAAATGAAACATAAACTAAATCTTAGGTATAATTTAAAAAAATAAAGTTTAGGTACAAAATGAAACAAAAGTAATAGTTTAGGTACTAAATATATAGTTTAGCATACATTAAAACAAAGATAGGGTAGATACTCTATTTGTCCGGGGCTAAGTCGGAGCAGACCCGAAGCAATGGCAACCTAACCCGACCTCAAACCAATTGAAGGCCCAACTCAAGCCCCATGACCCAGCAAAGTAGCCTCCAACCCACATGAGTATTATGTGGAAGACAGATGGTTATGGGAGTTAATAGGCGTGAGGAGGAGTTAACCAAAAAATCGGGGATATTTTGAGTGATCAAAAACTATAAATGGAGAGGGTCGGTTTTTAATTGGGAAAACCACCAGAAATTAAAAGAGGAGACCAGTTGAGATTGAAAAAGAAAAAGAACCAAAAAACTATCAAGCATCACACACAAAAAACGAAAAAGGGGATTACACACAGAAAACAAAAACAAAGAGGGTAATCAGGAATTAACCAAGAGAATCAGAAGAAACAGAGAGAACATGAAACGAAGGAAAGCATTTCGAAAGCAAAGTATACTAGCTATCAGTAATTTTACAAGTGCAAAAAGAGTGCAAAAGGAAATACTATTGTAATCTTACAATTGAAAAACAAATAACACAATAAAGGTATGTTTTTCGAGAAATTATTCTTCAATCTCTTTATTTTCCAGTTCATTTTTTTGGTTTTTTTATGTATGTGTGATTGTGGTTTAAAACTAAAATTTGAGAGAGATTAGGACTTACCTAGACTGCCCGAATGCCATTGGTATCTTGTTGATTCCATTTATTATATGTGTTGGTTCCATTGTCAAGGAAAAGGTGAGATTTAATTTAGCAAAACCAAAATAAAATTAAAAGGAATAGTTTAGTGTTTACCTAGGAGTCGGTCGTCGGAGTTGAAGCCATCGGGATGAAGATACTCGAGCGATAGAGAGTAACGGTGGTCGTTTGGCTTCGGTTGAAGTCCAGTAGCGGTCGGGATTTATTGTGGTTGTTGTTAGGGGGCCGGCAGGTGGCTATGGTGGCTGAGGTTTCAAGAGTGGGTGATTGGAGAGAATGGAAAGGGGCGTGAGAGGGTCTCGATTAAGATTAGCATAGGGGTTGGGCCGTTGGAGTCTTGGCCATTAGTGAGAGAGAAGATCGAGAAGAGAGGGATAGAGAGTAGTTTAGTGTATGCGGCTGAGGGTTAATCAAATGTGGGTTAGGATTTTCATTTAAAATATTATATATGTTAAAGCAAAAACGGCAGTGTTGCAATGGACGAGAGATTCTATGTTTTGAGAAAGAAGGGAAATTTTGAGTGAGCTCCTTTAGGTTCTAGAATTGTTGTATTTTGGTCCTAAAATGGATATTTCAAACTTTTAAATTTTGTATTCATAGTTTATGCGTTTTTAGTTTAGTAATTTGTTAGGTTATTTAAACTTACTGTTTTTTACATTTAATGTGTAATTTTTTTTATTTTGAACTTTCATATTTTCTTTGGTTATATTACGTTTGCAAGGCCTGAAGTTTGAATTTTTTTGTGATATCTTATTATTTACTCTATTTATGACGTGGTCCTTGAATTTGTTTTATTTATGTTTTAGTCAACGTTTAAGGTTTTTTTGTACACGTATGTATGTAAGGATAGTTTAGGTTTGCTATGAAGGCTTGGTAACCATATGTTCGAATCATTATGATACTTGTGTGTGTAAATAGTTATTTTTCGCATGTTAACTTCATATGCATAACTTGGCTCATATCAAATAATTGGATTAAGGGTAATACATTTTTAATTTAAATTGTCTTGAATGGCTTGTCTTAACTCATTAAAGGGTCGTTTTGACGATTTTTAAATTAAAAGTGTATCCCGGAAGTGAAACCTAAAAAAATGATTTGTCACTTAAAATTTGGGAACGAATGAAAAGGAAATGTTCGGTTATTTAAATTTTTCGAGAAAAGGTTGTTACAACTCATAAGATCTGGTCTCGATATTTTTAAATAATCGAACATTCTTTATCTTTCTAAAAACTTGGTAATTCTAATTTAATCTATTTTTGTGCATTTGAATATTATAATGAAATTTTAATATTGTTTTATTTCGATTTGAGTAGGAATTAATTTTCTCAAGTTCCAATGGATTATTCCTTCTCTATATGAAATAATTTAATATTACTACATTTCATTGTAAAATTCGCATTTTTTTGGGATCATAAATCAAATCAAGTTCGAATTTGTCAAGTTCAATGCAAAGACATTAATTAATCGACTAGGTACCGTTTTAGGGCGTTGTGGGGGTGATAATCCTTCCCCGCATGTAACCGACTCCCGAACTCGGATTTTTGTAACGCATACCTTAATTTGTTGTTTTAATTAAAATTAATTTTTATTTAAAATAAGAAACATTTTTGGGTGCCCAATCACACCCTAATTAAAGATTAGTGGTGACTCTTTGAACTGTATTTTTTCGATCGTAAAGGAAATCTAAATTTTTTTTAAAACCAGAGGTCTTTTAAATCGTATTTGTTTTTAAATTAAAAATCAATTGAAATAGGTAAATTAAAAATTAATGTGGTTTTTTTAAATCTCACTTTTTCACTTTAAAGAAAAAATCGTTTCGATAGCTTGACGACTCCGCTAGGGATCACTTTTTTAGAGAAACAGACCGATAGTCAATTAATTAATTGTCTTTGTAATTAAAAGTTATAAATTCGTTTTAATTTGATTTTTGATCCCTTGTTTGGTTTTTAATAAGTTTTGTTTGTATTTTGATTTTTTTTAATTTAATTCGATTAACAATTAAATAGTTATACTTGTCGTAACCGGTTTTCGCCCGGGCATGAATTTTGTACTTACTTGGCGGGAAAAGTGATGTGAATAAATGGTTTTTTAAAATAATTTGGGAGTCGCCATCGGCCTTTTGGGTTAGGTAGGTCGAATACCTAAAAATTATCTTTTAAAAGAGTTTTAAGAAAACATCAGTTAAAAGATGAACTGATATGCGTTTATAACCAAAAATTCGTTCTTTTTAATAATAAAAAGGGATTCGTGGTCTGTTACGTTTAGGGAAGGATTAGCACCCCTACAACGCCCAAAATTGGTACTTTTTAATTATAAATTGTCTCTATTATTGGAAATTTAAAAATTCAAAGATATATTTAATTCATAATTCTATTATTTCAAATAATTTTAAGAAAATATATTAATATACATAAATAAGATATTTACTTATTTAGAAATATCATAAAAGGGCTTCTAGGTGCTTTAAGACAACTCTTTTCTTTGATATTAAAAAATAAATAAATATCAAAAACATTTTATTTTAATATAATAAGATATTTATTTATTCAAAAATATCAGAAAAGAGCTTCTAGGTACCTTAAGACAGCTCTTTTATTTGATATTGAAAAATAAATAAATAACCAAAACATTTTCTTAAAATAAAAATTTATTTTAATAAGATATTTATTTATTTAAAAATATCAGAAAAGGGCTTCTAGATGCCTTAACACAGCTCTTTTCTTTGATATTAAAAAATAAATAAATATCAAAATATGATTATTTTTCTTAAAAGTAATTTATAAAATTAAATTTATAAATAGGAAAATAGAATAAATAAATAAATATTATATATTTATAAGACTATATATATTGACATAATTAATAAATAATAATAGTAATAGTAATGATAATTAAAATATATGAACATAAATATAAAAGTAACATATGATTAAATAATGTTTAAAATAAAATTAAAACATGGTATGAAAAAAAATAAAAAGTAATAAAGCTTGTAAAATAAATGAAAATATTAAACTTAGGGACTAAATTATAATCTAATAAAATTAAATACCTAATTTAAAATATTATAAAAACTAAGTATTAACAGTATGATTTATCTTATATTAATTATTCGGGATTGAATTAAAAATTAATAAAGTTACAGGGGCTAAATATATTATTTACCCTAAATTACATAATTACTGGAAATGACTAAAATATAATAAAATAAAATTCAGGAACAAAATTAAAATGCTCTAAAACTTAATTTAGTGACTAAAATACAAGTCTATAAAATCAGGAGGATAATTCGTATGGTTTTCCCATCCGGGAAATTACACAAAGGCCCTCACCAAAACTACGTCGTTTTGGTAAGGGTATAAATAGGCCTAAATTATCATTTCTCTCCATTTGCTTCTATCTCTTAGAGAGAGAAGCTCTAGCGAGCTTCTCTCTAGAGCTCCCTCATCGGAGGAATACCGGTGATCGGCCGATCACCGTCGTCGGCCACCGTCCACGGTGGCCGGAATTTTACAAAATTACCCAAAAAATCCTCTTTTATTTCTAAATCCGATTCCGGCTTCCTCTTGTTCTAAACCCCCCCAAATTCCGTAGATCTAAGTTTTACCTTCGGTTTTTTGGTGGTTTTCCGGTGATTTGGATTTTCCGACGAAGGTAAGTTGCTCGGTATCTTCACTCTATTTTATTATTTTTTTTGTTTGATTGCTCTGCCCCCTCTTTTGCTTCATTGATGGGGGCTTTTTATAGGCTTTTTCGTACACCCTTTGGACCAGTTAAAGGAGGATAACCCAGTGAGTCACTGGCCAAAGGAGGTGATGGAAGCCACTGGAACTGGGACGTGGAGGGGCTGCTGTCCCGGCTTGTTGGAGGCTGTTTGTAGCTGCAACGTGGAGGGGCAGCTGTCGTTGGAAGCTACTGGAAATGCTGCGTGGAGGGGCTGCTGCAGCTGCTGGAAATTACTGGAAATGCAATGTGGAGATGCTGGAATGGAGAGGTAAAAATGGTGATTACAGCTGCCCCTCTTTGCTCATTGCTGTGGAATAGGAATGGAGCAAAGACATAAAACACCATTTTTAGCTTGAAATGTTTAAACTTCTGAGCTATAAGTTCTTCTCCTTATGAACTTTTTGCTCACTTAGGACGAATTCTTCTCATTATGAATTCTTCCACTGGGATTGACAATTTATCTCATTCTGGCAATGTTGGTGCTGATCTATCTCCTTCTGTGATAGAGTCATGCAAAGTGTTTGTTGAGTTAATCGATCTACGGAATCGGCCAAGAGGGGGTGAATTGGCAATTAAAAATTTCGTGGAAGCTTTTGCAGAAAATTTAAAGTAATTACACAGCGATTTACAGTGGTTCGACTTTCTCAAACAAAGTCTACGTCCACTACCTTAGCTATCCACACTAAGGATTTTCCAATAAATTCACTAATTTGTTCTTTCTTTTGAGGCCAAAGAGATAACCTTACAAAATCCCTCAAGAGTATACCCCAACTCTTAAGAACACTCTTTTTCCCAAAGAGAAGATTACAAATTTGCAAACTTACAAGAAAACCTCACAAGGTAAGATGTTTGCACAATTCTAGAACAAAGAAAAGAACACTCAAGGATAAATACAATTGAGTACAAAAGTATTCTTGAAAGCAAATGAATATTGGATGAAAAATAGGCTTGAAATACTCAAACTTGAGGTTTGATGCTTTCTCTTTGATTCTCTCTTGATTCTAGTTGATTGATGTTTCTTGTTGTTGATCAATGGCTTCTAAGCTTGCTTAAATACACCTTGGATCACTTCTGAACGTTGGGGATGATTAGAAAAGATATTATAGCCGTTTTAGTGTGAAAACATTTAATAAAAATAGCTTGGAGGGGGGAATCAGTTCCCCCTTGAAGGGAATCGGTTCCTAAGTGTAAAATTCAAATATTTCGATCGTTGTACAAGGGGGGGAATCGGTACCCCCTTGGGGGGATCGGTTCCCTCCGAGCATATTGGAATTCTCGGAGCAAAACTGTTTAGGGGGGAATCGGTTCCTCCTATGGGGGGGAATCGGTTCCCTCCGAGCATTCTGGAAATCTCGGGGCCAAAACCATTTAGGGGGGAATCGGTTCCTCCTATGGGGGGAATCGGTTCCCTCTGAGCAATCTGTAATTTTTAGCTTTGAATTGGTTCGAAATACTTTGTAAAATTATTTTGAAATTGTTTTATGATTAAAACTTAATTTTACACTTAAGTAAGGATTAAAAATGATCTTTGAAATATTTGGAGTAATGTTTTGATATTCGAATAGTTATATCGAATATACTTAGAAAATCATTTGGAAAATCTTAAAATCCATTTAACTTAATTTGTTATATCGAAATATCAAAATGTTTCAACAATCTCCCCCTTTTTGATATAACAAAACATTTTAGTAATTTTAAGATTTTTGAAATCAAGTTTTGAAATTACTCCCCCTTACTTTAACACTTCTTCAATTTATTATGTAAATCATTTAACACCTATTCTTCTCCCCCTTTTTGTTAAATCAAAAAGACATTGTAAAACAAGGTTTTGAAATCATTTAGCCAATTGATTTATTAATTATAAGCTTAAGCTGCTAAGATCACAATCAAAAGAGAGGTTAGCCATTAGTTTCATAAATCAATATTCATAAATAATGTGATATGGCAAAATTGGTCATATTGCTAATGATGATGCAAAAATGAATAAAACATATAAGTTCACACTATTCATAAATCCAAAATCCAACAATCCACAAAATCAAACAATCCAAAATATCAAAAATGTTGAAACAATATTCTTTTAGTTCAAAGTCTTAAAACTAAACACATAATCAAACATCCGGATCGGTAGGAGGAAAACGGGCTCGCATAGCGGCCATCTCGTGTGTGAGTTCATTGATACGAGCGTTGGTTGATTCATTGTTTGCACGCATCTCCCGAAGAATCTCTAATTGTTGAGCTCCCATTGTGGATAAATGAGACTCTATAGAGGTAAAACGCGAGTCCATGGTCGCATATCGAAAATCAAATGTCTCCATAAAGGATTGAAAATATGGAGGCATTTGAGTCGACTGTTGTGCGTGCTCCTCGGGTTGTTCAGGCTCATCTTCAGCTTCATCGATATCCCTCATTAATTGTTCAAACTCGGGATCTTCGTCAGCTTCGGGTGGAGCTTGTGAAGAACTAGCTCCCGGAGTAGAAGATCGAACCCATGCACCAGTTTCCTTATTTTTGACCCATCCCGCTCTTGTTAAAGAAAGAAGATTGATTTGTTTCTTAAGAGGAAATGAGGCATCTAGACCAACTCGGAGTTTGGCTTTAGAAAAGAGATTACTAAGGATACAACCGTAAACTAGTGAATAACAGAGTTTCTTATTTGGCACTAAGTTAACGGTTTCAACGATCTGAGCAAAAATAATCTCGGAAAGGTTTATTTTTATATTGTTTTCAAAACAATGCAACCACCAAAGGTCTAAAGCTCTAAGAGTAGAATAACGGCCCCCGGATGGTCGAAACCACCAAGTGATCATAAGATGAAAAAAACGCTCATGGAGATCTAAAACACTTGCACTATCATTTCGTTTATATCGTGAGCCTAAAACTTGTTTTTCGTTAGATAAACCTTCATTGTCCAAGCCTAAGGCATTGGCTATGTAATCCGGATCAAGATGGAAATATTGACCTAGGAGGTAGGAACGCACTCCTATGGTTTTGGTTTTGTCACGATTTTTGATACAAACGGCATTACAGTAGAAGATACCAACAAGTTGATGATAGACAATGGGTTCAAGTTCGAAAAGTTTATCAAATTTCCATTCGTGCAAGATAGGGATATATTTAAAGTTAATATCAACCATAGTTTGAAGAGATGGGATACGTTCTTCCCTAATTTTATACGAGTCAAAATATTGGTAAAACCAATAACGATAATCTTTAGGACCCGGTTGATTGAAACAAGAATTTTGGATAGTCAAGTTAGTATCAAGATTTGGAATAGGATTTTGAGGAATAGGAGGAGGATTTGGTTGACGACTAGAACGACTAGATGAAGACCTAGGACGTTTAGGATTTGACATGGTGAAGGAAATCGGAATAGATAGAATAACCTGCAATTTTAAAACAAATGTATGCAATTCAATTAATCCCAAAACTCAATTGAGTCCTCAATATTTCAAGGTTCTCTAAATCAATCCTAATGGGAAAAGTTTTTGAGAAACTTTTGAAAAATATGGTTTTGAGAAACAATATATGTATAGTTTTCATAATAACAACATAATTTAATCAAAACACAATAATTAAATTTTTTTTTAATTTCGATTTTTTTTTTGAAAATTCTTGTGTTTTTGATGAAATTAGTTGTAACATCTAGTTTCTATTCACTAAACAATCAATGCCCGATCACTATTTCAACCTAGAACTAATTAAAACTAATCCTATGTTCAAAAATAATAAAATAGAGAGTTTAGAAAAATTACCTTGAAAGATGAAGATCGAGGGGATTTAGATGTTGTTTGCACGATTTTAATGATTCCAACAGGTTTAGAAGATGATATTTGATTCGAATTCCGATTAATATCGTTGATTTGAGGTAAGAAATGAGATTTGAGAGGAGTTGAGAGGGAACGGCGGAAGAGAGGGTTTTGAAAATTTTGGGGTTTTGGGTGTTCTGCCCGATTTTAACAGAACCCCAGGGGGTATCGATTCCCCTGTGGGGGGGAATCGATTCCCCTTCAAAGGGGGAATCGGTTCCCTCAGGGGGGATCGATTCCCTCTGCACCAAAATGCTAAAATCTGATTTTTAAGCACAAAATGCTAAATTAATCTTTTCTAGTGGTATTGGCAACTCATATATAAAAAATTAATTATGTTCAAACAATTAAATTAATCTTTAATCGATTTTTGAACATAAAATTAATTTTCACTAAGAATCACAAACTCCCCCTAACTAATAGCAAGAATGCAATCAAAAATTATTATTATAAGCATTTTTCAAGATTTATTAAAAGTGCTAAAATTATTTTAAACACTAAGTGAAGATAGGTTGGTCAAACCTAATTCTCTCCTAAGTGTCCAAAATCTTTCCTTGTCTAAGGGTTTTGTAAAGATATCCGCTAATTGGTGCAAAGTATCAACAAATTCTAGAACTACATCTTCCTTAGTGACATGGTCTCTAATGAAGTGATGTCTTATTTCAATGTGCTTAGTTCTGTTGGATGGGATTTTTAGTGAGACAAATAGCACTAGTATTGTCACACTTGATAGGAATGGTACACTTCAATTCCATAATCAAAAAGTTGTTGTTTCATCCATAAAACTTGTGCACAGCAACTACAGGCTGAAATGTATTCCGCTTCAGTGGTAGATAATGCAACACAATTTTGTTTCTTTGAAAACCAAGAAATCAACATATTTCCAAGGAATTGACAAGTACCGGAGGTGCTTTTCCTATCTAATTTGCATCCTCCATAATCCGCATCAAAAAAGGCATGCAAGCTAAAGCTAGAGTCTCTAGGATACCAAAGTCCTAAACTAGGAGTGTCCTTAAGGTATCTAAAGATTCTCTTAACAGCTAGTAAATGTGATTCCTTAGGACATGATTGAAATCTAGCACATAAGCAAACACTAAACATAATGTCCGGTCTACTTGCAGTTAGATAAAGCAAAGAGCCAATCATTGACCTATATAATTTAACATCTACACATTTACCTCCTTCATCTAAGTCAAGCTTTGTTGAAGAGCTCATTGGAGTGTTATGAGGTTTCCCATTTTCCAGTCCAAACTTCTTGAGCATATCTTTGACGTACTTAGCTTGATTAATGAAGATGCCATCTTTTCTTTGCTTGATTTGGAGTCCCAAGAAAAATGAGAGCTCCCCCATCATGCTCATCTCAAACTCACTTTGCATTAGCTTAGAAAATTCTTGGCAAAGAACATCATTAGTAGAACCAAATATTATATCATCAACATAAATTTGAACTACTAATAAATCTTTACCTTTTCTCTTTAAAAACAATGTAGTGTCAACCTTTCCTTTTAAAAAATCTTTTTCAATTAAAAAATTTGACAATCTTTCATACCAAGCTCTAGGAGCTTGTTTTAAACCATAAAGAGCTTTTGTCAATTTTAAAACATGATCCGGAAAATTTGAATCTTCAAAACCTGGAGGTTGTTCCACGTACACTTCTTCTTTTATAAAACCATTTAAAAATGCACTTTTAACATCCATTTGATATAATTTAAATTCATTGAAACATGCAAATGCCAATAACATTCTAATTGCTTCCATCCTAGCTACGGGAGCGTATGTTTCATCATAGTCTATGCCTTCTTCTTGAGTATAGCCTTGAGCAACAAGTCTAGCCTTGTTCCTCACTATATTACCACTTTCATCAAGTTTATTTCTAAAAACCCATCTAGTACCTACAGTAGATTTATTACTAGGCCTTTCAACTAATGTTCATACTTTACTTCTCTCAAATTGATTTAATTCTTCTTGCATAGCCATAATCCAATGTTCATCTTTTAATGCTTCTTTGATGTTCTTAGGCTCTATGCATGAAATAAATGCGACATAATTACAGATATTTCTAAGAGAAGATTGAGTAGTTACCCCTTTTGATGGATCACCTATAATTTCACCATCCTTGACATAGTTGTACTCTCTTGGAAAAGATACTTCCCTTTCTTCAATGGTTGGATTCTCGAGGGGATCATGAGTTTCCTCATCTTTTGTTTCTTCCTTTGATGATGATTCTCCAACGTCATGTCTAACGTCATTTGCTTGTACAATACCTACATCATCATTAACAGAAGAATCCTTCCTTGGAAGGGGATTATCATCGAAAACAACATGTATAGACTCTTCTACAACTAAAGTTCTTTTATTAAATACACGATAAGCTTTAGAATTTAAGGAATAACCCAGAAAAATTCCTTCATCACTTTTAGCATCAAATTTGCCAAGATTTTCTTTACCGTTGTTTAAAACAAAACATTTACATCCAAAAGGATGAAAATAACTAATGTTAGGCTTTTTATTTTTGAGAATTTCATATGGAGTTTTCTTTAAAATTGGCCTAATCATTACTCGATTTACAACATAACAAGCGGTATTTGTGGCTTCCGCCCAAAAATATTTTGGCAAATTATTTTCACAAAGCATGGTTCTAGCCATTTCTTCTAAAGTTCGATTTTTCCTCTCAACAAATCCATTTTGTTGAGGTGTTCTAGGTGCTGAAAAATTATGGCTAATACCATTAGAATTACAAAACTCAATAAATCCAAGATTTTCAAATTCAGTTCCATGATCACTTCTAACACTAGTGATAGAGTAACCTTTTTCATTTTGGATTATTTTTGAAAATGTGATGAAATTTTCTAATGCTTCATCTTTAGTACTTAAGAATAGAACCCAAGTGTATCTAGAATAGTCATCTACCAAGACAAATGCATATTGTTTTCCTCCCAAGCTAGTAGTTCTAGTTGGCCCAAAAGATCTAAATGGATCAATTGTAATACTCTACTAGTTGATACATCATTAATAGATTTAAAAGAAACTCGTTTTTGTTTTCCTTTAGCACAAGCATCACAGATTTTATCATTATCAAATTTAAGCTTAGGCAACCCTCTTACTAAGTCTCCTTGAATTAACCGTTGCAAAACACTCATACTAGCATGACCTAGTCTCCTATGCCATAACCAACTATCATGCTCATCCTTAGCAACTAGGCATAAATTAGTCATATCAATAGAATCTAAATGCACCATGTAAATGTTTCCTATTCTATGACCAACAAGCATAATCCGATTAGATGCAATGTCAATGACTTTACAACCATTAATTTCAAATAAGACATTGAATCCTTTATCGCATAATTGACTAATACTCAATAGATTATGCTTTAATCCATTCACATATAAAACATTCTTAATTTGTATGGAAGAGGTATTACCTATTGTACCAATACCTTCAATGTGACCTTTTGAATTGTCTCCAAAAGTCACTTCTCCTCCATTTTTGGCGTTAAGCTCAATGAACCGGATTTTGTCTCCGGTCATATGTCTTGAGCATCCACTATCAAGGTACCATGAATTTGAATTTGTTTCCCGTTCCTTGTAGCAATGCTCCTTTCCCTACAAACATAGATTAATTTTTGATTTTTGGTACCCAAATTCTTTTGGGTCCATATTCATTAGTTTCCAAAATCCTAGTCCCCTTAGGTATCCATTTGTGTAGGATATTTTATCTTTAGTAGTAATGAGTTCTTTAGGAACCCACATACTTCTAATGATTTTTCCATTAGAGGTTCTTTGGGGACCTCTATGATTGTAGTTCTAAAACTTTTTCTAACAAAGTTGGATTTTGAATTTCCATCTTTTCAAAATGTTTTGTTCCAACTTTATCAAAAGAAGTTTTAAGATCATCAATTTTCTTTTGATGATCATCATTGATCTTTGAAAGTAAATTTTGCAAATCTAAATTTTTCTTTTCAAACTCTTCTAGTTTGATTTGCAAATCTTTGATTTTACTTTCAAGATCGTTGTTGGTTTTGGATATGAGTTTGTTTTCATTTTTCAATTTTGAAACATCATTTTTATTTTAAAAACAATTTCTCATAATCCGAAGCCAACCCATTGTACTCCTCAAATAACTCATCATAAGATAAATCATCAAAATCGGATGAGTTAGAGGTTACCTTAGAATCTTCCCCGAATGCCATCAAGCACAAGTTTGCTACTTCTTGTTCCTCTTCATCGGAACCTTCTTCATCGCTCCATGTAGCCACATGAGCCTTGTGCTTATTCTTTGATTGACCCTTTTTCTTCAATTGTGGGCAATCATATTTGACATGCCCCGACTTTTTGCATTCATAGCAAATGATTGGGTCCTTCTCTTTTGGTTCATTTTTGAGGCCTTCGTTTCGTTTGAATTTTCTTCCTTGGTAAGGTCTCATCATTTTTCTGAACC
This sequence comes from Hibiscus syriacus, assembly GCF_006381635.1. Taxonomy (NCBI): domain Eukaryota; kingdom Viridiplantae; phylum Streptophyta; class Magnoliopsida; order Malvales; family Malvaceae; genus Hibiscus; species Hibiscus syriacus. Next base: position 1,229,484 of record NW_024061971.1, on the reverse strand, counting down.
GTTTGGCAAACAATGCCATTTCCTCGTCATCATCATCATTATTAGAATCACTCTCATCTTTTGTGGATTTGAGAGCAACTCCAATATTTTCTTCTTCTCCTTTTCCTTTGGTGTCTCTTCAACTTTATCAAGGTCCACCTCATCTTCGAGCATCATCTCATGAGTGAGGAGTGAACCGATAAGTTCTTCAAGAGTTAAGGACGATAGGTCCTTAGACTCGATAATTGCCGTCTTCTTTGATTGCCATGATTTTGGGAGGGAGTAGACTAACTTCCTCACAAGCTTTTCATTTGAGATGATCTCTCCATATGATTTGAGACCATTGACAATCGTTGAAAATCTATCCGTCATAGCTTTGATGTCTTCATTTGGTTTCATCCTGAAATTTTCATAGCTATGCGTTAGAATACTAATTTTTGATTTCTTTACCTCATATGTACCTTCATGTGTGACTTGAAGCTTATCCCATATTTCTTTGGCGGTTGTAAACGATGAAACTCTTCCGTATTCATCTGGTCCAAGAGCACAAAAAATAATATGGATGGCTTTGGAGTTGAGCTGGAACATTCTTGTCTCTCCTTCACTCCACAACCTTGGATGAGTGATAGGCTTGATGTATCCTTCTTCTACGGCATTCCATGCTCCCATGTCACTTGCTTGAATGAAGTACATCATTCTATTCTTCCAATAGGCGTAATTAGCTCCATTGAAGAAAGGAGGCTTGTTGACGGGCATCGAATCAAGACCGGAGTCGTAATTTGAAGTAGAGGCCATTGATGACTTGGTAATCGATGTAACTCTTCCCGAATCGACTCAATAGGCGATTAAACCTTCAAATGAGTGAGGCTCTGATACCAATTATTGAGTTAATCGATCTACGGAATCGGCCAAGAGGGGGGTGAATTGGCAATTAAAAATTTCGTGGAAGCTTTTGCAGAAAATTTAAAGTAATTGCACAACGATTTACAGTGGTTCGACTTTCTCAAACAAAGTCTACGTCCACTACCTTAGCTATCCACACTAAGGATTTTCCAACAAATTCACTAATTTGTTCTTTCTTTTGAGGCCAAAGAGATAACCTTACAAAATCCCTCAAGAGTATACCCCAACTCTTGAGAACACTCTTTTTCCCAAAGAGAAGATTACAAATTTGCAAACTTACAAGAAAACCTCACAAGGTAAGATGTTTGCACAATTCTAGAACAAAAAAAAGAACACTCAAGGATAAATACAATTGAGTACAAAAGTGTTCTTGAAAGTAAATGAATATTGGATGAAAAATAGGCTTGAAATACTCAAACTTGAGGTTTGATGCTTTCTCTTTGATTCTCTCTTGATTCTAGTTGATTGATGTTTCTTGTTGTTGATCAATGGCTTCTAAGCTTGCTTAAATACACCTTGGATCACTTCTGAACGTTGGGGATGATTAGAGAAGATATTATAGCCGTTTTAGTGTGAAAACATTTAATAAAACAGCTTGGAGCGTGGGGGGAATCGGTTCCCCCTTGAAGGGAATCGGTTCCTAAGTGTAAAATTCAAATATTTCGACCGTTGTACAAGGGGGAATTGGTACCCCCTTGGGGGGATCGGTTCCCTCCGAGCATACTGGAATTCTCGGAGCAAAACTGTTTAGGGGGAATCGGTTCCTCCTATGGGGGGAATCGGTTCCCTCCGAGCATTCTGGAAATCTCGGGGCCAAAACCATTTAGGGGGAATCGGTTCCTCCTATGGGGGGAATCGGTTCCCTCTGAGCAATCTGTAATTTTTAGCTTTGAATTGGTTCGAAATACTTTGTAAAATTATTTTGAAATTGTTTTATGATTAAAACTTAATTTTACACTTAAGTAAGGATTAAAAATGATCTTTGAAATATTTGGAGTAATGTTTTGATATTCGAATAGTTATATCGAATATACTTAGAAAATCATTTGGAAAATCTTAAAATCCATTTAACTTAATTTGTTATATCGAAATATCAAAATGTTTCAACAGTGTTGAATAAGTTCTTCTCATTACGAACTTCTTCTTCTTCAGATGAGTTCTTCTCATTATGAACTTTTTCGCTAGGGATGACAATTTATATTCTTCTGTGATGTAATCTAGCAAAAAGTTGAACAAATTCTCTTCCTTCTTCAGATGAGTTCTTCTTATTATGAACTTTTTATGGAAATGCTGATACTGGTCTATCTCATTCTGTGATAGAATCAAACAAAGGTTGAACAAGCTCTTCTCATTATGAACTTCTTCTTCCTTCTTCAGATGAGTTCTTCTCATTATGAACTTTCTCTGAAAAATTGATGCAGATCTATCTCCTTCTACGATAGAGTCGAGCAAAAGGTTGAACAAGCTCTTCTCATTATGAACTTCTTCTTCCTCTTCAGATGAGTTCTTCTCATTATGAACTTTCTCTGGAAATGTTGATGTTGATTTATCTCCTTCTGGGATAGAGTCGAGTAAAAGGTTTAACAAGTTCTTCTTATTATGAACTTCTTCTTCTTTCTTCAGATGAGTTCTTCTCATTATGAACTCTACCTGGCAATGTTGATCCATCGAATGATGAATTCAAGCAAAAGGTTGAACAAGTTCTTCTCATTATGAACTTCTTCTTCCTTCTTCAGATGAGTTTTTCTCATTATGAACTTTCTCTGGAAAAGTTGATCCATCGAATGATGAATTCAAGCGAAAAGTTGAACAAGTTCTTCTCATTATGAACTTCTTCTTCCTTCTTCAGATGAGTTCTTCTCATTATGAACTTCTTCTTCCTTCTTCAGATGACTTCTTCTCATTATGAACTTTCTCTGGAAAAGTTGATCCATCGAATAATGAATTCAAGCGAAAAGTTGAACAAGTTCTTCTCATTATGAACTTCTTCTTTATTCTTCAGATGAGTTCTTCTCATTATGAACTCGACCTGGCAATGCTGATCCATTGAATGATGGATTTAAATCTTTGCTAAAATCTTTGAAATTCCTGTCAAAATTCAACATGGATAAAATGAATGAAAATGCACCTATTTTTGTAAATGCCTAAATATGATGCATGAATATTGATGCAATCTTCATTTAACTTCAAAATGGTGAACTTGGTTTTCCTCCACTTCATCATTTATCGTCAGGGTCACCTCTGGATATCAGTGTAGCAACTTATGCTATCAAGCTTGCATTTCTGAAGAACCATCTGATCAACTTCTATCTTTATGTCTTCTTTGCTTTATGAAAGTCTCAGAAGAATTGTTTCATTTGTGAAACTCTTTTCGTAGTCAGAACTATGACCTTGATGCCCCATTTTGTCTTGGATAAAACCAACTTTCTTTGCTTGGAGTTGTGCAGAAATCTGATAAAGCTTTCATATTTGAAAAGAGAATCTGTCATTTTTAAAAAGGGAATCTATGATCTTTGAAGAGAGAATCTATCATCTTTGAAGAATGTAGATGTAGATATGTTTGACTCAGCAGGGATTAATTAGGAGAGTATAGTCTGTTCTGATTTGACTCTTGAAACATATCACAAGGAGGATTTATCTTAATTCCTTTCATGTCTCCACATCTAATCCAATCTCGAATACGGCAACTTGGACCATATCATGTCGAGATGTTTAACAACAACCTGTCGTTCAACCTTAGTTGGTGCCACTAGTTTCTTGTTGTTAAAATTTCTGCTTCCCTTCTATGGAAAGAAATCTTCATTATATCTCACTTCTAATCTTGGGGTGGAAGAAGACAAACTTGATCAATAAATGGAAATCATATGATCGTAACATTGGTTCAACATCAGAATAGCAGGTTCGTAAAACATTTGACGGCGCATTCATCCTTTCATGTGGCTTCTGCTCAGATGTTCGTAAAACATTTGACAACACATTCATCATTTCCTGTAGTTTCTGCTCAGATGTTCGTAAAACATTTGACAACACATTCATCATTTCCTGTGATTTCTGCTCAGATGTTCTCAATCATTGAAGCTCTTTGCCTAGTGTTCAAAGCTTTTGAATGACGTCACAAGACCACTTGAGAACAAAACTTAATAGGAATACAAATGAGATGCTGATATGACCAAAAAGTTGGTCAAATTCACAAGATATGCTAGTGTTGAATTGAATAGGAGACACTAACTGATCTTGATATCATCTCGGGCAAAGACAAATGTGATACTGATCATGCTTTCTTTCATAATGAGAATTGTAGGAAGTAGAAACACATCAACTGTAGGATCCATGTACAGAAAAAGGTTCATGAAATTCTTGCTACTGGGGATGAAACGTACACGATAAATCAAATAGATGAAAACTCGGTTCAGTCTAGCTGGCAATGATAACCCCAGTAACATCGGGAAAGAGCAATATACATGAGCTTCTTTCTTCAATGTCATCAAGTAAACAAAACTGATGTGAAAAACAACTTTGTAACCTCAACAGTATGGTTGAAACTAACTGACAGAAATCTCAAAGAAATATTTTCAATTATCACCGAAATACAAAAGGCCAAATTCAAATTTCGAGGTCTCGAGGAACTGATCCTTGGATCGAATGGTTTACAAAGAGACCATCTTTATTCATGCAACCATGATGTAGCTTAACAAAGAACACACTATCATGTGATACATGGTTTAAGAAGATTGGGTATTTGAAACCATACTTGCTGAATAAATATTTGTTCAACAACAGGACCCTAATGAAACTGCTTGATGAACGAAGCAATTATGTGTAGTCAGATTGACTGTTATTGTTTCACCATTTTCATTCTTCATATTTTTCTGTCTTATTGGAAATATCTGCTCAAGTCAATGATTTTTAACACATGATGATGTGGGCCTTCAGCATGCCTCAACATTAGCTAATACAAGTGTTCAAAATGGATTAACAGTCCTGATTCTGATTAAAAGGGGTTTTCATCATGCCACAACCTTCGCTTCTTGTTAATTTGAGCCTTCAAAATGCCCCACATGGATCTGTCTGAAAGAACCTTTAAAATGCCCCAACATTTGCTGATACAGATGTTAAAAGTGTGCTCAACATTACTTTTTGTTGAGATGAGCCTTTAAAAATGCCCAAATATTCATACTGACGTGAGCCTTCAAAATGCCCTAATATTCTATTTCTGTTTGAAATAGGCTTTCAAGATGCCTCAATATTCTGCTTTTGATTCACTCTCAATGTCTGCTTAACTGAAATGTCATGATCCCCACGAGGTCCAATTTTGACAATGCATTGTTATGGGTACATGTGGATTTATTCGTGCCCCAAATCTGTTTATCTTGAATGCTCTCATTATGGTGTCACTAAACAGTAGTATTGTCAAGTAACTGGAATTCTCTTCATGTTGTCACAAACTTAAGAAGTACTCAATCATTCTAACAGAAACGTTTGAGATATGTGTCTTCTGAATGAGGTGACCATTTTCTGTATCTGGAGGGATTTAGTCGGATAGAGCAGTAAAAATAGCTTGGTAATCCTTTCCAGGCTGACACAGTGGCTTATCATCTTTCAGTGAAGGCCATCTCTGAAATAGACTTTTCTGTGGGAGAGAAACCAATTTATGCAAACAGTAATCTGATGCAATAGCAAGACTACATATACAGTGGTACAGGCTCTTGAAAAATCCACACTCATGCAACATGTTGATTCTGATAATAACTCATCTGATTATGAAGCGATCTTTCAAGATGATTTCACAGATATTGATAGTTCTTCTGATATCGAGGAAATCCTGAATTCTGATTCTGATGAGGAGAATAAACTGTTATACTTGACAAAAATGGGATTCTCAGAGGCTGAGGCTTCAATAGCCATGGACAGATGTGGTCCAGATTCATCAATTGCAAAGTTGACAGATTTTATATGTGCTGCTCAAATGGCTAAGGCTACTGACGCACTTCTTTCAGTATAAGATATGAAGCCATTATGCAATGATCCCAATTACAAGCAAAGGCGAAACTTAGACTATGATTTTTTTTGAAAAGGAAGAAGCAGAGGAAGCTTGAAAATAAGCTTCTTAATGAAGACGATCATGTAGTTCATCTTTCAATTCCAATGATTGGTTCTGGGGTTCCTACCGAACCAGATCAGATAACTCAAAGAACACTTCGAGAAGATGCTATTGGGTCTCCTTATTTCTACTATGAGAACATGGCACTTGCTCCAGTTAATGTTTAGACTGGAATATCACAGTACTTATTCGATGTATAGTCATAATTTGTAGATTCGAAGCATTTTCATGCTGTTACACTGAAAATAGGCTATATTCATAATCTGCCAATTGAGAACAGATTTCCTCTTATCTTGTTTTCTCCATGCACTATACATGATATTTTTCCATTGACAAAGAAATGATGGCCTTCCTGGGATCCAAGAACAAAGTTGAACTACTTACAAACATGTACAAGAAGTTCCAGATTTGACAGAAAGGATCTGTAAGGCTCTTGAAGCTTATGACGATGAGCTACCTTCGAGTGTCCAGAAGTATGTTCTTGATGAGTGCCGAAAATGGAATCTGGTATGGGTTGGAAGAAATAAAGTTGTTCCACTTGAACCTGATGAGGTAGAAATGCTTCTAGGTTTCCCTAAAAACCATACATAAGGAGCTGCTAGAGACATGTTCTCTGGTGATATCAATGTCCTGTCTCTTTTTTCTGGGATCAGTGATGCAGATGTCGCCTTCTACTGTCTTGGCATACCTTTGAAAACAGATGTGCAAGAACTGAATGATGATCGATTGGAGCAATTGATGAGTAGATTTGGTGGATTCGACCTTGTTGTCGATGGCATCCAGCGTAACAACCTTACTGGAAGAAATAAACATCATCAGGATGAAATAGAAGATTTTTGTTAGTTCATTTTCTTGCAATGACTGCTACGACAGCTGTCTCTTCTGCTACTCCAATATATTCCACTCTTTTCGAATCATGAAACGTTTAGTTGACAGTAAAACTGGTCATCTCAACTTTTGGAATCCTGTACAGCATACAAGTGTAGAATCTGTTCCAATGTCTTATTTTGTGCCATAAGTTCTCAATTTCAAATTTAGCAATCTTCTGAAGGACATAATGGATATCATTTTGACAAAGAAAGTGATCGGCATAGAAGAAGTAGCAATGATGTATCAAGACTTGAGCTAACACCAGAGTGCAGGTAGTGACTTGCTCATGGTTCTATGATGTAATCTTCTAGAGAACATGAATTGATGGTTGGGGAAAATAACCTATCTGGTGATGCTTATCGCCCTCAGCATGAGATAAACGATAATCTTTCTTGATGAGCTGCTAATAATGTCATAGGAGAGTGTCACAAGTTTAAGTCTCCAGACTTTCTGGCTTCTTGGACCACTTGCCTTCAAAAATGTGAAGTGCTTCATTATTCTGGCCTCGTTCATTCTTTTTCTACAACAGAGGTAGAATAAGTAACAATTGCTTCAAAGACCTTCCTCATTTGAGACTGTCCTGTCTGAAAATGTTTTTTTCTCCTTTCTTTATTGAAGAATGAAAGAATTTTGTAAAGTATTATCCCTTTCAGGCTCACAATATAATCGAATCATAAACCTTGAGTTTAATGAATATCAAATAAATCAACTACACTTTTAAATCATTCAAAAATCATAGTCCTATGGCAAGTGTCAAAATTATTGACTGATTTGAGGTGTAGGTTAGTTCTGGTAAAGTAGGTTTTTTCAAATTGGTTCAGTATGTCTCTTCGGGCTTCCACTAACTTGAAGAAATGATTGTTATGCTCATCTTGTAGAGATACTTCTTGATTCTAGAATCTCAGGAATGTCTTTGGGATGTGTGGTGCTTCATTAAGAGCTTAAGATCGTCTCTTATGTCGTTGTTGCACCATTCAATATTCGAGCCGCCTTTTCAGGTTTTCAACTCAAATCCTCCTTTGGTTTCAAAGATGTTATTTAAAAATTTATATCTTGAACCCTCCTTTTATCATTTTTCATATCATGCATTAAAGATTTTAAAAACCAATTTTTGCAAATAAAAATCAATCTTGAGAGGCGGAATGAATTCTGAAGATATTCTCTTTTACTTAGAAATCCATGTACGATTAAAATGGACTTTTCAGGTACGTAACGTAGGCCATGGCTTATGGTTATGAAAAAAAGGATAAAAAGGCCCAAATAAGTGTTTAAGGGTAATCAAACCAAGGATTAATTCATTCTGATGCCATCAATCTTGTTTTGTTTGACTTGGATCTGCCTTGCTGGGGAATTTTCCATCATCTGGATCCCTCTAGACTGCCAAATTTTGGATTTATTTCCATTTTCTCATATCTCCAGCATTTCTTGCTCTCTTGTTTGTACTTGATCAACCTTGTAACTTGAGGCTCAATAAGTCACCCATCTTGATTCAATTTTCCTTTTTTTTTTCTTTCTTTGCTGGATGAGTATAATACTTCAATTGCTTTGAGCACCTCCTTTTCCTTTTGCATTTTAGAGGTTTTCCATTATTCTTGATTGGATTGATCTTCAAGCACTCTGTATTTGACATACTTTGTAGTTCAAAACTTTCATGACTTCATGGAAACTTGTCTTCGTAATAAAAATGTATTGACAATCTTTATTCTTGTGAGCAAATATCCTTTACCTTGCCCCCTAATGTGGAGGGTGATCCTTGGTTAGGGTTGAATCAGAAGAAAAATCATTTAGGCTCAAGTGGGGACAACAAAGGATATATATATATATATATATATATATATATTAAAGGATAAATGAAATAATGTCATTCGTCATCTCATACACAGAAACCTTTGTAAAAAGAGGTATCTCCAGGGGGATGAATATTCAAGATTAATTTTACTTACATGAAAAATGTAATTAATGCATGATATATTTATTTCAATCAATCACTTTGTCCTTCTTCTTTGAGTATGCCCTAATTACTCGAAATTATCATCAATGATATGGTCCATGATGCCTCATCTCGTCTCTTCTTGTAGTAAAATTCATGGATAATTGAAAGTTTGGTTCTTTTGAGGTCTTTTGGTTTATGATGGTTTTGTGTTTGGAAGGACCAATGTGTGACTTATGAAGTCGTATATGTAGTGGAATGTAGTATCATCAATTAACTCTACCCGAAAAGGTAAACATCTGGAGTAGGTGTCTCAAAAATAGGTAGAGACATTACTTCAGAGTCTCAGATAAATGTAGTGTCAGGATTTGGTTTTGGTAAGGGTCGAGTAATTGGCATTGGATGGGATATTGAAGATATAATTTTATCACTTGCCAATAGATCTATAACTCTTGAAAAATTAAAAGAATATTTAATCTACTTGATACTCAATAATCTCAAGGTCAAAACTTGATTCCTTGCTCATAACCATAAAAGCAATACATATTTATTTATTGCACAAAAGGTGGAGAAAGGAAACAAAAAAACAAGTTCAAACAAGATGCTGAAAGTAGAAAGGTACTACAGTGGTAGATAACACTTCCACCTATTTATTTTATCATGCTTCATTATTCCTATAATGTTGGGTATGTAATAGGATCAGGGTTCTTTTCTTCATTCCCCCTCCCATTTCTTGATCATTTCTTGTGTCAAAACCCCTTTGTCAATAAGCATCTCAATTTCTTTTAACATTGGCCTACAATTGCCTGTAGAATGCCCCTTTACCCCCAAGTGGAAATTACAAACACTATCTTGATCATAGCTATGAGCAGAAGGGTTTGATATCACTTTAGTTGGTCTTGGTGTGATGTATTGACCTTTAACCAAATGAGGATACAAGTCTGAAATGGAAGTTTGGAATACTTCCAAAGTTTTTCTTGATCGCATGACTTTCTTTGGTCGATCCGAACAACTATTTGCTCCTTTTCTTTTGCAATTGCGGGGACTTTGGATGTGATACTCATTCACATTACCAACTTTAGCTCTCTGATCAATCGGGTTATTGGATGTGACTTTTGAGTTTCCTTCACTGATTATATTCTCAATTAAATCTCCACTTGTCATAAGATTCTTGAATTCCTTCGTCGGATTTGCCTGCATTAACTCGCAGAAAGGAGCAGGAATGGAATCCCGAAACATATGTGATATCTCTTCTTCTAACATAGGAGGTTGAACTTGTGCTGCCACTCCTCTCCATCTTAGGGCATATTCTTGAAATCTTTTATTGGTTTTCTTCTTTACTCTTCGAAGATCCATACGTGTTGGAGCTAAGCCTTTAACATACCGATATTGTCTCAAAAATGCATCAGCTAGATCTACCCATCTCTTGATCTGTTCTTGGGTCAATTGATTGTACCATACTACTGTTGGGCCAACAAGACTGTCATGGAAAGAGTGAATTAATAGATCATCAGAACTCAAATATCCTTCCATTTTTCTGCAAAACATTCTCAAATGGATTAAGGGACAACTGGTGCCATCATATTTCTCAAAATCAGGCATTTTGAATTCATGGGGAATAATCAAATCTGGAACCAAACTGAGTTTTCTTGCTTCTAGTTCTTTGTGGGAAGTATCAACATATTTCATATTTTTGATTGCTTCATTCATCCTCTTAAATCTTTCCTCATATTGTGAATAATGAACTAGGCTATTCTTTGGGTTCAAGTGGGATGCCCCAGAGTATATTCTTCTTGACTAGCCTTTGACCCTTTTATATATCCTTTTTCTTTGGGTAAAACTTATCTCTCACAAGTGAACTTTTTCCATTCATTGATTCTTCATTCACTATTAATTCATCCATACCCTTCGGGACCAAATCTTGAAGTTGTCCTGAATTACCATACTCACTAATAGGTTCGTAATCATCAGACAATATCACGTTGAACTCATCATTATGATTCAGATCCTCATTCATAGCCTTCACTGCGGAATCCTCTAAGGGTTTCTCTCCATGGATCATATCATTCATCATATCCATTAATGTGTTCATTTGTTCTTTTGAATCAGCTTGGATCTTTTTTGCGTGATTAGTCATTTCTTGTTGAGTCTTAATAAGTTGCTCTTGCAGTTTCTCGATTCTACTGACCCTTGCTAAGATCTCATTCATGGTTCTTATCCTTGTTTAGGAAGACCAAGTTAGCTCCACTTTGATTTCAAAAATTCTGTTATGGAATCCTCCACAAATTACTCTCATGTTTTCATGTTTAAATGTATGTAAAATAGTTTAAAACCAAACGTAATTATGTAAAAATGAAAATGTAAATACAAACGTAAAAAAAAAAGCAAATGTAAATGCAAATGTAAATATGTGAATGTAACAATAAAAATGCAAATTGTTTAGTACAAAAGCAAATATAAAAGTATAAATGCAAAATGAAAAATGCAAGGATGCAAAATGCAAATGTATGCATGAAAAGGTGTTACTCAAGAGTGATCATCTTAGAACAGATTTCATTGAACACAAAAGTTTCGGTACATCAAACAAAACTTTATATATAGGGATATCTTTCACTTCTAACTTCTCCAAAGCCCAGTTAGTTTCCATTCATGCTCAAAAGTTGAGTCTTCAGTCTGCTTCATCTCCTTGTAAAGTCAGCTAAATCTATCATTTAAGAACCATATTGCTTGTCTGGACTGCAACTTCTTCCATGACATTCTCTTTCATCTTCTGTGTCACTTCTCGGAGTTGCTCATTTTCCCTTGTAAGAGAACCTTTCTGTCCAAGAAGTTCTTGAACAAGATCTTCATATATGTTGCAGTTCTTTTTCAGCTTGGTGACCCTTGTGATCCACTCTTCTGGGGTGTTTCCTATGCCAGTATTTCGAAAGGCTTGACTGATCTTCTGAAAATCTTCATGCATGGTTTTCATTTTTGTGATCAATTTCTTGTTTTGGTCGTTCAAGTCCTTCAAATAACATGCTTGAGCTTCATAAAAACCTCCACTACTCTGAATGCCCTGACTGTTGTTCTTACCATAGACTGCTTTTGGTATCAATCTGGTAGGATCTTTGTGTAACACTTTTGGTATTAATATAACCGGATCTCTATGTACAAAACTTCCCTCGATCGTCGTAGTTTCTTCAGGATGTTTTTCCTTGGCCGCATCATATTTGTTTGATCATAAAACTTTTTGTTCATTTACGATTTCTTTCCAATTTGATGAACAGTCTTTCAAGTCAACACCTTTTGATTATGCCATGATCATACAATGCAAGCAAAAGAAATAAGAAAAAAATAGAATAGTTAGTACCAATTAATGGAAAAAAATCTATTTATCAAGGTATAAATCCTAACCTCATGCATTCTAGTTCCATGCTTTGTTTGGAAAAATTAGCTTAACTGTATGATTTCTAGTTTGCATACATTTATTCAGAAAAAAGAAAAGGAAATAAAAGCTAGAACTTATTTCTCCTTTGTGTATACCTACTGACAAAATTTCGGCATGGTTTCAGATCGGGAGAGTTTCTAGGTTTAATATATGCAGGGCTTCAGTTCTAGGAGTAAAGGTACTCAAACTGTCCTTGTTGATGCCCCCTTGGGCTGTCAAACCCTCAATTCTAGTCCATCACAGACTTAAGCGGATCGAGTTCAATTCGAGGGGATACATTTCTTTATGCCTGACACGGAGAATAAATTCTCACGAAGACATAGAGCATATGAACCCCGAAAGCTACTTGCTAGGTCTGACACGGAGAATAAATTCTCACGAAGACGTCGCTTTCACTCCCACTTAAAAAGGGACAAGCTTGATTAGAAAGCTTTATGTTATGCAATGCAAGTGTTGTGTGTGAGGAGAAATGTTCAAACCTCTGACAAACAATTAAATGAAAAATTTAATATTTGAAAATAAAGTAAAAATAAAAAATATAATAAATATTATGAAAATCATAAGTAATAAAAAATTTGAAAAAAAGAATTAAAAATTAAATAAATAAATTTTTAATTTCTAATTAATAGAGACAATTTATAATTAATTTCAAAGCATGACCAGTCAATCCCCAGCGGAGTCGCCAAGCTGTCGTAACTGGTTTTCGCCCGGGCACGAATTTTGTACTTACTTGGCGGGAAAAGTGATGTGAATAAATGGTTTTTTAAAATAATTTGGGAGTCGCCATCGACCTTTTGGGTTAGGTAGGTCGAATACCTAAAAATTATCTTTTAAAAGAGTTTTAAGAAAACATCAGTTAAAAGATGAACTGATATGCGTTTATAACCAAAAATTCGTTCTTTTTAATAATAAAAAGTGATTCGTGGTCGGTTACGTTTAGGGAAGGATTAGCACCCCTACAACGCCCAAAATTGGTACTTTTTAATTATAAATTGTCTCTATTATTGGAAATTTAAAAATTCAAAGATATATTTAATTCATAATTCTATTATTTCAAATAATTTTAAGAAAATATATTAATATACATAAATAAGATATTTACTTATTTAGAAATATCATAAAAGGGCTTCTAGGTGCTTTAAGACAACTCTTTTCTTTGATATTAAAAAATAAATAAATATCAAAAACATTTTATTTTAATATAATAAGATATTTATTTATTCAAAAATATCAGAAAAGAGCTTCTAGGTACCTTAAGACAGCTCTTTTATTTGATATTGAAAAATAAATAAATAACCAAAACATTTTCTTAAAATAAAAATTTATTTTAATAAGATATTTATTTATTTAAAAATATCAGAAAAGGGCTTCTAGATGCCTTAACACAGCTCTTTTCTTTGATATTAAAAAATAAATAAATATCAAAATATGATTATTTTTCTTAAAAGTAATTTATAAAATTAAATTTATAAATAGGAAAATAGAATAAATAAATAAATATTATATATTTATAAGACTATATATATTGACATAATTAATAAATAATAATAGTAATAGTAATGATAATTAAATATATATGAACATAAATATATAAAAGTAACATATGATTAAATAATGTTTAAAATAAAATTAAAACATGGTATGAAAAAAAATAAAAAGTAATAAAGCTTGTAAAATAAATGAAAATATTAAACTTAGGGACTAAATTATAATCTAATAAAATTAAATACCTAATTTAAAATATTATAAAAACTAAGTATTAACAGTATGATTTATCTTATATTAATTATTCGGGATTGAATTAAAAATTAATAAAGTTACAGGGGCTAAATATATTATTTACCCTAAATTACATAATTACTGGAAATGACTAAAATATAATAAAATAAAATTCAGGAACAAAATTAAAATGCTCTAAAACTTAATTTAGTGACTAAAATACAAGTCTATAAAATCAGGAGGATAATTCGTATGGTTTTCCCATCCGGGAAATTACACAGAGGCCCTCACCAAAACTACGTCGTTTTGGTAAGGGTATAAATAGGCCAAAATAGGCCTAAATTATCATTTCTATCCATTTGCTTAGAGCTCTAGCTTCTCTCTAGAGCTCCCTCATCGGAGGAATACCGGTGACCGGCCGGTCACCGTCGCCGGCCACCGTCCACGGTGGCCGGAATTTTACAAAATTACCCAAAAAAATCCTCTTTTATTTCTAAATCCGATTCCGGCTTCCTCTTGTTCTAAAAACCCCCCAAATTCCGTAGATCTAAGTTTTTACCTTCGGTTTTTTGGTGGTTTTCCGGTGATTTGGATGCTCCGACGAAGGTAAGTTGCTCGGTATCTTCACTCTATTTTATTATTTTTTTTGTTTGATTGCTCTGCCCCCTCTTTTGCTTCATTGGTGGGGGCTTTTTATAGGCTTTTTCGTACACCCTTTGGACCAGTTAAAGGAGGATAACCCGGTGAGTCACTGGCCAAAGGAGGTGATGGAAGCCACTGGAACTGGGACGTGGAGGGGCTGCTGTCCCGGCTTGCTGGAGGCTGTTTGTAGCTGCAACGTGGAGGGGCAGCTGTCGCTGGAAGCTACTGGAAATGCTGCGTGGAGGGGCTGCTGCAGCTGCTGGAAATTGCTGGAAATGCAACGTGGAGATGCTGGAATGGAGAGGTAAAAATGGTGATTACAATACTGATTTGTTTGCTAATGGTTTCAGATTAATTGTGTTAATTAGGAAATTTTGAGTGTTTTTATTGTGTGTGTTTTCGCTTTTCCTCACACACTGCACAGTTACATTATCATGACATGAGCTAAAACCTCGCTCCGTCCAAATTAAGTAGGAGTGAGAGACTATGCCCTCGTGTGGTTTTCACCTCCGCATGGGATAGTGGATCGCTCCTGGAGCTCACGCCTTATGGTCCTCGTGATGGTAATCACCTCCGCATGAACATAAGGAGGTGTGTTCCCTAGAAATTTAACTCGATCCCCTAAAGCCTGTGATGGGCCAGGATTGAGGGTTTGATAGCCCAAGGGGCACCGGCAAGGACAATTCGAGAATTTATTACTTTATAACCGAACCCAGTATATAGTGAACATAGAACCTGAACTTAGGTTGAGCCTAACCCGAACCTTAAGAATCTCGTGAGGAGGGTACACAAGGAAAAGCTTTTTTGAGTCATTCATTTTCGTTTTTCGAATAAATGCATGCGAACTAGATATCATGCGGTTAGGTTTATTTTTCGAACAAGCATGCGAATTAGATATCATGCGGTTAGGATTTCTTTTTGAATAACAAAGCACGGGGTAGATATCATGTTGGGTAGGATCTGATAAAGCATGATTGGGTAGCCAACATGTGTGAGTAGGATTATTGAACAAATTATTATCCCGACTTAATTGATTTATGTTTACTAACCAATCTTTTGTTGTTTTTGCTTTATTTCTTTTTGTTTTGCATTGCAATATCCATTACATGGTGTTGATTTGGGATCGATGTCCATATAGAAGGCCAGTAATATGGAACAAATGGTTTAGAAAGAGGTTGAGGACAATGATGATGTTCTAAGGTGGTCGGAACAGTCCCAATTGACCAATGGGGACAGTGTGATGCCTGGATACGTGTCGGAATTATTTGATTACACTCACATTAATGTACGTCAGAATGATCTGAGTGAGCTAAAAGAGGTATGGGGAAGATGGGAAGTGGCCGCTAAAGAGATATTTTATCAGTTATATGGCGATATTTCTTATCTTTTGGATGTTCTTATTGACCGAAATCTGTTTAGAGCATTGACGCAGTTCTAGAACCCGACTTATAGTTGTTTCACATTTGGTAGAGTGGATTTGGCACCAACAATAGAGGAGTATCAAGTTTTAATTCGTTGTCCGAGATCCCAAATGGATAAAATATATACCAAACTGCCACTAACTACTTTATTGTTAGTGTGAGAATTCATGCATTCACATGTAACAAACGTATACACATTCACACAAGTGTTTAAATAATACAATTTTTTTCAAGTTGTTTAACTTTTGTTGATTAAGGTGGTTATTTAATATTTTATTTCATTTTTAATTTAAAGTTAACAATTAAAAAGAAATTATCACCTAATAATACGTGACACGTGATTTGATTGTTAATTTATTTTAATTGTTATTGTTTTTTTATAACCCCATAAAATCTTTAAACTTTTTAAAAACCTCTAAATTCATAAAATCTCAAATATTATTTTAAGACAATTTTCAACCTCAAATATTATTTTACTCAATCTAACAAATTTATAACATTATCAATAACAATAAAAAAATTACATTGCAGGCTAAGAAATACAATAAAAATATTATGAAAAAAGTAATTTTTTGTTACAATCAAAAATGTTATGTTAGGAAAAAGATAGCATTTTCAATTGGAACTAAAGATGTTATGAAGAATAAAAACCGAAAATTTTATGATATCCAAACTAAAATATTAGCCTCTTGAAAAGATTTTCAGTTATAATCAATTTTTATCATTTTCAGCCTTATATTAACAAGTTGTATTTTAGAATTTCGACAAAGATTCATTGATCTTTACTTGGTCCAAATTCAACTTACATCTAAATGACGCTTGTTTGAACCAACACCACCAAAAGTAGGAGAATTAAATTCCTCCCAAAAACAGCATTTCAAAATTCTAAACTGGAAGAATCAAAACAGGATAGTCGGAACGGAATCCGGTTTCCGAAACAAAATGGAAATCTGGTTCAAGAACACCTAAACACTTGTGACTAGTAAACAACAGCTGCGAGAAAAGATTGACAGCATGATAGACATAGATTTCACCTTATCCTTCATCCCTTTCACCTCACTTTTTCTTCGATGCTTCACTGGCCTTGGTCTATATTAAACAAGCAAAATGGTCAGAAAATTAGCCTCATCGGTCCCCGAATGTTTCGGGAGTGAAAGAATCTCAAATAACAAAAAGAAAAAATTAAGTGTACCTTCTTCACACCACGGATCTTCTTAGCCCTGTTCTTCCTTTCCTTCATTTGCTTCCTTGATTTCTCCACCTTGGTATCGAGTCCATTCTGAAATTGCAACTCATAATTAGCATCATGCATCATACCTTAATGCCCTTAAAAGAGAATATTCAAATGCAATTCTCATGACAAATGTGACGGTGAACCGAAAGAAAAGAAATGCCAGGAAACCCAGAAAGTCAAGTAAACATTATTTTAAGAGTTACAAAAAACCTATTTCCGACATCAAAAAACATAACTTGGCAGAAACTTGACTGGTCGAATGCCTTTCATATCTACATTACTTATCTAAAATGCGAGTATAGATACAAGAAATTTAAAAAAATTCAATCCATTTTGCAGGTCCCTTGGAGGGTCATATCTTCATATCCAAGTCTGAATACGTGTAAGTTATGCTTAAAAGACAGTTGTTTCTATGCTCAATGGTGTCACCATTAGAAGATGTTTAAACACCAGGGGTCGACCAGTGCTTAAAGCATGAAAGTGAACAACGCAAAGAAAAATATGTCAGGAAAGTGACTTCAATATACTACTAATAAAACAATCATACTACAAACAAAATCAATAGAAAATGTGCAAAAAAACATATCATAATTCATAAATTACCCTGATCAGCCTGTATTTAGGCTCATATTTCTTCGCATTCTCGACAGAATCATATATCAAACCAAATCCTGTAGATTTACCACCTCCAAAATGAGTCCGGAACTTGAACACAAAGATTGAATTTGGGTCCTTCACCTCATACATTCTACTAAGCTTCTCCTTCAGCTCAGCCTAACAATGCGGGATCAAAAAATGAAAAAAAAATCAAGTTAACACAAACATTCAAAATTTCCAGCAGTTAAAAACTATACAACAATGTTATTGAGAAACATTAAACATTTACCTTGGAAACATTGGGTCTCCCAGGATGCAAAACATCAATGATCTACCAAAAAAGGAGCAAATTATACAAGTCAAACAAATATAAGCTAATTTGACTTTACAGTTTCCCAAATAAACCATCTTCACCATATCTTCACATTTCTTACACAAAAAAGTTTATTATCCTCAAATGGAAAATGAATGAAATCCCTAAAACACACTTATTCCAACCAAACTTACAAGAACCCAACTCTTTTTTTCACTTTTTTTCTTCTATTTTCTATCTTTGACCGATCTACGACCTAAAAACTAAACCCTGCCAAATGTAACGGGAAAATAAAATGAAAGATAACGAGAAAAATACACTGCAAGACTTAAATTTAAAGTTGCCCCATGTTTGATAACGAGAAAATGAGCCATAAAATGGAAATGGAGCTTACAAATTGTTTTCTGGAAAGTAGCCTGTTCGTCATGAACTTCCTTGTCCTAATAGTCACTGCCTTGTCCGCCATGGCTAAGCAAAAATCTACCTTCCTGGTTTCGACGCAGTGGAATCACCAAAGGATTACAAACAGCGGCAGCAGCTCAATGAAAGAGTCGGAAAATGGAGAGAAAAATCAAGGTTTTATAGGGTTTCCAACGTGATCGGCTTTAAAACTCCATTAGGGTTATTTAGGTTTTGAATTGGGCTAGTTTAGCTTCTGCGTATGGGCTGCCATTTTTAACATCGATTATTTTAGGTGTCTATAATAAAGGCTCTTTGCCTTGTTCTTTAATAACATTTTTTAACGTAATGTCAAAATTCGAATTTTTATGTATCATAAGGAGACTATCTTCTAAGATCGTTTAAACGTGTTAAAGTACACAATGATGATACCAGAGAATAACGCATCAAGAGTATTAACTTAGGAAGTTACACTATTTTTTTTTGAATGAAATAGGAAGTTACACTAAAAATTTAAGAGATGTAAAATTATAAAATGACATGAAATATGAAATCAAATCATCGATCGAAACTATAAATACTTAAACTACATAATGATCTTGAAATTTTCAAGGAAAGTACGACTGTATCCTATTGTATTCTCTTAGTTTATCTCTGACGATGACGATGAATCGAGAAAAACTCTGAAAGTATCTCATAGTTTTACAAAAGTGGTGATGAAAATGCTAATATGGGTAGTGTTTAAATCCAAAGCTTATAGAGAAAATTGATAATAAGCGAAGGTTTGTTCTCAAGAAATTGGTCATAAATGAAGGTGATAATGCTGTTTGAGCATCCATTTTTCTCGGTTTCCCCCACCATTTTAGCCTAAAATTTGACAAGGCCTTTGTTCTCTTGACTTTCACTATGCACGAGATTTTTGGGATTTTAAAAACTAAAATTATTGTTTTATTCTTTGTATATATCGAATAAAATTTGGAAATACTATGAGCGGGAGTTGTTATTTTTTTAAATGCAGGTATTAAATTTTTATTTTGAAATCTAGATAATTCGTTATAGTATAGGAAGAATTTGTCATGTCCACACGATTAGTTTTATAAAATATATTAAAAATAAAACTTATCATTTGAACTGAACGAAAATTGTATAAAACTCTTCGCATGACGAGTTTAATTATTTATTATATTTTATGAAACTCGTCATTTTCACACGACGAGTTCTGAACACACTTTAACAAATTATTAGTAGTTATCGATGATTTTTTTACTGTATAGACTAAAATTAATGAAAAATACAATTACAAAAATCAAACCGAAAAATATCAAAATTCTGTTTAAAAAGAAGTAACACACGTATTATGCGTTTGGTTCAAGACGAAGATAAATAAATTAAAATGACAGAATCATAGAAATTTTGTCCAAAAAAGTAATGTGCATTACATATATTTATACGAATACGAGCTGAACGACGACAACGACATTTATATATGAGCTTTATATATCGAGTGAACAACATCATGTTAACACATGTACACCTTTAAACACTTATCAGTTGCTTTATCATTACCTGAAAATGTTAATATAATTAATAAAAACGACAACAATTTTGTAATATAATTAATTAAAATCTTTTAAATATTTTTATCAGTTGTTTTATCCTTTGCTGAGTAGGGTTCAAGCCTCTTTACTATCTGTTTCTATGATGATCGCCTTACTGCTCGTCTCTCAAGTCGCAATCAAGTCCTCGTATATCCCCATAACCCTGCATCTAGGACCGACTGTCGTAACCGTCTTTCGGTTTGGGCCCCGAAATTGGGCTTCGACTTGGATTAAATGAGTTGGAGTCGCCACCGACCACTTTAAAACGAATTTAGGTGGGCCGGACACCATCTTACCTGATCTGCGTTATACCAGAAATGTGTCGGGTTCGGGAGTCGATTACGGTCAAGGAAGGATTAGCACCCTTGAACCGCCCTTTCGGTACCAATTAATTTATCAGTTGTTTTTTAATTGCGAAAATTACAAATTTAAATTGAAATTTAGAAATCCGACTCGAATTGCTTACCTCTGATTAATTGAGATTTCTGAAAAAAATGAGTTGAAGATGTTAGGAAAAAAAAACAAATAAGTAATGAATTAGGAAGAGGAAAAAAAATAATAATAAATAAATGAATATAAATCAAATGGCAAGAATTAAAAAAAATAAAAAAAAATAAAAAAAACACTAAAGTCAAAATAAACAAAAGAATAAAAAAGATAAAAAGTGAAGAAAACGAGATAGGGAAAATAAAAATAAAAATACTATTAAAATAATAATAATTAGAACGAATATTAAAACGTTAACTTTTAAAGGTAAATAAAATAAGAGGAAAAAGTGAAAAGTGTAATATGGGAAAGAAATAACAATAATAAAATAAAATAATAAAAATAGATAAAAAAAAGGTTAAAGTTGAAATTAGAAAAATGTTAGAAAAAACAAAACAAGGTAAATAAATAAAAGGATCAGAATGAATTAAATTGGACCTTGTGCACCGAAAGTGATACTAAAACCAAACTGTAAAAAACAAAATTAGAGGGTTAATTCACAAAATATAAAAAAATGTAAAAGGTGACCAATTTGAATGAATTGAGAATCCAGAGACGAAATTACAAGTGATGGCCAGATTGAAATGCGATTTAAACTACCAGGGACTGCGGAGAGAATTAAAGAATCTTCTATTTGCATAATGGTCCCTGCTATATATATATACATAACCAGGCTTATTTCGTTCATTCTCAACAATCTCATCTCTCTCAACCGAGAGAGCTCCCAACCAGCCTTTCTCGGCCAATGGTTGGCCGAATCCCGGCAACCGCACGCCGCCGCTCCGGCCGCCACCGGTGGCGGCCGGAAAGAAATCGAAGTCTCCAAAACGTTCGTTCCAGTCCAGTGAGCCTAAAACCCCCGACCAAATCCCCAAAATAGACCCAAATAAACGCAGATCTAAACAAAAAAAACCGCTCAGTATCTACCCTTTCTTGACGAAAACTCTTCGCCTTCTCGGTGGCTCTTCGGTTCCGACGAGCCTCTTTCTTTGCTCGGGTCTCGCTTGTTTATTTTGTGTGTGCTTTTATGAGTTTTGTTTCTGCTTTTGGTTTATGGTTGTGCTTCGTTGTTTTGCTGGTGGCTTTTGTGTGTACTGTTGCTCGATGGTTTTGTTTTTTCTCACTGTTGGTTCTCGGCTTACTCTCTGTTGATGGTTCTATATGTTGATGGTCGTTTGTTCTCTCTGTGGATACCGTCGATGGTACTGTTGTTGGTGTTTTTGTCTAGATTTGGTTGTGTTTAGCTGTATTGCCTGGTTTCGCTCGGTTTACTGTTCATCCTCCATCGTAACCGTGGCTTTGCAAAGCATTTATAAGCCTTCATCGGCCGTTGTGATCCCGAGAATAACGGGACGTGGTGGACTGTTCCGAGATCTTCGGGCATGTGTGACCGGTCATCCCGGGATGGGTCAGTCCCGGGATGCCGGCCGGCCGTTTCGGCATGCGTGACCGTCCATTGCTCTATGCGGCGCTGACTATGTAATTCCCCTAAGCAAGCAACCCTAATATGCTATTGGGCTAGTCCAAACCCGATTCTCTGATTGCTTGGGCCCTATCTTGGACCTGAAACAAACAATAATAAATAAATAAATAATAAATGAAAAAAAAAAAAATTAATAGATAAATTAATATAAAACATTTTCAAAACTATACAATATATGTTTTTTAAAAAATAATTTTCAAAACCACATAACGTATAAATAATTTTCAAAACTATATAATATATTTTTAAAAACTAATTTTCAAAACTATATAATATATATATTTTAAAAACTAATTTTCAAAACTATATAATATATATTTAGAAACTAATTTTCAAAATATATATATATATGTTTTTCAAGAATGTTTTTAAAAGCTATATATTATATATTTAAAAAAAATTCAAAACAATATAATATGTATTTTCAAAAAATGTTTTCAAAACTATATATTATATATTTTCAAAATAATTAAAAAACCATATATTATATAATTTTCAAAATGATTTCAGACTATATAATATATATATAAATAAAAAATGGACGAAAATTGGTGTCTACAGCTGCCCCTCTTTGTCCTTTTTCGTGGAACGAAAAATAGGGCAAAGACAAAAAGGACACAAATTTTCATTCGATATAGTTGAGAATTGATTTGAATTAGGAATAACTCCCTGTCGAATTTGAGCTGCGGATAGCTCCTTCGTCGCGAAGTCAAGTCCATCTCGAAATGATATGGAATTGAAACCGTAGTTCGAAATTTAAATCGAGATGCGACTTCTCATTGCCCAAACATAGTCAACCTTGGTTATCTTCTCGGTTTAAAGATCTTGGCTAAAAATTCAAATGGGAAGCAATTCATTGACCAAATCATATGGTAGATAGTCCCTCGAGCTGAACGAAATCGAACTCGAAAGGTCTTTGTCGACAGATGGCTTTTCTCGACTTAAGCTATGCTGTCGGAAAGCGATTTTTTTGTCACTAAGGCACGGTTAACCCAGGTCTTCATCTCGACTTGAAAACCTTGATTGTAGCCGGACAGTAGTGTGATTGAGGTATCATTGAGCTAAATAGAGTTGAACTCGACAATTTTATTGACAAATAGCCCTTCTTGCCTTGAGCTATGTTGTAAGCCTGATTTGCCTCTAAGTTGAATATAATCGAACTCGAAGGTCTTTAGCAGATAGCCCTTCTCGGCTTAAGCTATGCTGCAAATGATGTGCCTTGGAGCTGAGCGGAGTCGAACTCGAAGGTCTTTTGGTCACAGATAACCCTTCTAGCCTTGAGTTATGCTGTAAATGATGTGCCGTTGAGCTGAGCGTAGTCGAATTCAAAGGTCTTTTGTTGGCAGACAACCCTTCTAGACTTAAGTTGTATTGCAAATGATATGCCTTGGAGCTGAGCGTAGTCGAACTCGAAGGTCTTTTGTTGGCAGATAACCCTTCTCGACTTAAGTTATGCTACAAATGATGTGCCCTCAAAGCTGAGTGTAATCGAACTCGAAGGCCTTTTGTTGGCAGATAACCCTTCTTGACTTAAGTTATACTGCAAATGATGTGCCCTCGAAGCTGAGTGTAATCGAACTCGGGGGTCTTTGGCAGATAGCCCTTCTCGACTTAAGCTATGCTGCAAATGATGTGCCTTAGAGCTGAGCGTAGTCGAACTCGAAGGTCTTTGGGTCACAGATAACCCTTCTAGCCTTGAGTTACGCTGTAAATGATGTGCCCTCGAAGCTGAGTGTAGTCGAACTCGGGGGTCTTTGGCAGATAGCCCTTCTCGACTTAAGCTATGCTGCAAATGATGTGCCTTGGAGCTGATCGTAGTCGAACTCAAAGGTCTTTTGTTGGCAGACAACCCTTGTAGACTTAAGTTGTGCTGCAAATGATATGCCTTGGAGCTGAGCGTAGTCGAACTCGAAGGTCTTTGGTTGGCAGATAACCCTTCTCGACTTAAGTTATGCTGCAAATGATGTGCCCTCGAAGCTGAATGTAATCGAACTCGGGTCTTTTGGTCACAGATAACCCTTCTAGCCTTGAGTTATGCTGTAAATGATGTTTAAAAATGACTTCCCTTTATGGGTCGAAAACGGTCATGATTCTTCCGGTGGTTCCCCTAAACTGGTCTGGGAAAACCTACTGATAAATTCTGACAGCCGGATATCTTCCGTCGTGGAATTGAAATCTGGCTTGAAAGTATTAACTGAAAACATGTTGCTCCTTGTTGAGTTGAGCTGAACTGAATTTGATCTGAATTGGTTCTCGAACCTATCTGAAATTGGTTCTGAGATCCGTATATATGTAAAGTCGGTTGAGGTGTAGCTTCTTGCTGCTGAGTTACACCATCGTTCTTTAAAGGTGCTTGCAAGTCGAGTATATCTTGAAATAGAATTGAAACCTGACTCAAAGGGCTGTAAAAAATGTATGCTAAAATGATGAATGTGATGCACCTGAGTATGTCTAAGATGCATGCAATCATGAATGAATTATGTGTTATTTCTTGGATGAAGTCTCGTGCTTTGCCTGCCAATCTGGTCCATGGAATCGATCGTGCCCCATTTGCTTCTCGAGCTTGGGCTTTACAGACATTTCACATCTGAGATTGCTCTGTTTGAAAACGTTTTTCTCCTTTTTCTTGTTTCAGGAGAGAGAAATGATAAAAATGTTGTAAAGTATTGTTCGCAATTGAATCAAATTGTAAACGTGAGTTCAAAAAATATCAAAGGAATCAAGAGCTCTTTTAATGCTTTCAGAGTTACAAATCTTTGACAAATGTTCAAAGGGACGAGTCGGCTTTAGGTTGGCCTCCTTTCTAAGGTTTTTTTGGTAAAAAATGTCATTTTTTTTTTTAAATATCGCAACATGCTTTGGTACTTTAATTGGGTGCGGACAAAATGACGTAGCTAGCATGATCAATTACTAGACATTTTATCTCAGTCCTCTGAAATCTTTCATTTATTCAAGCTTTGTAGACTCTTCCAACAAAGGCAGTGCGAAAAATATCGGTCTAAAAATGAAATTCTAGAGTGCTTGTGTGTAATCAACTATAACAGGTGTTCCTTAACCCCCTTAGTCTATTTTACCGAAACTTCATGCTTAGATAAATTCGATTTAATTTGCCGTTATCTGGCTAGCTGAATCCATAAAGCCGGGGCGTTTAACCAATTGCTTTAGAGGGACAACTTATCATTATAATCACTCTTACCAAGTTAACTGAAGGGTTCATCTCATCACAGAGTCTTCAGCCTGACAAGTGCAGTGGAGCAAACACCGAATTGCCAAGTGTCCGAGCAATGTCATGGTTTGAACGTAATCTACTCATAAGGCCAGGGCTTTCAAGTTTCCTCTATAACCAATTGCCTTAGCGGAATAGCTCAGTTTTTACGGATTTAGTTTCCTAAGATTGTCAAGAAGAACCTGTTATAGCCTAGGTGTTTTTTGAAAGTCAAGAAATCTCATCTCTAGAGTTTAATTTTCGAGCAACTGACCTAAACTGGATTCACCTACTCGACTCTTTTATTTGTAAAGATCATCATCGTCATTGAACGTCTTAAATAAAAAACATAGTAATTGTCATATGCAAATGATGCCCCATGTTGTCCGTACCTTATGAAAGGAAAATTGGTTAATTCCAAGAACGAGGTATGGTGTTTGAGGGTATATTCTGGATAAGGTCAAAGTCATTGTTATTAAATCATGTTACTTTGTCAAAGATTCATAACTTTGAATCGTTTACAGAGTTTCTTAATTCAAATGATATGCAAAGAATTACAAATTTGCAAATATGATCCATTGCTTGGCATCTTTTAAAGTAACATAAATTTGATTAAAATGTTCTTACAAAAACTTTGAGAAGAAAAAAAATGGAAGAAAAACAAAGTCAAACAGAATGCCTCAAATGATGAAATGACATTCCTCACTTGGATGCCCCCAAGTTGTTGAAGTCGATCCAGTTCTGGTTACGCATCTTTTGTACGACCCTCTTAAATGCGTAACAGTTCTCAATTGTGTGCCCTGGGACTCCGCCGTGATATTCACAATACGCATTCTCGTCATACCGTTTGGGGTATGGGGGCTTCATGGGTTCTACTGGATATGGTGACACCACATGGGTGTCAAGAAGTTGCTGGTAAAGCTCTTTGTAGGTCATGGGAATAGGGTCGAAATGTTCCCTTTCCCTTCTGGACTCTTGTTAGAAGTACCTAACGGTACAGCCGCAGTTGGTTTTGGGCTGGAGATTGTAACACCTTTGCTGGAGTGTTTGATGTTGTTAACCTCTCCATCCCTCTCCCTCATAGGAGGCTTCTTACTGGCTTCCCCATCCTTAATCTTGCCTTGCTTTATGGCCGACTCAATCATTTCTCCGGCCATAACCAAGTCTGAAAAGCTTCCTGATGTGATCGCCACCAGATGCCCGAAGTATGGAGCCTTCAGAGTCTGCACGAAAAGTTTCCGGGTTTCCTTTTCATCTAACGGTGGATGAACTTGCACAGCCAAGTCCCTCCATTTTTGTGCGTACTGCCTGAAACTCTCGTTATGCTTCTTTTCCATGTTTTGTAGCATAACTCGATCTGGCCTTATGTCATTGTTATGCTTGTATTGTTCCAGAAATGACTTGGCCAGGTCCTTCCAGGTCTTGATATTTGATCGGCTTAGCTGGTTGTACCACCGAATGGCTGAGCCCGACAGACTATCCTGAAAGCAGTGGATCAGGAGTTGGTCGTTTCCTCCATATCCTGTCATCTTTCGGCAGAACATGGTGATGTGAGCGGATGGGCAACTATTCCCGTCAAACTTCTCGAACTCCGGGGACTTAAATTTCGGGGGAAGAACCAAGTCCGGGACTAGACTAAGTTCCGTTGCATCGATTTCATGGTAGTCACGGTCTCCTTTGACTATATTCATTTGGTCCTCCAATTGTTTGATTTTTTCCTCCATCTTCCTTGCTTTTTCCTCTTCATCCAAATCCGGTACATGGTAATAACCCGGATTGTTCTTAGGGTTAAATACAGAGGACAAGGGCTTTGATTTTGCAGCAGATGAGTCCCCTCGAAGTTCTGGTAAGATTTCAGGTGAGATAACCACTTGTGGGGTAGGTTGTATAGTTACCCCTTCCGATGAACCTGCCCCAGGCGCACTGGTCTGTTGTAGGCCAATTAACTTGGCAACGATCTGATCAACCAAGGACTCTTGGTTCTTTGTGATTGTTTCTAGAGTATTTCGACTGTTCTGGTTTATTTTGTCTTCTAGCTCCTTTTGTAGTTTTAACATATTCTCCTCGATTTGTGTAATTCTGGCTTCCATCCTCTTCTTCTTCAAACGAGTGTTATGTGGATGGGGTGTGTCCAATACTTGAGGCGGTGTATCCAGTATTTACTCCTTTTGATGAGACATGTATATATTAGTTAATGTGAATGCAAAGAAAATAACAAAATGCAAAGAAAAATAAGAAATGCAAAATGTCTAAATATGTGATGCATGAAATGTCCGAGGCATTGATCCAAAAAATGTGCCTGTTATTCTGAATAACCCTTATTGGTGACAAAAGTGTTACGTCTGAAGCGACAAAAAAAACTCTTTTTGATGGTACAAATCTTGTACATCTTCTGACAAGTTAATTCGTCCTTTTTGAATATCCTGTCGCACTATTCCGGCTCCTTTGGCTAAAATGTGCAAATAATGAGATGCTTGCCCCAAAAAAAAGATCTCGAAGGACTGCATCTTCGACTTTCACTTTCTACCGAGCTTGTTTCTAACGAAAGTGTCATTGGAGCCCTTTATCCGAAGTTTATCGACTTGTTTCTAGAATTTGTCAATAATGGTCTGCGGCTTAGCTGGGGTTTCGCCACTTGTTATCGTAGTTTTCAAAAGGAGCGTCTGGGTCAATGACCTTTTCCTCGTATTGCCCCTGCAACTTTACCTTCGAGTATTCTTTGACCACGGTTGGACTTCTGAGTTTTTTATCTCTTTGTATTATAACCCATTTGTCCATTAATGCAGATTATTCATGTTTTAACAAACACATTTTTTGTGGATCAACACATCGTTTTAAATGATGCAAACAATGAACACAAAATAAAAGAGAACAAAAAATGAAAGGGTTAGTGAGGTAAATCAAAATAAAAAAATGAAAAATCCTACCCCATATGATATCTACCCCTCATGCTTTAATTCCTACCCGGACATGATCTCTATTCCGCATGCTGATTTCAAACAAATCCTAACCGCATATTTGTCTAGTTCGCATGCTTTTAAGCAGAAAATAAAGTAGGAAATAAAACAGCCTAGGGTTTGGAATGAGGTTTCGGGGTGGGCTCTAATTCCCTGTACTCTCCCGGTTTAGGTTCTAAAAAGGTACTCGAGTTCTCCTTGCCGGTGCCCCCTTGGGCTTACCAGACCCTTAGTCCTAAGCCTATTACAAGCTTGTGTGGACTAAGTTAAACTCGAGAGGACACATTCCCTTATGCCCGCACGGTGAATAAATTCACACGAAGACATAAGGTATATGAATCCCGAAGGCTACTTGCTAGGCATATGCGGTGAATAAATTCACACGAATGCGTCGCTTTCACCCCCACTTAAAACGGGTTCGGAGCTCGGGTTTAGAGCTTGAGATGAAAACTTTGAAAAATCTGAAATCATTAAAAAATGTTAGTACAACTATTTATTTGAAAAATAATCAAAGGTAAATAACTGGAATCGAATAAAAAAAATTTAAATTTAAATTTACCATTTTCGCATAAAAAGACAACCGAAAATTAATTTCGGCCTGACTCACTTACCTGTCCCCAGCGGAGTCGCCAAGCTGTCGTAACCGTCTTTCGGTTTGGGCCCCGAAATTGGGCTTCGACTTGGATTAAATGAGTTGGAGTCGCCACCGACCACTTTAAAACGAATTTAGGTGGGCCGGACACCATCTTACCTGATCTGCGTTATACCAGAAATGTGTCGGGTTCGGGAGTCGATTACGGTCAAGGAAGGATTAGCACCCTTGAACCGCCCTTTCGGTACCAATTAATTTATCAGTTGTTTTTTAATTGCGAAAATTACAAATTTAAATTGAAATTTAGAAATCCGACTCGAATTGCTTACCTCTGATTAATTGAGATTTCTGAAAAAAATGAGTTGAAGATGTTAGGAAAAAAAAACAAATAAGTAATGAATTAGGAAGAGGAAAAAAAAATAATAATAAATAAATGAATATAAATCAAATGGCAAGAATTAAAAAAAATAAAAAAAAATAAAAAAAACACTAAAGTCAAAATAAACAAAAGAATAAAAAAGATAAAAAGTGAAGAAAACGAGATAGGGAAAATAAAAATAAAAATACTATTAAAATAATAATAATTAGAACGAATATTAAAACGTTAACTTTTAAAGGTAAATAAAATAAGAGGAAAAAGTGAAAAGTGTAATATGGGAAAGAAATAACAATAATAAAATAAAATAATAAAAATAGATAAAAAAAAGGTTAAAGTTTGAAATTAGAAAAATGTTAGAAAAACAAAACAAGGTAAATAAATAAAAGGATCAGAATGAATTAAATTGGACCTTGTGCACCGAAAGTGATACTAAAACCAAACTGTAAAAAAACAAAATTAGAGGGTTAATTCACAAAATATAAAAAAATGTAAAAGGTGACCAATTTGAATGAATTGAGAATCCAGAGACGAAATTACAAGTGATGGCCAGATTGAAATGCGATTTAAACTACCAGGGACTGCGGAGAGAATTAAAGAATCTTCTATTTGCATAATGGTCCCTGCTATATATATATATACATAACCAGGCTTATTTCGTTCATTCTCAACAATCTCATCTCTCTCAACCGAGAGAGCTCCCAACCAGCCTTTCTCGGCCAATGGTTGGCCGAATCCCGGCAACCGCACGCCGCCGCTCCGGCCGCCACCGGTGGCGGCCGGAAAGAAATCGAAGTCTCCAAAACGTTCGTTCCAGTCCAGTGAGCCTAAAACCCCCGACCAAATCCCCAAAATAGACCCAAATAAACGCAGATCTAAACAAAAAAAACCGCTCAGTATCTACCCTTTCTTGACGAAAACTCTTCGCCTTCTCGGTGGCTCTTCGGTTCCGACGAGCCTCTTTCTTTGCTCGGGTCTCGCTTGTTTATTTTGTGTGTGCTTTTATGAGTTTTGTTTCTGCTTTTGGTTTATGGTTGTGCTTCGTTGTTTTGCTGGTGGCTTTTGTGTGTACTGTTGCTCGATGGTTTTGTTTTTTCTCACTGTTGGTTCTCGGCTTACTCTCTGTTGATGGTTCTATATGTTGATGGTCGTTTGTTCTCTCTGTGGATACCGTCGATGGTACTGTTGTTGGTGTTTTTGTCTAGATTTGGTTGTGTTTAGTTGTATTGCCTGGTTTCGCTCGGTTTACTGTTCATCCTCCATCGTAACCGTGGCTTTGCAAAGCATTTATAAGCCTTCATCGGCCGTTGTGATCCCGAGAATAACGGGACGTGGTGGACTGTTCCGAGATCTTCGGGCATGTGTGACCGGTCATCCCGGGATGGGTCAGTCCCGGGATGCCGGCCGGCCGTTTCGGCATGCGTGACCGTCCATTGCTCTATGCGGCGCTGACTATGTAATTCCCCTAAGCAAGCAACCCTAATATGCTATTGGGCTAGTCCAAACCCGATTCTCTGATTGCTTGGGCCCTATCTTGGACCTGAAACAAACAATAATAAATAAATAAATAATAAATGAAAAAAAAAATAAATTAATAGATAAATTAATATAAAACATTTTCAAAACTATACAATATATGTTTTTTAAAAAAATAATTTTCAAAACCACATAACGTATAAATAATTTTCAAAACTATATAATATATTTTTAAAAACTAATTTTCAAAACTATATAATATATATATTTTAAAAACTAATTTTCAAAACTATATAATATATATTTAGAAACTAATTTTCAAAATTATATAATATATATGTTTTTCAAGAATGTTTTTAAAAGCTATATATTATATATATTTAAAAAAAATTCAAAACAATATAATATGTATTTTCAAAAAATGTTTTCAAAAACTATATATTATATATTTTCAAAATAATAAAAAAACCATATATTATATAATTTTCAAAATGATTTCAGACTATATAATATATATATAAATAAAAAATGGACGAAAATTGGTGTCTACACCGACTAATATCAGTCATCTTTTTAGAAGATAGTAATATCATTCATCAACCTTTTTTTTATAGTTTCGCTTTGGTTATTCAATTATTTTTTTTTTCAGTCGTATGTAATATTAGGTTTTAATTTTTTTTATCATTTATTATTAAAAAAGTGACATACTAACATTATCATTATTTTTTAGCTATTTGTAATCAAATCATAACATTATATATAATTTTAAAGACATAATAATAAAAATACTCCTACCATTTATGAAAATGGTCACTTCCAGGGACGGAGTTTAGTGAGAGCCCAAAGGGACCCTGACTCATGTTAACATTCATATATTCGATATAATTTTGGTCTAGTAGTATTTTAGTTCATATAAAAATAAATATTTAAATTAAATAATATAAGAATTTATTAAATATTTAATCGAGTAGGAACCAAACTAAATAATGATAACCCCGTGGTCTCAAAATTTTTGTCTAATAACAATTTAGGTAATCGTAAGTTTTAATATTATACAGATTAAGTGTTATCTTATGAATTTTGATTTTTTTTATAAATACATGGTGAATACAAGATAATATATGTATGCATACTCTTAACTATTTGACAATAAACGCTCATACCTCTACATGCGCAGTGTTAGAACTCGAGACCTCAATGATAACAACAATCCTTTAATAACTAAGGTCGCTTAGTTCGTGCTGAATTTTGAGTTTAAATACCTAATAAGTCTTTATATTTTTTAAATAGTCCAATATTTCAGCCCTGTCAATATTTAGTTCTGGCTCCATCCCTAACCACTTCGCCCATTATTCTTTTTTTTAGCATTTTATCTTTCAACTTTTAAATTTTTTATCAAATATAATCTATTAAATGAAGATAGTTAATTGACTAAGTCAAATCATGTTATTGTGACATTTTCATATGTGTATAGTTGATGACTTGATGTGTTCTACGTCACCTAAAATAATAATGTGACATGTGTCACAAAATAATGTTACGTCATAAAAAAATTGATGTGACGTGTATTATATCACTAAAAATGATTACGTAACATGTGTCATATCAACAATTGAATACATGTGAAACTGACACGTAATCAACATAGATTGACTATTAATTAACTAATGATTTTCATTCAACAATGTTTATTTTAAACAAAATTTAAAACATTAGAGATAAAATGATTAAAAAAATATAAAATGATCATTTATACAAACGTTAAATATAATTTTATTATTATATCAAATTATTAAAAAAATAATATAATTAAAATGGAATCGTGAAAATAAATAAATCACTAAATACATAATTTAACTTTATAAATTTAGTTATTATATAATTTTTCAATGACAAATCAAATGAAGATGAGGTTACACAAGAAGCCTCCTCCTTCCACGGCCACAAAGAAACTCCACATTTCACCATCTCAATCCCCCAAACTTATTATTCCCCCTCTAAACCCAAACAATTTCTCCGTCTCATCTCTCTCCTTTCTTCATAAAATATCTCCTTCACACCCAAAGTTCATCGTCAATCGTCATCATCTTTCTCCGTTCACCATGACAACAACAACTACTTCTTTGCTCCAATCCAACACTTTGAACTTTAAACACTCTTTACCTCTTCATCTGCCTCCTGTTTCCACTCCTCGCTTATTTAAATTCAGCGGAACATTGGCCTTGAAAGGCCAC
Organism: Hibiscus syriacus; assembly: GCF_006381635.1. Taxonomy (NCBI): domain Eukaryota; kingdom Viridiplantae; phylum Streptophyta; class Magnoliopsida; order Malvales; family Malvaceae; genus Hibiscus; species Hibiscus syriacus. The sequence continues at coordinate 1,196,539 of NW_024061971.1, read as the reverse complement.
CGTTCGGCTAAGTTCGCTGTTAAATGCTTTTTCTCGTCGGAGCAGAGGAAACATTTGACGAGCTCGAGTTTGGGTTCCAACAACCAATTGAGTTCCAGCCCGATTGATAAAAACCCATTCGAGATTGTTGCTCAAACAATCTCCAGAGCTTTGAACGCATTAAAAAGGCCGGCTATAGCTGCTGTTTTATTGGGTTTGTTGCTAATGTACGATCCTAATAACGCAGCTTTGGCTGCATCCGGTGGGAGGATGGGGGGAAGGTCTTTTTCTTCGAGTTCTTCGAGGAGTTATTCGGTTCCTAGGAATGGAGGGTCGCGTTTTTCTTCGTATTCGGTTCCTTATTACGCGCCTGCTCCGTTTGGTGGTGGTGGGTTTTACATGGGGCCAGCTTTTGGGGTTGGTGTTGGTGCCGGTTCGAGTTTGTTATTTATTTTGGTTGGGTTTGCTGCCTTTGTTTTGGTTTCCGGCTTCCTTTCGGATCGGTCTGAGAGCAGTGTGCTTACTGCTAGTGAAAAGACTACTGTTCTTAAGCTTCAGGTAAGTTTTTGGATAATTTTAATTGGTTTTTACTTGTTCTTTTACTTTAATCAACTTTGAATAGGTGTAAAGTTCTCAAATGTATGTTTAGCATTACTGAACTGATTACTGTTCGTTCTGTAATTATGAAAAAGTCTATCTTTTGTGTATGCCAATCTCCTAGTAATGATGGTGAAGTTGATTTTAGGTTAGAATAAATACTGTGTTATAAGGAATTGTTCCATTGTTTTTGTATAATTGATACAAAACAACAAGTTGATATCCATTTTCCAAGAGTGAGAATGCTACTGATCAGTTGTGTTTACAAATGTAAGATATGAAGTACTGGTTCTCGAATGCATCGATAAATACATGGTTAATTGACATGTGAAAACTAGGAATATCAACTGCATATATTGAATGTGAAATAAAAATTATATAGTGGAGGGTTGCTTAAATGTGAATTTTAGTAGAATCTTTATAGTCAAATAGTGTTTATATGAATTCCCTTTTTCTCATTAAGTATTGAGACTATATTCTGTATGAAGAATTGTTATGTAAAATGAGCTAGACAAGGAAGTAAGATGGGCACACAATTCTGATGATTACCATTACTAATGAAGTTCGATTGCCATTTGCTCATATGTAGTCTCACTATTGTTTTATTAGGTTGGGTTGTTGGGTATGGGACGGACTCTTCAAAAGGATCTTAATAAGATCGCTGAAGTGGCTGATACCTCTAGCTCTGAGGGTCTAAGCTTTGTATTGACAGGTAAAGCTTTCTAAGATCTTTCTATAGTTTAAGGTTTTGAATCTTATTGGATTAAGTGTAGATGTTCTACACATTATGTAGAAAATGCTCTTCCTTTTTAACTGTTGTAGCAATTATTTTTGCACTATCTCAGTATCTCCAGTATTAACCTCGTCATAAAGAAAATATAATATCCTTAGAGGGCATGCACATATTTTATAGCTCTATAGCCTAATTATGCTATTTGCTATTCTGAAATCTGCTTTTGAGAATAAACACTGTAGGGTAGCTAATAAAATTGCTGACGTACAATTATTACAACAAGGGGCATAAGCTTTTTACTCATTTAGTGGCTTAGTTTGATTGAAATGCACATAGATACCATTCATTACATTGCTTCCTCTTATTTTGCCAATGGTTAAATGATATTTCCCATACAATGAATGGGCATAAAGCTGCAATCTTTCTTCTCTCTGTTTTACTACAGAAATACTTGTAACATGTATAAGGTGACCTGGTTCTAAGTAGTGTATGCCTGCTATTTTTCTTAACCATGTCAAGTTCAATGTCTGTCAGAATGGTTATCTTAAATCCCTCTTTTTTATGTTTGCAGAGACAACATTAGCTTTGCTTCGCCATCCTGATTATTGCATATCTGGTTATTCATCTGTACGTTACCTTCTGTAATATTTTGTTTGTGTTCCTTGTTGAACGAATTGCGTATGTGGATATGCTTTTTTTGTAACTCAAGTCTTGGAGAATAGTTTAAAGACAATCACATGCTCTGTGGTAGATATAAAGATTCTTTTGCATGCATATAATTTTCTCAAAAATCAAAACGTTGCCACACTCTGAAGTTTATGTAAGTTGGTAATTACTTAGGTAGTAATATTTCAGCCGATCTCATTAATTGGGCGACAGACATTAAGTCTCTGATTCTGGATGTGAGTGTGTCTGTGGCAGTTTGTTTTGGGTGCTCTTACTGTGGATGTAAGAATTCCATTGAAGATAATATTTTAGTTGGAAAGGTAAGGGTTGAAGATATCCGGGACTGTCATTCTTTGCATTCCACATTGACCATATGACTTGAGGGTCCTTTTATTGTAGTAATCTCTTTAAAGTATACCATTGTTGTAATTTTGACATATTATATATCTTCAGGTTGATGTGAAACGGAGCATAGATGATGGGGAGAAACGCTTCAATCAACTCTCTATTGAAGAACGGGGTAAATTTGATGAAGAGACTCTAGTGAATGTGAACAATATTAAAAGACAAAGTACAAGTAGTCATAAAGCTAGTGGATTTAGCAATGAGTACATAGTGGTAAGCCCTTACTTAAGTTATAGTTACTGCAAATATATTGGGTTGAATGTATTTAAGACATCATTATGGAAAGCAATGTGTATTTTCATATCATTCATCCGTTCATTGAGTTGTATCGGGTAACCGATAGAGGAATCCACAAACTTGGTTATGACGGGTTGCCATTTTAAGTTTCAGAGGGAATAAGGACTGTAAGTCTAGTTTCGAGTTAATAATATCCATAATATCATCTTTTGTTTATAACCAATTTCTGAAACTTCAGATAACAATATTGGTGGCTGCTGAGGGAGTGCATAGATTGCCTCCCATTAATGGAAGTGGTGACTTAAAGGAAGCCTTGCAAAAGCTTGCCTCCATCCCTTCAAGCAAAATAATGGTAAGAATTGTCTTATTCCCCCGAATTACGAGTACTTGAGATTGCTCATTCCTGATATTTCCTTGATTCCCATTCAGGCAGTTGAGGTCTTGTGGACCTCAAAATGAAGATGACACATTATCGGAGCGAGAACTACTCGAAGACTACCCACTTTTGAGGCCTCTATAAGATTTTATAACTAGATACCTTGTATCTTTAGGTATGAATTGGAACTGCTTCTTAAATCTGTGTTCATTTGTATATAATAATACTGAGGTTCTGATCATCTAAAGATCGATGTTGTGTAGTGAACTAGATTGCATACATATTGAGGAGAGGGTATATATTTGCTTGAAAGATTAGTTTTTTTCCCCTTGTTCTCTTGATCCAACTCCAAGATTTTGACCACTACTAGTACTTGTTCACCGCATAGCTTAGCTTTTATATATATATATATATATATATATATATATATTTTATTCTATGTTGCTCCGACTCTTGAAAAGGCGACGAGGTGCGCTGTAAAAGGAGCGTTGGACTAAATTATTTAAGTTCATTATTAATTTTTGTTTATAATGTTGGACTTTATGAGACAAATAGAAAAATGATAATAATCACTGGACGCATGGTTAATAATGTTGTTATGATGAAAAGTTAGATCATTAACATATATATATATATATATATATGAGATAAAATCCACTTACCCTTATGTAAAACTTTTAATTTTACATTTTTTGTTTTTTTTTCAGTTAATATCTTCTCATTTCTTATTGTTAATATCAACTATCTATTTTAGCTAATTCAACGGTTTCTAAATCTGTGCAAAACTATTTTAATTTTACACATTGTAATTGTAATTGTTTTACGCTTTTTTAGTTTTACGCTTTTTTAGGATCATTAGATGAAGGAAAATCAAAGACTAAGATTAACTTATTGTTTTTTTCCAATAATATCTTATCATTTTCTACTGTTGATCACATCTTTGATTTCCCCTCATCCAACGATCCTAATAAGTAGGGGTGAGCAAAACTCGATTCAACTCGAAAAATCGATTTTTTTTCAATTTCGAGTTATTTGAGTCAACTCAAATTATCAATTTGGTTTTTGAGTTCGAGTCGAGTTGAAATTTCAAAATTTTGAGTAGCTCAAAAAATAAAAAAAATTTGGATGAGTATTTTGACAGATTTGCGGTCTGGTCCTTGATTTCCTATTTCTTCAATTCCTTCTTCGTTTTAAGTCAAGTTTTTACTAAATTTGAACCACATGCTCATAGAATACATATGTACTTTCAATTCCACTTTTGATGACAAATTTTCTATTTTTTTCAATTTAGTCTCTCAGTTTTCAATGATTTCCGTATTTCTTCAATTCATCCTTCATCTTAAGAACGTTCTTTTATTAAATTTAAGCCATATGCTCCTCTACCACTATAAAATACCTACGTAACTTCAATTTTTTTTACTAAAGATATACTCTCTTGTTTTAGTTTAGTCCTTTAACTTTGCATTTTACTCAATTTAGTCTTTTGACTACAATTGTTTACAAATTATTTCTTCACATCAATTCTTTGACTTTTTTTATACTCCCATTAATCTTATGCTTTTATAATTTTAGATTGTATGTGATATTAAATAGTATTGTAATGTTAAAATAATATGAAAATATATATATACATATATTATACGATTAAAGAAAGTCGAAAAAATAGAATAAATCCGTACTATACTACTATAAATAAGTACAATTAAATTTGTATAAAAACTCGAACAACTCGTCTCGAAAAACTTTTAAGTTAAGTTCGAGTTATAAAATATGAATCGTCAGCTTGAATAATTCGAAATTTTTTTACTCAAATCGATCAAATGATCACCCCTACTAATAAAATGTAAAACTTTTTAGTTTTATATTCCCTTTCGTTTTTCCTTTTTGAAAAGTAATGAGTTCCCAATTGGATTTGAGGCATGAAAGAAATAAACCAACATTCAATTTCTTAATCACAGCACTACTTCGAAAACTTTAACCAACCCAACTTGTAACTTCACTGCTCAAATCTTATTAGTTGTACTAAAATTTGTACAATCCATAGGGCCTAATTTATTGATTATTTATAAACTCATTTGAGTTTCATAGTTTCTATACTCATAATAAGAAAAGAAAAATTAGGGTGTCACATAACACCCCAATCTAATACATAGCATACTTGATTATTTTTCATAACATGTTATATTCTATTTTTTTAAATAATCTGAAATAATTTTAATATAATATTTATTTAAAATCATTTTTAATTATTGATAACACATTCTATAGATATAATTATATTTTATTAATATTATATAATTATATTGTATTTAAAATTATAAAATATATTTGAATTAAATGATAAGATAACATCAAAGTCGGCTAAAATGAGGTCATAACGTGCATTGGAACATGATGGTCACTTGTGGGGCCAATCACAAAGGGATTAACATGCAATGCATGGGAATGGAACATGATGGTCACTTGTGGGGCCAATCACAAAGGGATTAACATGCAATGCATGGGAATGGAACATGATTCTCAATCTCATTGACATTATCCCATTCCTCTCTATACCCCCATTGGGGTCCCATCTAATTTACTCCCCCTTTGAACATCCCCAATCATTGAAACTCTGAGTTAAAAAATTAATATCTGACATCAAACTACTTACCACTTGATCCAATCCGACAGGTGATTTTTCTATCAAATATTAAAGCTCTTAGAAAACTTGTCATTGGCCAGCTGTCCCTTTTATCTTTTATTATTATCATTTATTATTTTTCCTTCTAGTTGAACATGATTGACCTGCCCTGTTAGAAATGGCAATATGCCTATTCATTCAATGTGTAAAACATAGAAAGAAATTGGACCAAAAAGGGTTGTTTTCATATTATTTCAGCCTCTAAAAATGTAGAGAATGTTCAAAAGAATGAAGAGTCTTACATTATATATCAACAGCATCAACAGGAAGGGAAGTTGTCCTATGAAGAGCGTGAGGAAGCAGTGATCCAGTAAAGAAATTCTGAGCAGTGATCATGTCCTTAACTCTCGGAGATTCTATCGGGTTGCAGTACCGGCCCCCTCGGTTATGTGAATTGGGAAAGATTTTGTTATTGTCATGGAAGTTGGAGTTAGAATGCTCGTTTGGGGCAAAAGTTGATACTGACTGGACCTCGTCGGTTTTGTTCTTCTCTTCGTCACTGCAGTTTGAAGAGTCTGATACAATTCCTAATTGTTTATCTCTAAGTTCTTTTAATTCCATCTGGTGCTTTGCCTTGAGCCATCTGAGTTCCTGTTGGACTTCGTTCTCGGAATTGTCGGAGATATCGCAGTATAATGAAGGAGCTGTGGAGAAAGAACGAGAACCTTTCAAACATTGGATTGGATTACTTGTAGGAGTTGGGGTTTCCCTTTCTTCTCTCGCTTCTTTCTCGTGTTTGCCGATAAAGATTGATCCGGTTTTTCAAACTCTCCGTCTAAATGTCTGTGTCTAGATACCTCCAGGCTATGTTCGTGGCTTTCTTTCTGATCCCATATTTCCTGGTAATGCATATTGTCCGATTGGCTCGATTCATTTGGTGCATCATCTGTCATGCAATGCTTGGATTCCTCGACCTGAAATGTAATCTCTTCAAATCGGCCATGCATTGAAGCACATCCAGTTCTGCAACACTGAGAAGACGCGAGTCTTTGGCACCTCCATTATGCGTCAAAAAATCTAAAAGGGAACCAGTAGATGTATGGTTCGAAGCACAATTGTGACAAAAGTTTCGATTCGAAAAACGGGTGTTTCCTCGATTCCTGGTCCTGTCTCCACTCGGGTACTAAGGAGGCGATCTCTCCGTCAATCATACTGGCTATTTCGTCACATCTTGGTCAGTGATATCCATTCTGCTACCATTTCAGTAGCAACACTCAGTGCTGTATCAGTTTCAACATCGAATGGAAATATATATTTCTGATACGACCTGTTAGTAGACAAAAAGCGAAACTCGAGTCAGATCTCTGCAAAGTAAAGTCGAGAACAAATGTTAAGAAGTTTCTAACCTTCTTTATCCACAATCCGGAGTCTCAGAAAGATACCACCATCATCTCCCATCCTCCCCTTGATGCTTACGTCTACATTTGCAGCATGCTCATCCTCCTGATGTTCGAAAAGCTCAATTCCACTCTGTTCAATTTCAGCAGGATGATACCCCCACTCATTCGGTGTTTCATAACCATAATCGTTCGAGTATCCGTTACCATAAGAATTACTACTGTGATGAAGTTCGAGATATGGTAGCCTAAGGAGGGGACCCATATCATCATATTCCCTTCCATAAGCATCTCTAGATGTCTCAAATCAGATTCACAATCATCAATCTGGAGAAAAGGATCACTTAACAACTCTCTCGCAGAAAGCCTCAAGACACGGTTGCCAAACATTTCTCGACAAATTGTCGAACTTCAGGATCCTTAACTTTATACAAAGCATCTGGTTTTCTACCCTAAAAGTAACAACGCACGTCAATGAAAACCGGTCGTTTCAGCAGATGAAACAAAGCAAAAATAGCAAGTCAAGCAAAGTGAAAAGCCCTTACAGATATAACTTTCTTGTAGATTTGAGCCGGATGAGTACATTCACTATAAGGATATTCAAAAGTAACCATTTCTAAAATGCACATTCCAAAATGAATAAATGTCGACTAATTCATTGTAGGCTTCTTCGTAAACCTCGGGAGCCATAAACTCTGGTGTTCCTGGAGAGAAAAAGCAATCCCCCAAAAAACGGTGACTTTCATTTTATCGTCTTACCCCACTTCCATTACTCAAAAAAGTTGAACATTTATCATACAAGATTCCAACCAAAGTTCAGTTCAAGTAAACATACCGACACAGTGAGCTGCATGAGATTTCCGGAGGATCGCAGCGAGGCCGAGATCACCGATCTTAACTTCTCCTTGGTTGCCATTAACAAAAATATTATCACATTTTAGATCTCTATGAATCACAGGGGGGTCGTGGCTATGGAGATAAAGAAGGCCCCTCAAGATCTGCCTACACCAATGCTTCATAGCTCTGATGTTGACTCTCTTATGCTTTAGCCTATACCTATCATAGATCAAAAACCAAGGGAATCCCAACACAGACAAAAGATCAAACACCTAAACTACACCAAAAAGAAGCAAAATTTCAACATGTCTTTTTTTTACTTACTGTCTTAAAGTCCCAGAAGTGAACATTTCAGTGACAAAATTAATGTTCCTATTAGCAGTATCAACCCAGGAAGTATAAAACTTCATAATATTCTTGTGTTTCAATGTCTTGAGAAGATGAATCTCACAGTAAAGCCTTTCAAGATCTTCAGGGCTTTGAAGAAAATCATAGAGTTTGACTTGGTTCCAAGCAACTTCAATCCCTTCGTACTCATCAAATGCTCTATAACTGCAATAAAGATCAACCCTTTATATCAAATGGAGCTCAAATTCTGAACAAAAAGATGCATAGAAGCAAATTTGATGAAGAAATATGAAATGGGTATTGAAAAAAATGAAAAAAAAAATGGAGTTTTGATTCATACACTGTCTTTGAAGAACCTTTTCCAAGGATTTCATTGTACTGCAACAACAACAACAAAAGAGCTAAAAGAATAAAAAAAATGAAACTAGAAGATCAAAAAAAGGGGAGAAAATAAAGAAGGAAGAGTTAATTTGTTCATACTCTGCCATATCTTCCAGTTGGATCAACTTCAACAAACTCAGAGCAATCTGGTTCTTCAAGATGTAATAGACCATTCATCCTCAAAAGATTATATTTTGCTTAAATTATCCTTTTTACTCCCTTTTCCCTGTTATAACAGAGATTTTTCCTTGTAAACTGTGTAAGAAACAAGGGAAAATGGGTTTTCCCCCCTACAAAAATAGATAAATAGAATTAATTTATTGTAGCCTTTTTGGAGATGAAGAAAGAGAGAGAAGATAGAGGAAGATGAAGATGAGAAATGAGGAATTATTCACATGAAAAAAAGAACAGAGAAAGGAGGGTTGTGGAGTTAAAAGACAAGTTTTTTAGGCCAAATCTGCCACAATTTTTTTGAAGGGATACATTAAAAAGGGAGAAAAAAACACCCCATGAAAGAAGATGACAAACAGAAGACGAGAAATCTTTAAAAAAATATTAGAAAATGTTAAAAAACAAATTAAAGGTAAATTCATTAGAAAAACATGACCCCCACCTTGAGTTTGATGCTAAAAAACTGTTTCTTGTTCCAGTTTTTTACGTGTTAAAATTTGGACATTAATAAATACAAAACAGCTGCTTCTTTGACAAACAGTGTAAGATCTAACATTCTAACTATTCCTGTGTCCCCCTAAGACCTTAACCAAACAAAACTTCAACCTTTATTCAACCAACACCTTTGTTTTTGTGTTTACAACAATTATGCATTTATCATTCTTTTAAAAAGTAACATTATAAATGTATGTATAGTTTTAATAATATTTGATTTATTAAATAATATTATAAATTTTACGTAGAAGAAAATATGAAGAAATATATAAATGTAGTGTGAATGGTTAGAAAAAATCATTTAAATTAAAACTAAATAATATTGTATTATTATAAAAATATATATATTTCAATTGGAATTATCAAATACATAAAAACTTAAGATATAATTACACTTTATTAATCAAATATTGAGAATTAAAATTCCTAATACTATTATGAGTATAAATTACTAGAATAATAATTATATTCATACAATTATACAATGATATTCAATCCTGTTCTTAAAATTTACTAGAATTTAGAAGTAAGTGAACATTAGCTTGCTTAATATAAAATTGAAAAGGAAAGAAGAAAAAAGTCATCATTTTTCACTTGAATAAAGCTTGTTGAATTTTAAATGATTAGAAATTAAGTACCCTTAAATCCTACAGTGGACAAATTTATATGTTGAAGTTTACATAACTTCTATATAAGATAAATTTTCAAATATAAATAATCCCCTTACATAGGTGTCGTTTTGTTGAGTTTTTTTTACTATTCAAAGTTATAAAATAGACATCTGATTATTCATAATGTTCGAAATTAGTCCTTTTCTCTATAAATCATATCAACATTTTATTTTTTGATTTTGTTTAGTCTACAACGACAACGATTTTGATGTTAGTTGCCGACCGTAAGTTCTCTTCTCTCTTTGTTTCTTTCTAGTTTTTTTAAATAAGAATAACTATGCATTTGTGACACGTTTATCTTTATCTTTACGACATATTTTTCTTTGTCTTGGTATCACGTTTTTTGTCTTATTTTTTTTGTCGTTTAGCCGTTCTTTTTATTTTATGTTTTCTCATGATTGGATTTGACGACGTCACGACTGATCAATATAGCGTTTATTCGTAATCCAGTTGATCTTCCATGCTATGGACTCTACGATTTGGATACACGATTTTGCGATCGTAGATAGTTTCTCATAACGCACGACTCTGATTTGTAGTTCTCAGTGATATTTCAATAGTTTAATATTTTTTTTTGTGGTTCGTTTGTCGTTACAATTAAATTTTTTATTTGAGTCTTGTGGTTAGGTTTTTAACATTTTCTTATTGTAATTTTAGATATTCAATTTTCAATAAGACTAAAAGAACTCTATAAAAAAACTTAGTTCTTTTATTTTTTTTAGGAATTCAATCTTTTTTACTTTTTGGATTTAAATACTCAAATCTAACTATTGACGATATTAAAATTCTTCACTTAGATTCAAGATTACGTCACTTTTTAATTAAATGGATACTAGTTCAGTATTTTTTTTATTTTAAAATATCACATCAATAAATTTAATGAAAGAATTTTAATATTTACATTTAGACTTGGATTTTTTAATCTAAAAAGTTGAGGACTAACTTCTTATAAATAAAAGTATGACTCAATTTTAAAAATATATAAAAGTACAAGGACTTGAATCATATTAAACCGTATATATTGTTGATTTTTTACAGCTTTCAAGATAATTATACAGTAATTTGTACGATATGCGATAACGTGAGGAAAAGCCACCAACGTTAAATAATTAATTAATTAATTAAAATAAAAATCATAGTTTGACCACTTCTCATCTGATTCCGTGGATTGCCGTACGAAAATTTGGTCAATATTATACAAAAGCATTCTCCCAAAGCTAATGCCAAACCAGCACTTAGGATTCCCCACGAAACCTAACTACCTTTTCTTTTATTATTTTTTATATTATTAATTATGAAAAACAAATATTTTATTTAAATTAATTTAAAATATTAAAAAAACTTAATGTAAAAAAAATGTCTAAATTATACTTCAAGTTAATTTTAGATATTTAATTTTTTTTTAAAAAATAAATATCTAACGTTTTCTCTATTACACGTTTAAATATCTATGTAATAATAATCGTTAAAAAATTATTACATGACATGTGTTACTTTTCCTCCCCTAATTTCCCAACCCTCCCCTAATTTCCCAACCCTCCCCTGTGTTCCTTCTCCTCCCCAAGCCCGCCGCAGCTAGCTGTTAATCTTCCCTTTTCGGTTCAGTCATTTGGGGGCCATCTCAACCCCGTGTAACCCCCACCTTTGCGTATCAACACCGACGAGCATATTTCTCAATCTAATTGGAATTTCGGGGTTGAGGATTTTTAAATTTAGGAATTTTGACAGTAACGATAGGGAAAAAAAAGTAAGGAGTTTCGGCTGGCGACGTTAGATTGATCAACGGAGTTTTGGAGGCCAACGAAGATATGGAGGATTGAAATTAGGGATTTTAAAGATTTTAATTTTTTATATATAATTTTATAAAATTTGAGTTTTTATAATATATATATATATATATATATATATATATATAATTTTAATATTTTAATTTAAATAATAGTGACGTGTGCCACTTTTAGATACCTAAAAGTGTAATAAAAAAACATTAGACGTATATTTTTAATAAAAAATTATTTATGCACCTAAAATTAATTTAGGATATAGTTTAAACATTTATTTTTGTATTAAGCCTAAAAAATTAAAACTTAATGATAGAGTTCAATTTAAAAAAAAAATAATGAAACAATTCAATAAAATTTAATAATATCTTTAAACCTTTTTTTATTAGTCTAACGTTGAGTAAAATATTTAAAGAAATACTAATTACTAGTTGATCTAATAGGATTAAATTATTAGATCCATAATACCGTAATTAAAATCTTTACATTATAAATAGAACCAATTAGGTGACGTGACATGACACATGTTATATTATCGATTGGACACGTATAACGTGATACATGTTATATTATCAATTTTTAATTAGATCATTTTTTGGTAACGTGACACATATTTTTAATTATATCATTTTTGGTGACGTGACACATGCTATATTATCAATTGGACACGTGTAAAAATATCATATCAATAATGTGAAGTTCAGGGGTTAAAATGAAATTTTACCCTTTCATTAAACCTATTTATCTTTTCAATTTTGTAAAAACAATTATATAAATTTTATGAATTTAAATTTTTTAAAGAAAATATATAAATTAATTATAGTAATATTATAATAGAATTCAACTTGTTAAAAAACAAATATCGAATAAGAACAATTTGGTAAAATATACATTCTAATAATGCTTTATTCATTTAACCAAACACAATAATCTTACATTCATGCTAAATGAACCAAACACAAAATACAACATTCCTAGTAATCTTATTCTCCGGTAATCTTTTATTCCCACTGGTAATCTTATATTTCGTAAACCAAACACACCATTAGGAAAATTATATTTTTCGATCCATCTTCATCTACTCTACTCAAATCCATGAACTATTTTCATTGGAAACCCTCGGAGAAGGCCAGATCTAAAAGAGATCTTCTTTGAAATGTCTCCTCTCCTTTCATCGAGTTCCTAGATCAGTCATCCCCTTTTAAAAAAAAATATTTTTTACTTAAATATACTGAAGAAGAAAAAAGAAAGGAGCAAAGTGGCCAAGAAATACCTTCAAAGGATTTTCCTATTAATTTTGCTTTTTGGATACAAATTAGAAGATTTTTTGTTCTTTTCTTTTTGATTTGTTTATGTTTTTCTCTGATTTTTTTTCCTTCTTTTCCCCCCTAAAAAAGGTCCTTTGCATGGAGAGATGTCTTCATCTTTATAGAAGCATTGTTCCTCTCATGGACCTGTCAGAGAGGTGAACATCTCAGATGATGGAAAAGTAACAACGGTAACTGTGGAGGCTGACGCCGGCTTTGGTAGCTGGGTGTATTAATGAGGGCCATTTAATGTCCCCGATTTCTAGAGATCTTGCTGAATCGGCTTAGAGATTGGCGACGACGATGACTAGACAATATTAAGGTTAAAATGTTCTTAAGGTTAGGGTTTAATCCTAACCATGAGATCATCAACAGATCCAACGGCTAAGGATTGGTGGTGGCTAGGGTTTTGGGATGACATAATGTATGTGGGCTTTAGGGTTCACAAAATTTGGGATTGTTTTGTATATTGGGTTAGCTTTTAATTTGGATAATATAATTTGGACATTTAGCTTTATTTAATTTGGGCTCCAAATAAATCGGGCTAAATTGGTGGCTAGGGTTCAACGCATTCAAGGTTTAGAGTAGAGTCAGAGTTAATTATGTCATTTGCGAATGAAGTAAATTAGGTTAAGAGAGTGACACTTGTTTTTGTAATACTCGATTTGGATTAGTCGATTAATAGATGAGATATCGATAGTTATACAAAAAACAAATGGAATTGGAGGATCTTCGAATAAGGGTTTAATGCATATTTTTATCTCAACATTAATTTTTAATTCATGTTATAATATGTTATTATATAATATACATCAATATTTACATGATATTTAATACATTTCAAATAGTTTTATTAACTGAGAGATGTTATAAATATATTAATAATTTAAAGATGAAATTAATCTGTTCAAAAGTTTGAGAATCAACTTAAAATAAAATTATAGTTCGAGAACGCTAATACAATTAACTTATGATTTTATTTACATATTGTATTTTTTTTTTTATATTATAGGATGTTCAAATTATCCAAATTTGATTTCGACCCGTTCTTATAATAGTGAGTTTTTTTTAATAAAAAAATTTAAGATCAGATTTGAGTGTTTAGAGTGAAAAATTATCAATTTGTTATAATATTATAATCATTCTATGTATATTTAAAGATATTTAGTATGAATCTCCTTTTCTGTTTTTCCAATTATCTCCCTATCTTTACCAAATAAAATGAAAAAATATGAATAATTTTTATAATGTCTTGGTCTAATTTTTCAATTATCTCTCTATTTTTTTCGAATAAAAATGAGGAAAAAACTTATTTGTTTCACGTCTACTATGGTCGGAGACAAGTTTTAACTCTAGAACTAGAGTCGGATAAAAAAGCATAAGATATTAGATCGAATCAAGTTCAAGTGAAAACTTTAGATTTTCGGATTGAGTTTTGGACGACAAAAAATCCAATTTATACATGTCCTTTGTTATAATCATATCTAAAAATTACATATTTTTAAAATACGGATATTAATAATTCATTTATATAAAATTTGAAGTATTTAATATATTTTTATGGAAATAAAAAGTTTAGGTAAGATGAAGTTTTCCCTCGAAGCATTCGGACAGCTAAAAAAGACAACAAATTTCGTTGCGTTTCATGTGGTTTATATATTTATAATTACAAGAACAATGTGACCTATATGTATATTTTCCTATAAAAAATAAGATTACAATAATGCATTTTATTATTTACACAGTTTAAGAAAACAATTTAGTTCATCTTTAAAGGAAGGCCTGCAACATGTTGTACAACATTAACAAATAATTAATATTTTTTTTAATAACAGAATATTAAATTTAAATCTAAACTAAACGTTAGATATAGATTTTTTTAAAAAAAATTGAGTAACAAAACATAATAAAAATAATAGTTTAAATATTAAACATATAATGATTAAAATTAGTCCACATTATTCACACAAGCAGCTTGGTCAAGAAGTAAGAACACTAGAAGAGTATTTGGGCTTGGAAACAATGCCACATGCCACACAAGAATAAGCCACTTTTAAAGCCCAATCAACCATTAAAAATCTCCATATTTAGTAATAATAAAACCCTAGGTATATATAACTAAATTAAATCAATGCAAAAGCAAAAACCCAAAATTAAAAAGATTTTTTTTTTCAAAACCATATATATATATATATTATCTTTAAAAATGAGTGGTGCTCATTGCCTGAAAATTTTAGCAATTTGAGGAACTATTATTCTATCAGATTACAAGCTCTCGGGTTGTTTGCCACCTCTGTTGTTTCAATCTCGAAATCTATTGCTCCCTGTGCTGTCGAGAAACAAGTTTTCTGGGGAATTGCCAGAAATCAATACTACTTCAATAATGATATTCATGCTGTCAGGAAACAAGTTTTCAGGGCCAGTGCCAAAATCTATCTCAAATATCTACAGATTGTTACTGCTGGACTTGTCAAACAATAGCCTTTCTGGCACTGAGTTTCCAGCATTTGGACCAAATAGCTTAATTGCTTATGTTGATATTTCTTCCAATAATTTCTCTGGTAAAGTTACTGCGGGTTTTGCACGCTTCACATCGATGCTTTCGTTAAGTCAAAATGGCTTTTCCGGTCCATTGCCTGAAAATTTTAGCAATTTGAGAATGCTTAAACACCTTGGTCTTCATGACCACAATATCAGTGGTGAATTCCCAGCTTTCTTCTCTCAAGTGTCCTCTCTTCAAGTACTTAATCTTAGGAACAATTCCATCGATGGATCAATCTCCAATGATCTTTCGAGTCTTAGCAGCATCCAAATCCTCAACCTCTCCAACAACAACCTCAAGAGTGAAATTCCTCCAAGCTTGGAAAAACTTACAGGGATGATTGACACACCAGATGTCCCAGTAACACTTTCTGAAATCTTCAATTTTCCAGTTGAAATCCAACACTTGATAGTAAACTGGAAGAAATCAAAGCAAGGCCTCTCGATCAGAAACCGTGACATCTATACTTTCCTGGACTTGTCAAAGAACCAGTTCTCAGGAGAAATTCCACATTCATTAGGTGGTCTCAAAAGTTTGAAGCTACTTAACCTTTCATTCAATGAACTTTCTGGCAAAATCAGTGAGTTTTGGTGACCTGCAGAGTCTTGAGACCCTGGATTTGTCACACAATAACGTTATTTATATATTTCTTAGAGGGCTTGGGATGTAAGCATTTTTCATCAGAATTATAAGAATGACAGTGTCCTCATTAGTCTGTTTAACAATTTCCCCATGGAATGAAAATATTCATAGTTTCACTGCAAAAGCAAGATTATTGGAAACAACATGAATGAAATGAATCCGTTCTTGGTAGCCAAAGTGAACACTTAAGTCAAAAACCCACCAACTCCATTGAGGAAGGCTTTTGCAGACTCTTATATGTCTGATTTACAACCATTCTTAATCAGTGAGATAAAAAAACAAGGAAACATATTTTATTCTGTTCAGTAGTTTCGTGTATTCTTTGTAAATTTGTAAATCCGTCGCCGCTTCATTCAACTTCACCAACTCACCAGTCAGCTGGAAAAGCTCAAATACAGGAGACTGTTATTCGTGATAAAACATTAATCCCATATCGGCTGAGGAAGAGTAGGAACTGGGAGCTGGAGTTAATAAATAAGAGGCAACTAGCAACCTTACAACATACTTACCTGGACGGGGTCAATGGGTGATCAACAAGACTCATGGGCCTAGGTTAGCGACCTCCATTGCACTTGGGAGGGGCGCTCGCCTAAGGTCTCCCCAAAGTGGGAGAGCCTACGTCATAATTTGTGGCAGTGGGGGCCTGCGTTCGCGCGGCCCCCGTCCAATGTCAGTTCGAATGTTATCTTCGGTATTGTTTACATTGAATTTGCAGTTAATTGTGATTATGAGTCTAGTTCAAATTTTTCACCTCTTAAACCTGATTGTATCATATATATGGCATTTGTGTTTTTAATATAAATCAAATAATGATGACGAAAATCAGTGACATGTTTGGCAACACTAATAAACGAAGGTCGCATTTTGGATGAACGTGTAAAGCCACAGAAAAGTTTTTGCCCAAATTCTCAAAAATTTTAAAAACATCCAAGCTCAAGGTAAGCTATGCTTTGGTTTTTGCCATGGACATTGAATTACCTCACACCAAAAGCAAGAGAATACTGAAAAACAATATGAAATGGATATGTTCTTGGTAGCATTGATGCTAAAAGATGAGTAAACTTCGTTACGAAAACCCCAAACTCCATTGAGGACTTATTTTTGCATACTGATATCTTAGTTTATGACTATTAGAGTCCATGTTTGAATTACAGCCTTTGCTGTATCATTGAGATAACGAAACAAGGAATCAAATTCTTATCCGTTTATTAGTAGTCCCATGTATTCTTTAGCCCCACCAGTCTCCAGGATGTGGAGAATCATGATGAAGCACAATCCCATATCGAGTAAGAAAGAGGAAGAACCACGACCTGGACTGTATAAATAAGAGGCAACTAGCCACACTGAAAATTATTTCCTGGACGGGGTTACTGGGTGAACAACAAAACTCATGGCCTAGTTTATCGATCTCCATTGCACTTTGGGAGGTGTACTCGAAGGTCTCCCCAAAATTGTAGTCTATGTCATAATTTGTTTCAGTGGGGGCCTGTGTTCGTGCTGTCCCTCTCCTATCTCAGTTCAATTAATTTATTAACAAACTCAATTGATGAACTAAAGATAATTTATTAGCAATACAAATTAATGCCATAATTTAAAAGGGTAACTCGGGGGAAAGAAAGCCAATGTTTATGCGGAAGCAACTTCTATAAAAGTAAACATTTAAGTTTGTTTCTTCACTTGCAAAATTTGAAGGAAAAGAAATAAGAACGGATCTTTTATAAGTAACTTGAACTTCTCGTATTGCGCATAGATCGGAATTCGGATTATTGTACTCCGGTGGCCCCATGGATATACGTATTTGTTATGCCTCCGGATATCATCTCCGAATATCATCGATTATAAAACAATGAATAGACATCTATCATCTATTGGACAAGACTTATAAATAAGATTATATTGTCGCGGCCGTTTTTTGTGTGGGTTCGGAATTTGACTTCGACTTAAATAAAATATTAGAGTCGTCATCGATTATTTATTTTTCGTAAAAAATTTGGTTGAACGGATATCATCTTACCTGATATGGGTTTTACTAGAAATATGTCGGATTCGTGAGTCCGTTACAGTCAAGGAAGGATTAGTACCATTGAACTGCCCTTTCGGTACCATTTAATTTGTCAGTTGTCTTAATTGCAAAAATTGAAATTAAAATTTATAGATTCGATTCAAATTACTTACCTTTGATTGATTAAAATTACCCTAAAAAAGATCATAAATAAAATTAAAAAATAAAACAAACAAACACAAAGAGTTAGTATTAAAATCAAAATAAAAAAGAGTAAATGAAAGGAATGAAAGAAAATTCAAATTAAAAATTAAATTGGAAATAATTAAAATTTATGGATCAAATTAATTCTAGAAATGAGATGCAAGAGAAACAAAAACTTAAGGGATTAAAACATCAAAAACAGAAATTTAAAAGAATAAAACAACAAAACAAGAATTCAAAGGGCTGAACCACAAATATATAAAAAACAGAGCTAACATCAAAATAATAAACAATATAGGCACTAGAAATGCAAATGACCCAAAACTAATATAGAGGACTAAAATAAAATAACCAAAAACATAAAAGAGCAAATATTAATTAAACCCAACACAAGGCAGTGATTAAAATTGAATAATTACACATATCATGACTAAAGTCAAATATAAACAAAGATGGTATAATAAGTAAACTGGTGACTAAGATATAAATGTGGAAAGATAAAGGCTCAAAATGAAATAATGTAAACTTTATTCCAATGCCCGAATCTTGAGACTACAAAGGAACAAGGACCTACATGGATATTTGACCTTAAAACCGGTGACTAGAATAGAAATAAGTAGCTAAATTAGAGGAGCTTACTAAGTAATTAACCCTAAACTTAATATATAACCTAAAACTTAAACTAAACCCCCACTGAATCTTCTTCTCTCATCATTTTCTCCCTGCGGCCGAGAAAGTGGAACTTTCACAAACAACGCCGACCACCACGTATTGGTGGCCATTTACCACTCCAAACGCTCCTAGGCTCCACTACCCATAGATGAATCAAAAACCTCGATTTCTTCTCTACCAAAGCCTGAGCTCGAGAACCCGAGAGCCACACCGATCACTTGACTCTAAACCCAATGACGACGACACCCCAACTCTGGCGACGTCATCACTATTTCCCCGATGGACACCACAACCACAAGGTTACTTCTAACCCCTATCTCTATTTATTTTCTTTAAGCATTTTGTAAAATTCGTATGAAAAACAAGAACGATCTTATAATTTAGATTATATTTTAGTTACATTCTAAGACATTAGCACATAAACAAAGCGTAAAAAAATACTAGAATACCTTGAATACTTGCTTTCGATTTTAGATTTGGATTGCTAAAAAAAGTGTTTCGATTGTTGTATTTTTATTGAAAAAAAATCGAAAGGAATTCGATCCCATTTCTTACATTTGATTCGGCTTTTTATAACCCATTGTTTTACAAATCTAGCATAAAATATTAAACACTTGATGTTTTGAATATAATATCATATGCATTTTTTAGTGGCATGAAACAAGGATTAGTGGCAGCGGCGGTAGAGCACTATGCGACATCAAGTTATTTAGGGTTAGGTGATCCGAGTCGGTTGTGCCTCGGGTCTGGGCTTGAGTCAGGTCTCACGGGTCGGGTTGGATTATGGACTCCAACTGAGTCTTGGGCTGCTGGTTTCTATTGGTCTCTAGAATTGGGCCTCATGTGGGTAATTGGTTCGGGCTTGAACTTAGGCATGCAAAACAGTGTAAATATGTTAATAATAATAATAATAATAATAATAATAATAATAATAATAATAATAATAATAATAATAACAATAATAATAATATAATATTTTTTAAGGTCGGTCAAAAACGGGTGTCTACAGCTGCCCCTCTTTGCAAATTCTTGTGTTAACAAGAATAGGACAAAGACGAAAAAGACAACCAGTTTTTATCCGGTCTTTTTTTTGTTTTGAGACTTGATAGTGTTTGATTTGGAGAACGACACTGCTCATACATGATGAAGAGTTTGGGTCATCTAAGGATGATGAGACAGTTCCTACGTGATGAGGAGATCTAGTCGAGGGATGATACGGTTCCTACGTGATGAGGAGATCTAGTAGAGGGATGACACGGTTCCTACGTGATGAGGACGACAGGACATCTTTAGGGATGATAACATGGTTCATACATAATGAGGATGCCTGGTTATCTAAAGTTGACACGGCTCCTACGTGATAAGAATATTTGGTCGATGGATGAAAATGTTTGTTGTGGCACTAAGTCGATCCATTGGGCATGATATCCTTCTTCGTGAAGTTGAAATTGTGGGTGGCTCCTTCGTCGTGAAGTTGAGCTTTGAGTTGGATATCCTTCATTGTGAAGTTGAAATCCACACTTGTAAATTGCATCTCTTTTGAGTTTAATAGCTTTCGCTGTGAAGTTGAAATTGACTCTGAATGACATTTGTTTTTCATTGTTGTATCACAAATGACTCATTCGTCGTGAAGTTGGGTCAATCTTTTGGGCACGATATCTTTCTTCGTGAAGTTGAAATCGTGGATGACTCATTCGCTGTGAAGTTGAGCTTCGAGTTAGATATCCTTCGTAGTGAAGTTGAAATACAATCTCGAGTTGTACTTCACCAAATTGGCTTTGGGTTGGATATCATTCATTGTGAAGTTGAAATCCAAGTATTGTTTCACCAAATTGGCTTTGAGTTGGATATCATTCGTTGTGAAGTTGAAATACAATCTCGAATATTATGTCGCTTCGAGTCCAATATCGTTCACTGCGAAGTTGAAATTGACTCTAGCATGAACCTGCAAGATTATACACATATACGATGATATGGATGCAATGCTCTTATGTGTGCCTAAAATGTATATACAAGATATGTTATTTTAGGATTTAGAGAGAAATCTCAATATCTGGTTATCAGTCTTGATGACTCTTGATTATGGAATCTTCAATTTATGATTCTTGATCTTGGATTCTTCAACATGATTAAATCCGATGTACAAAATGTTGATTTGTGAAGGGAATTGTTGAGTGAGCAATCTTCATTCTATCCCTGACTCATTTTGTCTTTATTTCCACCAAGGTGTACCATTGTAAACCTCAACCTGAGACGATTTATTTTCCTTGCCCCATTCAATTTTTCCCAAAAAATTTGGCTTCTCTTCCCCCAGCTTCGATCTTGAGCTTCGGAGAGATATTAATTAATTTTCAAGATATGCTTCTTTTTAGAGAACTAATCTTGTTTGAAAATGTTTTCCTTCTTCTTATTTTCAAAATTTTGAAATTTATCAAAAGGATTTTTTTGAAAATGTTGCCTCTTTCTAGGTTTCACAATTAAAGCAAATCATAAAACAAGAGTTCATTGACTATTAAAAAATCAAATGCTCTTTTAATCTTTGATAGATACGAATCTTTGACAAATATCAAGATCAAAAAGTTGGTTTAGAGGTGTGCTACCTAAAATCTAAGGTTTGTTTCATCAATTCAATCATGGCTTGCCCCTCTTTATTGGTTTGACATTTTAATCGGAAGCCAAAAAAATGACACAACTAGCATAATCAATAGCTAGACCTTTCAGAACACTTCAGTTTCAGTTCTCTAAAATCTTCCATTTGTTCAAGCTTCGAAGACTCACCTAGTCAAGGTAGTGCAGAAATATCGGTCTAAAACTGAGATTTTTGGGTGCTTGTGTGAGTTCAACTATAACAGGCGTTCCTTAACTACCTTATTCCATATTCACCGAAACTTCTTATTTAGTAAATTTGATTTAATTTTCCATTGTCTAGCTAGCTAAATTTTATCCATAAAGCCGGGGCATTTAACCAATTGCTCTATAGAGACAACTCAAGCTTTATTGTATATATATTATAATCACCTTTATCAGTCTAGCTGAAGGATTCATGTCATCACAAACTCTTTGACTTGACAATCAAAGTGGAGCATACACCGAATTACCAGGTACCCGATCAATGTCATGGTTTGAATATAATCTATTCATAAAGCCAGAGCTTTCGAGTTTCCTCTATAACCAATTGCCTTAGCAGAATAGCTTAGCTTTATTGTATATATATATATATATATTATATTTTTTTTGTTGGGTAAACGGATTCTATTTCTTAAGTTCGCGGAGGAGAACATGTTATAGTCTAGGTGTTTGTTGAAGGTAAAAAAATCTCATCGTTAGAGTTCAATTCCCAAGCAACTGACCTAAACTATATTAACCTACTTGACCATTCCATCTGAGAAAATCATGATCGTCATTGAATGTTATAAACAGAGGTAAAAACCAATTAGTTTTTCAATCTCATGTGCTAGTAGCCCCATTCTGTTCGCTCCTAACACATACCTGAATAGAAAACCTTTGATTAGCTATATATGCGAGGAGAGAACTAGCTTGGTTCCTGTAAAAGAAGGGTATGTATTCTAGTTTATTTTATAGATCAAAGGGGTCCTTGTTTTGCAGGGATTCAATCTAGTCATTTGTCAAAGATTTATAACCTCAATTATTAAAAAGCTTTTAATTAAGGTGATATTCAAAGAATTCAATATTAGAATTTGCTCATTGTTCATTTCCTCAAAATGAAGCATTTATTTAAAATGTTTGATCGTCAAATGACTTAAAAACATTCACACATAAGAAGTACAAAAGAAAAACAAGTTCAAACAAGATGACATGCCTGAGAATGCAACCAGTAATCCTGATGGATGCCCCAACCGAATCTTGATCAGAATGCCCCATTACACATTGAATATTGGATGTCCAATTGGATTAGGATCTTTACCCCCATTTGATCTCCATTTCTCAATCATTTCTCGTGTCATGACTCCCTTGTCAACGAGCTTTTCTATCTCATCCATTAACGATATGCACTTATCAGTAGGATGACCCAATGCCCCAGATGAAAATCGCAAACACTATTCGGGTCATAGCTATAAGCAGAAGGGCTAGTCTTCATTCTCAAAGACCTTGGGGGTGATATATCGACTCTTGATTAATGAGATAACATGTCAGAAATGAGCATCTGAAAAACCTTGAGGTTCATGTTTTTCCAAGACATCTTTTGAGTCGAATTACTTCTCTTTTAATTTCCTTATCATATTTCCCTATTTCATTCTCCTTTTTCAGCATCAAAGAAGTCTTGAGAGTTGAATCCTTTAAATTTTCCCCACATACCTTAATCTCTTGGATTTTGATCTTTTCTTTCTTCAGGTATTCTTCTATATGCACTTCATTTGTTTTGACCTTATCAACTCCATTCTGGTGTTTGACTCCCAATTATTTGACTAAAACCAACTGATTGTTGACATCCATCTCTATAACTCCATGAGCAAAAAAATCTTTGACTTATCGTATGAAGTGACCACAATTCTTGATGGAATGTCCTCGGGTTCCGGCATGATATTCACAAGAAACTTTCTCATTATACCAACTCAGATAAGGTGGTAACAGCGGCTTAACCAGACGTGGAGTAATCAGTTAGGTCTCAAGCAACTTGGAATATATTTTGTTGTATGAAGATGAAGAAAAACTGAGTGGAGACTTCATTTTCTCTTTGCCACTATTATGATCACCCTGAACACTTAGTGAATGATCATTGAGATATCCATTTTGAAGGTTCAACTTTGGATAAACATCTTGTGGGAAACATTGGTTTACAAATTTCTCCTCATTGATAAGTTTTAAGTCTCTGGGAAGTTTAGGTTTTCCATTTTCAAAGCATAACAATCCTTTCGCAATGAGGTTTTGAACCTTTAATCTCATAGCCACACAACTTTTTGTAGAGTGACTAAAATCTCCAAGATGATAACTTCATGAATTTTTAACACCTTGCCAATCTGGACACCAGTAAGTATTAGACTTTGGAGGAATAGGTGTCAGAAGGACACTTTCAAAGAGAAATGGCAACAATTCTAAATATAACATTAGAATCTGAATGAGATGTATCTTCTTCTTTTTCTTCTTGTTCTTTTTAGCCTTCTTGACTGTCATTTGAACTTCTTCTATGCCTCTCTTCTTTGAGCCATACTCAACTTTCGTGTTAAAAGTTTCACCCCCAATTGTGGCTTTTCCTAGATTAATTTTTATCACATTTTTAGAATCACACCCGATTGTTGGAATTGACTTGGATTACCATATTCCTTAGCATGTTCTAGATTATCTGCTGTCACCATATTGGTCTCACAAGCAACATTCAAAGTCTCATTGAA
The DNA here is from genome assembly GCF_006381635.1 of Hibiscus syriacus. NCBI lineage: Eukaryota > Viridiplantae > Streptophyta > Magnoliopsida > Malvales > Malvaceae > Hibiscus > Hibiscus syriacus. The sequence continues at coordinate 1,172,122 of NW_024061971.1, read as the reverse complement.
AGCCTCTATAGCATAATCCTCTGGTGGCTTCTCTCCATGACTCATGTGCATCAATTTAGACATCTGCTCCCTTGACTCGTCTTGAAACTTCTTTGCTTGATCATTCATTTCTTGCTGAATCTTGACAAGTTCTCTTGGAGTTTTTCGATTCCATAAACACGTGCTGAAATCTCCTTCATGGATCTTTTCATCTCATCAGGATTTGATATGTTTTTATCAGTAGAATTATCTTGAGGATTTAACACAATGGCTTGAGTTTTACTGGTAGGGAAGTCTACTTGGTGACTTGGAAGCTTGTGGGGTGAAATGAGTCTTTGTGGATTAACCTGTGCTTTCACACATTCAGAGGCTTCTAGGGTCAAGGAAATTTTTTCTTTGCCTCTTTCTTGGTTATGTCCATTAAGCTTTGTTACAATTTGATTAATTAGGTCATCTTGGTTTTGGAAGATACGATCCATGGTGGCCTTTTGCTTCTGCTCCATTGTAAGTTCCCACTCTGCTCGCATCTTTTGCAAACTCTCTTCAAATTCTTTCTTCAGTTGCTCAAATTTTGCATCCATTTTTGGTACTGTGTGAATGCATTTACCATTAGAAACAACTCCTCAAGGTTTCCCACAAGGTATGATTAATATATGCAAAAATGCTTAAATGAATACTATAAAAAATGCAATGATGCATGAAATATTCGAGGCATTGATCCAAAAATGTGTCTGTTATTATAAATAATCCTTATTGGGACAAAAATGTTATTTCTTAAGAGACAAAAACATCCTGACAGCTTCTGACAAGTTGATTAATTTTCTGCCTTTGTTTATCACCGGTTGAATACCCTATCGAACCGCTGCAGCTTCTCTGGCTAAACAATATAAGTGGCGAACTGCTTTTTGTACTTTTTTCCAGAAGTATCGAATGACTGCATCTCTGGCTTTCATCCTTTGCTGAACTTGTTCCCTAACAGAAACGCCATAGGATCCTTTTTATCAATAGGAACTATATGAAGTTCATTTGCCTATTTCTTGAATTCGTCAGTAATGACTTCCAATTTAACTATCGCTTTGCCATTTTGTTCTTGTTGTCTGTGAAGGGACTCTCTAGATCAGTAACCTTCATTTTTCCCCTGTAACCATTGCCAATCCATTTTTGAAAAGTTGACTTTTGATGTACTTAATGGTGGGCACCATGTCTTCTTGATTGAATGTGACACATAGTTATCTTACAGATTGTCTACTTTTCTTTTTGAGTCTTTTCTAACCATAGTCGGCCCTCTACGTTTTTCATCTCTTATATACAACCCCTTTGTCCATTAATGCATACTATTTACATTTAACGAATACATTTTTGTGGATCAACACCTCTTTTCAATAATGTAAATGATAAAAATAAAATGAAAGAGAACAAAAATGAAATGAAAGAGTTAGTAAGGTAAGGATAATAATCAAAACAATAATGAAAATAAAAAATCCTACCCCAATGATATCTACCCCACATGCTTATTATTCATACCCGGACATGATCTCTATCCAATATGTTAATTTTGAACCAGTCCTAATCACATAAATTTCTAGTTCACATGCTTTGAGCAAGAATAAAGCAGAAAATAATCTCAAAATAGCCTAGGGTTTGAAATGAGGTTTTGGGGTGGGCTGTAACTCCTTTTAGTCTCCCGGTTTAGGTTCTAAAGAAAGGTACCCGAGTTCCCCTTGCTGTGCCCTCTTAGGCTTGCCAGACCCTTAGCCCTAAGCCCATTACAAGCTTATATGGACAAAGTTAAACTCGAGAGGATACATTCCCTTATGCCCATACAGAGAATAAATTCATACGAACACATAAAATATATGAATCCCGAAGGTTACTTGCTATGCCCATACGGAGAATAAATTCTCACGAAAGCGTCACTTTCACCCCACTTAAAAAATGGGGTTGGGGCTCGAATATAGAGCCTGAGATGAGAAATTTTGAAAATATGAAATCATTGAAAAACGTCAGTACAATTATTTACTTAAAAAATAATCAAAGATAAATAATTAGAATCGAATAAATAAATTTCAATTTCAATTTACTATTTTTGCTTAAAAAGACAACAGAAAATTAATTATGGCATGACTCACTTACATGTCCCCAGCGGAGTCGCCAAGCTGTCGCGGTCGTTTTTCGGGTAAATAATTGGTTGATCGGATACCATCTTACCTGATCTATGTTTTACCAGAAATATGTCCGATTCGGGAGTCGATTACAGTCAAGGAAGGATTAACACCCTTGAATTGCCCTTTTGGTACCATTTAATTTGTCAGTTGTCTTAATTGCAAAAATTGAAATTAAAATTAAAATTTATAGATTCAATTCAAATTACTTACCTTTGATTCATTAAAATTATCCTAAAAAAGAGTTAGTATTAAAATCGAAATAAAAAAGTAAATGAAAGGAATGAATTAAAATTAAAATTAACATTTATGGATTAAATTAATTTTAGAAATGAGCTGCAAGAGAAAAACAAAAACTTAAGGGATTAAAACAACAAAAACATAAATTTAAAAGAATAAAACAACAAAACAAGAATTCAGAGGGTTGAACCACAAATATATAAAAAACAGAGCTAACATCAAAATAATAAACATTATAGGCACTAGAATTGCAAATGACCCAAAACTAATATAGAAGACTAAAATAAAATAACAAGAAACATAAGGGAGCAAATACTAATTAAACCCAAAACAAGGCTATAATTAAAATGGAATAATTACACATATAATGACTAAAGTCAAATATAAACAAAGATGGTATAATAAGTAAACTGGTGACTAAGATATAAATATGGAAAGATAAAGGCTCAAAATGAAATAATGTAACTTCATTCCAATGCCCGAATCTTGAGACTACAAAGGAACAAGGACTTACATGGATATTTGACCTTAAATCGATGACTAGAATAGAAATAAGTAGCTAAATTAGAGGGACTTACTAAGTAATTAACCCTAAACTTAATATATCACCTAAAACTTAAACTAAACCCCCACTGAATCTCTTTCTCTCATCATTTTTTCCTTGCGGTCGAGAAAGTGGAACTTTCACAAACAACGCCGAATACCACGTATTGGTGGCCATTTACCACTCCAAATGCTGCTAGCCATCACCAAGGAGGCTCCACTGCCCATAGATGAATCAAAAACCTCGATTTCTTTTCTACCAAAGCCCGAGCTCGAGAACATGAGAGCCACACCGACCACTCGACTCTAAACCCGACGACGACTACACCACAACTCCGGCGACGTCACCACTATTTCCCCGATGGACACCACGACCACAAGGTTACTTCTAACCCCTATCTCTATTTATTTTCTTTAAGCATTTTGTAAAATTCGTATGAAAAACAAGAACGATCTTATAATTTAGATTATATCTTAGTTACATTCTAAGACATTATCACATAAACAAAGCGTAAAAAAAATACTGGAATACATTGAATACTTGCTTTTGGTTTTAGAGTTGGATTGCCAAAAAAGTGTTTCGATTGCTGTATTTTTATTGAAAAAAAATCGAAAGGAATCCGATCCCCTTTCTTACATTTGATTCGGATTTTTATAGCCCATTGTTTTTACAGATCTAGCATAAAATATTAAACACATGATGTTTTGAATATAATATCATATGCATTTTTTGTGAGTGGCAGGAAACAAGGATTAGTGGCAGCGGCGACAGAGCACTATATGACATCAAGTTGTTTAGGGTTAGGTGATCCGGGTCGGTTCAGTTGGTCCTTAGGTATGGGCTTGATTTGGGTCTCACGGGTCGGGTTGGATTATGGACTCCAACAGGGTCTTGGGCTGCTGGTTTGTATTGGTCTCTGGAATTGGATCTCATGTGGGTAATTGGTTCGGGCTTGAACTTAGGCCTGTAAAATAGTGTAAATATATTAATAATAATTATAATAATAATGATAATAGTAATAATAATAACAATAATAATAATATAATATTTTTTAAATACAGTCAAAAACGGGTGTCTACATCTATAGATTAGGTCAATTCACTAGTAAAGAAGGGAATTCTTTTTGTTATTCTTTATCTGTATTAACCATCTTCCATCATCCTTCTCACAAAGGAGAACCAGCTAATGGTTGTTTTCTCGTCGACTGCAACTTTTTGTTAAAATAAAAAAATAAACCGTCAATAGTCGACGAAGACCAAATTATTTCTACCAACGGTATTACGTTGGTGTTATTTTTGTGTCTGCCGGTAAATCATGTGTCCTAAAACCAAATAATATCTGTGTCACAATATTTAACATAATAAAATTCTTTGTTTCTAGGCTTATCAAATACGTTGGGCTTACTACGTTAGCTGTTGTTGAGATATCCAATACTCTAATGCAGTTTTAAAGTTAACTATGGATGTTTGTGAAGTGCATGTATCAAGATGGCCGAGGATTCCTATATTCATGTTTACAGAAGATAATGGTTGTTGCCGGTGCAAGTTTAATCGATAAGTTCGGCAGACGTTCACTTCTCCTGGTCGGAAAACCGAGAAACTTTTAGAATTTGAACGGTGTTTTCTGGCTAAACACTTGGCTGATATATTGCAGGTATCATCAGGAGGATTATGCTTTACATCATTCCTTTTACAGGATCATCACTTGTGGAGTGAAGTAACTCCAATTTTGGCACTTAATAGCAGCAATTGGGTAAGTTACATTCTCTTTCCATTTACATATAATACAGTTATCAATAGGGTAAATTGCACGTTTAGTATTCCAACTATCATTTTTGTTTCGTTTTGGTCACCCGACTATTATTTCTTTCAAAATCATACCTATCATTATGTTTTGGTTTCATTTTGGTCACCCACCATTGAAAAAGTAATAGAAATGTTGACGTGAAATTAACATTCAAAATCATACATAACGTTACGTTACGTTACGTTTTGATTTCATTTTGTTTTTATTTATATAATCTGCATTCGAACTATTCAAAGAATCAGTCATAAAAAATACGTTCTACCATCCCTACTGAATACATATTTCAAAGGAAATACGGATTTAAATATGCTTTCAATCAAATGAACTATTCAAATGTTTGCGGTTAGAGGAAGGTCAACGCCAATGATGTCGTCAAGCTTGTCTCAGTCTCCATCGTGCTCAAGTGTGGTACAGTGGGCCTATGAGAGCAATGATGTGGAAGAAGCTCATGATGTTCATCTACTAGGTCTTATAGGAGCAATGGAGGATTCTCCTTGTTGTATGCTTGGAAGAAATTGGACTCATAGTTTATGAATTTCAATGCAAAATGCTACCATGCGACAATTGTTTATTTTTTGTAAGGGAAAGTATTTGAATTTGGAAATTATTTTGTGCACATTACTTGTGATATAATAAAAATAGGGTAAACTATATATTTAGTACCCTCAATAATTACTTTTGTTCCGTTTTGGTTACTCAACTATTATTTTTTTAGAATCATACCGAACGTTACGTTTTAGTTTCATTTTGGTCACATGTTAAAAAGCTAACAGAACAACTGACGTTATATTTTTTTATTTTTTCAATGATGACGTGTCATTACCTTATAATGAAATATTAGCATACCATTACATTTTTAACGGTAGATAACCAAAATAAAACTAAAACGTAACATTAGGTATGATTTTATTATTTTTCCTTAAAATTAAAGTTAGCAACAATTTTCACTGATCAAAAAACAATATCCATAATATTTAAAAGTTCGTTGATAATATTAATACAATTAAAAATGAGGGGCAATGATAATTTTGATTGAGTATGAGGGCAAAAATATTCTTTGAGTCTACAAAAGTAGAGAGTCAAATTAAATTAAAAGGATGAATCTCAAATTAAAGAATAAAATAGTGACTAAAATCATAATTAAACCTTGTATTTTGTGGATAAATTGAAGAATATTCTCGAAGTAGACTTTTGCGGACCATTTGATGCATGTGCCAATGCGTTGGCAAAGACAAGGAACACTCGTATTATTTATAATTTTCCTATAAGATAATAGAAATTACATTATTAAATTCTCTCCATTTATTTTTTTTTTAAAATTTTTTTAGTTATCCTCCTAATTTTTAAGACTTGATTAATTATGATCGACACGGATCGTACATTTAATTTAATGAGTGAATCTCTCGATGGAAATTTTCTACATACATAAAGATTCAAACTCAATACATGCTTAAGTGATATCGATTTACTTATTAAACCAATATTTGGACGATCTTTTAAAAAAATTAGCATATTTTGTATATTATATTATGAAAGATGGTTGTCAGTCGCGTATTAGTCCATTATCTCTTCAAGAGTATATCATCTAATTGAATTTAGATCTATTCGTAACAGCCACTTAATTTCCTCCTTTACTTCGATTCCTAAGCTCACTTCAGTTACTCTCCTCCTCCCACCGCCGCATCATGGCCAATTCCGACGCCACGCCCCTCAAAGTTATTGCCGGAGCTGACTCCTTCGGCGCTGAGCTAAAAGATGCCATGGTAGCCCACCTCCGCTCCCTCAACATAGAAGTCGAAGACCTCGGAATCACCTCCTACTACAATATCGGTGCTGAAGTCGGTCGTTGCCACAACCTAAAAAAAAATTAAATATAAGCAATTCGGTGAACTTTGAGGGTCAAATTAAAAGTTTCTAGAACTTGTAAGTCATTTTAGAAGTTAAAGAAAATTTAGGAAGCTAACCCTGAATTTTTACCTTTTTGTGTCGACAAGCAATTCCTTTTAAATTGAGTGAAATTGGTTTATCGTGGAAACCAGAAACAATTGCCAAATTTCCTCCTCCTGCACCCCTACTTTCAAACCCAATCCTGACGTTGTCCGATCACCGATCGTCGATCCGAAACCACCATCGTATTCGTCGTCGATCGGTGAACAAAACTTCGTAAACCGATCATAGCGAAACACTGTCAAATGACGTGAATTTCAATTCAAAGTTTTGACTTTTTTTAACACCACCGCCGTGAAAATCGTCAGTTCATCGCCGATCATTGCTCCGTTTTTGACACCACTCGCACTATCGTGTTCCTTGCGTCGTTCCGAGTCTACCGGTGTTCGTCGTGTCTTCGTCGTCGCCGATGCGTGAGGGAGGTGAGGAAGTTGAAGTTTTCGACGTGTTGAAATCGAGCTCTCCACCGCTCAAAATTTTGAACCAAACTTGGTAAGTGTCTCAAAATTGCTTAAAATAATTTTAGGAATTTTTTGGAAATTTGTTGGACTCAATTGGACTGTTGGGGCAGTCCCTGCGCGTGGGGTAGCTTCGAAAACTGTTGGGGCAGTTTGACCCAGATTTGACACGGTTTGACCCGGCCTGACTCGTTGACCCGACCTGTTGACCTTTGACTGTTGACCTTTGACCGAACATTGACTTTAACCAAAAAGTCAATTTTTTTGAAAAGTCATATTTTATGTTTTTCAATGTCATGAATCCGAATCCGAAGTCCATTTTTCCAAATTCGAACTCGAAAGCCTCGAAATTGTTAGTCAAACCCGTTGACTTTGACCAAAAAGTCAAAATTTTCGAAAAGTTAAATTTTATGTTTTTTGATGCCTTGAATCTGATTTTGAAGTCCGTTTTGCCAAATTCTGACCCGAAAGCCCCGAATCGAGCTCGTTAACCCAAAAATGCTTAGTATTTTTAGCATTTTTTATTATTTATTTGAGATATGATTATGAAATTGATCCAATAAGATATTTTATGAAGGTACTCGTGTTTTACCTGAGCGAGTATCAGTTAGGGTCGGTCAGATCCGCCCGATCCGCGTACTACAAGAATTGCTCGTAGGTTTTCGTAAATTATTTAAATAAAGGTTAAGATTATTCATATTAGGATTCCAATATGGATTTTTCCGATTTGTAGGATCTAGCGCTGCCGTAGAGCGTGATCGACAGACTCAATAATAGGCTTCCCTATTCGATTACTCAGACTATTACAGGTATGTTTCCTGACAGTTTTATTTTACTCTTTTAAAATATCATTTGAATTGTTTCAGATTGGTGATAATTTTGAATATTGTTATGACATGATACATGATACCTGATTTCTGGATATTGTTTACCCAACATCTGATTTTCGTTTTTATGTATATGATTTTCAAACATGAAACATTTTCATGTTTTAATGGATTAATCACCATTTTCACTCGAATACATACTTGTTTATTTCTGTCATTGGGTGAGAAATATTGTTGGAGGAAGTGTACTTGCAGGCTCCTCGGCTTTGTGCTCAGGGCCTTACTGGACATAACAAGGTGTATGGTTCTGGGAACCTACACATTTTGGACTTGATTGGATGGGGTAGTGTTCATATTTTTAAAACATGTTTAATAAACTGATCTTAATGAAATATTTCATCAGTATGTTTTTATACACTGTATGGAACACATTGGGCTTTTTAGCTCGTTCTGTAAATTTTACCCTTTTCAGATAACAGCAGACCATAATCTAACAGATTTGGTATCAGGGGAGATTAACTACTTTTACTTTTGTATGATCGTATATCTATACATGTTTTTCTGTTGTATTTGGTGACATGAATTTTGCTATCGTTTTGGATATACCAGTATTACCGATATTTTATTTCCTAAATATTTTATACGATTTCTGTGGTATTTTGATACATATGTGTTTTATATGGTTTTCTAAAATATGTATTCATATATGTTTATCGTATAAATCTTTATTATGGATAAATTTCATATATTAATGAAACATGGATTTCAACGTTGTTTTAAAAAAATAAAAAAAGAATTTCTGAATGTGATACGTAATCACCTAGACATATGCATAACGTCCAGGCCGAGTTTAGGGGGGTTACATTTGGTAGTATCAGAGGCTTTGATTTTTTCAAAAACGTGTCACCTTATTTTATGAATTATTTTAAGAGATTTTGATATTTTCAAAAATGTGTCACCTTATTTTATGAATTATTTTTAAGAAATTTTGATATTTTTAAAAACGTTTCACCTTATTTTATGAATTATTTTTTTTGAGATCCATAATGCTTGTCTAACTTATTGTAACAACCTCAATATCGGGTTAGTGACTAACTTGTAAATCTTCAGAATTTGATAATTAAAGCAAAATAATTGAATAGTGTTGTAATTGGGTATAGGGATAAATTGCAAGGAAGATGGAATTAAAGGATAAAATGGTCTTTTGCAAGGAAATAATTAAAGAAGGGATATATATATATATATATATATATATATATATATATATATATATATATATATATATATATATATATATATATATATATTAGTTACACGTGGAAAAGAAGGAAGCAAAACACAAGGTTCCAGAGTTCTCTTATTCTCTTCTTTCTCCACACGTGAAGAGGTCAATACAAAGGTGAGATTTCTTATGAGCTAATTGTTTGCTGAAATTTAAGTTAGGTTTTGATCATTAGATGATAACTAAGCTTAAGGAAAGCTTAAGTTGTCTTGTAATCAAAAGATGAAGAAGTTATAAGAGATTAAAGAAAATGGGTTTTTAAATGAATTTATGGAAAAGAGTTGATAAGTTGAATTTGAAGTTAAATTTGACTTGTCATCATGCTAAGTAAGGAATATGAAGTGTTAGAATTGTATTTAGAACATATTGAAATTTGAGTATGATTCTTGAATTTCATATGAGGGATAGGATTTTGAGGTTAAAGATGATTTTCATGGATATAAGTTGGTTTAAGTAATGATGGTTGGGTTTAATGACATGATAGGTGTTTAAAAGAGAAGAATTGAGTGAAGAATTGATGATTTTTTGGCTTAAAATATAATTTATGGGTCGTGTGTATCGATGCACTCTCAAATAAATGAACATCGAATGCAATTAGTGCATCGATGCATAAGGAGTGAATCAATGCACCTGCTTAAAATACAAACATCGAATGAGATTTATGCACAGATGTATAGATAGTGCATTGATGCACCTGTCAAGGGATGCATCGATACATGATGTAGTGCATCGATGCATATCTTCATTAAAAGATAAAAATAGCTTTCTTTTTAGCCTAAGGAGTGATAATTTAGAATATATCAATCAGTATGTTGATATGTATCAATGTATTACTATGTAGATTTAGAACGTAATCTCGTTCCAGAACAATCGAAGGATTGAGTCAAAGTAAGGCTAAGGTGAGTGCATATCCTAGATGAAATGGAATTGAGATAAGACTTGCCATAAGTCTATCTCTTATCATTGAATTTATGATTCCCTATTCATGCACATGCACATGCATACATATATATATATGTATTAACGTTATAGTGATTCCATGCATTTTTCATTCATGATTTAACATGATATTATATGAAGGAATGCCATTATTAGAGAATTCTTCCAGGTATGTGAAATAATGGAAATGATCATATGAAGTGACTTATGTGTTTACATGGACAGTGATGAAAGAAATATGAAATGAGAAATGTAATGATAATTAAGTCTATGTTAATTAGTATGACATCTATAAGTATAATTGGCATGCCAAGAGTCGAGGGATTATCAGTGGTCTTTCAGGATATAGTGGTCCTTAGGGACATATTGGTCATTTGGGACAAATATTCAGTGCCCCTTGAGGGAATTATACGAGCTGTGGTGACAGTATAGTGCACAACCTCTATGTACTTGTGTACCTTCTGTTCTCAATAATGTATATGGGCAATCCAAAGATAAATTAAAGTGAAATTAGCATGAGAATGTATGTGTTATGTGTACATGTTATCATCATATATGTTATAGTGTAATAGATACATGAAAGTTGAAATGTCCTGATCAATGATAAGAATGCATGTTCATAAATTCATTGTTATACATGTGTATACATATATTTATGTTATGCCTCACTAAGTTTACGACTTAGCGTGTAAGTGATTTACACGTAGGTACCAAGAAACAAGAGGAGCAGTAATAGAAACGGCAATGACAACATTACTACTAAAAGATCAGATCAGAAGTAATTGACAAAGTAGGTATTTTGATTGTGTATAGAGTGTTGGCATGTAATAAGTGGTTAATTATGAATACTCTGATCAATTTTGTGTTTTGTGGTCTCTTTTATGTAAATTAATGTATTTGATTTTAATAAAAGTTTAAAATTTCCCTGTTTTCCTTTAAGTGTCAAAGTTTGAAAAGTTAATGTGACACCTCGGACTCATATTCAGGTTGGATATGGGTTAAGGGTGTTACATTTAATGGTATCAGAGCTACAATTTAGTCGATTCTCGGCATAAACCAGAGTCTAAAGTGTCGTATAATGTATACATGCCAACAAAATAGAGAAAACTTCTAATCTGATATAATAGTAAGTATAATGTTTTGCTAATAGAAGGATATGGGTAATTTTTATAGATGTCCGGACATGGTAGCTCTAGAAGTGAAGCAGAATATGATAGACCTGCTGAAAGCAGTAATTCACCTGTCCTAGCCAGGCAGAGTGAAGATCAGGAACCCTCTGGAGTGCCTGTAAGTGATCAAGATGTGTTCGTCAGAACAATGGACGCGGTATTGGCGCGTTTCCAACCTTCTGTTACTTCAACTCTAAGAATGAATATTGCAAAAGAGTTGTAGGGTTTAGGAGCACCAGAGTTTAGAGGTGAAGCCGAAGAAGGTCCTGTTACTGTGGACATTTGGCTTAATGACGTGAAAATCATGCTTGAGGGAATTCATTGTTCCGATGCTGATAAGCTAGATGGAGTGGTTTCTTTGCTGAGAGGGCAAGCAAGGATTTGGTGGAATAACGTTACATTGAGAATGCCCTGTGATTATGTAACTTGGTCTTTGTTTTTAGAAGATTTCAAGTATAAATACATCGAAGATCAGTTCATCCGACAAATGAAGCAAGAGTTCATGAATCTGAAGCAATGGAACCGTACAGTTTATGAATACGAGTGGGAATTCAACAAATTGAGTTGCTTTGCTGCTGAACTTATTCCTACAGAAAAGGATGTTTGTGATTGGTTCGTGGAAGGTTTACGTCCAAGACTGAAGGAAATGTTAATTGTATTAAATCTATCCTCGTTTCAAGAAGTGGTGAACCGTGCTAAAGCTCTAGAAAGAGCTCAGAATGAAAGGTTCGGAGATTCTCGGGCTCAAACATAAAAAATAACAGGTGTATCGTCGAGTTTGGAACCATAAAAAGGGGTAGAGATGCTGGTCCTCGACCTCAGCCTAGATCAGAGTCACTGGCATCCTCCGCAAGGGAATCAAATCCAATGAGGGGACGACAAACTCAGTCAGTGGGATCTGGAGCTAGAAGATCTAACCCTAGCCAAGTCAGACAATGTCCACATTATGGAAGGAATTATTCAGGGATATGTAGAATGATTTCTGGAGATTGTTTTAAATATAGGGACACCAGACATTTTGTTCAGGATTATCCTATGATAGTTGGTGAATCGGTACAACCAGATAGGTCTGCCTTGGTTATTCCAAGGGGAAGAGGTAGAGGAAGAAGTCAGTCAGAGTCCTCGACTCCACAAGAGATACGCTCCATAGCTCGGGTGTATAATCTCAAGACTAGCGAGGATAGAGATGATCCGGAGATTATAGCAGGTACATTTCAACTGTACGACAAGAATGTGTTTGTATTGATTGATTTGAGGTATAATTATTCTTACATTTGTAGTAAGTTAGTGAGAGAATTGAATATTAAGTTAGAAGCTACAAGCAACGAGGTGATAGTGACTAATCCGTTAGGACGCAGTGCTCGAGTCAATATGGTGTATCGAGGGTGTCCCATACGGATTCAGGGAATTGAATTCCCTGCTAATCTGATGAAATTACCTTTTGATGAATTCGAGGTGATACTGGGAATGGACTGGTTTATCATTATTACACTAATGTTGAATGTAGACTGAAAAGAGTAACGTTGAGAAGTTCAGAAGATATAGAAGTTATTGTATTTAGTGAAGGATGGAACACATTGGCTAATGTAATATCAGTGATGTTGATAAATAAATTATTGCTACAGGGATATCAAGGGTTTATTGCTAATGTGCTGTTGTGAGAGCAAAAGAGAAGGGGATTGAAGAAATTCCTATAGTCAGATAGTTCCCTGACGTTTTTCCTGCAGAGTTACCGGGTTTGCCTCCAGACAGAGAGGTAAAATTTTAGATTGAGGTAATGCCAGGAACTGCACCTATCGCCATGGCACCATACAGAATGGCCCCAAAAGAAATTACAAGAATTATTGGACAAAGGGTTTATCAGACCATGTGTTTCACCATGGGGAGCTCCAGTTTTATTCGTCAAAAAGAAAGATGGATCCATGCGTCATTGTATTGATTATAGGCAACTTAATAAAGTGACCATCAATAACAAGTATCCACTCCCCCGAATTGACGATTTATTTGATTAGTTAAAGGGAGCTTCAATGTTTTCAAAAATTGATTTACGTTCTGGTTATCATCAATTGAAGATTCAAGATAAAGATATTCCAAAGACAACCTTCAGAACGAGATACGATCATTATGAGTTTATCGTAATGCCTTTTGGAGTTACGAATTCCCCGCCTGCTTTCATGGATCTCATGAACCAAATATTTCAACCTTATTTGGATCAATTTGTAGTGGTGTTTATCGATGGTATTTTAGTGTATTCAAAGTCGGAAGAAGAGCATAGTTGGCATTTAAAAATTGTTTTATAGACTTTGAGAGAAAAGAAGCTTTTTGCCAAACTCTCCAAATGTGAATTCTGGTTGAAGGAAGTGACGTTCCTTGGACATGTGATTTCTGCAGAAGGAATTCAAGTGGATCCCCAAAAGATTAAAGCCATCTTAGAGTGGGAAATTCTAAAGAATGTGTCAGAAGTCCGGAGTTTTCTGGGGTTAGCTGGTTATTACCAAAGGTTTGTTAAAAACCTTTCGATAATAGCATTACCCCTAACTATGTTATTGAGGAAAGAGGTAAAATTTGTGAGGAATCCGGAGTGCCAAGAGAGTTTTGAAAGGCTAAAGAAAATTTTGACAGAAGCTCCAGTGTTGGTTCAACCCGAGTCTGGCAAGGACTTTGTAGTGTATAATGATGCGTCTCATAATGGCTGGGGATGCGTGTTAATGCAAGAAGGCAAAGTGGTGGCCTATGCTTCGAGGCAATTAAAACTGCACGAAAAGAATTATCCAACGCACGATCTGGAGATGGTTACAGTAGTGTTCGCTCTTAAGATATGGCGTCACTACTTGTATGGTGAACGATGCTATTTGTATACAGATCATAAGAGTTTGAAATATTTGATGACCCAAAGGGAGTTAAATTTAAGACAGAGAAGATGGGTGGAGTTTTTAAAGGATTATGATGTAGTGATCGATTTTCATCCGGGGAAAGCAAATGTGGTAGCGGATGCCTTAAGCCGAAAGACGTTTATAGCCTTACGAGCTTTGGATGCCAGACTATCATTAAGAGGAGACGGTGTCATATGTGCAGAATTGACTTTCAAGCCATCATGGCTAGATCGAATTAAAGAATTGTAAGCTGGAGATGAAAAGTGTTTAAAGAAGTTACAGCAGATAAGGAATGGAGAGGTTACGAATTATGAAATGAAAGCTGATGGGAACCTATATTATCAAGGGAGTCTAGTTGTAACATCCTCAATACTGGGTTAGTGACCAAATTGTAAAGTTTTAGAAATTGGTGATTAAAGTAGGATAATTGAATAGTTCAATGATTTATTGGAAATATGATGAAGGTTATTTAATAATTATTGAATGAATTAAAGGGTAAAATGGTCAATTGACAAGTAAGATTTTAATATTTCTTTTATAAGATAAGGAACCACGTGGAAAAGGAGAATTATCCAGAGTTTTCTTTCTTCTTCTTCCTCCCCCCGTATCTCCAAGCTCAAAGGTGAGTTTCTTTGTTTATAGATTAATTGTTGATTTTAAGGTTAGGTTTTGATTATTAGATGATAACTAAGCTTAAGGAAAGCTTAAGTTATCTTAAAATCAAAGTATGATGGAGTTAGGAGGGATTAAAGATTTGGGGTTCTTGGGTGAAATCTTGAAATAGAGTTCATTACTCAAATTGGAAGATAAATTTGACTTGTCAAGGGTTAAATTAAGAGATATGAAGTGATAAAATGAGTTTTGAAACATGTTGGAAATCTGGTATAATTCTTGAAGTTAATAAAGAGGAGAGGATATTAAGGTTCAAGACTAGATAAATGAGTTTGAATAGGAGTAAGTAAGTTAAGAATACGAAATGGAATGATATATGCAGTAATTAAGTTGAAAAGAGGGGATTTTCGGGCATAAATTGGATTTCTGGGCTATGTGCATCGATGCATATTCAAGGTGCACCGATGCATCAAGGGTAAATTTCCAGAAATTGTTCAGTGTGTATCGATGCACAGGAAATGCATCGATGCACTTTAAGGGAAATAGAATTATACCTTTCTTTTGGTCTACGAAATGATATATTGGAGTATATCAATTGGATACTGATATGTATCAATGTATGATCATATAGATATCGAGCACGAACAAGTCCCGGAACGATTATCAAGTCAAGATTCAATCGATAGAGATGAAAGCATAAAAGTGGATTAGAACTTAGTGAGGCTCAGGTGAGTGCATACAAGTTAGTTTATGATGTTTAATAGAAATAAGACTTGCGACGAGTCTATTTCCTATATTAGAATGCATTAATTTATGATCATAGGCATATGTTTGATTTGGGTATATGTGATATATATTACAATATGTGTTAAATGATTGTGTGAATACATGTATTGTGATAAGTATATGAATTAATATGAATGGTATATATGATTGCATGGGAATATGAAATAGGTTATATGATAGGTGACCATACATGTTAATAGTATACGTGATCAATTATAAGAATCAATATAATATATTTATATGACTATATGAGAAAGGTGATGAGTTAAATAAGATTAGACTATATAGTAATATGAGAATAATATATTAGTAAAGGGAATTGAGTATAAATGATGATACCAAACCATAAGATAAGTATTTACTTATAGGATAATATGATATTATATGAATATAAAATATAACTTTATGAGGAAGAATTGTGTGTTATATGATTTAGGTATGAAAATGATCTAGGTGTAAGTAAATTACGTGATTATGTGACTATGTGTGAAATAGAGTAAACTAGGTAAGTATAAGGTATGTAAATATATGGCTATGGAACAAAGTATGTAATAATACAATGTTATTTGAGTTATTTAACAATAAGTCATAAGATTACATGCATATGTAACGTAAGTTATAAGATAAGAAAATATGGGCTTATATGTATTTGCGGATATATATATATATATATATATATATATATATAAGAATAAGGTATGATATATGTTTATGTAAAACCATGCAAAGTGATAAGAGAAGGGAACTACATGATTATGTGATCATATGAGAATGAAATAAAGAGCCATGTGATATATGCCATAAGATATATGAAAGAAAAAGTATATGTGATAAGTGAAAGTGAATCATATGATTATATAAATATGTTCTACGTGCAAGTGATCTACGTGTATGTGTGATTTATATGGAAATGAACTACTTGACTACGTGTGATCTTATAAAAATGTAATAAAAAGACTATGTGTATATGTGAATGTGTGATAACATAAAGATTAATGCCCATGTTATGTGTCATGAGAGCTAGAGGTATAGTTGGCATGCCAAGAGTCGAGGGTCTACGCGGTCCTTCGGGACATATATGTATTCTTCGGAACATGTGTGAGGTCTTTTGAGACACATACTTGATCCTTGGCATATGTATATGATTCTTAAGGAATGATATGTGGTCCTTAGGGACAACCTTATATCGCACTTCGGTGCATTTCTACGCGGCACTACGGTGCAATTCTACGTGGCACTTCGGTGCATTTATACGAGCTGTGGTGACAACATTAGTGCACAACCTCTATAAACTCACATATATATAGTTCTCAGAAATGTACATGGGCTAGACAAAGATATAACAATAAATATATTACATGTGAAAAATATGCTTTTGTGATATATGTTGATATGTGTATTGCACGAGTCATATGATGATATGTGTATTGTTTGGTTACACGAAGCATATGTTGGTTAACAAGGTTAAGTTCAAGAGGATATGATCAACACATATAAATGATAGTAATATGGATAGTGAAATAAGGCTAATGATAGAAATGATGAGGGAGGAATATATGTGTGTATATGTTTTTATATTTAATGATATATATATTACATATGTGTTACAGGGATTTATTACATGAATAATGGTATGAGTGATAGTAGTAATGGTTCATACATGATTACAAGCTATAGTTTATATTTTATGTTTATTGCCTCACTAAGTCATTGACTTAGCGTGTGATTGTTTCACATGTAGGTTACCAAAGTGAGAAGAGTAAAGAGCAATGTGGAGCAAGACAAGTCAGTTCTTCTTACCAAAGGTCAGATCAGAAGAAAGGTGAATAATATGTATTTTAATACATATATTTCTAGTTGGCATGTATTCAAGATAATATATTGTATAAGCTCTGAATAGTTCGATAAAGGTTTTGAATAAGTTATATATAATAATAAATTTTAAATTACTCACTATTTTATACAAGTAAAGGTTTTTGAAAAGTCAATGTGACACTTCGGACTCGGATCCGGGTCGGATACGGGTTGGGGTGTTACATTTAATGGTGGGGTGTTACACTAGTGATTCCAGATGATGATGAATTGAAGAAAGACTTGTTAACGGAAGCTCATTGTAGTCCATTGACTATGCATCCGGGGGGGAAATAAAATGTATATGGATCTTAAGAGTCGATATTGGTGGCCTGGAATGAAAAGGGACATTACAGAATTTGTATCCAAATGTCTGACGTTTCAGCAAGTCAAAGCTGAACATCAGGTTCCGTCCGAACTGTTGCAATATATGTCTATTCCTAAGTGGAAATGGGAGAATGTAACAATGGATTTTGTAACGGGGTTACCTTTGACCCCGAATAAAAGAGATTCTATTTGGGTGATTATAGACAGATTGACTAAGTCAGCTCATTTTATTCCAATACGAGTTGACTTTTCCATGGATAAGTATGTTGAGTTATATATCAGGGAGATTATACGTCGTCTACATGGTGTACATGTTTATATTGTTTCTGATCAAGATCCTAGATTTACTTCACGGTTTTGGAAATCATTACATAAAATGTTGGGAACTCGGTTGAATTTTAGTACAGCGTTTCATCCATAAACTGATGGACAATCCGAGTGAACAATCCAAATTTTGGAGGATATATTGAGAGCTTGTGTTATCGAGTTTAAAGGATCATGGGAAAGGTACTTGTCTCTTGCTGAATTCGCGTACAACAATAGTTATCACTCAAGTATCAAAATGGCACCTTATGAAGCTCTTCATGGAAGAAGATGTCGTACACCTCTAAATTGGTTCGAGCTTAAAGATAAAGAAATTCTTGGTCCAGAGTTAATCCAAGAAGTGGAAGAAAAGGTTTAAGTAATTCAAAGTAATCTTAAAGTAGCAACTGATAGACATAAATCATACGCGAATCTAAAGAGAAAAGATATCGAATATCAAGTAGGAGATAAAGTGTTTCTCAAAGTGTCTCCATGGAAGAAAGTTTTGAGGTTTGGAAGTAAGGGAAAACTTAATCCTAGATTCATCGGACCGTATGAGATCGTAAAAAGAGTTGGACCAGTGGCATATCAGCTGGCATTGCTACTTGAAATGAAGAAAATTCACAATGTCTTTCATGTCTCAATGCTTCGGAGGTATCGATATGATCCTTCCCACATTAGTTATGGAGATTCAACCGGATTTGACTTATAAAGAGGAACTGGTTAAAATCATAGCTCATGAAATTAAGCAACTAAAAAACAAGACTATCCCATTAGTTAAAGTATTATGGAGGAATCACAAGATAGAGGAAGCAACATGGGAACGTGAAGAGGACATGAGGAGTCAGTACCCCCATATCTTCGCATAATGAAAATTTGAGGACGAATTTTCTTAATGGGGGAGATTTGTAACAGCCTCAATATCGGGTTAGTGACTAACTTATAAAACTTCAAAATTTGATAATTAAAGCAAAATAATTTAATAATGTTGTAATTGGGTATAGGGTTAAATTGCAAGGAAGATGGAATTGAAGGATATAATGGTCATTTGCAAGGAAATAATTAAAGAAGGGATATATATATATATATATATATATATATATATATATATATATATTAGTTACACGTGGAAAAGAAGGAAGCAAAACACAAGGTTCCAGAGTTCTCTTATTCTTTTCTTTCTTCACACGTGAAGAGGTCAATACAAAGGTGAGATTTCTTATGAGCTAATTGTTTGCTAAAATTTAAGTTAGGTTTTGATCATTAGATGATAACTAAGCTTAAGGAAAGCTTAAGTTATCTTGTAATCAAAAGATGAAGAAGTTATAAGAGATTAAAGAAAATGGGTTTTTAAATGAATTTATGGAAACAAGTTGATAAGTTGAATTTGAAGTTAAATTTGACTTGTAATCATGCTAAGTAAGGAATATGAAGTGTTACAATTGTATTTAGAACATATTGAAATTTGAGTGTGATTCTTGAATTTCATATGAGGGATATGATTTTAATGTTAAAGATGATTTTCATGGATATAAGTTTGATTAAGTAATGGTGGTTGGGTTTAATGACATGATAGTGGTTTAAAAGAGAAGAATTGAGTGAAGAATTGATGATTTTCGAGCTTAAAATACAATTTATGGGTTGTGTGCATCGATGCACATTCAATGTGTATCGATGCACTCTCAAATAAATGAACATCGAATGCAATTAGTGCATCGATGCATAAGAAGTGCATCGATGCATAAGGAGTGCATCGACGCACCTGCTTAAAATACAAACATCGAATGGGATTTATGCATCGATGCATAGATAGTGCATCGATGCACCCGTCATGGTGTAGTGCATCGATGCATACCTTCATTAAAAGATAAAAATAGCTTTCTTTTTAGCCTAAGGAGTGATAGTTTAGAATATATCAATTAGTATGTTGATATCTATCAATGTATTACTATGTAGATTTAGAACGTAATCTCGTTCCGGAACAATCTAAGGATTAGAATTGAGTCAAAGCAAGTCTAAGGTGAGTGCATATCCTAGATGAAATGGAATTGAGATAAGACTTACGATAAGTCTATCTCTTATCATTGAATTTATGATTCCCTATTCATGCACATGCATACATATATATATATATGTATTAACGTTATAGTGATTTCATGCATTTTTCATTCATGATTTAACATGATATTATATGAAGGAATGCCATTATCAGAGAATTCTTCCAGGTATGTGAAACAATAGAAATGATCATATGAAGTGACTTATGTGTTTACATGGACAGTGATGAAAGAAATATGAAATGAGAAATGTAATGATAATTAAGCATATATTAATTATTATGAGAGCTATAGGTATAATTAGCATGCCAAGAATCGAGGGATTATCAGTGGTCCTTCGGGATATAGTGGTCCTTTGGGACATAGTGGTCCTTCGGGACATAATGGTCATTTGGGACATAGTGGTCCTTCAGGACATAGTGGTCATTCAGTACAAATATTTAGTGCCCCTTGAGGGAATTATACGAGCTGTGGTGACAGCATAGTGCACAACCTCTATGTTCTCGTGTACCTTCTGTTCTCAATAATGTACATGGGCAATCCAAAGATAAATTAAAGTGAAATTAGCATGAGAATGTATGTGTTATGTGTACATGTTATCATCATATATGTTATAGTGTAATAGATACATGAAAGTTGAAATGTTCTTATCAATAATAAGAATGCATGTTCATAAATTCATTGTTATACATGTGTATACATATATTTATGTTATGCCTCACTAAGTGATTTACACATAGGTACCAAGAAACAAGAGGAGCAGTAATAGAAGCGACTAGGACATCATTACTATTAAAAGATCATATCAGAAGTAATTGACAAAGTAGGTATTTTGATTGTGTATAGAGTGTTGACATGTAATAAGTGGTTAATTACGAATATTCTGATTGATTTTGTGTTTTGGGGTATCTTTTATGTAAATTAATGTATTTGATTTTAATGAAAATTTAAAATTTCCATGTTTTCCTTTAAGTGTCAAAGTTTGAAAAGTTAATGTGACACCTAATACTCATGTTCGGGTCGGATATGGGTTAAGGGTGTTACACTTTTGTTTAAAATTCTTTCTGTAGAGCCTTATAGATCCAATGATGAGTGCTGCTAGAGGTCGTAGGATAGGACATGACCATAGTCGAGGGTGAGTCGCTCGACCTTCAATTACGATAGATGATCCGATATCACCACGTGATCCTCTTGTTCCGAAAGTAGATCCGACCATTTCACATGATGATCCGATTACTCCTGTGAGAGACCCTCATATCACTGAAGATAAGTATATTGATATGGATGAAGACGCCATTAATAGAGATTTCTTTTGCATGTTTCGGAGAGGTGTTAGAGTCCCTAGTAATATGACTGCGGTCGAGATTTCGATGTCTTTGGTCGCTGCTGTTGTAGTTCCATTTGAGGGTATTACTAGTCGACTTTCGACTGATGCTGAGTATTAGCTGGAAGATTCAGAGAGAATTATGGATGAAATGGATCCGAGGCCTGAGCAGAAGTTAAAGGGAGCCCTGGCTATGTTAAAGAAAGAGAGTTTCAGATGGTGGCAATCGATTTCTGGTAGTATTTCAGAGAATTAATTAATGTGGGATCTTTTCAAGGCACGTTTCTGAAGTCGCTACATTGGAGAGAGATATCTATAAGAGCGACGTCAAGAGTTTCAAAATCTGGAGCAGGGTGATATATCTGTTATGGACTATGAGATTGAGTTCATCCGATTGAGTCGATATGCTACTGGACTTGTTGACACTGAGTCAGATCGGTACTTGAGGTTCGAGAATAGACTCAGGTATGAGATCAGAAGTCGAGTTACTACCCACCATGAGAGGAATTTTGATGCCTTGGTTGAGATAGCGAAGACTGATGATGAAATATAGCGATTGGGTATGGAGCGCATGAGAGATAGAGATCGAGATCTAGACTGATTCAGGAGGCCTTCTGGTTCTATTGATTCTTTTGCACACCCCAGTAAGAGAGGCAGGGGCGAGTCTTTTCAGAGAGGCGGTGCGAGTGTCAGACCTGTGGCATCTGGTTCTTTTACTGTTTCACCTTGTAAATATGGTGGTTCTTTTGGGTCGCAGCCTTTCCGAACATGTGATTATTGTGGGAAACATCATTTTGGGGAGTGCAAGATGAAATTGGGTACCTATTATAAATGTGGTTCTGGTGACCATCACTTAAAGGATTGTCCAAAGATACCTCATTCAGTTCAGACACCAACTCATACTCCCGCTCGTACTCAGAGTATTGTTCAGACTCCAGCAGGGAGTCGTAGTCAGGGCAGAGCATCAGGATCGACTAGTAGAGGCCGAGCATCTCAGAGTAGGGGTCCAGTTAGATCTGAGGCCAGACAGCCTGCATTGGTATACACTGCTAGACTTCGACAAGATCGCGATGGGCCTAATGTGATTTCATGTACTATTACTATTCATTCAGTTCCCTACTTTGCATTATTTGATAGTAGTTCTACCAATTCCTATGTATCACATTCCATTTCTAAGGGTCTGAATATTCCTGTTGAAAATACTGAAAATTCAGTGACAGTTCAAAGTTTCTTAGGTAAGTCCATAGTGTTATATCGTATTTTTAGAGGGTGTCTTATAGAGATCCATGAGGAGATTTTTCTGGCCGACCTGATGGAGTTACCTTTGGAAGAGTTTGATTTGATTCTTGGCATAGATTGGTTGGACAAACATTGAGTCAATCTCGATTTTAAGACCAAGAGAGCTGTTCTGAAGACCCCAGATAACCGAAAGATTGTAATTATGGAAGAACGTCGTAGATTTTTGACGAATGTTGTGTCTACTTTGGTAGCAGAAAAGATGATCAAGAAAGGTTCCGAGGCATTTCTTGCTTATATTTTGGACACTATGAGTTCTCGTTCTGATATTGAAGGCATCCAGATTGTCAAGACATTTCTTGATGTTTTTCCTGAAGAGTTGCCTGGATTACCGTCGGATAGAGAAGTTGAGTTTGAGAATGAAGTATATTCTGGTTCCACCATGGTTTCAATGGCTCTATATCGTATGGCCCCAAAGGAGCTTAAGGAACTGAAAGTCCAACTCCAGGAGTTATTGGATAGAGGATTTACTCGACCTAGTGTATCACCGTGGGGAGCCCTAGTTCTCTTTTTCAAGAAGAAATATGGGACATTGAGACTCTGTATTGAATATAGGAAATTCAACAAGCTTATAAATCAAAACAAATATCCCTTACCCAGGATCGATGATTTGTTTGACCAATTTCGAGGGGCTTCTATCTTTTCGAATATAGACTTGAGATATGGTTATTACCAACTTAAAGTGAAAGATTTTGATCTCTCAAAAACTGTTTTCTGTACTCGGTATGGGCATTATGAGTATTTAGTGATGTCATTCGGGTTAACTAATACCCCTACTGCTATTATGGATCTTATGCATCGGGTGTTTCGACCTTATTTGGACCAGTTTGTAGTTGTCTTCATCGATGACATACTGGTGTATTCTCAAATTGAAGCAGAACATGAGGAGCATTTAAGGATTGTTCTACATACTCAAAGGGCAAATACGTTATACGCTAAGTTGAGCAAGTGTGAGTTCTGGCTCAACGAAGTGACTTTTCTTGGACATATCGTTTCTGTTGATGGTATTCTGGTGGATACGAGCAAAGTAGAGGTTATTCTGAATTGGAAGCAACCCAAGAATATCTATGAGATATGTAGTTTCTTAGGCTTATTTGGTTGCTATCGTCGTTTTGTTGAGGGGTTCTCCATTATTACAACTCATTTGACGAAACTATTGAGGAAAAATATTCCATTTTTCTGGTATGAGAATCAACAAGCTAGCTTTGAGAAACTGAAGAATATTCTAACTCAAGCCCTAGTGCTGATTCAGCCTGAGTCTGGGAAAGATTTTTCTATCTACAGTGATGCTTCTCACTCTGGATTAGGATGTGTTTTGATGCAAGATGGGAAGGTTGTCGCTTATGCGTCGCGTTAGTTAAAGCCGCATAAGCGTAACTATCCTACTCACGACCTAGAGTTAGTTGTTGTGGTTTTTTCTTTAAAGATCTGGAGACACTACCTCTACGGAGAAAAGTGTTATATCTATACCGATCATAAGAGTCTGAAGTATTTGCTTACTCAGAAAGAATTGAATTTAAGATAGTGTCACTGGTTGGAGCTTCTAAAGGACTATGATTATGAGATAGAGTATCATCCAATGAAGGCTAATGTGTTGGTCGACGCCTTGAGTCGTAAGGCGATATCAGATCTAAGAGCCTTGTTCGCCAGCTTGAGTTTATTTGATGACAATAGTATGTTAGCAGAGTTGCACGTTCCAAGGAGATTAAGGCCAAATAGCTCTTTGATAGCTCATTCATTCCCATTATTGAAAAAGTTAAATAGGGATCGAGTTCAGAGTATACTTTGTATCAAGATGGTATTTTGTGCTTTCACGGTCGTTACTGCGTCTGTAAAGATGATGAGTTGAGACGTGTTATTCTTCAGAAGGCTCATAGTAGTCCTTATGCTATGCATCCCGGTGGGGATAAAATGTACAATAATCTCAAAGAGCGCTACTTTTGGACTGGTATGAAAAAAATATATTTCAGATTTTTTGGCGAGGTGTTTGACTTGTCAATAGGTTAAAGCAGAGCACTAACATCCATATAGATTGTTACAGTCAATTAAGATTCCTGAGTGGAAATGAGAGCGCATTACGATGAACTTCGTTACTAGTCTTCCTCTGACTCCTTCCAAAAAGGATTATGTTTGGGTGATTGTTGATTGACTCGCCAAGTTAGCTCACTTCATCCCTGTTCGGGTTAATTATTCTCTGGAAAAACTGATGAGATTGTACATTTCTGAGATCATTAGATTTCATGGTGTTCTGTTGTCTATCATATCTGACCGAGATCCGAGGTTCACTTTCAGGTTCTAGAAGGCTTTGCACGAGGCTCTGGGTACTCGTTTGAATTTCAGTACATCTTTTCATCCACGGAAAAATGGTCAGTCTGAGTGAGTCATTCAGGTGTTGGAGGATATGTTATGTGGTTGTATGATTAATTTATGTGATAGTTGGGAAGATTTCTTATCATTAGACGAGTTTGCTTATAATAATTGTAACATCCTCAATACCGGGTTAGTGATTAAAGTGTAAGATTTTAAAATGTCAGTGATCAAATTAAATTAATCGAAAAGTGAAGGAATTAATTAAAGATGTTGGGTAGGATGAATTATTAAGTGAATGAGAATTAAAAGGGTAAAAGGGTCATTGAGCAAAGGTAATAATTAAATAATAGATAATGGGTATTATAATACCCAAGTGAAAGAAACAAGAGTTTCCAAATAACTCTTGATTCTTCTTTCTTCTTCATTTCTTCTTCAACGTGAAGAGCTCAAGCTAAGTGAGTTTAATTTCTCTTGATTAATCCTTCAACTTCAAGCATGGTTTTAATTATGTAAGCCTTAAGAAAGATTATAGAAGGAAAAAGAGGTGTAGAAACTCAAAGAATTGTAAGTTAAGGGAGATTAAAGGTTAGAAGCCATTGAATGAAATATTGGATTAGAGGTCATAATAAGAATTAGAAGTTGGATTTAACTTGTTATCAAGCTAATTAAGAAGTATAAGGTGATAGAATTAAAGTTAGAACATGTTGGTATTTTAGTATGATTCTTGAATATCATG
The DNA here is from genome assembly GCF_006381635.1 of Hibiscus syriacus. NCBI lineage: Eukaryota > Viridiplantae > Streptophyta > Magnoliopsida > Malvales > Malvaceae > Hibiscus > Hibiscus syriacus. Next base: position 1,146,294 of record NW_024061971.1, on the reverse strand, counting down.
TAAAATATAGGATTTGGAGTTTAAGGAAGTGATTACGGACTAGAAACAAGTTTAATTATGTGTATGAAAGTTAGGAATATTAATGGAAGTGAAGTATGAGGTATGGAGCTGATTATGAAGGGATTTTCGAGTTCAAAAATGATTTCTGGGCTAGGGGGAATCGGTACCCATTCAAAGGGGTACCGATACCCTCTCAAACGAGCAGAATTCCAGAATGTCATGAGGGTATCGATTCCCCCAGTAGGGTATCGATACCCCCTAAAGGAAAATGGAAATGTTGATTTCTTAAAGTCGTTTAAGCTTTTAGTATCAAATTTTAAGGTTACATTTTGATAGATTGCCTTAAATTGTATATTTGTGTAGATACCGAGCCTAAATCAGTTTCGGAATGTTTGGGAAGTAAGAACGATCGAGGGAAAAACGAAGGAGATCTAGGTGAGTGCATATGCATAGCATGATTATAGAACTATACTCAATTCTAGACTTATGATAAGTCTAGATTTTATATTTTGATACATGATCATATTATGTATTATGAGACATGACATGAATTTATACAAAATGCATTACGTGACATGAATTTGCATGAAAAGTTATATGAGCTATGTGAAAAGGTAAGAATTACATGTCTAAGCGATATAACTACGTGAAATATAAAAGCCCATGTTATGTAGATGAGAACTATAGGTATAGTTGGCATGCCAAGGGTAGAGGGTCTACGCGGTCCTTCGGGACAAAATTCTTCGCGGTCCTTCGGGATATGTATATATTCTTTGGAACATGTGTGAAGTCTTGTGAGACACATACTTGATCCCTAGTATATGTATATGATTCTTAAGGAATTATATGTGGTCCTTATGGACATTATTATATGGCACTACGGTGCAATTCTACGCGGCACTTCGGTGCATTTATACGAGCTGTGGTGACAGCATAGTGCACAACCTCATAGTACTCACATATCTTAGGTTCTCAGTATGGCATCATAGGCTAGTAAACTTTATAAGTTGAACTCATGAATGTTAATTTGATAAGTATACAGGTATGAAATATGATTATGGTTATTGCATTGAATATATATATATATTATCTTAATACTTCATCTCATGTTGACATTTCCATTATACTTCATTGTTATTATTATATTGCCTCGCTAAGTCGATGACTTAATGTGTGAGTGTTTCACACGTAGGATCCAAGAAAGTAGACGAGCAAGGTTAAGCAGCCGGACAATATTACTCCTGCAACCATCAGATCAGAAGCAACTTAATCAGTAGGTCATTTTGTTATGTAAATGGAAGTTGGCATGTAATTAAAGGGTTAAGTTGTGTATGCTCTGAATATTTTGCTAAAATTATATTACCATATGTATATTATCGTATTTTCTTAATATAAAGTTCCAGTATGTTTCTATTATTTGTTAAGATTTGTTTTTTAAAAAGTCAATGTAATATCTCTGACTCATATATGGGTCGGGTATGGGTAAGGGGTGTTACAATAATAGTTACCAGGCAAGTATTCGCATGGCACCGTACGAGGCTCTGTATGGACGTAGATATTGTACTCCTATATGTTGGACAGAGTTGTATGATATAAAAACTTTGGGTCCAAACTTGGTTCGAGAGACTGAAGATACTGTCAGATTGATCCGTGATCACTTAAGAGAGACATTTGATAGGAAGAAATCATACGCATATAAGCGACGGAAGAATATTGAGTTGGAGGTTAGGGATCAAGTTTTTCTCAAGGTATCTCCATGGAAGAAAGTATTGAGATTTGGACGTAAAGGTAAACTGAGTCCGAGATTTATTGGGTCGTATTGTATTCTGAAGAAAGTCGGACCTGTTGCTTATCAGCTTGAGTTGTCACCCCAGCTCAATCGTATTCATGATGTTTTTCATGTATCTATATTGAGATGATACCATCTAGATCCATGTTACATTATTCAGGTTGATGAGGTAGAGTTAAGATCTGATTTGTCTTATGGGGAGGAACCCGTTCAAATTATAGAAATGGATGAGCGAGTTCTTCGGAATAGGCGTATTCCAATAGTTAAAGTTCAATGGAGTAACCGTGGCCCCTCAGAAGCTACTTGGGAGACATTGGAGTCAATGGAGGCTCAATTTCCTCATCTATTTTCATAAGGTAAATTTCGAGGACGAAATTTCTTTTTAGAGGGGGAGAACACAACCTGAAAAAAAAATTAAATATAAGCAATTCGGTGAAATTTGAGGGTCAAATTAAAAGTTTCTAGAACTTGTAGGTCATTTTAGAAGTTAAAGAAAATTCAAAAACCTATCCCTAAATTTTACCTTTTTGTGTCGATAGGTAATTCCTTTTAAATTGAGTGAAATTAGTTTCTCGTGGAAAGCAGAAACAATTGCCAAATTTCCTCCTCCCGCACCCCTAGTTTCAAACCCGATCTCGACGCCGTCCGACCACCGATCATTGATCCGAAATTACCATCGTGTTCATTGTCGACTGGTGAACAAAACCCCGTAAACCGATCGTAGCGAAACGCTGTCAAACGACGTGAATTTCGATTCAAAGTTTCAACTTTTTTTTAACACTACCGCCGTGAAAATTGTCAATTCATTGCCGATCGTTGCTCCATTTTCGACACCTCCTACATCAAACGAAGTTTCCGATGTGTTGAAATCGAGCTCTCCACCGTTCAAAATTTTGAATCGAGCTTGGTAAGTGTCTCAAAATCGCTTAAAATAATTTTAGGAATTTTTCGGGAATTTTTCGAACTCGATTGGACTGTTCACGCTCCCCCATGCGCGGCCCCTGCGTGTGGAGCTTCGAAAACTGTTGGGGCAGTTTGACCCAGTTTTGACCCGACCCGTTTGACCCGGTTTGACCCGACCCGTTAACCGTTGACTTTGACTTTAACTAAAAAGTCATACTCATTGACTTTGACCAAAAAGTAAAAAATTTTGAAAAGTCAGATTTTATGTTTTTCAACGTCCTGAATCTGATTCCGAAGTCCGTTTTGCTAAATTATGACTCGAAAGCCCCGAATCGAGCTCGTTAACCCAAAAATACTTAGTATTTTTAGCATTTTTAATTATTTGTTTGAGATATGATTATGAAATTGATCCAATAAGATATTTTATGAAGGTACTCGTGTTTAACCTGAGCGAAGATTAGTTAGGTTCGGTGTTGTCCGTTCGTCAGATCTGCCCGATCTACGTACTACGAGAATTACTCGTAGGTTTTCGTAAATTATTTAAATAAAGGTTAAGATTATTCATATTACGATTCCAATATGGATTTTTCTGATTCGTAGGCTTCCCTATCCGATTACTCAGACTGTTACAGGTGTATTTTCTGACAGTGTTATTTTACTGTTTTAAAATATCATTTGAATTGTTTCAGATTGGTGATAATTATGAATATTGTTATGACATGATATATGATACCTGATTTCTGGATAATGTTTACCCGACATCTGATTTTCGTATTTTTGTATATGATTTTCAAACATGAAACATTTTCATGTTTTAATGGATTAATCATCATTTTCACTCGAATACATAATTGTTTATTTTTGTCATTGGGTGGGAAATATTGTTGGAGGAAGTATACTTGCAGGTTCTTCGGTTTTGTGCTCAGAGCCTTACTAGATGTGACGAGGTGTATGGTTCTGGGGAACTTATACATTTTGGACGTGATTGAATGTGGGTAGTATTTATATTTTTAAAACATGTTTAATAAATTGATCTTAATGAAATATTTTATCAGTATATTTTTTTATACACTGTATGGAGCACATTGAATTTTTTTTAGCTCATTCTGTAAATTTTATCTTTTTAAATAATAGCAGACCATAATCTAATAGACTTGACATTAGAGAAGATTAACTACTTTTACTTTTGTATAATCGTATATCTATATATTTTGTATATTATATTATGAAAGATGGGTGTTAGTCGCGTATTAGTCCATTATCTCTTCAAGAGTATATCATCTAATTGAATTTAGATCAAATCGTAACAACCACTTAATTTCCTCCTTTACTTCGATTCCTAAGCTCACTTCAGTTACTCTCCTCCCACCGCCGCATCATGACCGATTCCGACGCCACGCCCCTCAAAGTTATTGCCGGAGCTGACTCCTTCGGCGCTGAGCTAAAAGACGCCATGGTATCCCACCTCCGCTCCCTCAACATAGAAGTCGAAGACCTCGGAATCACCTCCTACTACAACATCGGTGCTGAAGTCGGCCGTCGTGTCACTTCCGCCACCACTTCCCCCTCCGTGGAAACACGCGGCCTCCTTGTTTGTGGAACCGGAGTCGGAGTGGGGATCTTCGCCAACAAATTCCCCGGTGTGAAGCTCGCAACAATCGCTCCATCAACAACTGCAACGTTTTAGCACTATCCGGCATGGCAACGCCCGTCGACACTTGGCTCAACACCCGTTTCAAATCGCCATGCCCGGCGTCTAAGTCTGAGCCTTTGCCTGAGGACATCGCGAAATTCTTCGACGAATCGATGAATGAAATGCCTAAAATCGGTGCTTCCGAGAAAACCGAAGCAGAAACGTGTGCTATTTGTTGTTTGGTTAAGAACAGGGAGTTGAATCCGATCGATATAATCCCTGGTGGATCAATGAAGATATTGAGAGAAAGTCCCACATCGGCTATTGTTAGATTCAAGGCTGGGAGTGTTGAACCAGCCCATCACCATACTTTTGGGCATTGTTTGGTGGTGATGGAAGGGGAAAAAAGTGTTTGGAATTTGAGTAAAAAGGAAAGATACGATCTGGGTGTTGGGGATTACTTGTTCACTCCAGCTGGGGATGTTCATAGAGTGAAATACCATGAAGATACTCGGTTTTTTATCAAATGGGATGGGAAATGGGATATGTTCTTTGATGAAGATCTTGAGACTGCTAAAGCTGCTATTGACAAGGAATTGGCTAATGGCTCTGCTTGAGAGAATCAATTGATGTATGCAATCTCTGCCTTGTGTCTCATAGTGTTTACAATTCCATGTTTTCATGTAAAATTGTTGGTCAAATGTGGTGTTTTGTGTAAAAGATGTGGCTTTCGTTGTGGTATTATGGCTGAGCTGAGCTTGTGTTTGAGTAATATAGTTGATGGTTTTATGCATCAACTTTGATACTTTCGTTTTAAATTACTATAATTACGTTGTGTTTTCTGATGTTAATTATGAAATAGATATCTATACTGTTTTGGTGATAAATTGTTACATGTTGATTGTATGTTTTCTTTAATTGTCTATATAGCATCTTTTCAAAATTTTCTTAGTCAATTGAGAATAGACACAACACAACTGCTCAAATCCAAAACTAGGAGAACAATACTCTCTTTTATCACTAGGTTGCTCAATAAGTTCTGTTGATTGTATGTTATATGCTTGTAAATGGCCAATTTGAGGATGGTGATCAAGCAGGGAGATTTTATACTGTTCCATTGACTAGAAACTTTTGGGATCGTCATAAAGTTGATCTGAATGCCATAGTTTTCATCTTATTTCTGAAACACTTCTGCTCTCAATAATTTGAAAATTCAACTTTCTTGAACTCTAAAATCATTGAATTCAAGTGTCAAAAGTTATCAATATATGAGAAAGCTACCTGTTTTTCATTTTGTAAACCCCTTGTATAAACTTCCTTGGATTACATAATGTTAAATGTATTGAGCAGCCATATTTGAGGAGGCTTGGGTATAAAACTATACAAATGAAGTATTTATACAAGGCTTAACTCATCAGGAATCTGTTGTTGAGATCCAACTGCAGCAAGCTTCTTTTGCAGTGCCACTTACTCTTCCCCTGCGTCGCATATGTAGGCTGATGCTTGCCTGCCAGACAAAGTTGCTCCTTCCATGCTATCTATATAATCCTGCAAACAGTAATACCATGGAAATTTTATACCATTGTCATCTTTCTTTCAAAAGGTTTAAATAGCTAGGTTTATCAATACAGTTTTAAATACTCTTTAGGATACTTAAGCTAGGGAAATACAAATATATATATATATATATATATATATATACACATATTTAAAACTGTATTGATATACTACTTTTTCTCAACTAGTAGAAACAGTTAGTCTTTCAAGCAATGCAGGAGGTGACACGACGGCCGACTTCAGCACCGATGTTTACCAGGTCTGAATGGATCTTTACCAGGTCCCTCGCGATATAGAGATTGCCCGATTTTGACAACAGATGACCAAGTAACTTCTAAACCTCGAGATGAGGGGAATAAAACCGAAACCTGCCAACAAAACAGGAAGATTAAGGATGTGATGAAGATGATGAGAGTGAAATTTCAATAACCTTCATGAAAACATCAAATAAGGTACGAATGGTTAATGACAGTAATCACAAAGGCGTTTGAGACAGTGGTGAAGAGGTGTTGAAAGTAAACTGCTACAAAGATAATCGGCTCTGGTCCTCTTCTGCCATTGAATCCGGACAAGATCCATCGGCAAGCCAAACTAGAAACTCTCCGGCCGAACTTGTTAACACATGAAACAGTTAACTAAACTAGCAGATATTGAAGAAAAACATGAGCAAACCTAAATTCTTTTCTCAATTGTTGTTGTCTGCAATTACTTTTGATATAGCTCCTCTTAGAGATTATAGTTGTGTGCCTATGCAGATATGTTTAAGAATCCAACCAAATGCATGTTATAGAAACTAGTGGACCCAAAGACTCGAACATTATATAACGTAAGAACAAGGGTTCCTTAGGAGTTTCTAACCTGCTTTGCTACTCTCTTTATGATTTCGTCATTCGGCAATGGCATGTAAGGGTCACCTGGCGTTAAGACACATCTGAAAGACACCGTCCAAACAAGCAACAACCCGTTAAAAGAGAACATGGAGAAGTCTCAACAGTCCTATTCACAGGTTTCATATCCAACAATTAACATGGTATAAATGATTAAATGGTATTTAGATTGTCGAAGACTGAAATAATCTTTTATCGTTTTTACGTCCAGCACGGAAAATATAATTACTGAACATAGTAATATGTAACAAAAGAGGAAAAATCATTGCACAATGTTAATATAAAGAGTAATAACACTAAGAAAAAAACATGTCCTTACTGGAGCAATGAACATTGTCCCTCAATGTAGTAATCTTCCGGAGAAGTGAGAGCTAAGTCTGCAAAGCAGGAGAAATCCGCATCCGGAGTGTACAGGAGATTATCAAGGCCAACAGCTTGCCTCAGTTGCCTTTTAACGAGTTAAGGACAAATAAGTAAATGAAGCACAATAAGCGAGTTTTATTCATAACTGTATTTGCAACCCACATTAAAATAAGGTGGAAGAATTACCTTGACCGCTCCACATCCTGCAACTCCGTGACCCAGCCATTGTACCTAAGTTGTACGGTAACGACCGGCACTCCGACTAGCTCGTAAATGTCATTAAAAAATTGCATTTCCCTCCACTGGGATGGAAGTAACCTTTTTATTCCGGGGACATCACATGCTGTCATCAAAAGAGAAACAATGATAAAGAATTTTTTTCTATCAAATGAAAGCTGAAAATGGAACTTTTTGAACAGGAAGATCCGACTACAGACCAGCAATGTAAGCATCGGCTTTTACAAGTTTCTTGTTAGTAGCCTACAATAAAATAAAAAAGTGAACTCAAAGCCTTAACATCTTTAAGAAATTCAGATTGCATATTAATTTTTTTTTCATATCGTACAACCGGTAAGAACATCCCAGTCCTTGCATAGACTAGATGTACGAAACTGTTCTGATCAAATGCATAATTTGAAATTAAATTTCCAATATTTACATGAACCAACGTTAGAGGTGATTTACTTTAGACATGGCAAGTCCTGTGACATATATCTCTCCATCAGCGAATTTATCATAAAGTATCTCTCTGCATCCCCACCTCAGATGGAACCTGTTTTAGCAAATAAAGCTATATTAAAAACGAGGACTAGTTTTATTCATAGAAGAAACCTATAAGTGAACTATTATCCCTACTAAATAGTTCACATGCCTATATTTATAACATACCTGCCTCCTCTTTCAGTTATGTAATTTCTGATGGGACCACTCAAGTATACATCGGGAGAACCCTTTAGCATTCGCAGAAGGGAAGCCTCTGTCTTAGTGGCAAACAGAGAGAAAATGGTGAGCATGCAACGAGCGCTTATGTTATCACAGTTGATGAAACCCAAGGCATAAGCAACCGGATCCCACATTCTCTGGATACTAGTGCGTGTACCGCCTTTAGATAAAAACCAATCAGAGAAGCTTATCTGCAAGTAGAAAATGAATTTTAAGTATATGGGAAATGCATAGGGAAAAAGTAAAGAGAAAATGGCGAGAACTAGTTGTTTATCGGGAAAGAAGGATACGGAGAAGAGCAAATATAATTGAAGAATAAGAAAAGCACGAGCAAATATAATTCAAGTTCAACTACCTTCTAAACAGGAACGAAAGAAAGGATCATATATAGTGTAGGACACTTAATGCTATTTAGATGTTAAATAAGTATCTATTAAAGTAATCTTACATACACTATCTAAATCTCTTATATCCCTAATCGCTCCATCTGGATCAACAAGAGCCTTCTCGACCGGACTTAAGGCAAGTGCCACGGCATTTCTTGCTTTATCATAAGTCTGCAAATGAAAAAAAAGAAAGAATAGAGTAGCATAAGTACCAACTACTACTTGGGTAATACAAGTAAAACTTGTATTAACAAGAAAGATATACTGTAGAGTAGACTATATAACTTAAGGATTCGGGAAAACAAGTCTTAGAAATGCCATTGACGATATTACGGTGGCAGTAGCAATATTAATAGCTGAGAAAAGGATAGTAGAAAACCTGCAGTTGATTTGTAGTCAAAAAGGCATTAATTCCATGCAAGGGAGCTCCGACTGGAAATCTAAAATCAAGTTCTGGATCCAAACACAAAGTCATGAATTGAACAAAGGAAAGCATGACTAAAAGAATTACAATTTTAATTCGATTTTTTAAAGTAAGACCTTAACATAAAATTTAGTATCTTCGAACTTGTTAAAATAGGATTTAACGCAAACCATACCACCAATTTCGCCCCCTTTGTTTACAAATGTGTGAGTATGATCCTTCACGAGTAGATTTTTTATCTGCACCCACCTAGAATCAAGTAGGGGTCAAGGAAAAACTATCAGAGGCCAGATAGACAGTTTAACCTACGGTAAAATGGATGACACTATGTTACACGGACTCTGGTGCAAATGCCAGATATAGGTATCCGATATAATGGCATGAATTATACAATGGCAATGAACATGGGAAAGTTGTATCACTATCGTAAGGCCCTGTGCTTCACCTTTTTCATCAAACGAAATAGATTGTTGTAGCAACCAAAAAAAAACATGCAGCCCCATCTCAATGTGATTTCCCTTTCTATCAACAAAAGAACCTACTTTGCCTCCAATTAATGGCCTGGACTCATATATATCAACCTGAAGAAACCGAAGTAATCATCAAATTACTGCCACTATATCGAATTATCAACAAACCATGTTTATTTAAGGAAAGAAGTTTGCAGAAATAGGTTATCCGAAACCGAAAATTGTAAAAATATGGTTCTACTTTGTAATTTCTATTCATATTGAAAGGCCAATCCGGTTAAGATTGTCAAAACAAGTATCTAGAGATAAGAAAAACCTCATGGCCTTGATCCAATAGCTCAACAGCTGTTGACATGCCAGCAAGTCCGGCTCCGATAATCGCCACCTTCAGCTTTGGTCCCCGGTAATGTTCAGGTTCAGGTGGAAACAATCCCTTTGGAGCTGCAAAATAAACAATCCAATTATCTACCACAACAACAACAAAACCCTATTTCTATATGCAATAGGGTAAGGGGAGGTAGCGTAGTAGGCTGCCCCCAACGCCAGGTTGAGAGCAGCTTCCGTGGAAGACCTCCGACAATCAGAAAATTAAAAATAAAGATAAAATACAATACATGTATAAATAAATAAATAAATAAATAAATACATAGTTGAACAGTCTTCATATGTGTGTCTGTAATGGGAAGTAATCCCTGCAAATAAATCATTGCGTAAAAATTTCTGCATATAGACAGAAACGTAAGTCCCGGCTAAATTTAAAAAGAGAACATGAAGAGAAAGATATACCGTAGTCAGCGATAGCAAGGTACGAGAATGAATAAATTCAAATGGGTTAAAACCTAAACTAAGACAATACTACTCTGCTACTCTAGTTCTAAGCTTTCATAAATTCCAATGATATAATCGTATAAATAGTAGAAGTCGTGGAAATTACTATAAATGCATTAAAAAGAAGACAGATGATGCTACACCATATGGTTGTGTCCCACACTACTCGGCTACCCTGATTTTAAGTCTCCATACTTTCCTGTCAGAGGTCATGTTCTCGGTAAGGGCTAAATCCTTCAAATCAGATCTCAAGCAGTCTACTCACTTCTTCCATTGTCGTCCTCTCCTTTTGGCACCGTCGACTGTAATTGATTCTACTCTCCTGACCGCATCTGACGGTTATCGCCTAAGAACATGTCTAAACCATCGTAATCTTCCCTCCCTCTATTTTTCGGATACAGGTATCACCCCCAATGACATCCTAATTGCAGAGTTTGATGTCATGTCCTACAGAGTCTTACTACATGCCCATCGAAGCATTCTCATTTCTGCGGCCTTCATCCTCCTTACGTGATCCTTCTTAATTGCCCAACATTCTGATCCATACAGCAGCGCTGGACTTATTGTCATTCTATAATTTTTTTCCTTAAATTTTAGAGACACCTTCTAGTGACACAAAACTCCGATAGCAACCTCCCCTTTAGCCATCCCACTTTTACGGTGTGTATCGTCGTCATTTACACATCTTTATGTATTATAGGCTTTAGGTACTTGAAACAATCCTTTTAAACTATGGTGTCCTTGAAAATTCATCTAAACTAAATAATTTCACAACACTTATCTACCAAAAATAACACAAAAATATGAGAAAAACAAGAATACCCAGAATGTAGAAGAGCCCCTAAAGGGGGAAACAAAGAAGGCAGATGAAAAATTCAGGAGCAAAGAGAGAGAAATAACCATTAAAGCTCATGTCAGAAACATTGGTGTCTAAAGAAGACTTCACGAAGAGCCTTGGAGACTTCACCCGAGCCATTGAACCTAAACCAGTGGCTGCAAACAGAACAGAAGCAGAAGCCATGGAGAACCAGAAAAATATGAAACTTTAACTTTCCTTCTCAACTAATAACAAGTTCCAATTTCTTTCTTTGATCAACCAATAAAAGGAACCATAAAAGAAGAAGCTTTGGCAATTAAAATAGTAGTAAAAGAATCTGTTGAAGAATTCAGCTTCCAAGGTTCAATTGTTTTTCTACAACACTGAAAAAAAAAAAGTCTTTTGGATGTTGAAACAAAGTAGAAGAAATGAAAGAATGGAAGATGGTTAATCTTCAACAGAGGAAAATACTTCTGTTTTCAGTTTAACAGAGGTAAAAGATGATTAAATCTTGTGTTGAGTTTCTTGTTGAAGTTGAGATTAATATTTTAATGGATAGTGCCATCTTTTTCCCTTATCTTTTGCTGATGTTGTTTTGAAGTAAATTGCCTAGGAAGAGGAAGGACCACGATAGTTGGCTATTTCCTGGCTTACTTACCTCGTGAGCCCTCATTTTAGACAAAAGAGTCGAGGTATGTATATGTTTTTAAATAACTAAGGGTAAACTACATTCAATGATCTCCAAAATTTAGGATGATTGCATTTTAATCACCAAACTTGTAATACATTCACTGAATTTTTAATTCGTTTATAGTAATTGTCGTCGTCGTTAAAGAAATATTATGGTGAAACTTTAAAAACCTTCCCAAAAAACCCAAAGTTTCTCAAATTTGAAATTGCAAATGCACTTCTCCTTTTGCTGTCAATTTTATTGATGCTTTGTTATTTTTTATGGCTTAATACAAAAAAAAGTCTAAAGTACATTTTTTTTCGAAATGATGTTTATATTTTTTTTGGTTATTCTAGATACCTAAAGTTACAAATGTTACCATTTTAGGTTGTCTCAATTGTAACGGCTGTTAAAAAACTCTGTTAAGTGACACATGTCACATTCTAGTAATTTTAGAAATTTCATTATTTTAAAAAATATTATTTTATTAAAAAATCTATTTTTTCTAAAATTACAAAAAAAAACTCAAATCCCTAAATATTCCTAAAATCAACCCTAAAAATCCTAACTCAACCTTACTATCTCATTTTCTGGCCACAACCATCACTGACGATGCCGCCATTACCTTCTCTCTTTTCGATCGTCGACATTCATACGATCTCTCGTGCCATTGAGCCCCGTGGGATCTCGAATAGTCGCAATTTTTTCTATCACATTCATGGATTTAAATCGCAATTAGGGTTATTCAGTGATTGTTCGTCGGGTGGCTAGTAGTCGGCTTGAGACGCGGATGAGAGTAGATTTAGTCGATGAAAACAATGATGATAAAGGACGGCGGCCGACGTGGGTATAGGGATTGAAGTTAAACTTTTTAAAATTTTAGGTTTTTTTAAGATTTGAAAAAAATGTGTTTTATAATATAATAATATTTATAATTTTTTTTAAATAAATTACCAGAGCGTGACATGTATCAATTAACGAAATTTTTTAACGACTGTTACGGTCGGGCACCTAAAATGGTAATGTTTGTAACGTTAGGCACCTGAATTTACTAAAAAAAAAATTAGATACCACTTTAAGAAAAACAATATAATTTGAACACTTTTTTATATTAAACATTTTTTTATTGAAAACATCATCAAACTTTTTTTTTCTTTGTTTACATTTTTTCAGATTCACCAGAAAACATTTCAATCTTTTAAAATCTCAATCGAAACTAAAAATAAAATTTTTTTAATTTGTTATTTTCAACTATCGAATCAACTTAAAATCGAATTATGTCGATCTTCTAACTAAACAGAACTTTCTCACCAATAATATTCATCAAAAACTCCTTAAGATGGAATTGATTGGTTTCTTTTATTTTTCTTTTTTGTTGTTTTTTGCTTGATTTTGTTGTTGTTGTTTATATGATGTTATTGGTGGTTGTGACTTTGAACAATGATCGAATGAGATTGGTAGTAATGACTCGGGATTACTCTAATCATAGATGGTGATTGTAACTCATGATTGTAGTGTTTGAGACTTGTATGAAATGGTGACGATGAATTGTTCAACAAACATGGCAAAATGATGAAGCTTTTGATCATGATTACATGTGTAAATGAATAGAGCATTTGATGAACTATTCGTGAATATTATGTATAACGTTCGTTTATTAAGCTAAATAAAATAAGGGGATAAAAAACTAATTTTACTTGTATTTAAATTGACAATGACATAAAATGTTATAAGAGTAAAAATGCTATAAATCTTTACTTATATTTAAATTTTAGGGGACTTATGTTCGTGAACCCTCCTCCGTATAACATTAGGTACCAAGTTGAAAAATCGGTAAACATTAGGGGTTAAAATGGATTAATCCTTTTATTATCTTAAAATTATCCTAAATTATTTCCCCACATTACTTCTATAGTTTTTTTCCTGCCAAACATGACGTTAACTTCTCCACGTGGCATAATTGCACACTGCGTTCAAACGCGATCCCAACCGCGTTTGGGACCTAAACGTCCATCAAACACGCGTTTGGACAAACGCAAAAAGGTTCTCACTGCAGATTCATCACTCTCTCATCAACAAAATCTTTATTCCGTTTATTCCATGTAATAATCCATACATTTTCTGCCCTCATTTCTTCCCAAGGTACCGATTTCCCTCCTCTTAATTTTCCCTATCTTTTTTCCTTCTTTCAAACCACCAATTTGGGGTTTATTTTCGAGTGTACTCGTAAAAGTTGATTCGTTTATGATTTTTATTTCTGGGTTTTTTGTTTCAATGCTGTTTGGTTGATGGGGTTTGCTTATTTTGTGTTGCTCTGCAATTTTTCTCCTATGGGTTTTTTTCCCATGCTATTCTTTCATGGCTTGAACAATATTTAGTTTATTATTTTAGGGTTTCAAGGCTCACAATTTATAAAAAGGGGCTATTATAAAGAGCTAAAAATTGTAGCTACTTCTTGTTGGCCAAGTTTTCTTGTTGCCTGTGTGTTTCAGCATGTATATACGAGTATATATTTATGTGCGACTGTTTATTTGTATATGCCTGCATGTAAGAATGTGTATCTTGTCTCTTGTACGTATGAATGTGTGCATGTATGTGAATACTTGTGGGTGTGTTATACATACATACATGTATGTACATGATTTTACTATTTGGCAAGAGTATCAAATCGAGTTCAACTCTTTGATCTCAGGATACACACAAACACCTAGGATTGGGTCAAACATACGTATCTCTGCAAACCTGCTAATGAAAACAACTTTCGTATGCTTATGCTAGTGTGTGGCTGTATGTATAAGCAACTCTGGAATGTTAATTAGCTTGGTTGCCATCAGTATTGTTCGGTTGATCAATGTGTGATTCTCTTTTTTGTTCAGAAACAGAATGGTTTATACTTTGATCAACTTCAGTTCTTAACAGATTACTTTTTTTCTTTTATTTTTTCTATTACCAGCAAGTTTATGTGATTCTGTTTTTCTGTTACTTTTGTTATAGATGAAAAATGCTCGAATTGTTACAACAGAAGTTCCTCGAGGTAGGAGTAACGAGAAAATCAAGGCAGTATGGGACAGGAACTTAACGATGATATTCTGTGATCTTTGTATAAAGGAAAAAGATCATAATTGCAGGAGAGGAACTTACTTTAAAAAGGAAGGGTGGTCGAGGTTGGTTGCAAATTTTAACAAAGAAACCGGTAAAGAATACGAGAAGTCGCAGCTGAAGAATCGGTGGGATCTACTGAAAAAAGAATGGAAGCTATGGAAACAGCTCAAAGGGAATGATACCTGTTTGGGTTGGGATCCAAATAAGAACAATCTCGATACTTCAGAGGCATGGTGGGAAAAGAAGCTGAAGGTGCATGATTGATTCTCATAACAAAGTGTTTATTCATCTTTTTGTTCTTTCCAATTTCTTGTCTAGAAGATCGATAATACTCGTATATAAAAGTGCAGATAATGCCCGAGGCTACAAAGTTTAAAAATGGTGGTATTGATCCAGAACTGGAAAACAAATTGGATTGGATGTTTCAGGGTATCAATGACGATGCAACTTTCGTGCACACATTTGGTTTACAGTCAATTGATGGAACCGATGATGATGAACCACCTAAACTAGAGGCCGAGGAGGTTGTTGTCACTGTAGAGGAGATTCAAATGCCGAAAAAGGCAATGGGTGAACGTTTGCATGAGATAGATAACCATTTTATGGAACAGAATCCTCTGGCTCACTCCGAATCCGAGCACCAGTCAGAGCCACCCCACCAGAAGAAGAGATCCCCGGAGTCAGACTCTTCTCATCTCAACAAGGGTAAAGAGAAAGTACCAAAACTAGTTGGGAGAGTTTCGAAACTGTCTAGGCAGATAGATAGATTGTGTAGTGCGGCTGAAAGCATGAGTACCGCAACTTCAGCCAAGTCGAGTTCTGAGCCATACAACATCCCCGAGGCAATTCGATTGCTGGATAACATGGAGGAAGAAGTCCCAAAGAAGAGCCAATTGTATTACTTTGCCACAAAACTATTCCTCAACAAGGATAAGCGGACGATGTTTATGTCATTGTCAACTGATATTAGAGCTTGGTGGCTTAAAATGGAGATGGAGGAGAGCTCCAAGCCCGCTTAAAGCTATAAATAAACGACTTTGAATGCCACAATAGTTTTGTATAACTTCATTTCAATGTATTCTGATCAAGATAATGATCATAATGCTAGGAACTTAAATGATGGATGATATCTCATCCAGCTTAGTTATGTAGATAGATTAGTTAAATGTATGCCCACTTTTTGTTTACTTGGGACTCATTT
This sequence comes from Hibiscus syriacus, assembly GCF_006381635.1. Taxonomy (NCBI): domain Eukaryota; kingdom Viridiplantae; phylum Streptophyta; class Magnoliopsida; order Malvales; family Malvaceae; genus Hibiscus; species Hibiscus syriacus. Next base: position 1,130,322 of record NW_024061971.1, on the reverse strand, counting down.
TTTAGAACAATAGACTAAATCACTTCACTTCAATGCCATGATCAAACAGAACATTTACTTTACAGTGTAAACAAGAGAAGAAGAAAAAGGGATATTTTTTACTTCCACTAGCATTTATTTTTGCTGATATGTAGATACTAAAGAGAGTTTAAATATACTTGAAATGCTTCATTGTTTTGATTTGATTTGTGGTGAATGAGATTCTACCAGTATGGACCAGAGTACATGAACATCCTCATCTGTGCATGACTTCACGTCTTCATATAAAATGTAAATCCCCCTACCTGAAAATCACAAAAAAAAACATGTTCAATCATGATGAATGAATGAAGAATGTGTATTGCATGGCATGCTGCAAAATATTGCAGAAAAAATGACCAGAATGAACTGAAATGATGGGCATTTTGAGAAGTAAATACTTTTTCTTGGAGCCGAGTGCATCCGAAACCAGAGCTTCTTCAATGGGAAGAGGAGGGATCTGAGCCACCCCATTTTGGCAAGATGGAGTGATTCATGGTAGGTGAAACAAATGAAGCATTTAGAGGGGACCAAAATCCAGAGAGAGAGAGAATGTTGGTTTGCTTAGACAAAGGTGAATGATAGATTACAATATCTAGCACCATATTCCATCTTTTTCTTTCCTTATTTTTGCAGGCAGAAAGGTAAAAAAAATGGCAAGGCTAATTCAATGATTGGTGGTCTGTCTTTTCATAAATCTTTCACCTTGTTACCATTAGGAACAAAACTCAGTGTGATATTCAATCTTTGTGCCATTTCAGGGTTGAATTGAGCCATGGCAATGAGCCAGTGACTCAAAATTTATTCAGTCAAATGCTTTAAATCTGGGGCTCAAGACATTAGAAGTAAACACTACTTCAAAACAGGTTTGCAGATGTAATGATGAGATTTAGTCATAGGGAGTGAATATTAAGGTCAAAACTTGGGTTAGTATTTGACTATGACAACATCTTGTGTTGTCATTGGATTGAGGTTCACAGGCCACCTGACAGCTTGAAAGGAACCTCCTCCAGGCATTTGGCATGCTTTTTTGCATTTATGCAAATAACAGCAGCTTTAGAAACTTCTTCAGGAGGACATTAGTTTTCATGTTGATGAAGAATTGCATTGCTCAGGAATTGTTTTTAATAAATGATATTTAATTGGTTTCCAAATTCTAAAGTAATATACATAATATTTTTGAGGCAACCAATTTTTTTTATTAAGTAGAGAGGTATTATATTTATAATACAAATATTGAGATTTGAATTCACGCAAGATGAGATCATATTTATTTCAAATTTAATATTTTAATATATACATATCTTGAGGGGGCAAATTTAATATTTTAATAATGTATATATATTATAATATTTGGGGGCCCATCCCCCAATAGTCTTAAGGCATTCCGACTCAGCATGTTGCTAAATAACTGCATTGCGAGGTAAAACCAGGAACGAACACAGAATTTTATGATAGAGAGATTAACTCCTAAAATTTTAAGGAGAGGTGAATTTTAAAAATTCTAAAGGTGAAAACAAATTATCAATAGAAAATATCTAAAATATATGATAATTTATTATTTTTAGGGAGAGTGGCTCCTCGATCGATCTATACCTGGGTAAAATTATGAGTACCATCCGGTGACAGATATATGTTGTGGTTAGTATGTGTGCCCACCTTTAAAATTAATCATGCATGTTCTGAAATTTTATCATATTTATCTAGATATAAACATTTTATATTAGTAATACATGTGTATCCACTCTTAAAAAAATTTTTAGATCGGTCATTGGTACCACCCTTGAAGTGATACATATACACGTACTTATGGATTCTTTTGATAAAGCATGACAGATTGCTAAGTTTTAGATGATATGAGTGCACAAGGATTCTATTGATTGATATAAACTCTCAATTGTAATGTATCATGCATCGACTCAATGACAATATTTTAATTTTTTTCTAATAGAGTTATCGGCCGTAATTTTTCGTTCAAATAAACAAAATTTAAATCGTTAAAAGTGGCTCCAGCCTTAATTTCATCCTTAACAGATTCAGAGTTATTAATTACGTAGTTATTCCATGTTTCATAAATGTAGTGATGTATTCTGGAAAATTATGATGGTTACTTCCCTAACATCAAAATAAATAAATATATTACTAACAGATTAATTCAAGTAGTAAGCAATTTGATATCGTTTAAATAGTTTTTGATGTGTATGCAGATAATTTCTACTAAAAGATTCATGCACCAAAATCGGATGCATGACTCGGATCGATCCGAATTAGTCATGAAAAAACTTAGAGAAGAAAGAAACCAAAACAAAAAAAATAAATAAATTGTTTGAAGCCTCTAACAAGGCCCGGTCCTAAGAGTCCAACTTCACAAATTTGGTCCAATTTAACAGTCCAACCCGACATATTCTTTTTACTATTAGGGGAAGCACAAAATTGGAATCTTGGACGAGATATGTTAATTATCTAATTATGAAAGGACGGTCCCAGGGATGGGTTGATTTTTTTTTTGTCATTTTAATTTTGATTCAAAAAAGATTTATTCGTTCTCGATCTATCTTAAGTAATTGTGATGTTTCACCTGCCTCAAATCAGATAAAATTTAAAATGTAAAGTAATTTGAAAATTTTGATCAAATATATTAAATTTAAATATTTTAATTAACTGTAAAAGTAATCCGTGTTGTAGGCTTGATTCCTCTATTATATAGTTTAGGATTATAAATAAGACGAGACAGATATTGAGTTAGTCAAGATTGATTTAGTTAAAGTTTGCTCACTTTGAAATCGAATGGACTTAACTCGAATTCTTAACGAGTATAAACAAGCTATTTGATACCATCTCGAAAAACTCGTGAGCAACTTGAAAAAAATAACATATTAGTTTTTTTAGATTTTTTAAATTAAATTATTATTAATAATAATACCATTTATATGTTGTTATTTTTTTTAATTACGTATAAGGATTTCATTTACTTAAAATTTATGTTTGAGTTTGAACTTCAATCAAAGTCTGAGCATATTTCAAACTTAAGTTGATATTTAATTTTTTATTTCGAGTTTGAATCAAACTTGACAATTTTAAACTTATAATTTTTAAAATCGAGTTAAACTCAATTCTATATTTTTTTTAAGTAAAATCTAGCTCAATACTACTCTAATTCAAGTTAACTTGTTTACTGTGTTTGTTGGTAATTGATTTCAACGAGCTATGAACCTTGATGCAAATAGGGGCATGGCCCACTCGATTAACTAATGTAATTACAATTTGATCCTCTTAAAAGTTAATAGTTTAATTTAATTTTTTTAATGTTCACTTTTTTAAATTTTAAAATTTTGTCTCTACTCTTGTTAAAAAATAAAAATATTATTAATATAATATATTTGATGCATATTAGTAATTTAATTTGTGTTTGTATTTAGGGTAGAGTACATAAAAGGTCTTTAGACTATAAGATGTTGTTTGTTAAATCTTCTGATTATTAAAAGTTACAAAATGATCATTTGATTATTCATATTTTTTAAACTCATCATTTTTTTAAGAAATTGACGACGATCTTAGCTGGATGTTAACATGTTGACTAGGATGTGATAAAATTTGATCTTATAAGCGTTTGACTTGTATTTTGTGGATATACTCTCTATTTATATTATATCGTTAAGTCGGTGCCTAAAATATTATGACGGTGAGCTAATACTTGAAAGTAAAGACGATGTTAGTAGATATTATTAAAAATAATTTTATCATATTTAGTCAACATATTTACGTTCAACTTAGACGACCGTTAATTTTTAACAAAAAATAATGAATTTGGAACATATGAATAGTTGAGTGATCATTTCATAAATTTTAATAGTTTGAGAACTCAACAAAATATTATCTTATAGTAAAAACTTAATTTGTTACTTTTAATAATCTAGAATTCATTAAAATAATATCATATAATTAATAGACCATTTATGTACTTTACCCTTGTATATGGTGTGAACCGGTGACAAAAGGAGGAATGATGAAGGAAAAAGTTAATAATGCTGTTGATTTTGTTACCACCTTTTCATATTCTATTTGTCCGCATGAAATTTATCTGTTCTTCTTCTTTATAATGTCATTTATTTTTCTCCGACATTCCACTTATTATAATAATATTTATTTTTTATAAACAATAAAAAATTTTATTTATCCTAAAACTTCATTAAATTTTAAGGTAAAATATATAAATAATCCCCATATTATTTGGTAAATATTTTCGTAAAATTTAAATTTTAATATTAGAGTCACTATAATTCCTTTCTTTTGTAATGATTTTACAACGAAATTTCACTTCCAAAAGAAAATTCATGGGAGACTTAAATCACCTAAATTTTTGTATTTAAAACCATGTTTCATAGGATATATAAAATTTTCGATTATCGATGAAGGTTCAGTTTAGTATTATTTTTTGAAAAGTAACTTTAAAAGTGTTTAAAAATATTTTAAAAATTGGGTTTAAAATTTAACTATTTGAAATTATTATTAAAAATTAAAAAGATAAAATATTAATTTTAGATATTATATTAGAAATTTAATATTTAATATTTAAGAATAAAAATATAATTTCACCAAAAATTAATTTTCTACAACAAAAGCTGAAAATTTGAACTTTTAAGATTATGTTAAAAATCACTCTTCCAACCATAATTTTAAATTAATTTTTTTGATGTTTAATTTTATTTATAAGATAAAAACTTACTTTTTTATTATTAGAAGTATTCCCAAACTAACCCTAAATATATATCTTATTTTAAATTATAATAAGATAAGTATATCTCCAGAACCATAAAATTAATATAATATATATATATATATATATATATATAGTAATCATCAAATATAAAAGTATACCACCACCATAAACATGCCAACCATGTCTTCATGTTAAAGGATCAAAACCAGATTTTATTATTTGATTAATTAGTTAGTTTATACATATACGTAAATCGTGCTTGCAAATTGCAATTTTCACGTTTTTCTTGGGTCCACCAAATGAAGCACCTTTTTCTTCTTTTGTCTTATTGCTTAATCTTTATTTCTGCCCATACATAATAACAAAATTACCCTTAATATTTACATAAATAATTATTTTCGTCAATATTCTTAGTGTTTTAATTTTTAGTGTTTTAATTTTTAACTAAAACTACTTAATACAGCTGCTTTGAAGGGGATTTTTCACTTCCATCCTAAGTGCAGGAAGATAAATCTAACCCATCTTTGTTTTGCTGACGATCTCCTCATATTCTGTAAGGGTGCTATTGACTCTGTAATGGATGTGCAGTCTGTCTTAGATATCTTTTACTTGCTATCGGGGTTAAAGCTTAACGCTAGCAAGTGTGAAATGTTTTCTGCTGGTGTGTCTGCTGATCTGTGTGCTCTCATTTGAGAGGTTACTGGCTTTAAATTAGGTGTTCTCCCAGTGAGATACCTTGGAGTTCCTTTGGTGACAAGGAAGATTTCAGTCAAGGATTGTCAATGTCTGATCAATAAGATTAAAGACAAATTGAACTCGTGGGCAAATAGACACCAAAGCTTTGCTGGCAGGCTGCAGCTCATATATTTTATCCTGTTTAGTATGGCAAACTTCTGGTGCAGGCAGATGATCCTCCCTCAAGCTATAATTAAGAAAGTTGAGCAGCTTTGCTCTCGTTTCTTCTGGAGAGGGGCTGACTTGTCTGCAAATGGTACTCGGGTTAATTGAAGATAAATTTGTCTGATGAAGTCTGAAGGGGGCTGGGCATTCTTGATCTAGGGGGTTGGAATAAAGCCTGTATGGTGCTCCTAATTAAAAAGCTACTAGCCAACGAAGGCTCTTTGTGGGTGGCTTGGATCCACGCGTATGTGATTAAAAATCTGGACTTCTGGCAGATGAGTATCCCCCAAAATGCCAACTGGTACTTCAGAAGAATTCTCAAACTGAGGCCTGGTGTCTCTCATTTATTTGTTGTCCTTGGTTGCAACCTTAACATTAGGCGTATATGGGAGGACTTACGCATACATGGGCCTAAGGTTGCTTTGCACAAGTTGGTTTGGTTCCCAGGTCGTATCCCTAAACATAACACCATTTTGTGGATGGTCGTTCTAGATAGGCTTCCCACTCGAACGAGACTTATGTGAATGGGGCTGAGTATAGATAATGTCAATTGCTTATCCTGTGACACTGAGCCTGAGTCTCGCAACCATCTATTTTTTGGATGTGGTTTTGCTAGGGATCTATGGGGCAATGTTTTGTCTTTGTGTGGGATTAATTGTTACGTGAGTGCTTGGGAAAGAGAACTGGCCTAGGCTTCTCAACTCCTCAAGGGTAAGACTCTCATTGTGCAATTGCTGAAGCTGGCACTTGCTGGCCATGTGTACAACATCTGGAGGGAGAGAAATAGCAGACTATTTGGGGGTAGAGCCAGACCGGTGGGTGATGTGTTAAATGACATATATGATTCCATTCATATTTGACTTAATGACTGGTCTATTAGCAGAGTTGACCAGGGGAACGTTGCCCTCTGTGTTAGCTGGGGTATTTGAGCTAGCGTGTTGTTTTAACCTTGCTTTTTGTTGATTTTAACTGTGTTATTTGTTGTTTATGTAATGCTATGTTTCTTGTAGCAGGTTTTCCTGCTTTCTTGGATAATAAAATGGAATTATCCAAAAAAATTAATTGATTAATAATCAACACATATTATTAATATATTATTTTTTATATATATTTAATTACTGACGTAACACATATTATATAATAATTATAAATGATGTAATACATGTCACATCATTATTTTTAATAATGTAATACATGTCTCTCTTCATTATAATATGACAATGTTAAATTATCATTTTAGGTGATTTGATACTTGATCTATTAATAATTAAGTACGTATGAAAATATAATATCGACATCGTGGGTTGACCGTTAGTCAATCAATAATTTTTTTTGAATAATGAATATTATAACTAAATATTAAAAATGTTATAAACTAAAATGTTCTAAATAAATAAAGATTAAAGTAATCATTTTACAAACATTGAGGATAATTCTGTCATTGTACCTTCTAATTATTATATATTCTCCAACAGGCCGATGACGAGTAATCTTAAAAAAACCAGCCTTTCCAGGCAATACTCAGTTGCTAAAATCCTTCATGTTTTCCTTCCATTAATATTTTCTTTTTCAGGTCTGTCGTTTTCCTGAGGATTTACAGTGAAAGAACTCTGCTTTTTTGTCTACTTCTCTCTTTGTTGAAGTTTTACTTTACTAGAAACATGTCCCCCCACCACATTCTCTTGATTTGTCTTCAAATTTTGAAACTTTGGGAAATTTTCATTGATGGGTGTTTTCAGTTTCTTGCAGGAAATAAACATGTTCCATCTCAGATCAAATCAAACCTAGAAAACCGGTTTTTGAGATGTTTTTTCTGAGACAGTTTTATTAACTGTTCAGTTTAAGGCAAGGGTCCACTTTTTTACTCTTTGTTTCTTCACTTTTCTTTTCCATGTTCTTAAGTATGTTTTAATTGTGCCCTTTTAGGTTACAATAGGTGGGGAGAAAACAGTTTGTGTAAAGAATTGAATAGAAAAAGAACTGGATTTTAGTCGGGGAAATGAGAGATTTTCCATCTTGTTTTGGTGAAAATGGAGTGCAAGTGACTGATTTTTCATCATCAGGTACTGGTAAAAATGCACAGAATTTGGTTATTTGTGTTTATCGATGTCGAATTCGGGTTCGGCCTTGTTTAATAACTGTTACTTGGACCAAGAGCTTGATGGGGCAAGGGTTGAGTATAGGGATTGATGATTCTGCAAATCAATGTCTTTGTAAGGTTGATATAAAGCCTTGGTTGTTCTCCAAGAGAAAAGGGTCTAAGAGTTTAGAAGCATGTTCTTGTAAAATCAATGTATATTGGGACCTTTCTTCGGCTAAGTTCGGATCTGGGCCTGAACCGTTCGAAGGGTTTTATGTTGGTGTTGTTGCCAATAAGCAAATGGTTTTGCTTCTTGGGGACATGAAGAAAGAAGCTTGTAAGAAAACTGGTGCAACTCATGTTCCTTCTAGTGCCATTTTGGTGGCCAAGAAAGAGCATGTTTTCGGCAAGACGGTATTTACTACCAAGGCGCAGTTTTGTGATAATGATCGGATTCATGATCTGATGATTGAATGCGATATGGTTGGTGTTAGCGATCCATGCCTTGTAATTCGTGTGGATGGAAAGGCCTTGATGCAAGTGAAGCGTCTGCAGTGGAAGTTCAGAGGGAACCATACCATTTTGGTCGATGGGATGGCCATAGAAGTGTTTTGGGATGTGCATAATTGGCTCTTTGGCACATCACTCGGTGGAAATGCTGTTTTTTTGTTCAAGACATCTGGTGCATCAGAAGAGAAGTTGTGGTTTAGCCAAAACATTCCCAGTCCGAGTTCCTTGCAATGGTCGTTCTCGCAGAGATTTCAAGATTCAAAGTTGCAGAATCCCGGCTTTTCACTGATTTTGTATGCTTGGAAGAACGAGTAGAGAGATTGTGAATTCTTCTAAACTCTCTAATGCAAACAAAAGCTTTCAGCGAGTTGTGATTTTTATCTACTCTGATTTTAATTACAATTAATTCAATTAAAAGCTGGTCCATTTGTGTTTATGTTCATCTTCAGTTTTTCAACCTTGAGTCAACTGTACTAGAGCTATTGATGTATCAAAGACGACTTTTTCGTTCTTACTTGGCTGTATATCCGCGATAAGTTAGTTTAATCCTCAATTTTGTTTATGAAAGAAAGGTTCTTCAATGAATATGTGTTCAAATCTTCTTTAAGCTGCAGTTTGAACCTGTTTAGTAGACCAGCCAGGTTGAAATCGCCTCGAAGCCTCACCAGGTAAGTATGGCTTTCGTTTTTAAGTCTGCTCAACAGAAAAAGACATGATGTGTTTATTTAGTTTGTTTTCGTTTGTTGTAGCGTGTTAAGCCGTCGGTAAAATCTGGTCGTAACTGTACTTGTGCTTGGGTCATTCCGGATATATGAAGAACATTGTTTTAAGGTTGTTAGCATTTGAAACATCATTTGCTTGGCCTGCTTCGGTATCGGTATCGAACTTTGCCTTCTATGTTAAATTCCCATTGGATCGAGGCATTGCTTCTTGCATAATGTTCCTTGGTATACAATCAAACCGAACATGAAATGCTGATAGCTTTAGTCTTTGAAACCTTAAGCAAAATCATGCTAGTGTAGAATCTTCAGTGTAAAGTGTATTTGTTTGAGAATGCTTGGGAAATTTGTGATTTTGAATTTGGCCTTGCCTTGAGTGGGATAACAAATGAAGTATCTGACATCGACTGTCGTAATGCACGGTAACTGCATTTCGATGGAGGGTTTAAATTATGATGAAGAGGATGGTCTTGCCTAGAAAAATATGCCGTCCCCGGATGGTTCGGGAAGTTAAGTTCAGTAGCTTTTGTGGTTGGAATCACCTATTTAATGTGTTAGTATCAGCTATGGAACTAGTTTAGTTTCATGACTACTCTTTTGCAGAAACCTGAGACGGATCGAAGACGGTTGGAACCTGTTTTCTTGGTAGATTGCAGAGTAGGGTAACAAAAACATGTTCCAAATTTCACACCATTGAAAGACTTTTAAGCTGTTGAACCATTTAGAGCCACATCGATGCACACCGACACCAGCATCCTCGGTCGGCATCTAGACTTCTGAAAGTTTTGAAGTCTTGAGCAGTCGCTAGCTTCGCCGATCTATCAGCTACCATATTCACCTCGCAACAAATCCATTTAACCTCCTTCATCGAACAAGGAGATCAGCCGAACAAGCGAGAGAGAGCGCGGTGAGCATTCTTGAAGCCTCAATGCTATCCGTTTGGATTTGTAGACGCTCCAAACCATTAGCCCAAGCGAGCTTCAATCCCTCATTAGCAATCCCACAGTTCCGCTTGCAAAACCGAGCTGACGCCAACACTCTTATTGGATTCTTCTACGTAATTTAACCCAAAAAATAAAATAAAAAAATACATGATTAATACGATATTAACATTATGTATTTTAATATTAAAATTAGAGGATTATTGTGGTCAGGAATAGACCGAGGAAAGCAGTCGGAGATAGTTTTTTCCAAAAATTTAAATTATTATATATTTTTTTATCTTTTATTTTTTATAATTTGGCTTAATCTCCTATAATTTTATAAATCCGTTCTCCATAACAGTTTAGAAGTTCATTTCCTAACATTAAATCTTACTCTAATCAGTGATACTTGCATCATTAGGGGGTAAAATGTGCAAGACTTAATAAAATAAAGGGTAAAATTATAAATATTCCCCAAAATTTTAGAATGTTTACGTTTTGGTCACCTAACTTTTAAAAGTTGTAAAACAATCATCTAACTTCTAGTTCATTTTCAGTAAGATCTTCAACATTACTTCCCATCAGTAAATGACATGACAATTAACTTCAATTAACCCCTTTCTTAGATCTCTGGGACAACTAAATTTAATAATTTATTATACACGTCTCTTAAGGAGGGCAGATTTAATATTTTAATATATATATATATATATATATATATATATATTGTGGGGCCACGGCCCACACTAGTGTTAAGGGCGTTTCGCCCGACTTTATGCATCTCAGAAATAGCTATTCTGTTGACTACTATAAGAACAAAATATAAGCTTGTCCTTGAGTTCCCACTTTCACTCTAAGAATCTGAAGTCTATGACGCTCCTCAGTCATCTTTTGCTCCAGAGTAAACAACTCAAAGATAACCAAAAGTATAAAAATAAAATTCACAAAAGGACATATTAGATTAACGGCATTACCAAGGGATGAACACTGTTTATACTGACAAGAACTCAAACTCATTGTTTCCCTCTTAATACCAATAAAAATTACCAAATATTACCAAGATACTTAAAAATAATATACCAGTACAATACCAGATAACGGAAAGGGCTGTTCTGACGGCGGTGGATGAATCCATACCGATGGACACACGACGGGTATCAGGTGATATTTCAATGTGGAATTGCGGATAGAAAAATCCATGTTTTTTATTCTTTGAATCTGAATAAACTAATCGGGGGTCTGAAATTTTTAGGAGGAAAAATACAAAGCTTAAAATAAAGGGTAAATTGCAAAAAGCATACTTAACTTTCTTGTTTCTCCTATTTTGGCCACTCCTTTATAATTTTCAATTTACTCACTAAACTTTTGAATTACTCATATTTTAGCCACTCTGTTGTTAACTGTTAAACGACATTATGACATGGCACAAGCATCAAAACGTCATTTTAGAAAATCCAAATCTAGACCAAAACAAGTTCGTTTTAAATCTCTATAAAAAAATTCTTAATTTTTATCTTTTTTTCCTTCCTCTCTATTTACCCATAATATGACCAGTTGCCACCACCAACTACCATATCATTTTCTATGTCAACCACCGTCTACCGTCGTTGATGGTGATTGTCGAACTTTTTTTTCTTATAAACTCTTTTCTACCTGTCGAGCACAAATCTGACATCATTTCCATAAAAAAATATCATGAAATCGATGGATCTAAGCTGGAACTTTTCGAATTTCTTTGTTTTTCATCATCTTTCTCCACCGTTGGATCAATGTCAAATCAAGATATGATGGATTGTTCATCATCGTCCATCTTTTCACCGCTTGAATTTTTAAGCAACTTATCAGAGGTCTTGAAGCTCAAAATTTGATGGATGGTACTTTTTTTTGACTTTTCCCTTTTGCTTGCTTTGAATATGGAATTTCTTTTTTCTTTGTTGTGAGTTCTTCCTAATCGGTAAATCAAAAAAAAAATCCTCGCTCTTTCTTTCGTTCTTTATTTTCCTTATTTTTTGTTCTATTTTACTGTTGTTGATGACTACAATATTGTGCTTGGTTCAAGATTTGAGTTGAGTTTTAGTTTAGGTAATAGGTATTAGCTCAGTGGATATCGAGTTTTATGATGGTTAATGATAGTGGGATCAAGTTTGGGGTTGTGTTTGGTTTGATAATGATGGATTGTTGAGGAACTTAAATGATTCTTGAGTGAGTGAAGGATTTGATGGTGGTAAATTAGTGCGTGAAGGATTTGATGGTGAGGTTCAGTTGAGGTGTTCTTGATTTAGGGATGTTGATTGTGGATTAAAAGGTTTGCTTTGATGTTGCTTTGGGTTCAAATGAAAATAGTTAGTTTAAATTGACATGAGACGACATACGACAATGGATAATTGGTGAAACGTTCAATTCAATGGGAAAGAATTAAGAAATTATATTAATAAAACATTAATAAGAGTTTACATGGTATAATAAAAAAATAATAAAAAAATGAAAAGTCACCACAATGATAGAGAGATAACAGGAGAGTGATAAAAAATTAAATTATCAAATTATAGTGAGTAAATTGAATTTTTTAAAGTTTAGTGATCAAAATAGGAGAGATAACAAAGTTTAGTGATGAGTTATGTAATTTACCCTAAAATAATGGTTTAAATAAATTTTGGTCCCTATGAATTTTTAAATTATGAAAATTGCAAATCTCTTTTTTTTTGGTACATGAAAATTGCACATCTCATGATTTGTCTAATTTTATCATTGTAATTTAATTAACTTAGAATTTAGTTAATGAATTAAATTATTATAATAACTAATGTCTTGCACTAATAAAATATTATATATTATGAGACGTAAAAACGAGTATACTCTAACGTGTACTGTGTAGTGTGTTCTATTTTTTTTTTATTTTCAAAAAAAAATAATTTTAGAGTTCATTGCTTGGCAAGTTACCCTACATTCACAAAGACTAAATCTAATTTTAAATTATAGAAATGATATTATAAAATAAAATCATTAATATAAATTATAAAATGAAAATAAAATATTAAAAATATTTATTTAAACATTATTTAATCTCTTTTTTCTAGCAATAGAAATGATCTAACCATAGATAACAATGTTATTTATAATATGCATAATATCATAAAATGTCTCTAACATCTAATTAAATAGTTATTTTGACTCTTATTCTTTTTTTTTATATTTTCTAGCCACAAACGTTTAATTTTAGAATAAAAAATCCTTATGCAGTGGATGGAAACGGTTATTAACAAATGATTAATTTTCCAAAAAAATACCATTTTACTCTAAAATAAAATGTTAGAGGTCAAACTACTCTATTTTTTTTGAATTAATCACTGGTATTCGGATCTATTGACTGACTAATCCAGATCGGGTACTGCAGAGGCGAGGGAGACCTCCCAACCCAGTTTGCTCAATTCGCAAACGCCAGGATTCGAACCCCTTGCTTAAGGGACCTAGTGCCTCATCCTATTGGACTAACTGATTGTTGGTGGAGGTCAAACTACTCTTAAAAAAAGAATAAATGTCAAGGTAAGTATTTAATTAGATGTTAGGGTTTAGGGTTTAAATTACTATTTTTGTAAATATTAGAGCTTCAAACGTCTCGTTTGTATAGTAGTAGATTACTATTATACTGTTCATTTTGGATTTTCAAATTAAAATGTTAATATAAATAATTAATTTTAAAATATCATGTGTCACTTTATAATTAAATATTATATATAGTGTTACGTTTTATAATTTAATTATTGTTAAATAATATCAAAAGAATAAATTCAAAAATGTTTTATAATAAGAATGGTTAAAACGAATTTTCCCACATAATTTTTTTTTTCAATTTAAAACATACATATAAAAAGGGTAAACTACACCAAATACCGTTGAACTTTTGACGTTGTATCGCATATACAATTGAACTTTTAATTTTTCTAATTATAGCACTAAACTTTTATTTTCGTTTTAATTATACCACTAGGCCGTTAAATCGTTAATAGTTGGACCAAAGCAACGTCGTTTTGGTGAGATGCCTACAATGTCAACCGTCAGCCATGTCATCGTGCCGTTAACGATTTAAGGTTTAGTGGTATAATTGAAACGAAAATCAAAGTTCAGTGTAATAATTGACAAAATTAAAAGTTTAATGATATAAACAATACAACACCTAAAGTTCAGTGATATCTAATGTAGTTTACCCTAAGTAAAACTTAACCGTCAAAGTTGCAAAAAAACACACCTCAATGTGTAATTTTCATTAAAATCAAGGATTAAACCAATAGTTATGCTTGAGCTTACGCATCAATCGCAAAATCTCAGTCATTAACTCAACGACAAATGTTCCACCCAAAACAGAAAGGGGTGCATTTCATTACGGGCCAACAACGATTATGATTTTTAAAACTGGGAAAACAAATGGTTTCGTTTTCCCGCATTCCCGCTTCGTCAATCAAAAGTCTTATTTATTTATTTATTTATCCTTTTTCTGGGTTTCTACTTTCGACCAAGTTACAAAGGAAAAAAAGCAGGGGAGGGGGAGCATTTGGCGGTCTCTGGGGTATTCTTAACCTTTCAGTCTTGAAAGAGAGCAAGATAGGGATGAAGATGTAGAGCCTTTGGTGAAAATGGATACTCCAGATAAAACCCAGATCACTCCTACTTCTTCTCTTTCCAAATTTGAGGTGTTTCCTTTTTTCTTTCTCTACTCTGCACTTTAAAAGATGGGTTTTCTTTCCTTTATTTTGTGTGAGAAGGTGAAGTTTATTTTGTTCAGTTTTAGCTTAAGTTTGATCTGATGTTTTCGTTTTGAGTTGATTTTGGATGCTTTACTGTGAATTGTTGATGGGTATTTGTGTTTAGGCTAATGCGTGGAATTGTTTCTTGTCATGAATTCGTCTTGTGTTGAATTGAAGGGGTTATATACAAATTTTGGCTAAATCTTCTCATGAAGACTTTGATACATTGGTGTATTTGATTCTAGTTGTTTTTGCATCTTAGGCCAGCTAGTTGTAGAATTGAAAAAAGAAAAGAAGAAAAAAAACCTCCACGACAGAGATGAAAGTTCCACCAATTTAACCAAAATTGATGCTGTAAAATCTTGGGAATCTCTTCCGTTCTATAGTTCTTCAATCCCAACCATTTCTAGTGTGGGTGGAACATACGCAGAGCCATTTGGAATGTATACGTATGGATGGTAGAGATTTCATAATTTTATACAATTGATTATTGGAGATGACAGTTCACAATGTTGATGATATTGAAAAAAGTACCTTCCCCCTCTAGTTTGGTTTAGATTGTTTATCTTTTGCTTGGTTGTGTCGTTGCTTGTTTCCTTGTGTTACTTGACCATTTGTTAATCCGGTTATTAGACTTACATGCTAAGTTTTAAAGGC
This sequence comes from Hibiscus syriacus, assembly GCF_006381635.1. NCBI lineage: Eukaryota > Viridiplantae > Streptophyta > Magnoliopsida > Malvales > Malvaceae > Hibiscus > Hibiscus syriacus. Next base: position 1,115,053 of record NW_024061971.1, on the reverse strand, counting down.
TGCTTTCGTACTTTGCAGGATTCACCTGTCTTTAAGTACATTGACAGTCTCTCACCTATTGAGCTAGCCAAGTCTGGTCAGACGAATGATGCTTTCAATTCGTTAGCCTTTTTGTCCCCTTCATCTTTGTTTCCTTCCCCACAAATCAATTGTCATAGGGAATCCAGGTTTTCAGTTGAAAGGTAAAACTAAATTTTTTTATTTATGTACTTGGTAATAATTTTAAGTGTCCTTAATGGTATTGGTTTCAGGCATCATTTATCGGCAGATTCAAACTCTAGGGTCCTTCAGAATGGTAATCTGTCTAATACAAGTGAGGAAGCTTCAAAAGCTGTTGAGCAATCTGACTTGTACAATGAACATCTAGGATGTCTAAATAAGGACAGTTCATACAAAGGAATTAGCGGTAATATCTTTGATGAGAAATCAGATTTAGCAATTGAGTTGCCAAGAACCTCAAAATATCTTCGTGGAAGTCCTGATGGTAACTTGGAGCCTTGTGACAAGATACTGAAACAAACAAGTCTGGAAGTGGCTGGACAAGAGAGATCTCCTTTCCAACGCAATAGGGATGAATGGCAGGAGAGGCGACGGTCATTTGAAAATGAAAGAGATTTACGTAAAATACGTCGAATTAAGCTGAGGGAAGAATCAGCAGGATGTGGCTGGGTGGCAATTGTTTCCGATGTTGCTGATATATTGACCGTAATTTCAGCTAATATCATTCATGAGAATACCAATGGACAGGACCTGGGAACGACAGACTGGTGCAACCTCTTTTATATCAAATATCCCACAGGTTCCGCTAGATAATGCAAATAATTTGGAAAATGCAGAATCTGGTGATCTTCGAGTTTCTTGTGAACAAAATGAACTGGGAGAGCCAGTTACAGATCAACATCTGGTCTAGTGGACAAACTAGAAGTCAGTGATTCAGGTTTGAAAAATGATCCAAGAAGAAATTCAACCAGTCCAGTCGTCAGGTAAACTTAAAAACTGTGTAAGTACATTTTCATAGCATACTGCAATTTAAGATCTTAGATTTATATGGAATTTATATTTACATTTATTTCTTTTCAAGAAAAAGAAAAGATGATACCATATTTGAGCCATTGTTGTGACATATTTACCTTAAATCATACAAGTTTCTTGTGTGCTTATCAACAGCCTTTTTTCTGGTAGGAATGTATTTCTTAAATGTTTATTCTATTTTCCCTGCTCAATGCTTGGCATATTTCAGTAATTATACTTTATGTTCTTCTCTAAGCAGCGCAGCATAAGATGACGTTGTTTGGTTTTTGAGAAATCTCCTGGTTTTGGTTTGCACTTGACTTCCCTTCCAAACATCTCAAAAGGTGGTATTTCTTTGACAGACGGCTCTAGCTTTTGAAAACCAATATATATGCATGTTGGGCTCCTTGATATTTCCTAGTTTTTTTACTGCAGATCAGAGTCCTAATAAATCAACTCTAAGCTCTATAAAACAGGTGAGGTTCCTGGTGACAGTGGAGCTGCAGTTGCAGAAAATTCTTCCGAGACAACTGCAACTGTTGATGGTGATGATGCTGACCATACTACTACAGAAAAGAAGAGGCATGTATAAGATTAATTCATTCTAAGGTCTGTATTAAAATACTTGATACAACTGAGTTCAGTTTAATACTGTGCAGACAAAAGTTTGAATTTGTTGAGAGTGCATCCTGCAAGCGTTGTAACTGTAAGAGATCAAAATGCTTGAAACTGTAAGTCTTTCATATTTATTAAAACTATATTTAAGGTCAGTGTCCATAATCTTCATATGTTTCACCAAATATATGCCTACATTCAGTTAATTCCTCTATTTTGACACTGACAACCATCAGTCATTTAGTTTGAATTAATAACCAAGGTCAATCATAACTTCACTTCCTACATCTAAAAATATCAGATATTCAGGACCAACTTTATGGTGCTGCATTACATTTGATTCTACAATTGCTTAATGAATCTGTTTCCAATAGCCTGTTAGACTGGAATGTGATTTGATTATCATGTTTACCTTGTTTTCAGTTTTCACCTACTTGTTTAGGTAGTTATTATGGACTTGTCTTGGTTCTCTGCTGCCTAGTTATTATTTCTTTCTAATGATTGCTTTCACTGTCACCGACTTTTACTGTTTCCTGCACTTGTGATTCAGCTGCTTTCTATATTGTTTACCTAGTTCTACTGGCTGTATTTACGACGCAGTTATTGTGACTGCTTTGCTGCTGGTCTCTACTGTATTGAGCCTTGTTCATGCCTAGATTGTTTCAATAAGCCAATTCATGAAAACGTGGTTTTAGAGACTCGCAAACAGATTGAATATCGCAATCCACAAGCATTTGCTCCCAAAGTGATTAGAAGCACAGACAGTGTTTTGGACTCCTGGGTTAGTTTCTATTTTTATGATTAAACTTCTAGATTTTAGAGTAGCGTCAAAGCTCATCACTTAATTGGCATGTGGCTAATAATGTTGTGAGAAAAGGAGTTGAACTTTGGGTCTCAATACTCCGGACAGCTAACAATCACTTGGCTGATATGGTATTGTGATGCTTTGGTTTTGATGACGATTTTGCCAAATTCAAATAATTGGTGTCTATTTATGCAATTCCACTTTAATCACATCGAAATGGTGTTGCTAATGCAGGGTGAAACTAGCAAAACTCCAGCGTCAGCGAGGCATAAAAGAGGGTGCAATTGTAAAGGGTCAAGTTGCTTAAAGAAGTACTGTGAATGTTTTCAGGTATGTCAGTTAAAAGCATTGTACGTTGAACGTTATTTTCACCAATCTGATATGATTGTTTTCTTCACATACAGGTGGATGCTCTCCCAGTGTAGATGTGAAGGTTGTAAAAATAGTTTCGGTCGGAAGGATGGTGAGCCCTTTTCTGATATTTTCTTGGTCGAATATGAATCGCAATGACTGGAATTAAGATTTATGTTCTCTCCCCTCCATTGTAGTTCTTTTCACTTATCAAATAATGGCATATGTCCGGTATGGCGAGTGTGTTCGACTTTTCTAGTACTTCCTAATGTTGCCTTTCCTTTTTTTTTTCTCTAGGGTGTGATGAATCTGAATCTAATGAGGACGGCTTAGAGGCTTCTGAACAGAATGCATCAGAGAAAATTCACACGACAATGTAATCGATAAGAAAGCTGAAGAGCATCAAGAACTTTCGGTACCTTCTGATATTTCCAGGTACTATTCACCTTAAAAATGTTTCTTACACTTTTAATTTTTCTTCAAGTGTCTTTGTTCAATACTTGTTATATCCGGTTATGAATAGGGATGGGCATGGGTTGGGTTGATTAACAGAACATCACCTTTAAAAAATCCGACCCGACCCGAACCCAATTTTTTTTTAAAAACCCAACCCGATCGGGTTCGGGTCCCATGCCCATCCCTAGTTATGAATGCGAGGATATGACCTTCATGCTACATCATTTAAACTCAGAATCTAAAAAATGTATCCTTAAGCTAAAACTCGTTTAAGTGGTTTAGTCTATTCTGCAGGTTGCCATTTGCTTCTAGTGGAAAGCTCACAGGACCTTTTCTGCATTCTGTACGTTTTCTAAATCGTGCACCACCCAAGAACATGGCTCGGATTCTTCCTCATGCCTGTCCAAGTTCGATTTAAATCTTCAGGCAATTCCGGAAGGCAAAACTCCCGAGGTTCTGAAACATAAATCCTTACACCTTGTCCTGACACCGAAATCCTCTCCCAACTCTAAGAGGGTGTCATCGCCTCATCACGAGTGCACTTCAACCACTGCACGCCGAAGTAGGAAACTGATGCTGAAGTTTGTCCCTCCAATTCCATCAATGTCTCCACCGTCAGAGCCGTGATTTCCCAGAATCATCATTTTCCGTATTTGGTAACAAAGTAGTTCCATTATCAGTTGTGCAGCAGATGACTCTGTTTATAAAATGATAGTCCCTGTAATATTGTGTATTCACCTCGTTTCCCATAAATTGCAGGCTTGTAGCTGACGATCTTAAGAATTTTAGCGTTCGAATGTATAGAACTGGGTATACAGATATTTGCTTCCAACTCTTGTTGGATTATATCTGCCATTTATGCTTATCTTAGGTTGCATGAATTTGAATATCTCGAGTAGAACTTAAGAACAAAGCTTTCGAAATTCCAACAGAATCCGAAAGTCCTCTCTTAGCCGTGCCTCCGCAATGTGACCTGAAGAATCACGCAACACAGCAGTGAAACCGTGTAAATACTCCACTGCTCGATCAGTTGACATTCTTCTCTTTTTACTCCTATCTCAAGAGGGGAAGTCTTAGGAAAGGCGGATTAATATACGGCTAACATACGGCGTTACCAGATACATTAAAAGATATTTAACAAATTCGGTTTAGCGCTACTGGAAATGTTGAGTAATAATAATGTTATAGGTGGAAATCATGAAGAAATATTAAAAAATTTGGCAACCGACAAATTTAGCTTGTCGGTTTGTGTCGATACAAATAAAAATGTATCGATCTATATCAATATAACAGGTAAAAATATGAAAACCGATTTCATTATGACAAAACCGGTAAAATATTACTGGATATGTTGAAAGTATTAATTAGATTGAAATAAATATCGACACTTTGGAAATTTAAAGAGAAGCAGTAATAGTGCCTATAAAGTGTCGATACTTTATAAAAATGTATCGATCCATAACAATATAACAGGTAAAAATATGACAACCGGTCTCGAAATGACAAAACCGGTAAAGCGCTACCGGATATGTTGAAAGTGTCGATACTTTAATATAAGTATCGACACTTTGGAAATTTAAAAGAGAAACAATAATAGCGCCTATAAAGTGTCGATACTTTATAAAAATATATCGATCAATAACAATATAACAGATAAAAATATGACAAAACCGATCTCGAAATGACAAGACCGGTAAAGCGCTACTAGATATGTCGAAAGTGTCGATACTTTAATAAGTACGCATAATAAATTATCGATACTTTCAAAGAAATATGTAATTATCCTATCGAAAGTATCGACACTTAACATAAAAGTATCGACACTTGGGTAGTTGTATCGATTAAATATAAATAACATATCCAGTGAAAATATAAAAGGCATAGCTAAATATCATCTGAAAATAGATAGAACACGGACAATTTTTTGAAATCGAAACGTAATTGTTGCTGCATTTCAGAAGGCGTTTTTAAAGCGAAGTTTGTTTGTTGCTGCCGTCAAATCGAAAAGTACGTTGTCGAAACCCTAGTTTTTTATTATTACAGTAATCAGAAATAGGGTTTTTATGTGTTGTTTGGGGTTTTCGAAGTAAAGAAGCATTTGAGACCGATTACAGGTAGAAAGTGATATTCTAGGTAGATGATAAATATCGATACTTTTATTAAATATTATAGGTAGAAAATGATATTATAGGTTGTATAAATGTGCCGATACTTGGAGTATTGAGTGTTCCTATTTGTTTGAAGGAAATAGGGATTAGGATTTTTGGGTTTGGTTTGAGGATTTCGAATCGAAACCAAGAAGGATTTGGGATCGATTATATAATATTATAGGTAGAAAATAACTATGGATACTTGTATATAATATTATAGGTAGAAAATGATATTGTAGGTTGTATACATGTGTCGACACTTGTTGTAGTGGCCATTCAAATTCTTTTGAAGGAAACCGTTTTACTACAAGAGTAGTTATCGATATTTGTATATTGAATAAAGTGTATGTAAATTTGATTTGATTTGCGTAAACTGATATATGAAGGAAAAATGAAGTCAACGGGTGGAAAAATTGTTGGTGGCGAAAATGACTTTTTTATTATTGTTGAAATGGTAATTTGATTAAAGTATTTAAGAACTTTAAATTGATTACAAATTTTAAATGTTGACAGTATGATCGAATGCCAAAGGATGAAGGAAGCTGGCAAACACATCGGTTCGATATGTAAAATGAAACTGACATTGAGTATTATTTAGCGTTAATGTATTGATTAAGAAACGTTTATGCTTAATATTAGGTGAAAAATAATGTGTTGGAGAAATGAAATTCGATGAGTGATGCTAAGAAGGAACCTTACATCGTACAATCAAATATAGATAGTGAAGAATACAAAGAATGGAGGAAAACACATGAAAAGAAGGTATTCATTAAACTTTTAAATACGTTGATACAAGATATATAAGAACAATAACATATATTATTAAAAAATGTAGGAAGTGTCGACAAGGTGCAACATAAAAAGGGTGAATTCATTAATTGAACACCTTAAGGAGAAGGATCAGTTGAATGTGCTAGAAGAAATGAGGTTTGGATCGTTGATATGAGTAAGGGATCGACCTATTCGGAGGGAATTGTGTCGATCCTTGATGGAGCAATTTGATGTCCAACAATGTATTGTTAAATATGGTGATTATTCATTTCCTCTGGGGTCCCATGCTGCAGCCGTCTTGGGGGTAGAAAATGAAGACAAAAGTGTTATAGAAGTCTCTAAGAGTAAGAACTGGAAAACATTTGCCTCCAAATATGGTTTGAAGCAGAAGGTGACATATGCTGAACTTGAAGAGGAAATCAAAAGTGAATCTTACGGGGGGATGACCTGAAGGCCCGAGTTCTATTGTACCTTTTCAGGATATTTCTTTGTCCAACGGGTGATACGTCAACGAACAAGGACAATATGAAGCTGATTTGCGATGAAGGCTTGAAGGGTGAATTCAATTGGGCTGAATATGTCCATTCGAGATTGATTGAATCAATAATCACCTTTCAAAAGGGCAACCGAAGATACCTCAAAGGGTGCATAACAATCTTAGAGGTAAATGAGTTGAAGAACGTTTTTTTTATATAAACTGCTAGTATAGTTATTATATAAAATGATAAATTTTATTATAAATGCAGGTTGATTTTTGGTCGGGCTGTGATAGTGTGCCGGCTTATGAAAGAAACAGAGTGGCACACATCCGTGCATGAGGGAAGGAAAAGGTGGCTAAAGTGATGGCGAAGTTGAATTTGAATAGACCGAGGAAGCAAGAAAGGGTAATACATGTAATTAGATAATATTAAGAATATAATCAATGTATTAATATTGTAATTTAATTTTGAAGGTTATTGGCAAGGAGGTAAAGGTGACAGAGGAGGAAGTGGAGGCAGTGGAGACAGTGAGAGAAAGGAAGAAGAGATGGTAATATGGGATGACAATGAGGGAAAATAGAGTAAATTTGACATTTTGATGTCTGAATTGGCGGATGTAAAAAAATTCCTTTTTGATATTTCGAAAAGACAATCAAGAGTCGAAGAGGCAATGGAGAGCTTAAGGGGAAGTGGGTGGAAAAATAGATGGAGTGGTGAAAGAAGTTGTGGAGTTGAGGGGTGAAGTTAAGATGGTGATGGGTGGAAAAATTGATGGAGTGGTGAAGGAAGTTGTGGATTTGAGGGGTGAACTTACGGGGGTGAAGGGAGTGGTTGAGAAAAACTTAGATGAAGGGGAAAAGATGAAGGGTGAAATAAAAATGATGAAGAGTTACGTAGAGGAAAAATACGATGAATTGAAAAATATGAAGAAAAATGATGGAGGAAGTGAGGAATGATGTCGATGTGATCTATACACCGGAGAGTGTTATAGATGCAGATTTGGATTTAGAATGTCTTGCACCCAAGAAGAAGAGGCAAAAGGTAAGTTGAATAAAAGAAAACTTAATTTGATTTTTATCATGTTGTTGTGACAAAAATTTGTATGCAAAATTGTAGGTTGAAAAAGCGGAAATTCCAAGCGGAATTGGTGAGCTCGAAGCTGCAATGTGTGATTATTTATGGAATAGTGGGTTAGAATCGTCGTAAGTGAAATATATTACTTTGTTAGTGATATTTAAATATTTCATGACAAAATATTAATCCTAATGCTTCATAAAGACATGTTGTAATCGCAATGGGAAATCAATACACTACTGTATCTGACGTTCAAACGTTGAAGCCTATGGAATGGGTTGCCGTTGTGATAAGTAGAAAGTAAAAAATGTTAAAACCTATTGAATATGTTCTGATTGTGTAATTAATTTTGTTAGGTTATTGATTTACTCGACTGGACATTATGCTACGATTCGAACAAGTTAGTCGGGAGGATTGACTACCTTCCATACCACTTTGCAGTGAGATAAATTAATAAATGTTGAAAAGTAGTGTTATAGACGGTAAATCAATAATGATTGTCGTGTAAATGCAGCAACAGGTGTTGGAGGCCAACAACAACGTAACTGTTGATGGTTTTGCGAGCTTTTGGGGTTCCAAATTGGATAACTATGTGAAATTCACCGACTGTGACAAGGTAAGACACCATACGAATTGCAAATGATGTTTTCAGATATATAATGTTGAATTTTGTCAAATTGGGTGTGAAATTTGTTGCATATCCTTATCACAATAAACTACTATAATTCACATTGGTATCTGTTGGTGTTGGATATGGTAGAAGGTGTTGCAACGGTATATGATAGTCTGTTTTCATCTGAAGCATCTAAACAGAGAGTGAATGATGCTAAGAGATTGATATGTATGAAAGGAAATTATGTAAATTATAATACATAATTTGTTTGGATCATAACTTGATATTTTTTAATACAGATGACAATATTAGATGGTTATAATAAGAAACACATTTGGGTAGAAGCATGTGACTCTCTAAGAAATGTCCGCTTAAAAAAATTCAAATTTGGGGAGCATAAGATGAATGAGCAATTGAATGGGTATGAGATATTATCATAAATAGAAAATCTTAATTTATGCATATTTTATAATTGACATGTGTGGTATTCAAATTTTGTAACAGATATGATTGCGGCATTTATGTGATGATACGGATGGAATCGATCGGTTCTAGAGGGGCAACTGGTGATTTTGTAAGTGAAATTAAAAATTAGTTTGCGGTTAAATTGTTAAAAGTCGTATATTGAATGTTGTGGTTTACAATACTTAACGTAGTAATAATTTGATTATAGGTTGTTGGACAATGGGATCATATGCGAATATTAAACAATCTTGTAAGCCACAATCAAAATAGACTAAGAGAGGAGATGACAAAAGCTGCCATGAGACACAAGAATAACAATGGGAAGTGATGATGTAAATGTAGGAGAAATTTTGTATACGATTTATAATTTTGTATGTGAATGTAATTATGTATGAGATGAGAAAAGTTAGCAATAGGTTGTTGTACATGTTTCTTATAAACAATAGGAGTCATGTTGATACTTACGATATATGGAGATCGTTGTCTGCATTATTCCAAATGTTTCCAAACTGAGCTTGACTTGAAGACATGTTAGTTTGTTATGTCCCTCACTATTGCAGAACCCATATCGCCTAATTTTGCAATATAACCAGTATAAATATACCAGTTTAATTAGAAAACAGGTCAACATAATGTATCGATACTTTTGAAATTTGTGTTGATACCTTTTGTCCAGAATGAATGCCAAACTAGGTGCACGCATATAGTGTCGATACATTTAAAATTGTATCGATCCCAAAAACATTGAAACCGATAATTACAATGTAATAGGTAAATTTACAATGTAACTGGTAGAAATATACCGGTTTTATGAGAGAATAAGTCTACATAATGTATCGACACTTTTGAAATTTGTGTCGATACTTTTTGTCCAGAATGAATGCCCAAACAAGGTGTACGCATAAAGTGTCGATACATTTATAAAAAGTATCGATCACAAAAATATCGGAACCCATAATTATAATGTAATAGATAATTTTGCAATATAACCGGTATAAATATACCATTTTTATGAGAAAATAAGTCTACATAATGTATCGACACTTTTTAAGTTTGTGTCGATACATTTTGTCCAGAATGAATGCCAAACTAGGTGCACACATAAAGTGTCGATACATTTAAAATTGTATCGATCCCTAAAACATCGAAACCCATAATTATAATGTAATATGTAAATTTATAATGTAACCGGTATAAATATACCGATTTTATGAGAGAATAGGTCTACATAATGTATCGACACTTTTTAAGTTTGTGTCGATACATTTTGTCCAGAATGAATGCCAAACTAGGTGCACACATAAAGTCTCGATACATTTAAAATTGTATCGATCCCAAAAACATCGAAATCCAAAATTATAATGTAATAGGTAAATTTACAATGTAACCGATATAAATATATCGGTTTTATGAGAGAATAGGTCTACATAATGTATCGACACTTTTTAAGTTTGTGTCGATACATTTTGTCCAGAATAAATGCCAAACTAGGTTTACACATAAAGTGTCAATACATTTAAAATTGTATCGATCCCAAAAACATCGAAATCCATAATTATAATGTAATAGGTAAATTTACAATGTAACCGGTATAAATATACCGGTTTTATGAGAGAATAGGTCTACATAATGTATCGACACTTTTTAAGTTTGTGTCGATACATTTTGTCCAGAATGAATGTCAAACTAGGTGCATGCATAAAGTGTCGATACATTTAAAATTGTATCGATCCCAAAAACATCGAAACCCATAATTATAATGTAATAGGTAAATTTATAATGTAACCGATATAAATATACCGGTTTTATTAGAGAATAAGTCTACATAATGTATCGATACTTTTTAAGTTTATGTCGATACATTTTGTCCAGAATGAATGTCAAACTAGGTGCACACATAAAGTGTCGATACATTTAAAATTGTATCTATCCCAAAAATATCGAAACCCATAATTATAATGTAATAGGTAAATTTACAATGTAACCGGTATAAATATACCGGTTTTATAAGAGAATATGTCTACATAATGTATCGACACTTTTTAAGTTTGTGTCGATACATTTTGTCCAGAATGAATGCCAAACTAGGTGCATGCATAAAGTGTCGATACATTTAAAATTGTATTTATCCCAAAAACATCAAAACCAATAATTATAATGTAATAGGTAAATTTACAATGTAACTGGTATAAATATACCGATTTTATGAGATAATAGGTCTACATAATGTATCGACACTTTTTAAGTTTGTGTCGATACTTTTTTTCCAGAATGAATGTCAAACTAGGTGCACGCATAAAGTGTCGATACATTTAAAATTGTATCGATCCTAAAAACATCGAAACCCATAATTATAATGTAATAGGTAAATTTACAATGTAACAGGTATAAATATATCGATTTTATGAGAGAATAGGTCTACATTATTTATCGACACTTTTAAAATTTGTGTCGATACTTTTTGTCTAGAATGAATGCCAAACTAATTGCACACATAAAGTGTCGATACATTTAAAATTGTATCGATCCCAAAAACATCGAAACCCATAATTATAATGTAATAGGTAAATTTACAATGTAACTGGTATAAATATACCAATTTTATGAGAAAATATGTCTACATTATGTATTGACACTTTTAAAATTTGTGTCGATACTTTTTTTAAATTACTCATGTTTTTTCCCTTCATTATTTATATGTTAAAATTATAATCAATGCAAACTCCAAATCAAAAAACCCTAAACCTAAAGGCAGACGGGAGCTCTTCGACTTCGACGAATACCAACGTTTTAATAACAATTACGATTAGATATTCAGGTAAATTTATTGATATGTTGCCATAAATTAGGGTTTGATTGATTTCCATATTGGACTCTTTTTTTCCCTAATGAGTTTGTGTTCCAATGTAATAACATCCACACCCAAAATGGCTCCAAAACGTCAGCGTTAGAGGTGCGGTCTTTCTCAAAGCTCTTCTCAACCAAGCTCTTCTCAACGACAACCTCCTTCTCAACCAATCGATTCTTTTGGGCAAATCAGGTCATTCGAAACTCTGAACTTTAGATCCTATGAGGAGAAAGAAAGATGGTAGAGGAGTTTCAAAGTAAGAAAGATTCGTCCCGAACGAGTCATTGACCTGAGTTTCTTGTTCGATGATAAATATATATTTAGTTTTAAATCCACATTTATATCTTGGGGTTGGCTTAAATTCCTTGGTGTAGAACCAAAATATTACCCCAACATAGTAAGAGTATTCTACAACAATGCTTCCTTCCAGCATGAGCCTAATAAGACTAATATAATAGGAATTAAAACCCATGTCATGGGGAAATATATATATATATATCTCTGGATACTATTGGGGAGGGTATAGGTGTAGAGAATAAAGGGGATTCATATGAAAATGATTTAGATACTACAACACAACCGGTTGCTAGAAATAGCCCAATTCACCTAGATATAGAGTCGAGAGTGTTTCACAAAATGCTCACTTGGTTTATTCGGCCTACTAGGGGAAAATATTCAACGGTTCGAGACAGAGATTATTGGTGGATAGCAAAATATAGATCCAAAACGGCTCCAAACATTTCTAAACTGATATTTAATATAATTGTATATATGGTGTTGAAAACATTTTGATATTTGGATATAACAAATTAAGTTAAATGAATTTTAAGATTTTTCAAAATATTTTCTAAGTATATTCAATATAATTATTCGAATATCAAAATATTACTCCAAATCTTTCAAATGTCATTTTTAATCCTTACTCAAGTGTAAAATTAAGTTTTAATCTTAAAATAATTTCAAGCCAAAAATTACAGATTGTCCAGAGGGAACCGATTCTCCCCTGAATGGTTTGGCTCCGAGAGAAACATAATGCTCGGAGGGAACCGGTTCCCCCCAAGGGGGTACCTATTCCCCCCTGATTAACGGTCGAAATATTTGAATTTTATACTTAGGGAACCGATTCCCTATGAGGGGGTATCGATTCCCCCCACGATCCAAGCTATTTTCCTAATTAATTTCACACTAAAATGACTCCATTCACTCCACTAATCATCCCCAACATTCAGAATCAATTAAAGGAGTATTTAAACAAGCTTAGAAGCCATTGATCAACAACAAGAAACAACAATTATCAAGAATTGAGAGAGAATCAAAGAGAAAGCGTCAAACTCATTGTTTGAGCAATTCAAGCCTATTTTTCATTTAATATTCATTGTGCTTTCAAGAACACCATTTGTGCTATATTGTATTTATCCTTGAGTGTTCTTTCTTTGTTCTAGAATTGTGAAAACAATATACCTTGTGAGGTTTTCCTTGTAAGTTTGCAAATTTGTGTATTTCTCTTTGAAAAAGAGTGTGCTCAAGAATTTGGGGTATAATTCTTGAGGGAGTTGTAAGGTTACTCTTTGACCTCAAAAGAAAGAACAAATTAGTGAATTTGTTGGAAAATCCTTAGTGTGGATAGCTAAGGTAGTGAACGTAGACTTTGGTTGAGAAAGTCGAACCACTCTAAATTGTTGTGCAAATATTTTCAATTTTCTGCAAAAGCTTCTACCAAATTTTTTATTACCAATTTACCCCCCTCTTGGCTAATTCTATCGATCGATTAACTCAACAATTGTCATCAGAGCTTGACTCATTTGAAGGTTTAACTGCCTCTTGAGTAGATCCGGGAAGAGTTAAATCGATAAAGATTGCGTCCACTTCCGGTTCATTCTCCATGGAAGAATCCAGACCAATTGACGTGCTTCCACACTTCAATGGAACAAATTATCATCGTTGGAAGAAGCTTATGATGATATTTATCCAAGCATTTGATATGTAAGCTTGGATGATGATCAAGAAAGGATATTCTTCTCCTACAAAGAAGGCAAAGAAGTGGAGTGATCAAGAACAGAAGAAAGCTCAACAAAATACAAAGGCTATGCACATGTTGTGTTGTGCAATTGATCCTAATGTATATAAAGGAGTTTCTTCTTGTTCAAATGCCAAGGAGATGTGGGATAAGCTTGAGGATATCTATGGAGACAAGGAAGAAAAAGAACCAATAAAGGTGATGTCTCTATTAGCTCTCACAGAGCCAAAGGTATCTTCTAAGTCAAATAGATTAAATTCAAAATCTTTTAATGAGTTACAATATGCTTATAATCAATTATTTTCGGAGTTTGAGACCATGAACTCCAAATACAATAAATTGATTTCTAAATTTATTGCTAAAAATGATCTTCTTTTGAAAACTAAAACAGACTTGGAAAATCAAAATGAAATGTTGAGAAAAGAGTTAGAGCTTTCAAAAATAAAATCTGAAAACTTTGAAAAAGAAATTTTCAAATTAAACAAACTTCTTCTAGAAACGAAAATGGATTTTGAAAATCAAAATGAAATCTTGAAGAAGGATTTAGAGCTTTCAAAAATGAAATTTGAAAGTATTGAAAAAGAAAATTTCGATTTGAAAGTTAAGCTTGAATGTTTAACAAAAGAAAAAGATATCATTTTAAATAATTCATCTAGTTCAATAATGACAATATGTTCACATTGTCATTATCATGGTCATAAGGAACATACTTGTCCTTTAAAGAAAGGAAAACGATTTAAATTAGACAAGTATGGGTTCCAAAGGAAAAAGAGACTTTGAAACTAATGTTCAAGGATCCAAAGCAATTTGGATACCAAAATCTACTTAAATGTCTCTTGTAGGTGTGTATGAGCAATGGTGATGAAGATGATGATGTTCAAGATGCTCTAGCCACACATGAAAAAGGAATGGGTAACCTCTAAACTAATGTTTTATTTTATTTGGTTGCTCATTTAGTTTATGCATGCATGAAGTTTTAAATGTTGAATAATTCTAAATGATTATGTTTTATCTCATGTATGTTGAAAAATATTGTATGATAAACATAGTAATTTTTTGGTAATGTTTTATAAACTCTAGTTCATCATATTAATTTTTGGTCAAAATTGTTTTTGATATATCCTTAACAATTGATATCGATTTTTTTCAAGAACTTTGGATTTTGCAAAATTTTAACCTTAAATTTTTCTTAATGTTTATGCTTTTTTTTTAGTTTTAATGCATAACATTTTAAAAAACTTTATGCATGTGCTTTTAATCTTGATAATCAACATTGCATAATGTTTTGTATGCGAATGGATTAAAGCATAATCGGATTAGATGAATTTGACAAAAGATACAATGTCTTATTTTTAAATTAAGTGTTTGCAAAATTGATTGACATTGCATCTACTTTGATTATGCTTATTGGTCATAGAATAGGAAATATTTACATAGTGCATTTAGATTCTATCAATATGACTAATTTATGCCTAGTTGCTAAGGATGAGCATGATAGTTGGTTATGGCATAGGAGACTAGGACATGCTTGTATGAGTGTTTTGCAATGATTGATTCAAGGAGATTTAGTTAGAGGGTTGCCAAAGCTAAAATTTGATAACGATAAAATCTGTGATGCTTGTGCTAAAAGAAAAACATAGAAAAGCTTCCTTTAAGTCCATTAATGATGTATCAACTAGTAGAGTATTACAATTGATCGATATAGATCTTTTTGGGCCATCTAGGACTACTAGCTTGGGTGGAAAACAATATGCATTTGTCTTGGTAGATGACTATTCTAGATATACTTGGGTTCTATTCTTAAGTGCTAAAGATGAAGCATTAGAAAAATTCATCATGTTTTCAAAAGTAATCCAAAACGAAAAAGGTTACTCTATAACTAGTGTTAGGAGTGATCATGGAACTGAATTTGAAAATCTTGGATTTACTTAATTTTGTAATTCTAATGGTATTAGCCATAATTTTTCAGCACCTAGAACCCCTCAACAAAATGGAGTTATTGAGAGGAAAAATTGAACTTTAGAAGAAATGGCTAGAACCATGCCTTGTGAAAACAATTTGCCAAAATATTTTTGGGCGGAAGCCACAAATACCGCTTGTTATGTTATTAATCGAGTAATGATTAGGCCTATTTTGAAGAAAACTCCATATGACCTTTTTAAAATAAAAAGCCTAATATTAGTTATTTTTATCCTTTTGGATGTAAATGTTTGTTTTAAACAACGGTAAAGACAATCTTGGCAAATTTGATGCTAAAAGTGATGAATGAATTTTTCTGGGTTATTCCTTGAATTCTAAAGCTTAGTGAGTATTTAATAAAAGAACTTTAGTTGTAGAAGAGTCTATACATGTTGTTTTAGATGATAATCTCCTTCCGAGGAAGGATTCTTGTGTGAATGATGATGTAGGCATTATAAATATAAATAACGTTGGAGAATCATCATCAAAGAAAGAAACACAAAAGATGAGGAAACTCAAGATCCTCTCGAGAATCCAACCATTGAAGAAAGGGAAATCTCTTACCCAAGGGAATACAACTATGTAAATGATGGTGAAATAATAGGTGATCCATCCAAATGGGTAACAACTAGATCATCTCTTAGAAATTTTTGTAATTATGCTGCATTTATCTCATGCATAGAGCATGAGAATATTAAAGAAGCATTAAATGATGAACATTGGATTATGGCTATGCAAGAAGAGTTAAATCAATTTGAGAGGAGTAAAGTTTGGACATTAGTTGAAAGGCCTAGTAATAAATCTACTGTAGGTACTAGATGGGTATTTAGGAATAAGCTTGATGAAAGTGGTAATATAGTGAGAAACAAGGCTAAACTTGATGCTCAAGGGTATACTCAAAAAGAGGGCATAGACTATGATGAAACATACATTCCCGTAGCTAGGATGAAAGAAATTAGAATGGTATTAGCATTTGCTTATTTTCATGAATTTAAATTATATCAAATGGATGTTAAAAGTGCATTCTTAAATGGTTTTATAAAAGAAGAAGTGTACGTGGAACAACCTCCAGGTTTTTAAGATTTAAAATTTACAAATCATGTTCTTAAATTGACAAAAGCGCTTTATGGTTTAAAACAAGCTCCTAGAGCTTGGTATGAAAGATTGTCAAACTTTTTAATTAAAAAAAAGGATTTTTCAAAAGGGAAGGTTGACACTACATTGTTTTTAAATCATAAAGGTAAAGATTTATTAGTAGTTCAAATTTATGTTGATGATATAATATTTGGTTCTACTAATGATGTTCTTTGCCAAGAATTTTTTGAGCTAATGCAAAGTGAATTCGAGATGAGCATGATGGGGGAGCTCTCATTTTTCTTGGGACTCCAAATCAAGCAAAGAAAAGATGACATCTTCATCAATCAAGCTAAATACGTTAAAGATATGCTCAAGAAGTTTGGACTGGAAAATGGGAAACCTCATGACACTCCAATGAGCTCATCAACAAAGCTTGACATAGATGAAGGAGGTAAATGTGTGGATGTTAAATTATATAGGTCAATGATTGGCTCTTTGCTCTATCTAACTACAAGTAGACCGGACATTATGTTTAGTGTTTGCTTATGTGCTAGATTTCAATCATGCCCTAAGGAATTACATTTACTAGCTGTTAAGAGAATCTTTAGATACCTTAAGGACACTCCTAGTGTAGGACTTTGGTATCCTAGAGACTCTAACTTTAGCTTGCATGCCTTTTCTGATGCGGATTATGGAGGATGCAAATTAGATAGGAAAAGCACCTCCAGTACTTTCCAATTCCTTGGAAATATGTTGATTTCTTGGTTTTCAAAGAAACAAAATTATGTTGCATTATCTACCACTGAAGCCTAATATATTTCAACTGGTAGTTATTGTGCATAAGTTTTATGGATGAAACAACAACTTTTTTATTATAGAATTGAAGTAGGTACTAGTCCTATAAAGTGTGACAATACTAGTGCTATTTGTCTCACTAAAAATCCCATCCAACACTCTAGAACTAAGCACATTTAAATAAGACATCACTTCATTAGAGACCATGTCGCTAAGGAAGATGTAGTTCTAGAATTTGTTGATACTTTGCACCAATTAGCGGATATCTTTACAAAACCTTTAGAAAAGGAAAGATTTTGGACACTTAGGAGAGAATTAGGTTTAACTGACCTATCTTCAGTTAGTGTTTAAAATACTTTTAGCACTTTTAAGAATAAATGAAAAATGATTATAATAAAATTTGATTGCATTCTTTGCTATTAGTTAAGGGGAGTTTATGATTCTTTGTGAAAAATTGATTATATGTTCAAATAAATTTTAATGATAAATTTGATTGATTGAACATAGTTAATTTTTGGTGATATGAGTTGCCAATACCACTAGAGAAAATTAATTTAGCATTTTGAGTGTTTAAAATCAAATTTTAGTAGTTTTAGTGCAGAGGGAATCGATACCCCCCTTGAAGGGGAACTGATTCCCCCTTTGAATGGAAACCGATTCCCTCTTTTTGGGAATCGATACCCCCACGAGTTCTGGTTATTAAACACCTAGAAAAACCTTTTCTCTTAAAACCCTCTCTTCTATCTTAAACGTCGTTCATCCTCTCTTTCTCTCCAAATCTCCATTTTTGCCAAAATCATCAAATACAAGTCGGAATTAGATCTTTCTTCAACTTCTAATCCTTGCAAACAACATCACATTCTCATAAAATCCAAATTTTCAAGATAATATTTCAAAATCCTTTATTTCATTGATTTTTGAACTTAGGACTAGTTTTGATTAGTTCTAAGATGAACATTACATCGAGAATTGGTTATATGATGATTTTACAACCAATTTCGTCAAAACACTTAATTTTCAAAATTATCTTTTAATTTTGAAATAAAAAAAATCAAGAATTGTTGTTTTAATTGATGTTCTTGATTCAATTATGATAAAAACTATGCATATTATGATTTTCAAACATTATTTTCCAAATAGTTTTTCAAAACATTGCCCTTTAGGATTCGGTTTAGAGAACCTTGAAATATTGAGGACTCATTTGAGTTTTGGGTTTGATTATATTGCATACATGTGTTTAAATTTGTAGGTTACATATTCTATTTCGATTCTTAAACCATGTCAAATCTTAAACGACCTAGGACATTGTCTAGTCGCTCAAGTCAAAACTGACCTCTTATTCCTCCACCCAATCCAAATAACCCAACTATAACCATTATGAACTCTTGTTTCACGTACCTGGTCGTAGACAAGATCTATATCATAGGTACCATACTTGTTTTGAGTCATACAAAATCCGGGAAGAACATATCCCTTCGATCCAAGCTATAGAAGATATGGACTTCCAATATCTTCCTACTCTTAAATCCTAGAAGTTTGATAAACTCTTTAAACTCAAACCTTTGGTTTATCATCAATTAGTCCACATTTTTCTATTCCAATGTGGTATGTGTCCAAAACGAGCATCGATATAAAATTATAGGAATTCGATCCTATCTTTTAGGATAATTCATTTTTATTGACTTCGACACAATCGCTACCCATTTTGGACTAGATAACTCAGGTTTAATGAAAAAGAGACTGTGGATTCACCCTATAAGTCTAAGGACAGTGAGAGTACCCTAAGAACTTATCGTGATAGATTCATTCATTATACGATCTCTTGGTGGGTTATACCATCCGGAGGTAGGTACTCCTCCCATACGAATATAGATATATGGTGGATATACTGTATCCAACATAAAAAGAAGATTAATCTACCACAGATCATCTTTAGTGAGTTTCCATAAACACTATTCCTTCCAAGAATATAGAAACTTTGGTTTATGACTGTCTCCTTAGTAATTTGTTTATCAAACTCGGTCTTAGGGTCTCTTCTGATATTCCTATCTTACGTCCTTGAAGAAAGCAAGATGGAAAAAGGATAAGGAAACGGGCCAATGGATTTATCATCCTGAACTCAAAACGAATTGTGAAACATTTTGATGTTCATGGATTGTTTTATATTGGATGTTTGAATTTGTTGGATAATTGGATATTTGAACTTACATGCTTATATATTTGGTTTGGTTTTAACTTTCATTTTGAGCTTAATGTTTATTTTTGCATCATTTACATATTAGTTGCATTATGACCAATTTTTGTCATTTCACATTATTTATTAATATTGAATTATGGAACTAATGACTAACGTTTCTCTTGATTGTGATCTTAGCAGCTTACGCTATATTTATTTATAATCAATTGGCTAAATGTTTTTCAAAAAAACTTGTTTAAAATCTTTTAAAGGTCTTTTTGATTTAACAAAAATGAGGAGAAATGTTAAAGTGTTTTAAAAGGGATAAGTGTTAGAGTGAGGGGGAGTAATTTCAAACTAATTTCAAAATCTTAAAATTAATAAAATATTTTGTTATATCAAAAGGGGAGATTGTTGAAAACATTTTGATATTTCGATATAACAAATTAAGTTAAATGAATTTTAAGATTTTCTAAAAGATTTTCTAAGTATATTCGATATAATTATTTGAATATCAAATATTACTTCAAATCTTTCAAATGTCATTTTTAATCCTTACTCAAGTGTAAAATTAAGTTTTAATCTTAAAATAATTTCAAAATAATTTTACAAAGTATTTCGAACCGTTTCAAGCCAAAAATTCAAGATTGTCCAGTGGGAACCGATTCCCCCTGAATGGATTGGCTCCGAGAGAAACAGAATGCTCGGAGGGAACTGATTCCCCCCAATGGGGTACCGATTCCCTCCCTGATCAATGGTTAAAATATTTGAATTTTACACTTAGGGAACTGATTCCCTATGAGGGGGTATCAATTCACCCCACGCTCCAAGCTGTTTTGTTAATTGATTTCACACTAAAACGGCTCCATTGACTCCACTAATCATCCCCAACGTTCAGAATCAATTAAAGGAGTATTTAAATAAGCTTAGAAGCCATTGATCAACAATAAGAAACAACAATTATCAAGAATTGAGAGAGAATCAAAGAGAAATCATCAAACTCATTGTTTGAGCACTTCAAGCCTATTTTTCATTCAATATTCATTGTGCTTTCAAGAACACTATTTGTGCACTATTGTATTTATCCTTGAGTGTTCTTTCTTTGTTCTAGAATTGTGCAAACAATCTACCTTGTGAGGTTTTCCTTGTAAGTTTGCAAATTTGTGTATTTCTCTTTGAAAAAGAGTGTGCTCAAGAATTTTGGGTATAATTCTTGATGGAGTTGTAAGGTTACTCTTTGACCTCAAAAGAAAGAACAAATTAGTGAATTTGTTGGAAAATCCTTAGTGTGGATAGCTAAGGTAGTGGACGTAGACTTTGGTTGAGAAAATCGAACCACTCTAAATTGTTGTGCAAATATTTTCAATTTTTTTGCAAAAGCTTCCACCAAAATTTTTATTGCCAATTCACCCCCCTCTTAGCCAATTCCATCGATCGATTAACTCAACATATGGTCAGAAAGGGAGCATCAATTTCAACTTCACTACCATATGGATGTGTCATCACCCATCTATTGAATAAGAAAGAAGTCAAGGATATATGAATTAGATTAACCCGAACCAAACAGAATATGATTTTGTTGAAAATATCGGTTGGAAGCGTGTCAAGGATGTCAGATTAGATCAAGAGAGGGAGGAAATGGAACGCATTGGCCATGAAGACGACCAACCAATGGGAGACGCAATGATGGAAGAAGCTCGAGAAGCTCGAGGTGGAGATGATGTCACAATCAAGACAGTGATGGAATACATGGTTAATTTTCGAGAGCATATTGATTCCCTTGTGAGAGGAATGCGAGCTGATATTGCATCATTGCGCGATGAAGTCTCCATATTGCGTGACGAATTACGTCAATGAAATCAAACGAGTTAGGTAATTAATTATTTATGTTTCTAAACATTTACAATTTGTAAAATTTATTTTTATTTTTTTTAACAGATGTGGACAACCAAGTGCTCAATGAAGATGAAGAAGAAGATGATGATGATGATCCAAACAAGTATATCGTGTCTGCAACGCCGCCTGCAAGAAAACTTATAATTTTTTATGTCAATGGTGTCCTTGCCTACTTCCTAAGACATTCAAAATCAAAAGGTTTTAATTATGTTCATTTGTATCCATTACTTTAACATATAAGCGTACAACTTTAATACCATTTTCTTCATGTTGTAGATGTTATCCTCATAACAAGAGTATATGAATTTATGCATTTTTGTGTAGAAAATTTTGTTGTTGTCATTTGGTCTTCCAAGATGAGGTTAGAACTGCTGAGCAATTGAATTACTATAGCCAAAATCGTTAATATACAATTAAATGTTAACATTCAAACTTGATTACAATCTCAGGCATAACATCGACCGTGTACTTCAGAAACTACCTTTGCTATCTGACCATTTTCTATTCATTTGGGTAAGATGAATGTAATTAGACTTTGCTGACTTTTATTTGTCTATGATTCCTACATATTTATGTTCGACTGTTTGTGAACATGATCAAGCAAAGTGCAAAAAAGACGATAATGTTACCTACTGTAAAGATCTCAATGATGTTTGGAACGCGTATACTGATTTTAACGACCTAAATACATTGTTGGTCGATGATTCAGCGGGAAAAATGATTTATAATCTAGTAAGTTACATTTATACCATATGTTTTTCCAGTTAAACAGGTGTTCATACATTGATTGATTAATAATTTATGTTTTTATATAGAAATACAATTACATATGTCCACATCCCTTCGACGTTGCTTCCTATTTGGACGACAATGCTCTAGGTATGACACAAATTTATTATTGCTTATGCGAATTTAATTTATTATTTGTAAAATTGCACCTGCTTAGTTTGATAATTAAAATTATTTATATATGTCCTCAGAAAAAGGCGGTAACATACGAGAGTATTTGGAAAATTTGTTGAAGACGCATAATGTTCCGGACTTCGTTAGAAATAACCCTTTTTCATCGGATTAATTTCATTGTGGGTACATTATTTGAACATTGTTATGTATAAATTTGTTGTGTATGTATGTTTTGGTTTGATTATATTGTGTGTATATTTTAATTCGATTCAAAAACACTAAAACATATAACACAATAACTATGTCTTTTAATATTCCACAGTATAACATGTGACTTATATGGTAAATATTCCATTCGGATGGGTTGTGCATAACAAAACAATCTATCTCTTCCATGTGAGCACTTTATTCCCATGTGACAAGTGTGACAAACTCATCAACTCACAACTCAGCTTTGAACTGAATCAATATTGTCTTTTACCCGCTTGGTTCATAACGCATGTTATTTGAACAATATGAATCAATTATGCAATTTTCATGTTCAATTTAACACTGCATTTTATGTTCATTTCATATTTAATTGGAGTTTGAATTTAAATTTCAATTTGAGTTTGAATTTCAATATAAATTTCGGCTCCACTATAAATATTAGCCCGAGCCTTTGTTCCATCCAAACAACAACTTACTCAATGGAAACATCAGGAGGTAACATCAAATTTCATTTCTAAGGTAACAACTTACATTTTTCAAAACTTATTAACTTAGACAATATGCATGTTATCATTGATTATTCCTAATTTCCATTGTTTTTTTCTCTAACTTTAAACAGGAGGGAAATCCCGACCATCGTAATTTTTGGTTAACAAGCAGAAAGATTGGATATCCGAAGAATGCCTTTCAGATACTATCCATTTCAGCTAGCTTATTGAGATAGGTTAACCCTAAACCAAAACCATCTTAGCCAAACATACTTGATGTAGAAGCAGCTGCAAATTTAAAATCTCAACGGTGATGCATTTGGTTCTCAAACAGTTAAAGTGTTAGAAATGTTTCAGACGTATGATATAGGTGGTATACGGGAAATGTAACAAATGGCAACTAAAAATCCCGATAATTGAGGGCTACAACTTGTAATAATAACAAAAATAATTGAAGGGTACACGTGTATAAACTACCGATACTTTGCTAAATTAACAATGTAAAAGGTAAAATTCTACCAGTGCAATAGTAATAGGCGTACATGACAAGCGTCTCAACTTGTCATTTACGACTATTTTCATTATACCGGAGAACTTTTATCCGTTTACATTGTTAATTATATCGATACTTATGCTTTACGTGTGTATCTTCCATTATTTAACATTATTATTATTAAAACATCTAACGTTTAATTCTCGAGAATTTTTGGATGCATTTTGTTGCATTACCTGTGTATCACCAAAATCATAAGTCTGAAATGCTTCTGATGCTTTAAATGTTTGAGAACCAAATGAACCGCCTTCGAGATTTTAAATATGCAACTGCTTCTACATCAGCTATGTTTCTCTCAGTTTTGGTTTACGGTTATCCTATCTTCATGAGCTGAATGAAATGGATAATATTCGGAAGGCATTCTTCGCATATCAAGTCTTCCTGCTTGTTACTCAAAATTATGATAGTTGAGATTTCCCTCACATTTCCGTTGTTGGTTGATTGGTCGGGTTTTTATATCCATATTTGCTTCTCTGTATACAGATACACTTGAGGATTGTTGCCAAAGTTCAATACTAGTTATTAATGTATTTTATATATGTGTGCAAATGCATCGAAACACATTATTAAAGAATCGTTTTATATAATCTCCACAACAAAGTTTTCATACTTAGAATTTATAAATCGGTTAAAATTTGAGAAAACAGTAAAAATTTAAACAATCGATTAAATATAACAGATTGAAAATAGACACAACCGGTTTCTCTAATTTCGCCTATAAAGTATCGGTAACTTGCAAACATGTATCGACACATAAAGTTTTCAAACATAAAGTTTCCAACAAAGTGTCGATATATTTATTAAAAGTATCGATCCTTAAAACATCAAAACCGATTATTATAAAGTAATAGGTAAAATATACCGGTATAATGAGAGAATAGGTAAACAAATGTGTCGATACATTTATTAAAAGTATCAATCCCAAAAACATCGAAACCGATAATTATAATGTAATACGTAAATTTATAATGTAACCGATAGATATATACCGGTTTTATGAGAAAATAGGTCTACATAATGTATCGACACTCTCTAAATTTGTGTCGATACTTTTTGTCCAGAATGAATGCCCAACGAGATCCACGCATAAAGTGTCGATACATTTAAAATTGTATTGATCCAAAAACATCGAAACTGATAATTATAATGTAATATGTAACTTTACAATATAACCGGTATAAATGTATCGGTTAATTAGAAAATAGGTCAACATGATGTATCGATATTTTTTAAATTATATCGATACTTTTTATCCAGAATGAAAGCCAAACGAGGTGCACACATAAAGTGTCGATACATTTAAAATTGTATCGATTCCAAAAACATCGAAACCCATAATTACAATGTAATAGGTAATTTTACAATGTAAGCGGTATAAATATACCGGTTTTATGAGCGAATAGGTCTACATAATGTATCGACACTTTTTAAATTTGTGTCGATACTTTTTGTCCAGAATGAATGCCCAAACGAGTGCACGGATAAAGTGTCGATACATTTATTAAATTTTTTGATCCCAAAAACATCGAAACTCATAATTATTATGTAATAGGTAATTTTGTAATATAACCGGTATAAATATACCAGTTTAATTAGAAAATAGGTTAATATAATGTAGCGACACTTTTAAATTTGTATCGATATTTGTTTTAAATTACACGTGTTTTTCCTTCATTATTTATAACACCGTCAATATAAACCCCAAATCAAAAAACCCTAAAGGCATAAGAGAACTCTTCCACTCCAACGAATACCAGTGTTCATAACAGTTACGATCAGATCTTCATGTAAATTTATCGATAATGTGGTATTCAAATTAGGTTTTGATTGATTTCCAGATTGGACACTTTTTTTCTTTCATGTGTTCGATAGGTATGTTGTCAAAACCCTAATTTTTGTAGAATGTCAGTCTTTGAAAATAGGTGTTAGGTTTTAAGGTTTGCTGTTTTCGAATGGTTATAGGTTGAAAGTTCAATCTTTGTTCGCCAAGATGATGACCTTCAAATGGAGCCCCATCGTATCAACATTGAAGAAAATTGAAAGCGACCAATAAGTATCAATGTATTCATGTAATTGTTCTTGAAATGGTAATTGGAGGGTCCAAATCTCTACAGTCTGACTGAATGCCAAAGGATAAAGGAAGCTCATAATCATGTTTACTGCATAGCCAATAAAACCCCCTTCCAGGGTCCAAATGGTAAGCTAGGAATTGGTAAGGCAAGCTTTATTTGAGGGTTTAGGGACTGAATCCCTCCAACGTAAAGAGTTCATGATTGAACATTACATATAATAGTTGTATTCAGTTGTTGAAGAATTGTTCTTAATTTTATGTAAGGATAGTTCTAATGATATCCGTTCACGTTTCGGGACCAATTAGTTAGATGCATGCAGTACCCTATATCCTCGAGGCAGAGCACAAGAAATCTGACACCTAAAGATTTACCAAGAGTGGTAGCTTTTGATCTGCATGAAGACCGAACCTAGAATCACTTTGCAATTATGCCTATACTACTAAAGAGAACCTGTTGAATGATAGGATTTGCACACAACTGTAAGCATTTTATCGGAAATCATCATATCTCTGTTCCATAATTTTAGCAGAGTAGTTGGGTTTAAGGTTTAAAATGCTTGCAGTTGTGTGCAAATCCTATAATTCAGCAGGTTCTCTTCAGCACGATAGGCATAATTAAAAAGTTGATTCTAGGTTCGGTCTTCATTCAGAGCAAAAGCTACCGCTCTTGGTAAATCTTTAAGTGCCATATTTCTTGTGACCTGCCTCGAGGATATAGGGTACTGCATGCATCTAACTAATTGGTCTCGAAACGTGAACGTATATCATTACAACTATCCTTATATAAAATTAAGAACAATTCTTCAACAACTGAATACAACTATTATATGTAATGTTCAATCATGCACTCCTTACGTTGGAGGGATTCAATCCTTAAACCCTCAAAAGAAGCTTGCCTTACTAATTCCTAGCTTACCATTTAGACCCTGCAGGTTTTATTGGCTATGCAGTCAACATGATTAACCTAGATAATCCCAGTTACATAACTGATTCTGGTCATTCCATGTTTTATTGCCTTACAAATTTTGTATACGATTCATAATTTTGTATACGATTTATAATTTTGTATGTGAATATAATTATGTATGAGATGAGAAAAGTTAGCAATAGATTGTTGTACATGTTTCTTATACACAGTATGAGTCATGTTGATACTTACGATTATGGAGATCGTTGTCATCATGTGCGGGACTGAATGGTCATTTCATTATGTCTGCAAAAAAATCAGTTAATGTAGGCTGTGTGCTTGTATTCAAATTGAGTTTGACTTGAGGATATGTTAGTTTGTTATGTCCCTCACCGTTGCAGAACCCACATCACCTAATTTTCTTCTCGACCTTGTTCTTTGATACTTTTTTTTTGTTTGCGTTGTTTTCGTTGAGGGTCGCGAACGTTGTTTACTACACTACTCCAGTTGACTGAATCATTCAAACCAAACGAGTTTTCAAATTCTTTTGTTAGTCTTTTCATCTCATATCTTGCGGTTTTGAAAGACGCGTCTGTCTTTGATGCAATGTAGCATAACCTACTTGACGTTGCACGTAGAGCAGCGAACCTTGTCATTTGCATTACTTCTGGAGGCACATTCAAGTCAACAAAACTGGGTGTAGAAGCCTTCACATCCTTAGTCCACCTACTTTGAATCAAAGACCTGGGCAAATATGTGTAATCCAAGTGCTTCAAAATGTGAAGTTGATGGCAACATGGAAGTCCGACGATCTCGAATTTTCTATATAGGAGTAATTTAGGATTTTCGTTCGAGAATCAAAACTAATTTCAAATGTCCTATTTTTTTCTTTGTACTTTGTCAAAATATAATTTTGACATTCATCTGATAAGGACTGAATCTCTTCCTGAATCTGGTACAATATCTCCCGTTGAAGTTCTTTTTGGAACGCACGAAAATATTTGCGCGTATAAATCTCAGCAGCATTTGCTTTCAAGGTCAACCAATTTTGTGATCTAGAAGGGCTTCGTCTAGGAACTTAAGTAATCCGCTTTTAACTCGTTCATACACATTTTACTAATTCCATCTTCAATTGCATGAACAACATCTAAATATGTCTTCTTGTGTTTCAGTGCACTCGCGAGTGAAGCATTCATAGACTCGCACCTTTGTGTTGAGTGAATATTGACAAAGAAATGAGCAGTTAGATATGATTGTGCCCATAAGTGCTGAGTATTTCCCTTCTCAATCACCCATGGATGCTTTTCGACATTGAATTCTGAAACAACTAAACGTCATTGAATATCAAATTCGTCGGTTATCCACAAGGAAGCCATGCATTTTGAGAA
Organism: Hibiscus syriacus; assembly: GCF_006381635.1. Classification (NCBI taxonomy): domain Eukaryota; kingdom Viridiplantae; phylum Streptophyta; class Magnoliopsida; order Malvales; family Malvaceae; genus Hibiscus; species Hibiscus syriacus. The sequence goes on along the minus strand of NW_024061971.1, from coordinate 1,086,975 downwards.
TGCTGCTGTAAATTTTGGGTCACCCATGTTAGCTTGTGTATTGCGAGAAAGATGCCAAGAACATAATCTGTGCTTAGCATAAGAGATAACATATTTGATAGCCCTCTGCATTGCCCACCTGAAATAGGAGATATATTCATCATGGCTTCTAAAAAATTCTATAGCACCCACTCGAAAGATTGGGACGTCTCAACAACAATTATTGCAGTAGCAAACACAATTGTGTTATGGTGATAATTGACATCGACAATAGGCATAATTAGTCGACCATACAAATTATCTTTGTACGTTGTGTCGAACGCAATTACATCACCGAAGCATGTGTAATCTGATCTTGATGTAGAATCCGACCAAATAAGATTATGCAATGCCCCTGATACGTCTATCGAGTATGTCATAAAAAACCCAGGATCATCATGTTTCTTATAATCAAAGTAAGAAATAAGCGCATTCACATCCTCATCGACGATTTCCTTTGCTTTACCTCTTTGAAGTGCATTGTAGAGGTCTTTATGTGTAAATACAACATTATGATAGCCCCCTGCTTGTTGCGTTAAATAGTTCATTACTTGTGACATGCCAACACCGACCTCTTTCAATGTTGTTGCCTCATCGATATCAACCTTACTTACAGCTCTATTAGAACGCATAAATGGTGTCATAGCAGGTGTGCACAATGCATGATTATGTTTCTGATAAGACTTACTTAAACCCAGTGATCGTTTGTATTTGTTGTTGTAACTACGACTCTAGCCTTGCATCATGTTATTGTGACCGGAATATGAGCACGTTGACGATCAACAATATTGACTTTTGATACTCGAAACCCTTCTTTGGAACAACAAAATTCTTGTGTCTTCACATTCCCTTCCACGTCAAGCCGTGTTGTTCCCCGACGTGCACTAAACCCATGTTCCCGTGTGAATACCTTGTAAAAGTACCAAGCTTGATCACGTGAAGAGAAGAGCTGACCAACCAATCTGTCAAATTCATCAACATTATGTACTTCATGGCATTCCTCGGTTGGCTTAACATTGTTTGCATTAGTATGATCCATGGCAAAAACTTTGTTGTGCAAGTTCATTGGTCCCAACAGGAGTTGATGGAGATGTAAGTAAATGTTCATTGAACAACATGTTTCAGTCGTGCTTTCAATGGGATGTGGTATTGGTAGTGGTAGTTGAAGGGTGGGTATACAACATTAATTTCGCAGGACATATTTAGGTTTGTACAATAATTACAAAATTCAATAACTTTAAAGTAATAGGTAAATATACAAGGTAGGTGGTAAAATTTACAATAGACTTTTTTAATGACAATATTCGTAAACACAAAGATTTGTTTCCAACATTTTGTCCATTATGGTTCTCAAACATAAAGTTTCCAAAACAATGTCGATACATTTATAGTAAGTATCGATCATCAAAACATCGAAGCCAATTGTTATAAAGTAATAGGTAAAATATACCAGTTTAATGAGAGAATAGATAAACATATGTGTCGATACATTTTCTAAAAGTATCGACCCCAAAAACATCGAAACCAATAATTATAATGTAATAGGTAAATTAACAATGTAACCTGTATAATATACCGGTTAATTAGAAAACATGTCAACATAATGTATCGACACTTGTGGAATTTGTGTCGATACTTATTGTCTAGAATGAATACCCAAACGAGTGCACGCATAAAGTGTCGATACATTTATTAAAAGTATCAATCCCAATAACATCGAAACCGATAATTATAATGTAATAGGTAAATTTACAATGTAACCGGTATAAATATATCGGTTTTATGAGAGAATAGGTCAACATAATGTATCGACACTTTTTAAATTTGTGTCGATACATTTTGTCCAGAATGAATGCTAAACGAGGTGCACGCATAAAGTGTCGATACATTTATTAAAAGTATCGATCCCAAAAAATCGAAACCAATAATTACAACGTAATAGGTAAATTTACAATGTACCCGGTAGAAATATACTGGTTTTATGAGAAAATAGGTCTACATAATGTATCAACACTTTTTAAGTTTGTGTCGATACTTTTTTTCCAGAATGAATGCCCAATGAGGTGCACGCATAAAGTGTCGATACATTTAAAATTGTATCGATCCCAAAAACATCGAAACCGATAATTATAATGTAATAGGTAAATTTGCAATGTTACCGGTATAAATATACCGGTTTAGTTAGAAAATAGGTCAATATAAACGTTACCTATTACATTATATAAACGCTACCTAATATGTTATTGTACTTGATAATATTTTCGGTTAAATATCTATTTTATTACATAAGCGTTACCTATTACATTATATAAGCGCTACCTAATATGTTATTGTACTTGATAATATTTCCGGTTAAATGATATAACATAATCGGTCTAAATTTTAAACGATCACTTTTTTAACCAATCGCGCTTTTTTTAGCCATTTTTTAACAGTTTTTGAACCGCCGCACGACAGAACTTCCCTATCTCAAGAATACAATCCAAAACTCCATCAATGGCGCTTACATTATCCTATGAACACACAAGTTTGAAGCGTCCCTGTAAATACTCAACAATTTGGTCTTCTTCCTCAATCCATCTTCTCTATCTTATTTAAGTCTCATAAAGGAATTCCTGCGTCTATTCTGGATGGTTGTAACATGCAAGAATTCCTTTTTTCGATCCCCAAATTTAAGCCAGTTTACTCTAGATCTTTGGTGCCAGTATCTATCTCCACTCTCCCAAAATTTATCAAGTTCAATTTTTTAGAATTTTTTTATTTTTAAACTAAAATCAATTAAAACTTTAAAATTGATTAAAGATAATCAATTTAAACATTCAATCATGTTTCACATGTCGATTGTCGACCATCGTATAAACATTGTAAATTATCATGTTAGTACACTTAAAGTGCCACACTAACACCATAACCTTCATCATCGGTCAAAAAATGAAATTGACACGATTATATAAATTCGAAGATAAAATTAATATAATTAAAAAAATAAAAAAGCAAAATTATTGATTTAAATATATTATGGATGATGATATAAATTCGAAGATAAAATTAATATAATTTAAAAAATAAAAAATAAAATTATTGATTTAAATATATTATGGAGACAAAATGAACCACAAGTATAGAATATTCAGCCCGTCACTCTGATAAATACCCATAATATTTTGACGAAATAACAACAATATTAATGGTTGGGATAGATTTTAAACCATTTCTGTCATTTTTCAAATGGAGAAGTGATATATAACAGTTTTTTTTCCTTTTGTGTGTGTTTACAGACAGTGAATAATTTCATCGCAAATCCCCTTTTCTTTAACAAAGTAAATTTCCCTGCAGCATAATTCGGAGATATAATCTTTCAAAAATCATCCAAATACCTTAGAAAAAAGATGAACATAGTCGTGTCAAATATATTTCCGTGTCCGACACTCATACTTGTGTCCCGAGTGGATGGTAATGTTCCAAAAATGAAATTACGAGAAAGAAAGAAGAATCATCTCATAAGTTTTCTAGTTCTTTTTATGGCAGTATGCTAAATAATACATCAGAACCTCAAACAGATAAGAAGAATGGCAAAACAAAGTGGAAAGCACACATGAATGGCGGCTTGTAACTCAAATTCGTCAGACAGAAATTTCGAATCTTTAAAACATTAAAGTTATTGTCAAACCCCTTTTCTATTCTAGAGTATGGGGCAATAATTCAAGTGTTCAATCGATGTCATCGGTGTTGAGACTACATTTTCGAGACTAATTTTTCAAACTTCTTAATGCACAAGCAAACCGAGTTTATCAGCGGCTCTCTGCTTGTAGTCTTTCTCCAAGGCTGTTACTGCCAAAGACTGGAGCTCTGGACTCTCCTTGTCTTCCTTGTTCCTTCCTTTTGAAGCCTGTGCTATGGCTGAGGTGCACTGAATAAGAGGGGATTAAACTTCATGTTAGAGAGGTAAAATTCTCAGGACATAAGATGAGCACGATACTAATTTTAATATGATTCCGGTTATTATAAGGATAAAAAGCTGATGCATGCATCTAATTAATTGTACTGCACCTTAACTCTTAAACGAAAGATAAGGAGCTTACCAAGCAAATTCCGAAAAGTGCTCGGGTATTCTTACCCCCAGTCAAGTCTATAGTGGATGCATAATATTTCTTGGCAGTCTGAAGGTTTTCTAGTCCACCGAGTGTGTAAAGCACCTGTTAACGAAAGGTATAGTAAATGATCATCGAAAAACCATTCCGAGAACTAAAAGAATTCCAGCTAGAAGTCTTTATGTTAAAACCAATGTCCATTAACATCCATCAAGAAGCTACCCTCTTGGTTAGTCAGCAACCATTGCATTTTAGAATGATGTAACTACAGAAGTGGTTTCTTGTTTTACGGCCTTTTTATTTTTGCAGATGGAACTAGTTCTCAATTGGGTGGTTTAACTAACAAAGGGGAAAAACCGAAAGAAGGGCAACGAGATGTAGAATGTTAAGAGTAAAAAATCCACTGATGAAATTGCATCTTAGATTCGAAATATATTAAGCCACTCACATCAGCATAGGCCAAATGATATAATGGAACCGTAGGCTGAGACAAAATAAGCTCCTCGTAGCAGAATGCCGCTTGCTTGTACCTGATTTATCAACAAAAACCAAAAGGCTTAAGCTACCTGTTATGAATTCACAACATAATAGGAGATAAGATATTGTTCCATAAATTAACACTCACATTTGTAAGGAGACATATATCTCTGCTAGTTCTCTCCAAGCCTCATGATCCGCCATAAATCTAGCAAAAGAAAAATGGAAATAGAGAAACAATTGCTCTTCAGCAGATTATCGAATTAGGAAACATGACCAATAAAGGGCAGACAGAAAGATCTATGACTGTAAAGAGATTCTCACATTTCCAGATATTTATTAAGCAATTCAATAGCCTCTGAAATATTTCCTTGAGCTTTTGCCATGGCTATCCTCCTCTTATGTATTACCTGCATGAGAATATTTTTATTATTATTAATCCTTTTTTCACAACATTTCTTGATAAAAAAGAGCATCATTTAAGAATGGCTACAGGATTTACTTGATCAAGCGGATTGTCCTCTAAAAGACTGGAGGAAGCCTTTTCTGCCTCAGCCCACAATCCCTTTGCTTCAAGCAACATGCCATTTAGCCGACCTGTAGACCGCGACAAAACAAAACCACAAGGTCATAATTTGATAAGAGCAAAGGAAAACAGACATCATCAACACATCCTTCCCAGTCCAAAAGAATGAAACTAATTTATGAACAAATTAGTCCATCCCAATTCATATTTCATGCCGTAAAGCTATTGTGCAGGTAGAACATTGCACAAGGTGTTCAGAAGAAGCATAATTTAAGGAGCGTCAACTATCAAAGCGTAGGCCAGAAATGTATGATTCATGCATAAATCAACAGCAAGATATATATTCAGTTGTCTTATATGCTTACCAACCCTTTTGCCCTCTGGAAATTTCTTCTGCAAAACCTTTATGCAATCCTGCAGTATTAAATTGAAAGGATGCATGTCAGGCAACTTCATAAACCTACAATCAATCAGTAACTAGAGCAACGAAGCTATATCGCATTTCAGTTCAAGAAACAGTTCAACAAACAATGCAAGAAACCAACATATAAGAATAAGAATCAATGTCAACAAAGCCAGAACCAAAAGTATCGAACAAGAGTTACATCATATTGAACATGGAACAGGGTAAAACCAAATATTCTAACTAATGCCTCAACATAGCAGGAGAAAACGGAGTAAACAAGAACGCTTGATAACTAATAGCAAAGAGAAACCATAACAACATGACAGTGGTCAACCCCATGGACAATCACAAACTAAACAGGTAAAAGAAAAGAATAGTTTGTACATAAATGAAAGTTTCAGAATAAAAAGACCAAAATCCAAAAACCAACCCGAAACGGAAAATTTTCAAAGACAAGGACTGTACCTTTGCAACATCTAGACATTGGCAATCCATAGCGGCAATAGCTACCTGCTCATAAAGAGTCCATTCTGCATACAAAACCGCAAAGCTTCAAGCTTTAAATTCAGGCACATGAATAACAGAGCATCAATTTATAAAGCTTCAATTTGTGAAATTCAAACAAAACTCAAGTTATCAAATAATAAGGAGCAAGAGCTCTAAAACAAAAAACAAATCTAATTATACAAAAAAAAACTCAGAATTCAAATCAAACACTTCGGAATAATCGAATTCAAGCAAAACCCAATTTCAGAAATCAACCAAAGCTAGGAGAAACAAAGACAAAGATATGTTTTTTGGGGTCATTTAAGATCAATAAGCCATACTTGAAGACTTTCTCTGAACGCCTAACTTTAAGCTTCCTGACAAGGCAAAGATACTCCCAAGCACCTCCTCCTCCATTGTCTACCTGGTTTTCAAGCCTGTTCAATTGGGTCTCCTCTGTTATGTTCACCATCCTTCTTTCTTTCAAGCTATGTTTTTGGTTTCTCCCCTACTCTGACTAGTGGCCGGTGTTTTGGATCTCTACAATGGGTCAATTCATTGAGTTTCTGCATTTTTGGAGCACTATTCTTTTTGGGTAAAATACGCAAATGGTGTCACAATTATAAAATATTTTATTGAGATTATAGATTATTAAAAGTTAAAAAAAATCATTTAATTATAAGACACTATTAAAAGTAAAAAATCATTTAATTATAAGACGCTATTTTGTTGAATCCCCAAATATTAAAAGTTATAAAATGATTTATCGATTATTCATATGATGTATCGAATATAATTGATTACTATAATGCTTTTTTTAATGTAGCGAAAACAACAGTAGCTGAAACAAGCTAATTCAAAGCAGCTAAGGATTTTGTGAGATCCTCTTGGACTAGACCGACGATCTTATCATGGGGAACGTAGAAAGTGTGAATTCCGAAATGGAGAGATTAAGCAAATTTAGCCATTCCATCCGCAATCTTGTTACAATCACGAGGGATATAGCCAAACTCCGATCTCTTCTAGTAAGATCGATAATGTGCGGTACCATGGGCGACATTTCACTCGGTTCCTTACCCCAGCCAATAGCCGAAAGAGCCTCTCTACTATCCGATTCAATAATGACAGCGTTAAGCTTCAAGTCCCAAGCCAACTTCAATCCCTCATAGATACCCTAAAGTTCTGATTCAAACATCGAGCAAATGCCAATGGATTTGGAAAAGCCAACAATCCATTGACCAGAGGAGTCCCTAATCGCGCCTCCACACGTAGCTAATCCCAAAGTAGGTCTCCTTGCTCCATCCGTATTAAGTTTAAACCACCCCATCGAAGGAGGGGTTCAGTGCATTGATCGGCTTACAATGCTGACCAAAGGAGATTGGGTTAAGCTGCCATAGATGAAACCATGAAGCATGCACAGACTTTGTCGAAAAACGTTTCCACTTGCAACAAACTCAATATCAAAGACTACCTTATTTTGCCTAATCCAAAGGTTCCAAATTATTAAACCGAAGAGGATGTCCCAGTCCACAGTGTTTGGTAAATGGCCAGGTCTGCGCAGGTTACTATCAATCCAACTCACCAAATCAAGTTGAAAAAATTCAGCAGCATGATTAGGATTGATTACTGCATTCCAAGTCTCCTTAGCCATAATACAATCTCGAAGAATATGTAAGGATGACTCCACTGCAGCGCCACAGATCACGCAGCCTGCTTCCGAGGCCATATGCCTCCTAACTCGTTCTTCATTCGATAAAAGTCTACCCCGACAAATGATCCATAGCAAGATTTTGACCCTGGGAAGGCCTCTATAATGCGAGATTAAGCTCCACATATTAGAATTCAACTCCATGTTCACATTCGCTATTTTGTTGTAATGAAAATACGCCGATTATCCCATTTTCAACTAGGTACCAAAATTCAGGAGTGGTTTGACAGCGGCCAAACTGAGATGAACAGAACGAGGCAAAAAATCCCCCATGACATTCCACTTGCATTTCCCATTTGGCTCAACCAAAGAATTTACTTTTATAGCTTGGGGAACATTAAAGTTTCAATCTGTGCAGATGCCACGTAAAGAATTCACTGAAATTATTATTGATTGCATATTTTTTAAAGATAAACATGTAATATTTTAGATTAAGATCCGTCATACTATAACATTTTACTGTAACTAAAATCATTAGTTATTACAATTTTTTAAAGGTAAATTACGCTATTATCCACTGAATTATACTCTCTTTCCTATTTTACTAACTATACTTTCAATTTTCTAATTTACTCACTGAACTTTCAAGTTGCTCCTGTTAAGATCACTCTAAAATATTTTGTTATTATTTCTGTATGATATGACATTTTTTATTTAATATAAAATAATTAAAAATATAAAATAAAAATAGAAAGTGGTCGGACGCAAATGTCAAACACTGTCGACCGTCGTAGATAATCGTTCGGTCCCAAATTTTATGGGTCTTGTTTGTCTCGACACCCTAATTCTGAATCCACCCTCCATTTTACCGGAAATTCTCTGAAGTCCACGGATGAAGGTCGAAAGTGAGGAAGCCAAAACGTCTCAGTCAAGATTCATGGATTTTGAAACATTTTCTGGTGAAACAACCACCAAATTCGTACTCAAAGGGTCAAGACGAACAAGACCCATAAAATTTGGGACCAAACGACCACCATCTACGGCGACCGACGGTGGCATTAGACTACCTTCTATTTTTATTTTATATTTTCAATTATTTTATATTAAATAATAAAAATATGTTACATCATTCAAAAATAATAATAAAATAATTAAAAGTGATCAAAACAGGAGCAATTCGAAAACTCAGTGAGTAAATTAGAAAAACAGAAAGTACAATGAGTAAAATATGAGAAAGAATATAGTTCAGTGAGAAATGGTGTATTTTACTCATTTTTTCAAATTAATCAAAATAACATTTTAGGTTATGTTAAGTAGCCGCACATCACCGTTACACGAAAAAGATGTTATATATCTAGACCCATCACCCTTAATTTGTCTAACTGTTTCATATTTCTTGCTTAAAGAAATTATGCATTTGTTCTTGTCGAGACGTTTTTCTGTCCTGGCGACTGAGAGTGCAAATAGTACACCCCTAGACGGTGTAACTAGTCTCGAAAAAGTAAGTGTTTATCCTCCATAAATCAAATAAAACACTAAATTATAGAGTCACCACCAATCTTTAATATGGTGAGACTGGTAACCAAAATGTCATATTATTTTAATAAAAATTCCTAAGAATAATATTAAAATAATACATGGCGGGTATGCTTACCAGAAACATGAGTTCGAGAGTCAGTTACGTATGGAAAAGAATTAGCATTCCCACAACTCTCAGAATTGGTATCGATATTTATTAATTTAAGAGAAAATAATTTCAGTGATCGAAAATGCCTTATAATATACGATTTTAACCAACTTTTTTTGGATTTGCGAAAATAATCAACAAATTTGCAACGCGAACACCAGTTTCGCAACACAGTTTTCAAATTCGCAACGCGATTCTCCAAAATCACAACGCGAATTTCGTTTTCGCAACGCTAATTACCGATATAGGTAAACACAACTATTCGCAACTCAATTCACGAATTTCGTAACTAAATTACCGATATAGGTAAACTTGGTAGAAAAAATCCGGTAAAAATCCCGATTTTTTGAAAACTGAGTTGTGTTTAGGTATATCGGTAATTAAAGTTGCGAAAACGAAATTCGCATTGCGAATTTGAAAAATCGTGTTGAATTTGGAGAATCGCGTTGCGAATAGTTGTCTTTACCTATATCGGTGATTAGCGTTGCAAAAATGAAATTCGCGTTGCGATTTTGAAAACTGAGTTGCGTGTTTACCTATATCGGTAATTAGCGTTGTGATTTTGGATAATCGCGTTGCGAAACTGGAGTTTTGCGTTGCGAAACTGGAGTTTTGCGTTGCGAATTTGTTGGTTATTTTCGCAAATCCAAAAAAAGTTGGTTAAAATCGTATATTATAAGGCATTTTCGGTCACTGAAGTTATTTTCTCTTAATTTAAATGTCTTTGCAATAAATAATAGATTTGTTTATACTAATTTATAAAGGATCTAAATAAATTATTAATTAATGATATTGATAATTAAAATACTAAATATACATAAAATATAAATTAAGTTATAAAATATGTAAATTACTAATTATGATATAAAATATAAATACTAATAATATGATTAATATTATAATAATTAATGGTTTAAAATATAACACATTAATATTAATTAATATAATTCAAAATAATATTAAATTACTATACTAATACTGTAATTTATCCTAAATTGTTATATAGGTCGAAATGTAAATTATAAAATATATTAAGGGCTAAATATGGTATTTATCCTAAAATATGTATATATGCAGTAATGACCAAAACGTAAATAAATAAAATTAAAGGACAAAATTAAAATACATAAAACATGTTTTTAATGATTAAATTGCAAAGTTACAAAATTACAAGGTCCACAGAAACCATTTATCCATACCCGTATTTACGCTCAGGTCTCTCCCTGAAACGACACCGTTTGGGGAGGAGTATAAATAAGCCTTAATTAGGCCTAATGAGGTCTCATACCTCATTCTCCCATTCTGCTTCTCACTAATCACTCTCTCTTTTCCCCTAAACATGAATCTAACATCATTTTTCCATAAAACAACCTAAATCACAGTAGATCTAAGGAAATATACCTTCGAAGTTCGACTTCTCAAGCCGCACGTGGAGGCGCGTGAATGCTCTGGTGGTGGTAAGACTTCCTTCACTCTCTTCTCTCAATATTTAACTGGATTTTGTTGTATATTGGGCTGCTGCTTTTGCTTGGTTGCTTGCTCTTGGTTGTTTGCTCTTCGTAGGTTCGAACCTATTTATAGGGCTCTTCGATGCACCCCTTTATCCGGTTAAAAGACCATACCCCAGTTAGGGGTGGGAATAGGCCATGTCAAATCAGACTTTAAAAGGTCTGAACTTAACCTACGATGAATTTTTTAAATTTGAGCTTGGCCTATAGACTATCAAAAGCTTTTATTTTAGCTTGGCGGCCTTTTTAAAACCCTCGCCTGGTCTGATAAAAGCCTGTGTATTGCCGACTAGTGTATATTTTATTCAGTTTGTGTATTGCTTTTAACCAGCTGCAGCCACAGGTGAGAGGGGGAGACAGACAGCTCTGTAATCTATGTAAGTGTAATGAAGCTGGCAGATGAAGGAAGAAAGTGCACTCTTTTCTTAATATTATAATCAGCAAAATTTTCTCAAACTTGCAACGTTCAGTTGACAAAAGCACTCAGCCTCCCATGCACCGCAAGGCCCCATGCCATTTTTCCAGATTATTCAATTCCTTAATAAACTCTCTCTTGTATCCTCAATTCTTTTTATTTTGCTAGTAATTAATTATCAAGTTGCATGTTGATTCCATGATTATGGCCAGCATTTATCAAACTCATTTCTGGATTGCCGACTAGTTTCAAAAAAATATTAATTATAGGAATGGAAGTTATGGAGCAGTAGTGTGTAATCAAAGTCTGCTAGTTTCAAAAAAAATATTAATTATACCGTGTGTTCTCAATGCAATGACACATATATATTGGAACCCAAAAAAATATATATATATATATATATATATATATAGGCCGGCCTATCAGATTTATAAGGCTTTTTAAGCATGATTTATTTAATTTAATAGACTTTTAAAAAAGCCCGAGCCTAACCTTTTTATTAAATAGGTCAGTACAGGCCAGACTTTATGTAGGCCATGTCGTAGGCCCTTGTAGGCCAGCTTGGCCTATTCCCACCCCTAACCCCGGTGAGTCACCGAAACTACGGTGGCGACTCACCATAATGGTGGCGACTCACCCTAATGGTGGTGAGTTGTGCGGTGGAGAGACTGGGTGCATTAAATGCACCTAGATTGCTTCGATCGTGAGAGGATATGGCATCACCGTGGCATGCACTAGTTGGAGCATTCGTCGGCGGGGCATCATCATCCCTACGATGACGCCGGAATAGCCCTAGGGTTACAATGAGTACCATAGGGTTTGGCTGGTTGCACTGATGACCGTTGGATTAGCGTCTGGATCGGACGACTGTGGAGGCTTGCGGCACTGGAACCTTGCGATGAAACCCTAACAGCACTTGGGTTTGCTTCTAGCGTGGGTTTGCTTCTAGCGTGGGCTTACTGGGCTGTTTGGTTCAAGTTTGGGCCTGGACCGAGCCTGTTGGGGCTACTTGGGTTGAATCTGGTTGTATAATGGGTTTAAGGTTGTAATCAGACTTCACATTTGGGCCTGTAAGGTTGTAATAATTAATTATAATAATATAATATAATATAATTATAATAATATTTATTATATTTATAATAATAATATCTATAAATACAATAATAATATATATAAACGTCACTCGGACGAAAACCATTGTCGACAGTGCTGATACAGGATCGCGATACCGCTATTTTTCTGTTAACTGTCACATTACCTCAAGCATGGATTGCTCTAAAATATTGAACAGGAAAGTCCATAATAATAGAAACCAAGTCGACTTACTGCAGCTCCCACAAAATTTTAGAACCTCAGAAACAAAGTTACTGAATGCAGATTCTTGAACTACCAAACTACTCTATCTATTTTCTGGAAAGCATGTTTAATATCGGAGTAATTATCAAAGGAGATGATGCTGAAAAAACAAAAGTTGTACCGTCTGAACATGCAGATGATAGCTTTGAAGATGCAGATGATTGTACTCAATTAGATGAAATATATGGAAAAGATCTTCCACTAGAGAAAAACAATCCTGTTAAGGTCAGTTGTTTAGGTTTTGGTGCTAATGATCTGCTGCACAACTTATGTTACTCGGATTAGTATGTCGGTGTTGGATTCGAATATGTGAGCATGGCAGGCATGTTCAATGCTGTGAAGTTTTTACCATGTATTTGGAGGGTCTTTGGATAGTCATATACTCATACCCATATCCGGATTGTGTCGGATATGGAAACTTCGAGAAAAATGGAGAGTCGGAGCATATAGATGTATATTCACTTAGCATCAATCTTTTGATCCTAGATTCAAAGAATTTAAGATAGCGTTCAGGTCATAACTGCAGCAGATATCAGTGCTGGAAATTATACTACTGAGGACATCATCCTTCCTATGCCTGGGTAAGGGAATATCAAAGGAGTCTAGCAGATTATACATTGCTCGTACCATTTCCATAATGAACTGTTATTCGTTTCTTTCCTGACGATGTTACGATGTTTCCATGGCAGTTCTCGAATAATTTATCCAACAAACGAGGATGTCGATGTTTATCACGATATGGTAAAGAAGGTTTGCTATCTCTATATTAAATACATACAAGGATGGCATCAGCTTGATAGAGAGTCCATAATATCAAGTACATACTCGTAATTGAAACCATCTCTATATTTTCCCGAGCATCTTCTTCCCGTAGCCGTCTCCGTTTTCATCGTTTTCTTTACTTGCAGGGAACGGAACCTATAGGCGTGTTGTTCAGAAGCCGATAGACTTTCATTGGTACGGTCTGTGTTTCTTATCATTCAAGTGTTATTCTTTTAGGTGACCAGGCAACATTGCAGATTAACGTCGTCTATATATTGTTTCAGGGAATTGCTGCCATATACAGATGGAAATATAGCATCGTCAGAGACACATTTAGACAAAATTGCCAAAACTAAACCTGTGAATCTGACCAATGGACCGAAGGCGAAGAGCCATTCAATCATCCGGAATAATGAGAGGGCTTCAATGCGGTTGAGGCTTCTATTGACGCCGAGCTTCTGCAAGTTCATTCTCCACCTGGATCGAATTCTCAGGAACCACAGAAAGCTCTCAAATCGGCCTTCACACTTCCTGCTTCTTGCTATGCCACAATGGCCATACGAGAGCTTCTCAAGACATTGACTTTGGAATGCACTTTGCCTAAATGTTTCCTTCGTCCCTCAATTCCGAGCCATAGGATTCAGAATTTATTTCCAAACCCATCTCAAATCTTTCCTCAATGCAAAACATCGTCTTATTTTCTTCTCGGCTGCATTTGCAGGTTGCATTCCACAAGACCCTTAACTAATAAACATGTTACCGCTCGTATAGTGTATGAGAGTACGATCAACCTGCCATGTATAATAAATCGGGATCGAGAAAACAAGGTTTATTCCCATACTGGTTTACATACATGTCCCTGATTACTAGTTTTATATGAACACATGCAGTATCAGTCTAAGGAATATAAACAAATAATAATAATAGAAAGACGATAAGTTCGTGCTTAATTCATTTGAACCCCATCATCCATTTCGAAGAAAATTATGAAACTTGATGCACAAGTAGGAACTGTGAAGGTGCAGGGAGATCAACTAGAACCTAGAACTAACAATTGGCATTTGTTTGAAAACCCAAAATGCCTTGCTACTAAGTTGCTATCAACTTTAATCGTCGCCTAGAATCGGATAAGCTGAACTCTAAAAGATTGGTACAGGTTACACAGCTAGGGATATGATACAAACAACAGTGCTTCATTGGCATTAATCCTCAGTCTTGGTAGTGTTCTCTTTAAAGCTCTTAGTCAACCAAATGGCAGTTTCCCTAGGGGAGACCTTTCCAGGTCCAAAGGGCTTTAGTAGCACACCGAGCTCATCATACCTCTCTTGCTGCAACAACCTCGCACTAAATTCGAGCATTCCTTCTAATGCTTCTGCACGTTGCTGGAATGATGAGGGGTCAAACCTTCGTCTCCGTGTGTCTGATGAAGTGTGGCTAGATGCCCCAGCAGTTGCGTTTTGATCAGAGGAAACACTTGCATCGCCTCCATCTGCATGAAACATGCTGCGTTGAATTCCCTGCCATGCATCAGCCAAATTCGGCTTGCTAGACAAGTGATCACATATTTGAACTGTACATTTGTCTTTCATGATTGAACGGTCGACAAATTGTGGTGACCTAGAGAAGCCCTGTTCAGATTTTGGAGAAGTTTTGTTGAAGGGGAAGAATGCATCTTCATATGAGGCTAACGGGAATTCAGCTATCATATCAATTCGAGGAGCATTGACCGAAACATCTGGTGAATGTATGTGGTGAAGAATACCAGCATTAGATCTACAAGGAGATTCTTGAACCGAAGTTCTTGTCGGCAGCGGCAAGGAAGCTCGTCGAGTTGAGGGGAGAGGTTTTTTAACCGGATTGCGCGAAACATGAAACTGTAAACACAATGCAACTAAAGGTAAAAACCCAGATTTCGAAACAAGAAAAATGTTATAACTAACAATTTCTATAAATGTGTTTCGCGAGACGGGAACTCCATAGAATTTACCGAGTCACGGTTTCTCAAAGGCTCTGTCTTTCTCTTGGGAGTTGCAGAAGCTTTTGCCGAAGAACGTTTCGGAGCCTTGGTCACACTTGAAAGTTTTGAAGTAATCGGCTTGCAGATAACAGTTCCTTCTTGACTGCTATCAATAGACAAATCTTCTAACCTTCTGTTCAGAAAACCAGGAGCATTGTGATGTATTCCTTTGGTAGAGAAAACAGAATCTTGCTCAGCTCCAGATATGCTTGGATTTAAAGTCCTATCGTTACCGAAGGATCGACGCCTCTCCCTGAAAATGGAGGAGCGGGTATCTATGGGATCCGAAAATCTAGTTTTCTTTATATTGGTTTCAAGCCAAAGCACAGGTAAAGTATTACTTCTAGGATTATTAATTTTATGATGAACTTTAACAACATAAGACTGAAGGTGTGGATGCCTGAGTAGTTCCTCAGCCTGTCAAAATCGATAGATACTTCAGATGAGAAAGATCATAAAAAACATTCCTAAACCATTTACAAATTGGATTGCTATTATAAGACAGAATAGAGGAGAGCTAATACATACACTCGGCCTAAGTTCGGGATTTTTACGCAACATGCTTTTGACGAGGCCACGGCTGAAAAGAAAATCAATGCTATAATCAGAACTAAACAGTTCATCAGTTGAAAATCGACAAGTTCGTAAATGAGGCTTACAAGGCGCTGGAATATTTTGTAGGAAGTGGAGCAACTATAGATCTGTTGATCTTGTTTATCAGCGCTTGCATATCCTGCTCATGAGATTAAAGATTACGCGAAAGCTCGAAGCCGAAAACAAAACATGAAACGAGAATGATTTGCTAAACATTATACAGATTTTCCAAATGCAGAAATGCCTCTGAATGTCAAAGCATCAATTATTTCCAACAAAGTACACACATTAGAGGGATGCCACTGCATTTTCATATTCACCAACACAAATGAGTTACAGTTACGTCACTTACGAATTGAATATATCATCGGAATAGCACTAGAAATATTAACGAGATCTAAACAGACAGCAGCTCGGTACATTACAATCGATACGCTTGCTTACGAAACAGATTGTCTAATAAGATGTATATGCAACAAGCTGCAACCAGTTACAGAAGAAAAGGGTAAAGGAACTCACAAATGCTTTAAATGCAGGCTTGAGAGAAGTCATTTCATATATGCAGCACCCTGGAAAACGTATCTTCAAGTCATATAAACACATACAGAGAAATTATTGAAATCTTATCGAGACGGACTGATAAAAACAAGCATTTTCCGCTACGTGTGTGTGCCTACCTAATGACCAGATATCAGACTTAGAACCATAAGGTATGTCAGCCAGAAGCTCAGGGCACATATAACTTGGAGTTCCGACGACCTGAAAAAAAGCGTATAAAGTATTCTCCCTAATTACAATCAATAAAATCAATTGATGATGCATTGAATTCTTGAAGTTTAGTACGGTACTTACAGAAGATGCAAGATCATCTGAAGTCAAAATTTTAGCAAGTCCGAAATCGCCAAGACGTATGTCTTGCTCTTTTGTCAAAAATATGTTTGAACACTGAAAAGAAAAATGAAATAAGACATTGTTAATGAAAGCTACTTCAGGCACTTTAGAAGGAGATAACACCGTCAGCAAGAGCATAACAGCCATAACAGCATGTCGCTAACCTTGACGTCACGATGAAGAATGTGATTCAAGTGCAGATACTCGAGAGCCATCAGGAGCTGAACAAGCCACTTGCACAGTTTCTGAACATGCTCGGAAGATCGGAGTTATGGTTCTTTGATGAACAGAGTTCAAAACAAGGGGATGGGAATGGAGTAAAAAAAGAACTGAAGTTAAAAGCATGGGAATGAACAAACCGCTTCGGTGAAAAGCATGCCGTTCGCTTTCTTTATGGCTTCAGCCCTGTTTTATACGGAAAATCTTATTATGATTCGCCAAATTCGTGCGAGGTTCTTCAAGTTACATATATAAATGCACTATCTCACAGATATCAGTATCAGCAGAGAAATGAAACTTACATGTCTCCGCCTTCACAATAACCTATAATGATGCATACATAGCAACCCTGGTAACAAGGACATATGTGAACCCATGTTAAGCTGTTGATCACCGGGAATGTTTCAATAAGAATGCATGACAACTATGACATAATGGCGATGTATCCGGAAATAGTGTAAAATGGACGAGAATTGAGGCCTATCAAGCACATTAGCTATTAAAGGGAAATAGGAAGCATACCTTTTCCACCCAGGAATCTTTGTATTCCACAATAAATGGATTTCGGAATTTAGAAATGAGCTCCATCTACACGAACAACTTGAACGGTTAGTCCATAGATCGAATTAAACCAAGTTCATAACAATAAAACTAACTGGTCCAAGTTATGTCCAGCCAAACTTCAACATTGTTCCATGTCAAAAAAAAGCTAACATGTTAATTGAATATAAAGCAATCGGAATCAGTCTCTTCTTTTCTAGCAAATGTTTGACTTGATGAAATACAAAAGGAATAGCAAAGATGTATGAAAAAACCATATGGACCTCCTGATGAGCAGATCTTCGTGACCTATCAGTCTGGCGGGTGAGACGTATCTTTTTCAGCACATACCTTATTAGCATTCCCAAAGATGAAAGTGTAAATCAATTGCCAAAAGATGACTTAAAAATAACCATGTCTAGTTGTTCTTCTACTCAGATTTCACATGTAACAAAGTTAAATATAAATAGAGGACGGACTTGGCCAGTATAAGTCCGCCCTAGCAGTCTTACTTCTTCTTTTCATGCTTATGCCTCACTAGAAGAGCTGAACCGAAAGCTCCCTTCCCAATTTGCTCTAATACTTCATATTGCTCCATGTTAAAGAAAAAGTACTTGACTTCGTTTACTGTATTGCACGAAAGAAAATCGAGTCAGGGCATTTGATGTTCATGAATCCTTCACAAAAGCTAGAGATGCAGTGGAATATACAGTAATTTCCAGCAAAAGGAATATGTACTATTTGTCCAGATGTTAAGATTAAGAACAAAGAGTTTCAGTAGGTTATAAGAAAAGAAAAACATCATTGAAAGAATCAAACTTCACTGTACTACAATTCATGATTGAACAAAAATGGAAATCAAAATTGAGCACATGATACACACTGAAAAGCTTGAGTTGCCCTTTGCATACAGGTCTAAAGAGGGCTAATCTAAACAATGGTTCCAAAATTCTTCAAACAACAATGTTAAAAAGCTTCAAATACATCAATTTCATGTCAGAATGTAGCAAAAAAAGATTTCTTTTGTATACTATCAAGCTAAATTGTTAAGTTTAGCCCAAACCCTGAATTTATAACTCAGCATAGAAGCCATTTTTCACTTGTATTAAGCTTAATTGACAGTGAAAAAAGTAGAAAAGAAAGTATCTGAGTGAAGCAGATGTGATAATTTAAGTACCACAAAAGCTTCACATAGAATAGGAATGAAGAAAATAAAAACAATAACAAATACAGAGAAAATGCACATTAAGAGTAATCTTCCTCTAAAAAGCACCCAGAAAAAAATTTAAATCAATAGCAATTCATCATCAAGAAAGCAAAGAGCTTTGAAAAGAAAAAAAATGCAGCCTTTTATGAAGAAATGAAAAAGGAAACCCCCCCCCCAAATGAACAGTAAAGGGAGAAGAAGAAAATGAAATCTACAGATTCAGAGACAAAAGAGGGCTGTTTCATGTACCTGAGTGTAACAGTGATAAAGGGTATATAAGATATTGATCCAAAGAGATCACAGAGAGAAGAACAATGTGGACTTAGACATTTGAGCTGAGGCTGAACAAAGACTGTTTAAGGTACAAAGAAAGAGGAGCACGAGAAGAACAAGAACAAGGAGAAGAAAGAAAAAGCAAATGAAGCTGCTGCCAGTTGCAGGTGTGTTGCCATTGGATTGTTTTTAGTTTCAAGGAAGAAAATGACAAACTTTGTAAGAGAGAGAGAGAGCTCAAAATAGATTGGACCACAATATAATGAATAATTTATCAAGAATCTGAAATTTTTTTATGAGAAAAAAAAATGAAAAGAAGTGGTGTACTGGTGTTGGATACTAGGACTAGTTTAAGAGAGATTTCAGTTCCTGGTGGACAAAGCTTTAGATAAGCACTATATATAAATTAGCTACACAAACCAACAAAAGTGGAAACAAAGTTTATGATTAAGACTGTTTTGGCAACGGTTCTAATTTAATTTATTGATTGATTAATTTGAATTATATTGTAGATGTTTATTATAAGGTTAACTCTTTTACTCTAATTTTTTCTATTCATAATATTGACATTCAAACCTCTAATTTATTTGAATAATCTAATGACTTATTTCATTAGACCAATTAATTGTTAATAATATAAAAGAAGTTATACATCCAAATCACTGCACACCAATTTCTTTTATAATTGATAAAATGCATACTCAAACTTTCAAATATTGATTTATTTGAATTTTTTCCTCTATCTTTTATTATTAATTAAACTTTATCCTCATGATATCCTAACTCCGTCTCTAATTATTTAGTAACTTTTTTAGAGTGAAGAAACATTTAAATTATATATTTGAACGAGTTTGAATTTATATTTTTATATTATAATAACAGATAAAGTAATCAATTCTAAAAATTATTTGAATCTATAATATTTAAATCGATGAAATTTAATCAGTAAATATATACATTAAATAAATTAAAGTGAATGGTGAGGGAAAGTAAAAAAAGGATGGGTCAAGTTTGCCCCACTGATATCCAACTTAAGTTCTCTCACATATGTGTGTGTCCATAGATACTTATTGGCTATTTATGGCATTATAGAAACAATAAAACGTGTACCCATAAAGATTGTTTCTTTCATAAAAGCTTGTAATAATTTCATTATATTTTAATTGGATAAAATTTAAATTGCGTTGTAGAGGTGAGTTTACTTGCAGTTCTTGGTGTGTTTGGTAAATTTCATTATTATGTCATTCAACTAATCGGAATTAACGAATTAATAAAATAGTGATTAAAATAAGGTATATCATTAATGTAAGTAGTCAAATCATATTTTTTGCAAATTGATGATTAAAATAGAGTTAATTACATCATATGTCCCCAAATTATAACATTCATTTAAAATTGGTTCTTAAACTTTTAAACAATCTAAGTTCATCCCTAAACTATGATTCTCTTTCTAAATTAGTCACCAAACCTTTAAATACTCGAATTTCATCTCCAAATTCATCTAAATATGTAATTAGTTTCAACCACAACTTAACCTAAAATTTTGTTTTTTCAAATATATAATCATATAACTTGGCCTAATGATTTTATTAACAATGGATGTGCAAAAAGTTTCAAGACCAATTTAGAATGAAGGTCATAGTTTGGGGATAAAATTGAAATGTTCAAAAATTTGAGGACTAATTTAGAATGAGTCATAGTTTAGGGATGAAATTGGAACATGTAAAAGCTTAAGGACCAATTTAAAATGAGGGTCATACATTAAGACACTAAAAAGAAGAAGTTGAAGTCACTTGGTTAAAAAAAACATTTTGAAAAGTGAGCTTTGAGTGTGCATCTTAAATGTGAATTGGAACATCTTAAATTGTAGAGGGGAAAAAGGGTGAACCGACCAACTTATTTAATGGGCAAGTTCTGTATTTTACGCCTGAAGTGTGATAAAGAGCTTTGCTTTTACGTGAGAAGAGTTGGTGAGTGAGTGACTGAGTGAGGGTAATTCTCAACTACTTCGAAAAAAAATACATCAAGTTATGAGTTTTGTTAATTCTTTAATAATATGATACTAAATTAAAACTTAAACAGAACGTTATGAATGATTTTAAAAGAAAATAAAATTTGAATATCAAAACGAAATAAAAATAATAGTTTAAGTACTAAATATATAGTTTATCCTAAAGTAAATGTTTCCCCTCGAAAACATCCGATAAATTAGAAAGAGATTATTAATTAATGTTGTGAGAGTTTTGTATTCTAAGTTTGTTCTTAATTAATTAATGTTGTTTAATCTTGTGTGGTTGTATGAAATTAATTGAAGGTATTCATGTATCAAATGAATTTTTGGAAGTTGATTTTGTATCAAATCTTTTCGACGATTAATGTAATATTCTATATTTGAATTTGATCGTCTCGATCGGAGTTACACACTATTTTGATTTTAAATATAGAAATTTAAGTAGTATTGATACTATAAGAATAATATCGCTATTATTCATAAAATATTTATACTCATAATTAAATAATGATAAATTATAAATTATGAAAATTAGGTCAATTTGAACTTGAATTGGCTTAAAAAGTTTTATGTTTAAATACTTCTTAATTCAATTTCATTTTATCAATAAATTAGAATGAACAACAATTTAAAAATTAATTATTATCGAAACATATTTTACTCCTGTCTTAAATGTTAGAATATGACCTAATTCATACTCTGCCAATTCTAATTAAACTGTTTTAAACTTATTTTTTAGACCTATTAATTTCATTCAAATTTTTTTCAAATTTTAAGTGGAACTATAATTTGAGGAAATAAATCCATCCTTTGATATGTAGAATGACAATGTAAATTATGTATGGAGAAAATAAGTTGTAAATTGTGATCGTATGTGTAGAGTTAGATTAAATTTGTTAATATCTTATAATCTTTTTCTATTTATAATGATCCCAATGTATATTCATTATAACTGTTTATGATTGTATTCTTAAAAAGATTTATGTCTGAATTCATAAAATGATTTCAATGATAAAAGGGAATATTATTATTTCTAGAGATCCTAATTTCGAGCAGTTACGTCTACAGGGTGTATATTATCAATTGATTAAATATTTTTTAAACAAATTCTACCTTGTAATCACTCTAGACTATTAAAAAAAAGTAAACAATGAAATGGGCCTAATTGCAATAGAACAATGAAATGGGGAAGCTTAATATAGGGTATCAAACAATAAAAGGGTGCCCAAAGACCCACAATCATATCTTACAAAGGACAGGTATCCCTCGTCCCATTACCCTTTTATTGGGCAAATAAGGTAGGTCCTTGGGTCAATCCAAATCCTTTGGTTCTATAATCTCAAACCTTAATACGTACGTCCAGAGAAAAAAATTATAATTATATGATTATAATTAATACATCTGTATCTTTATAAGTATGAACCGAGTTAGATTTAAATATCAAGAGAACTAAATTATCTAAATTTAAATTAATAATGAATTAAAAAATTATTAAATTAATTTTTTTAAAGGGACAAGAACCCTATTAATATATATATATATCAATTGATTGTCGATCGTCGGTATTTCTTGTTTTTCATTTATTTTTCATATACCACACTTTTGTTTTTCCTTTAATATTTAGTTTCTAATAACTCTATTTTCATGACACAGGTTTCTCAATATTTATGACACATTTTTTAGCCTTGTGACACACTTTATCGTTTATTTAATTTTCTCGTTTAATTTTCTAAATGTTAAATTTTACGCCGTCTCAGTATATTATTAATTTCACCTGCTTTAAACTCTCAAACTAAGGGTCCACGCGTGAGATTTTCACGTGATGAAAATCAAACCTAAATATTGGAGACTTGGAGTTTAGTGGCAATTGGCAAAGGCAGTGGTTAACAGGGTCTTGGCCCCGTTAAAGTGGTATAATTTCCATTTAATCCTTTAAAAACGTAAAATTATAATTCAGTCCAATCATAAATTTGTATTATAATCTAAAAAAATCAATTCTATCACACACTTAAATTTCAGGTCAAATTCTTTAAAATAACCATAAAATATTGTACGAAATAAATTAATTTGTCCATATCACAATAAGATTGTAATTTTCTCGTCTCTTTTTAAGAAGCACATACCTTACGTACATACAACAAAACAAAATGTGGTGTTCACGTCAATACAATTTAAATACATACTTCCGATAAGAAAGAAAGAGACAAGAAAATTGTTCTTTCATCCCTTTTTCGTAATCTCAATTTTGGTCCCCCTTCTTCCATACTTATGGTTTGGGGGACAAAATTCGAGAATATATTGTACAATGGTAGCTACCTTTCATGAAGCAAAAATCCATCCATATTTTTAAATAAAAATATTATATCCTTTTATATAAAACAAGTTGAAAATGAATAAAAATAAATCTATTAAATCAAGTTTTATTATTCGTCTTGGTACTATACATGAGTTGTATATTAAGTAACTATTTCCTAATTTGATCAATTTTATCCTTTTAATTTTGTCAGTTAGGAATCTATTAAAAGGCTGGACGGGTGCCCCTCAAATTTTTTTATTATAATGGCATTTTAGATCTTTTTAATTTAAATATTAGTTAAATAAGATTTTTTTCTCGTTCGATTTTTAAATTTAAATATAAAAAGTTTGAGGAGTGACAACCTAATTTAAGACTAAAAAAACGACTTTGGGCATAATCGAAAATATTACATTTTTTGTAACATTTTAGGTTCAACCGAAATTACTAGTAAAAATGTAATATTACTCAACCTAAAATGTTATATATTTTTATCACATTTACATTTGCGCCTCAAAATCATTGTATTTTAGTCTTATATTAAGATGCCACACAATAGAACTACCCACTTAAATAATCAATAGAGTATTTCTCTTTCAATATAAATCAAGTTAGTCCCCGTCAATGTTTGACCCTCGCTCCATCCTGAATTTAGTCAAATTGTCCTTTACTATCTTAGGTAATAATTGAAAATTTAAAATTCTAAAAGTATTGAAAATAAAAATCTATAATTTACGCACAATATTAAGTTGCCGTCAATGTAAAATTCTTGTTCCATCAAATGTTGAGCTGTTCGTTTAGAAGATGGTATCCCAAAGGATGCCGGTTCTAATGGAACTTGCTAAGCGGGGCGTGGTAGATTCTAATGCTTGTTTGTGTGTGTTCTGTAGGAAGGATATGGAGTCGATTAACCATCTCTTTTGTCACTGTAAAGTGACGTGGGGCGTATGGCAACGTGGTTTGAGAGTTGGAATATGCATTTTGTTTGCTCATCTTATGTGAAATCCTTTCTCATATCTTGGGCTGGGTGTTCAGTTTCAAGGTCAAGTATGAATCTTTGGATAATATCTTTTTTTTGGTTTGTCGTGGGTTATTTGGCGGTGTAGAAATGATGTGATTTTTAACAGTCGTAAAGTGTGCGTTAATTATATTCTAGAGTCGGCCAAGGCTATGATTGTGTTTTGGATCAAGTGCAAATACCCTGGTCTTTATCTTTCTACAGTTGATTTTTCCAGTTATCCAAATGGGGTTATTGCTTTTAAGTAGCTCGTAGGGGGTTGTGAATCCATACTGTTTTTCGTATGTCGCGTCGCTGTTTGGTGCATTTTGGTTGGGCTAGTTGATGGCTGAACGCTGGGTTCTTGTTGTTTTGCTTTGATCGTTTTGACGTAGGTGTAGTTGATGATTATGTTGTTAGGTTTTGAGGCAAGCGACTATGTTTTGTGCTGCCATGGTGTTAATGCATAGTAGGCTTGAGGGACTGTGAAGGCTGCTGGTCTGTTTCACAGCTAGGCTTTTTGTGTTTATGAAGAGTGGTTTGTTTGGCTCGCATAATCCAATCCTGCTGCGCCTTTGATTGTTGTTTCAATGTAGATCGTGTTTTGGAGTGTGGTGCTCTCGATCATTTGTCAACGTGTTTCTTCAGCAGAGGAGTTTTTCTGTTCTGCTTTGCCCGACGCAGTGTTCCTTCGGCATATGTTTCCCTTGCTGGTCAGATTGCGTTTGTCGGTGATGTTGTTTAATTTTATTTTGTAAGGTTGATACTTTGGTATTCATTTATTGGCGGCAATTGAGTGCAATTTTTTTCTTCTATTTAGATTTAGAGAGGTTTTTTTTAATGAGACCTCTATTTTAGTCTAGTTTTGTATGTATTCGCACAATATAATCATACAAAATACCCTTTACAATATATATATATATATATATATATATATATATATATATATATATATATATATATATATATATATATATATATATATATAACGACGTAATTTGATCTAACATGCTCGTCAAAATTATAAATTTCGACAAAATAGCAGTGATTCAATTAGTTAAAACTAATTTAAATTTTTTAAATTACTTTTTCAACTTTTTTATTGAATCGATGTTAAATCAATAATGTAATAGACTGAATTGAAAATTTGTGATATAATCAATTCAATCATCGATCTAATCTTATAATATTGCTATCAATTTAATTTAATTAATATATATATATATATATATATATATATATATATATATATATATATATATATATATATATATATATATATATTTGAATTACACTTTTCTTAAATTTTTTCACAACATAAGTCAAAACTTCTCACTAAAGATAATTTTGACCTAAAAATAAATATATGAACTAATTGAGTTAGACTATGAATCATGACTTCCAAAATTATAATTTGGATAGAATATAAATGATTCAACTAGTTGAACTAACTTTTATTTTTTTTAAATTATTTTTTATTGAACTGATGTTAAATCAACAATGTAATAGATTCAATCGAAAATTTGTGATCTAATCAGTTCAGTCATCGATATAATCTTATAATATTGCTATTTCAAATTTTATTATTCATACACAATAAATAATTAAACTCGAATTCCATAAATAAAAATAATTTTGAGATTACTGGACTACCAAGATGCTGAGGAAGAGCCCAAGTGAGTTTTATGAATACAATAATAATAATAATAATGAAATTAGATGGGCATCACTGCTAGATCAAGTTGACTTTTTTACCTTTGAGATGATCAAATTATTTCTGAACCGTCTGATGAGTGCGTCCCCACAAGATACACGTGCGCCAACCCATTTTTCCTTGGCTGCATATGAGAGCTGGCTATGGATTTACAGACCATCACATGCGACGTTGATGTCACATTTGAACCGATGCAATTTTCGTAAGGAAAAAATATTTAATTATAAAAGAAAATTAAATTTAAATATTTTTTTACAAATTCAATAAAAAGAGACGAAATTGGGATAAAGTATAAAAAATAACTATAAATAATAATAAAATAAAAATATAATTGTTAAATTATCAATTTAAATTTTAAATATTAAAAAGTTTAGAATCTATTTTAATTAATTTTAAAATTTATTAAATATTAACAATATTCAAATAAAATAAATAAAAATTTAATTTAATTCATCTAATTTCAAATTAATAAGACCTTAATAAGTATTTAAATTTTCTGACTGCCGGAAGTCTCCCACAGAAGCTGCTCTCAACCTGGCGTTGGGGGCAGCCTACTATCCTACCTCCCCTTACACAATTACATATGAGAATAGGGCCAGCTAATTTTTTTAATAAGTATTTAAACTAAAAACATTGAAGGGTTAATGCTTTAATTTTTTTTAAAGTTGAGGGACCTAAAAATAATAAAATCCAAGATTTTCTAGGATAAAGCTCACCATATATGTCGCTCGTCACTGAATGCGAAAATCTATATTTAAAATGGTTAATTCAATTTTAAATCCCTAATAATTTAAATTTTAATTAAATTAAACTTTGATCCTCTCGAAATTTTCTTTAATTGAAATAATTCTGAGGTGTTTAAGTGATTTGTTTCTATTAAGATTCATACCTAAATCCGTCTTTACCTAAACTCTAAATCGGATATGAAAAATTTAAAAAAAACTTATAAAATATCATTCTTAAATAAAAAAATATATATAAATGGTATGTAGGTTTTTTATACGAATATACTAAAAATTGATTACCAAAATAACATCCATTCAAAATTAATTCTCAATCTAACACCCATTTTTGTCACATAAGATAAAAACACATTTCGTAAGAAGAACATTCTCCACATAATAACCAAGTCAGCAAAAATGCTTCACCAATAATATAGATTTAGCATATAAAAATATTTAATTTTAATTAATATGAACCTAATTTATATTTTAGTAGATTTTAACTTAATGAAATTTAATAATATAAATGCATTGGTCATGATATATTGTAAATGTAAAAAAATAAAGGTAAAATGAAATAATATAAAAGAATTCACTTTAACTTTTAATATCACGTTGTTAAGAAAGAAAGAAAGAAAGAAAACCCCCAACATTTCACTGTTGCGTATATAAAAACCTCAACATTCCGCACGAATCAATTTACCTCAGTGGTTAAAGGAATCATTGTTGTTTTTAGAGGTCACGTGTTCAAACACCAACGACTGTAAGCGTGATTGAACGTTCATTATCATTTACTTATAACATATATTACTTTGTAATTAACTTTATCTTAATAAAAAGAAGAAGAAGAAAAACTCAACATTTTAATCATGTCTATATAAACTAACACAAATAATTTTTTAATTAATGAAACCAAGATATTCTAAATTATTTCTTTAGTCCTTATAATTTTATTTTTAAAAGAAAATTTAAAGTTACATTTTATTAAATACCAAGAAGAGGTAGGATTATTAAAATTGAGGAAAACACGTTTTACAAAAAAAATGTCTTCCGTGTTGATAATCACACAAGTAAAAGACGTTTTTTTTTTTGTAAAAAAGTGTTTTTGTTGATTAATATTATTTTAATAAAACGCGTTTTGTAGAAATTGTTTTCTTATTATGTGATAGAATCAATATTGGATCAAAAATTAATTTTTAATAAGTGTTATTTCAATAATTATTTATTTTTTACAGTATATTTGGATTAAAAAAAAGCCGAGTACGAAGGCATGGGCCAATTTTCATTTTCGATAGAGAATTGGGTCATGTGGTGGGTCCCGGAAAAACCTTCAGAAAACGTAATGTCACTGCCGCTGTTTTGTCGTTGTAATCTCTCATGGACATTGTTTGGGAAATTCCAAAAAATTGAATTTCAAATTCAACTCTTTTATATACATTTCTCTCTCCATTCCCCCCCCCCAATCATTTAGACATTTGAATATCTAATAATTATTTTTCTTTATTTAATTTTTTAAAATACACACGAATACTGTGATTTCGATAGTAAAAGAATTATTATTGTTCTTTGAGGTTTCAAATTAGAGCACAAAAAATACCAAGGATACGAGAGTTCAATGTTAAATGATTGTGAGTTATCTTTAAACATATATTATATTATATTTATCCCATATTATAAAAAAATTTAAATACATTTGAATATTTAAAATAAAATTATTTATTAAATTTTTTAACGAAAAGTTCTAAAAATGTAATTAGATAAAGACATATTTTTGTGATAGTTACTTCTAAAAATTATTTTAATAATTTATTCTTCATAAAGTGATTTTTGCTAGTTATCTCCTATGATAATTTTAGTGTTTTTAAATGATTCTTTTATGGTAAAGTATACAAAAATAACTCCCTACTCTATAGGGTGATATTTTATTAATTCTCTTAATTATTAAAAATTATAAAATAATTATTTAATTATAAAGTGTTATTTTGTTGAGTCTCTCAACTATTAAAAGTTACAAAATGATCACCGATTATTTAATATGTTCCAAATTTGTCATTTTTCATTAAAAAAATTGATAACAATCTGAGTTGGATGTTAACTTGTTAACTGAGGTATGATATTTTTTTTAGATTCTATGATCAAATTTTATCATATCTCAGTCATCAAACTAACATCCAGCTCAGGCTGCCGTAAATTTTTAACATAAAATGACGAGTTTGGAACATACTAAATAGTCGGGTGACTATTTTGTAACTTTTAATAGTCGATGAACTTAACAAAGCAATACCCTATGTTGAGAGATCATTTTATAACTTTTAATAGTAAATGAACTCAACAAAGCATCACCCTAAGTTTATTCTATTTTATTTTTCTTGCTTTTCGCATATTATTTTTATGTTTTTTCCCATTTGTTTATATGATAATTTCTCTACTGTACTTGTAGCAGATTATTTATCTAGTAAATATCATGATGATGTACTGTTCAGGGGGGTTTGGCGGTATACATGCTTATATACTAATTTAAAGAAGCTTGATATAATTAGATTTAGCAGAGAAAATATGTGTATCGTTAATTAAAAGAAGTATTATCTTTTTAGAGATTTTATATTCGAATAGTTGTGCATTTGCAGTTTTTTGTTGTCAATGGTTAAAAAAATCCTGAAAATATATTACATTGTAAGATTATTAGTATCTTCTGATTAAAGAAGATGTTTCATCTAGGGTTGTAAATGAGACGAGACAGATCGCGAGCTATTAGATATAAACTCATTCCAGTCAACACTCAAATCGAATAGATTTGACTCGGATTTTTAACGTGCCAAAGCGAGCCAATTGAATTTTTTAAATTAGATTATTA
Organism: Hibiscus syriacus; assembly: GCF_006381635.1. Taxonomy (NCBI): domain Eukaryota; kingdom Viridiplantae; phylum Streptophyta; class Magnoliopsida; order Malvales; family Malvaceae; genus Hibiscus; species Hibiscus syriacus. Next base: position 1,057,263 of record NW_024061971.1, on the reverse strand, counting down.
ATGATATTAACATTTATATGTTTTTTTAAAAATATAATATAACATTTTTATGTATTTAAAGTTTGAGTTTGAGATCGAATCGAGCTTTAATTTTTTATTTTGAGTTTGAGTCGAACTTATCAATTTTAAGTTCGTGAATTTTTGAATCGATTCAAACTTAATTCCAAAAATTTTAAATCAAATAGAACTTAACAATACTCGAACTCAACTTTACTCATTTACTATCAGTTTCGTCCCCTTTGATTTTTGGAAGAAATTGTTTGATCTTGAGCTTTTGGTAATAAACACTATGGGATTAAGTCGATGTTTGATTTATTTCGAACAATATTTTTAAATGGTCAATTTTACGTGTAGGTAGGTGTTGGATTTTCTATGGAAGATGATGAAAGGATTTAAGGAATAGATTATTTTTTTATTTTATTTTTTATTCACTTTTGAATTTTCATGTTTTAATTTTATGTTTTTATGAGGTTTTTGGATTATATTTCTAAGGGTGCATTTGGTTCACATAATGTAAGATTATCAGTGAGAATAAAAGATTATCAGGAATAGAGTTACTGAGAATGTTGTATTTTGTGTTTAGTTGGTTTAGTAAGAATGTAAGATTACCGTATTTGGTTAAAGGAATAAAAGATTATTAGAATGTATATTTAACCAAATTGTTCTTATTATATATTTGTTTTTTAACAAGTTGAATTCTACTATAATATTACTATAAGATATTTATATATTTTATTTAAAAAATTAAAATTCATAAAATTTATAAAATTTATATTTTACAAAATTGAAAATATAAAAAGGTTAAATGAAAGGGTAAAATTTTATTTTAACCACTGAACTTCATATAAAATTTTAATCATAGTTTTTTTTGTAAATATAAAATAGTTTAATGATAAATTTGTAATTTAACATTTGTAGAATTTTTATTATTCAATGACAGAATAATGATATTCTTGAAAGAGAAAATAACCTCAGTGACCGAAAATGCCTTATAATATACGATTTTAACTAATTTTTTTTGGATTTGCGAAAATGACCAATAAATTCGCAACGCGAACTCCAATTTCGCAACACAGTTTCCAAATTCGCAACGCGAATATGTAAATCGCAACACAGAAGTCAATTTCGCAACACATAAGTCAAATTCGCAAAGAACGTTTATTTTTGCAACGCGAATTTTATTTTCGAATTCGAAACACAATATTAATTTCGCAACACAAATGTAAACAAATATTATCACAAATCATAACCTAAAACCTTAAATCACAACTCAGTCCCGTCTCCATCTCTCACTCTCTACGGCAACATCCGTCCCCATCTCCGACGAAATCTGTCCCCATCTCCGACGAAATCCGTCTATCTCCATCTCTCAGAGCAACCCTCACAACCATTCACGGTCAGAAATGAAAAATCAACCACCGAGGGTTAGTTTTTTTAATCTCTTATTTTTATTTTGAAATTTTTGTATTATTATTAGATTTTTCTTATATTGATGATAAATTTACTGGTAATTTCAATATATATAGATTAATCATTTCACTGAGATTGCTTAGTAAATTCATTCGGTTGCTGCCAATACTGCTAAACTGTTTAGTCTTTAACCCTGTGAAGTTATTATTTGTCTTTGTTTTGTCTTTTTGTTTTAAGAAATGCAATTCATTCAAGTTTCAATTTGCAGAAGAATAGTTTTTGAAACTTAAATTCGCAACACGAAAATGAAAATTGCAACACCAAAATCGCAACGCGATTTTAGTTTCGCGTTGCGAATTTAATTTTTAGAAACTACTCTTATTCTGCAAATTGAAACTTGAATGAATTGCATTACTTCAACCAAAAAACAAAGACAAATACTAACTTCACAGTGTTGCGAATTTAAGTTTCAAGAATAAACTAATACTCTTTATGTTGTCCTTGAACCTGCACTAAACCTATATGTTGTCCTTTTAAATGTTATCTGATGCATTTTGTGAACTATGATGGAATAATGACTTGGGTGAATATCGTGCTAGGTTGAAACATATTTGGCTTTGTTTTCACTATTTAATATCATGTCTGTTTATAGTGTATAATTTTTAGTTTTTGGTATATCTAACTTGGTATGTTTATTGTTTTTGTAGAAATTTTTTTCGGCTCAATTGACCTTAAGGAATAAATTAAGCCTAGCCACTAAAATTGCGTCGACGCTTACATCTCTACAAAGAAAATTGTTTGAGGATACTTGCTTCAGGCCATGGCTGAAAGTACAACATCCGAGTGGAGATGCTATGTTGACACATTTGTTTCTTTAGACCATGACTAACGATCTACTCGAGAGGATACAACGTGGTGATGAAGAGATATGGTTTCATTTTCCTCTGGCGTATACTTGTTTTGGGCGGGAGAAGTTTTGCTTAATCACTGGTCTACGCTTCAGACACGGTGAAGTAACCCGGTACACTAGTCATATCTCCTGCCCATCATGGTTATCTCAGGTTTTTCATGAGCTGACAAAGTCGAAGCCGAGTTTACACGTCGACGACTTGAAGAGATTATTTGTTAAAGATGGTTTTACTCGGATGGATGACCTTGATGTTGTCCGAGTATGCCATTTATTACTTTTGCATGTCGACTTTTTAGGCAAAGATGGCAGACAACCTATTTCTGAGGACCTAATATTATTGGTAGAGGACCTAAATGCATGAAACCTATTTTTGTGGGGTTCATATATATGGAAAGAAACCTGGAAGAAGTTGTCGTCTGCCTTTAAGGACTGAAAAAGTTTGTGGGGCGATGATTCTAAATACACTTTGGCAGGCTTTATTTGGGCCTTTAAGGTAAGAATTTTTATATAATGTTTCCAAATTTATAATTAATTATTTAACAATTACTAATGTTTGTGTATTATATTGTTTGTAGATTTGGATATTTGAGGCTTTTCACAACATGCTGACATATGTGATAAAAAATTCAAATGATATTCCCAGGGTTATTACCTAGAGGAGGATCCGCCTGTTGGATTGGGAAGAGTTACTACCATATACGACGATGAATGATGTAAGTTAACACACAAATAGTACCATATATAAACAAGTTATTATTAGTACACGTTTAACTTTGTTTGAGCTTTTATATTTGTTAGGAGGCCAACTATCCATTATAGAGGCATACACCCACAGAGGCTGAGCTTGCCACTGATTGGTGGCAAGCTAGTAAGCGGTTTTTTTATGGGACGGATGATGATCACCCCCACTTCGAGAGCCATCACTTGATCGGGCCAATTCTACAGCTCGACACCCAGAGCCATCACCTGATTGAGCCTCTTCTCTATCTCCACCATCACCTATTCCATCACATTATCGAGCCTCTTCTCCACCATCACCTCATGATAGGCGACCGACAAAGAGGTCACGATATTTATCTCCCTGTTCTCCACCTCCACGAGATGAGTTAGGGGAGTTACGTGATGAGGTCGGTGCTTTGCATCATGAGGTCGATACTTTACGTGAAGACAATGGTGTATGGCGTGATGAGGTACAATCTTTACGTGGTGAGGTGGATGTTTTACGCGATGACAATGGTGCGCTACATGGTGAGTATCTACTTCACGTGATGAGGTAGCCGCTATACGTGAGATTGTTTCATCATTGCAGAATGAGGTTCACACTCTACGCAATAAGGTAAATATGTTTAATACTATACTAAAAAATGCAAATAACCTTTTTTTGACATTATTTATTTATTTATTTATTTACTTATTTATGTATTAATTTATTTTCAGCGGCCCGATAAGGTAGATGCTTTATGTCGAGTTTTTCTTGCACGACAGGGTTCACGCATCAGACGTCGTACACGTGTCATTACGTCTCCTTTCACCCCACTAGTGCCAAGACTCCGTAAGAAGAAGCCCGATTCACATGTCATCGTTCAAGAGGCGCCTCCTATCGTTCAAGAGGCCCCTCTCATCGTTCAAGAGACCCCTCCCACCGTTCAAGAGGCCCCTGTCATCATTCAAGAGGTCCGTCCCACCGTTCAAGAGCCCGTTTCACATGGCGTCATATGTCGACATATTGTTAAACCCCCCTCTTGTGCCCGATATGATGGATGCGAGTTGGATTTTGTATGAGTTACCAACCAGTACCATTCCTCAACATGATAGGGAAACACTACCGAACACAATTACGGATAATACCCTTTGGGCTAAGACTGCAGTTGATTTTTATCTACATGAGCGGAGCCAGGGGTATTATTCTGACATATGCAAACTCGACGATGTTATGCATTTGTTTCTTAATCGGTCTTGGTGGGGTATTTTATTAGGGGTTTAAGATAATGTCTATTTCGAAGGGGGAGTAAGTCTTATATTCTTCTTATATTGCATTTTGATTAATTTTTTTAAAATTTATTAATAAATTCACTAATATATGTATTTTTTTTATAAAACATCATATTGATGCATGTGTGTCACGTCTTCCAATAATAAGGAAATTGAAGAAAATAAAAAATACTCGATGGACTATTATGCCGACGTCTTTTCACGTAGCTCACTTGAAGGATCCGAGAGATTCTTCATATATTTTGGATAATGGAAAAACTAAACTTTATCCTGCGTGGTAGGAGGTCGATAAGGTAGTATTTATTTTTGAATATTTTAAAGATGTTCATAAATTTTATTTGATGTGCGCAATTATTTATGATTGCAGGTGTTTATCCCTATTTTGGAACGTCATCATTGGCTTCTCATCGAGATTCAGCTCCCATCCTTGAAGACAATAGTATATGACAGCATGTTGAATTACATACCATTGTATGATTTGAGAGATATTATTTGTAAGGGATAGAGCGCTCATTTGGCGAAATACTTGGGCGTGATTGATTATTGATCTAATTCTGGAAACAAGAAGCCATAAAAGTTCAAAGTTACAATGATCAGAGATGATACCGTGTCACAACAAACGGAGGGAGCCAGAGGGGATTGTGGTCCTCTTGTATGCATGTGCTTGGAACGTTTGACGACAGGAAGTAAATAGTTTCTACCTCCTACATATAGAGATAGAGGTGCAGTAGGGTTGTGGTTTCAACATTTTATGGCTCGAGCAACATATGCGAGACGTTGCCTACCTGCATCCGCTTGCTGAAAGTGTGTATAAACAATTGGTAAGTTTGAGCAAGTGTTGTTAATATATATACTCTTTGTTGGTTTGAAAATGTTTGGTTAAGTACTTAGAATTCAATAATTTACTGTTTGTTGGTTTTATATGTGTAGAAAGTGTTGTTTGAGCAAATGTTTGGTTTCTGCAGGTTAATCCTGAAGTGAGCTGCATGAAATTGATGTATTTGTGCATAAACAACTGTCTGGGGTACACTTTTTTTTGCTTAATAAGAATTATTAAGAATTATTTTTTACTTGTTTAATTGATTTGTAAAAGTTGATTTGTTTAATTGATGTGTAAATAAGAATTATTTTTTGCTTGTTTAATTGATTTGTAAAAGTTGATTTGTTGTTTTAAATTCAACATGCATTATGTTGAAGGAAAAAAAGACCTGTTGAAGGTATACTTTCGCAACGTGAAAGTCAAATTCACAAGGCGAAAGTCAAATTCGCGTTGCAATTTTCAGTTTGCAATTTCGCGTTTCAAATTTGACTTTCGTAACAATCGCATCGTGAGAACCACGTTGCGAATTTGACTTTCACGTTGAGAATTTGAATATCGCAACTCGAAAATTGTAATGCGAATTTGACTTTCGCAACAATCGCAATAAAAAATCGCAACGAGAATTTGACTTTCGCGTTGCGAATTCAAGGAAAACACCTTCAGAAAGATAACAGACAATAATCTGATAAGTGATAACAACTGAACAGATCATAGCAATGTTCAAACTCAAGTTACAATGAATGTCGAACTGAAAATGTATGCATTCACACATAAAATACACATAATACAACATTTGCATTTAAAAATCACCTAAGTTAATAAGTCCCAAAAGGTGAAGCCGGTTGTGATTGGGATTTTGATAGCAATGTTCAAACTCAAGTTACTAATGAATGTCTAACTGAAAATGTATGCATTCACACATAAAATACACATAATACAACGTTTGCATTTAAAAATCACTGTTGAAAACATTTTGATATTTCGATATAACAAATTAAGATAAATGAATTTTAAGATTTTCCAATAAGGTTTTCTAAGTATATTCGATATAATTATTCGAATATCAAAATATTACTCCAAATCTTTTAAAAGTCATTTTTAATCCTTACTCAAGTGTAAAATTAAGTTTTAATCTTAAAATAATTTCAAAACAATTTTACAAGGTATTTCGAACCGTTTCAAAGCAAAAAATTCCATAATGTCCAGTAGGAACCGATTCCCCCCGAATGGTTTTGCTCCGAGAAATTCCAGTATGCTCGGAAGGAACCGATTCCCCCCAGTGGGTATAGATTTCCCCCAGGGGGTATCGATTCCCCCCTGTTTAACGGCCGAAATATTTGAATTTTACACTTAGGGAACCGATTTCCCATGAGGGGTACCGATTCCCCCCACGCTCCAAACAGTTGTATTAATGGTTTTTACACTTAAACGGCTCCATTGACTCCACTAATCATCCCCAACATTCAGAATCAATTGAGGGAGTATTTAAACAAGTTCTGAAGCCTTTGATCAACAAGAAATCATAGAGAAACAAGAGAGAAAGCATCAAACACCAAGTTTGTGCAAATCAAGCCAATTTTCCTTTCAATATTCATTTTGCTTTCAAGAACACCATTTGTGCTCATTTGTAATTATTTTTTAGTGTTCTTTTCTTATTCTAGAATTGTGCAAACATCTTACCTTGTGAGGTTTTCCTTGTAAGTTTGCAAATTTGTGTATTTCTCTTTGAAAAAGAGTGTGCTCAAGAATTTGGGGTATAATTCTTGAGGGAGTTGTAAGGTTACTCTTTGTCCTCAAAAGAAAGAACAAATTAGTGAATTTGTTGAAAAATCCTTAGTGTGGATAGCTAAGGTAGTGGACGTAGACTTTGGTTGAGAAAGTCGAACCACTCTAAATCGCTGTGCAATTACTTTCAATTTTCTGCAAAAGCTTCCACCAAAATTTTAATTGCCAATTCACCCCCTCTTAGTCGATTCCGTCAATCGATTAACTCAACAATTGGCATAAGAGCCTAACTCATTTGAAGGTTTAATCGCCTCTTTAGTTGATCCGGGAAGAGTTAAATCAATAAAGATGGCGTATACTTCCGGTTCATTCTCCATGGAAGAATCCAGACCTATTGACATGCCTCCACACTTCAATGGAACAAATTATCATCATTGGAAGAGGTGTATGATGATATTCATCAAAGCATTTGATATGGAAGCTTGGATGATAATCAAGAAAGGATATTCCTCTCCTACTAAGAAGGCATAGAAGTGGAGTGTTCAAGAACGGAAGGAAGCTCAACAAAACTCAAAGGCTATGCACATATTGTGTTGTGCAATTGATCCTAATGTATATAAAGGAGTTTCTTCTTGTTCAAGTGCCAAGGAAATGTGGGATAAGCTTGAGGAGATCTATAGAGACAAGGAAGAAGAAGAACCAATAAAAGTGATGTCTCTATTAGCTCTCACAGCCAAAGGTATCTTCTAACTCAAATATATCAATTCAAAATCTTTTAATGAGTTACAAGATGCTTATGATAAATTATTTTCGGAGTTTGAGACCATGAACTCCAAATACAATAAATTGATTTCTAAATTTATTGCTAAAAATGATATTCTTTTGAAAGCTAAAACAGACTTGGAAAATCAAAATGAAATGTTGAGAAAGGAGTTAGAGCTTTCAAAAATAAAATCTGAAAACATTGGAAAAGAAATTTTCAAATTAAACAAACTTCTTCTAGAAATGAAAATTGATTTTGAAAATCAAAATGAAATCTTGAAGAAGGATTTAGAACTCTCAAAAATGAAATTTGAAAGTATTGAAAAAGAAAATTTCAATTTGAAAGATAAGCTTGAATGTTTAACAAGAGAAAAAGAGATCATTCTAAATAATTCATCTAGTTCAATAATGACAATATGTTCACATTGTCATTATCATGGTCATAAGGAACATACTTGTCCTTTAAAGAAAGGAAAACGATTTAAAATTAGACAAATATGGGTTCCAAAAGGAACAAGAGGCATTAAAACTAATTTTCAAGGATCCAAAGCAATTTGGATACCAAAATCTACTTAAATGTCTCTTGTAGATGTGTAAGAGCAATGGTGATAAAGATGATGATATTCAATATGCTCTAGCCACACATAAAAAGGGAATGGGTAACCTCTAAACTTAATGTTTTTATTATTTGGTTGCTCATTTAGTTTATGCATGCATGAGGTTTTAAAATGTTGAATTATGTTTTCTCTCATGTATGTGAAAAATATTGTATGATGAACATGGTAAATTTTGGTAATGTTTTATAAACTCTAGTTCATCATATTAATTTTTGGTCAAAATTGTTTTTAAAATGTAATTGATATCTCTTTAACAATTGATATCGATTTTTTTTCAAGAACTTTGGTTTTGCAAAATTTTGACCTGAAATGTTTCTTAATGTTTATGCATAGATTTTTTGTTTAAATATTATAAAGTTTTAATGCATAACATTTTCAAAAACTTTATGCATGTGCTCTTGATCTCTATAATCAACATTGCATAATGTTTTATATGTGAATGGGTTAAAAGCATAATCTTTTGAAAAATAAATTTGATAAAAGATACAATGTTTTATTTTAAATGATTGCAAAATTGATTGACATTGCATCTATTTTCGATTATGCTTGTTGGTCATAAAATAGGGATATATACATGATGCATTTAGATTTTATTAATATGACTATTTTGTGCCTAGTTGCTAGGGATGAACATGATAACTTGTTATGGCATAGGAGACTAGGACATGCTAGTATGAGTGTTTTACAACGGTTAGTTCGAGGAGAATTGGTTCGAGGGCTGCCTAAACTAAAATTTGATAATGATAAAATTTGTGATGCTTGTGCTAAAGGAAAACAAAAGAGAATTTCTTTTAAATCCATTAATGATGTATCAACTAGTAGAGTATTGCAACTGATCCATTTAGATCTTTTTGGGCCATCTAGAACTACTAGCTTGGGTGGAAAACAATATGCATTTGTCTTGGTAGATGACTATTCTAGATATACTTGTGTTCTATTCTTAAGTACTAAAGATGAAGCATTAGAAAAATTCATCACGTTTTCAAAAGTAATCCAAAACAAAAAAGGTTACTCTATAACTAGTGTTAGGAGTGATCATGGAACTGAGTTTGAAAATCTTGGATTTACTGAGTTTTGTAATTCTAATGATATTAGCCATAATTTTTCAGCACCTAGAACCCCTCAACAAAATGGAGTTGTTGAGAGGAAAAATAGAACTTTAGAAGAAATGGCTAAAACCATGCTTTGTGAAAATAATTTGCCAAAATATTTTGGGCGGATGCCACAAATACCGCTTGTTATGTTGTAAATCGAGTAATGATTAGGCCTATTTTAAAGAAAACTCCATATGAAATTTTCAAAAATAAAAAACCTAACATTAGCTATTTTCATCATTTTGGATGTAAATGTTTTGTTTTAAACAACGGTAAAGAAAACCTTGGCAAATTTGATGCTAAAAGTGATGAAGGAATTTTTCTGGGTTATTCCTTAAATTCTAAAGCTTATCGAGTATTTAATAAAAGAACTTTAGTTGTAGAAGAGTCTATATATGTTGTTTTCGATGATAATCTCCTTCCGAGGAAGGATTCTTGTGTTAATGATGATGTAGATATTATAAATACAAATGACGTTAGACATGACGTTGGAGAATCATCATCAAAGGAAGAAACGAAAGATGAGGAAACTCATGATCCTCTCGAGAATCCAACCATTGAAGAAAGGGAAGTATCTTATCCAAGAGAGTACAACTATGTCAAGGATGGTGAGATTATAGGTGATCCATCCAAAGGGGTAACAACTCGATATTCTCTTAGAAATATTTGTAATTATGTTGCATTTATTTCATGCATAGAGCCTAAGAATATTAAAGAAGCATTAAATGATGAACATTTGATTATGGCTATGCAAGAAGAGTTAAATCAATTTGAGAGAAGTAAAGTATGGACATTACTTGAAAGGCCTAGTAATAAATCTACTGTAGGTACTAGATGGGTATTTAGGAATAAGCTTGATGAAGTGGTAATATAGTGAGAAACAAGGCTAGACTTGTTGCTCAAGGGTATACTCAAGAAGATGGCATAGACTATGATGAAACATACGCTCCCGTAGTTAGGATGGAAGCAATTAGAATGTTATTAGCATTTGCATGTTTTCATGAATTTAAAATTATATCAAATGGATGTTAAAAGTGCATTTTAAATGGTTTTATAAAAGAAGAAGTGTATGTGGAACAACCTCCAGGTTTTGAAGATTCAAAATTTCTGAATCATGTTCTTAAATTGACAAAAGCACTTTATGGTTTAAAACAAGCTCCTAGAGCTTGGTATGAAAGATTATCAAACTTTTTAATTGAAAAAGGTTTTTCAAAAGGGAAGGTTGACACTACATTGTTTTTAAAGCATAAAGGTAAAGATTTATTAGTAGTTCAAATTTATGTTGATGATATAATATTTGGTTCTACTAATGATGTTCTTTACCAAGAATTTTCTAAGCTAATGCAAAGCGAATTCAAAATGAGCATGATGGGGGAGCTCTCATTTTTATTGGGACTTCAAATCAAGCAAAGAAAAGATGGCATCTTCATCAATCAAGCTAAGTACGTAAAAGATATGCTCAAGAAATTTGGACTGGAAAATGGAAAGCCTCATGACACTCCAATGAGCTCTTTAACAAAGCTTGACTTAGATGAAGGAGGTAAATGTGTAGATGTTAAATTATATAGGTCAATGATTGGATCTTTACTTTATCTAACTGCAAGTAGACCGGATATTATGTTTAGTGTTTGCTTATGTGCTAGATTTCAATCATGCCCTAAGGAATCACATTTACTAGTTGTTAAGAGAATCTTTAGATACCTTAAGGACACTCCTAGTTTAGGACTTTGGTATCCTAGAGACTCTAGCTTTAGCTTGCATGCCTTTTCTGATGCGGATTATGGAGGATGCAAATTAGATAGGAAAAGCACCTCCGGTACATGCCAATTCCTTAGAAATATGTTGATTTCTTGGTTTTCAAAGAAACAAAATTGTGTTGCATTATCTACCACTGAAGCGGAATACATTTCAACCGGTAGTTGTTGTGCACAAGTTTTATGGATGAAACAACAACTTTTTGATTATGGAATTGAAGTAGGTACTATTCCTATTAAGTGTAACAATACTAGTGCTATTTGTCTCACTAAAAATCCCATCCAACACTCTAAAACTAAGAACATTGAAGTTAGACATCACTTCATTAGAGACCATGTCGTTAAGGAAGATGTAGCTCTAGAATTTGTTAATACTTTGCACCAATTAGCGGATATTTTTACAAAACCCTTAGATAAGGAAAGATTTTGGACACTTAGGAGAGAATTAGGTTTAACTGATCTATCTTCACTTAGTATTTAAAAATAATTTTTAACACTTTTAAGAATAAATAAAAAAGGCTTAAAATAATATTTTTGATTGCATTTTTGTTATTAGTTAGGGGGAGTTTATGATTATTAGTGAAAATTAATTTTCTGTTCAAATGATGTTTAATGACAAATTTGATTGTTTGAACATAGTTAATTTTTGAAATATGAGTTGCCAATACCACTAGGATTAATTAATTTAGCACTATTGGATATTTAAAATACATATTTTTTAAATATTTGCAAGAGGGAATTGATACCCCCATAAGGGAACCGATTCCCCCTTTGAATGGGAACCGATTCCCTCATTGAGGGAATCGATACCCCCAATGGGTTCTGGATACATCACGACCAGAAAACTCATTCTCTCTAAACCTCTCTTCTTTCTTAAACTTCGTTCATCCTCTCTTTCTCTCTAAATCTCCATTTTTGCCAAAATCATCAAATACAAGTCAGAATTAGATCGTTCTTCAACTTCTAATCCTTGCAAACAACATCACATTCTCATAAAATCCAAATTTTCAAGGTAATATTTCAAAATCCTCTATTTCATTGATTTTTGAACTTAAGACTAGTTTTGATTAGTTCTAAGATTAACATTACATCGAGCATTTGTTATATGATGATTTTACAACCAATTTCGTCAAAAACACTCAATTTTTCAAAACTATTTTTAAATTTCGAAATAAAAAAATCAAAAATTGTTGCTTTAATTGATGTTTTTGATTCAATTATGTTTTCATAAAAACTATACGTATTATGATTTTCAAACATTATTTTCCAAATAGTTTTTTAAAACATTGCCCTTTAGGATTCGGTTTAGAGAACCTTGAAATATTGAGGACTCATTTGAGTTTTGGGTTTGATTATATTGCATAAATGTGTTTAAATTTACAGGTTACATATTATATTCTGATTCTTAAACCATGTCAAATCCTAAATGACCTAGGACATTGTCTAGTAGCTCAAGTTAAAATCGACCTCTTATTCCTCCACCCAATCCAAATAACCCAAATATGACCATTATGAACTCTTGTTTCAACGTAACTGGTTGTGGACAAGATCTATACCATATGTACCATACTTGTTTTGAGTCATACAAAATATGGGAAGTGTGTATCCCTTCGATCCAAGCTATAGAAGATATGGACTTCCAATATCTTTCTACTCTTAAATCCTAGAAGTTTGATAAACTCTTTAAACTCAAACCTTTGGTTTATCATCAATTAGTCTGCATTTTTTCTATTCCAATGTTGTATGTGTCCAAAACGAGCGCCGATATGAAACTATAGGAATTCGATCCTATCTTTGAGGACAATTCATTTTTATTGACTCCGACACAATCGCTACCCATTTTGGACTAGATAACTCAGGTTTAAAAAGAGACTGTGGATTCACCCTATAAGTCTAAGGATAGTGAGAGTACCCTAAGAACTCATCGTGATAGATTGCTTCATTATTTGATCTCTTGGTGGTTTAGACCATCCGGAGATAGGTACTCCTCCCTTAGGAACATATATATATGGTGGATATATTGTATCCAACATAAAAAGAAGATTAATCTGCCACAGATCATCTTTAGTGAGTTTCCATAAACATTGTTCCTTCTAAGAATATAGAAACCTTGGTTTTTGGTTGTCTCCTTAGTAATTTATTTATCAAACTCGGTCTTTGGGTCAATGGGTTTATCATCCCGAACTCAGAACTTTGAATTGTGAAACATTTTGATGTTCATGGATTATTTTATTTTGGATGTTTGAATTTGTTGGATAATTGGATATTTGAACTAACATGCTTATATATTTGGTTTGGTTTTAACTTTCATTTTGAGCTTAATGTTTATTTTTGCATCTTTAGACATATATGGCCAATTATCCATTACATGTTTATGAATATTGAATTATGGAACTAATAACTAACGTTTCTCTTGATTGTGATCTTAGCAGCTTAAGCTATATATAATCAATTGGCTAAATGATTTCAAAACCTTGTTTAAACTCTATTAAAATGTCTTTTTGATTTAACAAAAGGGGGGAGAAGTGTTAAAGTAAGGGGGAGTAATTTTTCAAAAACGTCGTTTTTGATTTCAAAATCTTAAAATTACTAAAATGTTTTGTTATATCAAAAAGGGGGAGATTGTTGAAAATATTTTGATATTTCGATATAACAAAATAAGATAAATGAATTTTAAGATTTTCCAATAAGGTTTTCTAAGTATATTCGATATAATTATTCGAATATCAAAATATTACTCCAAATCTTTTAAAAGTCATTTTTAATCCTTACTCAAGTGTAAAATTAAGTTTTAATCTTAAAATAATTTCAAAACAATTTTACAAAGTATTTCGAACCGTTTTAAAGCAAAAAATTCCAGAATGTCCAGTGGGAACCGATTCCCCCCCAAGGGGGTACCGATTCCCCATGAATGGTTTTGCTCCGAGAAATTCCAGTATGCTCGGAGGGAACCGATTCCCCCCAGGGGGTATCGATTCCCCCCGTTTAACGGTCGAAATATTTGAATTTTACACTTAAGGAATCGATTCCCCATGAGGGGTACCGATTCCCCCCACGCTCCAAACTGTTGTATTAATGGTTTTCACACTTAAACGGCTCCATTGACTCCACTAATCATCCCCAATGTTTAGAATCAATTGAGGGAGTATTTAAACAAGTTATGAAGCCTTTGATCAACAAGAAATCATAGAGAAACAAGAGAGAAAGCATCAAACACCAAGTTTGTGCAAATCAAGCCAATTTTCCTTTCAATATTCATTTTGCTTTCAAGAACACCATTTGTGCTCATTTGTAATTATTTTTGAGTATTCTTTTCTTGTTCTAGAATTGTGCAAACATCTTACCTTATGAGGTTTTCCTTGTAAGTTTGTAAATTTGTGTATTTCTCTTTGAAAAAGAGTGTGCTCAAGAATTTGGGGTATAATTCTTGAGGGAGTTGTAAGGTTACTCTTTGTCCTCAAAAGAAAGAAAAAATTAGTGAATTTGTTGGAAAATCCTTAGTGTGGATAGCTAAGGTAGTGGACGTAGACTTTGGTTGAGAAAGTCAAACCACTCTAAATCGATGTGCAATTACTTTCAATTTTCTGCAAAAGCTTCCACCAAAATTTTAATTGCCAATTCGCCCCCTCTTGGTCGATTTCGTCAATCGATTAACTCAACAATCACCTAAGTTAATAAGTCCCAAAAGGTGAAGCCAGTTGTGATTGGGATTTTGATAGCAATGTTCAAACTCAAGTTACTAATGAATGTCTAACTGAAAATGTATGCATTCATAAATAAAATACACATAATACAACGTTTGCATTTAAAAATCACCTAAGTTAATAAGTCCTAAAAGGTGAAGCCGGTTGTGATTGATATTTTGATAGCAATGTTCAAAATCAAGTTACTAATGAATGTCTAACTGAAAATGTATGCATTCACACATAAAATACACATAATACAACGTTTGCATTTAAAAATCACCTAAGTTAATAAGTCCCAAAAGGTGAAGCCGGTTGTGATTGGGATTTTGATAGCAATGTTCAAACTCAAGTTACTAATGAATGTCTAACTGAAAATGTATGCATTCACACATAAAATACACATAATACAACGTTTGCATTTAAAAATACCTAAGTTAATAAGTCCCAAAAGGTAAAGCCGGTTGTGATTGGGATTTTGATTTTGATTGCGATTTTGATTTTGATTTCCTTTTGCTTGGTACCATATGAGCTTTGGATTTTAATGAGGATCCATATTTTGGTAGAGGAAAAGATGATTGTGATGGCACTGGTGATCCACATGTCGATATCCAAACATGATCAACATTAAATGATTTCATTCTACAAATTGTAAATTAATTTAGTAAACAAACGAGCTAGAAACTATATATCATCACTAACTTATAGAAGAACATACCTTTATTAAGTTGATAGTTGATAATTTGGGAGAGAAATCATTAAAAATTATATAGAAATAAATTATGTAAAAAAATGCATTATGAATATTATCCATTTCATCCAGCTCATGAAGATAGGATAATCGTTAATCGAAACAGTCTGAGAGAAACATAGCTGATGTAGAAGCAGCTGCATATTTAAAATCTTGAAGGCGGTCCATTTGGTTCTCAAATAATTAAAGCATCGGAAGAATTTCGGACTTATGATTTGGGTGGTACTCGTAAGCATTTCAGACTTATTTTTTGTTATTATTACAAGTTGTAGCCCTCAATTATCGGGATTTTTAGTTGTCATTTGTTGCATTTCCCGTATACCACCCAGATCATACGTCAGAAACGTTTCTGACGCTTTAACTGTTTGAGAACCAAATGCATCACCATTGAGATTTTAAATCTGCAGCTGCTTCTACATCAAGTATGTTTAGCTAAGATAGTTTCAGTTTAGGGTTAAACTACCTTAGTGAGATAACTGAAATGGATAATATCCGAAAGGCATTCTTCGAATATCCAATCTTCATGCTTGTTAACTAAAAATTACGATGATCGAGACTTCCCTCGCGTTTAAAGTTGGAAAAAAACAATGGAAATTAGGAATAATCAATGATAACATGCATATTGGCTAAGTTGTTCCATTGAGTAAGTTATTGTTTGGATGGAACAAAGGCTTGGGCTAATATAGTGGAGCCGAAATTTATATTGAAATTCAAACTCAAATTTAAATTTAAATTCAAACTCCAATTACATATGAAATGAATTTGAAATGCAGTGTTAAATTGAACATGGAAATTGCATAATTGATTCATACTGTTCAAGTAACATGCTTTATGAACCATCAAGCTAAAAGACAATATTGATTGAGTTCAAAGCTGAGTTGTGAGTTGATGGGGTTGTCACACTTGTCACATGGTGGGAATAAAGTACTTACATGGAAGAGATAGATTGTTTTGTTATGCACTGCCCATCACATCTGAATGAAAATATACATACAATATAATCAAACCAAAACATACATACACAACAAATTTATACATAACAATGTTCAAATAATGTACCCACAACAACGAAATTAATTCGATGAAAAAAGTTATTTCTAACGAAGTCCGAAACATTAATTTCCAAATAATGTACCCATAACAATGTTCAAATAATGTACCCACAACAATGTTTAATTGATTTGTTGTTTAATTTTCAATATGCATTATGTTGAAGGTAAAAAAGACCTATTGAAGGTACACTTTCGCAACGCGAAAGTAAAATTCGCGTTGCGATTGTTGCGAAAGTCAAATTCGCAACGCGAAAGTCAAATTTGCATTGCGATTTTTGCGTTGCGAATTTGATTTTCACGTTGCATATTTGACTACATAAAATACAACTGAAAAAGATAAAAGACAACAATCTGATAAGTGATAATAACTGAACAGATCATTGCAATGTTCAAACTCAAGTTACTAATGCATGTCTAACTGAAAATGTATGCATTCACACATAAAATACACATAATACAACATTTTCATTTAAAAATCACCTAAGTTAATAAGTCCCAAAAGGTGAAGCCGGTTGTGATTGAGATTTTGATTTTGATTGCGATTTTGATTTCCTTTTTCTTGGCACCATATGAGCTTTGGATTTTGATGAGGATCCATATTTTGGTAGAGGAAAAGATGATTGTGATGGCACTGGTGATCCACAGGCCAACCTTGTATGACCACTTTCCTTGCACTGACTACAGGTTGATATCCTCTTCTCTTCACCCTTAGGCGGTATACGATCATGGTTTTTTGGTCGGCCAGGTAGTCTGCAGTCCATGACTGGTGGCAAAACTGTTTGTAAGTCATTTGGTGTGTCATACTCAGAAGGATGTGGAATAGGGTAGACAATCTCGACATAAGTCTGTCGATATACTTCTGTAGTGTAGCAATCCATAGCATATGCGCTTGAATCATCTTGGTTTAGATAAAAGCAACTTTTATAACATAGCCACACATATAACCAGATGTTTGCCATTTCATACAACTACACGTCTTTGTATTTAGATCGATAAGACCATTTATGTTATTATCCAATACTTCAAACAAAGTGTTTGAACATGATTCAACTCTCCATGACGTTGACTTCACAACACGTTTCGTTATCTTCTTTTCAGTCCATGGTGTAACACGACGTTTCAATGTTCCTGTAAATTTAAATAAATAATCCTTAGTAAAATATATATTAAATATGATAAGTTATGAATTAAAAGAAATAATACCTGCATGGTTTCTTTTCTTGTAGTTCGACTGTTGAATAGAGGCTCGAAAAAACTCCATTAACATAGTAATGGGTAATTTTTGGGAATGGCGACTTAGAGCGTTGATTGATTCTGCACTATTAGACGTCATGAAACCATATCTTGCTCCAAGTTATTGTACTCTTTACCATCTTTCAAACCCAACATCTTCTAGTGTTTGAGCACATTGAGGCAAAACACGTCTTAAACAATTTATATGCTTATTAAAATCCACTTCCCGATAAGTTTTTACAGCATTCCAGTATATCTATTTGTGATTTTTTATACCAGCAGACCTTGATTTTAGATTTATGTACAAATGAACACCACAAAGTTCATGAAAAGCATATGGGAAACACCTTCTAACTGCATTGTCAATTGAGTTTGCCCTATCGGATATGATTGTCAGATTGCTAATAGGACCTATGCAATCCTTAAGATGCCCCATAAACCATGTCCATGAATAAAAGGTTTCAGATTTGCCAACCCCGTAAGCTATTGGAAGTATCCCATTATTAGCATCCATGGCTACTGCTAATAAGTTTACTCCAAGGTATCGACCTTTCAAATGTGCTCCGTCAACTATAATAACTGGGCGCATGCAAGTAATAAACGAACGTATCTATAAAATAATATACATAATAAATATATTCATTTAAATGTGAAATGCATATAACTAACAAAAATGAGTCAACAAAATTATAATGATTTACTAACCGCAGTACCAATGGCGATAAACAACAACTCAAAGCGTCCATCTCTATCTGTTTTGATATGAGTTACCGACCCAGGATTTTCAGCTTTAAATTGTGACAATAAGCCAACAGTTGGGCAAACAATGCTTCTAGCGACTCCCTCAACAATTCCAAGGCATAACATTTGGCTCTCTAAGCTTGAGAATATGAGATACTAATCTTGAACCGAGCATTCATGTCAGTCATAATTTCATATCCCCGATATACTCTGCCATTAAAAAACATTAACTCAGCCAGAAAATCACCCAACACCTTTTTGTTTGCCTATCTATGGTGAGGAAAAACTTGGGTTCTTGAACATGTATGTTTATCAATAAAAGTCCTAACTTGAAACATTTCGCAATCTTTTATCCTCTTTGCAATCATACGCCACGTACAGTTTTTGTAAATCATACACCTTGTTTCGAAACGATCTTTGCTTGATTTGTTAACTTTTAGTTGATAGCCATCTTCCACACATTTCGTATACAAAGCTATCTTCAAGTCTTCCTTTGTATCAAAACAATCATCTTTCTTGATACGAATAACTTTTGTGTAACAATCAACTACTATATTTACCAACTCTTCTTCCGGTTTCTGAAGTAATTCTGGCATATTCCAGTTATACTCCCGTGGTATTTTCTTCTTCTTTTTTCTTCGGGGACTTCTTGTTCTTCTTGTTCTTCTTCTTCAGGGTTATATGAATTACAAAATGGATGTTCAACATGTTCATTCACAGTCGTAACTTCCTCCTCATTATCATCAACAACATCTTCCTCGGCAGCGACTGTTTCATCATTAAAATTCGGGTATTGATCAATATCAAAATCATTACACGCAGGGTTTGTTTCTTCTTCTAAAAAATAATCAAAATCCGAGTATTGATCAAGATCAAAGTACGGGTATTGATCAAGATCAAATTTCGAATACTGACTAGTACTTACAATTTTTTCTGTTGGCTCATCATCTTCTAACTGGTTAATACGAAAACTGGAATTTGGTGCTGATAGTTGATTGAGATTTGGATTAGGAAAAGGTTGTGGGTTTTGAGATTGTGTTTGATATTGGAAATATGGTGAAACAAAATTTTCTTGGTCATGAAATTGTAGTGGAACCATTAAATTTTGAGGTTGATAATAACGTTGTACATTGTGAGCACCATAAACTGGGGTTGAAGAACTTAGTTGATTACTACCTGCTACTGACCCAACTTCACTACTTCTAGGTTTAACAACATATAATGTAGCATCATCTTCTTGCGAAACACTATATAAGCAATGAATCGTTCAACATCTTTATTGTCGGTTAACAAATAAACTTTACATTTTCTATGATAAGATACATTTTCTCTGATAAGATATCCTAAATCCACTTAGAGGCTCTAAATTCAATTTCTTTGCAGCACGTAACATTAGAGTTTCATAAGTTAACTTTTTTAATGACAGTTTTAGTTGAAGATTCATGGGTAAAGGCATATATCGTAAAACACCATGAGCATTCTCCCATGACCCTTCAAAACACAAATCTATTCAAACATGATCAACATTAGATGATTTTATTCTACAAATTGTAAATTAATTTACTAAACAAACGAGCTATAAACTACATATCATCACTAACTTATAGAAGAACATACCTTTATTAAGTTGATAGTTGATAATTTGGGAGAGAAATAATTGAAAAATTATATAGAAATAAAATTATGTAAAAAAAAATTAGAGATGGGGAAGGATGTCGTTGGATATAGGAATGGATGTCGCCGGAGAGAGTGATAGATTGAGATGGAATGAGTTGCGATTTATGAATTTATGTTATGAATTGCTACTATTGCGTAGTTATATACCCAAAACATTTGTGTTGCGAAAATAAAACCTGTTGCGAAATTAAAATTCATGTTGTGAATTCGAAAATCGAGCTGCGAATTCAGAAATCGAGTTGCGAATTTGAAATTCAGTGTTGCGATTTACAGATTCGCGTTGCGATTTACATATTCGCGTTGCGAATTTGGAAACTGAGTTGCGAAATTGGAGTGCGCTTTGCGAATTTATTGGTCATTTTCGCAAATCAAAAAAAAGTTGGTTAAAACCGTATATTATATGGCATTTTCGGTCACTGAGGTTATTTTCTCTTTATGATGACACGTCAATATCACTGTTAAGTTTTTAACGGTGAACGACCAAAATGAAATAATTTAAAAAATCTCTCTTTTAATATAAATCATAAAACAAATATTAAATAAAAATAGCTAAAATTAATGGGTATATATTCAGATTTTATCTGTTACCTTTTCTGAAAATTTCCAGCAACTAGTGAACAAAACCTCATTTTTTTGGCTGAAAAGATTCCGAATTTCCTTTCTGCATCGTTTTTATTTTATTTGGCATGAAACAGTGAACTGCCCCTCATGGACACTGTCCTTCCTACATATAGTAAACACAAATCTGTATTTAAACTATGAGTTTAAATTAATTAATATAGATAAATATAGAAAATTTTAAAAAAAGAATAACATAAATAAATTATAAAATGAAACCCTGAAATTAAATTGTCATTTCCCAAAGTGTCGGTGCTCACTACCATACAAGTTTAAACATACATCCTCCATGGAAGTTTACATCAGATTCTCTTAAGAAAAAATAAAAATTTCAAACCCCCAAAAAAGTACTGTTATTTCTCTAATACTATAGTAATGTGATTTATAATTCGAATTCAAAATCTGGTATTTGAATTATGTTGCTCGTTTCGTCACCTTTAGAAACTTGTACGGTTGTCTTGTCGTCGGCCCTTCGAGAAGAATCGGTACCGGCTGTTTCCGGCAAAGATGAGCGGTTTTCCGGCTCTTCGGAGGGTGACGTGAGTGTTCCTTGATTGTACAAGGTGTTTAATTGGTGAAAATAAGGACATGTCCTAGAGTCAATTGACCTCTTCCTGTTGACATCTTTGGTTTTTCTGAAGTACTTGTTTATGTTCTCCCATTTCTCCTTGCACCTCTTTGCACTTCTCTTGTAACCCAACTCCAACATCCCTTTTGAGATTCTTTCCCATAGGGGAGCTTTAATGGCGGCTTCTTCCTTGTCGTGGTGGTCACCGTTGTTGTAAAAACTGCATCTCAGGTTTATCAGTGCCGACACTTCGTCTCTCGGCCACCGCTTTCCAAAGTCTTCTTTTTCATTGGATGTAGGGTTTTGAGGAGCTTTGCTTACCTTCAATGATGTCAATGGGGAATTAGGGTTTTGGGGTGTGAGTGTTTTTGGATTAGGGTTTTGAGTGGCTTGGTTTTCTGCAATGGATATGGGTGTGATTTGACTGTTTGAGTTGCAGAAGTAGTGGTAGAAACTTGATCAACTTTGTTATGGTCATTGGCAATAGGATTAGGGTTTCCTGAAACTGGCAATGAAGAAGATGAAGCAGCAAGAGAAGGATTTGAACATCCATTTTGTGAGAATTTGGTCAAGAATTTGATAATGGTGGCTTGTCTATCACCGGCAATGGCTTGTTCTTTAGCTCTAAGCTCAAGCTCCTGGTTATTCCTATCAAGCTCTTGCTTGTTCCAAGCTTCTTCTCTTGCAACTTTCTCTTCATCTCTCTTCACCATGTCTTCAAGCAGCTTGTTATGCATCTCCTCCTGTGGATCATCAACTTGTTCACAATTTCCTCACAAAATCCCTTGAACATCTCAAGTTTCTTCACTCTCTTCCTCTTTTTGTTGTTATTGTTCTTGCTGCTGGCCTTGTTATCATCATCATTTCCTTTGTTGTCAATCACATTATTGATATCCTGATCTGATGATATTGCAGCATTGTTGTTTGCTGGTGAAGTTCGGTATAATTCATCAATATTTCTTGAATCACCTTCCAATTCTGACCTATATTGTTTTCTTCTTCCATTGACTTGTTGTTTCATCGGCCACCACAACCGCATCCTTCTCCTCCTCCTCCTGCTGCCGCTGGTGGTGGTGATGAGGGAGGGTTCTCAGCTTGACAAAGTTCTTCAAGTTCACTAAAGATCCTGTAGTTTTTGCTGCAATTGATGGTGTTGAAATATCTGTTTTCTTCTTCAAATTTCTCTATGCATTTCTCTGCACTCCTTTTGAACCCAAGCTCTGCCAACTTCCTGCACCCACCATAATTGTGTGTATGTATGTATATATATATATATCAAACACTTATTCTTTTCTATTTTACTATCCATTATTCACTTGTAAAAATACTATACCTAGCCCTTTTTTGTTTATTTAATTACAATACAAATACCCCTTCTTTCTCTTTTATTAACAACTCCTCCATAAATATACATGGGGTAGCTGGTTTAATATCCGATTTCATTGTTTCATTGATCAGAATTTAGAAAATTGCATCAAGAAGTGAATGAAATGAACATTATAATTGTATATACCTTGATACATGTTCCCAAGTGAATTCTGGGAAGCAAGCTTCCATGCTAGATCTAACCCTCAGCAGTGCAAGAACTTCATCGTTGGACCAAGGGTTATGTTGATGCTGTTGATGATGATGATGATCAATTGGTTCAGCCATGGATCTCTGATCTCTTTCATTAACGATCTCCATGTTCATAGCTACCAAGCTGGTATTGTCTTCATTATTTTTCTGCTGGTGCAATGACTGCAACAACTGAGGAGGCTGCTGCAGCTGACGGGGATGATGGTGGGAGTTTGAAGAAGAAGAAGTGAACAAAGGGTCAAAAGAAGTGAAAGACAGGGGGAGAAGGAGAGTGGTGGTTGCGGCAGCGGTTCTTGCGGCTGCTGGTGATGCTGATGAGGCGACGGGGGCGCCTATGAATTGGTGGAACTGGTCCGGCACTCCATCAAACATCTTGTTTTGGAGTATGAGTGAAGTTGGAGCAGAAAGAAACACAGATTACAGTAAAGAAAACACCATGGCTGCCATTTCCCCCCCCCCCCCCCTATATCTCAATCTCTAATCTGTAATCTGATACCTCTTTTTCTCTCTCTCATTTATCAAGGATTTTGTCCTGTCGTGGGAAGAGAAAAGATAGCCCACCATACCCCTTTTGGTGGCAAGTGAAGTCACCGTCCAATGAGACCCCAGCTCATTAATGTTCAACTAAGGATAAGTTCTTGCTGCTTTTTTGGATTAACTATTACTTTAATCACTACCAAATTCATGCACCAGCATTATTTAAATGGACTGAATTACATAGTGAATTCAGGGATAATATATATTATACAAGAGACCTTTAAGAAAAAGAAAATTTATTTCATAGATGGAGTTAAAAGAACTTGTTAGAGTTATGTGATTCAATTTTTTAAATTAGGTCCGAGATGGTCGGGAAGAATTTCATTTAGAACAGAGGTTAAAATGATGATACTATAAAATTCTACTTTCTCCTCTTTGTGCCTCGATTAAGGGTAGGAAACTCAATTTGAGCATTTTCTTTTTCTAATGCAAATTTTCTTTGTAAATAAATATTAGAGTTTAGAATTAAAAAGTAAGTTGATTATTTTACATTTGTTATTATCATGCTTATATTATTACATAATTCTATAAGAAGAATGAAATGAATGACTCGTGACACTAAAGAGTCGTGTTTAAACTTTAGGTTTATAAATTAAGAATGAGGTTTTAAAATTTATGATTTAAGACGCAAAATAATATTTAAATATTGTTTATGAGATTAAAATTTTATTATATCGATAATATATAAAATATTAACCCATAAAAATAGGTTTTTTTTTAAAAAAAGGTACAAATTATTATAATTCAGTTAATATGAATATGTATAGTAATAACACAAAAGAGTTATGGTTTTGAAGATTGAAATAGGGTTTCATAATTGAGGGTTGATGAAAGTGAAATATGAAAAGAAAGTGGGATCCAGTGAACAGGCATGAGAGTGAGGGAACAACCAACAAAGAGGGGATTGGGAAAGGGATATTTCTTTATTTTTATTTTAAAATAAGATAATTTAGTAAATAATTTATTGGTATTAATTAGTTTTGGGGTTCTTCGAATCCTATGCAGTAGCTGATGCTGTAATCAACGGCCATGGTGATAGCAGGACACGTGAAAACATGCAGACATTGGGACCAAATTATTTAAGGAAGAAAGAGGATACTACAACCCCACCATTTTACCCCATTTTGTATATATATGAACTTAAATATATTTTTTAAGATGTCTTTTTAAAATTTTCTTAATTTATTGATAATATACATATTTTACAGACTTAACTATTCGAACAGAATCGATCTCTAGATAGAATAATACTATTTTTTACCATTGAGGTCGTTTTATGAATGCACATACGCCATGTAGACACAATTACTCGTACTTGAAACCTATTAAGAATACATTACACGTTTTAACCATTGAAGTCACTTAATGAATTTAAAAAGGTTAAGTGTATAACGTATTAAAACTTATTATTTTATGTTATTGTATTAATAACGATGTTAATTGAACTAAATTCTATCAATTAGATCTAAGTTGAAATATTTTTTTTGAATAATCTAAATTGAAATATTAGATGTTGTTTAATGTTTGTTTAGATGATTAATTTTGACATTAAAAATTCGAAAAAAATAATTAATATCTAAACTATTCAGATCCTTTTAATCTCTTAAATCGAATAATATATATTATGAATTGTTTGAGTTAACATTAACTTTTATATAAATCACAAACATTTAAATTCGTCAAAGTAAATTAAAAAAAAACAAAATAAATTATTAAATTTAAAGTTAACTGGATCATGTGTCTTTAAATTATGATCTTCATATTAAATTAGTCCCCAAACTTTTAAAAATTTAAATTTCATCCTTAAATTATTATTTTCATTTTAAATTAGTCCTTAAACTTTTAAACATTTCAATTCCATCCCCAAACTATGACCTCATTCTAAATTAGTACCTAAACTTTTGAACATTTAATTTCATCCCAAACTATGTGTATATATAATCACACCCCTTTGTTAATAAAACTGTTAGGCCAAGTTATATTATTATATGCTTTTAAAAATAAAATTTAGGTTAAACTATGGTTGAAACTAATTACATATTCGATGAATTCAGGGGTGTAATCGGAAGATTCAAAGTTTGGGGATAAATTTAAATGAGGGTTTGGGAATGAAATTGAAATGTTCAAAAGTTTAAGGACTAATTTAGAATAAGAGTCATAGTTTGGGGTTGAAATTAGAATGTTAAAAAGTTTAAGGACTAATTTAAAATGAGGGTCATAATTGGAGGACATATAATACAATTAACTCTTAAATTTAATATCAACTTTCATATAGGTTAAAGATTTATAATATAAAAAAATATAACTCTAAAAATTATATTATGAATAAATTATGGTTAGACAATATTGTAAGAAATATTTTCATTCAACTCGATCGAATATTTACCCTAACATTAACAAATACTCGATTGAAGTCCATATTCTTGATTAAAGCATAGCGGCTTGGAGAATGAAACAAAGCCATGAACATAAATTAAAACTGTTAATTTGGCTTCAGTTAAGTCGTGAGAAATAACAATATCATAAACTTTGCAGAGCAATTAGGTCAATGTTACCAACTTGCAGCCGCGGATTTGATTCGGAGTCTCTACCGCCGAGAACTGGAATCTGCCGTCCCCGATATCGTTAATAAAAGGATTCGAGATCGGCGAACTTAGAATCTGCATATGAACAACCTATGAAGAAGAAAAAAAATAGTTAACTTAAAACGAACTACTCAAAGCTGGGAAAACAAAAACAAATGCACCAGCCGGGAATCGAACCCGGGTCTGTACCGTGGCAGGGTACTATTCTACCACTAGACCACTGGTGCTTTTTTGACTACCGGTTTAACTAACTTTATATATTAATTTGAATACTTAGAGCAAGCAAAACATTCACTTCTCAAATAGCATCTTTAAGCTGTGTCAAATTTTCTTGGAAAAATTAAGATTCTTATCTGATTATGGGTAATAATGTTTTCATCATTCATCCATAAAGTTGTCGAATCTAGGATGTCACTAATGCAAGGTTAATAACCTCTATTGTCCTCAAATTATGATCAAATTTGTCTGGAATCTCAACATATTCAAATTGATTCCTCACAATATTTCATTGCCATATCCATCAAAAGGAGGTGTGTTAACCCAACTGCAAGTCCAGAGTTGAAGGATCATTCTGTCAGCTTTACATCAAAGCGAAATATGCACTTTACATGAGCAAAATGCAAAGATACAAAGCAGTCTTACTCTTATTTACTCCACCCAATAAAATCTGAAAATATGATGGTTATCAATCTCATATATAGTAAACTGCAATGTCACTTTTAACAAAAACAAAACCCTCATTCTTTGATCCTTGCCAGTGCTGAAAAATATATTAGCATTGACAGACAGCAACTGTTATGCACAGCAAAGGGCTCACATATTTCCTGATTGGAAAATGATAGAGGAAAATTGATATAATATTGTGCATCATATCAGTAATAAAGGGCAGTATCACTTCCTAACATCTAAATCCTCACCTTGGCTAGAGAAAAGAATGGCTTTGTCCTCAAGATTATCTACAGGAACCGTCTTCCGAGCTGCTTCCGGGCGTGCAGGATACTCAAACTATACCAATAGATTTAATAAATGATAAGGAAAGTATCCCATCTTCAAAATCAAAATGCACCAGCTGGGAATCAAACTTGGGTCTGTACCATGGCAGGGTACTATTCTACCACTTGACCACCGGTGCTTCATTGATTGCATGCATTTTAATGTTAGGTTGATCTTTTGGACTTTATTTAATTGGTCTGGAGTTGAATGCCTTAACCAAAGCTCCGGTCACTCTCTTGACAATGCTCTTAAGCAGGTAACACTCTTCAAGCAATTCTTGTTTGATATTGATTTATCTAGGCAGACTTTTGTTCTTTTTTGTGTTGGAAAAATTATGGTTTTAATTGACTAATTTAAGGTTTACTTCATTGTCCAATGTATTTATCTTGTCAAACGTAAGTTGCTTTTTGTGGAATTATGAAATAATTCAGTTTTAAGGCCATGAATAAGGGTTATTGAGAAGGTGAAGGTTTCAATCTAGAGAGTGATGCAGATGAACAACTTTTGATATATATATATATATAGAGAGAGAGAGAGAGAGATATCCCTTTCACTCAAGTCGTTAAACTGCATTCCATTGTCGTTAAGGGATATGAAGAGGAAGTTAATGTATCTTTTAACTTGCACATATATGCATCTGAATATCTTGATCTTGAATTCAATCTCGTTGAAGCCAAGTTCTGTGTCTTATGAAAAAAACGGTCTCGAAATGCGCCTTTGAGGTTGTTGATTGTTGTATAGTATTTCACCATGATGATTTTCTTTTGCGGGTCCAAAGACGGTGGATCTTTTACCAACAGGGAACATATGGGGTTTAAGAATTTAAAATGTCATTGTACTTGATGCAGTAATGTCAATGACTTCCCTGCAAGTGACACTGCTGTTTTATCGCCGGATAATATTAAGGTAGCACTTATTTGTGCGTCTGTCATTGTCGGGAAACTAGCTTGCAGTAAGGGTATATATATATATATATATATATATTTTGGTAGTAACTAGCTTGCAGTAAGGGTATATATATATATATATATATTTTTGGTAGTAACTAGCATTGGAAATTCTTCTTGTCTGCATGCAAGTATGAGTTTCTAGTTCATCTTGAACAACATTGTTGAGGATTTGTTGGCTATCATGTTAGTTCATTGTGTATATATGAGTTCCAAGTCGTAAAGGAATATCTCCGGTTGCGTGATTTCGGTTCATTGCGCAGAGACATATATGTTCAATGTAAATGTGACATGAAGGGTTTGAAGAAGGTTGATCCAGAAAGGAGCTAAAGGAAAATGAATGAGCCCTTCTGGCTTTGGAACATTTGTTTACATTTATGAAAAAGAAAATAATATAGCTTCCTAAAGGCAAAACTGTAAAAACAAAAAACAATGCACCAGCCGGGAATCGAACCCGGGTCTGTACCGTGGCAGGGTACTATTCTACCACTAGACCACTGGTGCTTCACTGAAAGCTGTGTTTCAAATAATAATACATAATATAAAATTTCAGTTCATTTAAATTGTAAAAACAATAGAACTGACCAACACATTCAATATACTTGTTAGGATTTAAAAGAAATCAATGAATAAATTAAGATTACTTGGTTAATGGAAAAGAGGAAGCTATACTGCTGGGCTTTTGCAAAAGTGCTATTGCTTGTGATTCTTCCCTTTTCCATAATATTTGTGTTTCTGACCCAATTAAGTTTCCTATATGAGAAAACTTCATCTACTTAATAATGTTTATGTTAATGTACTCCTCCTGCCATACTTGTAAACTTTGAATCCAATTGTATCTGTCATATCGATCTTTGGGTTGCCTTTGCAATTGCCATGGGGTTTCACTTCATCCCACTTGACCTCTTCGATAAAACGAAGGGGATGTGTTTTTTTTATTAGTATAGGGTTTACATCTGTTCAAAAGACTCTTAACCATTTGATAATGAACGTTCAAATACTCCTACAGACGACATGCAATTGGAGCATGTTTTCTCCATTCCTACATCCCCTCTGAACGTTCACAGTTACCCAAGGAATATTGTAAAAAAAATGATATGAATTAGAAATATGACTTGTGAAGCAGGTTTCACCGTTCTTGTAGGAACAACCAAGATAAAAAATCTCGATAGCAACATAAATGCTCTAAAATTGAAGCTCAAAGAAGAAGATTTAAAGAGAATCACTGATGTGATTCCCGCAGACGAGATAGCCGACTCAATAACAGAAAATAGATTTGTTCACCTATCAAGGAAATTTGCTAATACACCCACAAAGGAGAAGAAGATTGAAAGTTAAATGTAACAATGAATGCAAAACCTGCAGGCTGCAGCAGAACATATGATGCTTATGGCCCGTAGACTCTCCAGGAACAGATGCTATTGAAGGATCAAGGACTAGAAGCATTAAGAAAGGGTTCATAGAAACCAGAAGGCAGCATTACCAAAAGTAAAATCAAATAAGCAAGCTATTAGCATGGCTGTTGAATGCTTGCAATTGTAAGGTTTTTTAAATAATATGTTTGTTAAGCTTGTATTTGAATAATATGCTTTTATTAATGCTGTAATTGATTCCTCAGTGGCTGATTTTCAAGTTTCAAAATTTTGTTAGATTTGAAGGGAAAACAATTTAAAAATAATAAAAAATACAACAAAAATCATATTTTTTCGGTTGAAAACTTCAGGGACAAATATAGAATGTGATTCACCGGATATTAGCTATGTTGTAGCTCTTTATCTGGTCGAACTTTATGCCTTTAGATGTCTGAAATTAACAAGTTGGTAGAAGAGGGGAAAGTAAACCACATAGGTTTATCCGAAGCTAGCCCTGAAACTATAAAGAGAGCACATGTGGTTCATCCCATAACTCTGCTCATGGAGTGGTCGTTAAGGACTCGTGATACCGAGGAACAAATAGTCTCCCTCGGACCATTAAAACTAAAAAAAAGTTTAACTTCAAATCCGAACTGTAAAAATGTTTCTGTTCTATTCGTTTCTTAAGTTGGACAAATGCCTTCTAATTGTGTCGGTTTTGGAAGAAGGCCTGAATGCAGACGGAGGTATCAAAGATCTAATAACCTGAACCTAAAGCCAACTGTTCTCATATGTTATGCAAAATCAAGGTTTTAGTTGGACAAATGGCTGTGTTTTAGTTTAATATGACGAGTGTTTGGGCTTTGAAGCCCAATGTTAAATTAGTTATACTGTATCAGTTGTCTGGAAATGAACCAATATAGAATTTATGGTAATTTACATTCTAGATCACTGAATTTAACTTCAATTTTCACTTAAATCACACCCTTTCTTTCACTTTTTTTTTTCTTCTTTTTCATAGGAACAACCAAGATGAAAAAAAAAAATCTTGATAGTAACATTGCTAGAAGTTTGTATCGACTGAGTAGAAGTAAGCTTTAGATGCATTATTAAAGGGATGGATCAGTGAGAGTAGAAGCCTGCATTACCAAAACAAAAAAGCATGATTTTTTATTTATTTATTTATGGTTAGTAATTGTGGGAGTTATAGTTTGACAATGAAACAAGTTGTTTATCAGCTGAAGATTGTTGTTTCTGCTACTAACATATCATGGTAGCAGGTTGCTACTTGCTACCAGCTACTTTACTTAGATAAATGAAATTCTTAATTTTCCCAGAAAATTTGACACAAATTAAAGATGTTATTTGAGAAGTGTATGATCTTACTGCTCTAAATTTATTACAATTCCTAATCTCTTCCTTTATGGATTTTAAATTGTGTACGAAATAACATTCAATAGCACCAGTGGTCTAGTGGGAGAATAGTATCCTGCCACGGTACAGACCAGGGTTCGATTCTCGGCTGGTGCAATTCATTTTTCTTCTCAGCCTCACGTTTCTTTCTTCCTCAGTTCTTTCCCCTTTTCTGCAAGGTATAAATTATGTTTCTTCTTCACGAATCAAGGTTTAGCTTTTGCTTTGTTTATGCATTTTTTATTCTATCAATTGGTTTAATTAGTTGATTATCAGACTATGAATAAGCCGACCAGTCTGAGCTATGTTCAAGTTCTGCTGATTTTCTCCTTTAATTCTTCAATCTCTTTTGGTTTGTTTTGATATCCAGAAGCCTAAAATCTTGACTCTGATTTTGACTCATTTCACTTCAATTTCTGATTTTGTTTATAGTTTCCGTGAAATTCAATCTGGGTTTGTTTTATTTTTAGGGGTTGTTATGTTAGCTAATCCCATTTCCTTGAATTTGATCTAAACTGTATATTTAGAATCATCATTTACGTATTTAGAGGCTTTTTAATAGCCAAAGACTAAATTTTGTGCTAAAGAACGATTGGGTCATTGTGATTTATAGTATGAAACTTGTTATAGTTAGATGAGGAAATTGTAACAAAAGTGTTCAGTCTGCTTCTTGGAAACTAAATACAGAATTTGGGAAAAAAATTTTGCATATAAAATTACATGTTAGATACAATGATGATCTTCTACTAGTTGCTTAACATGTTAGTTCAATTCACAAGTTGAACCAAAAATATACAGAGCGAACCATGAAACTTTACCTTAAGAAGCTTTGGAATCCTATGTGAACTATTCATTAAAAAAATCTTACATGTACAAGTTGGATTACTCAAAGTGAACCCCATCCAGCACTCCATTGCTGTTGTGGCTTTTATGACTAATTTTCAACTTTTTAAAAAAAAAAGTTTAAAAGGATTACCTAAGAGGTGACATGATAAGAATGGATGACATATAGTGGACAAGTCAACAAAACACTTGTATATAGTTACAGTTTTCTTGTGCTGTACTCTTAACAAAAACCCTCGGCTCATCAACGAAAGAAAGGACAAAAAGGGATTAAAAGATGGCTGAGGAGCAGCAGAATGTTGAAATTTCCAGAGTGAAACTGGGAACTCAAGGACTTGAGTTTAGATTTTGTTCTTCTTACAGTAGTTATGTGAAAAGCTGCTTCAGAATTGCATATAGGCCCTGAACTCTTATCATTTTTCATCTGTTCCTCCATTTTGGTTGAACTGATGATTTGTAGACTGTAGAATATCTGATTAAGATACACGATATCTTTGATAGGTTTCAAAGTTGGGGTTCGGTTGTATGGGGCTTACTGGAGGTTACAATGACCCTGTCCCTGAAGATGTTGGCATATTGATTATCAAGCACGCATTCGATAGAGGAATCACTTTCTTTGATACATCAGATATCTATGGACCCAAAACTAATGAAATTTTGGTTAGAAAGGTAAACATGCTTGGTCAAACTCTCTATATTTTCAACCTCAATTGCAACTGCTTCCTGGTTTTTCTTGTCACTCTGATGTGATTTTATGCTTTTATTATTATTTTTTATTGTTAAAGGAGCTTATGTTTCTGTGAAACAAATACCTTTTTTCCAGGCATTGAAGCAATTACCAAGAGAAAAGGTACAGTTAGCCACAAAATTTGGTATCATAAAAGTGGGACGCAAACGGTGTTGTAATAAATGGTACTCCTGAATATGTCCGTACCTGTATCGAGGCTAGCCTGAAGCGTCTGGATTTGGACTATATTGATCTCTACTACCAGCACAGAGTTGACACCAATACTCCTATAGAGGATACTGTAAGTGCTGCAGCCATCTTAAAAACATAATACCAAGTCTTATATTTTACTTGTTTCATACTCTTATCATGGATCAATGATCTTTAACTGGTTGAAAATCCTGCCTGTAGATGTCTTAACTCAAGAAGTTGGTGGAAGAGGGGAAAATAAAGTACATAGGCTTATCTGAAGCTAGCCCTGAAACCATAAAGAGAGCACACGCGGTTCATCCGATAACTGCTTTGCAGATGGAGTGGTTGTTGTGGTCTCATGATATCGAGGAACAAATAGTCCCCCTTTGCAGGTTTGTTCGTGTATCTTGAATCATCAGAATTGAAAAAAAGACTAGTAAATTCAAATCCAAACTCTAACCCTACTAGTCTTTTTTCATTTCCTAGGTTTGAGACCCAATAAACTCATGCTATCAACCATTAATCCTTTCACTTCTTCCAGCCAAATCATGGTGAATGCCTATCTAAATGCGATCATCTATGCAGGGAACTTGGAATTGTGATTGTTCCATATAGCCATCTCGGTCGCGGTTTCTTTGGCGGCAAAGGAGTGGTGGAAACCTTGCCTGCAAATAGTTTACTTGTAGGGGAACTAACTCATTTATGTCTTTAACCTATCCTTAATCATTGTATGGTAAACTGATTGACAACTTTTACTTTTAAGAAACGTTTTCCAAGGTTTCAAGTAGAGAACTTGGACAAAAACAAGACTTTATATTTGAAAATCAAGAAGTTGGCTGAGAAGCATGGATGTACCCCTGCACATTTAGCACTTGCTTGGGTTCTTCATCAAGGGGATAGCACCGATTCCTGGTGAGTCACATTCCATAATTTTCAACATCCATTTTCCATTTTCTCTTCTCGATAGCCTGCTGATATTTCAACTAAAATCCATAGCAGAAATAGCGTAATTGGGCTGAATCTTTGCATCAAGCACCAAAATTTTCCTTTTTTAGATAATAGCACTAAGACCAGAGTTTTGATCCTTTCTTTCACTTTGTTCTATAGGAACAACCAAGATCAAGAATCTTGATAGTAACATTGATTCACTGAAAATAAATTTCACCAAAGAAGATTTGAAAGAGATCTCCAATGCAGTTCCGATGAATGAGGTAGCAGGTGATCTTTTGCCAGAGGGTTTTAGTCAATCGCAGTGGAAGTTCGGTGGTAATACACTACCAGAGGGGAGCAAGGTTTCAACTTGAAATAGCCATGGATGCAAAGTCTGCAGCAAGGTATTAGGTTTTGGTTACATTAGTGAAGGGTTTGATGAGAGCAAAATCATGCGTTACCAAAATAAAACAAATAAGCAGGTTAAGATATCACTTCTTGAGGATTTTTTGGCTATCATGTTAGTTCATTGTGTATAAATGAGTTCTAAGTCGTAAAGGAATATCTCCGGTTGCGTGATTTCAATTCGTTGCACAGAGACATATATGTTCACTGTAAAATGTGTTAATGTTTTGTTTGAAATGCAGGACATGAAGGTTTGAAGAAGGTTAACCCAGAAAGGAGCTGAAGGAAAATGAAGGAGCCCTTCTGGCTTTGGAACATTTGTTTTCATTTAGTTTTTATCACTAAATTACTTTGATGAAAAAGAAAAGAAAAAGAGCACCTGAATTGTGATTATATATACTTCTGCAACCGCATCAACACTGTTACACGCCATTGTTGTTTCAATCTTTCAGTTCATAGGATCTGGAATTGTACATGTTTGAACGTGGATTTGAACTCCTTGGATTAATAACTAGACCAGGCATCCGTGCATTTGATTCGGAGTCTCTTACCGCCAAGAACCGGAATCCGCCATCCACAATATCGTTAATAAAAGGATTCAAGATCAGTGAACTTAGAAACTGCATATAAACAACTCAAAAGATTGTTCCAGAACATATTCTATTCAACCTGAGAAGAGGAAAGGATAATGAAGCTTTACTAAAGTTGTCAGTTCCTAAGATCGCTGATCAGTTCATCCAAAACGTGCAAGGCAACAGGCAATGCTAAAGCAGATGGAACAGGGTCACCAGCTAAGCATATAGTGATAGTACCATTACTATCCATCCAGTTCACTCTTCAGTGAAAGAGCATTAAGAAAGTTTTTAAAAGAGGGCACCAACTGATGCACCAACAATTAAACAAATAAGCATGATTGTATGATTTTCAACGTTTTTTTCAACAAAACAGTTAAAAAGGATTACGTAAGGGGTGACATAATAAGAATGGATGACACATAAAGAAAGAACAAGAAAACCTTCGGGTCATTGACATTCCTAGGGTGAAACTGGGATCTCAAGGGCTTGAGGTTAGATTTTGTTCTTCTTAGAGTAGTTTAAGTGAAAAGCTGTTTCTTAGTTGCATATAGACCTTGAACTGTAAAATTTTGGATTCAGATACATGATTTTCTTTGGTAGGTTTCAAAGCTTGGGTTTGGCTGTCTAGGGCTTAGTGAAGTTTACAATGACCCTGTCCCTGAAGATGTTGGTGTATCGGTCATCAAGCATGCATTCGATAGAGGAGTCACTTTCTTTGATACATCAGATATCTATGGAGACAGAACTAATGAAATTTTGGTTGGAAAGGTAAACATGCTTGGACAAACTCTTTATATTTTCAACCTCAATTGCAACAGCTTCCTGGTTTTGCTTGTCACCCTGTTATGATTTTATGCTTTTATTATTGTTCTTTTCTTATTTAAGGAATTAATGCATATGTGAAACAAATATTTTTTTTCCAGGCATTGAAGCAATTACCAAGAGAGAAGGTACAAAATATTTGGTTATGAAAAATTTGGTTTTACTGGTACCATAGTAAACGGTACTCCGGAATATGTCCATTCTGCAATCAAGGCTAGCCTGCACCGCCTGGATGTGGACTATATTGATCTCTACTACCGGAACAGAGTTCACACCAATACTCCTGTAGAGGATACTGTAAGTGCTGCAGCCATCTTAAAAACATAATACCAAGTCATATATTTTACTTGTTTCATACTCTTATCGTGGATCAATGATCTTTAACTGGTTGAAATTCCTGCCTTTAGATGTCTGAACTCAAGAAGTTGGTGGAAGAGGGGAAAATAAATACATAGGCTTATCTGAAGCTAGCCCTGAAACCATAAAGAGAGCACACCGTTCATCCGATAACTGCTTTGCAGATGGAGTGGTCATTGTGGTCTCGTGATATCGAGGAACAAATAGTCCCCCTTCACAGGTTTGTTCGTGTATCTTGAATAATCAGAATTGAAAAAAAGACTACTTAAACTAGAATTTAATTTCAAAGTTAGTGACTAAATTGACATAAAGACATTATAGATACAATACTAATACTTAAAGATTCAATTAGAATATAAATATTGAAATGCATACTAGAAAACAAAAACAATAAGAAGTTGTTATACACTGCTCTTAAAATTAATAATGTTTTAGAGTATTGGCAAATAATGAGGTTTTGAGGGATTGAACTCTCTAACAACTGAAACCATTGCTAGAAGTTTGTATCGATGAAGTAGTAAGCTTTAGATACATTAATAAAGGGATCAATCAGTGAACAGAAGCATGCATTACCAAAA
The DNA here is from genome assembly GCF_006381635.1 of Hibiscus syriacus. Lineage (NCBI taxonomy): Eukaryota > Viridiplantae > Streptophyta > Magnoliopsida > Malvales > Malvaceae > Hibiscus > Hibiscus syriacus. Next base: position 1,021,022 of record NW_024061971.1, on the reverse strand, counting down.
TTAAACAAATAAGCATGATTGTATGATTTTCAACGTTCCTTCAACAAACAATTAAATATGGATTACCTAAGGGTGACATAATAAGAAGGATGTGATGTAAGGCTAACCAAGCTTCTTCAATAATGGAGAAATTGGCAACCTTGTTGTTTCCCGATCTAGGAGAGACACCAAATGCTACACTTTGAATTGAAAGTAATCTACACAAAAGAAGAATAATTGATTAAGTAATTTGATAATTAAAGAAATGAAATGGAAATGGAAAGAATTGAAATGGAAAGAAATGTTATCAAAGATGGCTGCAGAAGTATTGTAGAAGAATCCTTCAAGAATTGATGAATTCGGCCTCCAGATAATGTTGATGGACGAATGCCTTGATGATGATTGAATGATGAATAGATGGTAGAGATTGGTGGTTATATAGGCGTGAAATGGTGATAGAAGATGGTAAGGATATAGGCGTGCAATGGTAATGGAAGATGGTGATGTTATAGGCGTAAAAATGGTGATAGAAGATGGTGATGTTTAGGTAGTATCTTATAAAACTAAGAAGAAACCAATGCTATAAAGGAGCAAAGACCCATTTCTTATAAGTCTTATTAGGGATGGTATGAAAGGACTTTGACCCACTAGTTATAGAAACTAGGAACCAGAAGTATCAAGGAAAGGGGTTTGACGCCACAAACTATGAAAGCTTGCTTAATCGATATAGTTCTAAAAAGAACTTGAAGAGAGAATAATCTCACAAAGAGTTTTTATATTACCAAAGGGTTGAGTTACAAATGAAATGCCAAAGCCTATTTATAGGCTTGCATAAGTTTGGCCGAATAATTAGGTGTCTATTCGGCTAGATACATGTCTTAAAACGAAAATAGATGATGCTTGGATGAGGGGAGATGTCTTTGGCCGAATGGTTCCCTTGTCTCTTCATCTTGGCGCCAACTTGAAGCAAGATGATGATTTGGCCGAATGGAGATAACCCTCTTCATTTTGGTGCCTATTTCATCCACATGCATAGCACATGTGTGGGCTGGTCATGAGACACTCACATGGGCGGCATAGGATGCTTATGGTGTGGATTCTCCTTGGCGTGAAGTTGAGCAGCAACTAGGTGTGACTTGACTTCCATCTTGTATTTTAGTGACATGGCATCAATGGGGCAACAACTAATTATGAAAGGGCACATTTGTGTGAAGCATCCTTTCATCATTTTGAGCTACTTCCCATGTGTTTGAGTTGAAGATGAGCTGGCCATAGATGAAATACATGAAGGTGAGTCTTAGGACAGCTCCTTGTGAAAGGTCACTTCTCGGCTTGGTAACTCTTCGCGACAAAATTCGACCTAGACCATATTTGTAGTGCTCTGTGTGGTGAAGATGATGGTGCAACTCTCCAGCTGAAAAGAGGTCTCTAGCTAGCTCAAAAGTCCAGCTCAACTGAGCTATGAGCTCAGAGGTCAGCTGACAACTTTGTCTCAAAATGTCCTTGAGCTGTCCCAGAGTTGTCCTAGTCAAGTTTCCTTAGCTCAATGACTCCAATGCTAGCTTTTAAATCAGCTCCAATGATGTGGCTGAACATGTACCTACAAAAGAAAGCATATAATAATAAGATAATCATGTAAATATGTGGTTCATAGTAATAACTTCATACATTCATAATATCATCATCATAACTATAAATATAATGTATGTAAGTTATTATCATAACTATGGTATAAAGAAAGATTAAGTTAAAGAAAATCTCCCTTTGATTTTTTGAGAAAGTTTGGAGATGCAAGTTCATTTTTGATGCTGAATTGGATCACATCAGGATGACATATAGTGGTGTCACCAAGTTGACAGTTCAACAAACACTTGTAATATCCGCCTGCTAATCGTTTATACTTACTTTTTTTTGTTCTGTACTCTAACAAGAAAAGCCTCGGGTCATTAACAAAGAAGAGCAAAAAAGGATCAAAAGATGGCTGAGGAGCAGCAGAGTGTTGACATTCCTAGAGTGAAACTGGGAACTCAAGGACTTGAGGTTAGATTTTGTTTTTCTTACAGTAGTTAAGTGAAAAGCTGTTTCTGAGTTGCATATGGGCCTTGAACTGTAGAATTTTGGATTAAGATGCATGATTTTCTTTGATAGGTTTCAAAGTTGGGGTTTGGCTGTATGGGGCTTAATGGAGGTTACCATGACCCTGTCCCTGAAGATGTTGGCATATCGATTATCAAGCACGCATTCGATCGAGGAGTCACTTTCTTTGATACATCAGATGCTTATGGACCCAAAACTAATGAAATTTTGCTTGGAAAGGTAAACAAACATGCTTGGACAAACTCTTTATATTTCCAAGCTCAATTGCAACTGCTTCCTGTTTTGCTTTTGACACTGATGTGATTTTATGCTTTTATTATAGTTATTTTCTTGTTAAAGGAATTCATTTATCTCTGAAACAAATATCCTTTTTTCCAGGCATTGAAGCAAATACCAAGAGAGATGGTACAGTTAGCCACAAAGTTTGGTTATGAAAAAATTGGTTTAACCGGTACAATAATAAACGGTACTCCCGAATTTGTCCGTTCTGCAATAGAGGCTATCCTGAAGCGCCTGGATGTGGACTATATTGATCTCTACTACCAGCACAGAGTTGACACCAATACTCCTATAGAGGATACTGTAAGTGATGCAATCATCTTAGATACATAATACCAAGTCATTTATTGATCTTTAACAGGTTGAAATTTCTGTATTTAGATGTCTGAACTCAAGAAGTTGGTGGAAGAGGGGAAAATAAAGTACATAGGCTTATTTGAAGCTAGCCCTGAAACCATAAAGAGAGCACACGTAGTTCATCCGATAACTACTTTGCAGATGGAGTGGTCGCTTTGGTCTCGTGATATCGAGGAACAAATAGTCCCCCTTTGCAGGTTTGTTCGTGTATCTTGAATCATCAGAATTGAAAAAATACTAGTTAACTTCAAATCCAAACTCTAACCCTACTAGTCTTTCTTCATTTCTTAGGTTTGAGACTCAATAAACTCATGCTATCAACCATTACTCCTTTCATTGCTGCAAGCCAAATCATGGCGAATGACTATCCAAATGCGTTCATCTATGCAGGGAACTTGGAATTGGGATTGTTCCATATGGCCCTCTAGGTCACGGTTTCTTTGGTGGCAAAGGAGTGGTGGAAACCTTGCCTGCAAATGGTTTTCTGGTATGGGAACTAACTTATGTCTTTAATCTATTCTTAGTTTTTGTATAGTAAACTGATTGTCAACTTCTACTTTTAAGCAACGTTTACCAAGGTTTCAAGTAGAGAACTTGGACAAAAACAAGAACTTATATTTGAAAATCGAGAAGTTGGCTGAGAAGCATGGATGTACCCCTGCACAATTGGCAGCACTTGCTTGGGTTCTTCATAAAGGGGACGATGTAACACCGATTCCCGGTGAGTCGCATTCCGTAACTTTCAACATCCATTTTCTCTACTAAATAGCCTGCTGATATTTCAACTAAAATCCACAGCAGAATTAGCATAATTGGCATGAAAATCTTGCACCAAGTATCTGTGTCTATACTAAAATTTGAAAAGTTTTGACCCTTGCTTTCACTTTGTTTTATAGGAACAACCAAGATCCAGAATCTTGATAGTAACATTGGTTCATTGAAATTAAAGCTCTCAGAAGAAGATTTGAAAGAAATCTCCGATGCGGTTCCGATAAATGAGGTTGCAGGTGATCGTTTGCCAGAGGGTTTAAGTCGATTCATCTGGAAGTTTGGTCATACACCACCAAAGGGGAGCAAGGTTTCAACTTGAAAGAACAATGGATGCAAAGGCTGCGGTAAAATGATGAGGTTTGGGTGATTGAATACATTAATGAAGTGTTCAATGAGAGCAGAAGCATGCATTACATAAATATTAAAAAAACAAAATAAGCAGGTTTGTATGATTTTTGTTGTATGTGACTTGGAGAAATAAAAATCTCAAAATTTCCAGAAATTTTTACACTATGTTTTCTTTGCTCAATGTCTATTACAATGCTTCATCTCTTCTATTAGTTTAGCAGTGATTTAGAAGTATTTTTATTCTACTTCGAATTTTCATGTTGATCTATGTAAAATTAATTTTGGTGATGCAGGCTTCTGCTCTCACTGAATCCTTCACTAATGTAACCAAAGCCTACTAAATCATTAATACAAACTCTAGCCTACTAAATCATTAATACGATCTCCCTAGTTTTTCAATGGTTTCAGCTATTGGGAGTCAATTCTCCCCAAACCTCGTATTTTGCTGCAGACTTTGCATCTGTGTTGATTTCAAGGTGAAGCTTGCTCTCCTTTGGTGATGTATTACCAAACTTACAGTGGAATTTCTTTCAAATCTTCTTCTTCAGCGAGCATCACATTACTATCAGTGAATCCATATTACTTCTGCTATGGATTTGAGTTGCAGTATGAGCAGGCAATGAAGAATAGAAAATGGATGATACACGTATTATGAAGATAGTGAAAACCAACGAAAACTGTCCATAGTTTGATTTAACTCCCATATATGCTGGCCGTACTTCAAGTAATCAAACAATTCCCAACACCAAACGTACCATCATCAAAACGATGAAAAACATAAATAAATGATCTTGCACCTCTAGACCACTAGTGCGTTACCTGTTTTGATTTTTACAAAATATATTTTTTATTAATGAGATTCAACATATTCGAATTGAATCCTTTTAGCAGCCTAATTATTAGTTTCAACATTAATTATTAAATTAAAACTGAACATGAGACATATTTAAAATACGAGATTAAAATTAGGTAATATGTACCTATCATAATTTCATCCTTCTAGGAAGATAGTTTATTTTAAAAATAATTGTCATATTATCAATAAAATTAATTTTGTATAAATCAAAAGAAAATTCCAAGACGAAGAATAAAAATATTTATAAATCATAACTAAACCAATAAAGAGATGAAGCATTGTAATAGACATGGAGCAAATAAAACATATTAACTTCTGTAAAAAGTTATGGAAAATCTAAGATTTTTATATCTCCATATAGAGCAGCTAGTATAAAACTGCTACCAGTCTTTAGCTGATAAACACAATCTAATTAATTTTTAAACTATAACTTGGAAGATTAGTAGCTACAAATGACATACAACAATGTCATACAAGCCTGCTTATTTTTTATTTATTTATTTTGGTAATGAATGATTCTGCTCTCACCAAATACTCAACTTCCATTCACCCAAAACCTCATACCTTGCTGCAGACTTCCCATCAAATGATATTTCAAGTTGAAACCTTGCTCCCCTTTGGTGGTGTATTCCCACCAAACTTCCAGTGCAATTGACTAAAACCCTCTGGAAGAAGATCACCTGCCACCTCATTTATCGGAACTGCGTCGGAGATTTCTTTCAAATCTTCTTTGGTAAGCTTTACTTTCAGTGAATCAATGTTACTATTAAGATTCTTGATCTTGGTTGTACCTATTAAACAAAAGTGAAAGAAAGGGTCAAAACTTTGGTCCTACTGCTATTATCTAAACAAGGAGAATTTTAATGCATGGTACAAAGATTCAGGTCAATTGTGCTACTTCTGCTGTGGATTTAGGTGAAATTATCAGCAGGCTATCAAGAAGTTACAGAAAATGACTCACCAGGAATCGGTGCTACATCGTCCCCTTGATGAAGAACCCAAGCAAGTGCTAATTGTGCAGGGGTACATCCATGCTTCTCAGCCAACTTCTCGATTTTCAAATATAAGGTCCTGTTTTTGTCCAGGTTCTCTCCTTGAAACCTTGGAAAACGTTGCTTTACAGTAGAAGTTGGCAATCAGTTTACCAGACAAAGATTAAGGATAGGTTAAAGACATAAATGAATTAGTTTCCATACCAGAAAACTATTTGCAGGCACCGTTTCCGCCACTACTTTCCCGCCAAAGAAACCGCGACCGAGAGGGCTATATGGAACAATCCCAATTCCAAGTTCCCTGCATAGATGGCAACATTTAGATAGGCATTTACCATGATTTGGCTTGCAGGAATGAAAGTAGTAATGATTGATAGAATGAGTTTATTGATTCTAAAACCTAGGAAATGAAAAAAAAAAAAGACTAGTAGGGTTAGAGTTTGGATTTGAAGTTAACTAGTATTTTTCAATTCTAATGATTCAAGATACACGAACAAACCTGCAAAGGAGCACTATTTGTTCCTCGATATCACGAGTCCAGAGCGACCACTCCATCTGCAAAGCAGTTATTGGATGAACTGCGTGTGCTCTCTTTATGGTTTCAGGGCTTGCTTCAGATAAGCCTATGTACTTTATTTTCCCCTCTTCCACCAACTTCTTGAGTTCAGACATCTAAAGGCAGGAATTTCAACCAGTTAAAGTTCATTTCTTCACGATAAGAGTATTAAACAAGGAAAATATACGACTTGGTATTATGTATTTAAGATGATTGCAGCACTTACAGTATCTTCTATAGGAGTATTGGTGTCAACTCTGTGCTGGTAGTAGAGATCAATATAATCAACATCCAGGCGCTTCAGGCTAGCTTCGATTGCGGTACGGACATATTCGGGAGTACCGTTTATTATGATGCCGGTTGCGTCCAATTTTTCAAAACCAAACTTTGTGGCTAATTGTACCTTCTCTCTTGGTAATTGCTTCAGTGCCTGGAAAAAGGGTATTTGTTTCAAAGATGCATAAGTTCCTTTAACAAGAAAAGAACAATAATAAAAGCATAAAATCACATCAGAGTGACTAGCAAAACCAGGAAGCAGTTGCAACTGAGCTTGAAAATATAAAGAGTTTGTCCAAGCATGTTTACCTTTCCAATCAAAATTTCATTAGTTTTGGGTCCATAGATATCTGATGTATCAAAGAAAGTGATTCCTCTATCGAATGCGTGCTTGATAATCGATATCCCAATTTCTTCAGGGACAGGGTCATTGTAACCTCCACTAAGCCCCATACAACCAAACCCCAACTTTGAAACCTACCAAAGAAAATCATGTATCTTAATCAGAAATTCTACAGTCTGCAAATCATCAGTTGTACCAAAAATGAACAGTAGTAAAAACGATAAGAGTTCAGGGCCTATATGCAACCCAGAAACAGCTTTTCACATAACTACTGTAAGAAGAACAAAATCTAACCTCAAGTCCTTGAGTTCCCAGTTTCACTCTAGGAATTTCAACACACTGCTGCTCCTCAGCCATATTTTGTTCTGTTCTTTCTTTTGTTGATGAGCCGAGGGTTTTCTTGTTATAAGTGGATATTACAAGTGTCTTGTTTAATTGTCAACTTGGTGATCACGCCACTATATGCCATCCATTCTTAATATGTCACCCCTTAGGTAATCCTTTTTAACTTTGTTGTTGAAAAAGACGTTGCAAAAATAGTCCTAAAAACATTCATGTATAAGTCCCAATCTGATTTTTTTTTTCATTTTTATTGGACCAAAGTAATTATCCTTGTATGGTTGTTGGATGGGGTTTACTTTGAGTAATCCAACTTGTATATGTAAGATTTTTTTTAATGAATAATTCACTTAGGATTTCAAAGGTTTTAAAGGCAAACTTTCATGGTCCCCTCTTTATATTCTTGGTTTAATTTCCGAATTGCACTAACATGTTAAGCAGCTAGGAGAAGATCATCCTTTTATCTAACTTCATGAAAACATGTATTGTTATATGCAACGTAATTTTCCCAAATTATGCTTAGTCTCATAGTTTTTTTTAGAGAAAATCGCCTCAGTGACCAAAAAAAAGTTATAATATACGATTTTAACCAACTTTTTTTGGATTTGCCAAAATGACCAACAAAATCGCAACGCGAAATAAAAATCGCAACGCGATCCCCAGAATCGCAAATCAGTTTCCAAAATCGCAACGCGATTCTTGAAAATCGCAATGCGATAGTACAAATTCGCATTGCGATTTTCCAAAATCGCAACGCGAATATGAAAATCGCAACGCGAACACATAAATCGCAACGCGTATCCGTAAATCGCAACGCGTATCCGTAAATCGCAACGCGTATGGGTAAATCGCAATGCGTATCCGTATATCGCAACGCGTATCCGTAAATCGCAACGAGAATCTGTAAATCGCAACGATAATCCGTAAATCGCAACGAGAATCTGTAAATCGCAACGATAATCCGTAAATCGCAACGAGAATCTGTAAATCGCAACGATAATCCGTAAATCGCAACGAGAATCTGTAAATCACAACACTGAAATTTTGGGTATATAACACTGAAATCATAAACTAAATCCCTAAATCGCAACTCATTCCATCTCCATCTATCACTCTCTTCGGCGACATCCGTTCCTATATCCAACGACATCCTTCCCAATCCGGCAACAGGTTTTAGTTTCGCAGCTCGTCTGTTTAGTAAATTAATTTACAACCATGAAATCATCTAATGTTGATCATGTTTGGATAGATTTGTGTTTTGGAGGGTCATGGGATAATGTTCATGGTGTTTTACAATATATGCCTTTACCCATGAATCTTCAACTAAAATTGTCTTTACAAAAGTTAACTTATGAAACTCTAATGCTACGTGTTTCAAATAAATTGAATTTAGAGCCCCTAAGTGGATTTAGGCTATCTTATCAGAGAAATGGTAAAGTTTATTTGTTAACCGACAATGAAGATGTTGAACGATTCATTGCTTACATTAGTGTTTCACAAGATGATGTTACATTGTATGTTGTTGAACCTAGAAGTAGTATTGTTGGGTCAGTAGCGGGTAGTAATCAACTAAGTTTTTCTCAAAACCCACAACCTTTCTCTAATCCAAATCCCAATCAACTTTCAGCACCAAATTCCGGTTTTCGTATTGACCAGTTAGACGATGATGAGCCAACAGAAAAAATTGTGAGTACTAGTCAGTATTCGAAATTTGGTCTTGGTCAATATCCGGACTTTGATATTGGTCAATACACGGATTTTGATGATGTTTCAGAAGAAGAAACAGACCATGTGTGTAATGATTTTCATATTGGTCAATACCCGAATTTTGATGATGAAACACCCGTTGCCGAGGAAGATGTTGTTGATGATAATGAGGAGGAAGTTACGACTGTGAATGAACATGTTGAACATCCATTCTGTAATTCATATAATCCTGAAGAAGAAAAAGAAGAAGAAAAAGTCCCCGAAGAAAAGAAAATGCCACGGGAGTATAACTGGAATATGCCAGAATTACTTCAGTTACCGGAAGAAGAGTTGGCAAAGAAAGCAGTTGATTGTTACACAAAAGTTATTCGTGTCAAGAAAGATGATTGTTTTGATACAAAGGAAGACTTGAAGATAGCTTTGTATACGAATGTGTGGAAGATGGCTATCAACTAAAAGTTAACAAATCAAGCAAAGATCGTTTCGAAACAAGGTGTATGATTGACAAAAACTGTACGTGGCGTATGATTGCAAAGAGAATAAAAGATTGCAAAATGTTTCAAGTTAGGACTTTTATTGATAAACATACATGTTCAAGAACCCAAGTTTTTCCTCACCATAGACAGGCAAACAAAAAGGTGTTGGGTGGTTTTCTGGCTGAGTTAATGTTTTTGAATGGCAGGGTATATCGGGGACATGAAATTATGACTGACATGAATGCTCGGTTCAAGATTAGTATATCATATTCTCAAGCTTGGAGAGCCAAATGTTATGCCTTGGAATTGTTGAGGGGGTCGCCAGAAGCATCGTTTGCCCAACTGCCGGCTTATTGTCACAATTTAAAGCTGAAAAATCCTGGGTCGGTAACTCATATCAAAACAGATAGAGATGGACGCTTTGAGTTGCTGTTTATCGCCATTGGTGCTACGGTTAGTAAATCAATATAATTTTGTTGACTCATTTTTGTTAGTTACATGCATTTCACATTTAAATGATTATATTTCTTGTGTATATTATTTTGTAGATTCGTTCGTTTATTACTTGCATGCGCCCAGTTATTATAGTTGACGGAGCACATTTGAAAGGTCGATACCTTGGAGTAAACTTATTAGCAGTAGCCATGGATGCTAACAATGGGATATTGCCAATAGCTTACGGGGTTGGCAAATCTGAAACCTCTGATTCATGGACATGGTTTATGGGGCATCTTAGGGATTGCATAGGTCCTATTAGCAATCTGACAATCATATCCGATAGGGCAAACTCAATTGACAACGCTGTTAAAAGGTGTTTCCCAGATGCTTTTCATGGACTTTGTGGTGTTCATTTGTATAGAAATCTAAAATCAAGGTCTGCTGGTATAAAAAGCACAAATGGACATACTGGAAGGCTGTAAAAGCTTATCGGGAAGTGGATTTCAATAAGCATATAAATTGTTTAAGACGTGTTTTGCCTCAGTGTGCTCAAACACTAGAAGATGTCGGGTTTGAAAGATGGTCAAGAGTACATCAACTTGGAGCAAGATATGGTTTCATGACGTCTAATAGTGCAGAATCAATCAACGCTCTAAGTCGTCATTCCCGGAAATTACCCATTACTATGTTAATGGAGTTTTTTCGAGCCTATATTCAACAGTGGTACTACAAGAAAAGAAACCATGCAGGTATTATTTCTTTGAATTCGTAACTTATCATATTTATATATTTACTAAGTATTGTTTATTTAAATTTACAGGAACATTGGAACATCGTGTTACACCATGGACTGAAAAAAGATAACGAAACGTGTTGTGAAGTCAACGTCATGGAGAGTTGAACCATGTTCAAACACTTTGTTTCAAGTACTGGATAATAACTTAAATGGGCTAGTCGATCTAAATGCAAAGACGTGTAGTTGTATGAAATGGCAAACATCTGGTTATCCGTGTGGCCATGTTATAAAAGTTGCTCTTCATTTAAACCAAGATGATTCAAGCGCATACGCTATGGATTGCTACACTACAGAAGTTTATCGACAGACTTATGCCGAGATTGTCTACCCTATTCCACATCCTTCTGAGTGGGACATACCAGATGACTTACAAACAGTTTTGCCACCAGCCATGGACAGAAGGCTACCTGGCCGACCAAAAAGTCACGATCGTATACCGTCTAAGGGTGAAGAGAAGAAGAGATCGACATGTAGTCGGTGCAAGGAAAGTGGTCATACAAGGTTGACATGTGGATCACCAGTGCCATCAAAATCATCTTTTCCTCTACCAAATATGGATCCTCATCAAAATCCAAAGCTCATATGGTGTCAAGCAAAAGGCAACCATCTTTAAAATCCCAATCACAATTGGCTTCACCTTTTGGGACTGTTAACTTAGGTGATTTTTAAATGCAAACGTTGTATTATGTGGATTTTATGTGTGAACTTTTAACATTTTCAGTTGAATTAATGACTCAGGCCAACCATTTTGACTTAACCAACTCTTGTTATTCAGTTGTTATCACTATTAGGCATGCATTTGACTATCGCAACACGGAAATTACAATCGCAACGAGAGAATCGCAATGCGAAATGAAAATCGCATTGCGATTCTCTCGTTGCGATTTTCATTTCCGCATTGCGATTTTCATTTCGCATTGCGATTCTCTCGTTGCGATTTTCATTTCGCATTGCGATTTTCATTTCGCATTGCGATAGTCAATTTTGCCTTCAACATAATGCAGATTGAAATCAACAAAATCAACCATTACATTTCAATCAATTAAACAAGCACAAATAAGAATTATATTCGCATCAATTACACAAATCAACTTTTACAAATCATCTTTTACAAATCAATTAAACAATCAAAAAATAAGCAATAATTCTTATTTCCGATCATCTACTATTGAATCAACTTTTACAAATCAATTAAACAATCAAAAAACAATCAATTAAACTATTGAATCAACTTTTGCAGCTCGACATCATTTTCACGCAGTTCACTTCTGAGATTAACCTGCAGAAACCAAACATTTGTTCAAACAACACTTTCTACACATCTAAAACCTACAAACAGCAAATTATTGAATTCTAGGTACTTAACCAAACATTTTCAAACCAAAAGTATATAAACTTACCAATTGTTTATGGACATTTTTATAACGCGGATGCAGGTAGGCAGCGTCTCGTATATATCGATTTAGCCATATAATGCCGAAACCACAAGCCTACTGCAGCTTTATCTCTATCGGTGGGAGGTAGATACTTGATGCTTCCCGTCGTCAAACGCTCCAACGCCAAGCATACGAGAGGACCACAATCTCCTCTGGCTCCGCTCGTTTGTTGTGGCGCGGTCTCGTCTCTAATAACTGTAATATTGAGCTTCTTTGGCTTCTTGTTTCCAGAACGAGTCCAATAATTGATCGCATCCAAGAATTTAGCCAAATGAGAGCTCCATCCCTTAATAACATCTCTTAAATCAGCCAATGATATGTAATTTATCATGCTGTCATACACTATTGTCTTAAGGGATGGGAGCTGAAGCTCGACGAGAATCCAATGTTTACGTTCCAAAACAGGGATAAACACCTGCAATCATAAGTAATAATTCATTCATTTGCGCACTTATTTCATAAAACCTTTAAACTCAATCTAAAATAAATACTAACCTTATCGACCTCCCACCATGCAGGATAAAGTTTAGCTTGTCCATTGCCCAAATCAAATGATTCATTTCGTGCATTCTTCAAGTGAACGGCGTGAAAAGACGTCGGCATAATTGTATATCGTATATTTTTATTTTTCTTAAGTTTTCTTATTATTAGAAGACGTGTCACCCACGCATCGATATGCTGTTTTACAAAAAAGACATATATTAGTGACTTACATAAATTTAAAAAAAAATTAATCAAATTGAAATATAGAAAATATAAGACTTACCCCCCCATCGAAATAGCCATTGTCTTCGACCCCTAATAATACGCCCCACCAAGACCGATCAAGCAACAAATAGATATCATCGGTGAGCTTGCATATGTCAGTGAAACACCCCTGGCTCCGCTCATGTAGATAAAAATCAACAGCGGTCTTAGCCCAAAGGGTGTTATCCAGAATTGTGTCCGGTAGTTCTTCCCTCTCCTCTTCAGATACCGGTATGGTACTGGCCGGTAACTCATACAAGAGCCAACTTGAATCCATCATGTCCAGCACGTCAGAGGGTTTCTCAAGAAGCCTACATATGACGCCATGTGAATCGGGCTCTTGAATGGTGGGAGGGACCTCTTCAATGATGACAGTGGCCTCTTGAACGGTGGGAGGGGACTCTCGAGGAATGATAGGGGGGCCTCTTCAACGATAGGAGTGGACTCTTGAGGGATGACAGGCGAGTCGGGCTTCTTCTTGCGGTGTCTTCGCACTATTGGGGTGTACGGAGACTTAATAGCACGTGCACGCTGTCTGATGCGTGAACTCCGTCGTGCAAGCATAACCCGACGTAAAGCATCCACTCTATCGGGCCGCTAAATAATTAAATACAAAAATCAGTAAATAAACAGACATGATATTTAAACAGTGAAAACAAAGACAAATATGTTTCAAACTTGCATTGTATTCACCCAAGTCATTATTCTATCATAGTTCACAAAATGCATCAGATAACAAAGAAAAATATGTTTCAAACTAATACCCTGAAGTTAGTATTTGTCTTTGTTTTGTCTTTTGGTTGAAAGTAATTTATCCATTCAAGTTTCAATTTGCAGAAGAAGAAATAGTTTACTTTCGCAACACGAAACTTAAAATCGCAACGCGAAACCAAAATCGCAACGCGAAATGAAAATCGCAACGACATAATCGCAATGCGAAATGAAAATCGCAACGAAAGAATCGCAACGCGAAATGAAAATCGCAATGCGATTTTGGTTTCGCGTTGCGATCTTGTCGTTGCGATTATGGTTTCGCGTTGCGATTCTGTCGTTGCGATTTTCATTTCGCGTTGCGATTTTGGTTTCGCGTTGCGATTTTAAGTTTCGTGTTGCGAAAGTAAACTATTTCTTCTTCTGCAAATTGAAACTTGAATGGATAAATTTACTTTCAACCAAAAGACAAAACAAAGACAAATACTATTTCACAGTGTTAAAGAATACACAGTTTAGCAGAATTGGCAGCAACCGAACAAATTTACTTTCAACCAAAAGACAAAACAAAGACAAATACTATTTCACAGTGTTATAGAATACACAGTTTAGCAGAATTGGGAGCAACCGAACAAATTTACTTTCAACCAAAAGACAAAACAAAGACAAATACTATTTCACAGTGTTAAAGAATACACAGTTTAGCAGAATTGGCAGCAACCGAACAAATTTACTTTCAACCAAAAGACAAAACAAAGACAAATACTATTTCACAGTGTTAAAGAATACACAGTTTAGCAGAATTGGCAGCAACCGAACAAATTTACTTTCAACCAAAAGACAAAACAAAGACAAATACTATTTCACAGTGTTAAAGAATACACAGTTTAGCAGAATTGGCAGCAACCGAATAAATTTACTAAGCAATCTAAGTGAAATGGCTAATCTAAGTGAAATTACGAGTAAATTTATCATTAAGTTAAATATGGAAAATCTTAAACTTACCTCGTTGCGTAGAGTATGAACCTCATTCTGCAACGATACTATCATCTCACGTAGAGCGGCAACCTCACCACGTAAAGTTGACACCTCCACACGCCATGCACCATCGTTATCGCGTAGAGTACCGATCTCCTCACGCAAGGCATTGACCTCATCACGTAACTCCCTAGACTCATCCCGTTGAGGTGGAGGTGGAGAACAGGGAGATAGGAGTCGTGGCATCTTTGCCGGTCGCCTATCATGAGGTGATGGTGGAGAAGAGGCTCGATGATGTGACGGGATAGGTGATGGCTCTCGTTCTAGAGGTGTATAGTCGGGTCGATCGGGTGATGGCTCTAGGTGAGGTGATGGCTCTCGAATTGGAGGAAGTGGATGCTGCTCATCATCCGTGCCATCAAAAAAATTCTGACTAGCTTGCCACCAATCAGTGGCAAGCTCTTCCTCCGTGGGTGTCAGTCTTTGTAATGGAATGTTAGCCTCCTAAAATATAAAAACTCAAACAAAGTTAAACGTCTACTATTAATAACTTGTTTATATATTATGAAAGTATTTGTGTTAACTTACATTATTTATTGTGGCATATGGTATTAAGTCTTCCCAATCCAACAGAGTTTTCCTCTTCCAGGAAATAGCCCTGGGAATATCATTTGACGTTTTTATTGCATATGTACGCATGCTGGGGAAAGCCTCGAATATCCAAATCTACAAACAATATAATAACAAAATTAGTAATTGTTAAATAATTAATTATAATTTTAGAAACATTATATAGAAATTCTTACCTTAAAGGCCCAAACAAAGCCTGACAAAGTGTATTTGGACCCATCGCCCCGCAAACTTTTGCGGTCATCAAAGGCAGACGACAACTTAGTCCAGGTAGCTTTCCATATATACGAACCCCACGGAAACAGATTCCATGCATTCAGGTCCTCTACCAATATTATTAGCTCCCGATGAATAGGTTGTCTGGCCTCTCTGCCTAAAAAGCCGGCATACACAAGTAGTAGAAGGCATACTCGGACAACATCGACGTCATCCATCCGAGTGAAACCAGCTTTCTTATTAAACAATTTCTTCAGGTCGTCGACATGTAGGTTCGGCTTCTCCATTGACTCATCCGGAAAAACCCGGGATAACCATGATGGGCGGGCGATATGACGAGTGTACCGGCCTACATCATCGTGTCCGAATCGTAGACCAGTGATTAAGCAGAACTCCTTCCGCCCAAAACAAGTATACGCTGGTGGAAAATGAAACCATATCTCTTCCTCACCACGTTGTATACTGTCGGGTAGATTTGATGTCATGGTCTGAAGCCACAAATGGGTCAAATTAGCATCTCCACCCGGATGCTGTACTCTCAGCCATGGCCCGAAGCAGGTTTCCTCAAACAATTGTCTTTGAGCAGGTGAAAGCTTCTTTGCAATTGTAGTGGCCAGGCTGACTTTATTTCTCAGGTCAATTGAGCCGAAAAAAATTTCTACAAAAACAATAAACATACCAAGTTAGATATACCAAAAACTACACTGTGAAGATATACCAAAAACAATAAACATAAAAAGTAGTAGTTTATTCTTGAAACTAAAATTTGCAACTCTGTTTTGTCTTTTGGTTGAAATGAAAATCGCAACGAGAGAATCGCAACGCGAGATGACAATCGCAACGAGAGAATCGCAACGCGAAATGAAAATCGCAACGAGAGAATCGCAACGCGAAATAAAAATCGCAATGCGATTTTGGTTTCGCGTTGCGATTCTCTCGTTGCGATTTTCATTTCGCGTTGCGACAGTCATTCTCTCGTTGCGATTTTCATTTATCTCGTTGCGACTCTTCTGCAAATTGAAACTTGAATGGATTGCATTACTTCAACCAAAAGACAGAACAAAGACAAAGACAAATACTAACTTGAAAATCGCAACGAGAGAATAGCAACGCGAAATGAAAATCGCAACGAGAGAATCGTAACGCGAAATGAAATCTAAGTGAAATGGTTAATCTATTATTGAAATGACCAGTAAACTTATCATCAGTTTCAATATGAAAACCTACAATAATGCAAACATTTCAAAATAAAAATAATTAAAAAAACTAACCCTCGGAGGTTGATTTTCCATTTCTGAATATTGTGAGGGATTTCTGACCGTGAATGGTTGTGAGGGATTTCGCCGGAGATGGGGACGGAAATCTTCGGAGATGGGGACGGATTTCTTCGCCGTAGAGAGTGAGAGATGGAGATGGGACTGAGTTGTGATTTTAGGTTTTAGGTTATGAGTTGCGATTACGGGATTTTGTCTTAATATTCTTTTTGTAATTTGAAAATAAAATACGCGTAGCGATTATAATGGCGCTTTAAATATCGCGTTGCGATTTACGGATACGCGTTGCGATTTTATGTATTATCGTTGCGATTTACGGATACCCGTTGCGATATACGGATACGCATTGCGATTTACCCATACGCGTTGCGATTTACGGATACACGTTGCGATTTACGGATACGCGTTGCGATTTATGTGTTCGCGTTGCGATTTTCATATTCGCGTTGCGATTTTGGAAAATCGCAATGCGAATTTGTACTATCGCATTGCGATTTTCAAGAATCGCGTTGCGATTTTGGAAACTGATTTGCGATTCTGGGGATCGCGTTGCGATTTTTATTTCGCGTTGCGATTTTGTTGGTCATTTTGGCAAATCCAAAAAAAGTTGGTTAAAATCGTATATTATAACTTTTTTTTGGTCACTGAGGCGATTTTCTCTTTTTTTTATTAGTACGAGGTGATTACAATATAACATATGTTTGAAAGACTTTCAAACATTTGACAATGAATGCTCAAGTACTCATTCTAATGTCGTGCTCGGATTCGAGAACTCTAGGGATAATAATAATTCCTTCAACCACTGACATCATTCGTGCTTAATTTCCAAAAAGGAGATTTGGCACTTTTGTTTTAGTTACAATTTCCTTATCTAATTAGAACAAGTTTCATACTATAAATCACAATTATCCAATTGTTCTTCAGCACAAATTGCAGTCTTTGGTAATCAAAGAGCCTCTAAGTACCAAAAAGTAAAGGTAAATGATGATTGTAAATATTCAGTTTGGATTAAAATTCAAGGAAATGGGATTAGCTAACATAATAACCCCTAAGAATAAAACAAACCCATATTCAATTTCACGGAAACTATAAACAAAGTTAAAACCGTTTTTTATGCTCAATTGTAACTCTTCTTTTAGGGTCATTGATTCTATTATAAATAGTTTTAAATTGTGATTTGGAAATGATGATTGTGTCCACACTATTTAGCCTATAAAAAGTAGACAATTTTACTCATTTGAAGACAATCCCTAAGCAATTGTTTGCTTTAGAAACACTACTTTGGTTTTTATAAAAAAAAAAGTGTTATTTTGAGTTGAGAGAAGAGTAGTACCACTAGAGTTCACTCTTATTTTTTGGATGTACGCAATTTGGTGAGACGTGCTAACTTTAAGAGGTCATTCGTCCATTGTAGCGATTACACACATCGGGACGAATTCGCTTCTAAGACACTGGTTAATACCAAGACACGATTAATCGGTTCATCCATTCTTTGGATCATATAAACGTTTCCTTAAGTCATAATATGCTTTTGAAAATTGCTGACGTTTGGTATGCATATTGAAAAGAAAGTGTTTGAAAACATTATTTAAATAGCATTCAATTCCATGATAATGGAGGAAGCTTAAAAGCGTTCAGCTGTTTAATGGAGTGATGCATTGAGCAAGGAACCGCGTGTTAGAAAATTATCAATAATTTAAACGTTTTTAATTCAATTTTAAATGTTTGCAATAGTATTTGCACAATTGTTTAATTTTCTATTGATGAAAATAACAGATGGTGAAAACAAATAAGTAGGATTGTATGATTTTATTTTTGTGAGTGATCTGGGGAGTTATAGTTTGATAATGAAGCATGTTGTTTATCAGCTGAACGTTGTTGTTTCTGCTATCTCATCGTAGCAGGTTGCTATGCTACCAGTTGCTTTACTTGAACTCTTAATTTTCCAAAAAAAAATTACAAAAATTAAACATTTTATTTGAGAAGTATATGATCTCGCTGCTCTAAGTTTATTACAATTCTTCATCTCTTCTTGTCTCCTTTCAAAATTCGTACAGAATAAATAACATATAAAATATAATAAAATAAAACATTTATATTCTCACATCAATTGCACCAGTGGTCTAGTGGAAGAATAGTACTCTGCCACGGTACAGACCCGGGTTCGATTCCCGGCTGGTGCACATTCGCTTTTGTTTTTTTTCTTTCTAGTAGGGCTTTTCAAATCCCCCCATCCCTTCTCAGCCGCACGATTCTTTCTTCCGCAGTTCTTTTCCCTTTTCTGCAAGGTAAATCATAAGTTTCCTCTTTACGAATCAAGGTTTAGCTTTTGCTTTGTTTATTCGATCAATTGTTTATCGGACTATCAATAAGACGACCAGTCTGAGCTATGTTCAAGTTCCGCTGAATTGTTATAGTTACTGTTTTTTTGTGTGTGTTGTGCTCTAACAAGAAAAGCCTCGGCTCATTAACAAAATAAAGAACAAAAAAGGATCAAAAGATGGTTGAGGAGCAGCAGAGTGTTGACATTCCTAGAACTGTATATATGCCTTGAACTGTAAAATATGTTTCTTAATGTCTTTTTCCCTTTTGTTTATGGTATGACCGATCTTGGTCACCAATTTAAAAATTAAGAGTAAATGGTCCCTCACATTATCGGTATGTCCGGTTTAAATCTCTCTGTTATTAATTTTTGTTAACCCCCTTTTTTTTAAGTTCCTAACATAGTTGAGAGATTAAAATTAAACGGGAGTTAATGGATCACAGACTAAAATCGAACGGATCGATAACATTACGGACTAAAATCGAACGGATCGATAATGTCAGGGACCATTTCCCCTTAATTTTTAAATTGGTGACCAAAGTCGGTTAGACCAAAGTCGGTTAGACCAAAAACATAGGGGACTATTCGCATAGTTTACCCTTCTTTCTAATAAGCCAAATTTAAATTATGATATGTACATATTACCTAAAATTTAATATCGTATTTTAAATATATCTCATGTGAATTTTGATTTAATAATTAAAACATAAAACTAACAATTATGCTATTAAAGGTTCAATCTGAATATGTTGAGCATTATTAAATATATAAAGCGTTAATAAAATTTAAAGTAAGCAAAGCACCAGTGGTCTAGTATTAGAATAGTAACATGCCACGTGTACAGACCAAGGTTTCGATACCCGGCTGGTGCAATCGATTTTACTTTTTTCTACGTTATCATCATTCTTTCTTAGGGGTAATGCTTGTAAAATTTCCTCATTCATTTGTACTATTCTTATCCACCCTAAGTTTCTGGTCTATGTTCATTTCAACAGGAAGGAGCTTAATGATGTTCGGATGCATATTTTTGCAACTAAAATTATCCCTTCCTTAGGTTCTTCATTAAGGCGACTGCTTAGCACCGGTTCCACTTGAGTCGCGTTCTGTAATTCTCAACATCCATTTTCTCTTCTTCATAGCCTACTGATATTGCAACTAAAATCCAGAGCAGAAGTAACATTGATTCACTGAAAGTAATGCTCACTGAAGAAGAATATTTGAAAGAAATTACGGATGCGGTTTGTATTAATGATTTAGTAGGCTTTGGTTACATTAGTGAAGGGTTCAGTGAGAGCAGAAGTCTGCATCACCAAAATTAGTTTTACATAAATCAACATGAAAATTTGAAGTAGAAGAATAAAAACATTTATAAATCATTGCTAAACCAATAGAAGAGATGAAGCATTGTAGTAGACATTGAGCAAAGAAAACATAGTGTAAAAATTTATTGAAATTTTGAGATTTTTGTTTCTCCAAGTTGAGCAGCTGGTAGAAAACTGCTACCAGTCTTTAGCTGATAAACATCCTAATTCATCACATAAACAGTGAAGAAACTAAGCAAAACAAAACCCAAGATTCTATTATCTATTAAACTGAAAAGAACAACTTAGATATAACCAGTAAAAACAGCGAACCAAGCTTCCAAGATATATTGGCCATGAATATGTATCAACAAAGTGCGAAAAAACATCATGCACTTCTCAGTGGAAATGACCCATCTAAATAATTCTGGAATGACCCATCCTCTCTCTAGTGCATGTTAGTTTAGAGCAGGGATTTCAACTGCGGTTGCAGTACAACAAGGGTGAGATGGACCCTGAAAACGAATCGTTCGAAAGATCTAATGTACAGACATTGGATGGCAAACAAGGTAATGAGCCCTGGAGGAAGTTAGAGCTCAGATTAGGGGATGATGCATAACCAGGAGGATTTGTGTTGAGAATTTGAGCAACTTCCCCTTATATTGATTGTGATAAATATTCATAAAAGAACAGAGATGAAAGATGAGAACTTCAAACCAGTCAGGAATTGTATCAACGACCCCAAGTTCCAAATGTAGTTGCTTGCTTAAACTCAGGATCACTAGTTCCAAATGTACAGACATTGGATGGCAAACAACACTCCTTTCAATTATTAAGGCCATTTGATGTGTTCAAATCACATAAATTTTTGAATTGACCAAGTTGATTGCTCAGGAGGCCTCTGGGATAATAATCACCCTTTTAACTATTGAGGTCGCTTGGTTCATGCATCCAAAAGAAATAATTTTTTGATTAATCTGGGGTAAGTACATTATAGTATCTGTTTGAAGATAACTCTCGACCATTTGACATTAAAACACTTACACCCTTGACATTCATGGTCTCGAACCAGAGACCTCAAGAAATAATAACAACTCCTTTACTACCTCAATCGCTTGGTTGGTGCACCTAAAAGAAATAATTTATTATAAAAGCTGGTTGAGTTAATGCAAAGATATATAAATCAAAATCATAGTAAGACACTCCGCGTTTAACTAGGAATGCAAAGATATATCATGGAGATTAGGCGTTAATGAGAGAAGCTCCACCTTCTCTCTAAAAATCAGGCGTTTTAGAAATTTTTTTTTGTCTTTATTCCTTTTCTTTTCTCTTTGATGGCAAGTAAGGTGAGAAGATCTGTTGGAAAAAATTATGTCACAATGATCATTTTCAACATTCCAGAGTGTCTTCATCACCAAGGTCTTTGGTTATTTTTCGATAAATATGGCGAGGTGGTGGATTATTTCATCCCTAATAAAACAAGCAAGGGAGGAAGTAGGTTTGGCTTTGTTCGTTTCACCAGACTGGAGGATGCAAGGAAGGCTATCAACTTTGTTGATAGATCTTGGATTCAAGGTAACAAAGTTAGAGTTTTCATGGCGAGATATCATCCTCATGATGTTTTCTGGAGGAAAAAGTCTCTGATCCATATCCAGTCAAGGGCAAGAGTTTAGTGGAGGATGTTAGTCATACTGAGGCTCCCATTGTTGGTTCTGTTGACGAGGATAAGCTCTCAACTCTCAAAGATAGCTTGGTAGGATGGTGCAAAAATTTTATTAAGATGAAAGAGTTGGCTGCTATTATGCACAAAAAAGGCATTGTTGGTCCGAAAATTATGAGATTAAGTGGGCTAGCAATTTTAATCTTATTTGAAGATACAAAGAGTAGGGACATTACTCTACATAATCAGATTGGGGCGTTGAATAAATGTTTCAACAGAGTGGAAGTTTGGTTGGAAGATTTTAAGTGCAACAGCCGTCGGGCATGACTTTCGTGCAAAGGGATCCCTCCGTTTGTGTGGAGTCTCTCCACCTTCAGAAATATTGCACTCAAATGTGGAGTTCTTATATTCATTGAGGAAGGGACCTTAAATAACAGCTCTTTTGATAGGGCTTTACTACAGATCATCACGAACTGTCAAGCTCGTGTGGAAAAATCCATTATTTTGAAAGCCAGGGATAGGCTCTTTATAGTTCATGTTTCTGAGTTTGAGTTGTGTTTCAGCCCACAATCTATCTGGATAGAGTCGTCTTCGATGGAAGAGGCAGTCGCCTCCCCGTTATCCAAGGTAGGGGAGCTCGTTGGTGTCTCTTCAGTTAAGTTTCCCGAGTTGGAGGTGTGTGCTGAAGAAGCAGGTAGAAACGTTCACTCATCGGAGGTGCAGTGTCCCGAGAGGTGTTATGAGGATGAAGAAAATGTTTTCTGTTGTATGGGGAGTAGTACTAGAGGTTGCTTCTTGTCGGGTGAGGGCGAGAAGGACGTGAACATAGGCGAGGAAATGATGATGGGTCTGAGGAGCGCCGTTACGGGTCAGGGGATGGTTCATTCGCAATTTGAGGAAGTGGGGGAACACGAGTCAGTGCTGGTGCACTCGGAGAGAGAGGCAGTTGATGTCTATAAGGATAGTTGTTTGCCTGCACGTGGCTATGAGGCTTCAAATGATTATTTTTCTGATTTCCCCATATTGGATGGTTGAGTTGAGTCAAAGGTGGTGGACAATGTGTTAAAGAGGGCCTTATAAATAATTGTGCTTTTAATAGATTTAATGGTAATGCCATGCTGAACCGGGGAACAAAGGAGGTGGAACACGAGATAGTGCTAGTTTTTTAGGAGAGTGAGGCAGAAAATGACAACAAGAATTGTTGTATGACATCATGTGCTAATGAGGAAATGAAGGATTTTTAATTGATTTGCCCATCAAAGGTGGTGCACGAACTTTGAGGGATGATTCATTCTCGCACATTTCCAGGCAGAAACACAGAGTTAAGGAGGGAATTATAATAAATATACCTCTCTCCATTCTTTTCATGTCAAAATTCGGCTCCTCAAAGGAAGAATTATCACTGCCGAAGCAAGTTTAAATAGAAGAAGATGCAATGCGAGGATCCTACAGGCAGATTCCTTTATGATTTGGAATTTTCAGCATTGGGGCAGAGTCTAAAGAAGGTGGAGACAGACTCCTTATAGTTAGGGAAAGATCTGGATTTTGAGTCTAAAGGCTCATTAGTGGTTCAGATTTCGGAAGATTACGACAATGGAAGTTTTGGAAGATGACTCGCATATGATCTTTGTTTTTGGAGTTAGAAGTTCGGATTGTCTACGACGACAAGATGAACAATATTTGGCAGTAAGGAGGAGATTCGAAGCTTGCTCCTTTGCATCCGTTTTATGTGGAAACTCTTGGCCTTTGTGGTTGATCTTGGTGTATATGGATTGAGTCGTTTGTTTTTTTTTTGCTTCTATTAAAGTTGTTTTGTGTTGTGGTTTCTTTCGGGCCAAGCTCAAGTTTTAAGTCTGGTCAGTCTTATTTGAGGCTGTTGTTGTAGCTAAAGTGGATTAGGCAGAGTTAATGTTGTTATTTAGGGTTGTTTTTTTTATTGTTTTTGGTGTTCTGTTTATGATGGGGGTGGATTTCTGGTTGTATCTTGTAATTTCTTATGTTCAATGAAATCCTAAGGCACTCTTTTCCTCCTTCCGATGATTAAGGAGTTTTTCTTTAAACTCCTTTAATCAAGAAGGGGTTTTTTAACTAGGCCTTCAATTCCTATAAAAAAAATCATAGTAAGACACTCATTATTAGGGGTGAGCATTCGATCGAGTCAAGTCGAGTCAAAAAATTTCGAGTTATTTGAGTTGACGAGTCGTATTTTATAACTTGAAGTTGACTTGAAATTTTTTCGAGTCGAGTCGAGTTATTCGAGTTTCTATACAAATTTAATTGTAATTATTTATAGTATTAGAATACGGATTTATTCCAATTTTTTTTGCTTTCTCTGACCATATAAGATATATATATATTTCTTCATATTATTTTCACATTACAATGTTATTTAATATATCACATACAATCTAAAATTATAAAATATATTTACAATATTATATTTCAAAGAAGGTGTTTTGAGGATAAAAGATTAGCGAGAGTATAAAAGAGTCAAAGAATTGATGTGAAGAAAGAATTTGTAAACAATTGTAGTGAAAAGACTAAATTGAGTAAAATGCAAAGTTAAAGGACTAAATTAAAAAAGAGAGTGTGTCTTTTTAGTAAAAAAAATAAGATTAAAGTTACATATGTATTCTATAGTAATAGGGAGCATGTGATTTAAATTTGGTCAACAACGTACTTAAAATGAATGATGAATTGAAGAAATACGGAAATTTTGCAAATTGAGGGACTAAATTGAAAAAATAAAAAATTTATTATCAAAAGTTGAATTAAAAGTATATATATATATATATATATATGATGATTTAGGAGCATGTGGTTCAAATTTGGTGAAAATTTGAGTTAAATAAAGGAGGAATCGAAGGAATAGGAAATCAGGGACCGAATCGCAAATCTATCAAAATACTCATCTAATCTTCGATCTTTCGAGTTACTCGAAATTTTGAAATTTCAACTCGACTCAAACTCAAAAACCGAATTGATAATTTGAGTTGAATAGGATAACTCGACTAGAATAACTCGAAATTGAAAAAAAAATCGATTTTTCGAGTCAAGTTGAGTTTTGTTCCCCCTTAGTCATTATTTCGTTACATAACACACACAAAACAAAAACAGTAACAAATTGATGTAAACAAGTACTAGAAGGGAAGTTGTTATTTGATGATGGAGTATACAGCTTGAAAAACAGTTAGAGTCAAAATAATAATGAAAAACACTTGAGAAACAATGGCCCAAGGTTTCCCAAAATAATTATGCATGTAGAAAGCATGCCACCAATGGCGGCAATAATCATTTACTTGGTTGCAAAGGTCGTGATTATGGAATTCCTTCACAAAACCATCAAAATGAAGCTTCTTCAAGAATTTTGTTGCGTCGTCAAGGTTCAACCAGTTATCTATGATATCTTTCTTACAAAGGACCTCCATGTCGTCGGTTGTATCGATGAGGTTATCAAGGAGTTTTGCATAAGAAGTCAGTCTTGGAATGCAATTCGGATAACATTGCTCGAAGCTGATGAGGTTGCGGAAGACGGTTTCCATCGTCTCTTGGATTAGCAAAGAAGGGATTTCGAGAACACCGTTGTTGAATTTTATGTCCAAGATGCTTTTCGACTTGACTTTCTTGAAGCTAACTCCAGCTTCTTTTAGTTTAGATGCCGAAGGGATTGGCTGCCATCCTGAATAATCACTCTGGTCGTCTTTTTCGGACGGTGAAACCAAAGACATTCTTAAAAGGTCGATGATATGTTTAATCTCTTTCCCTAAGAAAATATTTTGGTCCATGGGGGGTGCATCCGATGAAAACATGTTCCCGAAGAATTGGATGGCAAGTTGAGCCAAGGACCTGGTTAGATTAAACAAGGTTTCAAGCACCATCCATGGCACTTGATATTCTAGCATCAAGCATCTTGCCGGAACAGCTCAATAAGACATGGTGAAAATGGGATCATCTTCGTCTCTTTTGAATTCATCTGCATCTTGCCGGAACAGCTCAATAATAAAGCAACCATCCAGCACCAAAATCTTTACGAATTCTTTATCACTGAATTCAACCGGACCCCCATAACATTCACGAGCATCAAGCTGGATTTCTCCGATAGCTTCTTCCAGCTGGATTAGGGGAACAATGAATGAGGCCTTCAAGATACTTCAGCTTGAGTTTGTGTCCCTTTTGAGTGTGTTCGGCCATAGTGGCAGGGCCCGATGGAGAATACATCAGGAACATAAGCCTGTCTACTATGCCTGTAAAGTATGATTGGGGTTTTGAAGATGCAACACTTGCAGGACATGATAAAATCATCGGATTCCATTGTTTCATAAGATGATATCAAGTCTAGGACATCAATTTGAAGCTTTGAGGCTTTCACATATATAAATTACTGAAAGTTCAACTATACAAAGTAAACTTAAACCATACCAATAAGTTGATAATACAACATACAGAAACGAGAGAAGAAATCATCCCTTCCACTTTACGGCATTTGTTCCCAAAAGTATCCCTTAGTGACGCGACCATGTCATTCGTGGTCATAGCGTTCTAACATCTTCAGTTGGTCTACTGGTGGATCGTTAGGCATCCAATCTTCTTTCTTTTTGCCTATTTTACACCTTTTATCTACATTGAGAGTACTCAGAAAGAAATGAGACATTGAACTATAGAACAGGGGAGACCCCAACCTCTCTATAAAAAAATATATTGTTTTGCTTTGCCTTTCTGATTTGATGTTTACAAAAATGGGAAGAGAAACAATATCCGATCTTTGTGGAAATTGGAGAAGAATTAATTGAGAAAATAGCTGCTTAAAATCAAATTTAATTTGTGATCGAAGATAGAAAATAAAATAATGAATGCGTGAGCAACGACTGAAGCAAAGTTGAATAAGGAGTTAGGATTGTTAAATTCGCTTCAGGAGTAGTATGCAGAATATTGCTTCAAACAATGCTATAGAGCAGCAAAATTGTTCTACAGTGGCGTTTTGAGGGTAAACACCACTGACTTTAAACATATAGTGGCGTTTACATACTAAACACCACAAAATGGTAACTTTAGCGGTGTTTTTAGACAAACGCCGTAATAGGGTTAGTCTATAGTGGCATTTTTTCAACACAAGCCGCAATAGTGTAGTACTTTTGCAGCTTTTTTATACAAACGTAGCAATAGGTTCATCTTTAGTGGCGTTTGCTAAACAAACGCTGTACCGGAGAAGTACTATAGCAGCGTTTTTACAAAAATGCCGCAATAGAGTTAATTTATATTGGCGTTTTTTCAATAAACACCGCAACAAATTAATAGGTCAGCGGTGTTTTTGTATAAATGTCGCAATAGGGTTCATCTATAATGGTGTTATTTTAATAAACGCCGCAACATATTAGTATTTAAGCGGTGTTTCATAAACGCCACGATAACTCGTACTTTGTGGCGTTAATTTGAAAAACGTCGCTACAGATATGTACTTTAAACGCCGCAATGTTTTATAATTTTAATCGTGCGAAACCTTTTCCCCTTTTCCTTTTTCCCATCTCCGTCGGACATACCCAAATACCGACGTAGAAAAGCTGCTGCTCGTTGCCACTCGAAGTCGTCGATGCCTCCATCGCTACACCATCTCTTTTGAACCTCTTCTTCCCTCCTATTCCCTAAAAACTTGCATCTCTTTCACAGCAAAATCCCCAGCAGCAGGCGCAACATCACAACAAAATTCCCAAATCCAGGTATGTTTGATTCGGATTTTCGTTTGTTCTTTTTTTAGAAAGTTTAATTTGTTTTTTAATTAAGCATGTCCTTGTTGATTCATTACTCAGAATACAAAAAAAAGGAAAGAGATTTAACGAACTTGACAAATATCTCTGGTTACTTATTAACCATCGTTACACCATCTCTTTTGAACCTCTTCTTCCCTCCTGTACTCCTTATTGTTTCATACAGGTTTGCATGTGACTTGTTAGTCCCACTTGTGAGCACATGTAGTTGATAGGCATGTATTTCTTCAATGTTACTCAGAATTGGATTGTAAGTGTCGGATACAAAATTGTTCTTTATTGATATGTTATACCTTTTCAAAAAATAGATGGTATTTGGAGGGGGGCCTTGGAGAGTGTAATATCCTCGTATTCATGTACATAGATATGCTTCTGACTCGAGGTATTTGAATAAAAAATAAAGAGTAACAGCAACATAGATTTTCCTTCGTCTGCCTCATTAAAGGTGCAGATAGCTCACTCCCTCACTCCTTTTCCTTGTTGATAGCAGAATTAACACCTCATCCGACCTCAACCAATGTCTGTATATAATTTATTTCCTAAAAATGTCCAGTACAAAAGCCTTCAAATTCAAGTCGCCAGTCAAAAGGAATTGAGTAAGAAATGCTAAATGACTTGTGTCTTAAGATTTCTGCCCTATATAGATAACAAAATGACAAAAAAAGGCAGTTTATTATTTATGTGTTATCATGTGTCAAATAAGCACTGTTTCTATCAAGTTTAAAATTGCATAGAGTTGAAATATTCATATGATAAGATTTCACTATAGTTGATTCTTATGAACATGTACTAGTTATGTCATAAAATTATGTGAATGCAACATGTTGATAAATAAGAGGTCCATGGTTTCCAGTTTCATTTCAGCATTTAATAAGAAAAATATTGGACTTTATGTTCATTCCCTTTGTTTTGAACATTAGTATAAATTCAGATATTTGGATAATGAATAGTTTTCTGAAGTGTATTGTTTGCTATGGTTGCTTAGGTGTTGTAACGTATTCATGAATTGGTTAAATTTCTTTTATTAAGCTTTCTGGATATAAAAGCTTTTTGTTTACTTTCCTCATACAAGGTTTATTTATTCTGGATATAAAAACTATATAGTTTTTGAGTGAGAATTGTCCTCTACTACTTAGATGTGAATAAAAGCTGACCCAAATTTACTTGAGGCATGTTCTTAATTTCTTTTTAAACCAGCTATTGGAACCAAAAACACTTGGATGTAACACCCTTGTCCGTCCCTTATTTCACTTTGTGTGTTTGTTTTGGTTTTGAGCCGGTATTGGAGTTTAATATAAAGATAGGGATTATGAGTTTTGTTATGACAATGGAAATGAGTTGACTTTCAATAACAATATAAATGAAAACTCAGCTAGTGTTGTTTTGGAAATACATTTGGCTTATGTTTAGGTTCTAACTTTCTCTATAATATTAGCAATTAACATTTGAAATTGATATTCCAGAAATACAAAATGGATAAGAGTTGGATGGATTTATCAAGGGTAAGCGACGAATATCGAAATGGAGTATAAACTTTTCTAAATTTAGTTTTTGTGATTGCAAGCCAAGAGAATATAATTTTTTGCCCTTGTAAGAAGTGTTCTAACATTAATTGGCACATTCGTGAAGTTGTGTACGAGCATCTAGTTGTTTTTGGATTTGTTTGTGGGTATAGAAAATAGATATTTCATGGAGAGTTTATATCTGATAGATCTTTTTCCACTAGTTATTCGACTTATCCTGCTACTTCTCACCATCGATCTGTTAGAGAAGATGACATGGAATGTATGTTGCGAGATGCATTTAATATGCACAATCATCATCAATCTGTTACAGAAAATGATTGTGACAACGATGTTAATGATTTCACTGAGATGGGAAGAAATGGATGTGCTGAAGAGCCAAATGAAGAAGTGGCAAAGTTTTACAAGTTACTTAATAAAATGAATGAAAACTTTATGAGGGATCAAAATATTCAAAGCTATCTTTCTGTATTCATCTTTTCCACTTAAAATGCTTGGGAGGGTGGACTGGTAACTCTTTTACGTAATTGTTAGAGTTTCTTGGAGAAATGTTTCAGTTTGCAAAAATCCTTTAATCATGCAAAGATATAAAGAAAATGATAAAATATTTGGGTCTTGGATATGAGAAAATTTATAGTTGTCCGAAAGATTGTATGTTGTATTAAGGTGATGAAAAAAATAAAGAGTCTTGTCATGTATGCGGAAAATCTCGATGGATGACTAGGGACTCAAAAAATATGAGCGAGGATGAAGTTAAAGTACGATCAATAAATAAATCGATAAATATTCTGTGATATTTTCCTCTCATACCTAGGTTATAATGACTTTTTATGTCCTTCAAGACTGCTGAGTCTATGAGGTGGCATCGTGATGGAAGAACCAATGACGGATTATTACGACATCCTACAAATTATTTAGCTTGGAAGTCATTTGACAACAAGTTTCCAAGTTTTGTGAGAGATCCTCGAAATGTCAGGCCCAGTCTTGCAACTGATGGGTTTAATCCTTTCAAAATCATGAGTACTTCATATAGTACTTGACATATTATACTTGTTCCATACAATTTGCCTGTGGATTTGCATGAAACAATCATATTTTATCTTATCCATGATAATCCCTGACGAGAAAGGTCCCAAAAATGATATTGATATTTATATGCAGCTGCTTATTGAAGAGTAGAAAAAGTTATGAGAAGGGTTGAAACATATGATGTGTTGAATAAGGAGAACTTTAATTTACACGTGACTTTATTATGGACAATTAATGATTTTCCTGTGTATGCAAATTTATCTGGTTGGAGTTTCAATGGTCGTTATGCTTGTCCTTGTTGTACTGCACAAACATGTTCGAAGTGGTTGTTTAATGGAAAAAAGTTCTTTTATATGGGACATCGTCGGTGGTTAGCTGATAATCATAGATTTAGAAGTCAAAAAATATGTTTGATGGTACTAAAGAGTTTCAGAAAGCTCCTGACCAAACAATCGGGTTTGATATATTCTCCATGTTGAAACATATCAATTTTACTTATGGAAAGATTAATCAACCACCGAATACACGATCAAAGAAAAAGGCAAAGCATGTGTATGATTGTGATGTTGACCAACATAGTGATGATGAGTCTGATGAAGAGGATGATCCAAATGAGGTAGACTTGTAGAAAAAGATGAGTATATTCTTCGAGTTACCTTATTAGAAGGATCACATTTTGAGACATAATCTTGATGTAATGCACATTGAAAAGAAAGTTTGTGAGAATATTATCGGGACCATTCTCAATGTCGACAGAAAATCTAAAGATAATTTAAAGAGTCGACTTGACTTAGTCGACATCAGAATTCAGCATGGTCTTCATCTGCAATTACATCCTAATGGAAAATATTTATTGTCGCCTTCTATTTTTTCTCTTTTGAAGAAAGAAAAAGAAGTGTTTTGCACGGTGTTAAAGGATATAAAAGTCTCAGATGGGTATGCATCAAATATATCTCGATGTATCAGTGTTAAAGATCGAAGACTTATTCTTTAAAGTCACATGATTATCACATATTAATGCAAGATTTACTGCCAGTAGCTGTATGCGGTTGCATGTCGAGTAAGGTGACGTCTTGTATCATTAAACTTTCTAATATAATGAAAGCTATCTGTGGGAAAGTTCTGATGGTTGAAGAACTTAAGAAACTACAAGATCGAGCCGCCTTGACTTTATGTAACTTGGAGAAGATATTTTTTCCTTCATTCTTCACAATTATGGTGCACCTGCTAATTCATCTTCCTCACGAAGCAAAAGTTGGTGTACCAGTTTTCTATCAATGGATGTACCCTATAGAGAGGTGTTAATTGAATTGTATGTTTTAAATGACTAGTGATTATAACTTTTCATAAAACCTATTTACATAGTATGTTGTTTTGTTTATAGGTTATTGTGCAAGTTGAAGTCTTACTGTCGTAATAAGCATTATTCGGAATGATCAAATGTTGAAGGGTATTTGGTAGAGGAATGTATGAAATTTTGCTCTAGATATTTTGAAGATGTTGAAACAAGATTGAATAGACCAAATAGAAATGATGTGTTCAGTTCTAATGACTTACTTCATACTTATTTGTTTAGAAGTAATGGTGAACCACTCGGGAAAGTTGAAATTGCACACTTAGATGATAAGTCTTGGGTACAAGCACACTGATATTTCTTTTCCATCACAATTCAATAGATCCCTTTCGCACGTAAGTTTTACGAACTCAATCCTAATGAAATTTCTTAATCTTTTATATTTCTCATTCTTTAACGAAATAATATATTTTATAGTGAGTTTAAAGAAGTCTTGAGATCTCGTGCACGCTCCCGAAGATTACATCAGTGAGAGATACATAGGTTATTCACAAAAACTTTTCATGAATGGTTAGGCCAGACGGTATGCAACTAAATTATTTCACATAGTTATAAATAATATATAAGTCTTGATTTTTTATATGGACATCAATGCAAATTAATTCACCATTCATGTGTAATAGGTTTAGAGTGGGAGAGAAGTTAGTGAAGATGTTAAATGGCTTTCTCAAGGTCCAAATAGAATTATTAAAAGATATAATGCCTTCCTCATTAATGGGTTCAGGTTCCACACGAAATCTTATGAAAGATTAAGGAGGACACAAAATTATAGAGTAGTAATTATTTCTTTAACTACAAGTTATGCTAGTGCCAGGGACAATCATCCTTTATAGGGAGATGTAGATTATTATGGAATTATTACGGACATTATTGAGTTAGATTATTATGGAAAACGAAATGTTGTGTTGTTTCGGTGTGACTGGGTTGACGTAAATACTATTCGAGGCATAAAAAGAGATAAATTTTGTTTTACAATGGTGAATTTCTCTCGATTAATTCACACTGGTCAACGATTGATGGATGAGCCATATATATTTTCTTCTCAAGTTAAACAAGTTTTTTACTGTCACGATCCAATGGATAAGGGTTGGTATGTTGTGCTCCGTAATACCCCCAGAGACTTGATAGACATCGAGGATGGAAGTAGAGATGATATTGAAACAAGATCATAATCTTTACCTTTTGTAGCACAAAACTTAGATGAAACTATCACTAATACTATACAATTTCAATGGGTTCGGGAGGACGTTGATGAAGATATTTATGACAATTAATATGACATAAGAATGTAGTAAGATTTTATATCTTAATTTATTAATTTATAATATTATAACTTATAACATGTTGTCATTCAATATATTCATTAATTAAATTATTTTCTTACTAAATTGTTGTTTTTTTATTACATATATCATGCCCAGGAGAAAAATAAGTAATTTGTAGATTGTTCGAGCTTCTCAAGAGTATGAACAAACAAATAATGAGGAATCGAATGTTGTTGACTCTTCGGAAGTTCCTATTACTATTGAAGAAGTTGTAGAACTTCAAGGTAATGTTCAACACTTTCTTTAATTGTTTGATCATTTTGAAACTTACATTTAATTATTTCTAATATAGTTGAAAATGTTGGAACTGTAACCCCCTAGACCCGGCCTATGCGTTCGACTAAGTCTAGTGGATCACATTATGATTCTTAAAGACATTTTTCCGAAACCGTTATTAAATCAATGTAAAATCACATTATAAATGACATGAAATTATAATAAATCATACTATCAAAACCCAACTTGTAAATATAATATCAATAAGTAATAAATTAATTTAAACATATCTTAAAAAAAATCAAATCACGATAAACCGAATAGTAATAGCAAAAGTGTCATCATATTAAAATCCCATACTTTAAAATAAGGTCCATGTCAACAAATAAAGTCAACTTGCAAGGTAAAAACATTACAATCAGATATACTTCAAGAGATATGTTGATCCTCCAAGTGCTCAATCCAGGGTATCTAACCAACAGTATCTGAAAGGGGAAAACATTTTCAAAAGGTGAGCTAGGCTCAGTGTGTCCCAACATTTCCATAAAATCACAATAGGTACAAATCATAATCCAGTAATCTCACAAATTCGTAAAAGAGTTTAACTTTTTGAAAATCATAGTTTAAACCCTTTTCTGGTACACCATCAATAGTTCCCAAAAGTATTTTCCATATAGCTTACTTTATGCACATAGCAAAAAGAAAGCCGACTTAAGGATAGGCTATGAAGCTTGTATCCTTAAGCCCAAGTCAATAAGTCCATATAGCTTACCCTAAGCACACAGCAAAGGAAAGCCGACCTAATGAAACATCTTGGGGCCCTCAAGAGTCACATTAGGCCCAGTTAGCTTGATCAGAGCTATTCAATCGTATTTCAATTCCAAAATTCAATTGCACCGTGACATAAATTCCATAAATCCAAAAACATGGTAATCATATACCATTTCAAAACAAAAATTAGATAGCAGCCATATTCCATAAATTGTCACATTAAATTGGTGCATCCATAAAACAATAGCCAATGAATTCGGTGTACCACATATTAAAACCAATAAAACAGTTCAATAATAAGTAGGGAACACACCTCGATAATAGGTTCAAATCGTGGATCTACTGATTGCTGGTTTCACCACGCTCTGCTACAGTTTTCGAACCTAATTTATAATATCACTATATTACAATGGGTAACATAAATAAATCTCTAAAATCATAAAATTTACGAGTCTTACGAGTGAATACTGGTATACGTGGTTTAACTGATCTAGAAGAGCTGGGTCGAGCTATCGAACGATCCGGAGAGTCTCTTGTACCTTCAAACAATAATAATTAATCAGCCCCAAATCTTACTTAATTGTTCAAAGCTAGAATTCTTAAGTATATAAGCATTTTTTGGGTTTGACTATCATTTTGGGGTATTTCGAGTCTGAATTTGGCCAAACGGATTGCGGAATCGAAATCAGGACGTCGAAAAACATAAAGTATGACTTTTTGAAAATTCAGATTCTTGGTCAAAGTCAAAGTCAACCACTTTGATCGTCGATTTGGAGACCTTCGGGTTTGAATTTGGCGAAACGGACTGCGGAAATGGATTTGGCACGTCGAAAACTATCAGGATAGGTATACTCGGAAAAGATTTACGGTCGTTTAAGGGTCGGTCAAAGCCATTTTAAGTTTTAGTCAAAGAAAGTCAACGGTCACGGTCAACGGTCGGGTCGGGTCAACGGTCGGGTCGGGTCAACGGTCGGATCGGGTCAACCCGGTTCAGACCGGTCAAACCGGTTCGAACCGGTCAAACCGGTTCAAAACTGGTCAAACCGGTTTTCCAGCAGCTCACTCTCCATGCGGCGGCGCGTGCAGCGCGTGAACAGTGCCACGGTGTCGGAAAATTCCCGGAAAAATTTCTAAAAATTATTTTGAGCGATTTCGAGATACTTACAACGATCGGTTCAAATTTTTGAACGGCGGAGAGCTCGTATTTCAACTCGGCCGAATCTTTGACTGCTCCACCTCCTCACGCGTCGCCGTCGACGGCGAACAAGGTTGACACCGGCGGACTCGCAACGACACAAGGAACATGATGGTGCAGGAGGTGTCGTAAACGGAACAACGATCGACGGTGAATTTAAGTTTTTCCCGGCGATAGAGCTAAAAAAAACGACGATGCTTTGACTGAAAATTCCCGACGTTTGGCAGCGTTTCACTTCAATTAATTTGAAGGGTTTGTTCCTCGCTTGATGATGAACACAACGGTGTTTTCAAAACGACGATCGGAATTCGGACGGCGCCGAAATTGTGGTCGGAAAAGGCATTGGGGGAAGATAATTTGGGAGCATTTGGTTTCTGTTTTCAGAAACCAAATGCACGCATATAACACCCACATCTACCTAATTATTTTGGTTAAATTCAGGGCTTAGTCCCTGAATTTTCTTTGACTCTAAAACAAGCTCCAAATTTTAAAATCTTTCAATTTAATCCCCAATTTTCGCCAATTTTTACAATTAACCTCAAATTTCAATTAACTATTATTTTGTAAAAATTTGGGTTGTTACAATTCTCCCCCTCTACAAGAAATTTCGTCCTCGAAATTTACCTTATAAGAATAGTTGAGGAAACTGAGCTTCCATTGACTCCAATGTCTCCCAAGTAGCTTCTGAGGGGCCTCGATTACTCCATTGAACTTTGACCATTGGAATACGCCTATTCCGAAGAATTCGCTCATCTCTTTCTAAGATATGGATGGGTTCCTCCTCATATGACAAATCAGGTCTCAGCTCTACATTCTCAACTTGAATGATGTGATTTGGATCTGGACGGTATCGCCTCAACATTGATACATGAAAGACATCATGAATACGACTGAGCTCAGAGGGCAACTCAAGCTGGTATGCAACAGGTCCTACCTTCTTCAAGATACGAAATGGTCCAATAAATCTTGGACTTAATTTACCCTTACGCCCAAATCTCAATACTTTCTTCCAGGGTGAAACTTTTAAAAAGACCTGATCTCCAGCCTCAAACTGTATATCTTTCCTTCTTTGATCTGCATAAGACTTCTGCCTATCAAATGCCTCTTTCAGACGGTCACGAATCAATCTGACTGTGTCCTCCGTCTCTCGCACTAACTCAGGTCCCAACGTCTTCCTATCACGCAACTGAGTCCAACATATCGGAGTGCGACATTTACGCCCATAGAGTGCTTCATAAGGTGCCATACGAATGCTGGTCTGATAACTGTTGTTGTAAGCAAATTCAGCCAAAGGCAAAAAGTTCTCCCAGCTACCATGAAAATCAATTACGCAACCCCGCAGCATATCCTCCAGAATCTGAATCACTCTCTCAGATTGACCATCAGTTTGTGGATGAAAGGATGTGCTATAATCCAATCTTGTTCCCAAAGCCGTATGTAACGCCTTCCAAAATCTCGAAGTAAATCTCGGATCTCGATTAGAAATAATAGACAATGGAACACCATGCAATCGGACAATCTCTGAAATATACAATCTCGCCAGCTTGTCCAAAGTATAATTTACCCGCACAGGAATGAAGTGAGCTGACTTTGTAAGTCTGTCAATAATTACCCAAACTGAATCTTTTTTTCGAAGGAGTCATAGGTAAACCGGTAACAAAATCCATAGTAATACGCTCCCATTTCCATTCAGGAATCTTGATAGGCTGTAACAAACCTGATGGATGTTGATGTTCTGCCTTAACTTGCTGACAAGTCAAACACCTCGCCACAAAATTCGAGATGTCCTTTTTCATGCCGACCCAATGATACCACTCTCTCAAATTTCGATACATCTTATCTCCACCGGGGTGCATAGCATATGGACTACTATGAGCCTCAGCAAGGATAGTCTGCCTCAACTCAGCATCATCCGGCACACAATACCGACCTTTGAAGCATAAAACTTCATCCTGATTAAGGGCATAACCTGAGTTTGTACTCTGCTCTACTTGCTCAAAGATAGGAAGCAAGGAGCTATCAAGGGGCTGCTTAACTTTAATCTCATCAACCAAGGTCGACTTAACTTGCAATTCTGCTAACAAAGTGCCATCTTCATATAAATTCATCCTGGCCATTAAAGATCTCAACTCCGATACTGCCTTTCGACTCAAAGCATCCGCTACAATGTTAGCTTTACCAGGGTGATAATCAATCACGCAATCATAATCCTTTAGAAGCTCTAGCCAGCGACGCTGTCTCAAATTAAGCTCCTTCTGGGTCAGAAGATACTTTTAAGCTCTTATGATCCGTGAAAATATAACACTTCTCTCCATAAAGATAGTGTCTCCAAATCTTCAAGGCAAAAATTATTGCTGCCAACTCCAAATCGTGAGTAGGATAATTACACTCATGAGGTCGCAGCTGACGGGATGCATAAGCCACCACTTTGCCTTCCTGCATTAGAACACATCCAAGTCCTGAGTGTGAAGCATCACTATACACTGTAAAATCCTTCCCGGACTCTGGTTGAATCAACACTGGTGCTTGAGTCAAAACCCCCTTTAATTTCTCAAAGCTCTCCTGTTGTGCCTCGCCCCAATCAAACGGCACATTCTTCCTTAACAACTTTGTCAAAGGAGAAGCAACGATCGAGAAGCCCTCAACAAAACGTCGATAATAACCAGCCAAGCCCAAGAAACTACGGATCTCAGAGATGTTCTTGGGTCGTTTCCAATCCACAATAGCTTCGATTTTTGCTGGGGTCGACCTGAACACCTCGCGCAGAAATAATATGCCCCAGAAACGACACTTCTTGAAGCCAAAACTCACACTTGCTTAGTTTGGCATACAGACGATGTTCTCTCAAAGTCCGCAGAACGATCTTCAAATGCTCGTCATGCTCTGCCTCAGTACAAGAATAAATCAAAATATCGTCAATGAAGACCACCACAAATTGATCCAAATATGGTCGGAACACCCGATTCATCAAATCCATGAAAGTTGCAGGAGCATTCGTCAAACCAAAAGGCATCACTAAGAATTCATAATGACCGTATCTAGTGCGAATGGCCGTTTTTGCAACATCAGATCCTTTGACTTTCAATTGATAATACCCCGAACGAAGATCAATCTTAGAGAATACAGTAGCTCCTCGTAATTGATCAAATAAGTCATCAATCCTGGGTAGTGGGTATTTATTCTTGACTGTCATCTTGTTCAATTTCCGATAGTCAATACATAATCTTAGCGACCCATCCTTCTTTTTCACGAACAGAACTGGAGCTCCCCATGGTGAAGTACTATGTCGGATAAATCCTCGATAGAATAATTCTTGCAATTGGACTTTCAACTCTTTAAGTTCCCTTGGAGCCATACGATAAGGTGCCATAGAAATAGGTGACGATCCCGGATAAGTCTCAATCTCGAACTCTACCTCTCTATCAGGAGGTAACCCAGGCAACTCCTCCGGAAAAACATCAGGAAACTCGCTAACTGTACGAATCTCCTCGATCGTGGATAATGCACCCTTGGTGTTCAAAATACAAGCAATGAAGGTCTCATATCCCTTCCGGATCATACGATCAATTTCCATCGCTGAAACTATATTGGAGAGATAACCACGCCGTTCACCAATTAACACAACAGTCCGACCATCTGAAGTCTTCAGAGTAGCCCGCTTGTATTCGCAATCCAGCTTTACCTTGTGTTTATTCAACCAATCCATTCCAAGAATTAGATCGAACTCCTCTAAAGGAAGCTCCATATGATCAGCGAGAAAAATTTCTCCCTGAACCTCGAGAGGACAACGCCGGAATACTTTATTCACTAATACCGCTTGTCCTACTGGACTTGTAACTGTAACAGTATTTTCAGTGTTCTCGATCGGAATCTGAAGGTTTCGAGATACTGAGCTCGATACATAGGAGTGAGTGGAACCATTGTCCAATAATGCAAAGTATGGGGTAGAATAAATAGTAAATGTACCTGCAATAACCTCAGGATCATCTCTGTCATCACGACGTCTAGTTGCACAAACCAAAGCTGGCTGTCTAGCCTCAGAAGCTGTTGGCCCTCTATTTTGCTGAGGTCGGGCTTTACTGTCTGTCCTGGACGCTGATCCTCGAGTCTTTCCTTGACTATGATCTCTAATTGGGGTCTGTACTGTAGTCTGTGAACGCACAGGAGTTTGGGTAGTGGTCTGCTCAAACGAAACTAACTGAGGACAATCCCTCCGATAATGACCACTAGCTCCACACTGATAGCAAAGACCCATCTTCTTACGACACTCTCCTGAGTGTTGTTTACCACAATACTCACAAAGGGGCCCATTATAATACGACGAGGAACTGCCTCGACTGACAGCTAAAGATGAGGATGCTGCAGGCCTGAAACGTGTATTGCTTCTCTGAGGGGCTGAAGTACGAGTCCTCTTTCCAGACTGTGCTGATGACTCCATCGGGCCTGAAAATTTCTTAGATCGATCTTGATCAACACGCTCTCTACCAGAAGCTAAAACCTCCACCTCTTCCGCATCTTTGGCTCTGCCCACCAGCACATCAAATATCTCATCCTGATGGGTTACAACTTGCCTACGCAGCTCGTATCTGAGTCCAAGGGCAAATTTACGACATCGATCTCTCTCCGTAGGTACCATACTAAATCCATACTTCAGCAATTTCAGGAACTCGATCTCATATTCAGAAACAGTCATGTCTCCCTGAACCAGGTCTTGAAACTGTTGTCGTCTCTGAGCTAAGTAGCGCTCTCCCAGAAAACGACTCCGAAAGCAATCCTTAAAGAAATTCCAGGTCAAACGATCGGTAGGAACACTACTGGTCACTGACTCCCACCAAGTGTAGGCATTACCATCTAACATTGCTACAGCACCCAGATATCTCTTAGTTGAGTCCAAACCCAACTGATCCATGCGTCTCTCTGTATCATGGAGCCAACCTCAGCTTCAGTAGGAGCTCCACCAATCTGTCCCCCAAAAGTTCTAACTCCATTGGCAATCAACGTCTGTGAAATAGGAACCTCAGATACAACACCAGTAGCTCTAACTGATCCCTGTATTAACTGCAGAAACTGTCTACTAAAATTCTCATCCAATGCAACTCCAGTAGACTCTGACTCAATATCGGTCGCTCCTATGATCGGTGTAGTCATGCCAATACCATCGGTAGGTGGCATATTCGTTGGTGTCGTAGGAGCAGGATCACCTATTGGAGGTGGGGGATCTACTCGTATCTCATCAATCGGATCTGCAAATCTAGGTACTCGACCTCGTCCACGACTAGTTCGACGACCACTTCTAGCACTCATTTTGGTAGATCTCGAGATTACTACAGAAGATAAACTTAAGGTTAGATAAGCACTTGGAGTCTCGAACATAGTTAAAATCTTAATAACTTTGTGACATGGCCTTAGTAACTCGTTTTGTAAAATATTTCAAAACTGTATTTTCAATGTGGACTCATACACAGTCCGAGGGTTAAAAACCAAAAGCTCTGATACCAATAAATGTAACCCCCTAGACCCGGCCTATGCGTTCGACTAAGTCTAGTGGATCACATTATGATTCTTAAAGACATTTTTCCGAAACCGTTATTAAATAAATGTAAAATCACATTATAAATGACATGAAATTATAATAAATCATACTATCAAAACCCAACTTGTAAATATAATATCAATAAGTAATAAATTAATTTAAAACATATCTTAAAAAAAAATCAAATCACGATAAACCGAATAGTAATAGCAAAAGTGTCATCATATTAAAATACCATACTTTAAAATAAGGTCCATGTCAACAAAATAAAGTCAACTTGCAAGGTAAAAACATTACAATCAGATATACTTCAAGAGATATGTTGATCCTCCAAGTGCTCAATCCAGGGTATCTAACCAACAGTATCTGAAAGGGGAAAACATTTTCAAAAGGTGAGCTAGGCTCAGTGTGTCCCAACATTTCCATAAAATCACAATAGGTACAAATCATAGTCCAGTAATCTCACAAATTCGTAAAAGAGTTTAACTTTTTGAAAATCATAGTTTAAACCCTTTTCTGGTACACCATCAATAGTTCCCAAAAGTATTTTCCATATAGCTTACTTTATGCACATAGCAAAAAGAAAGCCGACTTAAGGATAGGCTATGAAAGATTAAGGAGGACACAAAATTATAGAGTAGTAATTATTTCTTTAACTACAAGTTATGCTAGTGCCAGGGACAATCATCCTTTATAGGGAGATGTAGATTATTATGGAATTATTACGGACATTATTGAGTTAGATTATTATGGAAAACGAAATGTTGTGTTGTTTCAGTGTGACTGGGTTGACGTAATACTATTCGAGGCATAAAAGAGATAAATTTTGTTTTACAATGGTGAATTTCTCTCGATTATTCACACTGGTCAACGATTGATGGATGAGCCATATATATTTTCTTCTCAAGTTAAACAAGTTTTTTACTGTCACGATCCAATGGATAAGGGTTGGTATGTTGTGCTCCGTAATACCCCCAGAGACTTGATAGACATCGAGGATGGAAGTAGAGATGATATTGAAACAAGATCATAATCTTTACCTTTTGTAGCACAAAACTTAGATGAAACTATCACTAATACTATACAATTTCAATGGGTTCGGGAGGACGTTGATGAAGATATTTATGACAATTAATATGACATAAGAATGTAGTAAGATTTTATATCTTAATTTATTAATTTATAATATTATAACTTATAACATGTTGTCATTCAATATATTCATTAATTAAATTATTTTCTTACTAAATTGTTGTTTTTTTATTACATATATCATGCCTAGGAGAAAAATAAGTAATTTGTAGATTGTTCGAGCTTCTCAAGAGTATGAACAAACAAATAATGAGGAATCGAATGTTGTTGACTCTTCGGAAGTTCCTATTACTATTGAAGAAGTTGTAGAACTTCAAGGTAATGTTCAACACTTTCTTTAATTGTTGATCATTTTGAAAACTTACATTTAATTATTTCTAATATAGTTGAAAATGTTGGAACTGTAACCCCTAGACCCGGCCTATGCGTTCGACTAAGTCTAGTGGATCACATTATGATTCTTAAAGACATTTTTCCGAAACCGTTATTAAATCAATGTAAAATCACATTATAAATGACATGAAATTATAATAAATCATACTATCAAAACCCAACTTGTAATATAATATCAATAAGTAATAAATTAATTTAAAACATATCTTAAAAAAAAATCAAATCACGATAAACCGAATAGTAATAGCAAAAGTGTCATCATATTAAAATCCATACTTTAAAATAAGGTCCATGTCAACAAAATAAAGTCAACTTGCAAGGTAAAAACATTACAATCAGATATACTTCAAGAGATATGTTGATCCTCCAAGTGCTCAATCCAGGGTATCTAACCAACAGTATCTGAAAGGGGAAAACATTTTCAAAAGGTGAGCTAGGCTCAGTGTGTCCCAACATTTCCATAAAATCACAATAGGTACAAATCATAGTCCAGTAATCTCACAAATTCGTAAAAGAGTTTAACTTTTTGAAAATCATAGTTTAAACCCTTTTCTGGTACACCATCAATAGTTCCCAAAAGTATTTTCCATATAGCTTACTTTATGCACATAGCAAAAAGAAAGCCGACTTAAGGATAGGCTATGAAAGATTAAGGAGGACACAAAATTATAGAGTAGTAATTATTTCTTTAACTACAAGTTATGCTAGTGCCAGGGACAATCATCCTTTATAGGGAGATGTAGATTATTATGGAATTATTACGGACATTATTGAGTTAGATTATTATGGAAAACGAAATGTTGTGTTGTTTCGGTGTGACTGGGTTGACGTAAATACTATTCGAGGCATAAAAAGAGATAAATTTTGTTTTACAATGGTGAATTTCTCTCGATTAATTCACACTGGTCAACGATTGATGGATGAGCCATATATATTTCTTCTCAAGTTAAACAAGTTTTTTACTGTCACGATCCAATGGATAAGGGTTGGTATGTTGTGCTCCGTAATACCCCCAGAGACTTGATAGACATCGAGGATGGAAGTAGAGATGATATTGAAACAAGATCATAATCTTTACCTTTTGTAGCACAAAACTTAGATGAAACTATCACTAATACTATACAATTTCAATGGGTTCGGGAGGACGTTGATGAAGATATTTATGACAATTAATATGACATAAGAATGTAGTAAGATTTTATATCTTAATTTATTAATTTATAATATAACTTATAACATGTTGTCATTCAATATATTCATTAATTAAATTATTTTCTTACTAAATTGTTGTTTTTTTATTACATATATCATGCCCAGGAGAAAAATAAGTAATTTGTAGATTGTTCGAGCTTCTCAAGAGTATGAACAAACAAATAATGAGGAATCGAATGTTGTTGACTCTTCGGAAGTTCCTATTACTATTGAAGAAGTTGTAGAACTTCAAGGTAATGTTCAACACTTTCTTTAATTGTTTGATCATTTTGAAAACTTACATTTAATTATTTCTAATATAGTTGAAAATGTTGGAACTGTAACCCCCTAGACCCGGCCTATGCGTTCGACTAAGTCTAGTGGATCACATTATGATTCTTAAAGACATTTTTCCGAAACCGTTATTAAATCAATGTAAAATCACATTATAAATGACATGAAATTATAATAAATCATACTATCAAAACCCAACTTGTAAATATAATATCAATAAGTAATAAATTAATTTAAAACATATCTTAAAAAAAATCAAATCACGATAAACCGAATAGTAATAGCAAAAGTGGCATCATATTAAAATCCCATACTTTAAAATAAGGTCCATGTCAACAAAATAAAGTCAACTTGCAAGGTAAAAACATTACAATCAGATATACTTCAAGAGATATGTTGATCCTCCAAGTGCTCAATCCAGGGTATCTAACCAACAGTATCTGAAAGGGGAAAACATTTTCAAAAGGTGAGCTAGGCTCAGTGTGTCCCAAAATTTCCATAAAATCACAATAGGTACAAATCATAGTCCAGTAATCTCACAAATTCGTAAAAGAGTTTAACTTTTTGAAAATCATAGTTTAAACCCTTTTCTGGTACACCATCAATAGTTCCCAAAAGTATTTTCCATATAGCTTACTTTATGCACATAGCAAAAAGAAAGCCGACTTAAGGATAGGCTATGAAAGATTAAGGAGGACACAAAATTATAGAGTAGTAATTATTTCTTTAACTACAAGTTATGCTAGTGCCAGGGACAATCATCCTTTATAGGGAGATGTAGATTATTATGGAATTATTACGGACATTATTGAGTTAGATTATTATGGAAAACGAAATGTTGTGTTGTTTCGGTGTGACTGGGTTGACGTAAATACTATTCGAGGCATAAAAAGAGATAAATTTTGTTTTACAATGGTGAATTTCTCTCGATTAATTCACACTGGTCAACGATTGATGGATGAGCCATATATATTTTCTTCTCAAGTTAAACAAGTTTTTTACTGTCACGATCCA
Organism: Hibiscus syriacus; assembly: GCF_006381635.1. Classification (NCBI taxonomy): domain Eukaryota; kingdom Viridiplantae; phylum Streptophyta; class Magnoliopsida; order Malvales; family Malvaceae; genus Hibiscus; species Hibiscus syriacus. The sequence continues at coordinate 976,444 of NW_024061971.1, read as the reverse complement.
ATGGATAAGGGTTGGTATGTTGTGCTCCGTAATACCCCCAGAGACTTGATAGACATCGAGGATGGAAGTAGAGATGATATTGAAACAAGATCATAATCTTTACCTTTTGTAGCACAAAACTTAGATGAAACTATCACTAATACTATACAATTTCAATGGGTTCGGGAGGACGTTGATGAAGATATTTATGACAATTAATATGACATAAGAATGTAGTAAGATTTTATATCTTAATTTATTAATTTATAATATTATAACTTATAACATGTTGTCATTCAATATATTCATTAATTAAATTATTTTCTTACTAAATTGTTGTTTTTTTATTACATATATCATGCCCAGGAGAAAAATAAGTAATTTGTAGATTGTTCGAGCTTCTCAAGAGTATGAACAAACAAATAATGAGGAATCGAATGTTGTTGACTCTTCGGAAGTTCCTATTACTATTGAAGAAGTTGTAGAACTTCAAGGTAATGTTCAACACTTTCTTTAATTGTTTGATCATTTTGAAAACTTACATTTAATTATTTCTAATATAGTTGAAAATGTTGGAACTGTAACCCCCTAGACCCGGCCTATGCGTTCGACTAAGTCTAGTGGATCACATTATGATTCTTAAAGACATTTTTCCGAAACCGTTATTAAATCAATGTAAAATCACATTATAAATGACATGAAATTATAATAAATCATACTATCAAAACCCAACTTGTAAATATAATATCAATAAGTAATAAATTAATTTAAAACATATCTTAAAAAAAATCAAATCACGATAAACCGAATAGTAATAGCAAAAGTGTCATCATATTAAAATCCCATACTTTAAAATAAGGTCCATGTCAACAAAATAAAGTCAACTTGCAAGGTAAAAACATTACAATCAGATATACTTCAAGAGATATGTTGATCCTCCAAGTGCTCAATCCAGGGTATCTAACCAACAGTATCTGAAAGGGGAAAACATTTTCAAAAGGTGAGCTAGGCTCAATGTGTCCCAACATTTCCATAAAATCACAATAGGTACAAATCATAGTCCAGTAATCTCACAAATTCGTAAAAGAGTTTAACTTTTTGAAAATCATAGTTTAAACCCTTTTCTGGTACACCATCAATAGTTCCCAAAAGTATTTTCCATATAGCTTACTTTATGCACATAGCAAAAAGAAAGCCGACTTAAGGATAGGCTATGAAGCTTGTATCCTTAAGCCCAAGTCAATAAGTCCATATAGCTTACCCTAAGCACACAGCAAAGGAAAGCCGACCTAATGAAACATCTTGGGGCCCTCAAGAGTCACATTAGGCCCAGTTAGCTTGATCAGAGCTATTCAATCGTATTTCAATTCCAAAATTCAATTGCACCGTGACATAAATTCCATAAATCCAAAAACATGGTAATCATATACCATTTCAAAACAAAAATTAGATAGCAGCCATATTCCATAAATTGTCACATTAAATTGGTGCATCCATAAAACAATAGCCAATGAATTCGGTGTACCACATATTAAAACCAATAAAACAGTTCAATAATACGTAGGGAACACACCTCGATAATAGGTTCAAATCGTGGATCTACTGATTGCTGGTTTCACCACGCTCTGCTACAGTTTTCGAACCTAATTTATAATATCACTATATTACAATGGGTAACATAAATAAATCTCTAAAATCATAAAATTTACGAGTCTTACGAGTGAATACTGGTATACGTGGTTTAACTGATCTAGAAGAGCTGGGTCGAGCTATCGAACGATCCGGAGAGTCTCTTGTACCTTCAAACAATAATAATTAATCAGCCCCAAATCTTACTTAATTGTTCAAAGCTAGAATTCTTAAGTATATAAGCATTTTTTGGGTTTGACTATCATTTTGGGGTATTTCGAGTCTGAATTTGGCCAAACGGATTGCGGAATCGAAATCAGGACGTCGAAAAACATAAAGTATGACTTTTTGAAAATTCAGATTCTTGGTCAAAGTCAAAGTCAACCACTTTGATCGTCGATTTGGAGACCTTCGGGTTTGAATTTGGCGAAATGGACTGCGGAAATGGATTTGGCACGTCGAAAACTATCAGGATAGGTATACTTGGAAAAGATTTACGGTCGTTTAAGGGTCGGTCAAAGCCATTTTATGTTTTAGTCAAAGAAAGTCAACGGTCACGGTCAACGGTCGGGTCGGGTCAACGGTCGGGTCGGGTTAACGGTCGGGTCGGGTCAACCCGGTTCAGACCGGTCAAACCGGTTCGAACCGGTCAAACCGGTCAAACCGGTTCAAAACTGGTCAAACCGGTTTTCCAGCAGCTCACTCTCCATGCGGCGGCGCGTGCGGCGCGTGAACAGTGCCACGGTGTCGGAAAATTCCCGGAAAAATTTCTAAAAATTATTTTGAGCGATTTCGAGATACTTACAACGATCGGTTCAAATTTTTGAACGGCGGAGAGCTCGTATTTCAACTCGGCCGAATCTTTGACTGCTCCACCTCCTCACGCGCCGCCGTCGACGGCGAACAAGGTTGACACCGGCGGACTCGCAACGACACAAGGAACACGATGGTGCAGGAGGTGTCGTAAACGGAACAACGATCGGCGGTGAATTTAAGTTTTTCCCGGCGATAGAGCTAAAAAAAACGACGATGCTTTGACCGAAAATTCCCGACGTTTGGCAGCGTTTCACTTCAATTAATTTTGAAGGGTTTGTTCCTCGCTTGATGATGAACACAACGGTGTTTTCAAAACGACGATCGGAATTCGGACGGCGCCGGAATCGTGGTCGGAAAAGGCATTGGGGGAAGATAATTTGGGAGCATTTGGTTTCTGTTTTCGGAAACCAAATGCACGCATATAACACCCACATCTACCTAATTATTTTGGTTAAATTCAGGGCTTAGTCCCTGAATTTTCTTTGACTCTAAAACAAGCTCCAAATTTTAAAATCTTTCAATTTAATCCCCAATTTTCGCCAATTTTTACAATTAACCTCAAATTTCAATTAACTATTATTTTTGTAAAAATTTGGGTTGTTACAGGAACACGCAAGACTCTAGGACGTAAAACGTTGAAGGAATTATACCAATTTCCTCCCGGTCACCGTGTGAAAGTTGCAAGAAATGATGTCGGCCAACCTATTGTCCCAAAAGCACGTGTTCTATCCGGTTACTTAGGCATGGTTGCACGTAATGCTAATATTTTACCGATCAATAATGAGCATGGCGTGAAATGCCAAATAGTAACAAAAATCAGGCTTTGGATTTTGCTAAGGTAGTAATGTCATTATAATAGATAATCCATAACAGTTCATTAGTAATTTATATTTACTTTGAACACTTATGTTATGTGTAGGAGAAATTTTCTTTAGAGATCTCCGAAGATTATTTGAAGCAATCGTTAGGGAAGAGATGAAGACACCACAAGATTTCATTAAAAAATAAATACTTCAAGGATGATCTCAGTCTTGAAGAGAAGCTACAAACTGTCCCACCTGGAATGCACATGTATCAATGGGAAGATACAATCAAGTTTTGGAGTTCACAGAAAGAACAAGTATGATGTATTTTTCAATAATAATATTAAGGAATTATAATATTGACTTTATAAGTGGTTGTTTGAAATTGTAGGACCGAGAGCATATTGCTAGTAGGCAAAAACAAAAGTTTACTCACACAGCTGGATCGAAGAGCTTTGCTTGTATAGCTAATGATGAGGTATTATAAATTATTCACATAGTGATTTACAGTTGGTAGCACATACTAGCAAAAATTAATTATATTATTATACATTGTAGGAAAATACATTTGGTTCTAAAGTTGAATGAATCAAACTCTTCGACATGACACATACAAAAAAGGATGGCACTCCTATAGCTGCTGAAGCTGCAGAAATTATGGTACATTTATTGGACAAATAATTTGAATTATGTTATATTTATATCTATAATATGACATTCTTATTTGAAATAATTATTTACTTTATTATTAGGAAAATTTGAGGGATAAAAGGGCGTAGTATGAAACTACAACTTCAAGTCATGGTATTGTTAATGTGGATGACAACGAAAATCAAGTTATTAATGACGTTTTGGGTCCTGAAAGATATGGTCGGGTTCGCTGTCAAGGATCATTTGTTACTCCCACCAAATATTTTAGATCCAGTTTATCTCAGTACATATCATCACATACTCAGTTTTCTCAATTAGAAGTTAGTCGTTTAAAACAATAATTGGCTGAAATGGATAAAAAATGTCTAACATGAAAGCCAAAAATGAAGCGAGGGAAGCGAAGAGAGAATCAGCATATCAGCAGAAATGTCAAGAATTTGAAAATCGACTAGAAGCTATGATACAGATGATACGAAAAAGTCAACCTCAGAGTCCATCATCTTAGGTCTTATTTCAATTATATGTTTTGTTCATTCTACTTAACAATGTTGAACTACATTACATATTACGTTAATGTAAAGTTGTATTTACTATAATGGATTTGAAGTTGGTTGTTATGAAATTAAAGTTTGTTGTTATAGATGTCATGTTTATTAGATAATGGTACAGGTTGAAAATTTAAATTTGGGTAACAGAAGAGCGTAAATTAATGGTTGTAAAATCTGTGTTAATTAGCGGCGTTTGTATAAAAATGCTGCTAAATATATAATCAATATCGGCGTTTTACAAAAAAACGCTACTAAAGTTTTAGATAATTTGCGGTATTTATACAAAAAAACCACTATAGAAATGTCAATAACAACGTTTTACTATACAAATGTCGCTATATGTCATGACCTTTATCGGCGTATTTTGGAACAAACGCATCTATATGTCACAAAATTTAGTGATAGTTTTTTACAAACACCACAAAAGGAAAATATATATATATATAATGATGTTTCTTAACAACGCCGCTAAAAGACATAATCTTTAGTGGCGTTTGTGGAAGAAACACCGTAAAAACTCATAACCATTAGCGGTGTTTTAGACTAAAAATGTCGCTACCTTTTGCGGCGTTTTTTCGCCACAATTGTTTTTAGAGGCACCATATGACTAAAAAAGCTGCTAAAAACTTGTTTTGCTAATAATAATTATTTTTAATCCTAATAAAACTTAGAAAAATGTTGTCTGAGTCGGTAAAGAAAATATCTATTTGTTACAAAGATTACACTGCAAATTTCATCCACCGCCTAAAAAGCATCAGAACAATTTTTATCAACTTCCATGAAATCATAATATGTTGATACTGCTCTCCAAATCTTTTCAAAACACCCATTGTGATAACTCTCAATTGAACACCAGCACCGATTATCTCTTCTCACAAAATATGGAAAATATATTGGTACTTCACAAATGCTTAAAGAAGTCGATGAAATTGGGCTAACCACAACCGTTGTTGGTGGTGCTTCAATGGACGGATTTGGTTTAACCATTGTTGGTGGATTTTAGGGCACTGAGTTTGGTTTAATCACTGGTGGTGGCGATAACGGTAGCAGCGACGACAATGAAAAGGATAGCGGCGGTGGTTGTGATGGTGGTGATGACGACAACGGCGACAATAGCAATGACGATGGTGGTGGTGAGTGCAATGGGTTAACTAATTTGGGATGGCGAAGGCGTTGACAGTCAAACACAAAAACAATATGTAATACACATGGAATTTTGTTTGATTGTTTGGTAAGAAGCATAACAAGGTGATGAACAATAACATTAAGCAGCAGTAGCACTAGCATCACAATTTGATTGTGCAACCCAAAATATAATATGGATGTAAACAACACCAAAGCTAATAACTTAATAATTAAACATCCCACCATTTTTTCTTTTCACTTCTCATACTCCACTTCTATTTTCAATGTTATTTTAATTTAATTTGTATTTGTAGCTTTACATTTATATACAGAAAATACAAGATGTATACTCAATCTAAAAAACTAAATATTATGTTTTGTTTTTAATTTTTAAATTGAATATTATAAGTTAGGTTTAAGATAACGATTTGATTATCACTCCTTTATTTTAAAAAAGTTAACTAAATTTATCATTTCACTACCTATATATTTTTATGTATAATATTTTTTAAAATAAATATCACTTACTAGTTTAAGTATAATTATATTATTTTTATGTTTTAACAATTAAGTTTAAACATATATTTTTAATGATAATTATTTAGCAAATGATCTTATAGGATAATTTTACTAAATTTCAAATTTGTTTAGTTATTTGAATAAATTTTAGATAATTTTTTTGAATTATAGCTAAAATAAGTTTTTACATATTTTAATAAATTTTAACTTTTTAAGTATAATTTATTAAAGAATTATGTAAATATGATATCTCTTAATATATTTAAAATGACTATTAAGATATAATTCTAAGGAAATCTTTTAAATATAATTAAGAATATATAATATAAATTATTATAGTATAATTTTAATATTTTTATAATCTAATAAAATCTTAACTATCATTATTTATGCATTAAAACATTATAAAATATTTATAATTATTTTCATTTTAATATATTTTGGCACTATTTTCATTATTTTTTTAATTGGCTAAATTTGAAGCTTTGAGACTTTCACATATATCACTTACTAAGGGTTAAAAAATACAAAGTAAACATAAACCATATCATGAAATTTTTAGTAGAATGTAAAAATTAACTCTTAATGTTTGTTGTAATAGTTTTATAATTCATATATATATATATATATATATATATATTTTAAAAATTTACTTTAATCATCAACGTTTTTAGTTAAAATGACCCATTTGTTGGATGTAAACTATTAATTAACTAATATTAAACGCATGTTTTTGATTTAATACATCATCTCCCGTGTCCAAAGCGTTGGCGTTATGTTGTCATGTGTCATGTATTATTAATATGGTAATGTCGCATATCTTGAGTGTTGATGTACTTTTTTTTAATTTTATATTAAATTATTTTATCTAATAATATAATGATATGTGACATAAGTTTTGGCAAGATTTTAATTATTGTTTATATGATTTAAGCAATTGTATATCTGATATATAATGTGATTTTTTTATAAAAAAATACAAATAAAATATAAATGGGGATTTTCATTTAATGAAAGCCGGTATGCATCTATCGAGTATTGATCAAGATAATGAAGAATCAGAATTTAATTCAGATTTCATAGACTGGAAATTGCCACAAAAAGTATTTTTTTCCACAATCAAATGGGAGAGAAATAGGTTCCTGGTAATCTTCCACATGTATTTTGATTACATTTTCAGTTGATGCCCGAATGATTAGGCTAATTTTTCTTAGTGATGAATCTGTTTGCCACCTTTACAATGTTTTTATCGGCAAGACGATTTAATTAAGATCAAATAAATTATATCCAAATTGTATGCCTCATTAAAACCTTCTTTAAACTTAAATGAAGGAAAAAAAATACATACAACTTGGACGGAAAACAAAAGCCTACTCCAAACTATAAGCTCGACTTTCAAAATTACAACACTCAAATCTTGTCATGGAAAATGGAGGAATCTACTTTCCTATGGTTTTCAAACCGTGGCATGGAAAATGGAATTGACCATATCTACAAAGCATGTTAATCTACGAATAATTATAATTATCATAATTTGATATTAACTAAAGTTCACTATAAATGAAAAAAATTGCTTTTTATGAATAAGGAGTTAGGATTGTTTTTTTTTTCTTTTTGGTTACCCTCCGGGAGAAGTTAGGATTGTTAAATTCGCTTCAAGTATAATATGCAGAAAATTGCTTCGAACAATGATATAGCAATGCCAGTCCCTCAACTGAATTTTTCAACGAGACAGTAATTCAAAATTCCAAAAATGTTGTACGGGACTAGACATGTATTTTATTAAGTTAAAGCGGCTAAAATATAAGTCTATTATGTAATTTAACAATGTCACATCGAATATTTGATATTTTTAGAACTACGAAATCTTATTAAAATTAACTAAACAGAAAATAAAAAAAAAATGATACTTAACAAACAAAGAATCTGATGTATAAAACAATCTCGAAATCCTAATAAAACTGCGAGCAGTGTTGTGTGAGTTTGTAAAGAAAATATTTATATCGTGCAAAGATTACACCACAAATTTCATCCACCACTCGAAAAGCATCACAATAACTTTTATTAACTTCCGTGAAATTATAATATGTTGATGCTATTCTCCAAATCTTTTCAAAACACCCACTGTGATAACTTTCCATCGAACACCAACACCGGTTATCTCTTCTCATAAAAAACAAAAAATATATTGGTACTTCACAAGTACTCAAGGGAGTCGACAGAATTGGGCTAACCGTAACCGTTGTTGGTAGTGCTTCGATGGACGGATTTAGTTTTTCCATTGATGGTGGATTTTGGGACTATGGGTTTGGTTTAGTCACCGGTGGTGATGGGCTCCTAAAAAATATTAATATATATATATATATATATACAATTTAGTTCCCTCAAGAGACTTATATAATAAATTATTAAATTTGATTATCCTATAGATTTATTAATTGGTCGAGTAGTCAATGATACTCATATTATCTCGCCTTGTATGGGTTCGAATCTCGATATTTGCATTATAAATATAATATATCTCTACTTAATAAAAAAATTAGTTGCCTAAAAAAACATGTAAATAAAAAATTAGTTGTCTAAAAAAACATTTATATTACTTTAGAATTTGGAAACCAATTAAATATTATTTATTAAAAAGAATTAATATCCATTTTTCTGTCATTTTTATTTTGAAATACAAAAAATTATGTATTTTTCCTATTTGTTGTTCATCTTCTTTGAGTTGATGACTTTAATAAAATTATAAAGTGTTTCATCTCAGCTGAAGATAAATTTTTTTAAAATATTTTTTAATTCTATAAATATCTATGATTTTATTATATATATATATATATATAATATGTGGGTTTATGAATTTTAACTTTTAAAAAATTTACACATATACACGTGCACACGCTCGCACGCTCCTCTAATGTCTCCGGTTGAGGTTGAAAACATCTTTCGTTTATATAATGTGATCCCGAGTTATGTAAGTCAATGTAGAAATTGTTGTTATTCATTGAGATCCCGGGTTCGAGCATCAGGAATGTCAGGTGTATGAATGTTCAATGTCAAATGGTTGAGAGTTATATTTGAACATATACTACTTTGTACTTACCTCGGATTAATAAAAAAAACAATGTATTAATATCCAGTTAATAAACGAGATGAAAGTTAACTTGAGTGCATGTTCATATCAAATATATTCCTCTAATTATCTATTAGGTAAATTACGCGTTTAGTACCTAAACTGTTAGTTTTGGTCTATTTTAATACATAAACTTTTATTTTTTTTCAAAATCATACATAACATTTACTTTTTGTTTCATTTTAGTACTCTACTGTTAAAAACTTAACGATAGAGCTAACATGACATTATGTTAATTATTTTCTTTATTTTTAAATTATTATTTAATTAATTTTATTCAATTAATAAGGTGGTGACGTGAAACAAAACTAAGGAAATATTCTTTAAGTGGAGCATGCTAACCATTTGAGTTAGGCGAACAGTTTGCCTTATATTCCCAAAGTTTATATTTAATTTATATTTAACCACCACTATAAAATAAAAGAAATTTATTAAATCTATGAGTCGAACTTAGAATATTTAAAAAAATCAAATATTTAATCATTAAATCATATTAAGAGTTGATTTCATATATACTAAAATTATTATTTAACTTAAAAAATATTAAATTAAAATGAAATAATATCTCATTTTATTTAGTAATATTTGAAATTATTATTTTTATTTATTTATTCAATTAAATAATCAATTAAAAATGTTAAATTAAAATTAATATTCTGTCCTTAAATTATTTAAATAATTTTAAATATAGATTTTTATTTGTTTTCATAAATAATTATAAATTTTAATTTTAATTTTAATAATTAAATAAATATAAATAATTTAAACCATATTTTTTTAAAATAATTTAAATTTTAAATAATTAAATACATATAATTTTAAAATACTTATAATATAATATAATTTTTTATAATATTTATTTTAAATAATTTAAATTTTATATTCTATTATAAATAAATATAATATAAATTAAATATATGTTTTGGCAAAACCATAGCAATAACTTGTCTAGCTTAGATGGTTGAGTTCTCCAGTTCCCTTTAGGAGAACCAAGTTTGAATCTTGATATCATTTTTTAACGGAAATTTTCATTTGTTCAACTTCTAATAAGATAACGACATGTGTCACCAACTTATTAGTTGAATAAAATTAATTAAATAATAATATAAAAGTAATTTAAAAAATACAACATCATCCGTTAAGTTTTTAACGGTGGTGTACTAAAACTGAAACAAAAACTAAACGATAGGTATGATTTTGAAAATATTAAAAGTTTTGGTACTAAAACAAATCAAAACTGATAGTTTTAGGTACTAAATGTGTAATTTACCCTTATCTATTTTCTCAATAAAACATAATAGCATTATTAATATTCTAGTTTGCTCAATTTTTTTAAATGCCCCCAGAAAATAATGTTGAGTTCCGCCACTGACTGTCATTGCACAAAATGGTGGGCAACTGTATTCTGATGAATTGTTTGTTGAACTTAAGGCTAGTGTTTTCTTTTGTGAACATAATGTAAAGCAGTGATGTGTATCAGTGTATGATTGTATTCATGTGACAGAAAGAGGTAACTATCCCTCAACAAAATGAAGAGAATGCTTCTTAGAAAGGTCACTCCAAGCAAGAAATGTTTAAGTTTAAGGAGCTGGTGGAAAATTCACGTGAAGATCAGATTAGGTGAATTGCTAAGACGATATTAGTTAATTTGATGATGCGTATTTTATCTGTTTTTACATCTTATTTTTATAAATTGTTGTTATTGTTTATAGTTTATTCATGAAACTATAAGCATGAATTAATGAATAATGGTATTTCCATATGTTGAGTTAAAGATGAAGAAATCAACCACAAGGAGTTCCGCAGGAAAAAAACCAAAAGTAAGTGTATCATCCTCTGACTTTACTATTGACACAACTGTAAAAATTACTACCCAAATTTCTAGAGCTATCGGTAATGTTGTATGCCTAAAATTATTGACATGAATGAAACAGTCTTGATAATTGAGTTTCAAAACAAAGGGACAAATACATTTTAATGATGGTCTATTGTGATACATGATGGATATATGCGCTATATACTTAGATTGGAGACATGCTATACTTTGTTTTAAGCATGTTATATGATAGTTTATGATGTATTTAATTCATTTTGGCATGATCTTGTTAAATTTAGGGACTAAAAGATTAAATAGTTGAAGATAAGGTTGATTGAACATTGTTGTTGAAATTCAATACAACTTCTAGGTAAATATATAATTATCATTTAGGAGATATATCTTGGTAATATTCTAGATTAATATAGAAAGAGTAGATGTCTAAAAATATCCATAAATTAATCTAGATATTTGCATTATTTAATATTGTGTCTAGAATTATCTATTAGAAGAATCTAGATATTTGTAATGTTAAATGGTTAAGATGTTAACATGTGTCAAAAATTCAGTGATCACTAAAATCAATAAATAGGGATGATTTTTATCATTGTAATGAGTGAAAAAGAGAGAAAATAGTGTATCTAGGCTAGCTTTTTCCTCTCTCTTAAAAATACTAAAATTATAATCTAGATTCTTAAAATTGTCCAAAAACATTAATTTGGCCCCCTCAAAATTTTTAGAAATTCATATTAAACTTTAGAAGTTTTTAATGTTTATAATTAAACTCACTCCTATAATTTTTAAAAATTCTCATTAAACTTTTCAAATTTTCAAAAATTTTAGTTAGACCTGAAATTTTTAGGGAAAAAAATAAACTAAACTCTTCAAAATTTTAATTTAAATCTCTGAATTTTTTAAAAGTTTTAAGTTGCCCACTAAATTTTATCACCAAATTCCACTACTGGCGGTGACGGACAAACACAAAAACAATACGTTATACACGCTAAATTTTGTTGATTGTTTGGTAGGAAGCGTAACAAGGTGATGAACAAGAACAATAAGCACCAACAACACCTGCATCACAATTTGATTGTGCATACCCTCAATGTAATATGGATGTAAACAACACCAAAACTAACCATTTAATAATTAAACCTCCCACCATTATTTTCTTTTCACTTCACACACTCCCCTTCTATTTTCAGTGTTATTTTAATTTAATTTGTATATGTAGTTTTACATTTATATGCCAAAAGTACAAGATGTATATTCTATATGTTATTTTTTTTTATTTTTAAATTGATTATTGTAAGTTAGATTTAAGATAACAATTTGATTATCAGTCCTTTATTTTAAAAAATTCAACTAAATTTATCATTTCACAACCTATATATTTTTATGTATATCATTTTTTCAATAAACATCAATTACTAGTTTAAGTATAATTTTTCTTTTTGTGTTTTAACAATTAAGTTTAAAAATGTATTTTTAATGATAATTATTTAGCAAATTATCTTATAGAATAATTTTACTAAATTTCAATTTTGTTTAGTTATTTGAATAATTTTTAGATATTTTTTTAAAATGATAGTTAAAATAAGTTGTTAGATATTTATTAAATTTTAATTTCTTATTTAAATATAATTTATTTAAAAATTATTTAAAATATGATATTTTTAAATATATTTAAAATGATGATTAAGATATAATTCTAAGGAATTTTTTTAAAAATAATTAGGAAAATATAATGTAAAATTTCAATCTTGTTATAAATTAATAAAATCTTAACTATCATTGTTTATGCTTTAAAAAATAATAAAAATATTTATAATTAATTTTATTTTAATACATTTTGGCACGATTTTCATTCTTTTTGTCCATTGGTCTAAATTTTGAAGCTTTTAGACTTGCACACATATCATTACCGAGGGTTTAAGAATACAAAGTAAACATAAACCAAATCATGAAATTTATAGTTAGAATGTCAGAATTAACTTTTAATGTTTTGTTTAAATAGTTATTTTAATTCATATACTTTTTTTTTTAAAATAGTCATCAACGTTTTTAATTAAAATGACTCATTTTTTGGATAGAAACTATTAATTAACTACGGTTAAACACGTGCTTTTGATTTAACACATCATCTCTCATGTCAAAAGTATTGGCGTTACACTGTCATGCATCCCTATTGTTGATGTGGTGTTGCCACATGTCTCGAGTGCTGATGTAATTTTTTAATTTTATATTAAATTAATTATATATAATAATATAACGATATGTGAAGTATATTTTGACAAGATTTTAATTTTTGTTTATCTGATTTAAGCATGTATATATATCTATATATAATATCAAGTACTTTTTATAAAAAAGAAATTAAAATAAAATATAAATGAGGATTTTCATTTAATGAAAGCCCGTTTGCATCTACCGAGTATTGATCAAGACTATGAAGAATCCTAATTTCTTCCTAATTTCACTGTTTCACAACACTATCTTTCTATGCGCATACTTTGCGCTCTACCATTCTTAAGTTTATACTTTGCGTTTCGAATCCTAATTTTCGTATTTGAATTGTCGGACATTCAATTAACTGATGAAGAAATTATTGAATAGTTTATGTGATAAGAGAGAATATTGTATAGTATTATTAAGGTATATGTTAACTTGAATAAAATTTAACTTAGTCCTTCAATTATACCGATTTGAGGGTATAAGACCCAAATTATTTTGAGATGAAACCCTTTCATCTCCCAAATGGAATTTTGCAGAGATTTTCTTCTCTTTAGAGTAGCAAGCTTCATCAGTTTTTATGTCATAGTTATGGCATCCGTGAGTTATACCATCGACACCATCAACTCTAACTTGTCGTCCTATACCTATCGGTGGTCTTGATTCTAACATTGCCGCGACCGTTGTGGAGGGTGAACTAGGAGAAGCTCGACCATTTGTGAATGGGTACTTTCATCATTCTCCATTGCAAAACAAGGTTGGTAAGAGGTTCCTAAGCCGTTAAAATTCAATTATACAATTTTTCATAATTTTTCGAGATCCGATGAATGTCGCACGCGTTATCTCTGTGCATGAGATTCTTCCACCGCTTTGCCATCTGTCTAAACTGACCCATATCCGATCTGTACTCGACATGACTCGTGGTCGAGCCCTACCTCAACTAAACCGCTTGTTGGGCCAGCTTGCTTAGCCCATTTCTGGTTGAACTTAGTTGGCATGGCCTTGACCGAATGAGTAAAATCAAATCAAACCAAAGCACGCTCAAACCAAATCGAATCAAATTGGTCCAATCCAACTCGAGTTGTGCTGAGTCGATCATTGATTGTTGACTGTTGATCAACATTGAATTGGACTATTGACCAACATTGACTTTTTTGTTGACCTTGACGTTTGTCAACGTCCTAGGCCTTCTAAAGATCCTCAAACTTTGTTAAAAGCTTATGTAGGCTCAAAGATCACAAAATGTCATTTCTTTATGGATGAATAACATCAAATACCCCCATTTATTTAAAAAAAACTGAAATGCACTCAACATGATTCATGAAAACACACAAACAATCAAACTACACATGCTGATCTACAAGCGTTATAGGAGTATTAGAAGTGTGTTACCTTAATACTAGTTGCTAGAGAACCAACCCCAAACTCACCCAACCACCAATTTCTCTTTACCTTTACTTTTGGAGCTTCACCCACTTCTCTCACCAACAACAATCAGAGAATTGAGTTATTAATTCATCTAAAGACTTAGGAGGGGTAATAACATTATTTATAAGGGTTAGAAACGGTTTAAAGCCATTCTTAAGCTCTAGAACACAAAACATTTCTAAAACCTCATTATGGCCAAACTCTAAAGTTGAGAACTTAAAGGTAAGTTATAGGAATGGAGATTCTTCTACTTGCCTTCATAATCTCGGACTAAGGTTGCTGGACAATAAAACTTTCACTTTGGAAAACATTAAAAGAGGAAGAGATGAAAGAAAGAGGAAGAAAAGGGTGAGAAGAAGACAAGGAAGTTGATCTCTTCCCAACTTTTGACATGGGCTAATAAATGGGAATCAACTTTTAAATTTCTTTAGGGGTAAATTACTTTCTTGGTCTTCCATCCTTTGATCCCCAATCAAAAATATCATTTTTAACACTTTTATGGGCTTAAACCAAGCCCAAGCAAGTCCAACTTGGCCCAAAGTTTCTTGGACTATCAGGTTTATCCAAAACCCACTTGGGTTAACCCAAACTACTAACCCAAAATTCGAGGAGTTACACTAATGATCATTTTGTCCCCTATCTTTTTTAGATCATTTTAGTCCCTAACGTTTTATTTTAGAGCAAAATGTCCCTTGATTAGATAAAAATCATTAATTGACTAACAATCAACGCTTCCTATTGACGTGGCAGGTCCACATGTGATGTCACATCATCAAAAATAATTTTTAAATAATTTTTAAATATATTTTTATTATATGTAGTTAATTACAATTATAGTTTACTTTAAAAATATTTTTTTATTGATGTGCATCACATGTACATCAATAGAAAACAGTGACCATTAGTCAACTAATAATTTTCATCCAACTATAGGGCATTTTGCTCCAAAATAAAACGTTGGAGGCTAAATGCTCCAAAAAAAAAAAGAACAGGGGACAAGTGTTCGTTCAGTTAATTTACAGGCCTATTTTTTGTTGTTTATTTTTCTAATATGCCAAATTTAAATTATGATATGTACATACTACCTAAAATTTAATATCGTATTTTAAATATATCTCATGTTAGGTTCTAATTTAATAATTAATGTATAAAACTAATAATTAGGCTGATAAAAGGATTCAATTTGGAAATGTTGAGACTGTTAAATATATAATGTTTAAAATCGTAAGCTACCAAAGCACCAGTGGTTTAGTAGTAGAATAGTATTCGGCCACGAAACAGAACCGGGTTCAATACCCGGTCGGTTACAGTTTAGTTTTTTTTTTTTTTTTTTTTTTTTTTTGCGGTTTAGAACACTCACTTGGTTTTCTTTTAATTGCTGTTGCTGATTCCGAAGCTGCCATGGTTTAAGAGTTGAATGGGATAGCTGATATGAAAACTTTGTTTTCAGAAGGCAAAAGAAGCATCATAAATGGAGAGTAACTTAAAGGAGGCTTTTACAGTGGTCATGGGAGAATTTTTAGACAAGAAAGAAAGTTTCTTCTCGGATACATTTTCACTATTTTTTTATTAAACTAAAATGATTATAAAATAGTATCTCTAATAAAAATTTTAAATCATTTGATAATAAATGAGCTCAAATACCTCTATTTGTAGAGGCGGGTGCTTGAATCTGGACCTTTAGGGATAATAATCATCCCTTTAACCATTAAGATAGCTTGGTAGATTTGATCTATATCAACCGGAGGCGTGTGAAATAATTTGAAACTGAAAAAGCCGTCCAATAACGAGGAACGTGTTTGAGAGTCACCTGCCAATTGCACTTGATAAGGTTAGTGATATGTGATGCCATCGACGAGCCACTCCGTGTATTACCATACCACCCAAACATGGAAAGTGTCTATCTGCTGTCCAATTCCACCACAATAGTTGGGATTTGCATTTTCCAAACCAATTGTAATCCTTCAAATAAGCCTCATAATTCCGCATCAATAACTGAACAAACGCTAATGAATTTGGAGAATCTTATTACCCATTTGATTGCCGGTACGATCTCAAATGATCTCTCCACAAGTGGCTAAACTTGAATTTGTTTGTCTCGCTCCATCCGAGTTTAATTTAAACCACCCCAAATGTGGTCGATATCCAATGGTACATCGATTGCTTGCAGAAGGACAACGCCGCTCCAAGGAGTTGACGATCGATAGGGCATGCACGGCTTCTTATTACATGCGATTGCTGCTGTAAGATACTCTCGCTGGCCACAAAGTCACAATCGAACAATAATTTATTTCGCCTAATCCAAATGTTCCAAATTACCAAACTGAAGAATAGTTCCCAATTAACATCAACAAAAGGAAAAGCCTTTTGAAGGGAATATTTTTGCATCAAATATGGGTATGTTATTCCGGAAAAGATTATTCTTCCTGATAATAATCTTTTTCACCAATCAAATGTCCCCTAAAGTCGAAAGCATACATCCCTCTCAGTAATTTCAATATATATAAATGATTAAAAAAGTGTTCTTCATAAAAGATCTCTATACAAGTAATAGTATTTATAAGAGATCAAGTAAAATTCTAAATAGAATTTATTTTATAATAATTTCCTAATCCGGATTCTTTCACTAAGTAAAATTATAAAAATTGTAATAGTCGCTATTTCTCGTATTTAATAAATGTTGTTATATTCTTAAAAATTCAAACTTTGATTAAATTAGAACAATTTCGAATCCAAATTCCAACAAACAAAGATCTTACATCAAGCAATACAACAGCAACTGACCACTAACACAATCCAAATTACAAATCCTCATTTTCACTCTTTTGAGTCTTTTCCTTTCCATTCAACAGAAGACCAATGGCTTCCTTCATCATGGTAGCATAGTACCCTGCCATAGAACAGACCCGGGTTTGAGTCCCGGTAGCTGCAATTGTTCTTTTATATTCAACTTTCTGTCTTCATATAGTTGGAAGAATGGCTGTATCCCCGCACAATTAGCCTTGTCATCAAGGGGTCAACATAGCACCACTTCCAGTGAAGTCACATTCTGTAATTTTCAACATTCATTTTATCTTCTTCATGGCCTGCTGATATTGCAACTCAAATCCAGAGCAGAAATAACATTGATTCACTGAAAGAAAAGCTCAATAAAGAAGATTTGAAAGAAATTCAGGATGCAGTTCGAAAATCATGTATCTTAATCAGAAATTCTATAGTCTGCAAATCATCAGTTGTACCAAAAATGGAGGAACAGTTGTAAAAATGATAAGAGTTCAGGGCCTATATGCAACTCAGAAACAGCTTTTCACATAACTACTGTAAGATGAACAAAATCTAACCTCAAGTCCTTGAGTTCCCAGTTCCACTCTAGGAATTTCAACAATCTGCTGCTCCTCAGCCATCTTTTGCTCTGTTCTTTCTTTTGTTGATGAGCCGAGGGTTTTCTTGTTAGAGTACAGCACAAAAAGTGTTAAGTAAAAGAGTGCACGAAGTTCGCCGAAGTAAAACGATGAGATACATTCCTTCACCAATTAGACTACATATTAACTTGGTCAAATGAAAAGGAAAAAAAAAAAGATTCGGGTTGGGGCAGGGGAGGGTTTTCACCCAAAGTCTGGGGCCGGTGGAACACCACCAAAAGCTGAGGATCGGGTGGAGATCTCCAATTTTCGCGTCGGGGTTGGGGAAGCCATAAATCCACCCGCCTATGGTATTATCAAATAGTACCCATCTGCTAAATTTTTATAGTTACAGACCCGTGTTCGATTCCCGGCTGGCGCAATAGATTTTACTTTTTCTACGTGTATCATCATTCTTTCTTAGAGACAATGCTTGTAAAATTTCCTCATTCATCTGCACAATTATAGATGGCAAAAAAATTCGAATCCGATGGAGAAAATCGAAAATCGAATTAAATGGGTCGGGTTCGGGGATGATAAACGGGGACGGGGACGGGAAAAATCCATTTATTTTAAACGGGGACGGGGACGGGGACGGGTTTGGTAATCCCCGCCCCGATTACCCGCCCCGATACCCGACCCGATAAATATTAAAAATAATTATAATTATATATATATATAAATATAATATTAATAAATTTAATTTAAATAAAAAATATATATTTAATTTAAATAATATATATATATATATATATATATATACCCGGCCCGATTCCCAGCCCAATACCGACCCAATACCCGACCCAATACCTGGCCCAATACCCGTTTAAATAATCGTTTGTGCTAAACGGGGATACCCGTTTCCCCGCGGTTTTCCCCGATTACCCGACGGGGATCCCCGTTTAAATCCCCGCGGTTTTTTAAACGGGGACGGGTACCGGTTTTTTAAACGGAGACGGGGACGGGGGACCAATACCCGGCCCGAACCCGGCCCGTTGCCATCCCTATGCACAATTCTTATCCACCCTAAGTTTCTGGTCATTGTTCATTTCAACAGGAAGGAGTTTGATGATGTTCAGATGCATATTTTTGCTTGATCCAGGTTTTGTTGCAGAAAAAGAAAGTGGAGATTTATTGTATAATTAGTATACCGTAAGTGCTGCAATTGAAATCATCATAGGATTGTTTCATTCTCTTATTGTGGGGCAATCATCTTTGACCGCTTGAACTTTCTGTCTTCATATTGTTGCAAGAATGGATGTATCCCTGCACAATTATTCCTTGCTTAGGTTCTTCATCAAGGCGACGACTTAGCACCGGTTCGGTTGAGTCATATTCTGTAATTCTCAACATCCATTTTCTCTTCTTCATAGCCTGCCTGCTGATATTGCAACTAAAATCCAGAGCAGAAGTAACATTGATTCACTGAAAGTAATGCTCAATGAAGAAAAATATTTGAAATAAATTACGGATGCAGTTTGTATTAATATTTAGTAGACTTCAGTTACATTAGTGAAGAGTTCAGTGAGAGCAGAAGCCTGCGTCACCAAAATTAATTTTACATAAATCAACATGAAAATTCGAAGTAGAAGGATAAAAATATTTATAAACCATTGCTAAACTAATAGAAGAGATGAAGCATTGTAATTGTTATTTTTTAATGTGAAGAAGAGAAGGAACGTTGTTGCTGGAAGAACAAAAACAGAACTGCTTACTAAAAATCAGAAACATTACAGTTTTTAAAGCAAAAACAAAAAACTAACCACTAAAAATATGATCCTAAACTTTCTCCATGTTTAGAGATCATCAATAACATAATAACTACTTCCTAAAAAATAGGAACAAACTTTGACACAATCAACTTAACAAAAAAACGTGTGGACTTGTTTCAGTCCTGAAGCAGTCTTCTAACACTCCTCCTTGCTTTAAGAGCTGCAAACACCAAGTCTTGACCTCAAAAACTCGAACTTGCAAGCAGACAGTGGTTTGGTTAAAATGTCTGCAACTTGATCTTCTGTTTTGCATTAGACAAGAATCACATCTCCATGATTTTGTACTTCCCTTAGGAAGAATAACTTGATGTTGAAATGTTTAGTCTTCCCATGAAACACAGGATTATGAGAGATAGCAATAGCAGCTTGGTTGTCAACAAAGATCTCTGTGCTTTCCTTCTGCTTCAGATCAAGATCAAGTAAAATCTTCCTTAGCCATAAAGCTTGATTAACAGTAGTTGTTGCAGCAATAAACTCTGCTTCGACAGTGGATTGAGCTACAATTTCTTTCTTCTTCGAGCTCCAAGAGAAAACACCTGAGCCAAGAGTAAAACAGTAGCCTGAAGTGCTCCTCATATCATCAATGGAACCTCCCCAGTCACTATCCGAAAAACCAACCAGCTTGAACTCCTTGCACCTTTTGAACTTAATACCAAAATCACTTGTGCCTTTGACATATCGAATCACTCTTTTGGCAGCCTTGAGATGTAATTCACTTGCACAATGCATGAATCGAGACAAAATACTTACAGCATTCAAAATATTTGGTCTTGTTGCCGTGAGATACATCAAGCAGCCAATCAAACTCCTAAAATATCCTTCATCAACTTTGTCAGCAACATCTTCTTTGCACAGCTTCTCCCTTTGATTTATTGGAGTGTTTGTTGCCTTGCACTCTTCCATCTGAAACTTCTTTAGTATTTCCTTTGCATATTTTTTCTGGCAGATAAAAACTTCACCTTGCCATTGCTTAATCTCCATGACAAGGAAGTAGGAAATAAACCCGAGATTTGTCATTTCAAACACCTTCATCATTTCTTGTTTGAAATTTGAATATGATCTGTATTGTTTCCTGTAACCAGTAGGTCATCAACATACAGTGAAAGAATAAGAATGTCAGTACCATTGTGCTTGACATACAAGGTTGTTTTTGATGGACTTTTCACAAAACCAAAGTTCAGCAAATGTTCATCAATTTTACTATACCAATCTCTTGGAGCTTGTTTTAGACCATAAAGGGCCTTCTTGAGAAGATAGACTTTATCTCCTTCGTCTTCCTTCACAAATCCTTGGGGCTGCTCCACATAAATTTCTTCCTATAAGACACCATTTAAAAAAGTCGATTTGACATCCAACTGGAACACTTTTCAGTCCTTTTGTGCAACTATTGCAAGCAGTAACCTGATTGTGTCCAATCTAGCAACAGGAGCAAAAGCATCAGAGTAATCAACACCAAAGATTTGGGCATACCCTATAACCACAAGCCTAGCTTTGTGCTTATTGATCGAGCCATCGGCGTTAAGCTTGGTTCTAAACACCCACTTAACTCCAATTACCTTTCTGTCTTGAGGTCTGTCCACAAGGATCCAAGTCTTGTTTTTCTCTATCATTGGCAGCTCCTCCTCCATTGCAGCTATCCACCTTTAATCCTTTTTTGCTTCGACATAGTCGGCAAGCTCACACACAACTATATTGCACCTTTCATAAATATCTGAGAGCAACCTTGGTCCTCTCACGGGAGCATCATCCACTGTTTCATTCTGCCAGTCATCTTCTTCGTCAATCCTTGAACCAGAAAACTTGTGATTTAGCACTGCCACAGTCTGACCCTTTTTCTCTGCATCATCCCAGCTCCGCTCTTCATCCTCCACAAAGTGAACATTCCTGCTAATAACAATATTTCCAGTTTGTGGCTGGAAAGTTTTATAGGCCTTGCTGACATTACTGTAGCCTATAAAGATACCTGGTGAAGCTTTCCTATCATGGTTGCTTTATGGAACATGAGTGAAACACAAGCAACCAAATACTTTAAGGAACTTCAGAGAGGGTTTGTAACTATACCATGCCTCAAATGGTGTCTGATCCTTCACTGCTTTTGTGGGAAGTCTGTTTTGAAGAAACACAACAGTATTTGTTGCCTCTGCCCAAAACTTCTTTGGCAAATTCTTTTCATGCAGCATGCATCTTGACATTTCCATGATGTATCTATTTCTCCTTTCACTAAGTCCATTTTATTGAGGTGTGTGAGGAGCTATAAGTTGATGCTCTATGCCTGCATCTTCACAAAACTTGTCAAATTTTGCAGAAGTATACTCTTTCCCATTGTCAGACCTTACAATCTGAATTTTGCAGCCACTTTCATTCTCAACTTTTGCTTTGAATTTCCAAAATACTTGAGTTACTTCTGATTTAAACTTCAAGAAAAAAATCCAGCACATTCTGGTGAAGTCATCAATAAAGGTAATATAATAGAGACTACCTTTTAAAGAAGGTGTTCTTTGAGGGCCTGAAACATCCGTGTGAATGAGCTGTAATTTGTGAGTGGCTCTCCAGGTTGACTTCGGAAAATGCTTCCTATTTTGCTTTCCAAACTGACATGCTTTACAGCTTGAGATTGCATCACTAAGTTTGGGAACATCAAGTGCCAACTCTTTTTCTCTTAGTTGCAACAACCCTTGATGATGATAGTGTTCGACTCTATTGTGCCAAATTTGAGTGACATCTTCTTTGAGTGAAAAAACAGATTGCTCCTCCTCTAAAGGATTGAGTGAAAAACTTTTTCCTTTCATTTTTACTTTGAAGATATCTTGATTATTTGCATCCTTAATCAAGCAATATTCATCTTCAAAAATAACTTTAAAGCCTTTTTCAATTAGTTGGCCCACACTCAACAGATTTTGGTCAATTTCAGGAACAAAAAGAACATCTTGTATAAGTTTTGTACCTGCATAGCTTGCAATCGCAATAGTCCCATTTCCTTTGACAGAGATATAATCCCCATTGCCAATTCTAACTTTAGTGATGTTAGTTGGCTTCAAATATCTAAACAACTCCTTGTCATGAGTCATATGGTTGGTGCAGCCACTGTCAATCAGCCAGCTTTCATTTGATTCACTGCCCACGAAACTTGCAGCGACAAACATTTGATCTTCTTCCTCTTGATCTGCAACTTTAGCTTCTTCCTTTTTCTGTTAATTTTTGTTTATGCATATGATAGCTTCGTGCCCAGTTTGATTGCATTTGTTGCATCTCGCATCAGGTCTCCTCCAATATTTGAAGGGGGATGACCCTTTTTGTTGCAGTGATGACACGGAGGATACTCATTCTTCACACCTGGTTTTCTGTTTCCAGCCGTGGTTTTGCTCTCTGTTTTTGAGTTGTCTCCTTCTGCGTGAGGCTGTTTGAATTTCTGCTTCCTATTCTTGCCATTATTGTGATGCTTAGCTGTTAGAGCTCCTTCAATAGTTCCTTCTTGTCTCATTGCATGCCTCTGCTCTTGTTCTTGCAAGGCACTCAAGAGTTCTTCCAGAGGAATCTTGGACAAGTCCTTGATATTATCCAAGGTGGTAACAGTAGACTCAAATTTTTCAGGCAATGTTACAAGGATTTTCTCCACAATCCTCGAGTCTGCCAGAGATGATCCCAGCAACCGGACTCGGTTTGCTATGCTAAGAAGTCTTTCATCATACTCCTTGACTGTCTCAGTTTCCTTCATCTTTTACAGCTCAAAATCACGAACTAAATTCAGCACCTACATCCCTCGAATTCTCTCATCCCCTTCGTACTCAGCCTTGAGATAATCCCATATCTCATTTGTTGACTTTAGAGACATAATTCGGGTGAAAATGGTGGCTGAAACTGCAGCAAACAAGCAGGATTTTGCCTTAGCTTTTTTCATCTTCTTCTCCTTATGTGCTTTGATCTGAGCCAAAGTGGGATTGGCTGGAATTTCTGGAACTATGTAGTCCTCTTCCACTGCTTCCCAAAGATCCAAAGCCTCTAAACATGTCTCCTTGCGAACTGCTTGCCATTATTGTGATGCTTAGCTGCTAGAGCTCCTTCAATAGTTCCTTCTTGTCTCATTGCATGCCTCTGCTCTTGTGCTTGCAAGGCACTCAAGAGTTCTGCCAGAGGAATCTTGGACAAGTCCTTGATATTATCCAAGGTGGTAACAGTAGACTCAAATTTTTCAGGCAATGTTACAAGGATTTTCTCCATAATCCTCGAGTCTGCCAGAGATGATCCCAGCAACCGGACTCGGTTTGCTATGCTAAGAAGTCTTTCATCATACTCCTTGACTGTCTCAGTTTCCTTCATCTTTTACAGCTCAAAATCACGAACTAAATTCAGCACCCGCATCCCACGAATTCTCTCATCCCCTTCGTACTCAGCCTTGAGATAATCCCATATCTCATTTGTTGACTTTAGAGACATAATTCGGGTGAAAATGGTGGCTGAAACTGCAGCAAACAAGCAGGATTTTGCCTTAGCTTTTTTCATCTTCTTCTCCTTATGTGCTTTGATCTGAGCCAAAGTGGGATTGGCTGGAATTTCTGGAACTATGTAGTCCTCTTCCACTGCTTCCCAAAGATACAAAGCCTCCAAATATGTCTCCTTGCGAACTGCCCACATTTGGTAGTTTTCTCCATCAAACACCGGTGGAGAAATTGAAGAAAAACTTGCTTCAACTTCCATGGCGTGTCAAAGTCACTCACAGGTCCCTTAAGAAAAGAGCTTTGATGTCAATTGTTATTTTTTAATGTGAAGAAGAGAATGAACGTTGTTGCTGGAAGAACAAAAACAGAACTGCTTACTAAAAATCAGAAACATTACAGTTTTTAAAGCAGAAACAAAAAACTAACCACTAACAATATGATCCTAAATTTTCTCCATGTTTAGAGATCATGAATAACATAATAACTACTTCCTAAAAAATAGGAACAAACTTTGACACAATCAACTTAACAAAAAAACGTGTGGACTTTTTTCAGTCCTGAAGCAGTCTTCTAACAGTAATAGACATTGACCCAAGAAAACATATTGTGTAAAAATTTCTGGAAATTTTTAGATTTTTATTTCTTCAAGTAGAGCAGCTGGTAGGAAACTGCTACCAATCTTTAGCTGATAAACAACCTAATTCATTTTTAAACCATAACTTGGAAAATTACTAGCTACAAGTCACATACAGCAAAATCATACAAGCCTGCGTATTTGTTTTTTCTTAATATTTATTAATGCATGCTTCTGCTCCCATTGAACACTTCATTAATGTATCCAATCACCCAAACCTCATTATTTTGTTGCAGACTTTGCATCCATTGTTCTTTCAAGTTGAAACCTTGTTCCCCTTTGCTGGTGTATTTCCAAACTTCCAGATGAATCGACTTAAACCCTCTGGCAAACGATCGGAATCGCATGGGAGATTTAAATAATCTTCTGATAGCTTTACTTTCAGTGAACCGATGTTACTATCAAGATCCTGGATCTTGGTTGTTCCTATAAAACAAAGTGAAAAAAAAAGTGTCAAAACTTTTCAAATTTTAGTATAGACACAGGTGCTTGGTGCAAGATTTTCATGCCAATTATGTGATTTCTGCTGTGGAATTTAGTTGAAATATTAGCAAGCTATTTAGAAGCGAAATGGATGTTGAAAATTACGGAATGCAATTCACCAGGAATTGGTGCTAGATCGTCCCCTTTATGAAGAGCCCAAGCGAGTACTAATTGTGCAGGGGTACATCCGTGCTTCTCAGCCGACTTCTCGATTTTCAAATATAAGGTCTTGTTTTTTTCCAAGTTCTCTACTTGAAACCTTGGTAAATATGGCTTAAAAGTAGAAGTTGGCAATCAGTTTACTATACAAAGATTAAAGATAAGTTAAAAGACATAAATGAGTTAGTTCCCATACCAGAAAACTATTTGCAGGCAAGGTTTCCACCACTCCTTTGCCACCAAAGAAACCGTGACCTGAGGGCTATATGGTACAATCCCAATTCTAAGTTCTCTGCATAGACAGCTTTTCACTTAACTACTGTAAGAAGAACAAAATCTAACCTCAAGTCCTTGAGTTCCCAGTTTCACTCTAGGAATGTCAACACTCTGCTGCTCCTCAGCCATCTTTTGATCCTTTTTCGCTCTTTCTTTTTGTTAATGACCCGAGGCTTTTTCTTGTTAGAGTACATCAAAAAAAAAGTAAGTATAAAAGATTTAGCAGGCGGATATAACAAGTGTTTTGTTGAACTGTCAACTTGGTGACACCTCTATGTATGCACCCCTTAGGTAATCCATTTTTAATTGTTTTGTTGAAGGAACGTTGAAAAGCATACAATCATGCTTATTTGTTTAATTTTGGTGATGCATGCTTTTGTTCTCACTGATTGATCCCTTTATTAATGTATCTAAAGCTTACTACTACTCATCGATACAAACTTCTAGCAATGGTTTCAGTTGTTAGAGAGTTCAATCCCTCAAAACCTCATTATTTTGCCAATACTCTAAAACATTATTTTAAGAGCAGTGTATAAAAACTTCTTATTGTTTTTGTTTTCTAGTATGCATTTCAATATTTATATTCTAATTGAATCTTTAAGTATTAGTATTGAATCTATAATGTCTTTTTGTCAATTTAGTCACTAACTTTGAAATTAAATTCTAGTTTAAGTTTGACAAATTAAAAAAATAATGTAATAAGGTGGATAAAATTAAGAGGTTATTTATTTTTCTAACATGTTAGATTTTAGTTATGATATGTATATATTTTTAGAATTTGATCATGTGTTTTGAATGTCTCATAGTAAGATTTAGTCAGTAATTTTAGGATGAGTAAAGCAATTAACCCTTCTATGGATAACATATGCATATCTTTTCTACTATCTAATATAATAGCCTTATTTAGAATTACAGTAACTAATAATCAAAGCACCAGTGGTAGATTAGTACCCTGCCACGGTACAGACCCGGGTTCGATTCCCGGCAGCTACATAACTCTTTGGTCTGGAACTCTCGACCCTTCTATCTCGTTTAAAGGATTCAGTTCAGTAATTTCTTTCAAATCTTCTTCCCTAAGCTTCAGTCTTGGAGCATCAATGTTGCTATTGACACGTTTTATGAAACCTTTGGGTAACATTCCTTCAGTCTTAGAGCTTGTTTTTATGAAAGATTGAATATAGATTAAGGCCATAATGATTGAGTTACCATACCAGAACTAATTGCAGGCAGGCTTTCCACAACTGCCCTGCCACCGAAGAAACCATGACCGAGAGGGCTATACGGAACTATGAACTATCCCGATCCCAAGTTCCCTACATATGTGGACACATTCAAGTCCTTGAGTTCCCAGTTTCAGTCTAGGAATCTTATCAGTTTGATGCTGCTCAGCCATGCTTTGTTTCTGATTTGCTTGTGTTTGTGTATGGGCATTCTTGCAGTTTAAAAAGGTCAATGTTTCAATATGCTCATGCAAATCTGTAAGCTGAAAACATATGTATTCCATGCAAAGGATCTGAACCTCTTCTGTTTTCCAAAGAACAAAACATCTGCTTCCCATGCAGTGGCGCATCCATGAATGTCCATCCTAAAAATATTTTGGGTAAACTACACGTTTAGTATCTAAACTATCAATTTTGTTTCATTTTAGTACCTAAACTTTCATTTGTTTCAAAATTACAGCATTCATCACTTAACTATCTTCTCACTCCTATTTTGATCATTAAAGTTTAAAAAATTTCAATTTAACTACTCAACTTTCAAATTGCTCATGTTTCCTTTTTTTTTCTTAATAAAATGAGGCATAAGCCAGAAAGTTAAGGCAGTACAATGCTAGATGAAATATTGGCAATGTCTTTAGATAAAATCGGAAGGATAGCTGATGGGAGGAGTTTCAAATACTTGTAGAAGATAATTCGATTTCGAAGGCGATTTTACTATAGAGTCCGCAGCTGAGTTAGCTTTACGTGGGATTTATTCGATATGTTATATGATCGTCTTTAGGACTTGTGGCACGAGCTAAATGTGTAGGAGTATCTTTGAGCGATATGTTATGAGTCCAGATGTGTATTGTGCTTCAGTGTTCCATGTGGGCATTGTGTTGGTCATAGGCCATATCAATGTTGCCTTAGAGGTGGTATGGAACCGTTTTTCTGTCTAAGTCTAAGTAGCCAACAGACTCAAGTCATCTAAATATATAAATATTTTTCGACGTCACAAGTCAAACCTTCATATCAATATGTAAGTCTTTTGTTAAGAAGATTTGTCATTAGTAATGGCATATACAAGTAACTTATGTTTTGTTGATCATTTAGTATGTTACATGTATTTTGTCTTTAATTTGACATATCTTTATAAGCAGGTATATATGTACGTAAATATGTTTTAACCATGTTTAGTGTAGGGTGGATGTATGTATGCATTTATATGTGGTATAATATGGCATGATGTTTTATGCTTAGTGTTAGTTATATTCATATTGTGTGTGCGTTGTCAATAGATTAAAAAAGTTTTAAACAATTATTATTTATTATTTTATAATCATCCCATACTATTTAAAAATTGATGTTTCAAGGAATTTGGGATTTAAAACCCAACCATCCCGTTTTGGAACCAGTTTGCAGTAGATAATTTTGATATTGAAATCAACATTAAATTTCATTTAAAGATAAATATTTGTTTTTCAGATAATTAATATATTATATTTTTATTTACAAAAT
Source organism: Hibiscus syriacus (assembly GCF_006381635.1). Taxonomy (NCBI): domain Eukaryota; kingdom Viridiplantae; phylum Streptophyta; class Magnoliopsida; order Malvales; family Malvaceae; genus Hibiscus; species Hibiscus syriacus. Next base: position 947,890 of record NW_024061971.1, on the reverse strand, counting down.
TGGAAATGATATACTAACAAAAAGTCATACATAAAATTTAAAAAATAAACAATTTATTGTAATATAGAATCTTAGTCAATAGTTAATTTGATAAGAAATAATCCATTAATAATTTATATTGGTATGTTCTCCATGGTTGATCGTAATAAAAATCAATAAATTAATAATTAGTATTTATTGTAATAAAACTATGATATAATAGTTGGTTATTGGTTATAAGGGAGAAATTATTTAAAGGACCATTTTTATTGTATCAGTTGTCCCAATCAATTAAAAAGTTTACAAAGGCAAGATATATTAAGAACGGAAAATAAATAAATGCTGCCAAGTTTAACATATTTTATTTTGTGTAGTGTTTTAATTAATTGATATTCCGGTGTACTAATGATATGAGAATAAATATTGATGTGGATTTTTTAATTGATCGAGATCATTAATGATATTATGAAACTTGGAAAGCATCCATGAAATAATTTCTTGATATATATTTATAATATAACTCTAATTAGTAGTAAATGAATAATGTAAATTTCATTAACAACAACTTCTTTATATACATTAATGTAAATATACATTCACAAAAATATAAATACAAAAGTAGATATTAAAAATCAATAATAATCAATAATCAATTAATTCAAAAATGATATATGTCAAAAAAATATTAATGAAGATAGAATAATTTAAATTTTTATTAATAATAATTTATTTTATATAAATCAATGTAAATATAAAAATAAAAATTAGTTAATTTAATAAAGTGATCGATTAGAGAATTTTACTTTAATAAAGACTTTAATAAAATAATCAATTAGAGAATTTTACTTTAATAAAGACTTTAATGGTAATAAGAGTATATATTTTTTATTTTAATAAAATACGGAATCTGATAAAAAAAAATAGAAGTCTAATTAATAGCATTTGAATATAAAATAAGAACGTATTCCTTTACTAGGGATACATTATTAGGGTTCCAGAGAAGCCCTACTGAAGACACTATATATATGCATGTTAAACCACTAAATTTGTTACAATTTGTTATAAATTTTCTATCCGAATTAATAGATCAACATGTATAGGATAGCGAATGCATCTCAATATCTAGCCGTAACAGGCGCTGGTATCGAAGACATCAAGCTTGTGAAGAAGACATGGGTGTTTCCAGGGCAGACCTGCACCGTTTTAGACCTTTCCCCTGTAAACTACACCTTCCAAGTCCAAGCCATGAGCGCCGAGAAGCTCCCTTTCGTCCTCCCGGCGGTCTTCACCATCGGCCCCCGTGAGGGCGATAACGACAGCCTCATCAAGTACGCTAGGCTTATGTCTCCCCACCACAAAGAATCTTACCATGTCAAAGAACTGGTTCAAGGCGTGATCGAGGGAGAAACTAGGGTTATCGCTGCTGCCATGACCATGGAAGAGATTTTCAAAGGAACCAAAGAGTTTAAACGTGAGGTTTTTGACAAGATTCAACTTGAACTTAACCAGTTTGGGCTTGTCGTCTACAATTGTAACGTTCAACAACTTGTTGATGTACCTGGTCATGAGTATTTTTCTTACTTGGGTCAGAAGACTCAGATGGAGGCTGCTAACCAAGCCAAGATTGATGTAGCCGAGGCAAAGATGAAAGGCGAGGTTGGTGCTAAGTTAAGGGAAGGACAAACTAAGCAAAATGCGGCGAAGATCGACGCCGAAACCAAGATTATAGCGACGCAGAGGCAAGGTGAAGGGAAGAAGGAGGAGATAAGGGTGAACACTGAGGTTAAGGTTTTCGAAAACCAAAGAGAGGCTGAGATAGCAAAGGCTAATGCAGATTTGGCTAAGAAGAAAGCTGGTTGGAGTAAGGAGGCACAAGTGGCGCAGGTGGAGGCAACAAAGGCGGTGGCGTTGCGGGAAGCTGAGCTTCAAAAAGAAGTGGAGATGATGAATGCTGCCACCATGACTGAGAAGCTTAAGTCTGAGTTTCTTAGTAAAGCTAGTGTTGATTATGATATAAAGGTAGTTTTGATTCATTAGTTTGAAGGGTTTCTGTGTAGCTTTGAATTGTTAATTAACTGTTGTTTCATTTAGGTGAAAGAAGCCAACCGGGAGCTGTACAAGAAACAAAAGGAAGCGGAGGCAAGATTGTATGAGAAAGAAAAACAGGCTGAGGCAGAGAAATCAATGGCAGATGCTGCATTTTACACTCGTAAACAAGTTGCTGATGGAGAATTATATGCGAAACAAAAGGAAGCTGAAGGGTTAATGACACTAGCAAAGGCCCAAGGCATGTATCTAAGGACACTCTTAGAATCAGTGGGAGGCAACTATGGAGTCCTAAGGGATTACTTGATGATAAATGCTGGAATGTTTCAAGACATTGCTAAGATTAACGCAGAAGCTGTTCGTGGATTACAACCAAAGATCTCCATTTGGACTAATGGAGGAGGAGATGCCGGTGGTGGGGGAGCTGACGGAAATGTTGCCGTTTCTAAAAATAGTGCTATGAAGGAGGTTGCTGGTGTTTACAAAATGTTGCCACCATTGTTCGAGACAGTGTATGATCAAACTGGCATGTTACCACCTTCTTATATGGGAACATTAACTCGTCCCCAACCCCCAACAACAGATTGAAATGTTTAACCGTTGAGCATCATAGTTTTCTCATATTTTTCCATTTACTCTTTTTTATGTTTTCTTTTAGTTGTTGGTTCTTCAGTCTAATTACAAACAATTTAGAGATTGAATTGAGTTGTTGGTTCATAGATTCTTTATTATATTTATACTGCTCTATTCTTTTAAGCTTGATTTACTCTGAGGTTTCCTTTGAGCATCCTAATTAGCCATATATATATATATATAGAGCCTTTTATTTTATTTTTGGTAATGCTGGTTTTTACATCCATTGTTACTTTTAACTTTCAATTTTCTTCTTTGTGGGAATCAAATCTTTTCTTTTAATTGAATTAGTGTAGGGACCGAGTAATTAAGAACATATGAGGAATTAGTTTTCTCTCTAAAAAAATGTTATATTATAATTTTAGATTTTTTAAAATTACATTATTAAAAATATATTAAAAATACATTATTGATAATTATAAATTTTTAAAAATATATTTTTAAATGTAATATAAGATTTTTGTAGGTTTAAATTCGAGCTCGAGCTCGAGTCTCGAGCTTCAATCGAGCTTCTGAAATTTTTTTGAATTCGAGCATTTTCGAGTTCGAGTCAAGTTTCAATATTATATTTCGAGTTCGAGCTAAACTTGATAATTTTTAACTCGTGAGTTTTCGAGTCAAGTTGAGCCTAATTTTAAACTTTTCAAGTTCAAGTCGAGCTCAACAATGCTCAAACTCGACTCGGCTCGTTCACAGCCATATTGAGAACCACCTCCAACATCGAATGTCATGATGCATGACTGCTTTTATGGCACAAAGACTTAAATTATGAACCTAAAGTATTGCTTTTAGTGCTTTCGTTTAGAAACTTAAAGTATTTAAAAAAAATAAGTACTTAAAGTTACTTTTTTCTAAAATATAATTAAAGTATTTTTGCATCAAAACAAATATCTAAAATAATCAGTTTTTTCATTTAAATACCTAAAATATTCTTTAATTAATGTAACATAACAAATTTTTTAGAACATAGATGGAAAAGATTGAATAGTTTAGATATCTGTTTTGACATAAAATACTTTATGTATCTATTTTGATCCCAAAAAAATAATTTTAGATACTTATTTTGACCAAAAAAATACTTTAAGTACTTAAATGAAAAAGATAATATACTTTAGGTACTTATTTATGATATAAACCTTAATAAAATAACCTCAGTTGCCGTTATTTTTTAAGCCCCTCACAAGCTAAAGGAATAAGATTGTCAATGATAAATTTTAGTGGAGAAACGAAAAAATTTTATTCAAATATTTGTGATAATTGTGTAATTTACTCTTTTTAATTTTATATATACATTGTATCATGTTAGCAATTCATTAAAAATCTAATGGTAGTTAATTTTCAGTGACCATATGTTAATTAAATAAAACTGAAAATGACCAAATCTTGTGTTTCTTTTAATTTAATGAGGAAAAGTGTGCAAACTTAAACGAAAGTAATTAATCATGTAGTGTACTTTAAATTTTAAATTAAATATTTATTAAATCCTTATTAATTTTGAAGTTAAGTAATTTAGTTCTTTTATTTTTTGATATTAATTTTATCCATGAGTTAGCATTATTATAATTTTTATTCTTATTTCCACAATTTTATTTACATTTCTTTATGAAAAATGTTATGGACGAAAAAGATTTGAAATAAAGGTGTTAATATAATTATTTTAGGATTCAGACTATATGTTATAGTACACTTGAAATTCATCATGACGGAATAACAAGTTCCACAAAATTTATTAAAAATAAAACTCGTTATATGAATTGGAGGAAAATTGTATGAAAGTCGACATGTTCTCATAAAGAGTTCCAATTATTGATTATATTTTATAAAACTCGTCATTACCTCGTGATGAATTTCATATGTATTATAACAAATAGCCTAAATTTCACAATAATTCTCAAACACATTCATTTAAAAAAATTACCTGAATTATTTGAACAAAACAATCTTCTTTATGATATATTTTCTTAATAAATCAGAATTTTATTGAATCCTCGAGAATTATTGTACCAATTCTACACTTTACTAAATAAAGAAATTACCAAAGATGACATATTTAGATCAATGGTGGAAATAGGGATGGCAAAAAAAATCGAAACCGTGGGAAAAATCGAAAACCGAATTAAACGAGTCGGGTTCGGGGATGATAAATGGGAACGGGGATGGGGAAAACTGAATTTTTTAAACAGGGACGGGGACAGGTTTGGTAATCCCCGCCCCGATTACCCGAATACCCAGCCCGATAATTATTAAAAATAATTATTATATATATATAATATTAATAAATTTAATTTAAATTTAAATATATATATATATATATATATATAAAGGAGATTAGGATTTAGAATAACACATATTGACCTACTCGTCACTTATAAGTTTATTTTTTCAATTGTATTGTTGATATGATATGTTATATAAATTAAAAATACAACAACTTGTTCACAAGAGTCCGAAGCATATTGTAAAAGCATCAAATATGACTGTGATAATGGTGACGAGATACTAAATTGATATACAAGTTATACGTGATATCATTAATTTTTTTATATAAATTTTGGTGGCTTATAATTTTTTTGTGTAATTGTAGCAATAAGGGGTCACAACTGTTTGATGACGGTGGTGGTGTCGTTGACGTGACTTGAAAGTTGGAACTTTGGAAGAATGATTTTGTTTATGAAAGTTTAAACATTATATTATTAGTCGTTGTCATTATATTTGTCTATTTGAATTGTTTTGTTTTTATATTTTGGATGCATTTGGTGGTGTTTAGAGTTTCAAGTAAGTTTAGATCCGATAATGACATTATTTTTTAAATAACTCATGTCATCGTGTGAAATTTAAACGGTAACGGGGATCCCCGAGGTAAAAAATAACCATCTAAGGTAAACGGTTATTTAAACGGGAAATTTTCACTGCGATTATACCCACGGTGAAAATTACCCGTTTAAATAACCGTTTATGCTAAATAGGGATACCCGTTTCCCTGCGGTTTTCTCCGATTACCCGATGGAGATCCCCATTTAAATCCCTGTGGTTTCTTAAGCGGATACGGATTTTTTAAATGGGAACGGAGATGGGGGACCAATCCCCAGCCCGAAACCACCCTGTTGTCATCCCTATATGGAAATTCAAGTCTATTTTGCCTCTGTTATATTATGCTCATGCCATAGCTATGATTATTGTCCCATATACTTTTTGTACACCTGATCATTCAAAATTTTCTTAACAACTAGAAACTTAATATCTATATCCACTGTGATGGATGTATACTTCATGGTAGGTATGTGTCAAGTCTAAAATCCAAAAACAATTATGTTTTTTTATTTATTTTATTGATTGCGTCCACTCTGAAATTTTATTGGTGTCTACCCCATACAAAAGATTTTTTTTATTAATACATATGTGCTCATCCTGAAAAATATTTCTAAATCTATCACTGTATATTCTTATATTTTATTGGGTTTTTTTATTATTAGAATAACACATTATAAATTTATTGTCACTAAATAACTTAAATGATATTTTTATTCCATCTACAATTAACAGTCCATGTGGAAAAAAATTACATCTATATTCCAACGAAAAATAAAAGTTTGTATATCTGATGATCTCAAAACTTAACATCTGCTATGTAAGCAAGTATCCTATGAATCATTTAATTGGTATCCATATTTGAATTGCCAAATATTTGTGTAACACCCCAGAATATTACGTTATATTCAAATACGCATGGACATAAATATACATTATACGAATCGTTTTACATTTGCTTTATTTTAAAATCATTCTTGTGGTACTGATCAAGATTAAATTTATTCTTTTTTCATTGTATTTATTCACTTAACGAAAATTGATTGGATATCTTTCATCATTTCATTATCATCTTTATTTGTTTGGAGAAATGTAGCATAATCATATGAAAATAACATATTATTCACGTGAAATACCATATAATTATAACATATTTATCACTATATATATTGTTGAAATGCTATTAAATGTTAACTTATCTCTTAGTTAATTAATAAACACGTAAAACATAATTATACAATTATCTTTAAAAAAATTTTAAAAAATCTACACAAAAAAATTATATTTATGACATTTTTTTACATTTAATCTATTTAAAATCCTAAACATCTTTAATTAAAACTTAAAGTCAGATCATAATTTATTTGTTAAAAATATTCTTTTAATTTTATTATCCAATCAAAATAATAATAAATTTAAATAAAGATAAATTTTAACTTAAAATACTACACTCTATTAATATTTTATCTTTAGACAAAATATTAACTTATAAGTGATAAATTAACAGTAATTTAATATTGACAATCAAAACACGTCAGACAAAAAATCTTCATTTGAATCAATTTATTACTTGCATACGAAATCAAATAAGTATAATGTGTTATTATTATTATAGTTGCATATGTAATTTTGTTAATTATTAATTTTTTTATACCGACCAATATTAACATAAACTAAATTATATGTACAGAACATTTTATATTTTAAAACAAAATAATCGTCACAGAAGCTTTAGCAACTTATTGCATAAATTAAATTATTTCAAACTACATTACAATATATTTACTGTATTCATCATAAATTGAAATTTTAAAACTGAATCAAATATATGTTTTATAATTCATACCATCAAAGTTAAAAGCTTCAGGCCGTGTATCTTCTTTATGGCTTCGCTTACAAAATTTCTTATCTTCATTAATTTCTCTTCTAATACTTAGGTTTTCTTTCCATTTATAACCATCAATTTTTCCTCCCGCCAATCAGTCATAAATGCCAATCAGATGAAACTACAAGGAGCTTTCTTCTGTAAACTGGAACGGTAAAGGATATTTACAAGTTATCTGATTAACCCTAATTTGATTGGATTCAAAGCAGTTAATTGAAGAAAGTTTAAGTGAAGGTTCATGAGAAATTTCCAGGAAAATCGAAGGAAAAGATTCAACACCTTCATTCGCTGCCGTTTTATCATGTTGTTGAGACATCGTAACTCGGGTGAACCAACCATGTCTGATGCAGAAGATACTCCGATAGCAAAACTCCAGCAACGAAGGTGGCGTTCGGTTTTTGCAACCATATATTCCGCCAGGATTTTTGTTTCTTTGTACAAGAAACAGATCATGCGTAATCTATCTTACATTGCCGTCGATATCCATGACGGGGAGTCAAGTGATGATCGCTTGCCTTCTCTTTGCATTGATCAGAAGTCACTCACTGAGGTGGAAAGAGAGCAGAACCATGAAACCCTAAGTAATCTTTTTGTGGAGTGGAACATATTGCTGCAAGTATTGAAACTGACAAGAAAAATGGTATCACTGCCGATGAAGCTGATCTCGCACATCGGATCGATGTATTTGGCGCCAACAGGTATCCGAAACCACCTAACAAAAGCTTTTTTAGCTTTGTTTTCGAAGCTTTCAAGGATACCACCATCGTCATACTCTTGGTTTGTGCTGTACTCTCTCTGGGCTTCGACATTAAGAAGCACGGCATAGCGTATGAATGGTACGATGGTGGGAGTATTATCCTTGCTGTCTTCCTAGTTGTTGCTGTATCGGCTGTCAGTAACTTCAAGCAAAACTGACAATTCGAGAAACTTTCAGAGGAGAGTAGTGATATAAAAGTGGAAGCAGTGAGAGACGAGCGCCGCCAATTTATATCGGTCTTTGAAGTTATCGTGGGTGATATTGTCTGCTTGAAAATCGGTGATCAAATCCCAGCGGATGGACTGTTCATGGATGGACACTCTTTGAAGGTGGATGAATCTAGCATGACCGGTGAAAGCGACCACTTTGAAATCGATGGCAGAAACAATCCTTTTGTCCTTTCTGGTACGAAGGTGACGGACGGCTTTGGATTCATGCTTGTCACTTCGGTTGGCATGGATACGGCGTGGGGGCAGATGATGAGTTCCATAAGTCGCGAGTTAGACGAAGAAACTCCATTACAGACTCGCCTCAACAAACTTCTACAATCAGGAAGATTGGATTGGCAGTGGCTGTACTTGTTCTTGCAGTGCTGCTTATTCGTTACTTCACTGGAAACACAAAAGATGAAAAGGGAAAAAAGGAATATACTCAAGGCAAGACAAAGCTTGACAGCATGATGAACTCCATCGTGGAGATTTTTTCAGCAGCAATTACTATTGTTGTCGTAGCGATTCCGGAAGGTCTACCTTTGGCAGTAACCCTAACTTTGGCCTACTCTATGAAGCAAATGATGGCTGATCATGCGATGGTTAGAAAACTTTCTGCTTGTGGGACGATGGGTTCGGCCACAACGATCTGCATAGATAAGACAGGTACACTTACTTTAAATAAAATGAAGGTTACAGAGTTTTGGCTAGGAAAAGAATTAGTGGACAGTATTCCCTCAGAAATGGCACCTCATGTTCATGAATTACTGCAACAAGCTGTTGCTCTAAACACAACTGGTACTGTCTGAAAGCCCAACACTCGATCACTTCTTGAGATTTATGGTAGCCCCACTGAGAAAGCAGTACTCTCTTTGGCTGTCTCAGAGTTGGGGATGAACCTCGATGACACAAAGCAAAATTTTGAACTCATCCAAGTGGAGGCCTTCAATTCAGAAATGAACAGGAGTGGGGTTCTGATAAGGAGGAAGAGTGAGAGTGCTACACAAGTACACTGGAAAGGAGCTGCTGAGATGATCTTGACCATGTGCTCTAAATATTATGAAAGAAGCGGAACGGTTAAAGCCATAGATGATGAAGAAAGAATAGAGCTGGGGAAAATTATTGAGAATATGGCAGCCAAAAGCTTAAGGTGCATAGCATTTGCACATGCAAAAAGTCCTGAAGATGAAGAGCGAGTTTTGTAAGAAAGTGGACTCACCTCGTTAGGGCTGGTAGGTTTGAAAGATCCATGTCGTCCTGGTGTCAGAATAGCTGTAGAAGCTTGCATAAATGCTGGAGTGAACATCAAGATGATAACTGGAGACAATGTCTACACAGCTATAAAGCTACAGCAATTGAATGTGGCATTTTGCAACCTGATGAAGATCTAAATGAGGCTGCAATTGAAGGTGCACGGTTCATAAATTACTCACCAGAAGAGAGAATGGCAAACATCAATGAAATCCGTGTAATGGCCAGATCCTCACCTTTCGACAAACTTCTGATGGTCCAGTGTCTAAAGCAGAATGGTCATTGTAAACACCATTTTTATTATTCAAACCCCACCATCCCATATTTCAACACCAACGCCCACCACCCCTGTTTCCTGAAGAAATTTGCGCACAATCAACCCACTAAGTTGTAATATCCCATATTAAATTTATGAAAAAAAGGCTATAAAAGCCGAATGGAATGTAAGAACGGAGGGGGATTTTTACAGGGCAATAAAAAAATACAATTCTCAGCAATAAAATTTTTTAGCAATCAAAAATTCAAAAATACCGAGAGCACGGAGGTATTTTATTTGTTTTTCATTTTTGGTTTATTATTTCAATTATTGGATTGCCATACAAATTGGAGTTGAATTTCTAGTTTAGATATTTGTGTTGTGTGATTTCCATGATTTCTATAAAAAAAATAATAGTAAAAGATTGGGAGAGTTTACCTTGCTGCCGGAATGATTGTAGGGGTAGTAGCGTCTTCAGGGAGAGCGTAGATTAACAGAGGTGGAGTTGAGGTAGAAGGACCACCGCGTATGGTGGTCCGATTCGTGGTTTTTGACAGAGGAGGGAAACATATTTGATATTAGGGGCGATGTTGGCGTTCGCCGTATATCCAACGCTGTGTGTGTGGGTTTCGGTCGGAGTGGAATGGCCACCCATATAGGGTGGTGGAGGCGTTGTTGGCTCGGGCTCGTCGGAGGGTCGACTGCCATGGCCACTGCGTGCGTGAGGAGGGGCGAGAGGAATGGAGGCTAGGGATTTTGAATGTCATCGGGCAGAATGAAGAAAAGGGAGGGAATAAATTTTCAAATTAATATTTTTAGGTAAATTACCTAATGGTCCCCTACGTTTAGGAGTCATTTTGCGTTTTGGTCACCTATATCGTGGGTAAATCACCAACAGATACTCCCAACTCCAGTCTTTTCACGTTTTGATCATTATAGGGAAAAAACCACCTGTCAGCCCCCCACATTTTAGCCTTTTCTTACACTCTGGTAACTTATTTTCTATTTATTTCGAATATGCATGCTGATTTTACTAACATTTAATTTGGTCACTGTTCTGCTATGTTATTTATTTCTAACTACTAACTTTTATTTTATTGCATATTAACTACTAACTTTTTATTTTCTTACATTTTAGTCAATATAAGTAGATTTTATGCAATTAGGTCCTTGTACTTATTTTTATTTTGTTTTTACTGTTTTTTATTATTGGTTGTTTTAATTATTTTTAATTAAATTTATTATTATTGGTTTTGCTTCATTGTTTAATTTCTTAGATTGAATTTTAAATTAGATTAATATTCAAATCAAGCTTAGAAATTAAAATTTCACGTTAGTATTAATTAGGGAGCAGTTTGAGTCGAGTTTTCGCATAACATGCCCGATTACTTGAATCGATTGTTCATTTTTAAAATTTATTAATAATTAATATTTTTTTTTAAAATTTTAGTTTAATAATTTAGGTAATAATTAAGTTTTAACTAGTCCCTTAACTTTAGAAATTATTAATTTAGGTCTTAAACTTTTAAATCTTTTAGAACTTGGTACTTTAGACCTTGACCTTTTTAGTTCTTGAACTTATATTACACTTTTAATATTGACATAATTAAATAGGTTAAATAGAGCCTCCATTTTAGCTTAGATTTTAAATTAGTATTTTAATTTAGGGGATAACTCGAGTTGGCCCTCGCGTAAATACTCGAGGGACCATCTCGATTATTCGATTCAATAATTGATTAAAATCAAATAGGTTTAATATTAGAGCCTACACTCTTCGGTTTAAGCTTATAAGTCCTTAATTCTCATAATTTGACACCCTAAGTTAGAAAAAGCCTTAATTTACCTTAGATTAATTAGGATTGAATAAATTTTTGTTTGATTGCATTTTATTTTCAAAACTAAGGCAATGTTCACTTATTAGGGAATTAATAGTATATCTCCCGTGATTATGCTCAAGGGGTGACTACTAGTAATTCCCGAAATAGGTCAACATCCTTTTTCAAAACTGCATCATGTTTTCTAAAAACGATGCAATGTTTGGTTTTTAGACACAATAGTTGATCTTCCGCGTTTACAGTCGGGGGCGAATGTCATCGGTCTCAATAAACAAATATCCTTTTCAAACTCTGCATCCTTAATGATTTTAAAATTAAATAAAGATCGAACTCAAAATTTCTGATTTTAAATATGGGGTAATCAACTAGGTACCAATTTTTGGGCGCTTATGGGGGTGTTAATCCTTCCCCACGTGTAACCGACTCCCGAACCTGATTTTTGGATTTTCGTAGACCCTAAAACTCGATATTTTATTAAAATAAAATGCTTTATTAAAATCACCCAGTTTTTACGGTGTTCTAATCACACCTTAAATGATTGGTGGTGACTCCTCACATTTTGAAAATCATTTCAAAGATAAAACCCCCGAGTCGGTATAGGTCTTTTCCCCATCGGGTGAAAAACGATGTCGACAGCTTGGCTACTTCATTGGGGACTTTTGTTTTTAAAACAAATTGAGAGTCGAGCCACGAGTTGGTTACCCTATATTTAATATTTGGAAATTATGAGTTCGATCTTGTTTAATTTATGGTTCATTATGTTATTTCAAAATAACATAATGAACCTACTCCCGAACCTGATTTTTGAATTTTCGCAGACCCTAAAACTCAATATTTTATTAAAATAAAATGCTTTATTAAAATCACTCGGTTTTTACGGTGTTCTAATCACAACTTAAATGATTGGTGGTGACTCCTCACATTTTGAAAATCATTTCAAAGAGAAAACCCCCGAGTCGGTATAGATCTTTTCCCCATCGGGTGAAAAACGATGTCGACAGCTTGGCTACTTCATTGGGGACTTTTGTTTTTAAAACAAATTGAGAGTCGAGCCACGAGTTGGTTACCCTATATTTAATATTTGGAAATTATGAGTTCGATCTTGTTTAATTTATGGTTCATTATGTTATTTCAAAAAGAAAAAAATATTTTCTCTCTGATTAATGCTTACAATTATGTGAATATTTAGGATTATTTCATATCATAGCTCTAAACCCGAGCTCAAACCCGGTTTACCTAAGTAGAGAGAAACGTCACACCTCACGAGGAACATTGGGCTTCCTTGTGTGGGTCTGACAAAGTATCTCTGGAAAGCACCCTAAGTTGTCTATCCAGATATCATATTCGAGGTACGCTTTTAGTGGTGTGATCCCATGAGCTGAACCCGATTCGTAAGTCTGTAATAGGCCAAAATCGAGGACAACCTTAGTAGGTTGTAAAAATAGTTTAGGAACCCTTTGCTAGTATAAAGAATTTAGTAAGCCTACTCTGCTAGTGCCATGTGGATAACCTAGGAGAACTAGAACGCATGCGGTTAGGATTATTAATTTCCTTTGTATGCTTTATTTTTCAGTCTCAACTTTGAGTCATATTTATTTATTTTTGCTATGATTACATTTCTGGACTAATCATTTCAACTAACTTGATTATTTTTGTTTTGTTTCTACTAACATTGGTTTCCTTTTGTCTGCTCTTATTGCAATTTTGCATGAACATGATATATGATTCAAAGGTATTGATCCCTAAATAATTGATCATTTAAAAGGTTTTTGAAAAATAATGCCACATCAATGCCTTTCTCTGGGATCGATAGGATTTCGAAGATGCTCTACGTAGATCGAGTAGCTAGAGGGAGTCTACCTACCAATGAGACGAGTCATACATCTGCCTGCTAAGGTAGCAAGCTGGACTCGAGATGATTCGATGCTGAAGCCAACAGTTGAAGATCACGAATCAGCTCGAAAGATTTCTGGAAGTAGGAGATGAAGTGGAAGCTTTGAAGATAATGCAGTACCCAGATGCTCGCAGGAGCTAGGCAACTTACAGATTGACCAGATCTTCACTTCCCCAGTGTATCGAGACATTTTCAGTTTTTCGAGAATTATTCTAGGAACAGTTATTTTGGAATCAATTCCTTGTTGCATTTGTACATCACATTTTGCACACCCATTTTCCATGTATATGTGCATCTTTGCATTAGTATATACACATTGTACATTATATGGTATACATTACATCTTAATCACGGATCCCGAAGGTAACTCGCAGAGAATCTTGTGATAAAAGTTTTGAGGTGAGATGAAGTCGCCCTACTCGTACCAAGAAAGAATTGAAAGCTATGGACATGATATTAGCACCATCTAAAGATCAGCACCTCACTGAGAATTGTGGGGCATTGAAGCGCAAGGTTCATAATTTAATCAATTCAGGGGCATGGACGTTCGATGAATTATGGGGCATTCTGATGCAAACTGAGAAAAAAATCATTGCAGCCACTAGAAACTTTTGTGCACTCGCATATTGTCTTGTTTGAATTTCTTTTCTTTCTCTTTTTGTTAAAAAAATTGTACATTACTTGACAATCGGACATTTTAAGTAAAATGCTACATTATGAGGTTACGAGCAAAGAATAATTTCCAGACTTGAAATTATTTAAATATCCACTAGATTAAAAGCTCTTTTAAGAATCAGAGTTATAGATCTTTGACAAATTGGCAAGATTGAAAAATGATAAAACAAGGACCATTGACCTTACCACATATGATACACTCGAACCCCATACCCTTCCCTTGCAGGGACCATTATAGCCTTCTCTTCTCACGAGGAAATGATTAAGAGGCTTGGCATTCAAGTATGAATAGGAGCAGACAACATGGGGCATCTCTTGTGTATGACATTACAAAACTGCCTAGACTACACTTCTGTTGAAGACGTTCAGTGATGATACTAATCTTCGTAAATGGAATGGTGGAGTTGATGAATTTAGTTTAGGTCAGTTGTTTGGGAACTGAGCTCTAAATGTGGAATTTCCTGACTATCAAAGACACCTAAACTATAACATGTTCTTCTCGATGAGCTTAAGAAATTCTAAATCTGAATGCTCGAAAGGCTAATAAATTATTACTATAGATTATATAATAAAACTGAGCTATTACGCTAAAGCAATTAGTTATAGAGGCAACTCAAAAGCTCTGGCTTTATGAATATATTGCATTCGAACCATGACATTATTCGGATACTCGACAGTTCGTTGTTTGGTCCACTGTAATTGTCAAGTCAAAGATCTTGTGATGAGACGAACCCTCCAGCTAGCCCAATAAGGGTGATTATAAGGTATATACAATAAATCTGAATTCAGCTAGCCAGCCAATGGAAAATTAAATCCAATTGATCTAATAATGAGTTTCGATGAAAATGGACTAAGGGGATTGGGGAACACTTGTTATAGTCAACCTCACAAAAGCACGAAGGAATTTTATGTTTAGACTGATGTCCCTACACTACCTTTGTTAAAGGAAGTCTATGAAACTTGAACAAATGAAAGATTTCAGAGAACCGAAACAGAAGTGTTCTATAAAGTCTAGTGATTGATTATGCTAGTTGCATCATTTTGTCCGCATCTGATTAAAATGTCAAGCCAAAGAAGAGGGGCATGTTGTAAGGTTCATAGGGACCGAAAAAGAAATAACATTTCGATGACTGAAACCTTAGAAACTTTAAGGAGCTAACCTAAAACTAACCCATCAATTTTGACACTTGTCAAAGAGGTATAACTTTGAAATATTAAAAGAGCTGTTGATTCTCTTGATATTTACCGAACTCATGTTCTGTGATTTGCTTCAATTGTGAATGACGTTTATCTTAAACGAACTTTCCATATTCTGAAAATAAAAAAGAAAGAAAATATTTTCAAACATGATAGTCTCTCTGGAGAGTTCTAGCCTAGAAATTGACAAAGGTCCCTGAGACCTAGAAGCTCAGAATCATAAAGTGGGGTAAAGAATTGGAATGTTAGGGAGAGAGAAAAGTAGATTTTTGTAAAGAAATACGACGGTACACCACGGTATGGGAGGAATAAAGATGAGCAGATCAATAAGAGAACCAATATTGCATGAGCACATTTCACTGCTATTAATAAAGAAAAACATGCATTACACACATGAATTTTCATATTTGCATCAAACATCCATCATCAGGATAGTTGCATTCAACTACATTTTACAGATCTTTCAGGAAAAAATGAGAGTAAAAGACAACAAGACATCCTCTGCAAGAGAGATCAATCATCTTCATATTAACATTTCCAAACAAATTTTGTCTCGCTTGAGATGGTCTTATTGAATAAGAAGGATTTATCTCACTTAAGATTGTTTTTCTTAAAACAAACTTTTTCTCGCTCGAAAGAAGACAATTCATTTGACTCAAGATTTGTCTCGCTTGAGACAGTTTTTACAATACCTTTCATTTCACTCATGATTATTTTTAAAGAATATTTTATCTCACTTGAGATGGTTTCTCTCAAAACAGAAGATTTTATCTCACTTGAGATAGTTTCACTTAAAACAAGAGTTGTTTCGCTTAAAACATAAGATTTTGTCTCGCTTGAGATAGTTTCCCTTGAAACAGAAGATTTTGCCTCGCTTGAGACAGTTTTTTATTCGAAAAAAAAGATTTATTTCACTCAAGATTGTTTTTCTTAAAACAAGATTTGTCTCGCTTGAGACAATTTTTACTTAAAAGAAGACACTTCATTTCACTCAAGATTGTTTTAAAGAAGATTTTATCTCACTTGAGATAGTTCCCTTGAAACAAAAGATTTTGTCTCGCTTGAGATAGTTTCTCTCGAAACAGAAGATTTTGTATCGCTTGAGATAGTTTCCCTCGAAACTGAAGATTTTGTCTCGTTTGAGATAGTTTCCCTCGAAACTGAAGATTTTGTCTTGCTTGAGATAGTTTCCCTCCAAACAGAAGATTTTATCTCGCTTGAGATAGTTTCTCTTGAAACAGAAGATTTTGTTTCGCTTGAGATAGTTTCCCTCGAAATAGAAGATTTTGTCTCGCTTGAGATAGTTTCCCTCGAAACAGAAGATTTTGTCTCACTTGAGATAGTTTCCCTCGAAACAGAAGATTTTGTCTCGCTTGATATGGTTTCTCTCGAAACAAAAGATTTTATAAGAAACTAAGTTTGATTTTCAAGGTGCTTTCAACATTTTCGATACTCGATTCATAACAAATGGAGTTGAATCAGCAACACCTCACTCGAGGGACCAACATTGCCATTAGAGAATTCAGAATGAAGAGCTTGTTCAACCTTGTACTCGATTCACAACACTTCGAATCAGTAATGCATCACTTGAGGGGTCAACATTTCCAGTGGAAAAATCAGGATGAGGAGAATCCATAACCAGAATAACTGAAGATGAAGACTCAACCAAGAGAACGAATCAAAGATGACATCATTTGTAGCATGGACCCGATGAATTTCGCAGGAAGTAGATTGACATACCCAGCAAAGAGTTCATAATGAGAAGAACTCGCTCGATCAGAATAAATTGGAGCTCAAGCGTTTAGCAGTTTAGGCCAGATAAAAAATGGTGCTTACTAAATTTGCTCTATTCCCGTTTCACAACAATGAGCAAAGAGGGGCAGCTATAAACACCATTTTTTATTATTCAAACGCCACCATCTCATATTTCAACACCAACGCCCACAACCCCCTATTTCCTATAGAAATTTACGCATAACCACCCCACTAAGTTGTAATATCCCATATTAAAATTATGAAAAAAATGCTATAAAAGCCGAATGGAATGTAAGAAATGAGGGGAGATTTTTACGGGGCAACAAAAAAAATACAATTCTCAGCAATAAAATTTTTTAGCAATAAAAAATTCAAAAATACCGAGAGTAAGGAGGTATTTTATTTGTTTTTCATTTTTGGTTTATTATTTCAATTATTGGATTGCCATACAAATTGGAGTTGGATTTCTAGTTTAGATATTTGTGTTGTGTGATTTCCATGATTTCTAAAAAAAATAAATAATAGTAAAAGATTAGGAGAGTTTACCTTGCTGCTGGAATGATTGTAGGGGTAATAGTGTCGTCAGGGAGAGTGTAAATTAATAGAGGTGGAGTTGAGGTAAAAGGACCACCGTATATGGTGGTCTGATTCGTGGTTTTTGACATAGAAGGAAAAACATATTTGATATTAGGGCCGATGTTGGCGTTCGTGGTATTTCCAACGCTATGTGTGGGTTTCGGTCGGAGTTGAATGGCCACCCATATAGGGTGGCGGAGGCGTTGTTGGCTCCGACTCGTCGGAGGGTCGACTGCTATGGCCACTGCGTGCGTGAGGAGGGGCGAGAGGAATGGAGGCTAGGGATTTTGAAAGTCATCGGGCAGAATGAAGAAAAGATGAGGGAATAAATTTTCATATTAAGATTTTGGGTAAATTACCCACTGGTCCCCGACTTTTAGGAGTCATTTTGTATTTTGGTCACCTATTTCTTGGGTAAATCACCCACAGGTCCTCCCAACTTCAGTCTTTTCACGTTTTGGTCATTATAGGGGAAAACCACCTGTCAGCCCCCCATATTTTAGCCTTTTCTTACACTGGTAAATTATTTCTTATTTATTTCGAATATGCATGCTGATTTTACTAACTTTTAATTTGGTCACTGTTCTGCTATGTTATTTATTTCTAACTACTAACTTTTTATTTTCTTACATTTTAGTCAATGTAATTAGATTTTATGCAATTAGGTCCTTGTACTTATTTTTATTTTGTTTTTTTACTGTTTTTTATTATTGGTTGTTTTAATTATTTTTAATTAAATTTATTATTATTGGTTTTGCTTCATTGTTTAATTTCTTAGATTAAATTTTAAATTAGATTAATATTCGAATCAAGCTTAGAAAATAAAATTTCACGTTAGTATTAATTAGGGAGAAGTTTGAGTCGAGTTTTCGCATAACATGCTCGATTACTCGAATCGATTATTCGTTTTTAAAATTTATTAATAATTTTAATCAAATAGGTTTAATATTAGATCTTACACTCTTCGGTTTAAGCTTATAAGTCCTTAATTCTCATAATTTGACACCTTAAGTTACAAAAACCTTAATTTACCTTAGATTAATTAGGATTTAATAAAATTTTGTTTGATTGCATTTTATTTTTAAAACTAAGGCAATGTTCACTTATTAGGGAATTAATAGTATATCTCCCGTGATTATGCTCAGGGGGTGACTACTGGTGATTCCCGAAATAGGTCAACATCCTTTTCAAAACCGCGACATGTTTTCTAAAATCGAGGCAATGTTCGGTTATTAGACACAATAGCTGATCTCCCGCGTTTACGCTTGGGGGCGAATGCTATAGGTATCAATAAACAAATACCGTTTTCAAACTCTGCATCCTTAATGATTTTAAAATTAAATAAAGATCGAACTCAAAATTTCTGATTTTAAATATAGGGTAATCAACTAGGTACCAATTTTTGGGCGCTTGTGGGGTGCTAATCATTCCCCACGCGTAACCGACTTCTGAACCTGATTTCTGGATTTTCGCAGAGTCTAAAACTCGGTATTTTATTAAAATAAAATGTTTCATTAAAATCATCCGGTTTTTACGGTGTTTCAATCGCACCTTAAATGATTGTTGACGACTCCTCACATTTCGAAAATCATTTCAAAAAAAAAACTTTCGAGTCGGTATCGATCTTTTTCCGGCCCGGGCGAAAAACAGTATTCACAGTCATGCACCAATGATGCACCGGCTTTAAAGGAAGCCGATATTGGACTTTCCGTGGGAATCCAAGGAACTGAAGTTGCCAAGGAAAGCTCAGATATAGTCATCTTGGATGATAACTTTACCTCTGTGGTGACAGTTTTAAGGTGGGGTAGGTATGTCTTCAACAACATTCAGAAATTCATTCAGTTTCAGCTCACAGTGAATATCGCAGCACTTGTCATCAACTTCATTGCTGCAACAACTTCCGGTGAAGTCCCACTGACTGCAGTCCAGCTATTGTGGGTGAACTTGATAATGGATACCTTTGGTGCTTTAGCTTTGGCCACTGAGCGACTTACCAACGATCTCATGACAAAGCCAGCTGTGGGTCGAACCAAGCCCCTTATATCAAACATCATGTGGATGAACCTCATTGCTCAGGCCTTGTATCAGGTCGCAGTTCTACTAACCCTTCAGTTCAGGGGAAAGTCTATCTTTGACGCAGATGAAAAGGTCAAGAACACACTTATTTTCAACACGTTTGTCCTCTTTCAAGTGTTCAATGAGTTCAATGGCAGAAAACTAGAAAAGAAGAACATCTTCAAGGGACTACACAAGAACAGACTCTTTCTTGGGATCATTGCCATAGCCATAATTCTTCAAGTGGTAATGGTGGAATTCTTGAAGAGGTTTGCTGACACTCAAAGGCTGAACTGGGGGCAATGGGGTATTTGTATCGGAATTGCAGCTTTTTCGTGGCCACTTGACTGGCTATATAAGTGGATTCCAGCATGAAGCAACTATCTTCTCAATCAAAGGGCTTTTGCATCCTGAAAAGAACCAGTCAGCTCCAACAAGATGCTCTTTTTCCTTTATCTAGGTAGTAGGAATGACATCATATATAACCTTAGCAGTTAGTACTATGTCTTTTATTATTCTGATGCAAAGTTTCAATTTCCTACTTTTCAATTTTTATCTCGTTTCTAGTTTCATTTGAACTGTTGAGTATATATAAGCCTCTATGTGAACAATGAAGATATATCATGAAATTTTCTCAAATTCAACTTTCGAAAAGAAACTACATAATTCACAGTGCAATGCACTTCTAGCACTGAAAAAAGAAGAGAACAGCTTATAAGAGGGTGTTTGGTTCAAGGATTGTGGGATTCCCATGGGATGGAAATCCCACATTCCCATGTTTGGTTGGTCGGGAATCTCATTCCCGGTAATGTTTTATTACCAATAGTAGATTTTTTTGGGTATATTACCGGGAATGTCATTACCTCCCTTCCCTTAGGTATTGTAACATTACCGGCGTTTTGGACTAAAATGCCCTTAAATTTTTATTTTTTTTCAAAAATATCATTCTTCTGTCATTGAATAATAAAAATTCTACGAAGGTTAAATTACAAATTTATCCTTAAATTATTTTAGATTTACAAAAAAAATCTATAATTAAAATTTTATATGAAGTTCAGGGGTTAAATTTTTTTTACCCTTTCATTAAACCTTTTTTATATTTTCAATTTTGTAAAAAAAAATATATATAAATATTATGAATTTAATTTTTTAAAGAAAATATATAAATATTTTACAATTTGTAATATTATACAAATATATAATAAGGACAATTTGGTCAAATATATATTCCAATAATCTTTTATTCTTTTAACCAAACACAGTAATCTTACATTCCTGCTAAACCAACCAAACACAAAATACAACATTCCCAGTAATCATATTCCCACTGGTAATCTTACATTCCGTAAACCAAACACACCCTAAGAAGCTTAACGCCCATCGTCATATGAACTCAAATTATCTCAGAAACAATATATTTAATTTCCTAAATTGCATGAAGAGCATGACCTACTTATAGTCAGTGTGAATCTGTAATTTTTAGTGTTTATCTCGAAAACAAATTCTAAGCTTTCCATCTCAAACAGTCACAACATATCATCTTTCAAAGAAATCTTTTGATGTAAAATATGCAATATAAAATCACTACAACTTACACAATAGAGCTGAAAAATCTATAAACACAAAGTGCAATCTCCTCGTACTAATCTAGCACTTGAAAGTGACAGTCTCTTTCTCAAGTGGAAACACAATCACTGGCTTCCTAAGTTGTATGTATCAGAACACATTGGGGGGGTCCATTACTCTCACTACAAGAAAGGTGAGTTCGACAAATTGCTATCGCATGTTTGCAATGTTGACAATTTGTACACCTATGACAATACTGTAACTCCATCCACAAAATCGGAGCTTTCACAGCTATATTTGCCACAATATGAGTTGTGTATTTAACACCATCGTCATAAAAGTGCTTCCTATTTCCTGCTTCAACTAGAAACTGCATGTAACAACAGGCCATCTGTGTGTAGTTTAACAGCATTACCAATGTCTATGTTTCTTTGAATCTTCATTTTGCGTATGTCCGTCACCCGACACATATTCATACAAGTTTACGGATATACAACCATCCAAGGAACCCCTAAAAACATGGAGAAACTTCGAAAAAATTTCGGAACATACCCGTGTCTCCATCACTCACACAAGAGCCCTAGTAACATAAGATCAACGTAATCAATTATTGTTCTGGATGAATCTAATAACATACAAAACCATAAAGTAACATAAGGAAACAACTAAAGGAACACTAAGTGATCAATTTTAATTTTTTTCATGGAAATTTTTCTCAAAGTGGTTATGGATTATCTTATCTGAGTTTTGTTTATTTCTTCCTCTTTGAGCCCGATACCCAAAAAACAACGAAAAGACAAGGAAAAAAAGAATCAGGAATTATAAGCATGCAAAGACTGCAACTTACTCCAACTTACCAGATCAAAATCCATTAATTAAACCGAGGAAATCATATTTTATAATTAAGATTACTATTCTAATGAAAAAAATAGTCACCCCATCAAGCAAGGAAAGCTTCTTTTTGAAGAAAAGTTGAAATGGGTCCGTAAAAGACATCAAATTTCAACTAAAACAACAAACAAAACAAAACCTAGGATGAAACCACTGAAATATGCAGCTATTTTGACTAGTTGAAGGACACTGCAATTAAAACATGGGGTCAAAAGCCAATGATGTAATTGAACAAAATCACATGAAAAAACGAAGCAAAAGAGAGATAAATAGAGAAACGAGATAGTTTTCAAGTGGGGCAGACCTTGACGAGACATTGTACTGTAAAAATTCATCTCTATGAATTGAATACTGTCCTTGTGATAAAAGACAAATGAGTCATTTACCTTTTAATTTAGTCACCATCGTTAAAAAAAATATTCATTTTAGGCACTATATTTTGGTCACCCAAAAAAAATTCTTTCAATTTAGTCACTATTGTTAGAAAAAAGCATTCATTTTAGCCACTCGAATACTTGATCATTAAACTCCTAAAGACGTCTGACATCATACGTTTAATGACGTGAAAATGATGTTGAATTCTGGATCATACGTCGTTAGATGTTAACGGTCGATTGACTGAATATTTTTTAAACAATGATAATTAATAAAAAAAAGATTTTTTACGTGATCAAAATGATATCATCTTAAAAGTTAGGTGACCATTGGGATAGTTTACCCAATAAGAGATGGGTTGGGAAATTTAGCTACATCATGAGAAAAGTAAGTATATACTTTGGTACCTGAATTTAGGTTTAAGGTAAGTTTTTTTTTGTCTAATTAGATATAAGAATTTAGGTTTTTTTTAAATTGGTACTTGAATTTACTCTTTTTTTCAATTTGATACTTATGGTTTTGTTAGATCTAATTAGGTTCATGGACTTAACTTCTTAATTTAAAATTATATATGAATTTGACTTTTTAATTCAATTTAATACTTATGTTTTTTGTTTAATTTATTATTATATTCAAAATAAAAAAATTTATAAATTATAAAAACTCAAAATCATTTGAATTCGTCTAGGTCTATCCTACTCGAATGATCTAAATATGACACGATATCAATTGAAAGGAAGTCAAATTCAAGTATTAATATAAACTAGGAAGTCAAGTACAAACAAATACCTAATTACTAATTGAAAAATTTACAAGTATCAATTTGAACCAAAAGATAAATTTAAATATCAATCTAAATTAAAAATTAAACTTTGGTACTAAAATATGTATTTACGATAAAATTGTAATTTCATTACCAGTCCGATTCTGTTTCTTATATTAAAAATGTTTGGGCTTTATGTAGGAAGCCCAATACCCGTGATCGAACCAAATTGAGAGACTGTCAATTTTTGAGAGTGCGAACTTAGGGTTGTAAAAGAGTGTAGTTGAGTTAGAGTAGTCTAACCTCGATTCAAAAAGTGTAAAATTAAAATCGGCTCGAACAAAAAATTTACAAGTTTAAAATTGTCAAGCTCGACTAGGATTTGAAATAAAAAATTGAAGTTTGAGATGAAAGCTCATGAACTTAAAACTTTTAAGCTCGACTTGAGCTCGAAAAAATTTGAACTCAAAATATTCTGAAACTTAAATCGATTAAAGCTTAAACCTAAACCTTAAAGTACATGAAAGTCTCATATTGTATTTTAAAAAAACAACAACATATAAATGTTGATATTTACAATAATTTAATTTTAAAAAATCTAAAAATTTAATATATTATTTTTTTCGAGTTGCTCGCAAGATTTTTGAGTTGGATATCAAGTAGCCCGTTCCGACTCATTAAGAATTTCAGTCGAGCTCGAGCTCGAGTATATTCGATTCGAGAGATGACCAAGCTTTGACTGCATAATTCTCGAGTAACCCTCGATCTGTCTCGTCTCATTTACAATCCTATCTGAATTATAGTATTAAATTGAGATGGTAAACTGGTAATGCAGTGTGACAGCCATATTAAAACGGTTTTAAGGTAATTATTTCATTAAATCATATGTGTAATTTTAAAATATAAATTGCACTTAAACCTGTCGCAACCGTCTTTCGGTTGGGCCCCGGGATTGGGCTTCGACTTGAAAAATGTGGATTGAGAGTCGCCACCGATCATTTATTTAAAAATAAATGGGTTGATCGGATACCCTATTTCTTACCTGATCTGCGTCTTACCATAAATATGTCGGGCTCGGGAGTCGGTTACGGTCAAGGAAGGATTAGCACCCTTGAACCGCCCTTTCGGTACTACGTAATTTCCAGTTGTCTTAATTAAGAAAATTGTAATTTTAAATTAAAAGGTAAAATTTGATCATGAATTACTTACCTCTGATTAATTGACGAAAATACCTTTAAAAAGTCATAAGATGTGTTAGAGGAAAAAATGAAAAAATAAAAAAATTAAAAAAAATAAAGAATAAAAATAAGTAAAAAAATAAAAGGAAAATAAATAAATAAATAAATGAAATATTATATATATATATATATATATATAAATGAGTAAAATAGAAAAATAACAATCATAACAATAATAATAGTAATATGAAATATAATATATAAATAAAAAAACCAAAACAAAAAAAATATATATATAAACCAATATAAAAGTATACATAATGATAATTGGCTTATAAATAAACTATTAAAACATACATATATAAGTATAATGATAAAGTTAAAAAAACTAAATAAAGATAATTACAATATATATATATATATATAGTATAATACGCTTATAAGTAAAATATTTAAAAAAGTATATATATATATATAAATAATAAATATAGTATTAAAAAATAACCAAATGAATATAAATAATAAAAATATATGTATATATATAATAATATATAGTGTAAAAAAATCAATTGAAAATCATTTAAAAAAACATACGTATATATTTATATAATGACAATAATGTAAATAATAAATAAATAAAAATATCTATACAATAAATAAAAGGACTAATATAAAAAAAATAAAGATTGGGGCCAAATTTGAAAGACAATTAACGTTGATATTACGCATTAGGGGGATAAAAAATGAACACGCCTCAGGGTAGATCTAGGTTCGAAACTTCGAAACCTACCCATTTTTGGTCATCGACGCAACCCACGTTTTGAGTTATTCAAACCAAATCTCAAAAAAATAACGTGCACGTGCGAGAAATGAACGAATCAAAAAAAATACTACCTTTTATTTCCTTTTCGAATCGTTTACAATAGCTTTGCCTTTGTATTTTTCGTGTTTTCCTCTGTATTTTGTCTGTAAATCGTGTGTTACAATAGTGAGTTACAATGGCTATTTATAGTGCTTGTGGATCCTATCTTTAGGAGTTTAATTCATAGTAGAACTCTATCATATTTTTAGGAGTTTGAATCCTAGCAAAATTCTATCCTATTTTTAGGAGTTTGAATCCTAGTTGGACGAAAAGGTGTGTTGACAGCTGTCCTTCTTTACCCATAGTCGTGTAACGGGGATAGGGCAAAGATTAAAAGACACACTTTTCGTTCGGTGGAGTTGAAAATTGACTCTGATGTTTCAATAACTCCTTGTCGAATTGAGTTACGGATGACTCCTCCGTCGTGAAGCCAAGTTCATCTTGAAATGATATGAAATTGAAGCCGTAGTTCGGAATTTGAATCAGCACGTGGCTTCTCGTTGCCCTTCGGTCTTCTTCTCGGTTTAAAGACCTTGGATCGGAATCGAACTCAGAAATCTTCATTGACAGATAGCTTTTGCTTGAAAATGGTTGCTTGTCACTAAAGAACGGCTAACCCATGTCCTCTTCTCGACTTGAAAACCTCAACTACAACCGAAAAGTAGTGCGATTGATGTGTCATCGAGCTGAATGAAATCTAACTCGACAATTTTGATGGCAGATAACCCTTCTAGCCTTGAGTTATGATGTAAATGATGTGCCTTGGAGCTGAGCGTAATCGAACTCGAAGGTCTTTATTGACAGATACTCATTCTTTGAGTTGGATATCCTTCGTCGTGAAGTTGAAATTCAATCTAAAGATGGATGATGCTTGTGTACACGATTCCCTTCGTCGTGAAGTTGAAACCGTGGGTGGCCCATTCGTCGTGAAGTTGAGCCTGGAATTGGATATCCTTCGTCGTGAAGTTGAAATCCAAGTAAGTAGCATTGTTCCGAGTCCAATATCCTCCGTCATGAAGTTGAAATTGGCTCTGGAATTGGGAAGTTGTTTATTGACAACCAGCGGTCCCTTCGTCGTGAAGTTGAACTTGCGTTGTCTTGAGTCCAATATCCTTCGCTGTGAAGTTGAAATTGGCTCTGAAATTGGGAAGTTGTTTATTGACAACCAGCGGTCCCTTCGTCGTGAAGTTGAACTTGCGTTGTCTTGAGTCCAATATCCTTCATTGTGAAGTTGAAATTGGCTTTGAAATTGAGAAATTGTTTATTGACAACCAGCGGTCCCTTCGTCGTGAAGTTGAACTTGCGTTGTCTGGAGTCCAATATCTTTCGTTGTGAAGTTGAAATTGGCTCTGAAATTGAGAAGTTATTTGTTAACAACCAGCGGTCCCTTCGTCGTGAAGTTGAACTTGCGTTGTCTGGAGTCCAATATCCTTCGCTGTGAAGTTGAAATTGGCTCTGAAATTAGGAAGTTGTTTATTGACAACCAGCGGTCCCTTCGTCGTGAAGTTGAACTTGCGTTGTCTGGAGTCCAATATCCTTCGTTGTGAAGTTGAAATTGGCTCTGAAATTGAGAAGTTGTTTATTGACAACCAGCGGTCCCTTCGTCGTGAAGTTGAACTTGCATTGTCTGGAGTCCAATATCCTTCGCTGTGAAGTTGAAATTGGCTCTGAAATTGGGAAGTTGTTTGTTGACAACCAGCCGTCCCTTCGTTGTGAAGTTGAACTTGTGTTGTCTCGAGTGGCACGATATCCTCCGTCGTGGAGTTGAAATCGTGGATGGCCCCTTCGTTGTGAAGTTGAGCCTTGACTTGAATATCCTTCGTCGTGAAGTTAAAATCCAAGTATTGTATGTTGCGGGTGGACACAATTCCCTTCGTTGTGAAGTTGAAACCGTGGAGACCCCTTTATTATAAGTTTATTATAAAGTTTGGCTTCGAGCTAGATATCCTTCGTCGTGAAGTTGAAATTCACTCTCGAGCAAATTGTGTTGCTTCGAGAGAAACTTTCAATCTATCGAGTTGGTCAAAGTGTAGCTTCTAGCTGCTGAGTTAAGCAACCAACATGAATCTTTAAAGGTGCTTTTGAATCGAGTATCCTTCGTTTTGAAGTCGAAACTTGACTCTAAAAGCTGCAAAAAATTATGTATGTGGAAAATGATAAATATGATGCTCTAAAATGTATGCATAAGATGCATATAACAAGAATTGGTTATATTTTATCTCCTGAAAAAGGTCTGATAATTTGCATTAGGATGTTGAATCTCCAAATGATGCCCCAATATCCAAAAATGCCCTAATATTTGATATTGAATCTTCAAAGATGCCCCAAATGTTCCTCATTTCTTGCTTCAGCATTGATTCTGAGCATGAGTTTTGTGTCTAAAAGTCACATGTCATTTACCAAGATCCACTCTAAAGAGACTGTCTTGTTTGAAAAAAATGTTTTTCTTTCTCTTTTATTTTCAAAGTTATGAAAATATCAATTAAAAGAGTTTTGAAAAATGTTTGATCCAAAGTTTTGAAAATATTGTCACTTTCACGGTTTTACAATTGAGACGAATCATAAACTAGAGTTCTTCGGATATCAAAGAATTAATTATACTGTTAATCCTTCAATGAATTATAGCTATTTGACAAGTGCTAAGATCAAAGCTATTTTGGGAAGTGGTTAAGTAAGGAAATGATAAAAAAGTCTCAGGTTATTGTGTTTGGTCAAAGGTTTGGCATTTAATGCTCAAAGGTTTGATGGGGTATCTTACATGCTCCTCTACTAGAAGTGTTCTCTGACTCCCAACCTTAGTGGTCACACTTGGATTGTGAGATGCATATCAAGGAACTTGTGTGATCGCCTCAATTGCATAATTTTTATATTCGAGCCGCCTTTTCAGGTTTTCAACTCGAACCCTCTTTTAGTTTCAAGACGTTATTCAGGATTTACGTCTTGAACCCCCCTTTGTTATTTGTCTATACCATGCATTAATTACATTGTTTTTTTGCAAACAAAGATTAATCCTGATGGGCGGGATGAAATCTGAAGATAGTCTCTTCTGTTTAGAAATCCATGTATGATTAGAAGGGACTTTTAAGGCACGTAATGTAGGTCAGGGCTCATGGTTATGAAAGAAAAGGATAAATAGGCCCAAACAAGTGTTACAGGGTTTTGAACCAAGGATCAATTCATTTTGATGCCTTCAATCTTGTCTTGCTCAAAATGTCTCTTTCTCTTGATGCTCTATGATCTTCGAGTGAAGTGATTTAGTGATTCGGGAATGATTGTGCTTGATCAATCTCATAGTTTGAAGCTTGATGTGCCATTTGTCTTTAGGGAATCTTTGCATGTGCTTTTTGTCCCTTTTTCTTTTTGATTTTTGTTCTTTCTTTTTTCTTTTGTTTCTTTTGTTTCTTTGTTTTTTTGCTTCTTTTCTTTTTTGTTCTTGATTGGATCTTCGTACTTTCCATTTGGTCCACCTTTGGATCGATGTCTTCACTCATGTGACCAGATTTCTTCCACCTTACCCCCCAGTGTGAAGGGTGATCCTTGGTTAGGGTTGAATCAGAAGAAAAAAATACTATAGGCTCAAAATGGGACACAAGGGATATATTTTTTCTCCTTTTGTGAAGGGATAAAGAAAGAAAACCATTCATCATTTCATACATGTAAGTCTTCACAGAAGAGGTATCCCCAGAGGGATAGATTTTTAGGATTAGTTCTATTCACATGAAAACAATGTAGTTAATGCATGATAGAATTATTTCGGATGAATTCTTCTTCTTTTTTCCCCATATATATCAATGTTCAAGCTCCCCGCGAGATGCCCCAAGTTGTGTCTTTAGAATAATGCTCATGTTCAGATGAACAACTCAATGCCTTGGGTTTTAATGATATTAAAATGTCAATTTTGAGTCTAAAAAGAGAGTGGTGTGATTTTATTGACTCAAAGAAAGGTATGGGTGTATCGAAAAGATAATGGAAATGTTCAAGAATTTGGTCTTTTTGGTAATGAACATGAGTTATTTTGGGTAAAGAATTGAGGTATTTTATTTTGGGGTTTGAGACAGGATAAGAAAGGTCTAATCTTGTCATATGTCAAAAAATCTGTAATTCTTGAAGAATTAAAAGAATCCTTAATTCATTTAATATTCGAAGAACTAAAGATTAAAATTTGTTCAATTGCTCCACTTTAGAAAGTAACATAAATTCAATCCTTTAAAAGATTAAGCAAACATGAAAGATCAAAGACGTGTTCAAACAAAACAATCCTCTAAGTGCAAATGGTATATGTCATGCCCCCTTCTTCGACAAGCGCCTTACAGTTTTCAGAGGAATGTTTGGGGCTTCTTATGTGGTAACAGCTAACAACTTCAACATCGTAGCCCTTAGAATATGGGGATTCTTTTCTTAGATCATCCTGACAGGCTTTGTCCTACCATCAGCTGATCAAGCTCTTTAATGTTACAATCTTGCTTCCATGTGGTTAAATCCACTTCATCGAGTCCTTCATGACTTAATTTCATGTTTGTGAAAATGCTTAAAAATGTAGATGAAGATGCAAAAAGGCAAAAATGCAAGAATGCATGAAATGTTCGAGGCATTGATCCAGAAAAGTGTCCATTATTATAAATAATCTTTACTTAGACAAAAATGTTTTATCTTGTAAGAGACATAAAAACGATCAAAGGTAAATTCGGACTAAATCTTCTAGACCCCGAACAGCTTCTAGTATGTTAACAAGTCTTCTGTCTTCATCTGTCACTGGTTGTATGCCTTGTCGGACCATTCCAGCTTCCCTTTCCAGGCCGTGTAGATGACGAGCTGCCTTCTGTACTTGATCCAAGAAGTCTCAGATGACTGTATCTCTGGCCTTCACCCTTTGTTGTGCTTGCTCCCAATGGAAACGCCACTGTAAACATCCGTCGAAGGGTACTATCTGAAGCTTGCTTGCTTGCTTCTTGAACCCATCTACAATAGCTTCTAACTCAGCTATTGTTTTGCCATCTCTCTCATGTTGTTTCTCCAGATCAGCCATCCGGATTCTCAAGCATTGGTTTTGATGTTGACTGCCTGCTAAGCGCCTCTAGGCAGTCTTCATCTGTTCTTTCCAAGCTCTCTCATTCCAGTATTTAGAAGCCACTTTCAACTTGGAGTTATCATTGACTTTATCTTGATACCCCTTTCTTAAGTCTTCGAGCTCTAAACGGAATCTTTTTTTGTTCTCTTTCTAGTTTGTCTGCTCGATCTTTCTGAGAGTCGGCATCTAGATTCCATTGATAGCGCTCAGCCTCAAGTTCCTTTATCCTCTTCCCCAGCTCATTGTTCACAGTTTCAAACTCTATTTTGGCTATCTCAAGTCCAGAAGGGACATGCCTGAGATGCTCCTCCATAGTCCGTGTGTCCTCACAGTTTGGCACCGGGGTGTTGTCATTTTTCGCAATTTTTGCCACTCTAAATAGTCTGGGGTAAGCTTGTCTTTAGCAACCACAATATCCATCCGTAACACTTTCTTCCATGAATCGACAATCTCTTTGATCCTCTTCTTATAACTGTCACCGTGATACTTAAACTCTGATTTAGCTAGTCTGCATGTTGCTGGGACAAACTGACGTGCCCCATAATGTCTAAGTGCTAACAATGGAGCATACTCAACTGCACCCCAAAGTCCAAGTAAGGTCATAGTATCGGAGTCCCCACATCGAAAAATAACGTTGCTGAGGAACAACCAGGGGGCTCTCCAGGTAATATCCTGATCTTGGAGATGAGTGAAGACTTTCATCCACTTCTCTTTTGAAGCGTCTTCGTGCCATTTCATGGTGATGAACTTTCTCAAAGGTGAATACGTAGTGCTAAATCGGCGGTAGGCAACCCTATTATTCTTCCAGAAGTGGCTATGAATCCAGACTTGAAGGAGCTAAACACATTCAATGAATCTACCTCCGCCAGCTCTTCGGCAATGGTTGAGAGACCGAAAGGTCTCGACTAAGATGGTTGGTGCTGGGTTGACCCGTTTCGGAAGTTGCTCAAATAGTTCCACCACGGCTACGTCAATACATCCCAAAATCTTTAGAAAGATGATCAAGCCATACATACCTAGTGCAAAAAAGGTTTATAGTCTTCCATTCATCAGGGTGGTCATTTATTAGTTTCCTTATGTGGATCCACTCAATTCCCTTCCCGTTACCTTTGTTTCAAAGTCGGTCAGTCACCCATTTTTCATCAACTCCTACAATCTTAGCCAGTCTGTTCTTGAAAGTCTGACTCTTGATGTGTTTAATGTAGGCTCGCTCCAGTTTAATGCTTTCACAGTGCAATAGTGTAGTATACTCCTCGATGGTAGGTATCATGTCCTCCTGGTTAAAAGTGAAGCAACTGTATCCCGGGTTCCAGAATCGAACCAAGGCTCTGATTAAGGGCTCATCGGTCTTAACATGAAGAAAAAGTGCAATGTCACCATACCGCTGACTGAACTTCTATTTCCAATCATTCTTCAACTGCCCCAGATGTCCCGAAGCTCTTGCATGTCGTTCTGCTTTAGGCTAATAGAGGCGTAGCTAACCAGTTCTGACACATAGCTTCCTTGAAGACTGTCTCCCTTTTCCTTCTGAGTCTTCTCGGACCATAGTCGTACCTCAGGGTTTTTAATCTCTTGTATTATAATACATTTATCCATTAATTCAGATTATTTTGTGTAACAAACACCTTTTTAGGGATCAATGGCCTCTTGTTATGATGCAAATGATGAAAACAAAATAAAAGAGGACAAAATAAAAAAAAATTAGTGAGGTAAATCAAAATAATAAAATGAAAAATCCTACCCCACATGATATCTACCCGAACATGCTTAGTATTCCTACTCGGACATGATCTCTATCCCGCATGCTAATTTCAAACAAATCCTAATCGCGTATTTGTCTAGTTCGCATGCTTTGAACAGAAAGTAAAGCATGAAATAATTCTGGCATCCTAGGGTTTGAAATGAAGTTTTGGGGGTAGGCTCTAATTCTTCAGTCTCCCGGTTTAGGTGCTAAAAAACGGTACCCGAGTTCTCCTTGCTGGTGCCCCCTTGGGCTTGCCAGACCCTTAGTCCTAAACCCATCACAGGCTTGTGTGGACTAAGTTAAACTCGAGAGGACACATTCCCTTATGTCTATGCGGAGAATAAATTCACACGAAGACATAAGGTATATGAATCCCGAAGGCTACTTGCTAGGCATATGCAGTGAATAAATTCACACGAATGCTTCGCTTTCACCCCCACTTAAAACGGGTTCGGAGCTCGGGTTTAGAGCCTTAGATGAAAAAAGACTTTAAGGGCTGAAATCATTGAGAAAACAGTTAGTACAACTATTTACTCGAAAAAATATAATCAAAAGTAAGCAATAAGGATCGAAATGTTACCTTAAAATTTAAACTTACCCTTTTCGTTAAAAAGACAACTGAAAATTACCTTAGCCTGACTCACTTGAGAATCCCCAGCGGAGTCGCCAAGCTGTCGCAACCGTCTTTCGGTTGGGCCCCGGGATTGGGCTTCGACTTGAAAAATGTGGATTGGGAGTCGCCACCGATCATTTATTTAAAAATAAATGGGTTGATTGGATACCCTATTTCTTACATGATCTGCGTCTTACCAGAAATATGTCGGGCTCGGGAGTCGGTTATGGTCAAGGAAGGATTAGCACCCTTGAACCGCCCTTTCGGTACTACGTAATTTCCAGTTGTCTTAATTAAGAAAATTGTAATTTTAAATTAAAAGGTAAAATTTGATCATGAATTACTTACCTCTGATTAATTGACGAAAATACCTTTAAAAAGTCATAAGATGTGTTAGAGGAAAAAATGAAAAATTAAAAAAATGAAGAATAAAAATAAGTAAAAAAAATAAAAGGAAAAATAAATAAATAAATAAATGAAATATTAATATATATATATATATATATATATATGAGTAAAATAGAAAAATAATAATTATAACAATAATAATAGTAATATGAAAATATAATATAATATAAATAAAAAAACCTAAAACAAAAATAAATAAATATATAAACCAAATATAAAAGTATACATATAATGATAATTGGCTTATAATAAACTATTAAAAACATACATATAAGTATAATGATAAAGTAAAAAAACTAAATAAAGATAATTACAATATATATATATATAGTAATAATAAGCTTATAAGTAAAATATTTAAAAAAAGTATATATATATATATATATATAAATAATATAGTATTAAAAAATAACCAAATGAATATAAATAAATAAAAATATATGTATATAATAATATATAGTGTACAAAAAATCAATTGAAAATCATTTAAAAAAACATACGTATATATATTTATATAATGACAATAATGTAAATAATAAATAAATAAAAATATCTATACAATAAATAAAAGGACTAATATAAAAAAAATAAAGATTGGGGCCAAATTTGAAAGACAATTAACGTTGATATTACGCATTAGGGGGATAAAAAATGAACACGTCTCAGGGTAGATCTAGGTTCGAAACCCCACCCATTTTTGGTCATCGGCGCAACCCACGTTTTGGGTTATTCAAACCAAATCTCAAAAAAATAACGTGCACATGCGAGAAATGACAAATCAAAAAAAATACTACCTTTTATTTCCTTTTCGAATCGTTTACAATAGCTTTGCCTTTGTATTTTCCGTGTTTTCCTCTGTATTTTGTCTGTAAATCGTGTGTTACAATAGTGAGTTACAATGGCTATTTATAGTGCTTGTGGATCCTATCTTTAGGAGTTTAAATTATAGTAGAACTCTATCATATTTTTAGGAGTTTGAATCCTAGCAAAATTCTATCCTATTTTTAAGAATTTGAATCCTAGTAGGACGAAAAGGTGTGTTGACAAAACCATTACCGCATCTAGGCCTGCGACTTTAGATAATCAAGAAACATTTATAAAATCTCTATGCTTTGAGATTGTTTTATTGCATTGAGTGCTAGCTTTTCACTATGTAATTATTTGAGAATTAGGATAAATTGCACATAAGTAGCTGTTTGCACGAAATTTTAAATTTCCTTATATTTTAAGTATTTTATTTATTTTTTTATCCAATTTCACATCTCTTAAATTTTTAATATAGTTTTTTAAACTCGCACCTCATAATGTATGCATTGCTGCATTAAATACAAACCCTAGTTTTTCAATCTTCGAAGACAAACGAAAGAAAACCCTAGCAAGAAAAGTAGTTACGTATCTTCTTGAAACGTCCAGCAATCTGAAATCATGACTTATTGTATGCGTATGAATCCCGTATACACATGCACTTGCATGGCATCTCAATCATGGCAGAAATTAGGCAGTGCCATGACAATCATGGCGTGCAAAGTTGACTTATCTGTCTATTCCAGTTACATTTTTTTTTGACAAACTCTGGGATATCTATGAAGAAAAAAAAATTAGAAATTGATGTTTCCTTTTTTCCACGAAAGCATATTTACTTGGACCACAAAGAGAATGAGAGTTCATCTTTACTCATGAGTGTTGCAGACTTGCAGTTGAGGATTAATCCTTATCAAGAAAGAGAAATAATGTTCGTTTTACGGTCGATGTTCGATCGATGTTCGAGATTCATGACCATTCTTCGTTGACAATGTGACAATACTTGTTGGTTAAGGGCAGTTTTTATAGTATGTAAGAATTAAGATTGAACAAATATTGTGAAAAGTATCTGGTTCTGCAACCCTAAAAGGAAAAAGGTAAATAGTATTAATCTTAGTGGAATTTAAAAGCATAGGGATTGGAAGGTGGCTGGTACCAGTTGACTCTTTGCTTGAAAAGAAATTAATGAGAGATGACAGATCAAACCTTGGTTGAGCAACTTGTCTCTTTTTCTTGTTTTTGTTCAATAAAGAATTTTTTTTTTTTGGAAAATCACAAGAAATCTCTTATCATATAGAACTTGCTGGTGGTCCACCATGAATTCTTCTAATTAAGTTTTTACATAGAAATGAATAAGCAAAATATTGCCTGCAATCAAAGAGAAACCTTGCACATTTCTACAAGAGAAAAATCAAATATGGCAAAAAGAAAACGAAGAAATTGTACTCATAGATCCATCATTGAGATCTCAGACATAGAAGAATGAATAACACACATCAGTGCAGCCCTCAAACATAGAAATTGTACTCATTGATCCATCATTTGACAACTTTACCTCTCTACTACTCTATAAAAGGATCGACCCTCTCCCTAATTGGGATACAATTTTTTATGGTTACTTTCTTTCCTTTTTCGAAAATTTCTTGTCAAAGAGAGCAACACAAACAAGTTTCATTTCTTCACTTTGGGTGTATGAAGTTTACAAGGCTGTGTTAACCTTGGGGGTTAAACGGAATTATTTATAAAACAATGACTTCTACCACGACTTAATAAATCATTCCATTTTCATTTATTATTTTATGTTAGTGAATGCTAACAACATGATTTTGCAGCATTCCTATTTTCTAACACAATGACTACATTAAGAGCACCAAACCAATCAAGAGTAGTAGTTATATTGCTTCAACTCTTTTTTTCAAGTACTCTTGCAGAACATATCTGAATATGGGGTATACGATCCTTCAAGAACCCTAAAAATGCATAGAAAAACTTGAACATACTCATGTAGAACACATACATGATATATATATATATATATATATATATATATATATATATATATATATATTTGACAATTGACACCAATCTGGTCACATAAACCCTAACAAAAATCTTAATATAAGATCCTTCCAATGAAACGAGAAGAACAATACTTGACACTGAAAGAAAAAGTAAAAGCTGAAACCATACAAGTTTTCATGAAACAAAAAGAAGAAGAAACCAAGGAATTTCAAGCCGAAGAGGGAGAATAGGGCTTTGTTCATGCTGCCATGGACGGATGAAGCTGCCATATGATCTAGTCTCTCTCTCAATGAAAGAGGGATAACTAGATCATGCTGGCAGCTTCAACTATCAGTGGTGCATGATAAATCTATCAAGACTATATATTTGCAGGGCTGCCTTTAGTATGAGGCTCAAACTCCAAATTAACATCTTTGTGTATTTTTTTCCCCATCTGATTTGAAAGATTTGTTGGATGTAAGAGGAGAAATGAGAGGATATAAATAGAAGGGTTTTTTTTCAGCTTCTTTGATGATTGGTTAGGCTGGCAAGAGTTATCCCTTCACTTTTTTATTTTTGTGAAATTAAGTTTTTGTTTCATTTTTATTTGAAAAATATTTTTTTACCCTACATTTAATATCTTTTTAATTGTGAAATTGATGAAAATGTAAGCATACACAAGTAAAAATTTATTTTACCTTTTTTATAACTTCTAGGTCTGTAATCCATAGAGACTCTAGGTCTTATTGACAACTTTTTAATGGTCAAATTGATAAAATTGTGAACATAGAGGACTAAAAAAATATTTTACTTTCTATAGCTTTTAGGTTAGTAATTAATAGAGAGTCTAGGTCAAGTAGAACTCTTTCAACAATGATGAATTCAAGCTGCAAAAGGAGTTTGATCATTCCTATTTCTTCAAGTACTTTTTGATCTCAAAATGCAATCAACGTGATACAAACCAAACTCATGAAATTTGAACCCACAATTAATATGTTACACATCCCCAATCGGAACAGTAACAGATAGATGTTTTTATGTTAGGAGTACACATTTATAAATTTTTTTAAAATTTTAATAAGTATGAAATGATAAAATTTTAGGGGTACGAAATTAAATCATAAAAAATATAAAGAAGATATCTAAGTTATATGAGATTTTGAAATTTCTAGAAGTGCAATCATACATAGGGTTGTAAATGAGCCGAGTCGAGCTCGAGTATTGCTGAATTTGACTCGACTTGAACTCAAACTCAAAATAAAATATTGAAGTTCGATTTGACTCGAAAGTTTACGAGCTACTTGATATCCAACTCGAGAGTTCACGAATTTAAAATTTTTAAACTTAACTCAAACTCAAAATAAAAAATTGAAGCTAGACTTGAGCTAAAAAAACTTGAAATTGAAATATTGTCACACTCAACTCAATTGAATTTCAAACTTGAGCTCGAACCTTGAATACATGAAAATCTTATATTGTATTTTAAAAAACTACAACATATAAATGTTAATATTATTAATAATTTAGTTTAAAACTAAAAAAATTTAATATATTATTTTTTGAGTTGTTCACGAGCTTTTCAAGTAAGGTATCAAATAATTCGTTTCGATTCGCTAAGAACTCGAATCGAGTTTAATCAAATTAAGTGTTGATTGAAATTAGATCCAAATATCTCACGATTTGTCTCGTCTCATTTTCAATCATAATCGCCCCTCAAACATCACGTCAGTCTATCCCTTCTCGGAGTGATTATTAGGAAGAGAAGAGAGCAAGGAAAATGGTGAAGGAAAAAGCATTGAAATAAGAAGAAGAAAAAGTAGAGAGGAAAGTGGTCCCAAAAGGGGATTGTCTCAGGAAAGGCGGGTTAATATACGGTTAATATACGGTATTACCGGATACATTAAAATGTATTTAATAAATTCGGTTTAGCGGTACCTATTACGTTGACAACTAATAATGTTTTAGGTAGAAAATATGAAAAACTATTAAAAAATTTGGTAACCGGTAAACTTTGGTTATCGGTAAGTATCTATCCTTTTTATAAAAGTGTCCATACTTTTAACATATCAAGTAAATTTTACCGGTTTTGTCATAATGAATCTGATTTTGTCATATTTTTACCTGTTATATTGTAAATTATCTATCCTTTTTATAAAAGTGTCCATACTTATTTCACTGTGAAAATATATTTATTATTATCTTTAGTTAATATTGTTAAATTTAAAATCTAAATAATATTTTATAAAATATCAAAACAATCAAATAATTTTTTGTGTAAATGAAATTATTAAATTAATATTGTAGGTGGAAAACATGAAACACTATTAAAAAAATTGAAACATAAATTACATAACTTAAAAAAAAGTATATATCATTTTTATAAAAGTGTCCATACTTATAAAAGTAGGTCTAAGTCATGAAGAAATATTAAAAAATTGTGCTACCGGTTCGTGTCGATCCAAATTAAAAATGTGTCGATCCAAAACGATATAACAGGTAAAACTATGATAAAACCGGTATAGAAATGATAAAACCGGTCAAGCGCTACCGGATACATTTAAAGTGTCGGTACTTTAATATAAGGATCGACACTTCGTGAATTTAAAAGAGAAGCAGTTTTAAATCCTATAAAGTGTCGATACTTTTAAAAAATGTATCGATCCAAAAACTATATACCAGGTAAAAATATGATAAAACCGGTAACAAAATGATAAAACCGGTAAAACGTTACCGGATATATTAAAAGTGTCGATACTTTATATAAGGATCGACACTTTGTGAATTTAAAAGAGAAGCAGTTATAGCGCCTATAATGTGTCGATACTTTAAAAAAATATATCGATCCACAACGATATAACAGGTAAAAATATGATAAAACCGGTATCAAAATGATAAAACCGGTAAAATGATACCGGATATATTGAAAGTGTCGATACTTTCGTAAGTACGTGTAATAAATTATCGATACTTTCAAAGAAATAGGTAATTATCCTTTCGAAAGTATCGACACCTGACATAAAAGTATCGACACTTTTGTATTTGTATCGATTAAATATAAATAACATATCCGATGAAAATATAAAGGCCATAGCTAAATATCCTCTGAAAAAAGATAGAACGGACGAGTTTTTGAAATCGAAGCGTAATTGTTGCTGCATTTCAGAAGGCGTTTCTAAAGCGAAGTTTGTTTTTTTGTTGCTGCAGTCGAATCGAAAAGTATGTTGTCGAAACCCTAATTTTTATTATTACAGTAATCGCGATAGGGTTTTTATGTGTTGTTTGGGGTTTTGGAGTAAGGAAGCATTTGGGACCGATTGCAGGTAGAAATAGATATTCAAGGAAAAATATAAATGTCGATACTTTTATTAATATTATAGGTAGAAAATGATATTATAGGTTGTATAAATGTGCCGACACATTTTGGTGTGGCCATTCAAATTCTTTTGAAGAAAACCGTTTTACCACAAGAGTAGTTATCTATATTTGTATATTGAATAAAGTGTATGTAACAAAATAATTTGATTTGCGTAAACTGATATATGAAGGAAAAATGGAGTCAATGGGTTGGAAAATTGTTGGTGGAGCAGATGACTTTGAAATTGAGGCCGAGACTCGAAAGCAACCAAAGGGTGGATATATGTACTTCTAGTAAGTATCAATGTCTTTTTGTTATTATTGTTGAAATGGTAATTGGACTAAAGTATCGATAAACTTTAAATTGATTACAAATTTTAAATGTTAACAGTATGGCCGAATGCAAAAGGATGAAGGGAGATGGCACACAGAGCGGTTCGGTATGTAAAATGAAATTGACATTGAGTAGTATTAGTATTTAGTGTTAATGTATTGATTAAGAAACGTTTATGTTTAATATTAGGTGAAAAAAGATGTGAGGTCCAAATGGAATTCAATGAGTGATGCTGAAAAGGAACCTTACATCACACATTCAAGGAATGATAGTAAAGAATACAAAGAACGGAGGAAAGCACATGAAAATAAGGTATTCATTAAACTTGTAAATACGTTGATACAAAATATATAAGAACTATAACATTATATATTGTTAAAAAATGTAGGAAGTATCGACAAGATGCAGCATTAAAAG
Source organism: Hibiscus syriacus (assembly GCF_006381635.1). Lineage (NCBI taxonomy): Eukaryota > Viridiplantae > Streptophyta > Magnoliopsida > Malvales > Malvaceae > Hibiscus > Hibiscus syriacus. Next base: position 907,704 of record NW_024061971.1, on the reverse strand, counting down.
GGTGAATTTATTAATTAAACACCTTAAGGAGAAGGGTCAGTTGAATGTGCTGGGAGAAATAGGTTTTGGATCGTTGATCGGAGTAAGGGATCGACCTATTCGGAGGGAATTGTGTCGATCCTTGATGGCACAATTTGACGTCAGTCAATGTATGGCTAAGTATGGTGATTATTCATTCCCTCTGGGGGTATCGACTGCTGCAGCCGTATTGGGGGTACAAAACAAAGGCAAAAGTGTTATAGAAGTCTGTAGGAGTAAGAACTGGAAAGCACTTGCCTCCAAATATGGTTTGAATCATAAGGTGACATATGCTGAAGTTGAAGAGGATATCAAAAGTGGATCTTACTGGGGGGATGAGCTGAAGGCCCGAGTTCTATTGTACCTTGTCAGGATATTTCTTTGTCCAACGGGTGATACGTCAACGAACAAGGAATATATGAAGCTCATTTGCGATGAAGGCTTGAAGGGTGAATTCAATTGGGCTGAATATATCCATTCGAGATTGATTGAATCAATAATCACCTTTAAAAAGGGCAGCCAGAGATACCTCAAAGGGTGCATAGCAATCTTAGAGGTAAATGAGTTGAAGAACTTTTTTGTGTTTTTATATAAAAATATAAATTTTATTATAAATGCAGGTTGCACTGTTCGATTTTTGGTCGGGCTGTGAGGCAGTGCCGGCTTATGAAAGAACCAGAGTGGCACGCATCCGTGCATGGGGGAAGGAAGAGGTGGTTAGAGTGATGGTGAAGTTGAAGTTGGATAGAGGGAAGAAGCAAGAAATGGTAATAAATGTAATTAAATAATATTAAGAATATAATCAATGTCTTAATATTGTAATTTAATTTTGAAGGTTATTGGCAAGGATGTAGAGGAGGAAGTGGAGGCAGAGGAGAAGAAAGGAGGGATGGTTGTATTGGGGGATGACGGTGAGTGGGACGACGGTGAGGGAAAACAGAGTAACTTCGACATTTTGATGTCTGAATTGGCTGATATCAAAAAAATCCAATTTGAAATCATGCAAAGACAATCAAGAGTCGAAGAGAAACTTGATCGAGTCGTAGAGAAACTCGAGAGAGTCGAAGATACACTTGAGAGGCATAAGGGGGTAGTGGAAGGAAAAATAGATGGAGTGGTGAAAGAAGTAGAGGTGTTGAGGGGTGAAGTGGTGAAAGAAGTTGGGGTGTTAAGGGGTGATATTAAGATGGTGACGGGAGAAAATTTTGAGGGAGTGGTGAAAGAGGTTGTGGATTTGAGGAGTGAACTTACGGGGGTGAAGGGGGTGGTTGATAAATACTCGGATGAAGGAGCTCAATTGAAGGGTGAAATAAAAGAGATGAATAGCTATGTAGAAAAAAAGTACGATGAACTGAAAAAATATGAAGAATAAAAGAGGGAGGAGGAAGAAGAAGAGATGGAAGAAATGAGGAGGAAGGAAGTCGATGTCATTTATACACCGGAGAGTGTTATAGCAGCAGTTTTGGATTCAGAATGTCCTGCACCCCAGAAGAAGAAGCAGAAGGTAAGTTTAATAAAAGAATACTTAATTTGATTTTTATTATGTTGTTGTGACAAAAATTTGTATGCAAAATTGTAGGTTGAAAAATCGGATATTCCAAGCGGAATTGATGACATCGAAGCTGCAATTTGTGATTATTTATGGAATAGCGAGTTAGAATCGGGGTAAGTGAAATATATTATTTTGTGAGTGATATTTAAATATTTCATGAAAACATATTAATCCTAATGATTCATACATATATTCTGTAATCTCAATGGGAAATCAATTCGCTACTGTATACGACGTTGCAACGTTGAAGCCTACGGAATGGGTTGGCGGTGTGGTAAGTAGAAAGTAGAAAATGTTAAAACTTATTGAATATGTTCTGATTGTGTAATTAATTTTGTTAGGTTATCGATTTGCTCGCCTGGACCATATGCTACGATTCTCAAAAGTCACTCCGGAGGATTGGCTACCTTCCATACCTCTTAGTGGTGAGTTAAATTAATAAATATTGAAAAGTAGTGTTATAGACGGTAAATTAATAATGTTTGTTGCGTAATTACAGCAACAGGCGTTGGATGCCAACAACAAAGAAAGTGTTGAGAGTATTTCTACCTTCTGGGGTGTCATATTGGATAACTATGTGAAATTCACCGACTGTGAGAAGGTAAGACACCATACCAATTGCAAATGATGTTTTCGGATATAGAATGTTGAATTTTGTCAAATTGGGTGTGAAATTTGTTGCAGATCATGATCACAATAAACTACCATAATTCACATTGGTATCTGTTGGTGTTGGATATGGTAGATCATGTTGTAACAATATATGATAGTATGTTTACAACTGAAGCAGCTAAACAGAGAGTGAAGGATGCTAAGAGATTGGTATGTATGTATGTATGAAAGGACATTATGTAAATTATAATGCACAATTGTTTTGGTGCATAACTTCTTCTATTTTAATGCAGATTAAAATATTAGATTCTTATAATAAGAAACGCATTTGGGTTGAGTCCTGTGGATCTCTAGGAAAGTATCCCTTGAAAAATTTCAAATTTGTGGAGCATAAGAAGAATAAGCAATTGAATGGGTATGAGATGTTATCACAAATAGAAAGCTTAATTTATGCAGTATTCATCATAATTGACATGTGTGGTTTTCAAATTTTGTAACAGATATGATTGCGGCATGTATGTGATGATGTGGATGGAATCGATCGGTTCTACAGGGGCAACTGGTGATTTTGTAAGTGGATAGAAAAAATCATTTGTGGTAAAATTGTTAAAAGTCGTAGATTGAATGCTGTAGTTGACAATACTTAACGTTCTGACAATTTGAATATAGGTTGTTGGAGACTGGGATCGATCGCGAATATTAAACGATCTCGTAAGCCACAATCAAAATGAACGAAGACAGGAGATAACAAAAGCTGCAATATTACATAAGAATAACAAAGGATGCAATGATGTAAATGTAGGGTTAATTTTGTATAAGATTTATAATTTTGTATACGATTTATATTTTTGTATGTGAATATAATTATGAATGAGATGAGAAAAGTTAGCAGTATGTTGTTGTACATGTTTCTTATACACATTAAGGGTCATGTTGATACTTGAGAGTAAAAGGCAAATTTACAATATGGCCAACAGGGTGCACCCATAAAGTGTCGATCCATATATAAAAAAGTGTCAATCCCAAAAACATCGAAAACCAAAAGTATAATGTAATATGTAATTTTTCAATCTAACCGGTACAATTATACCGGTTTTATGAGAGAATATGTATAAATAATGTGTCGACACTAATATAGTTTGTGTCGATATTTTTTTTCCAGAATGAATGGAAAACAGGGTGCACCCATAAAGTGTCGATCCATATATAAAAAGTGTCGATCCCAAAATCATCGAACCCAAAGTATAATGTAATATGTAATTTTTCAATCTAACCGGTACAATTATACCGGTTTTATGAGAGAATATGTATAAATAATGTGTCGACACTAATATAGTTTGTGTCGATATTTTTTTTCCAGAATGAATGGAAAACAGGGTGCACCCATAAAGTGTCGATCCATATATAAAAAGTGTCGATCCCAAAATCATCGAACCCAAAAGTATAATGTAATATGTAATTTTTTAATCTAACCGGTACAATTATACCGGTTTTATGAGAAAATATGTATAAATAATGTGTCGACACTAATATAGTTTGTGTCGATATTTTTTTCCAGAATGAATGGAAAACAGGGTGCACCCATAAAGTGTCGATCCATATATAAAAAGTGTCGATCCCAAAATCATCGAACCCAAAAGTATAATGTAATATGTAATTTTTTAATCTAACCGGTACAATTATACCGGTTTTATGAGAGAATATGTATAAATAATGTGTCGACACTAATATAGTTTGTGTCGATATTTTTTTTCCAGAATGAATGGAAAACAGGGTGCACCCATAAAGTGTCGATCCATATATAAAAAGTGTCGATCCCAAAATCATCGAACCCAAAATTATAATGTAATATGTAATTTTTTAATCTAACCGGTACAATTATACCGATTTTATGAGAGAATATGTATAAATAATGTGTCGACACTAATATAGTTTGTGTCGATATTTTTTTTCCAGAATGAATGGAAAACAGGGTGTACCCATAAAGTGTCGATCCATATATAAAAAGTGTCGATCCCAAAATCATCGAACCCAAAAGTATAATGTAATATGTAATTTTTTAATCTAACCGGTACAATTATACCGGTTTTATGAGAGAATATGTATAAATAATGTGTCGACACTAATATAGTTTGTGTCGATATTTTTTTTCCAGAATGAATGAAAAACAGGGTGCACCCATAAAGTGTCGATCCATATATAAAAAGTGTCGATCCCAAAATCATCGAACCCAAAAGTATAATGTAATATGTAATTTTTTAATCTAACCGGTACAAGTATACCGGTTTTATGAGAGAATATGTCTAAATAATGTGTCGACACGTTATAGTTTGTGTCGATATTTTTTTCCAGAATGAATGGAAAACAGGGTGCACCCATAAAGTGTCGATCCATATATAAAAAGTGTTGATCCCAAAATCATCGAACCCAAAAGTATAATGTAATATGTAATTTTTTAATCTAACCGGTACAATTATACCGGTTTTATGAGAGAATATGTATAAATAATGTGTCGACACTAATATAGTTTGTGTCGATATTTTTTTTCCAGAATGAATGGAAAACAGGGTGCACCCATAAAGTGTCGATCCATATATAAAAAGTGTCGATCCCAAAATCATCGAACCCAAAAGTATAATGTAATATGTAATTTTTTAATCTAACCGGTACAAGTATACCGGTTTTATGAGAGAATATGTCTAAATAATGTGTCGACACGTTATAGTTTGTGTCGATATTTTTTTCCAGAATGAATGGAAAACAGGGTGCACCCATAAAGTGTCGATCCATATATAAAAAGTGTCGATCCCAAAATCATCGAACCCAAAAGTATAATGTAATATGTAATTTTTTAATCTAACCGGTACAATTATACCGGTTTTATGAGAGAATATGTATAAATAATGTGTCGACACTAATATAGTTTGTGTCGATATTTTTTTCCAGAATGAATGGAAAACAGGGTGCACCCATAAAGTGTCGATCCATATATAAAAAGTGTCGATCCCAAAATCATCGAACCCAAAGTATAATGTAATATGTAATTTTTTAATCTAACCGGTACAAGTATACCGGTTTTATGAGAGAATATGTCTAAATAATGTGTCGACACGTTATAGTTTGTGTCGATACTAATTTAAATATCAAGTGTTTTTCCACCGTTTACGATATATAGTACTCTTAATCGAGAAACCCTAAACATAAAGGCAAGCAGGCAGATCTTCATCTTTCTTCTACCGTTATCATCTTATAAGTGACGATCAGATATTCAGGTAAATTTATCGATATTTTATGGGTTTGATTGATTTCTATATTGGAGTTTTTATCCTGAATGTGTTTGTGTTCCATTGTAATAGGGGTAGCATCCAACCAAAATGGCTCCAAAATGTCAGCGTCAGAAGCGAGGTCTTTCTCAAAGCTCTTCTCAACCCAGTTCTTCTCAACCACCTCCTTCTGTAACAAACGATTCTTCTGAGGAAATCAGGTCCTTCGAAACTCTGAACTTTAGATCCGACATGGAGAAACAAAGATGGCAGACGAGTTTTAAAGTAAGGAAGATTCGTCCCGAACGTGTCATTGACCTGGGTTTCTTGTTTGATGATAAATATGCATTTAGTTTTAAATCCATATTTACATCTTGGGGTTGGCTTGAATTCCTTGGTGTAGAACCAAGATATTATCCCAACCTAGTTAGAGTCTTCTACAACAATGCTTCCTTACAGCACGAGCCTAATAAGACTAATATAATAGGAATTAATACACATGTCATGGGGAAGGATATATATATATCTCCAGAAACTATTGCGGAGGGTTTAGGTGTAGCGAATACAGGGGATTCAGATGAAAATGGTGTAGATTGGTCTACAATTAAACGGGTTACTAGAAATAGCCCAATTCACCTCGATGTAGAGTCGAGAGTGTTTCACAAAATGCTCACATGGTATATCCGGCCTAGTGGGGGAAAACATTCAACGCTTCGAGACAGCGATTATTGGTGGATAGCAAAGTATAAATCCAAAACGGCTCCAAACATTGCAAAACTAATATTTAATACAATTGTATATATGGTCACAAAGGGAGCAACAATTTCAACTACACTACCATATGGATGTGTCATCACCCATCTGTTGAAGAAGAAGGAAGTTGATTTTTCGCATGACGCCCCTGTTCGATTAACCCGCAAGATTGACATGGTATTTATTAAAAAAGCGGGATATGATTTTGTTGAAAAACTCGGTTGGAAGCGTGTCAAGGAGGTCGGATTAGATCAAGAGAGAGAGGAAATGGACCCCGTTGGCCATGAAGAAGAGCAACCAAGTGGAGACGCAATGATGGAAGAAGCTCCAGTTGCAGAGGATGTCACAATTAAGACCGTGATGGAATACATGGTCAATTTTCGGGAGCATATTGATTCCCTTGTGAGTGGAATGCGATCCGATATTTCATCATTGCAACGTGAAGTCTCCATGTTGCGTAACGAATTACGTCAACGACATCAAACGAGTTAGGTAATTCATTATCTATGTTTCTTAACATTTACACGTTCTGAACTTTATTTTATTTTCTTTTAACAGATGTGGACAACCAAGCGGTCGCAGAAGATGAAGCTGACGATGAAGATGACGATGATGATGACGATGAAGCTGGCGATGAAGATGATGATCCAAACAAGTATATCGTGTCTGCAACGCCGCCTTCAAGAAAACTTTTAATTTTTGATCTCAATGGTGTCCTTGCCTACATCCCAAGACTGCCGGCAGGTTTTAATTCTATTCTTTTGTATCCATTATTTTAACATATAAGCGTAGAACTTTAATCTCATTTTCTTCATGTTGTAGATATTGTCCTCAGAAGAGGATTATTTGAATTTATGCAATTTTGTGTCGACAATTTTGTTGTTGCCCTTTGGTCTTCAAAGATGAGGTTAGAACATGTTTGAGGCAATTGAATTACTTTATTCAAAATCGTTAATATACATTTGAATGTTAACATTCAAACTTGATTACAATCTCAGGCATAACGTCGACCGTGTACTTGAGAAACTACCTGTATTTTCCGAGCATTTTCTATTCGTGTGGGTAAGATGAATGTCATTACAGTTTGCTGACTTTTCGTTGTCTATGATTCCTACATATTTATGTTCGACTGTTTGTGAACAGGATCAAAAAAAATGCAAAACATACGATTATGTTACCTACTGTAAAGATCTCAATGATGTTTGGAACGCGTGTCCAGATTTTAACGAGCTAAATACACTTTTGGTCGATGATTCAGCGGAAAAAATGATTTATAATCCGGTAAGTTGCATTTATGCAATATGTTTTTCCAGTTGAACAAGTGTTCAGACATTGATTATTTTAACAACTTATGTGTTTATATAGAAATACAATTACATATGTCCACATACCTTTGACGTTGCTTCCCATTCGAACGACAAAGCTCTAGGTATGACACAAATTTATTCATGCTTATGCGAATTTAATTTATTGTTAGTAAAATTGCACCTCATTAGTTTGATAATTGAAATTATTTATGTATGTCCTCAGAAAAAGGCGGAAACATACGAGAGTATTTGGAAAATTTGTTGAAGGCCTCTAATGTTCCGGACTTCGTTAGAAACAACCCTTTTTCATCGGATTAATTTTGTTTGTCGGTACATTATTTGAACATTCTTGTGTATTCATATTTTGGTGTGATTATATTGTGTGTATATTTTCATTAATTATTCCATATTTACTTCTATGTGTACATTTACATTTGAGTGTCTATACTTTTTTAATATATTGTAAAGTATCTATCCTTTTTATAAAAGTGTCTATACTTTTTCCACTGTGGAAAACATTAATTTAAGGTTATATTTTGAGTGAGTTTTAAGATATTAATTTAGTAATTATAGGCGTCTAATGATTTTTTTTTACGTTACGGTATATATTATTATTAAGTTAAAAATTCTTAATATTATTTTATAAAATATCAAAACAATCAACTAATTTTTTGTGCAAATGAAATTATTAAATTAATATTGTAGGTGGAAAACATGAAACATACTTAAAAAAAATTGAAACATAAATTACATATCTTTAAAAAAAGTATCGATCCTTTTTATAAAAAGTATGGACACTTTCAACATATTATAATAAAATAGGTAAATTTGCAATGCTATCGGTATAAATATACCGGTTTTATGCGCGAATAGGTCTACAACCTATATCGACACTTTTTAATATTGTGTCGGTACTTTATGTCCAGATTGGAAGAAAAATGTGTCGATACATTGTTAAAAAGTGTCGACATTTACACATCGGAACCCATAATTATAATGTAATAGATAATTTTGTAATATAACCGGTATAAATACACCGGTTTTATGCGCGAATAGGTCTACAACCTATATCGACACTTTTTAATATTGTGTCGGTACTTTATGTCCATATTGGAAGAAAAATGTGTCGATACGATTTAAAATTGTATCGACATTTACACATCGGAACCCAGATTTATAATGTAATAGATAATTTTGTAAAATAAACGGTATAAATATACCGGTTTTATGAGCGAATAGGTCTACAACCTATATCGACACTTTATAATATTGTGTCGGTACTTTATGTCCAAATTGGAAGAAAAATGTGTCGATACCATTTAAAAAAGTGTCGGTAATTTTAAGTAACGCGGTTTTTCTTCCTTCATTCAAAATATTTATATGTACATACAATAGGAGTCATGTTGATACTGACGATATATTATATGGAGATCGTTGTCATTCTATTCCGTCTTCGAAAAAATCAGTTGATGTAGGCTGTGTGCTTGTACTCAAACTGAGCTTGACTTGAGGACATGTTAGTTTGTTATGCCCCTCACCGTTGCAGTACCCACATCGCCTAATTTTCTTCTCGACCTTGTTCTTCGGCACTTCTTTTCGCTTGCGTTGTTTTCGTTGAGGGTCACGAACATTGTTTACTACAATGCTCTGGTTGACTGAATGATTCAAACCAAACGAGTTTTCTAATTCTTCTATTAGTTTTTTCATCTCATCTCTTGCGGTTTTGAAAGACTCGTCTGTCTTTGATGCAATGTAGCATAACCTACTTGACGTTGAACGTAGAGCAGCGAACCTTGCCATTTGCATCACTTCTGAAGACACATTCAAATCAACATAGCTGGGTGCAGAAGCCTTCGCATCATTAGTCCACCTACTTTGAATCAAAGTCCCGGGCAAATATGTGTAGTCCAATTGCTTCAAAATGTGAAGTTGATGGCGACACGGAAGTCCAACGGTCTCGAATTTTTTGCAGGAGCAAATTAGAGTTTTCGTACGAGAATCAAAACTAATTTCAAATTTCCTATTTTTTTCTGCGTACTTTGACAAAATATAATGTTGACATTCATCTGATAAGGACTTAATCTCTACCTCAATCCGGTACAATGTCTCCCGTATAAGTTCATCTTGGAACACACGAAAAGATTCGCGGGTAAAAATCGCAGCGGCATGGCTTTCAAGGTCGACCAGTTTTGTGATCTGGAAGGGCTTCGTATGGGAACTTAAGTAATCCGCTTTCAACTCGTTCATACGCATTCTACTAATTCCATCTTCAATTGCACGAACAACATCTAAATATGTCTTCTTGTGTTTCAGTGCAATAGCTAGTGAAGCATTCATAGACTCGCACCTTTGTGTTGAGCGAATATTGGCAAAGAAATGACCGGTTAGATATGCTTGTGCCCATAAGTGTCGTGTATTTCCCTTCTCAATCACCCATGGATGCTTTTGGACGTTGAATTCTGAAACAATCGAACGCCATTGAATATCAAATTTCTTGGTTGTCCACCAGGAAGCCATGCATTTTGAGAATGCTGCTGTAAACTTTGGGTCACCAATGTTAGCTTGTGCATTGCGAGAAAGATGCCAAGAACATAATCTGTGCTTAGCATAAGGGATAACAGATTTGATAGCCCTCTGCATTGCCCTATCCCCATCGGTTACAACGGAAATAGGTGATTTATTCATCATGGCTTCTAAAAAATTCTGTAGCACCCACTCGAAAGATTGAGACGTCTCGTCAGCGATTATGGCAGTGGCAAACACAATTGTGTTATGGTGATGATTGACACCAACAATAGGCATAATTGGTCGACCATACAAATTATCTTTGTAAGTTGTGTCGAACGCAATTACATCACCGAAGCATGTGTAATCCGATCTCGATGTAGAATCCGACCAAATAAGATTATACAATGCCCCCGATTCGTCTACCGAGTATGTCATAAAAAACCCGGGATCATCATGTTTCTTATAATCAAAGTAGGCAATAAGCGCATTCACATCCCCATCGACGATTTCCTTTGCTTTACCTCTTTGAAGTGCATTGTAGAGGTCTTTATGTGTAAATCCAACATTATGATAGCCCCCTGCCTGCTGCGTTAAATAGTTCATTACTTGTGACGTGCCAACACCGACCTCTTTCAATGTTGTTGCCTCATCGATATCAGCCTTACTTACAGCTCTATTAGAACGTATAAATGGTGTCATAGCAGATGTGCACAATGCATGATTATGTTTCTGATCAGACTTACTTATAACCCACTGATCGTTTGTATTTGTTGATGTAACTACGACTCTAGCCTTACATCCTGTTCTTGTGACTGGCGTATGAGCACGTTGACGATCAACAGTATTGACTTTTGATACTCGAAACCCTTCTTTGGAACAACAAAATTCTTGTGTCTTCACATTCCCTTCCACGTCAAGCCGTGTTGTTCCCTTACGTGCACTAAACCCATGTTCCCGTGCGAATCCCTTGTAAAAGTGCCAAGCTTGATCACGTGAACAGAAGAGCTGACCAACCAATCTGTCAGATTCATCAACATTATGTACTTCATGGCATTCCTCGGTTGGCTTAACATTGTCTACATCAGTATTATCCATGGCAAAAATTTTGTTGTGCAAGTTCAGTGCTCCATGAGTTGATGGAGATGTAAGCAAAGGTTCATTTTGAACATGTTTCAGTCGTGCTGCATTCAATAGGATGTGGCATTGGTAGTGGTAGTTAAAGGGTGGGTACAACATTAAATTCGCAGTACATATTTAGGTATGTACAATAACTACAAGTATATTATCATTAAATTTAGGTATGTACAATAACTACATATTTAGGTATGTTTGTTAACTACATATTAGGTATACATCTTTTGAGTGAGTTTTAAGATATTAATTTAGTAATTATAGGAGTCTAATGATTTATTTTTTACGTTACGGTATATATATTATTAAATTAAAAACAAAACATATATATTACATATTTATTATTATCTTTGGTTAATGTTGTTAATTTAAATTATAAATATTATTTTATAAAATATCAAAACAATCAAATAATTTTTTGTGTAAATGAAATTATTAAATTAATATTGTAGGTGGAAAACATGAAACACTGTTAAAAAATTGAAACATAAATTACATAACTTTTAAAAAAAGTATCGATCCTTTTTATAAAAAGTATGGACACTTTCAATATAATAGGTAAACATATGATGTAATAGGTAGCGCTTATATAATGTAATATGTATCGTTTATATAATGTAATAGGTAGTGGTTATATTGTAAAGTATCCATCCTTTTTATAAAAGTGTCCATGCTTTTTTCACTGTGGGAAAACATTAATTTAAGGTTATCTTTTGAGTGAGTTTTAAGATATTAATTTAGTAATTATAGGCGTCTAATGATTTATTTTTTACGTTACGATATATATTATTATTAAATTAAAAATTCTAAATAATATTTTATAAAATATCAAATAATCAAATAATTTTTTGTGCAAATGAAATTATTAAATCAAATTACTTTATTCCAACCATGTGACAAGTGTGACAACTCCATCAACTCACAACTCAGCTTTGAACTCAATCAATATTGTCTTTTAGCTTGATGGTTCATAAAGCATGTTACTTGAACAGTATGAATCAATTATGCAATTTTCATGTTCAATTTAACACTGCATTTCAAATTCATTTCATATGTAATTGGAGTTTGAATTTAAATTTCAATTTGAGTTTGAATTTCAATATATATTTCGGCTCCACTATAAATATTAGCCCAAGCCAATATGCATGTTATCATTGATTATTCCTAATTTCCATTGTTTTTTTTCCAACGTTTAAACGCGAGGGAAATCCAGACCATTGTATTTTTTGGTCAACTTTAAAGCGTCAGAAACGTTTCGGGCGTATGATTTGGGTGGTAAACAAATAACAACTAAAATCATAAGTCCGAAATGCTTCTGAGTACCACCCAAATCATAAGTCCGAAATACTTCCGATGCTCATCAAAATCCAAAGCTCATATGGTGCCAAGCAAAAGGAAATCAAAATTCAAATCTCATATGATGCCAAGCAAAAGGAAATCAAAATCTACAACTTGAGTTTGAACATTGATATGATATGTTCAGTTGTTATCATGTTGGGATTTTCTCGTTTTTGATTGCTTGGATAGTTGTTCTCTTTCTTCTTCAAGTGTCCTTAGCTTGTAATTTATAGCTTGGAATGTGTTTGATGTTGTATATATTATTATTAAATTAAAAACAATAAACATATATATTACATATTTATTATTATCTTTGGTTAATGTTGTTAAATTAAAAATTCTAAATAATATTTTATAAAATATCAAATAATCAAATAATTTTTTGTGCAAATGAAATTATTAAATTAATATTGTAGGTGGAAAACATGAAACACTATTAAAAAAATTGAAACATAAATTACATAACTTTAAAAGCAGTATCGATCCTTTTTATAAAAAGTATGGACACTTTCAATATAATAGGTAAAAATATGATGTAATAGGTAGCGCTTATATAATGTAATAGGTATCGTTTATATAATGTAATAGGTAGTGGTTACATTGTAAAGTGTCTATCCTTTTTATAAAAGTGTCCATACTTTTTTCATTGTGGAAAATATTAATTTAAGGTTATCTTTTGAGTGAGTTTTAAGATATTAATTTAGTAATTATAGGCGTCTAATGATTTATTTTTTACGTTACGATATATATTATTATTAAATTAAAAATTCTAAATAATATTTTATAAAATATCAAAAAATCAAATAATTTTTTGTGCAAATAAAATTATTAAATTAATATTGTAGGTGGAAAACATGAAACACTATTAAAAAAATTGAAACATAAATTACATAACTTTAAAAGAAGTATCGATCATTTTTATAAAAAGTATGGACACTTTCAATATAATAGGTAAAAATATGATGTAATAGGTAGCGCTTATATAATGTAATATGTATCGTTTATATAATGTAATAGGTAGTGGTTATATTGTAAAGTGTCTATCCTTTTTATAAAAGTGTCCATACTTTTTTCACTGTGGAAAACATTAATTTAAGGTTATCTTTTGAGTGAGTTTTAAGATATTAATTTAGTAATTATAGGCGTCTAATGATTTATTTTTTACGTTATGATATATATTATTATTAAATTAAAAATTCTAAATAATATTTTATAAAATATCAAAAAATCAAATAATTTTTTGTGCAAATGAAATTATTAAATTAATATTGTAGGTGGAAAACATGAAACACTATTAAAAAAAATTGAAACATAAATTACATAACTTTAAAAGAAGTATCGATCTTTTTTATAAAAAAATATGGACACTTTCAATATAATATAATATAATAGGTAAATTTGCAATACTATCGGTATAAATATACCGGTTTACTTATAAAATAGGTAAATATAAGCGTTACCTATTACATTATATAAGTGCTACCTAGTATGTTATTGTACTTTATAATATTTCCGGTTAAATAATATAACATAACCGGTATAAATTTTAACCGATCACTTGTTTAACCGATCACGCCGTATATTAATCGTTTTTTAGGCGCCGCACCGCAGAACTACCCCAAAAGGAGAGATGGAACCAAATTGAAATGTTGGTTTTCGCCGGGGCGACCACCACATGCACACAGGTTAGTGAGAGTTTCTAAAGCTTTTTCTTTTCTATGCAAAGAGGCTATATTAGCTTTTTAGAGTAAAATATATAAATATTCTCCGATTATATGATGATATTTGTTGAGTATTATTGAATTATATTATTATTAAAAGTTATAAAATAGTTTATCGACTATTCATAGGTTCTAAATTCATCTTTTTTTGTTAAAAAATTGATAACCGTCTGAGTTGGACATTTGAATAAAATATAATAAAATCATATTTTAATAATTCCTACTGACATTGTTGGTGCTTTCAAGCACTGACTCGACAATATAATGTAAACGGAGAGTTGATTTATAAAATACAACTCAAACAGTTCTACGGTCAGATTTGATCATATCCGGTCAACATATTAATGTCCAGCTCAGACGACCGTCAAAATTTTAACGAAAAATGAAGAGTTTAAAAATTATAAATAATCAAATGATCATTTTATAATTTTTAATAGTAGATGGCATAGCTTTTATAACTTTAGTTGGATGAACCTTTCAGCTCTGTCTTTCTCTGTTTTATGTTTGTGTAAGGTTAGCATCAGGCATGAAACACACAATTGGAGTGTGGAATACTGGGAGGCGTGTAATGTGGGACCAGACTTCACACAACAAAGCAAAAAAGGAAAACCCACAATCAACTACATCAATCCCCAACTTTATGTGTTTTTTCCCTTCTTTGGTTACATTTTAGACTATCTAGATAGTTATGGTAGCCGGGATGGATTGAGCGAAGTGCAATCATCTCTACAATTTTTAAATTTTATTATATTTTATATATTTTTTTATTTTTTATTGATTATCTAATTTCGTACTTTTTAATATTTTATAATTTTATATCTCTTCAATTTTTAATATAATTTATTAAATTCATATTTTTTAACATAAATTTCTACATGCTATGGAAAATTAGGCAATTTGTATGAAGGAAAAGTAGACACCCACACCACTTTGTCAATCAATTTCAGCCAATGCCGCCTGATATAAGAGTCACCTCTTTTCTATTTTCAAAACACTGGCGGTGGCTTAATTTTTTGGTTCTCTTTTTCTTTGTAGGTAGAATGATGAATTAGTCCCCACTATTTATAATTTTTTTTGTCAATTTTATCTTTATTCTTCCTTTTTAGTGAAATTCGACCACCGAAATTTTAAAAGAGTCATGTACTATCATACCATTTAAAAAGAGACAAATTGCTATTTATTTAAATTAAAATACTAACTAAAATATTAAAATTTTAATGACTTTGACATGGCAATCACATATATTGATTTCTTTGGTATCACTTTGAATCTTTATGTAATTAATTTTTAAAAAAAAATAAATTATTTATTGATGTGTCGTATTAGTCAAATAGTAGCATGTCAGCATGAAGTACATGCGGACTAACTTATAATTGATGTGTTAAAAGTCATTAAAATTTTTGGATTTGCTTGATTAATCGAGTGAAAAAGTGGAAGGAAATAGTGAAGAAAGAAAGAAAGAAAACTATTTCAAAACTATATATTTTCAAAGCTTAATTTTAAAAAAGTCATTATAATTGATCTGTTAAAAGTCAATAAAATGTAAACTAAAGAAGTATGAAAATGAAAAGATGAAAAATTAAAATTTACTTTTAGGATGGAAAATTGGAAGAAAAAATACATTTATTATTTGGTAGATATATTTTTTTTAAATGCATATTTTGAATTAACTCACGTCTATTTTACATTTTCTTTCATCTTTTACTTTCAAACTAGAATGATTGACTTAACTCGACTCGACTCAACTCGATTTTGTCTAACTAGAAAGTGTTATATTAAACACAACTGGTAATTATGAACGAGGGAAAAGATTATTACACAACATGCAAACAAAACTCTATTCCATGCACATTAATTCTCTCTAAGGTACTATTCCACAGACATTTCATTCGGCCAATAATTTGTCACTAGTTTCTCAATTATAATCTTCAATGCCGGAGTACTCACCCCACATTTCGGATCGGCGAAACAAGATTTGCCTTCTTCGGCTGCCCTGCAAAGCTGTGGATCTAATGGAACCTTTCCGAGGAACGGTACTCCCATCTCACTACACATTTTTGCTGCACCGCCGCTACTGCTGTCGAAGACTTCACTGGCAGCGATGAGATCAAGCAATTCTGGTGCTTTCTCCCTCGTATACTCGATAACCTTCTCTGTAACATCTGTGTGTTCACCGGTCTATGTCATCTTCAAAAACCTGAAATCCATCAATGACTGACACAAACCACTCGTGTTCTCAACAACACCAAGAACTGGCACCCCGACTTTTTTGCAAAAAGTAACTTCTTTCCACACATCAATCAAAGAGACTTACTGCGGGGTGGTTGCTATGATAGCTCCATTGATTCCAGTAGCTTGAAGGAATTGAGCAATTGAGATGTGCTAATTAGAAGTCCCGGGTGGGGCATCGACAACCAGAAAATCAAGTTCTCCCCAATACACATCCTTGAGGAATTGCTTGATGAGCCTGTTTTTACGCGGTCCTCTCCAAATAACAGTTTCATCGGAGTCAGGAAGCAAGAATCCAATTGACATGACCCTGAGGTTAGATTTGACATAGACGGGAGACCACCCGAGGTTGCTCTGGTGAATGTCTTGACCCTCTAGACCAAGCATCTTGTTGTCTTGGGCCACATATATCAATGTCCAGGAGACCCACCTGAAAATCTTTAGCAGCTAGTGCAAATGAGAGCTGGGCGGAGAATGTGCTTTTGCAGCCTCCTCCTTTCCCTGATAAAATCAGTATCTTATGCTTAACAGTAGTCATTCTTTCTGCAATAGCAACCAATTCTGCGGAACATAGAGCGCTAAACATTATGCCAGAATAGATTCATGAGACAGATAGATGTAATTGTCATAGCCATTTTTTTGTAAAACAATTAAATATTATTTTTAAAACGATTATGACTTTAATTTGGGAAAATTGGTGATTTTGGAATTGATTTGAGTAAAATTAAAAAGAGTCGCCATCAACCTTTGGGTTAGGTAGGTCGAGTACCTAAAAACGTCTTTTAAAACAATTTTAAGAAAAATCATTTTTTAAGACAAGATTCGGTCTGCGTTACCAAAGATTCATTTAAATGGATTCGGGAGTCGGTTACGTGCGGGGAAGGGTGAACACCCCCCCCCGCCACGCCCAAAATTGGTACTGTGTCGCTTACACGTCGTTGTAAATGGTGGAATTTATGAGTCGAATATAAAGTTAAAATGCGATCTATTTATCGAACGTTGATTAATTTGCTTCGAATTAAATAATTAGAGAAAATTCTTTAACTCGAAAAGAAATCTCGAAATTAGCAATCCTCCATTGGGAAAGCTAACTCGACTATTTCTCATCCATAAAGAATATTTCCCTCTTGATAAAATGTGAATCGAATATAAATAAAATTGATGTTGGCATACAACAAAATAAATTGATTAACTAAAACGTGAATTGAATACAAATGCAAATTGACATTTACATAAAATAAAATAAATTACTATTTAAAATAACACACATTGCATCATTTGCACAAATTAATTAATGAAACATACTCGACTTGTTGCAAGTTCCTATGTCGTTAAAATGCCGTATCGGATCGCACCACTTCGACCAAGTGATACTTTCCACGCTCATTCTACGCATACGTGTACTTACAAGTATTTGGACAATATTTAAATAAAGAAAAATGGAAATAAATAGAAATAGAAATATGTGAAATAAATATTTACAACAAATAAAATTAAGCATATTTAATTACATATGGCACAAATAAATACATATCATGAAAATGTACATACATAGTGAAATAAATACAAATGAATATTACAACCCAAATAAAATAGTCATAAAGTAAGTGTTTAATAATTACAATGATTAATATGGTAATAACAACTTAAAGGGCAAAACAGTAAAATAGAAAATTGAAATACTAAAATGACAAAAAACAGAAATGTAAGAACTAAAATAGTAATTAAACCGAATGCAAACTAGTGACTAAAATGAAACTAACACAAACATTGTGGCCAAAGTAAAATATGACTATAATAACATTACATTTAATAATAGGACTAAAATAAATATATATAACTGCAGAATACAATGTACAAATTATATAAAATATTAGCAGCAGAAGATCTAGTGACCAAAAGACAAACTATACGAACATGGTATACAAATACAAATACATAAACTGTAAGAGTGACCAAAATGTAACATGCATAAATATTAAGGCCAAATTAAAATATCAACATAAACATAAAGGGCCGAACAGTAATTAAATAAAATAACAAACAGTGACTAAAATGAATAATCATAAATTCATGGGCCAAATTTGAATATCAGCCAAAATCACACAACACATGTAATAAGTGACTAAAATAAAATTGTTATAAATATCATAGCCTAAACTAAAACTAATGAAATTGAAATAAATAACCAAATATGGATTCAAATGAAACAAATCTAAACTCTAAGGCGTAAAATCAAATAATTACACAAACCATGCAAATGAGGACTAAAACAATTTCACAGAAATACGGAGGATCAAAAAGTAATTAAACAAAATGTCGGACAGTGACCAAAATAGAACATTTGCAAATATGATGGCTAAATTCAAACACCCACAAAATATCATAACACAAGAAATTAGGACTAAGATGAAACTATTACAAACATTGGGACCAAAGTCAAATATCCACAAAAATGACATAACACACATTAATAGGACTAAAATAAAATATTTATAAATGTGATGGTCAGATTCGAATATCAAAGAAACATGCATGAAGTATTAAATCAGTGGCTAAGATGTAACATTTAAAAATAATGGAACCAGAACCAAATATAAACAAAAAATGCTATAATACCTAGAATAATGACTAAAATGTAAAAGTGAAAAGATAAAGGCTCAAATTGAAATAATGTAAACTTCATTCCATGGCTAAATCGTGCGGTTACAAAGGATCAGGGACCAAAAGCGTGGTTTACCCCTTAATATGAAAACACGGAAACCCTTTGACCCCTCTAAACGGCGTCGTTTTTTTTGAAACTGGGATATAATCCCATTTTAGGGTTATCCAGAAACCCTTTCTCATTTCAAAACCCCCCCCTTTCAGCCGTTCTCACCGTTCTCTCCAATCTCCCTTGCCGAAACAAGAAACCCGAGGCTCCCCGGCCACCGTATCGGTGGCCATGGGGAGCTGAACCAAACCCCAAAAGACTTTCACTCTTCTTTTTTTCTCTGCCTTTCTCTAACACCAAACTAAAACCGAGCCCCCCTCCACAAAACAAAACGAAACCCTTACCTTAGGATACGGGTTCCACAACTCCGGTGAAGCTACTAACGGTCAAATCTCCCTCAAAGGTATGTTTTGTTTTTTTTCCGAAAGCTTTTCCTTTTTTTTTTTGTACCAACTTCTCTGGTTTTTTTTTCGAATCCTTTCTCGTTCTTTTCTTTCTTTTTTTTTTTCAACCGAATGACCCCTCTTTATGGTTGCCCCCTTGGATTTTTAAGGGTTCTTTCGGTGATAATGGTACCTAAGGCTTAGGGAAATTATGGGTTGTTGATTTAGGGTGATTGAATCCCGGATTTTCGGGATTATAGGGATTTTTTATTTAGATTTATTTTTGTTTTTTTATTGGGTTTTTCTCTGATTTGTTGATTGATTTGGTATGTTGTCACTGTTGACTGCTTGAGGGATGGGCTCTGATCGGCTCGGGAAGCTTTTGACGATGGCTCGTCGACTGGGAAACTGGGACTCACTGGCGGCAGTGGCTTGATGGCTGTTGGCTTGAACGGCTACTGGAACGTTGAAGAGGCACGACGGCTGGATTGGATTAGGGTTGTGAAACCCTATTTACCATCGATCTGGACCGTTGAATGGGTCCAGATCGAATGGTCTACGTTGGTGCGGCGCTGGGATGTTGATACCCTAAGGTTAGGGTTTGCAATCGGGCTGCTGAGTGATGGGTATTGGTTGGGCCTTGGTTGGGGCCCTGTTGTATTGGGCTTTGGCCTGTAAAATATGTAATATGTAATTAATATAATAATAATAAATAATAATAATAATAATAAAATAACGATAAAAAAAAACCCGGACAAAAACGGGTGTCTACAGCTGCCCCTCTTTGCACATTCTTGTGTTAACAAGAATATGGCAAAGATGATAAGACAACACGTTTTTGTCTAGTTCTCTTCCATTTATACATAGAAATTGGATAATATTGGTTGTTGGGGACGACACTGCTCATACGTGATGAAGAGTTTGGGTCGTCTAAAGGTGACACGGCTCCTACTTGATGAAGAGTTCTTGGCTATCTAAAGGTGATAACACGGTTCCTACGTGATGAGGAGGGCTGGTTATCTATGGTTGACACGGCTCCTACGTGATGAGGAGATCTGGTCTGGGGATGACACGGCTCATACGTGATGAAGAGTTCTGGCCATCTAAAGGTGATAACATGGTTCCTACGTGATGAGGACGGCTGGTTATCTATGGTTGACACGGCTCCTACGTGATGAAGAGATCTGGTCGGGGAATGACACGGCTCATACGTGATGAAGAGTTCTGGCCATCTAAAGGTGATAACACGGTTCCTACGTGACGAGGACGGCTGGTTATCTCTAGGATAATGGTTTCAAAGGAGACCAACTCAAAGATGTGTTTCAATAGAAACAAACTCAAAGATTGGATTTTGATAAAAATTGTCTCAAGGGAGACGAAATTCGTTTCAAAAGAAACGATCTCAAAGATATTTGCTTTATTTCAAGTGAAATAAACTCAAAGATAAGTTTTTCCAAAGCAACTGTCTCGAAAGAGACAAAATTCGTTTCAAAGGAAACAACCCAAAGACGGCGTTTAAAGGGAATTGTCTCAACCGAGACAAAATTTGTTTTTTTTTTTTTTTTTTTTTTTTTTTTTAAGGGAAACGTTCTCAAAGATCGGTGTTTCATGAGAAATTGGCTCAAATGAGACAAAATTCATTTCAAGAGAAACGATCTCAAAGATGTTTATTTTGTTTCAAGGGAAACCGATTCAAAGATGGTGAATTTTGTTTCCAAAGAAATAAACTCAAAGATTTTTCTCAAAGACTGTCTCGAGAGACACAAAATTTTGTTTCCAAAGAAAGAGATTCAATGATTTTTTTATTTTTTTATTTTTGAAAAGACATTGTCATAAGAGACAAAACTTTGTTTTTCAGAAAATGGTATCTTAGTGAGACAAAATTTTGTTTCCAAAGAAATAGACTCAAAGATTTTTCTTCAAAACAAATTGTTTTAAGGGATAAAACATTGTTTCCAGAGAAACAAGCTCAAAGATGATATTGTTTTAAGAGAAAATGCTTCAATAGAAAATGTTTCAAGTGAAACGACTCAAAAATGGTTTTATTTCAAGTGAAACAAACTCAAAGATTTTGTATTTCTAGAGAAACTGCCTCAAGAGAGTCAAAATTTGTTTTAATAAAAACAATCTCAAAGGTGGGTAGTTTTAAAAGAAATTGTCTAAACGATCTCAAATGTGGGTATTTTCAAAAGAAGTTGTCTCGAGAGACAAAATTTTGTTTCAAAGGAAACAAACTCAAAGATTTTTCTCCAAAGAAATTGTCATTAAGAGATAAAATTTTGTTTCAAAATAAACAGACTCAAAGAGGGATCTCATCTTAAGTGAGACCAAATTTGTTTCAAATGAAACAATCTCAAAAGTTAGTTTTTTCATTAGAAACCGTCTCAAGAGAGACAACATTTGTTTTTTAAAGAAATTGACTCAAAGATGATTTTGTTAAGAGAAACTCAAAGATTTTCAAAATGAACATATTCAAAGATTTACTTCAAAAGAAACGGTCTCAAGAGATACAAAATTCATTTTAAGAGAAACAGATTCAAAGATTTTTGTTTCAAAAGAAATTATCTTAAGAGAGACAAAATTTTGTTTCAAAAGAAACAAACTCAAAGATTTTTGTTTCAAAAGAAACTATCTTAAGAGAAAAAAATTTTGTTTCCAAATAAACAAACTCAAAGATTTTTTCCAAAAGAAACAATCTCAAAGATTTTTTTTCACAAAATTGTCTCAAGAGAGACAAAACTTTGTTTCAGACTCAAAGATTTTCACGAAATTGTCTCAAGAGAGACACAACTTTGTTTCAAAATAAATAGACTCAAAGATTTTTCAAAAGAAACGACTCAAAGATATTTATTCAAAAGGAACAAACTCCAAGATTTTTTCACGAGAAACTGTCTCAAGAGACAAAAATCGTTTTAAAATAAATAGACTCGAATATTGTCGATTTTGTTTATATGGAAATAATCTCAAGGGTGTTTTCAAAAGTGTTTATTTTGTTTTCGAATGAAACAATTTCAGGATTTGTTAAAAGGGAAAACTGTCTTGTGCGAGACAAATCAGCTTTGAAAATCTCAAGTGATATTAATTTTGCTTTAAGTACAACAACCTTGAAATTTGTATTATGAGAGAAAATGATGTCTCAGGCGAGACAAAAATTTGCTTTAAGATATAGTCTCAAATGAGACAAAATTTGTTTTTAGAGAAATTGTCTCAAGCGAGACAAAGTTTGTTTTTGAGAAACGATCTCAAGTGAGATCAACTTTGTTTAATGTGAAACAAATCCGAAATTTGGATCTCAAAGGGAAAAGGTCTCAAGCGAGACAAAATTTGTTTTGAAAGAAACAACAATCTAAGGTGAGATTAATTTTGTTTTTAGTGAATCCAATTCAAAATTTGTATCTCAAAGGAAAAATGTCTCAAGCGAGACGCAATTTGTTTTTCAAGAAATTGTCTCAAACGAGACAAAATTTGTTTTTAGAAAAATGTCTCAATCGAGACAAAATTTGCTTTGAAAGAAATTGTCTCAAGCGAGACAAAAATTTGTTTTAAAATTCTCAAAATTTGTGGAAAACTATCTCCAGTGAGACAAAAATTTTGTTTTGAAATAGATACGATCTCAAATGAGATCAACTTTGTTTAAGGTGAAACAAATTCAAAATTTGGATCTCAAAGGAAAAATGTCTCAAATGAGACGAAATTTTACTTCAATAATAAAAAAAACCTCAAAAGTGATAGATAGTCTTCTTGTTCCTGTATGTTGAGGAAATGTCTTGATTGTTGACTTCAAGAAGTCAAATCATTGCTTCTTCAAGTTGGAGATATCTGGTCATTTCTGAGCTTTGATTTCCTGAAAGATCAAAATGATGTATTTTTGACTGACTATCTTGGATGTTATGATGGATGTCAAGATGAAATTTATTTGATTTTTTTATTGAATTTATCCTCAAGCGAGGAGAAAAATGTCTTTAATACGCATGATGATAAATGTTTGATGCAAAATTTATGTATCGTGTATGTATATGTGTGTATGTATATATGTATGTATGTATGTATGTATATATGTATGTATGTGTATACGTATGTATGTATGTGTATACTCTTCTCGATCTAGAAGGAGAATGATCGCGAGAGCAATCTTCACTCTATCATTGATTCAACTTGTCCGTATTTCCACCAATGTGTACTCTTACAAACCTTGACTTGAGACCATTTGTTTGTTCCATCAAATTTTGCCCTAAAATTTAGCTTCTCTTGCCCCAGCTTCGATCTTGAGCTTCAAATAGATATTTTTAATTCCAAGGTACGCCTCAAGAGATTATCTTGTTTGAAAATGTTTTTTCTTCTTCTTTTATTTTCAAAAGTCTGAAAATATCAATAGTTTTGAAAAAATGTTTAATCAAAAGTTTTGAAAATATTGCTCCTTTCAAGGTTTCACAATTGACAAATCATAAAACAAGAGTTCATTGGATATCAAAGAATTAATTACTCTTTTAATCCCTCAATAAATTACAGCTATTTGACAAATGTCAAGATCAATGCTATCTTTGAGAGATGGTTCAGTAAGGAAAGATAAAAGTCTCAAGTGGTTATTTTTGGTCAAAGGTATGATATTCTCATTTATTTGATGTTCTCTGATCTGACGGAGTAGCTTCTGTACTCAGTTATTGGAAGTGTTCTCCGACTCACAGCTCTCATGTTCTCCTTTATGTTATGCGATACCTCATCAAGGGATTTGTGTGATCGTCTCTTATGCATTAGTCTTCATATTCGAGCCGCCTTTTCAGGTTTTCAACTCGAATCCTCCTTTGGTTTCAAGACGTTAATAAAAATTTACGTCTTGAACCCCCCTTTGCTATTTTTTTATCTATCATGCATTAAAGATTTTAGAAAACCTTTTGTAAATAAAAGATTAATCCTGATGAGCGGGATGAAATCTGAAGATAGTCTCTTCTGTTTAGAAATCCATGTATGATTAGAAGGGACTTTTTAGGCACGTAATGTAGGCCATGGTTCAGGGTTATGAAAGAAAGGGATAAAAGGCCCAAACAAGTGTTTAAAGGTGATTGAACCAAGGATCAATTAACTCTGATGCCTTCAATCTTGTCTTGCTCAATTTGGATCTACTCGCATGTCTTTCTCTTGATGTTTTATGATCTTCGAGTCAAGTGATTCTAGAGTGATTGTGTTTGATTAATCTCACGGTTTGAAGCTCAATGCGTCATTTGAGTCAGGAGACTCTTTGTCTGTGTTCTTTGTCCTCTTTTTGTTCTTTGCTTTTTTCTTTGACTTTTGCTTTGATTTTTCTTTGTTTTTGCTTTTCTGCTCTTTGTTTTTTTCTTTGCTCTTTGCTCTTTGATTTTTCTTTGTTTTCGATTGGATCTTCGCACTTGATGTTTGGTTCACCTTTCAGTATCTCATCTGGATCAATGTATTTACTCATGCGTAGATTTCCTCCAACTTGCCCCCCAGTGTGGAGGGTGATCCTTGGTTAGGGTTGAATCAGAAGAAAATATCATTCAGGCTCAAATGGGGACACAAGGGATATATTTTCTCCTTTTGTGAAGGGATAAAGAAAGAAAGCCGTTCATCATCTCATACACAGAAGTCCTTGCAGAAGAGGTATCCCCAGGGGATAGATTTTCAGGATTAATTTTTATTTAAATGAAAACAGTAATTAACGCATGATAGAATTATTTTGAATGAATTCTATTTTTTTCTCTTCGCTTCTTGCTCTCAACATGTCTCAATTGCTCATGCTCGTCTTCAGAAAATTGATGCGAGATTCCCCACACTGTGTCTTCTTTGTAGGAAGGTTTATGTTCAATTGAACATCTTGTACTCAATGTCTGTAGGTTTTATTGGTAGAAAATGTTGGTTTTACGTCTAAGAAGACGATGGTGACTTTATTGGCTCAAAGAAAGGTACGGGTATGATTTTTTTGTGTCTCAAAAAATAAATGCAGTGTTTCAAGGTGGAAAGAATGTTTCAAGGTCTCAAAGAGATAGATCGTTTCAAGGTCGAAAAGAATATTTCAAGGTCTGAAAGAGATAGAACGTCAAAAATTGGTTATTTGGTAGTGACCAGGAATTATTTCGGGTAAAAATCGTGAGATTTTATTTTAGGGTTTTAGACAGGATAAAATAGGTCTAATCTTGCCATATGTCAAAAATCTATAATTCTTGAAGAATTAAAAGAATATGTAATTCATTCGATATTCAAAGAACTAAAGATTAAAATTTGTTCAATTATTTAACCTTAGAAGGTAGCATCATTTCAGTCATCAAAAATATTTAAGCAAATATTGAAGAAAGAACAAAACGAGTTCAAACAAAACAATCTCTATGGATGCCAGTGGTTGATGCAATGACTTCTCTGGCTTAGTATTAGGATACCCCTGAATAAATCATATTATGGATTTTGTGCTTTAGTGTCTTGCAGTTGTCAGTGGTATGCCCCGAGCTCCCAACAAGATAGCTGCATATGGCGTTAATATCATGGCCTTCAGGATATGGGGTATCTCTTGGTTTGGATTGAACTGGAGTCACAAGGTTCCTCTCAACTAGCATTGGGAGCAATTCTTCATATGTCATTGGGAGTGGATTGATGCGACAGGATGCCTTATGAGGTTTGGTCCCCAGATTAGCTAGATAAGATCCTTCAATGTTACTATCATCTCTTTCCTCATTGTCGGAATGACTAGTGCCTCCTATCTGGCCATTATTGACTGTTCTTTCGATCATTTCTCCACACATGACAATGTCAGAAAAAACTTTTAGTGGCAACCCCTATCATGTAGTCGATATATGGAGACTTCAATGTACCGATGAATAGAGTGACGAACTCTCTTTCAGTCATTGGTGGATGCACTTGAGATGCAATATCCCTCCATCGTTGTGCGTACTGTCGAAAACTCTCATAATTCTTCATCCCCCTATTCTGAAGCATTGTTCGACCGGGGGCCATATCAATCATGTGCTTGTATTGGCCCAGAAAAGCACTAGCCAAATCCCTCCAGGAGCAGACTTGAGAACGACTCAGTTGGTGGTACCACCTTGAAGCAGGTCCAATCAAACTGTCCTGAAAGCAGTGGATCAACATCTGATCATTGTTAGTGTATCCAGTCATTCTTCGAATAAACATCGTGCGGTGGGCATTGGGGCAACTGGTTCCCCTGTATTTTTCAAACTCGGGCATCTTGAATTTGGGCGGGAGCACCAGGTCAGGAACTAGTACTAGTTCTGTTGCATCCATCCCGTTGTGAGAGTTTTGTCCTCTCATTCCATGTAATGTCTCTCTGCACCACTATTTCAAATTATCTGGGATCTCGTTCTTGGCTCTTCTCGTCGCTAGGTGACTAGAAATCCTGTTGGGCGAGATAATTGGTTGCGAACTAGCCTGTGCTTTCACACATTTAACTGTTTCACGGGTTAATGAAATCTTTTCTTTGCCTTTTTCTTGGTTGAGCTCAGCCATCTTTGCTACCATTTGGTCAACTAGGTCTTTTTGGTTTTGTAAGATACGATCCACGGTGGTCTTTTGCATCTGCTCCATTTTAACCTCCCACTCAACTTGCATCTTTTGCAAACTCTCGTTCAGCTCTTTCTTTAATTCCTCAAATTTTGCATCCATTCTCAGTACTGTGTGAATGCAATTGCACAGTTAGAAGTGCTTCCTCAAAGTTTCCAGCAAGGTATGATTAATGCATGTAAACATGCTTAAATGAATGTTATGCAAAATGCAACGATGCAAATGCAAATGCAGAAATGTGGATCCCAACAATGAATATTTTAGAACAATTTTCACCAGAAATAAAAGTTTTCACATTACAAGACAGTCCATTTTACAGACTTGACTTCTCTTAGATGTTGAATCTGAAATGGGTCGCTGCTTCATCTGGGATCTTCATCCTTGAAAATGATGCCCCTCAAGCGTTTTGTAAACAGACTCTTTTAACGCCCCGGCGATGCTGAAGTCAGTGCATCACTCTTCGATGAATAACGTCGGAACGATCGTAAATAATAATCTACTGCTGGATCAATCCCCAGACTTCAGTCTTAAAGGTTGCACGATCTTCGAGCTCACTGCTTTGTCTCGGATCTTTGTATTTGGAACTGATGCCCCTAAAGCATTCTGTAACCTAACTCTGTTAATGCCCCAGTGGTGCGGAAGTCAGTGTATCGCTCCTTGATAAATAGCGATGAAATGATCGTAGATAAAAATCGACTGCTGGATCACTCATCGGATCAGTGGCTCATCATTTTAGTCTCGAACGTTGCACGATCGTCTTGAGCAAGTCTCCTTCTCGTACTCTGTGCATTTCTTTTTAGCCTTCGGTGCATGTCTGTGTACGCGACTGCTTGGTTGAAAACTTTTATCTCTTCTTGTGAAAATTTCTCTCGAATATCCCCTTGCTGATCAACATTTTCGCATTATGTTATGATGATGCAATGTAAAGAAGAATGAAAAAAAAACAAAAACACCAGAAAATAAATAAGTTAGTGCACACAAAGAAAATAAAAGAAATTAGTTAGTACAGGTAAGACAATCGATATAGATAAAAGTGTTATCAAAAGATGAATATAACACCTACCCATCATGATATCTACCCGAGCATGCTTTAAATAGATAATAGTCCTACCCGTACATGTTATCTACCCAAAATGAATAATTTCAAAAAATTGGTCCTAACCGCATGATATCTAGTTCGTATGCTTTTATTCAAAAAGAAAACAAATTCTACAAAATTAAAACAAAAGATAAGGGTTTAGAAACACTCCTCCTTTGTGTACACCTAGTTTGGGTACCTACTGACGGACAAAGGTTCGGTATGACTATACCTAGGGTGATAGTTCGACGGTTCACTATATGCTTGGTTTCGGCTCTAACGGAAAAGAGAACTCGAATTGTCCTTGACGTCGGTGCCCCCTTGAGCTGCCAAACCCTCGATCCTCACCCATTACAGGTTTCAAACGGGACGAGTTCAATTCGAGGGGATTCATTGTCTTATACCCGTACGAGGAATAAATCCCTACGAAAGTATAAGGTATGTATCCCATGGGTTATTTGCTAAAACTCATACGAAGAATAAATTCTTACGAGAGTAAAGCATTCACCCCAACTAATTTGGATCGAAGCTCGTGTCTAGAGCTTATGTTATGCTAATGCGAGTGATGTGTGTGAGGAGGAACATACTTACCTTCTACCCAAAAGGAAAACAAAACAAGGAAAAAAAATGACAAAATCTTGACAAAGCTGAAAGCCAAAAATAAAATGTTAGTATGACAAAAATGAAGCAATTAAAAATTTCAATAAACAGATCATAATTTAACTATGTACTCAAACTTATAATTTCCACTAAGACGACAATGTGTAAACGACCTACAGCTTGACTCTCTAAAAAAAAGTCCCCAGCGGAGTCGCCAAGCTGTCATAGCCATTTTTTTGTAAAACAATTAAATATTATTTTTAAAACGATTATGACTTTAATTTGGGAAAATTGGTGATTTTGGAATTGATTTGAGTAAAATTAAAAAGAGTCGCCATCAACCTTTGGGTTAGGTAGGTCGAGTACCTAAAAACGTCTTTTAAAACAATTTTAAGAAAAATCATTTTTTAAGACAAGATTCGGTCTGCGTTACCAAAGATTCATTTAAATGGATTCGGGAGTCGGTTACGTGCGGGGAAGGGTGAACACCCCCCCCCGCCACGCCCAAAATTGGTACTGTGTCGCTTACACGTCGTTGTAAATGGTGGAATTTATGAGTCGAATATAAAGTTAAAATGCGATCTATTTATCGAACGTTGATTAATTTGCTTCGAATTAAATAATTAGAGAAAATTCTTTAACTCGAAAAGAAATCTCGAAATTAGCAATCCTCCATTGGGAAAGCTAACTCGACTATTTCTCATCCATAAAGAATATTTCCCTCTTGATAAAATGTGAATCGAATATAAATAAAATTGATGTTGGCATACAACAAAATAAATTGATTAACTAAAACGTGAATTGAATACAAATGCAAATTGACATTTACATAAAATAAAATAAATTACTATTTAAAATAACACACATTGCATCATTTGCACAAATTAATTAATGAAACATACTCGACTTGTTGCAAGTTCCTATGTCGTTAAAATGCCGTATCGGATCGCACCACTTCGACCAAGTGATACTTTCCACGCTCATTCTACGCATACGTGTACTTACAAGTATTTGGACAATATTTAAATAAAGAAAAATGGAAATAAATAGAAATAGAAATATGTGAAATAAATATTTACAACAAATAAAATTAAGCATATTTAATTACATATGGCACAAATAAATACATATCATGAAAAATGTACATACATAGTGAAATAAATACAAATGAATATTACAACCCAAAATAAAATAGTCATAAAGTAAGTGTTTAATAATTACAATGATTAATATGGTAATAACAACTTAAAGGGCAAAACAGTAAAATAGAAAATTGAAATACTAAAATGACAAAAAACAGAAATGTAAGAACTAAAATAGTAATTAAACCGAATGCAAACTAGTGACTAAAATGAAACTAACACAAACATTGTGGCCAAAGTAAAATATGACTATAATAACATTACATTTAATAATAGGACTAAAATAAAATATATATAACTGCAGAATACAATGTACAAATTTATAAAAATATTAGCAGCAGAAGATCTAGTGACCAAAAGACAAACTATACGAACATGGTATACAAAATACAAAATACATAAACTGTAAGAGTGACCAAAATGTAACATGCATAAATATTAAGGCCAAATTAAAATATCAACATAAACATAAAGGGCCGAACAGTAATTAAATAAAATAACAAACAGTGACTAAAATGAATAATCATAAATTCATGGGCCAAATTTGAATATCAGCCAAAATCACACAACACATGTAATAAGTGACTAAAATAAAATTGTTATAAATATCATAGCCTAAACTAAAACTAATGAAATTGAAATAAATAACCAAATATGGATTCAAATGAAACAAATCTAAACTCTAAGGCGTAAAATCAAATAATTACACAAACCATGCAAATGAGGACTAAAACAATTTCACAGAAATACGGAGGATCAAAAAGTAATTAAACAAAATGTCGGACAGTGACCAAAATAGAACATTTGCAAATATGATGGCTAAATTCAAACACCCACAAAATATCATAACACAAGAAATTAGGACTAAGATGAAACTATTACAAACATTGGGACCAAAGTCAAATATCCACAAAAATGACATAACACACATTAATAGGACTAAAATAAAATATTTATAAATGTGATGGTCAGATTCGAATATCAAAGAAACATGCATGAAGTATTAAATCAGTGGCTAAGATGTAACATTTAAAATAATGGAACCAGAACCAATATAAACAAAAATGCTATATACCTAGAATAATGACTAAAATGTAAAAGTGAAAAGATAAAGGCTCAAATTGAAATAATGTAAACTTCATTCCATGGCTAAATCGTGCGGTTACAAAGGATCAGGGACCAAAAGCGTGGTTTACCCCTTAATATGAAAACACGGAAACCCTTTGACCCCTCTAAACGGCGTCGTTTTTTTTGAAACTGGGATATAATCCCATTTTAGGGTTATCCAGAAACCCTTTCTCATTTCAAAACCCCCCCCTTTCAGCCGTTCTCACCGTTCTCTCCAATCTCCCTTGCCGAAACAAGAAACCCGAGGCTCCCCGGCCACCGTATCGGTGGCCATGGGGAGCTGAACCAAACCCCAAAAGACTTTCACTCTTCTTTTTTTCTCTGCCTTTCTCTAACACCAAACTAAAACCGAGCCCCCCTCCACAAAACAAAACGAAACCCTTACCTTAGGATACGGGTTCCACAACTCCGGTGAAGCTACTAACGGTCAAATCTCCCTCAAAGGTATTTTTTTTTTTTCCGAAAGCTTTTCCTTTTTTTTTTTGTACCAACTTCTCTGGTTTTTTTTTCGAATCCTTTCTCGTTCTTTTCTTTCTTTTTTTTTTCAACCGAATGACCCCTCTTTATGGTTGCCCCCTTGGATTTTTAAGGGTTCTTTCGGTGATAATGGTACCTAAGGCTTAGGGAAATTATGGGTTGTTGATTTAGGGTGATTGAATCCCGGATTTTCGGGATTATAGGGATTTTTTATTTAGATTTATTTTTGTTTTTTTATTGGGTTTTTCTCTGATTTGCTGATTGATTTGGTATGTTGTCACTGTTGACTGCTTGAGGGATGGGCTCTGATCGGCTCGGGAAGCTTTCGACGATGGCTCGTCGACTGGGAAACTGGGACTCACTGGCGGCAGTGGCTTGATGGCTGTTGGCTTGAACGGCTACTGGAACGTTGAAGAGGCACGACGGCTGGATTGGATTAGGGTTGTAAAACCCTATTTACCATCGATCTGGACCGTTGAATGGGTCCAGATCGAATGGTCTACGTTGGTGCGGCGCTGGGATGTTGATACCCTAAGGTTAGGGTTTGCAATCGGGCTGCTGAGTGATGGGTATTGGTTGGGCCTTGGTTGGGGCCCTGTTGTATTGGGCTTTGGCCTGTAAAATATGTAATATGTAATTAATATAATAATAATAAATAATAATAATAATAATAAAATAACGATAAAAAAAAACCCGGACAAAAACGGGTGTCTACAGTAATAAACACAAGAATATTAGCTAATCATGAATGAACCATAACAAATGAGAACCGCTAACAGTATAGGCAATTACATGCAAGCTTCTTAACATAAGATCGTTACGGAAATTGAAAGATGTATAATGGCAAACTGAAGACATAGGAAGGAGATGTAAGCTTAGTTTTCACAACTTTATGTACAATAAAACGAAAATTTAGTAAAACACAAGTAGGGCTGGCGGAGGCGGTCGTCCCCCAAAAAATTTCAAATTCTCATATAATTTAAGTATTTTATTTATATTTTATATTGATAATCTGTTTTTGCACCCTAGCATAAAATTCTACATCCGTCCCTAAACAAAAGCACAAAATAACATCCTCTCATACCTCTCCCCATCTAAGTTCATCAAGGGGTCATAATTTAAGTCGAAAGAACGGTAAAAACACTTGGCAAGAAAAGACTTGAAAAGAGAGATCATTAATCCTAATCATTCCATTTGTAAAATTTTCAAGACCCTAAGAAAACATTAGGAAAGTTCTATGACAAAAACATAACTTTGTTCCTGCAAATCCCCAATCTGTTCGGCAAGACTAGCACAATATTCCAATGTTTATCGCTGATATATACCACATGAGATCATGGAAGACATTCATCATCCAACTATGCAGGGACAGGAGCAGAATGGGGAAATTATAAAAATTCAGGGACGGATTTATAAAAGGCGAAAACAAATTATCAATAGAAAATACAAATATAACCTAAAGTATATGAGAATCACCGGGCCGACAGCTACCAAGAAACGGAACATTAAAGCAGAGCCGCATGCATGAATCATGGATTTCAGTAATAGTTCAAGATCATATACACTTCAATATAGATCATGTGCTATTACAACGCAGTTAAATGGTAAGAGGGAGGGAGAGCAAACCAGGGTGAGGGCCCTTAGGTGCAGTGGCACATATTTGTTGATTAGGGCAACCTTGGCAAGCATCGGATTCACCCGCCGACTGTGAACTAGGACCCGGGCAATGTGAAGGGAAATTCAGGGAAATTATAATCTAAAAAGGGAGCAGAAAACACATACTGGAGAAAATAAAGAAGACCCAACATAAGGGGAATAAAGAAAACATACGTTCATTGGCGTTTTCTGGGATTTCTCCGTTCTCCATGGCGGATGGTTTTGTTTGAAGAAAAAAAGGGAGAAGCAACCACTCTTCTAGACCAGCGAAGGTCTCAAATCCACTACAAATAAAACATCACTTGGGATAGTTCTGCTGTGCCGCTACTTAAACTAAGAATTAATATTTATTAAGATTTTATTTTTTTAAAATTAATTCAAATACCACTCCCCTTTGTTCGGATACGTTTATGTCATTAATATTTTAATTTTTTTTAAATTTTAATACTGATATTTAAATTTAACTGTAATTATTTTATTTCACCCTTAATGATTTAATGACATGATGATGATGTGATTCTCTCACTAAAATGATGTCATTTTGGTATAATTGTATTTGGTGGTAAAAACCCCAAATCGACATAATTTTATTTGAAAAAAATTAGTAAAATAATACATTTGAGTTGATTTGAACTTAAGACCTTTCAAAATAAAGGTTAAAACTTAATTATTGTGTCAACTTTAATTTTTAACATAATTCTACAAACATAATATTCATAACATAATATGAGTCAACATTTCAAAAGTTATTTTATAAAAAATCCATGAAATTATTAAAATTCTCAATAAATTCTAAATCGTAATCCCTAAATTCATTCTAAAAAAATAAATTCACCCTTATCTCCTCCTTCCCTTCACCTTGCCTCTGCGTCGCTATAATCTTGGTTTCGGCGTCGATATTCGCCGCGTTTTGCTTAGTTTGTCATTCCCTTAATTTAGCACCAACCTCTCATTTCATCTTTGCTTCGGCTACATCAATCTTGGCTTGGTTAGCAGCCTCCATCTGAGTCTTTTGACCCAAGTAAGAAAAATACTCATGTGAAAAGCCCAAACTGGTTAAGTTCAAGCTGAATCTTGTCAAAAACCTCGTGTTTGAACTCTTTGGTTCCTTTGAAAATCTCTTCCATGGTCATGGCAGCAGCGATAACCCTAGTTTCTCCCTCGATCACGCCTTGAACCAGTTCTTTGACATGGTCGGATTCTTTGTGGTGGGGAGACATAAACCTAGAGTACTTAATGAGGCTGTCGTTATCGTCATCACGGAGACCGACGCTGAAGATGGCAGGCAGGACAAAAAGGAGCTTCTCGGCGCTCATGGCTTGGACTTGGAAGGTGTAGTTTACAGGTGAAAGGTCTAAAACGGTGCAAGTCTCCCTGGAAACACCCATGCCTTCTTCACAATCTTGATGTCTTCGATACGGGCACCGATTACAGCTAGATATTGCGATGCTTCCTCCACCTTATACATGTTAATCGATTAATTCGGATTGAAGAAGGTATTGAATATTTCTCCAAAGAGAAATTTATGACTAATCGTAATAAATTTAATGGTTTAACATATATATATATATAGTATCTGCAGTAGGTTTCTAAACCCTATTAATATTTCCCTAGGAAAGGAATACCTTCAACTATTATATGATAGTTTTATTACAATAATATATATATATATAACTTCTAATATTTATTATTAAAGCATAAGTACGCTGTAATAATTTTTAAAAATAATTATTCTAGCCTATTTTAAATTAAATAAATTATTAATTATTTGTATTACCATTAACATTAAAGTCCTTCCTAAAGTAATACTTTGAATTCCACGTAAGAGATGAGCAACAAAAACCCTAGGTTCAATAACTCTAGGGTTGGAAAACCCTTTTACGTGGAGATCTCGAGTATGGGAGTGGTAGGTAACACCGGTGGCTGCCCACCGGACCTTGGGGTCAACCTTAGTGTATAGCCCGTCCTGGAACGTCCAGGTTCACTGGTGGCATCGGAGGACCAACAAGTTGCGACAAAGGGCAAGCTTGATGAGATTGAACTAGTTGGTTCGGCCGTGCATGGTATGGCTATTGAGATGGAAGGGGTGGTTCATGAAGGTGACCCGTGTCTCCCAAAAACGGCTAGATTGACCATGGGAGAGGTGCCAATGTTTACGAAAAAGATTTCCTACGCTTCGATGGCTGCTATGAGGGCGGGTGAGCACTGTAGTTGTATCTTTGGATTAGGGATTGGTTCGGATAATGTAATAATATTAGATGAGGATTGCACTATCGACGAGACGAGAGCGTTTTTGAAGATCCAGTTCTTTGAGAGAGTTTATGAGTAAATTGATCGTAGTATGAGTAATACCATTATTGTTCGTCTACTAGGTCGCTCTATAGGGTATGCTGCCCCATCTTCACGCATACATTCGATATGGAAGCCACATAGGGAACTTCAACTGGTGGACCTTCATAACAACTACTACTTGGTGAAATTTAAAGATGAAAGGGACTGCGTTCATGTCCTCACTGAGAGCCCGTGGACAATATATGGTAGTTATCTAACGGTGTAACCATGGAGCCGGAGTTTCTCCATGTCTGAAAAGCACCCATATATCGCATTTTATTGTATGGGTTCGTCTCCTAGGGTTCCCCTACCATTACTATTGTAAAACCTTGTTTCGTCGTATCGCTAAGGTGCTAGGCAAGGTTATCATGGTAGTGTTGGAAATAAAACACTCACACAAACAACTTTTATTGAAACTCAAACAAATATTACAAGAGCACTCTCACTCAAAAACAAAAACTACAACTCACTCTTATAAGACTTTGCTTCTTCACTCACTTAGAAGCTCTTAATTTTTCTTGATGCTTAAAACTAAAATGGGAAGGGGTATTTATACTACTCAAGAACAATCCTACACCACACAAATAAACTAATTTAAACCATTACAAATTCAAAAAATATCTAACTAAATTGATGTAAGCAATGACATCATTACTTAAATGATGTAAGTAATGACATCAATTTAGTTTGGGTTTGGGTTTAGGCTCCCATAATGGATCAAGTTTATGATCCAACACCCCCCTTAAACTTGATCTCGTGACCCCTAGTAGGTTCCTTAATCTTAATAAGTCTTCGCTGGTCAGTGGCTTGGTAAAAATATCAGCAACTTGATCTTGTGACTTCACGTATTCAACTTCTACATCTTTTCTTGCAACACACTCCCTTATATAGTGGTAGCGAATATCAATGTACTTGCTTCGATAATGGAATACTGGATTCTTCGCTAAGGCAATGGCTGACTTGTTGTCGACACAAACCATGGTAGGCTCTTCTTGTATCAAACCTATCTCATTCAATAGATTTCTAAGCCAAATTGCATGACAAACGCATAAGGTAGCAGCAACATATTCCGCTTCACAAGTGGAGAATGTGACAATCGGTTGTTTCTTTGACATCCATGTGAACGCAATATCTCCCATGAAAAATACGAATCCAGTAGTGCTCATTCGATTATCTATGTCTCCACCCCAATCACTGTCGCTATATCCAACAAGCTTGTAATCGTTAGAAACTGAATAGAACAAGCCAAAGTCAATTGTACCTTTCAGATAGCGAAGAATTATCTTTGTGGCTTTAAAATGGGTGGTTGTAGGAGATTCCATATAGCGACTAACCAATCCAATTGATTGAAGAATATCGGGTCTCGTGCAAGTTAGATAGCGTAGACTTCCTACCAAACTTTTGAAGAATGTTGGATCTACACTTTCGCCTTCTTCATGTTTGGTCATCTTGATCTCGTATTCTGCAGGTGTGCTTATTGGCTTACAGTTCTCTATCTTGAACTTCTTCAGTATCTCCTTTGCATAGCTTTCCTATGAAATGAAAATTCCATCATTTTGTTGCTTAACTTCAATGCCAAGGTAGTACGCCATGAGCCCCATGTCTGTCATCTCGAATTCTTTCATCATCATATCCTTAAATTCATTAAACATGTTTGGATTGCTTCCAGTGAAGATCAAATCGTCCACATAGAGACACATGATCAAAATATCTTCATCTTTGATCTTGATATATAGAGCATGCTCGTAGGGACATTTGTTGAAGTCATTCTCTTGGAAGTACTTGTCGATTCGGCTATTCCATGCCCTTGGTGCTTGTTTTAGCCTGTAAAGAGCCTTCTTCAACTTTAACATCTTGTCTTCATGCCCTTTGACTTCATAGCCTGATGGTTGCTGAATGTAAAGTTCCTCTTCAAGAACTCCATTTAGGAAGGTGGACTTTACATCCATCTGTTGTATCTTCCACTTGTTTTGAGCTGCCAAAGAAATGATTAGTTTGATAGTCTCCAATCGAGCAACAGGAGCAAATACCTCATCATAGTTAATTCCAGCCTTTTGACTATAGCCTTTAGCAACTAGCCTCGCCTTGTGCCTTTCAATCTCTCCTTTGGCGTTTTGCTTTGTTTTGTACACCCATTTGACATCTATCGCCTTATGTCCCTTGGGAAGTGAGGTAAGTTCCCATGTGTCATTCTTCTCGATGGCCTTGATTTCTTCGTTCATCGCATCTCTCCATTTCTTTTCTTGTACCGCTTCTTGAAAGCTCACTGGTTCACAATCGGCAAACAAACAAAATAATGTAAGATTATCTTGTCATTCAGTTACCTCATAGAGATCTCTAATGCTTCTTGTGCGTTGCATAACTCTTTCACTTTGACTCCCACTTGACGATGACGAAGGTGATGAGTCTCCTTGAGTGGTTGATGTTGGTGAAGTGGGTGGAGTTGCAAGCTCTTGTTGAGATTCATCTAGTTGTTCCCTCATTGTCTGCTCATCTTCTTCAAACTGAGGAAAGAAATTGAAGTCATCTGTATGAGAGTTAAAATCCCATTCTCCTTCTTCGTTGAAGACCACATCTCGACTAATCACAAACTTCTTATTGTTTGGATTGTACAACTTGTAGCCCTTCGAATTAGCATCATAGCCAATGAAAATAAAACTATCGCTTTTATCATCAAGCTTCGTTCTTCTCTCGTCTGGTACGTGAACATGGGCTATACTTTCAAAGGTTATCAAGTGAGAAATTCCAGGCTTTCTTCCACTCCATGCTTCTTGCGGTGTCTTTCCCCATACACTTATTGTTGGAGATCGGTTTGTCAAGTAGATTGCACACGCTACTGCCTCCGCCCAAAATTCCTTAGGTAGTTTATTGCTTTTGAGCATGCTTCGTGCCATGTCGAGGATTGTTCTGTTCTTTCTTTCTGCCACACCATTTTGCTGGGGGGATCTAGGAACTGTCATTGGTCGACGAATTCCATTTGCTTCACAGAACTCTTGAAACTCCCTGGAAGTAAATTCTCCACCTCGATCAGATCTCATGGCTTTGATATTTCTACTGCTTTCTCTCTCCACTACTGCTTTGAACTTCTTGAAGACTTCAAAAACTTCTAACTTCTGTTTCAAGAAATATACCCAGGTTTTTCTTGAAAAATCATCAATGAAAAGAAGAAAATAGTTACTATTACCGAGAGAGCTCAGCTTGATCGGTCCACATACATCGGTATGGATGAGCTCGAGTGGCTTCTTGGCTATTGTCTCTGACTCCTTTGGAAAGCTTTTCCTGAATTATTTCCCAGCTAGACACCCTTCACAAAGCTGGTTAGGATGGTTGATGCGAGGTAGTCCCTTCACCATCTCCTTCTTAGATAGCAGCTCTAGACCTCCAAAATTGAGATGCCCAAATCGAATATGCCAAAGCCATGATGCATCTTTATAGCAAGCTTTCAGGCACTTTGCAACATCATTTTGTATGTTGATCAAGAACATTCTATTCTTTGACATCGGCACTTTAGCAATGAAGTTATTCTTATCATCTTTTATAGAAAGATTATAATTATTCATGTGAATATCATAACCTTTCTCTACCATTTGCCCTATACTTAAGATGTTACTTTTCATATTGGGCACATAGTAGACATTTGAAATAAATTGATACCTCCCATCTTTCAAACGGATAAGAATGTTACCTCTCCCTTTCACTGCTATTGTGGAATTATCTCCAAACGAAACATTTCCGCTTACTGACTCGTCTAGCTCCACAAACATGTCTTTCCTTCCACACATGTGATTGATTGCACCACTGTCAAGATACCAGGAATTTGCTTGGCCACCATCAGTTTCCTTTCGTGCTAGAAGAAGAGTTTCTTTGCCATCTGTCTTTTCCTCCACGTAATTGGCCTTCTCCTCAATTTTTTTGTTGGGAGCTCTACATTCTGAAGCATAATGCCCAAATTTTTGACAATTATAACATCAAATTTGAGATTTGTCATACTTTGAGTTTGGATTAATTCTTCCACGGCCTCGTGTTGAGCTTTCTCCTTTATCATAGTTGTTGTTGGAATTGTTATTGTTGTAATTCCAGCCTCGTCCTCATCCACGACCTCGACTTCCACCTCGTCCATGGCCTCTACCTCTGCCCTGGCCACGTTGGTTTCTATCATTGCGTTGGCTCTCATGCATATCCTTGAGTTACAGCTTGAGGAGTTGCTCAGTAAACTCATACTTCTTCTTATGCATCTCTTTGTATGCTTGCAATGATCCTTGGAGCTGCTCGATCTTCATTTCTTCCAAGTCTTTAGTTTCTTCAATCGTCACGACGATGTGTTCAAATTTGGGATCCAACGAACGGAGTATCTTCTCTATTATTCTCACATCTTCTAACTTTTCACCATTTCTTTTTAATTGATTAGAAACAGCTACTACTCTTGAGAAATAATCTGAAATAGACTCAGATGCTTTCATGTGTAAGGATTCAAATTCACCTCTTAATGTTTGGAGATGAACCTTCTTCACTTGCTCGGATCCTTTGTAAGAGGTTTGCAGCTTCTCCCACGCTTTCTTGCTAGAGCTTGCACTTGAAATCTTTTCAAAACCATCATCATCTAATGCTTGATAGATGAGGTAGAAAGCCTTATTGTCTCTCTTTCTTGAATCCTTCAAAGTTGTCTTTTGATCTGGTGTAAGAGTAGCAAAAGCATCATCATTCGCAGGCTCGTTATAGCTTTTCTCTATGATATCCAACACATCTTGTGATCCAATAAGTGCCTTCATTTTGATACTCCAATTGTCGTAGTTGTTGTTGTTGAGTGTCGGAACTTGGAATGGTTCCATACCATTTTCCATATCTCTCAATATAATGAGATTTTGTAAAATCTGATTGCACGGATGAATCCGGAACGCTGAAAAAAACTTTGGAGGGACTTGGACAACTCGGTCAAGGGCTCCAACTCGGCTGACTCAGCTCAACTCGGTGAGTCAACTTGATTTTCTGGCAGCAGTCTTCCGGCGGTGCGTGGCGGTGCGTCAGAACTCAGATTGAGAAAATTCTGGCGGTGTCGGATTCCTCTTGTCGAGACCTTCGATCTTTCCAACTCGCTCGGATACCACTTTGTTGGAAATAAAACACTCACACAAACAACTTTTATTGAAACTCAAACAAATATTACAAGAGCACTCTCACTCAAAAATAAGAACTACAACTCACTCTTATAAGACTTTGCTTCTTTACTCACTTAGAAGCTCTTAATTTTTCTTGATGCTTAAAACTAAAATGAGAAGGGGTATTTATACTACTCAAGAACAATCTTACACCACACAAATAAACTAATTTAAACCATTACAAATTCAACAAATATCTAACTCTCACCTAACTAAATTGATGTAAGCAATGACATCATTACTTAAATGATGTAAGCAATGACATCTTTAATTAAATGATGTAAGTAATGACATCAATTTAGTTTGGGTTTGGGTTTAGGCTCCCATAATGGATTAAGTTTATGATCCAACAGGTAGACTATAATACTCAAGCTGGGGAAAGAGGTAAATTCGCTCGCCTAGCTATCATGGTGGACTTGAATAAGCCATTACGCCCTTGTATCGGAATTGATAACTTTGTTCAAAAATTAGAATATGAGGGTCTTAGTTAGATCTGTTTTGGGTGTGGAGCATATGGACACTCGAAGGATTACTGTGGTCTTCTAAAAACTTCAATTGAGGAACCAAGTAACATGGAGGTCCAGCGGGATGAAAGCATCGTGGATGATACCCCCATTGATAAGCTCTTCGGCCTTTGGATGGTGGTACCTAGTAGAAAAAGGAAAACTGTTCAAAAGAAAGATGATATTAGTGTTAGGGTGGATCAAGCCTCGAGGTCTCATTTTGCTTCTTTGGAAGGCGTAGAGCGAGAGATGCATGCGATGGGGACTCAAGATAGGAGCGAAGTTACAGGAAAGGCCCAGGGATCAATTAAGAAGGGTAATGATTTGAAAGGAAAAGGGAAGACACCCCTCGAAGATCAGTCCCGAGCAGTGGTACGGAATGCGGCTTATTTACGATATAATCTGGGTAAAAAGTCTAAGAAAGATAGAGTTGTCGAGGGCTCTTCGAGTGATATGGAAGTTATCCCACTGGATGCGGAAAAGGAGGGTAGCATAACGGTGCACAGATCTGATCGTGGACGTGGACAACATGGGGCAATGTCTATAAATGAGCCTGGATTCCAGGGAAAAGACGGGTTACCTAAAAAACAAGGCAACGTAAAAAGAACTGGAAGGAGAACAGGTTGGGAGATTAGTCGAAAAGGGATTCAGATTCAAAAACCACTAAATCATCGATCTCATTATCCGGTAGTTCCTACTGAGTGGGTACGGCAATTGTCTGAACATTTAGATGAGGTTGGTGCCCACGTTCTGGTGCATGACAATAATCACTTGGCTACTGGGGTAACCCAGAGTGGCGGAGCAAGGATGGTTTCCTGGAATGATGCTAATGGAGGCGTTATGCATTTGGACAAACAGGATAATACTGCCTACAGAGGTCCAACTGTGCAACCGAGTGGACAATGAGATGATACTTTATTGTTGCATCAGCTTTTATAATGTAGTTTAGTTTTTGGAACTATCAGGGTGCAGCGAGCCCTACATTTCAAAAAATTTTAAAAGATTTTATTTGTACTCATAGAGTGGATGTGGTTGCTCTTTTCGAGACGTGAATTTTTAGCCATAATACAGAGTTATTTCTAGTTCGGTTTTAAACATTCTTTTCGAGTGAAAACTTATGGTTTTAGTGGTGGCATATAGATACTGTGGAGAGATTAGGTTCAAATGGATATTATGCACATATCTAATCAATTTATTAACGGTAAAACAGACTTTGGCGACGGATAGGGCTAGGTTCATTTTATGGCAGTGTATGCGAGCCCTCAAGCTTCTAAGAGACGGGAGTCTCTGGGAACAGTTGCAACACCTTGATCCGGGAGAGACGTTACCTGGATATTGGGTGGGGACTTCAACGTTAGTTTGGACGAAAGTGGAAGGAACGACAGTGCACTAACAGGACAAAGTGGGAGCTGTTAAGATAGAGTCTTAACTATCATGTAATACAATCATAACAAAAGAAAGAGGAGAAGAAAACTTCAGAATCATTTTTATTTATTGTAAATCAAAAGCTGCATTTTACTCTAAATAAGAGGGATTTATATACAAAGCTGAATAACAACTCTACCTGCCTCTTTTACCAACTTAGCACGCAACGTAAGCAATCCACGTAAGCAAACTTATAACAAACTCTTAACAGCTGCTTTACAAACTCATGCACAACAAGTAACATAGCAATGCAGCAGGCAACATAGCAATGCACTTCATACTTCAATATTCACCCTACTTAATAGCTCTTGACAGTTCATAACCAACATATCAAAATCTCCATTCATCAACATTCACCTTGCTCAACAACCTTGTAAAAACTTTAAACATTCATTCATCAACATCTTCAATCATGTTTGCACTACACAACTCAGGAATCAACGACTTATCTTTGAGTTGAACAATTAGCAACCGTAGTCTATGCTTTAGAAACAAAGGAGTAGACAATGGTTTTGTGAAAATATCAGTAACCTGTTCAACTTTTGGAACTTCATGAACCTGCAGTCTTCAACAACAACCATCTCTCGAACAAAAAATAAATCCAGCTCCATATGTTTGAATTTAGAATGAAGAACTGGATTGGCACATACAACAACAACACTCGAATTATCACACCATAATGTAGGTGTACCATGCAGAACAACATGCAGCTCAGAAAGTCAGGATTGAAGCCATCTCATGTCAGCTGTAGTACATACAACACTTTGATATTCAGCCTCAACAGTGGATCTGGCTACAACCTGTTATTTGCGAGAACTCCATGAGACCAAGTTTCCAGAAAAGTAAATGCAATAACCAGAAGTAGAACACCTATCATCCACATCCGACCCCCAATTGGCATAAGCAAAACCAAACAACATTAATTTGGAGGAAGGTGAGAAACGTAAACCAAAATCAATGGTACCCTGTAGATAACACAAAATTCACTTCACAGCTTGAAAATGAGTATCAAGATGAGCCTGCAGGAACTGACATACTTGATTGACTGCAAATGCAACATCAGGACGAGTAATTACAACATATTGCAATGCACCAACAATGCTTCTGTAGTAAGCTGCATCTTCAAAATGAGATTTGTCCTTACTCGACAGCTTATAACTCGACACCATTGATGTAGGAAGACTCCTGGCCCCAACAAAACCACTGCGCTGTAATAAATCAATAATATATTTGCATTGACTCAACACAATATCACCTGCCTCATAACAAACCTCGACTCCCAAAAAATAGCTCAAAGATCCAAGATCCTTCAAGGAAAACTACTTGTTCAATTTGTTAATGACAATCTGCACTTCATCAGGTTTATTTCCAGTGATAATGAT
The DNA here is from genome assembly GCF_006381635.1 of Hibiscus syriacus. Lineage (NCBI taxonomy): Eukaryota > Viridiplantae > Streptophyta > Magnoliopsida > Malvales > Malvaceae > Hibiscus > Hibiscus syriacus. The sequence continues at coordinate 863,774 of NW_024061971.1, read as the reverse complement.
GTCATCAACATATACCAACAAATACATAACACTAGTTTCTGACTTGTGAATATAAAGAGATGAATCGGATTTTGTTAAAACAAAACCCTCATACTCCAAATACATATGCAGTCGCTCAAACCAAGCTCTAGGAGCTTGTTTAAGCCCATAAATGGCCTTGTGAAGTTTACAAACAGTACTCACATCATTTAGCTCAAAACCTGGTGGCTGAATCATGTACACTCCCTCAGTAAGAATCCTATTTAAGAAGGCATTATTAATATCAACTTGTCTTAATATCCAACCATGAGTCAAGGCAAGAGAAAGGATAATATGTACTGTAGAAGGTTTAACTACAAGACTGAAAACTTCATGAAAGTCAACACCTGGTTGTTGAAGAAATCCATTTGCTACAAGACGAGCTTTATATCTTGCTACAGAACCATCCGTATTTCGCTTTACCTTAAACAACCACTTGAATACATCTGCTCGCCTATTTGTAGGAAGAGGAACAAGAGACCAGGTTTTATTCTGAACTAAGGCATCATATTCTTCTTAAGTAGCAACCTTCCAATGAGGTTACATGAAAGCCTCTTTTATATTGCGAGGCTCTTTATCAGAAATGCAACTTGAAATATTTTTGGTTTCCAAATCCCTCTTTTACTTCTTGTACCTATAGGATGAACATTAAGGGTTGCATCATTAGTAATATGAGTATTATCTAGTGAAACAGTTGGCTCAGGCACAATTTCATGTGAACATGACTCATTGTCAGCTGTAGGTAATTCATCAGCATTATTGACCAAATGATTAGAACTGATATTAGTCAACCCTTGACCAGTTATAACATTAAGAGTAGATAAAACTTTTCATTAACATCACATACACCTTGAACCGGAGTTGCATGCTCAGGATTAATACCTCTGCCAACTGAAAACTGATCTTGTGAAACAACAAGCACATGTAATACTCCATTGGAAATTCCATGAGTAGCACTATGTTTTTCAACCTTGAAAACACTACAAAGAAATATTGTCTCATCAAAAATTACATGATGAGAGACAAATATTTGACCATTTTCATCCAAGCATTTATAACCCTTATGAGATGAACTGTATCCAAGAAACACACATTGCTGAGAACGAAACTCCAACTTGTGTTTATTAAAAGGTCTTAGAAATGGAAAACAAGCACAACCAAAAACTCTCAAATCAGAATAATCAGGTGATGCTTGATAGAGTTTCTCAAAAGGTGACTTACCATCTAGAACATCAGTTGGTAAACGATTTATCAAATGAATAGCTGATGTAAAAGCATGACTATGAAATTTTAGAGGCAAATGTGCTTGTGCTAAAAAAATCAGTCCCATTTCAACCACATGCCTATGTTTTCTCTCAGCCTTTCCATTTTGTTCTGAAGTACTTGGACATGAAATTCGATGATGAATGACATGATCAAGAAACCATGCGTAAAGAGTCTGATATTCACCTCTACCATCACTTTGCACAACCTTAATTTTCTGTCTAAACTGAGCTTCAACCATTTTATATAAATGAACAAAACATTGCCCAACTTCAGACTTACGCTTAAGAAAATAAAGCCAAGTATGTCTACTAAACACATTAATAAATGATACATAATAGACATAACCATCAGAAGAGGTGAAGGGAATTGATCCCCATACATCCGAGATAATTAATTGGAAATGAGCTATGTATTCAGTCATTGAATTACAAAATGGCAGCTTATGTGTTTTGCCTTGCAAACAAGTAGTACAAACTTGTGACAAACTATTGGCATCAGAAGACACATTACATGATTTCATAACTGCCTTCACAGTCTTAATAGAAGCATGACCTAAATGTTTATGCCACAGATCCAAAAGAGCTTGTGATCTTGACACATTATTGACAAGACATCTAGACACTTTCTCAACACTAGGAAGCAACTGGTATAACCCTTCATCCGTGAGCTTCCCTCGCAACATAATGGTCTGAGTCTGAGCATCCTTCACAAAGCATTCGAATGGGTGAAATTCAAGAAACACATTGTTATCACATGCAAACTGAGAAATAGACAATAACTTCTTCTTAATATCAAGAATATGAATCATATTTTGCAAGATCAAAAGTTTAAAACTAGACTGCAAGCAACATTGACCAATATGAGTGATCGAAACACCCTTACCATTACCCATGAGAAGGTTATTATTACTTGTATAAGTAGTTCCTGAGTCAAAAACTGACAAATCATTCGAAACATGATGAGTAACACCAGTATCTGGATACCAAAGTGTATTAACATCAGTAGACTGAGTTGACACATTCGAAGAAGCACCAGGTAACGTAAAAACAAAAGCTGCTGATGGCATATTTAGAATGGATGTGCTAAATCGAGTATCAACAGGAAAAAAACCAAATGATGAATATGGAAATCCATGATAAAATGGAGCTGACATTCTTGGAGCTCCAGGATACACAGAAGATGGATATACCAAACCACCTGGATAAAGAAAAGCCATAAAATGCATGTAAGCTTGCATTCTAGGTGAAGGCGAGTGAGATGAATGACTATCAGCATTCAAACTCAAAGATTTCTTCCAAGCATCACTAGGCAGAGTGTTGAAAATATTTTGATGTTTCGATATAACAAATTAAATTAAAAGAATTTTAATTTTGAAAATAATTTTTCTAAGCATATTCGATATATTAAATCGAATATCAAAATATTACTCAAAGTATTTCAAAGTTCATTTTAAATCCTTACTCAAGTGTAAAATTAAGTTTTAATCTTAAAATAATTTTAAAACGATTTTACAAAATATTTCGAATCATTTCAAAGTCAAAAATTCTAGATTGCTTCAGAGGGAACCAATTCCCCCCCAAGGGGGTATCGATTCCCCCTGAATAGTTTGGCTTCGAGAATTTCAGTATGCTCGGAGGGAACCGATTCCCCCCAGGGGGTATTGATTCCCCCCACTATTCAACGGTCAAAATATTTGAATTTTACACTTAGGGAATCGATTCCCCATTAGGGGTACCGATTCCCCCACGCTACAAGCAGAAATTTTAATTATTTTCACACTTAAACGGCTCCAAAAACTTCATTAATGATCCCTAACGTTCAGAAGTGATTCAAGGTGTATTTAAGAAAGCTTATATGCCATTGATCAATAACAAGAAACATCAAGCAACTAGAATCAAGAGAGAATCAAAGAGAAAAGCATCAAACCTCAAGTTTGAGCATTTCAAGCCTATTTTTCATTCAATATTCATTTTGCTTTCAAGAACACTTATTGTGCTCAATTGTATTCATTCTTGAGTGTTCTTTTCTTTGTTCTAGAATTGTGCAAACAATTTACCTTGTGAGGATTTCCTTGTAAGTTTGCAAATTTGTATTATTCTCTTTGGGAGAGAGTTTTCTCAAAAATTTGGGGTATAATCCTTGAGGGTTTGTAAGGTTACTCATTTTCCTCAAAAGAAAGAAAAATTAGTGAATTTATGGAAAATCCTTAGTGTGGATAGCTAAGGTAGTGGACATAGACTTTGGTTGAGAAAGTTGAACCACTCTAAATCGCTGTGCAAATTTCTTTCAATTTTCTGCAAAAGCTTTCATCAAAATTTTAATTGCCAATTCACCCTCCTTTTGGCCATTTTCGTCAATCAATTACTCAACAATTGGCATCAAAGCCTAACTCATTTGAAGGTTTAATCGCCTCTTGATTCGATTTGTGAAGAGCTACATTGATAATCAAAAGTTATCAATGGCCTCTAGTTCAAACTTCGACTCCGGTCTTGATTCGATGCCCGTCAACAAGCCTCATTTCTTCAATGGGGCTAACTATGCCTATTGGAAAAATAGGATGATGTACTTCATTCAAGAAAGTGACATGGGAGCATGGAATGTCGTAGAAGAATGATACATCAAGTCTCTCACTCATCCAATATTGTGGAGTGAATGAGAGACAAAAATGTTCCAGCTCAACTCCAAAGCCATCCATATCATATTTTGTGCTCTTGGACCAGATGAATACGGAAGAGTTTCATCTTGTACAACCGCCAAAGAAATATGGGACAAACTTCAAGTCACTCATGAAGGTACCGATGAGGTAAAGAAATCTAAAATTAGTATTCTAACGCATAGCTATGAAAATTTCAGGATGAAACCAAATGAAGATATCAAAGCTATGACGGATAGATTTTCAACGATTGTCAATGGTCTCAAATCATATGGAGATATCATTTCAAATGAAAAGCTTGTGAGGAAGTTAGTCTACTATCTTCTAAAATCGTGGCAATCAAAGAAGATGACAATCATCGAGTCTAAGAACCTAAAGTCCTTAACTCTTGAAGAGCTAATTGGTTCACTCCTTACTCATGAAATGATGCTTGAAGATGAGGTAGACCTTGATAAGATTGAAGAGACACCAAAGGAGAAGGAGAAGAAGAAAAATATTAGAGTTGCTCTCAAATCCATAAAAGATGAGAATGATTCAGATGAAGATGACGATGATGAGGAAATGGCATTGTTTGCCAAACGGTTCAGAAAAATGATGAGACCTTACCGAGGGAGAAAATTCAAACGAAATGAAGGCCTCAAAAATGAACCAAAAGAGAAGGACCCGATCATTTGCTATGAATGAAAAAAGCCAGGGCATGTCAAATATGATTGCCCACAATTGAAGAGAAATGGTCAATCAAAGAATAAGCACAAGGCTTATGTGGCTACATGGAGTGATGAAGAAGGTTCTGATGAAGAATAACAAGAAGTAGCAAACTTGTGCTTGATGGCATTCGGGGAAGATTCTAAGGTAACCTCTAACTCGTCTGATTTTGATGATATATCCTATGATGAGCTATTAGAGGAATATAATGGGTTTGCTTCAGATTATGAGAAATTGTTTTTAAAATATAAAAATGATGTTTCAAAATTGAAAAATGAAAATAAACTCATATCCAAAACCAACAACGATCTTGAAAGTAAAATCAAAGATTTGCAAATCAAACTAGAAGAGTTTGAAAAGAAAAATTTGGATTTGCAAAAGTTACTTTCAAATGTCAATGATGATCATCAAAAGAAAATTGATGATCTTAAAACTTCTTTTGATAAAGTTGGAACAAAACGTTTTGAAAATGGAGAAAATTTAAAATCCAACTTTGTTAGAAAAAGTTTTAAAAACTATAATCATAGAGGTCCCCAAAGAACCTCTAATGGAAAAAATCGTTAGAAGTATATGGGTTCCTAAAGAGCTCATTATTACTAAAGATAAGGATATCCTACACAAATGGATACCTAAGGGGACTATAATTTTGGAAACTAATGGATATGGACCCAAAAGAATTTGGGTACCAAAAATTAGAAATTAATCTATGTTTATAGGAAAAGGAGCATTGCTACAAGGCATGGGAAACAAATCCAAATTCATGGTACCTTGATAGTGGATGCTCAAGACACATGACCGGAGACAAAAGCCGGTTCATTGAGCTTAACGCCAAAAATGGAGGAGAAATTACTTTTGGTGATGATTCAAAAGGTCACATTGAAGGTATTGGTACTATTGGTAATACCTCTTCCATACAAATTAAGAATGTTTTACAAGTGAATGGATTAAAGCATAATCTCTTGAGTATTAGTCAATTATGTGATAAGGGATTCAATGTCATATTTGAAACTAATGGTTGTAAAGTCATTGACATTGCATCTAATAGGATTATGCTTGTTGGTCATAGAATAGGAAACATATACATTGTGCATTTAGACTCTATAGAAATGACTAATTTATGCCTAGTTGCAAAGGATGAGCATGATAGTTGGTTATGGCATAGGAGACTAGGACATGCTAGCATGAGTGTTTTGCAACGGTTAGTTCAAGGAGAATTGGTTCGAGGGCTGCCTAAACTAAAATTTGATAATGATAAAATCTGTGATGCTTGTGCTAAAGGAAAACAAAAGCGAGTTTCTTTTAAATCCATTAATGACGTATCAACTAGTAGAGTATTACAATTGATCTATATAGATATTTTTGGGCCAACTAGGATTACTAGCTTGGGTGGAAAACAATATGCATTTGTCTAGGTAGATGACTATTCTAGATATACTTGGGTTCTATTTTTAAGCACTAAAGATGAAGCATTAGAACATTTCATCACATTTTCAAAAATAATCCAAAATGAAAAAGGTTAATCTATAACTAGTGTTAGGAGTGATCATGGCACTGAATTTGAAAATCTTAGATGTATTGAGTTTTGTAATTCTAATGGTATTAGCCATAATTTTTCAGCACCTAGAACCCCTCAACAAAATGGAGTTGTTGAGAGGAAGGATCGAACTTTAGAAAAAATGGCTAGAACCATGCTTTGTAAAAATAATTTGCCAAAATATTTTTGGGCGGAAGCCACAAATACCGCTTGTTATGTTGTAAATCGAGTAATGATTAGGCCAATTTTAAAGAAAACTCTATATGAAATTTTCAAAAATAAAAAGCCTAACATTAGCTATTTTCATCCTTTTGGATGTAAATGTTTTGTTTTGAACAACAGTAAAGAAAACCTTGGCAAATTTGATGCTAAAAGTGATGAAGGAATTTTTCTGGGTTATTCCTTAAATTCTATACCTTATCGAGTATTTAATAAAAGAACTTTAGTTGTAGAAGAGTCTATACATGTTGTTTTCGATTATAATCCCCTTCCGAGGAAGGATTCTTGTGTGAATGATGATGTAGGTATTATAAATACAAATGAAGTTAGACATGACGTTGAAGAACCATCATCAAAGGAAGAAACAAAAGATGAGGTAACTCATGATCCTCTTGAGAATCCAACCATTGAAGAAAGGGAAATATCTTATCCAAGAGAGTACAACTATGTCAAGGATGGTGAGATTATAGGTGATTCATTCAAATGGGTAACAACTCGATCTTCTCTTAGAAATATTTGTAATTATGTTGCATTTATTTCATGCATAGAGCCTAAGAATATTAAAGAAGCATTAAAAGATGAACATTGGATTATGGCTATGCAAGAAGAATTAAATCAATTTGAGAGAAGTAAAGTATGGACATTAGTTGAAAGGCCTAGTAATAAATCTACTGTAGGTACTAGATGGGTATTTAGGAATAAGCTTGATGAGAATGGTAATATAGTGAGAAACAATACTAGACTTGTTGCTCAAGGGTATACTCAAGAAGATGGCATAAACTATGATGAAACATACGCTCCCGTAGCTAGGATGGAAGCAATTAGAATGTTATTAGCATTTGCATGTTTTCATGAATTTAAACTATATCAAATGGATGTTAAAAGTGCATTTTTAAATGGTTTTATAAAAGAAGAAGTGTATGTGGAACAACCTTCAGGTTTTGAAGATTCAAAATTTCTGGATCATGTTCTTAAATTGACAAAAGCACTTTATGGTTTAAAACAAGCTCTTAGAGCTTGGTATGAAAGATTGTCAAATTTTTTAATTGAAAAAGGTTTTTCAAAAGGGAAGGTTGACACTACATTGTTTTTAAAGCATAAAGGTAAAGATTTATTAGTAGTTCAAATTTATATTGATGATATAATGTTTGGTTCTACTAATGATGTTCTTTTCCAAGAATTTTCTAAGCTAATGCAAAGCGAATTCGAAATGAGCATGATGGGGGAGCTCTTATTTTTCTTGGGACTCCAAATCAAGCAAAGAAAAGATGGCATCTTCATCAATCAAGCTAAGTACGTCAAAGATATGCTCAAGAAGTTTGGACTGGAAAATGGGAAACCTCATGACACTTCAATGAGCTCTTCTACAAAGCTTGACTTGGATGAAAGAGGTAAATGTGTAGATGTTAAATTATATAGGTCAATGATTGGATCTATACTTTATCTAACTGCAAGTAGACCAGACATTATGTTTAGTGTTTGCTTATGTGCTAGATTTCAATCATGCCCTAAGGAATCACATTTACTAGCTGTTAAGAGAATCTTTAGATACTTTAAGGACACTCCTAGTTTAGGACTTTGGTATCCTAGAGACTCTAGCTTTAGCTTGCATGCCTTTTTTGATGCGGATTATGGAGGATGCAAATTAGATAGGAAAAGCACCTCCGGTACTTGTCAATTCCTTGGAAATATGTTGATTTCTTGGTTTTCAAAGAAACAAAATTGTGTTGCATTATCTACCACTGAAGTCGAATACATTTCAACAGGTAGTTGTTGTGCACAAGTTTCATGGATAAAACAACAACTTTTTTATTATTGAATTGAAGTAGGTACCATTCCTATCAAGTGTGACAATACTAGTGCTATTTGTCTCACTAAAAATCCCATCAAACACTCTAGAACTAAGCACATTGAAATAAACCATCACTTCATTAAAGACCATGTCGCTAAGGAAGATGTAGTTCTAGAATTTGTTGATACTTTGCACTAATTAGCGGATATCTTTACAAAACATTTAGACAAGTAAAGATTTTGGACACTTAGGAGAGAATTAGGTCTGACCAATCTATCTTCACTTAGTGTTTAAAATAATTTTAGCACTTTTAAGACTAAATGAAAAACGCTTAGAATAGTAATTTTTGATTGCATTTATTGCTATTAGTTAGGGGGAGTTTATAATTCTTGATGAAAATTAACTTTATGTTCAAATATGGTTTAAAGATTAATTTGATTGTTTGAACATGATTAATTTTCAATATATGAGTTGCCAATACCACTAGAGAAAGTTAATTTAGCATTTTGTGTGTTTAAAATCGGATTTTAGCATTTTGGTGCAGAGGGAATCGATACCCTCATGAGGGAACCAATTCCCCCTTTGAAGGGGAACCGATTCCTCCCCTAGGGGAATCGATACCCCCCTGGGGTTCTGGTTTTATCGGGCAGAACCCTTGTTTTTGCCTCAAATCCTCTCTTCTCTTCACGCCGTTTCTCCCATCTACTCTCTCAAATCTCCACTTTGCCTCAAAACAACATTTTTAATTGGAATTCTCTTCAAATATCATCTTCTAAACCTGCTAGCATCATTAAAATCATGCAAACAACATCAAAATCCACTCAATCTCATCTTTCAAGGTAAATATTTCTAAATTATCTATTTCATTGATTTTGAACATAGGACTAGTTTTAATTAGTTCTAGATAGAAATAGTGATCGGGCATTGATTGTTTAGTGATTAGAAACTTGATTTTACAACTAATTTCATCAAAAACACAAGAATTTTCCAAAATTCTTTGAAATTTTCGAAATATATAAAAAAAATTTGTTTTTCAAATTATTGTGTTTTGATTGAATTATGTTGTTGTTATGAAAACTATACATATACTGATTTTCAAAACCTTATTTTTCAATAGTTTTCAAAAACTTTGCCCATTAGGATTGGTTTAGAGAACTTTGAAATATTGAGAACTCAATTGAGTTTTGGGATTAATTAAATTGCATACTTGTGTTTTCTAAATTGCAGGTTATCTATTCTATTCCGATTTCCTAAACAATGTCCAATCCTAAACGTGCTAGGTCATCATCTAGTCGCTCAAACCGTCAACCAAATCCACCTCCAAATCCTCCTCCTATTCCTAAAATTCCAATTCCTAATCCTAATCCCATTGATCCTAATATGACTATCCAAAACTCGTGCTTCAATCATCCTGGTCCTAGAAATCATCGTTTTTGGTATTATCAATATTTTGACTCTTACAAAATTATAGAAGAACGTATCCCTTATTGTCAAGCTATGATAGATATCAATTTTAGATAAATTCCTCTTTTACAAGAGTGAAAATTTGATAAACTTTGTGACCTTGAACCTATAGTTTACCATCAACCTGTTCGCATATTCTATTCTAATGTCATGTGTGTTAAAAACCGAGCTCAAACCAAAACCATAGCAGTTCGTTCCTATCTCCTAGGACAATTCATCCATCTTGACTCGGCTTACATAGCTAATGAATTAGAATTAGATAATTATGGTATATCAAATGAAAAACAACTTTTCGGTTCTCGGTATAAAAGAAGGGATATTGCGAGTGTCTTAGATCTTCATGATCATTTTCTTCATCTAATGATTTCTTGGTGGTTTCGACCATCCGAAGGTCGTTACTCTACTCTTCGTGCTTTAGATCTTTGGTGGTTACATTGTTTCCAAAAAATTATTAAAATAAATCTTCCTGAGATTATTTTTGCGGAAATCGTTGAAACCGTAAACTTAGTGCCAAATAAGAAACTTTGTTCCTCTCTAGTTTATGGTTGCATTCTAAGTAATCTATTTTCTAAAGCCGGGCTTAGAGTAGGTCTAGATGTCGTATTTCCTCTCAAGAAATAAATTAATCTTCTTTCCTTAACGAGAGCGGGATGGATAAAGAATAAGGACACCGGTGAATGGGTTCGATCTTCTGAAAATACTCCGGGAGCTAGCTCTTCTCAAGCTCCTCCAGCAGATGATGACGATCCCGAGCTTGAACAATTAATGCGAGATATCGATGAAGTCGAAGATGATCCTGAGCAGCCTGAGGAGCAAGCACAACAAACTAATCAAATGCCTCCATATTTTCAATATTTTATGGAGACATTCGATTTCTGATATGCTACCATAGATTCGCGCTTTTCTTCTATAGAGTCCCATTTATCCATAATGGGAGCTCAACAATTGGAAATTCTTCAGGAGATGTGTGCAAACAATGAAGCAACCAACGCTCGTATTAATGAACTCACTCATGAGATGGCCGCTATGCGAGCTCATTTTCCTCCTCCCGATCCTCCTACGGATGCTTGATTCTGTGTTTTGCTTTAGTACTTTGAACTTAAAGCTTATTGTTTAAACATTTTGAATGTTTTTGGATTGTTTTCCTTTTGTTGTTGGATATTTGAACTTATTTGATGGATTATGGATGTTTGAACTTATATATTTGGTGTGGTTAAATTTCTTCATTCTTGCATCATTTACATCATGTTAGATATATGACCAATTTTGCCATGTCACATTGTTTATGAATATTGATTATGAAACTAATGGCTAAGGTTTCTCTTTGATTGTGATCTTAGTAGCTTAAACTATATATATAATCAATTGGCTAAATGTTTTTAAATCCTTGTTTAAAATCTTTTCCGAATCTTTTTGATTTAACAAAAAGGGGGAGAAATGTTAAAAGCGTTTTAAAGAGGAGTAGAGTTAAGAGGAGTAGTGTTAAAGTAAGGGGGAGTAATATTTTCAAAATCAAAATTCTTTTTGAAATTAGAAAATCTTAAAATGTTTTGTTATATCAAAAAGGGGGAGATTGTTGAAAACATTTTGATGTTTCGATATAACAAATTAAATTAAAAGAATTTTAATTTTGAAAATAATTTTTCTAAGCATATTCGATATATTAAATCGAATATCAAAATATTACTCAAAGTATTTCAAAGTTCATTTTAAATCCTTACTCAAGTGTAAAATTAAGTTTTAATTTTAAAATAATTTCAAAACGATTTTACAAAATATTTCGAACCATTTCAAAGCCAAAAATTCCAGATTGCTCAGAGGGAACCGATTCCCCCCAAGGGGGTACCGATTCCCCCTGAATGGTTTGGCTCCGAGAATTCCAGTATGCTCGGAGGGAACCGATTCCCCCCAGGGGGTACCGATTCCCCCCCACTGTTCAACAGTCGAAATATTTGAATTTTACACTTAGGGAACCGATTCCCCATTAGGGGTACCGATTCCCCCCACGCTCCAAGCAGAAATATTAATTGTTTTCACACTTAAACAGCTCTAAAAACTTCATTAATGATCCCCAACGTTCATAAGTGATTTAAGGTGTATTTAAGCAAGCTTAGAAGCCATTGATCAATAACAAGAAACATCAAGCAACTAGAATCAAGAGAGAATCAAAGAGAAAGCATCAAACCTCAAGTTTGAGCATTTCAAGCCTATTTTTCATTCAATATTCATTTTGCTTTCAAGAACACTTATTGTGCTCAATTGTATTCATTCTTGAGTGTTCTTTTCTTTGTTCTAGAATTGTGCAAACAATCTACATTGTGAGGATTTTCTTGTAAGTTTGCAAATTTGTATTGTTCTCTTTGGGAGAGAGTTTTCTCAAGAATTTGGGGTATAATTCTTGAGGGTTTATAAGGTTACTCTTTTTCCTCAAAAGAAAGACAAATTAGTGAATTTGTGGAAAATCCTTAGTGTGGATAGCTAAGGTAGTGGACGTAGACTTTGGTTGAGAAAGTCGAACCACTCTAAATCGATGTGCAAATTTCTTTCAATTTTCTGCAAAAGCTTCCATCAAAATTTTAATTGCCAATTCACCCCCCTCTTGGCCATTTTCGTCAATCGATTAACTCAACACAGAGCCTCACCATTAGTGACTCCAGTGAATTCTATATCAAACCGATGATATCATTTTTGAACTGTGTGACCAAACTTACCACACAATTGGCACTGAGGTCGATTTGAGCCATTAAATCTTCCTCGACCTCGCCCACGATAACCATTACCTTGTTGCCCTCTTATCTGAGAAGACTGTTTCTCAGACATCTCTTCATTAGTAGAAACCTTAACTGGCACATCACCAGCACGAGTATCACTTGAACGAACCACCATATTGGCTGAAATACCATCACTAAGAAAAACCTTTTATCGAGCTTCACAATCAAGAATCATCTCAGTAAGTGCATCTAATGATAAAGTATCACGATATCCAATAGCAATAATGGATTCAAACTCCATGGATAATCCAGCAAGCACAACACTCACCTGCTCCTACTCAGTAACCACACATCCAACTGCATTTAACATATCACAAATAGATTTTACCTTTTCTAAATACTCACTTACAAATAATCCAACTTTTCGTTGAGAGTGCAAATTATATCTAAGTGCAAAAATCTTAGCACTAGACCTAGCTCCAAACAATCGTGCTATTGCATTCCAAATAGTAAGGGAATACATTAGCCTTGTAAGGTGAGGTAAAACATCCACACTAATCGTTGTCTATAACCAAGACGCTAGCAACTTATCTTGCTGTCTATACACAACAAAAGCTGAATTCTCCTCAACTTGACCAGACTCATTTGTAATCCACTCACTCAGAACAACACTATCAGGATTAATGTATTTCATTAAACCATAACCATCAAGAATAATAGCTACTTGATGCTTCCAAAGTAAATATGTATTTTCCACTAGTTTGATTGTGTCATTTTTGGGAATATGCTGAACACAGGAGAGATTATAAGGAAAACCGAGGAATTCTCATGGGAATTCACTGGAGAGACTACATGTGGATCAGCCATGACTGTCACCACAACAAAAACAAGCCAGAAGTAACACACCTGATCTGATGCATCATTTGCAAGCACTTAATCAAAACAGCATCAAAGAATTACACAGCGAAGATCAAACCTCCAGGAAATGGCGACTGATACCATGTTAAGATAAAGTCTTAAATATCATGTAATACGATCATAACAAAAGAAAGAGGAGAAGAAAACTTCATAATCATTTTTATTGTAAATCAAAAGCTGCATTTTACTCTAAACAAGAGGGATTTATATACAAAGCTGAATAACAACTCTAACTGCCTCTTTTACCAACTTAGCATGCAACGTAAACAATCCACGTAAGCAAACTTATAACAAACTCTTAACAGCTGTTTAACAAACTCATGCACATCAAGTAACATAGCAATGCAGCAGGTAACGTATCAATGCACTTCATACTTCAACATTCACCCTACTTGATAGCTCTTGAAAGTTCATAACCAACATATCAAAATCTCCATTCATCAACAAGAGCTACCTGTTTTCTGAGTTTATTCATGCTACGGGGTTGCTCGAGTTGGGCTTCAGCGGCTCCCCATTCACCTGGTCGCATGGGAACCTCCAAAAAAGATTGGATTGTTGTCTTGCAAACTTGAAATGGCTCTCTAAATATCCTGCCACCCAGATTTTTCATTTGGACCAAATTGGTTCCGACCATCGACCTCCTTGCCTGCCTAACTCTAAGCTAAAAGGAAACTAATCCCTGTCCATTTCGTTTTATTGCAGCTGGGCACGAACACCCCCAGTTAGATTTTTGAATTCTTCACGGTCAGAGTACAAAGCCTCCAGCGAGAATGTTTCTGGTTTCCAAGCAGCAGCTAAGGATTGGAATATGGAAATCTTCGGGCATATTAGCAAAAGGAAAAAATGTATCTTAGCTCGCCTTAGAGGGATTGAAAAGTGTACCTTGAACGGATTAAGGAATCCTTGCAAGCGGAATACCTGACGGTTCTGGATCAGGAAGAGAGTCTCTGGCGTCAAAAAGCTTGCGCACAGTGGGCTCTTATTGGGGATAGAACACTGAGTATTTTCATGCTTCGACGCTAGCACGGAGAAAGGCCAATCGTGTCTCCACGCTTAAAAGATCATATGGTATACTGATAAAGAGGAATTGGTGTCCATGGTTTGTGAGTATTATAAGGAGCTGTTCAAATCGTCGGGATCATCGGGTCGGGGCCTTGCTTTGCGAGGTCGTTTCAAACCGCTTTTTCCCATTACTTCCAAGGCTTTATGCACCCAAGTAATGATGGAAGAAGTGAAGGGTGTCGTTTTAACATGGGCAGCTTAAAAGCTCCTATGATTGATGGGTTACAAGTAGGCTTATCAGAAGAACTAGCGTGTTCTGGGGAATTCAGTTTTTCAGTGCGTTCAACAGGCGTTTCGAGTCGGAATGATTCCTCCTGACCTGAACAAGATGTTACTGGTGTTGTTACCCAAAGTTAATAATTTGGAGTAGGTTAGTCAGTTCCGGCCTATTAGCCTCTGTAATGTCATTTATAGAACGATTACCAAAGTTATCGTCAACCGCCTTAAGCCTTATTTGCCTGATTGGGTGTCGGATAATCAAACCAACTTTGTCTTGAGGAGATCCATCACAGATAATATCGTTATTACTCAGGATGCTATTCACACCATGAGGAGGAAGTCGGGCAAGAAAGGTTTGATGGTAATCAAGATAGACTTAGAGAAGGCATATGATCGATTTGAGTGGGACTTCATTGCAGATACTCTTTTGGATATTGGTTTACCTATTCAGTTGCATAATCTAATCATGCAGAGTGTGTCTTCGGTAAATACACAAATATTATGGAATAGAGCGCAGAGTGATTTTTCACCCCTTCCAGGGGCATTCGTCAGGGGACTCTTTGTCCTCATACTTATTCGTACTTTGCATGGAGTGACTAGCACAGCTTATCCAGGAAGTTATTGATATGTTTCTATTTGCCGAAGCTTCCTTAAAACAGTGTAAGGTGATTCGGCTGGTATTCGATCATCTTTGTGAGGTGTCTGGACATAAGGTGAGCATTGCAAAAACTACCATTTATCTTTTCGAAGAATATTCCTAGCAATGTACGCCGCCAGATTAGTAGCCATTTTGGATTCCATGAGGTTCATAATTTAGGGAAGTACTTAGGTGTCCCTCTGTTGCATTATGGTGTGACCTCTACAGAGTACGAGTACTTGACACAAATGGTTAAGAAGAAGTTGTCTGGGTGAGCAGCCAAGCATTTATCTTTAGTTGGCCGTATAACATTGGCAAAAGTTGTTTTAGTTGCATTGTCGATATATACTACGCAAACAACGGTTTTGCGCAAGAAAACGTGTTTGAAATTGGAAAGCCTGATTAATCATTTTGTTTGATGTGCTGGAAAGACGTGTCGACCGCTGGAACAAGGAGGTCTCGGCTTTCGAAACTTGTCAACTGTTAATGAAGCCTTTTTTTTATGAAGATGGCTTTTAATCTTATCCGGAATAAAGATGCGCTGTGGGTTCTGTTTTTCGGGCAACGTATAAATGCCGAACTCTGATGCCTGATAAGATTTCCACCCGTAATTGCTCAATTATGGAAGGGTATTTGTGCGGTTTGGCAAGATGTATGCGACAATGTGGTTCATTGTGTTGGAAGTGGTACAAACATTGAGTTTTGCCAAGATCGATGGATAGCTGGTCTGGACCCTCTGATATCATACGTACCTACAAGGCTGCTTCAGAACGTGGGTGATGCCATGGTAGCCAGCATGGGAGATGGGACTAACAATTGGCGATGGGATTGTTTTGAGCATCTATTACTTATGCCGGTGTTACTACACATCGCAGCCACTAGAGAACCGATAGCGATGCGGATGGAGGATACAGTTGGATGGAAAGCTCGTCCGGACTCCAATTCTTGATAAAATTATCATACTCTATTCGAAATCCATCAATTAACCACTCCTACGGGTGGTGTGGTCGAGTTACTGCAGCACGATGTGGATGGTTCGGTTAATAGCTAGGTATTCATTATTTTTTAGCTTCTCCGGTTCAGTTTTTGATGTTTTAGTACTCTGTGTACTATTTTCCTCCATGTAAGAGTTGGAGATTTTTAACAAGACACATACGATACTTTTTGCGTATGGTTCGCTTTACTAATCGTGCATTCTTCACCCCAAAAAAATCCTTCCTAAAGTAAACTTCTTTAATCAATTATATATTCTTGATAATTATTAAAATTAACTATTTAATCTTATTTTTTATTAAATAAGACATTATATATATATATATTCCTATTACCATTAAAGTCTGTAGGAAAGTAACTTATCTGATTGATTGTTTTTATTAGATTAACTGTTTTTTTAATTTTTTATATTTACATTGGTTTAGATAAAATACAATATTATTAATAAAAATTTAAATTAATCTATCTTCATTACTATTTTATTGACATATATATTTTAAATTAATTAGTTATTTATTGTTATTGATTTTAAATATCTATTTTTGTATTTGCATTTTTATGAAGGTATATTTACATTAGTGTATATAAATAAGTTGCTAATAAAACTTAAATTATTCGTTTACTATTACCTTTTATTTATAATTATATACGATGTATATCCTTACAACCAATGATCAATTACTATATAATAGTTTTATTACAATAAAATACTAATTATTAACTTATTGATTTGTGTTACGGTCAACCATGAAATTCTTACTAATATAAATTATTAAAGAATTATTTCTTATCAAATTAACTATAGACAAATGTTTTATATTTACATTAATGTATAAAATAAGTTCAACAATAACAAAATAAAATAAATATATCATTTTTTTCAAAGAAATATTCATTATTTTAAACTTTACATATGACATTTTTTAATATATTATTATTTTTAATTCAATAAAACAAAATTAAATATGTTAATTGTTTTAAAAATAAACATTTGTCTTTAAATGAATTCACAATAAATTTAACCAATTAATACACATTTCCTATACCAAATATATACAACTTTAGAAAAAACAAAAACATATACAACTTTATAACACAATATAATATTATGCTTCTTAGAATTAGCAGTAAGCACAAAATCTCATGCAACATTATACCACATACAAATGCTTACATACATCCACTTTATACTAGACATAGTTAAAATATATATGGCATGATATTAAAATTAGTTCCCAATATTTATCAAAATGGTCATTTTAACCTATATTCTTTTTGTCTTTAAGCATTTGAGCCATCAATGTTTCATTTTAGGGAAATAGGCTCTTAAAATTTGACTATTCAATCACTTTGGTCACTATTCTTTTTTTTTGGAGTATTTTAGCCCTCAGCGTTTCATTTTAGGATAGAAAATGCCATATTTCAAAGCATTAATCGTTTGTTAACTAATGGTTTATATCTATAGAGTAAACTTTTTGCTCTAAAATGAAACGTTGGAGCCAAAATGCTCCAAAAATAGGAGCCAAAATGGTCAATTTGATAAACATTAGGAGCTAATTTTGATATTATGCCAAAATATATTTACATACGTATAAAGAATATATCACATTAATGACAAAATAAAGTCATTGTACAAAAAATTAATAATTATAAGTTTACTAAATAAAATATTTACATATTGATATAGAAGCTTAACTGAGGTGGATATCCACAATTGCACAATAATATTTAGGGTAAACTACAAGAAATATCACTGAATTTTGTCTATTGACTCGTTTATACCACTAAACTTTTAATTTTATCAATTATAACACTGAATTTAGTTTTACATTCAATTATGTCACTTCGTCGTTAAGTCACTAGGGGGACGATGACATGGCTAATGGTTTCTGATGTGGCATGCCAAACCAAAACGACATTGTTTTGATATGGTTGTCCTTATGCCTAAAACGATGTCGTTTTAGACATTAAACTTTAGAGGTGTATCGATTATGCCACTGAACTTTTAAACAATTTTCTTTTTTACCACTACATTTTTCGACCACCATCAATAACCAATCGCCATCCGTTATAGATCATCTTTTGCAGAAAACTCGGTACCAAAATATTCGCATTTGACTCCTTATTCTTCTCATCTGATTAGTTTCCCATGAAACCCACTCAAAATTGACGAAATTAAACATAAAAATCTATCATTTTTTATGTTTGGGGACTTTATTAAATTTATGGGATTCGACGTGTTTGTTAAAAATTTTGAATGGTGAAATGCATTATTTCGAGAAGATGACCAACATACTTCAAAACTAGCTTCATCGATTAAAAGAGATCAAAGTATTAATACGTTGAACTTTTAAATGGGTTTTCGTTGATTTTGAGTGAGTTTCATGGAAAACCAATCCTAGGAGAAGAAAGAGGAGTGAAATACGAACCTTCTGCTACTGATCTTGCTACAACATATGACTGATGAACGGTGGTGGCCAGAAAGTGTAGTGGTAAAAAAGAAAATAGTTTAAAAGTTTAGTGGAAAAATTGATACACCTCAAAAGTTCAGTGTCTAATACGATGTCATTTTAAGCATCAGAATAGCTGCACAAAAAGACATTGTTTTGGTGTGACATGCCATGTAAGCAACCATTAGCCATATCATTGTCCCGTTAGTGACTTAACGGTGGAGTGGCGTAATTGAATGTAAAATTAAAGTTTAGTGCTATAATTGACAAAATTGAAAGTTCATGGTATGAACAAGTGAACGGATAAAGTTCAGTTATATATGACGTAATTTACCTTAATATTTATACCATACCTGCCATGCTCAATTCTTTCTTGCCCATTTCTTTCATTTTTCTGCTTATGTTATTCTCAATCTTTGTTTCTTCTTCGAAATCAGATTTAAAGATTATTTTTAAACGTCCAAATTTATGTATTTAAAGCAAATGATTGATCAACCCTTGTCCAACGTGGTCTAATAGTGACACCTTAGCACCCTAAACATGCCAAATCATCTTGCTCTATCAGGAGTAGTGTCGCTTAATAGACGAGTGATTGTTTTGATACAAATCAATATTATTAGTGACTTTTGTGTAACTTTTTAAACCTAAATGGTGAAAAAAAAACTTTATCAAATTTTAGTGACTATTGGAGTCTTTACCCTTTAAACTCCTTTGGCTTTGATCAAACGGACAATCTTCACTTCATGGAGATGAATTTTTACAGTACAGTGTCTCGTCAAGGTCAGCCCCACTTGAACACTATCTCTTATCTCTATTTCTCTGACCTTTTTCCTTTGATTTTGTTCAATTACCTAATTGGCTTTGGACCCCATGTTTTTAATTGCATTGTCCTTCAACAACTAGTCAAAGTAGCTGCACATTTCAGCGGTTTCATCCTAGGTTTTGTTTTTGTTTGTTGTTTTTAATTGAAATTTGATGTCTTTTACGGACCCATTTCAACTTTTCTTCATAAAGATGCTTCCTTGCTTAATGGGGTGACTATTTTACCATTAGAATACTAATCTTAATGACAAAATATGATTTCCTTAGTTTAATTAATGAATTTTGATCTGATTAGCTAGAGCAAGTTGCAGTCTTTGCATGCTTATAGTATTGTAAGATTGTTTATGGTTAACTAATTCTATAAAATAAAGAATTCCAAATAATTTATTCGCCCACTTGCTCTGTGTGCCTTGGTGCTGTTTTGCTGCAAGTATAACTGCAATTGAAAGTGTTACAAGGTTAATATTTTTGTAGGGTGTTTAAAATTATGCTCAAAGAGGAAGAAATAAACAAAACCCAGATAAGATAACCCATAATCTCTTTTAAGAAAAATTTCCATGAAACAAATTAAAATTGATCACCCAGTGTTCCTTTAATTGTTTCCTTATGCAACTTTATGGTTTTGTATGTTATTAGATTCATCCAGCTCAATAACTGATTACATTGATCTTATCTTACGAGTACTCTGGTGTGAGTGATGGATAAGGATATGTGTCCGAAATTTTTTCAAAGTTTCTCCATGTTTTTAGGGGTCCTTGGATGGTTGTATCTCTGTAAACATGTATGAATATGTGTCGGACATACGGCACTTAATGCAAAATGAAGATTCAAAGAAACATAGACATTTGCCTGTTGTTACATGCAGTTTCTAGTTGAACCAGGACATAGGAAGCACTTTTTTGATGATGGTGTTAAATACTCAACTCATATTGTGACAATATAGCTTGTGAAAGCTCCGATTTTGTGGCTGGAGTTACAATATTGTCATTGGTGTACAAATTGTCAACATGGACAAAGCAAACATGCGACGACAATTTGTCAAATTCGCATTTCTTTATGTGGGAGTAATGGACCCCCAATGTGTTCTGATACCAACTTAGGAAGCCAATGATTGTGTTTTCCACTTGAGCAAGAGTCTGTCACTTTCAAGTGCTAGATTAGTACGAGGAGTGCACTCTGTGCTGATAGATTTTCCAGCTCTATTGTGTAAGTTCTAGTCATTTTATATTGCATATTTTACATCAAAAGACTCCTTTGAAAGTTATGATATGTTATGACTTAAGATGGAGCTTAGAATTTGTTTTTGAAATAAACATTAAAAATTACAGATTCACACTGATTATAAGTAGGTCATGCAACTTAGGAAATTTAAATATGCTGCTTCTTAGGGGCTGTTTGATAAAATAAAATGATTAAACGTTGAATGATTCAATGGCCTGAATGATTCAAAGGCTTTTGTATGAATTGGCTCTGAACGTGAAATGTTGTTTGATAATGGTTCTGAAAGTACAATCTGAATTATGAATATTTTCATTTTTACCTTCATATTGATTTATTATATTATAAGATATGATTGTTTAATAAGACAACATGTGAAAAAAAATAAGTATTATGGTAAAATACCGGATGCTTAATGATTCAGAATGTACTTTAATGCTGAATCATTCAGCAGGGTTTTGCTGTTTCATTCAGCATAGTCTTCATTCAGAGGTGAAAATCAAACACGCGTTGAATGGTTTCATTCAACAGTAAACAAACGGCTCCTTAGATAAATTGAGTTCAGATGAGGATGATGGCATTAAGCATCTTATAAGTTTTTCTTTTTCATTCAGTAGTGCTAGTATTGCATAGCACCATGAATTACTGCGAATTATGTAATTTCTTTTAAAAAGCTGAATTTGAGAAAAATTCATGATATATCTTCATTGTTCTCATAGAGGCTTATACATACTAACCCCTTAAAATTGAAACGAAGGAAATTGGAATTTTGCATCAGAATAATAAAAGAAATAGTACTAACATCTAAGGTTATATATAATGTCATTCCTACTACCTAGATTAAAAAAAAAAAGAGCATCTTATTGGAGCCGACTGGTTCTTTTCAGGATGCAAAAGCCCTTTGATTGAGAAGATAATTGCTTCATGCTGGAATCCATTTAACTAGCCAGCCAAGCGGCCAAGACAAAGCTGCAATTCCGATACAAATTCCCCATTGCCCCCAGTTCAGCCTCTGAGTGTCAGCAAACCTCTTCAAGAATTCCACCATTACCACTTGAAGAATTATGGTTATGGCAATGATCCCAAGAAAGAGTCTGTTCTTGTGTAGTCCCTGGAAGATATTTTTCTTTTCTAGTTTTCTGGCATTGAACTCATTGAACACTTGACAGAGGACAAATGTGTTGAAAATAAGTGAGTTCTTGACCTTTTCATCCACACCAAAGATAGATTTTCCCCTGAACTGAAAGGTTAGTAGAACTGCTACCTGATACAAGGCCTGAGCAATGAGGTTCCTCCACATGATGTTTGATATAAGGGGCTTGGTTCGACCCACAGGTGGCTTTGTCATGAGATCGTTGGTAGGTCGCTCAGTGGCCAAAGCTAAAGCACCAAAGGTATCCATTATCAAGTTCACCCACAATAGCTGGACTGCAGTCAGTGGGACTTCACCAGAAGTTGTTGCAGCAATGAAGTTGATGACTAGTGCTGCGATATTCACTGTGAGCTGAAACTGAATGAATTTCTGAATGTTGTTGAAGACACACCTACCCCACCTTAAAACTGTCACCACAGAGGTGAAGTTATCATCCAAGATGACTATATCTGAGCTTTCCTTGGCAACTTCAGTTCCTTGGATTCCCATGGAAAGTCCAATATCCGCTTCCTTTAAAGCTGGTGCATCATTGGTGCCGTCCCCAGTGACTGCCACAACATGACCATTCTGCTTTAGACACTGTACCATCAGAAGTTTGTCGAAAGGTGAGGATCTGGCCATTACACGGATTTCATTGATCTTTTCCATTCTCTCTTCTGGTGAGTAATTTCTGAACTGTACACCTTCTATCACAGCCTCATTCAGATCTTCATCAGGTTGCAAAATGCCACATTCAATTGCTATAGCTTTAGCTGTGAAGACATTGTCTCCAGTTATCATCTTGATTTTCACTCCAGCATTGATGCAAGCTTCTACAGCTATTCTGACACCAGAACGGCATGGATCTTTCAAACCTACCAGCCCTAACAAGGTGAGTCCACTTTCTTGCAAAACTCGCTCTGCATCTTCAGGACTTTCTGCATGTGCAAATGCTATGCACCTCAAGCTTTTGGCTGCCATATTTTCAATAATTTTCCCTAGCTCTATACTTTCTGCATCATCTATGGCTTTAACCGTTCCGCTTCTTTCATAATATTTAGAGCACATGGTCAAGATCATCTCAGCAGCTCCCTTCCAGTGTACTTGTGTAGCACTCTCACTCTTCCTCCTTATCAGAACCCCACTCCTCTTCTTCTCCGAATTGAAGGCCTCCACTTGGATGATTTCATAATTTTGCTTTTGGTCATTGAGGTTCATCCCCAAATCTGAGACAGCCCAAGAGAGTATTGCTTTCTCAGTTGGACTACCGGAAATCTCAGGAAGTGATCGAGTGTTTGGCTTATAAACAGTACCAGTTGTGTTTAGAGCAACCGCTTGTTGCAGTAACTCATGAACATCAGGTGCCATTTCTGAGGAAATACTGTCTACAATTTCTTTTCCTAGCCAAAACTCTGTAACCTTCATTTCATTTAAAGTAAGGGTACCTGTCTTATCCGTGCATATCGTTGTGGCTGAACCCATCGTCTCGCAAGCAGAAAGTTTCCTAACCATTGCATGATCAGCCATCATTTGCTTCATAGAATAGGCCAAAGTTAGGGTTACTGCCAAAGGTAGACCTTCTGGAATTGCTACGACCACAATGGTAATTGCTGCTGAAAAAATCTCCACGATGGAGTTCATCATGCTGTCAAGCTTTGTCTTGCCTTGAATATATTCCTTTTTTTCCCTTATCGTCTTTTGTGTTTCCAGTGAAGTAACGAATAAGCAGCACTGCAAGAACAAGTACAGCCACTGCCAATCCAATCTTCCCGATTGTAGAAGTCAGCTTGTTGAGGCGAGTCTGTAATGGAGTTTCTTCGTCTAACTCACGACTTATGGAACTCATCATCTGCCCCCACGATGTATTCATGCCAACCGAAGTGACAACCATGAATCCAAAGCCATCCGTCACCTTCGTACCAGAAAGGACAAAAGGATTATTGCTGCCATTGATGTCAACGTGGTCGCTTTCACCGGTCATGCTAGATTCATCCACCTTCAAAGAGTGTCCATCCAAGAACAGTCCATCCGCCGGGATTTGATCACCGATTTTCAAGCATACAATATCACCCACAACCACTTCAAAGACCGATATAAATTGGCGGCGCCCATTTCTCACTACTTCCACTTTTATATCACTACTCTCCTTTGAAAGTTTCTCGAATTGTCGATTTTGCTTGAAGTTACTGACGGCTGATACAGCAACAACTAGGAAGACAGCAATGATAATACTCCCTCCATCGTACCATCCATCCGCTATGCCGTGCTGCTTAATGCCGAAGCCCAGAGAGAGTACAGCACAAACCAAGAGTATGATAATGGTGGTATCCTTGAATGCTTCGAAAACAAAGCTAAAAAAGCTTTTGTTAGGTGGTTTCGGATACCTGTTGGTGCCAAATACATCGATCCGATGTGCGAGATCAGCTTCATTGGCACTGATACCATTTTTTTCATCAGTTTCAAGACTTGCAGCAATATGTTTCACTCCACCAAGATTACTTAGGGTTTCAAGGTTCTTCTCTCTTACCACCTCAGTGAGGGTCTTCTGATCGACACAGAGAGAAGGCAAGCGATCATCACTCGAGTCCCCATCATGGATATTGACGGCAATGTAGGATAGACTACGCATGATCTGTTTCTTGTTGATAACCTTCATGTACAAAGAAACAAAAATCCTGGAAGAATATATGGTTGCGAAAACCGAACGCCACCTTCGTTGCTGGAGTTTCGCTATCGGAGTGTCTTCTGCATCAGACATGGCTGGTTCACTGGAGTTACGATGTCTCAACGACATGATAAAACGGCTGCGAATGAAGGGTCAAAACGATATAAAGAGAATCACGTTAGGGTACTGTAGAAGGAAGGAAAAGCAAAGAAGAAAAAGAAGTCTTGATGAAGTCAAAACACAGAATGAATGATGAAGGAAGATATTGCAAAATGCAAATATATATATATACATGCAAAGGTGTTGAATCTTTTCCTTTGATTTTCCTGGAAATTTCTGTGCACATTCACTTAAACTTTCTCCAATTAACTGCTCCGAAACAAATCAAATTTAGGTTAATCAGATAACGTGTAAATATCCATTTACCGTTTCAGATTACAGAAGAAAGTTCCTTGTAGTTTCATCTGATACTAAAGCAATTTACTTTTCCAAGGCATCTATGACCTGATTGGTGAGGGGGGAAAACATTGATTAGTGATTGACGGTTAAGAATGGAAAGAAAATCTTAAATTTTAGATAAGAAATTCTGTAAGCAAAGTGATAAAGAAGATACACGGAGTGAGGCTTTTTTCCAGGAAATTGATACCCTTTCTTTCGGTTTTTGCAGTGGTGAATCATGAGTTTGTGCTGTATTTTAATTATAAACAAAGAAAAGAATATCATTGTTTAGCTAAAGTTACAGATATATGTATGTATAGATTGTTTACGTAGAGAGAAAACTATATAAAAGAAATTTTCAAAGGTTTTTATTTAAATCAAATGTCAAGTACTGTAATTTGTACTATCCTTTTTCTTTTAAATAATATAGATGATTACAAGATAATATATGTTTAGAATCGATCTCAGCCATTGATAATATACACATATTCTGCAGACGCAGTTGTTTGAATTTGAGTTTTATAGGGAAAATAATATTCTATTTTATCACTAAAGTTATTCAATGAGTTCAAAAAATTTCAAATATCATTAAAGGGATAATCCCAAATCTTGAACATAATCTATAAAATAAACATATAAGATACTAAAAAATCATAAAAATAATTATATTAATATACTATCAGTGTATAATTCTATATACAAATAGTGAATAATAATTATTAATAAGTTTAATTATTTGAATTTATTTTAAGGATTTTTAATGAGATCTTAACATGCAATTTACTCTTAGTAACTAGTATGTATATAAATTTAAGTAAATTTTAGTATAACCAAGTGATCTTAGTGGTTAAGGGATTGTTATTATCTCTTAAGGTTATGAGTTCAAGTACTATGTATATAGGAATATGAACATTTATCGTCAAACGGTTGAGTCTTTTATTATATATTACTTTGCATTTATCTCACATTTATCAAAAACGAATATAAGTAAATTTTAGATATAATAATAAGGCATATTACACTTCGAATTGCATTAGTAAGAGTATAATTTAATAGATTAGTTTCAATAAACTATAAAACGAATAGTTCCAAAAATAACGTATAGAAATATAAATATAAAACAAATAATTCACATCTATGATGATATAATGGATACAAGATCAAATATGTCAATTTAAACAAATAAATGTAAAACTGAAGCTTCTTAGATTTATTATGTATTTATTTATTTATTTTAATACGTGATAATTATGTTTATAATATTTGAACTATCTAAACTCTTATGTAATGTATTGGCAGCAATATAAGTAGAAATAGACTAAGTAGATTTATATTTATTATATTTATAGTAATATAAATTTCGAAACGTTAATAATTCATATTGTTTATATATCTCGAGATATTTATACTGATATTCTTTTAATAGTGTCACTTTTTGTATCTTAATATTATATATATATATATATATATATTGATAAATTTTAAATCTGATCCTAATTTTACCTAGAGGAAAGGGAAAAATAGAATTATAAGAAAATGAACGATAATGCTCAGAGACAGAACCAAAGATTTATTGAAGGGGTTCATTTATTAAAGGGGGACAAATTTTTTTTTTATTTTTTAGAAATATAATTTTTAATTGAGGGGTCCGGTAAATTTTATTTTATTTATTTCTCTAAAATATAATTTTCTTCAATATTAATTAACATTAAAACAAAGTTAACTGGCTGAGATTAAGGCTCTTGTTGGTCCATGCTTAGTTCCGTCAATGAGAGTACTCCTAGTAAGTCTAGAATCCATAACTTAAGAGAATATGAGAGATCAAAGATGAACAACTTGATCAACCGACCATATGTTTTAATAATTTTTATTTATATTTAATCCATACATTATCGTATTTAATATAATCAAGATTTATAGCTATGAAAATTTACATTAGAAAATAAATGATATATGAGGAAAAGGAATAGTCAAGTCAATGGAATAATGTTATAAACAAAAAATCCAGAGGCAAAATAGACTTGAATTTCCACCGTTGACCTAAATATACCATCTTTGGTAACTTCTTTTTTTAGTTGGTACAACAATAATTCTCAAGGATTCCATAAAATTGTCCACTCATTTACGCGTAGTAGGAAGTACCCACCTTCTATTAGGAAAAATATATATAATAAAGGAATGTAAATAATAATATATAAATATTTTCCGTTCATTGAGGGTTTTAAGTTAGAGATTAGAGTTTAGACGTTATAAAGTTATGGTTATCAATTTAAGGTTTTAAGTTAGGGGTATGTTATAGAATGATGTAATTAAACGATTATGAAGATTAAATTGATACGAAAATATGATAGGAACGAAAATGATAAATTAAGTCTATTACAGATATAAAAATAACTTTTAAGTCAAATAAAAAATACTATGTTTACGTGTTGAGAATATAAAAATTAATCACACTAACTCTATGTTCACCTAGAGTGTTAAAATTTACCATGTAATAAGAGATTGGATGGAGAGGAGGGGAGTGTGAGATAGTTGTTTTTTATTTAAAAATATATTTTTCTCGTAAAATTGTATAAGTATGTTATTCCTTAAAGTTTTATATTCATTTTTTATTTAGAATTTTGCGTCCAACCCTAATTAAAATTTCATAAGTCTGTCCTTTAATAGTTTATAATTTCACTCTTGCTTAGTCTCCTTTCGGTCAATTAAAAGAAAAAAATTATTCCCACGATTATCTTGTGGAAAATAGACTGTTTCTTAACATTTGGGATAAAAACTTCCCATACAGTTAAATCATTGATACCCTTTATTCGATTTTATTTGATTTAGTTATGTTTTTATTTTAACTTTTTTAATATGATATTTGTATTTATCAAATCTTACATATTTTAGTTTTAAATTTCACTTTCAGAAACGTGGTTGTCAATATACCTTTTCGTACTACTAAGATTTAAACTCCTAAAAATAAGATAAAATTTTGCTAGGATTCAAACTCCTAAAAATATGATAGAGTTCTACTATGATTTAAACTCCTAAAGATAGGATCCACAAGCACTATAAATAGTCATTGTAACTCACTATTGTAACACACGATTTACAGACAGGAGTTACACAAAAGGAACGCCAGAAAAATACGAGCAAAGAAAAAGTGATTTCGAGGCTATTGTAAACGATTCGAAGTAATAAAGGTGAAAGCTTTTTTATCTTTCGTTTGTTTCTCTTTACTCTTCACTTGCATGAGTTGTTAATCGTGTTTTCTTTGGAGAACCCCAAAGACAAATGTTTTAGCCGATGACTCAGAGGGAGTTTTTTCAAAACTTTGATTTCAGATCTACGCTCCCTAGAGGCTATTTCACAAAAACAAATTATATTTTTGGAATAAGAGTACGAAAATCTATCAAAAAATGAAAACTTTTTTATTTTTGCCGGTTTTAATCTTCAATGTTCTTTGACATTTACCCACTTAATTTACATTCCTTTCATTTTAATCCCTTAATTAGTTTTTTTTATATATATACATATTTGCTAATTTTATTTTTAATTTATCACTTTTTTAATTTTTCTCTATTTATATACGTTATTACCAATATATATATATTTATTTTCTTTGCATTTTTATTATTACTATTATATTTATTATTATTTTTACTATTATATTTTCCTTTTATTCTACTTATTTATATTATATATGTATATTTTTTATTTTATTATTATTATATTTTTTACTTTCTCTTTCTTTTATTATTCTTGTATTATTACTTGTATTATTTTTATATTATTTATTTTGTTTTTATATATATATATATATATATATATATATATATATATATATATATATATATATGCGTATGTTCTTTTAAATATTTTAGTTTTTATATCTATTATTAATATCTATTTGATTTTTTATTTTAAGTGCTATATTTTATAATATTATACATATATTTTTCTATTAATTTTCTATATTTTTTATTATCATTATATTATATTTATTTTCTTTTTTTATTGATATTATTGTTGTTATATATACATTTTACTATTATATATATATATATATATATATATATATATATATATTCTAAACAAGTTAATTATATCTACCTACTTTGTCCCCACCTCTCATCATTTTTTTCTTCCCGTCAATTATACTTCACCAAACCTTACTTTCTTATCTTTCCTTTTCGGTGTGATTGTCTTTTTTAACTACTTATTATTATTATTATTAGTATTTGTTACTATATATATATATTGTAATTATATTTATTTGTTTTTTTTACCATTATATGTGTATATGTTCATTTCGTCATTTAATTTATTAATTTATATATATTTACTTTTTTATTTATTTTATATATATATATTATTCGTACTTTGTTATTATTATTTTGTTTATTTGTTTTATTTATTTTCTTTTTCTTTTTTATATATATTTTATTATTTGTTTTTTACTTACTATTTTATCTTTGCTTTCTTCATTTTATCATTTTACTTAATTTCTTTTCTTTTCTTTTCATTTTAATTTAATTAATTAATTAATTAATTTCTTACCATTTTATCTAACATGGCTTTTTTACTTTCTTAAGGATACATTTTCAATCAATCAAATATAAGTTTTGGATCGTTATTTTACCTTTCAATTTAAACTTTCAACTTTCTTAATTAAAGACAACTGGAAATTACATAGTACCGAAAGGGCGGTTCAAGGGTGCTAATCCTTCCTTGACCGTAACCGACTCCTGGATTCGACATATCACTGGTAAGACGCAGATCAAGTAAGAAATAAGGTATCCGATCAACCCACTTTTCGTAAAGTGAATGATCGGTGGCGACTCCCAATTCATTTTTCACGTCGAAGCCCAATTCCGGGGCACAACCGAAAGACGGTTGCGACAGCTTGGCGACTCCGCTGGGGAAACAAGTAATTGAGTCAGGCTAAGGTAATTTCTAGTTGTCTTTTTTAATGAAAAAGGTAAGTTTAAATTTTAAGGTAACATTTCGATCCTTATTACTTACCTTTGATTATATTTTTTTCCGAGTAAATAGTTGTACTAACCGTTTTCTCAATGATTTCAACCCTTAAAGTCTTTTTTCATCTAAGGCTCTAAACCCGATCTCAGAACCCGTTTTAAGTGGGGGTGAAAGCGACGCATTCGTGTGAATTTATTCACCGCATATGCCTAGCAAGTAGCCTTCGGGATTCATATACCTTATGTCTTCGTGTGAATTTATTCTCCGCATAGACATAAGAGAATGTGTCCTCTCGAGTTTAACTTAGTCTACACAAGCCTGTGATGGGTTTAGGACTAAGGGTCTGGCAAGCCCAAGGGGGCACCAACAAGGAGAACTCGGGTACCATTTTTTTTAGAACCTAAACCGAGAGATTTTGAAGAATTTGAGCCTACCCCAAAACCTCATTTCAAACCCTATGATGCCAGAATTATTTCATGCTTTACTTTCTGTTCAAAGCATGCGAACTAGACAAATATGCGGTTAGGATTTGTTTGAAATTAGCATGCGGGATAGAGATCATGTCCGAGTAGGAATACTAAGCATGTTCGGGTAGATATCATGTGGGGTAGGATTTTTCATTTTATTATTTTTATTTACCTCACTATTTTTTTTATTTTGTCCTCTTTTATTTTTTTTTCATCATTTGCATCATAACAAGATGCCATTGATCCCTAAAAAGATATTTGTTACACAAAATAATCTGATAAAGGTGTTGTAATACAAGAGATTAAAAACCCTGAGGTACGACTATGGTCCGAGAAGACTCAGAAGGAAAAGGGAGACAGTCTTCAAGGAAGCTATGTGTCAGAACTGGTTAGCTACGCCTCTATTAGCCTAAAGCAGAACGATGTGCAAGAGCTTCGGGACATCTGGGGCAGTTGGAAGAATGATTGGAAACAGAAGTTCAGTCAGCGATATGGTGACATTGCACTTTTACTTTATGTTAAGACCAATGAGCCCTTAATCAGAGCCTTGGTTCAATTTTGGAACCCGTGATACAGCTGCTTCACTTTTAATCAGGAGGACATGGTACCTACCATCAAAGAGTATACTATATTATTGCACTGTGAAAGCATTAAATTGGAGCAAGCCTACATCAAACACATTAAGAGTCAGCCTTTCAAGAACGGACTAGCTAAGATTGCAGGAGTTGATGAAAAGTGGGTGACTGACCGACTCTGAAACAAAGGTAACGAGCAAGGAATTGAGTGGA
This sequence comes from Hibiscus syriacus, assembly GCF_006381635.1. Classification (NCBI taxonomy): domain Eukaryota; kingdom Viridiplantae; phylum Streptophyta; class Magnoliopsida; order Malvales; family Malvaceae; genus Hibiscus; species Hibiscus syriacus. The sequence continues at coordinate 832,638 of NW_024061971.1, read as the reverse complement.
TCGACATAAGGAAATTAATGAAAGACCACCCTGATGAATGGAAGACTATAGATCCTTTTTCATTAGGTCTGTATGGCTTGATTATCTTTCCGAAGGTTTTGGGATGCATTGACGCAGCCGTGGTGGAACTATTTGAGAAACTTCCGAAATGAGTCAACCTAGCACCGACCATCTCAGCCGAGACCTTTCGGTCTCTCAACCATTGTCGAAGAGCTGGCAGAGGTAGATTCATTAGATATGTTCAGCTCCTTCAAGTCTGGATTCACAGCCACTTTTGGAAGACTAATGGGGTTGCCTACCGCCGATTTAGTACTACTTGTTCACTTTTGAGAGAGTTCATCACCATGAAATGGCACGAAGACGCTTTAAAAGAGAAGTGGATGAAAGTCTTCACTCATCTTCAAGACTGAGATATTACTTGGAGAGCCCCTTGGTTGTTCCTCAATGACATTCTTTTCCCATGTGGGGACTCTGACACTATGACCCTACTTGGACTTTGGGGTGCAGTTGGGTATGCTCCGTTGTTGGCACTTAGATAGTTTGGGGCACGTCAGTTTGTCCCAGCAACATGTGGATTATCTACATCGGAGTTTATCTATCACAATGACAGTTATAAGAAGATGATCAAAGAAGCAGCCGAGTCATGGAAGAAAGTATCTCGGATTGATGTCTAGAGGATTTAGTCCGAACATACCTTTGATTGTTTTTATGTCTCTTACAAGATAAAACACTTTTGTCCCAATAAAGATTATTTATAATAACAGACACGTTTTTGGATCAATGCCTCAAACATTTCATGCATTCTTGCATTTTGCATTTTTGCATCTTCATTTACATTTTTGAGCACTTTCATAAACATGAAATTTCTTCATGGATGATTCGATGAAGTGGATTTAACCACATGGAAGCAAGATTGTAACATTAAAGAGAAAACTGAAAACAATACAGTGGGAGCCTGATTAGCTGATTATAGGACAAAGCCTGCCAGGATGATCTAAGAAAAGAATCTCCATATCCTAAGGGCTATGATGTTAAAGTTGTTAGCTGTTACCACATAAGAAGCCCCAAACATTCCTGTGAAAACTGTAAGGCGCTTGCCGAAGAAGGGGGCATGGCATATACCATTTGCACTTAGAGGGTTGTTTTGTTTGAACACGTCTATGATATTTCATGTTTGCTTAATCTGTTAAACGATTGAATTTATGCTACTTTCTAAGGTGGAGCAATTGAACAAATTTTAATCTTTAGTTCTTCGAATATTAAATGAATTAAGGATTCTTTTAATTCTTCAAGAATTATAGATTTTTGACATATGACAAGATTAGACCTTTCTTATCCTATCTCAATCCCGAAATAAAAATACCTTTATCATTACTAAAAAGACCAAATTTTGACATTACCTCCCTTTGAAATCCTTAAAAATTGTTTTTATCTTTTGATACACCCATACCTTTGTTTGAGTCAAATAAAGTCACACCATTGTCTTTTTAGACTCAAAATTGACATTTTGATACCATTAAAACCCAAGGCATTGAGTTGTCCATTTGAACACGAGCATTCTTCTAAAGACACAGCTTGTGGCATATCGCGGGGAGCTTGAACATTGAGACATCTGGGGGAAAAAGGAAAGAATTCATTCGAAATAATTTTATTATGCATTAATTACACTGTTTCCATGTGAATAGGAATAATCCTGAAAATCTATCCCCTTGGGGATACCTCTTCTGTGAAGATTTACATGTATGAGATGATGAACGAATTTTTTTTCTTTCCTTCACAACAAGAGAAAAAAAATATATCCCTTGTGTCCCCTTTTGAGCCTATATTGTTTTTCTTCTGATTCAACCCTAACCAAGGATCACCCTCCACACTGGGGGGCAAGATGGAGCAAATATGCTCGCATGAGTGAATGCATTGATTCAGATGAGATATCGAAAGGTGAACCAAATGCTAAGTGCGAAGATTCAATCAGAACAAAAAGAAAAAAACAAAAAGGAAAAGAAGCAAAAAAAGAAGAAAACAAAAGAAAAAAGAAAGAACAAAAATCAAAAAGAAAAAGGGACAAAAAAGCACATGCAAAGATTCCCTGAAGACAAATGGCACATCAAGCTTCAAACTATGAGATTGATCAAGCACAAACATTCCCGAATCACTGAATCACTTCACTCAAAGATCATAGAGCATCAAGAGAGAGACATTTTGAGCAAGACATGATTGAAGGCATCAGAATGAATTGATCATTGGTTCAACACCCTGAAACACTTGTTTGGGCCTATTTATCATTTTCTTTCATAACCATGAACCCTGGCCTACATTACGTGCCTTAAAAGTCACTTCTAATCATACATGGATTTCTAAACAGAAGAGACTATCTTCAGATTTCATCCCGCCCATCAGGATTAATCTTTGTTTGCAAAAAACAATGTAATCAATATATGGTAGAGAAAAATAACAAAGGGGGTTCAAGACGTAAATCCTGAATAACGTCTTGAAACCAAAGGAGGGTTCGAGTTGAAAACCTGAAAAGGCAGCTCGAATATAAAAATTATGCAACTGAGGCGATCACACAAATTCCTTGATAAGGCATCGCACAATCCAAATGTGACTATGAAAGCTGGGAGTCGGAGAACACTTACAGTAGATGAGCATGCAAGCTACCCCATCAAACCTTTGAGCATCAAATGCCAAACCTTTGAGCATCAAATGCCAAACCTTTAACCAAACACAATAACCTGAGACCTTTTTATCCTTTCCTTACTTAATCATTTCCCAAAGATAACTTTGATTTTGGCACGTGTCAAATAGCTATAATTTATTGAAGGATTAACATTGTAATTAAACATTTGATATCCAATGAACTCTAGTTTTATGATTCGTCTCAATTGTAAAACCGTGAAAGAGACAATATTTTCAAAACTTTTGATTAAACATTCTTCGAAACTCTTTATTGATATTTTCAGAACTTTGAAAATAAAAGAGAAAGAAAAATATTTTTTTTCAAGCAAGACAGTCTCTCTAGAGTGGATCTTGGTAAATGACATGTGACTCTTAGACACAAAACTCATGCTCAGAATCAATGCTGAAGCAAGAAATGAGGAACATTTGGGGCATCTTTGAAGATTCAACATCAAATATTGGGGTATTTTTGGATATTGAGGCATCATTTGGGGATTTAACATCCTAATGCAAATTATCAGACCTTTTTCAGGAGATAAAATATAATCAATTCATGTTACATGCATCTTATGCATACATTTTAGAGCATCATATTTATCATTTTCCACATACATAATTTTTTTTGCAGCTTTTAGAGTCAAGTTTCGACTTCAAGACGAATGATACTCGATTCAAAAGCATCTTTAAAGATTCATGTTGAAAGTTTCTCTCGAAACAACACAATTTGCTCGAGAGTGGATTTCAACTTCACGACGAAGGATATCTAGCTCGAAGCTAAACTTCACAATAAAGGGGTCTCCACGGTTTCAACTTCACGGCGAAGGGAATTGTGTCCACCTGCAACATACAATAATTGGATTTCAACTTCACGATGAAGGATATTCAAGTCAAGGCTCAACTTCACAACGAAGAGGCCATCCGCGATTTTAACTCCACGACGGAGGATATCGTGCCACTCGAGACAACACAAGTTCAACTTCACAACGAAGGGACGACTGGTTGTCAACAAACAACTTCTCAATTTCAGAGCCAATTTCAACTTCACAATGAATGATATTGGACTCTAGACAACGCAAGTTCAACTTCACGACGAAGGGACCGCTGGTTGTCAATAAACAACTTCCCAATTTTAGAGCCAATTTCAACTTCGCAGCGAAGGATATTGGACTCCAGACAACACAAGTTCAACTTCACGACGAAGGGACCGCTGGTTGTCAACAAACAACTTCTCAATTTCAGAGCCAATTTCAACTTCACAACGAAGGATATTGGACTCCAGACAACGCAAGTTCAACTTCACGACGAAGGGACCGCTGGTTGTCAATAAAAAATTTCCCAATTACAGAGCCAATTTCAACTTCACATCGAAGGATATTGGACTCAAGACAACGCAAGTTCAACTTCACGACGAAGGGACCGCTGGTTGTCAATAAACAACTTCCCAATTTCAGAGCCAATTTCAACTTCACAGCGAAGGATATTGGACTCCAAACAACGCAAGTTCAGCTTCACGACAAAGGGATCGCTGGTTGTCAACAAACAACTTCTCAATTTCAGAGCCAATTTCAACTTCACAACGAAGGATATTGGACTCCAGACAACGCAAGTTCAACTTCATGACGAAGGGACCGCTGGTTGTCAATAAACAATTTCTCAATTTCAGAGACAATTTCAACTTCACAGCGTAGGATATTGGACTCAAGACAATGCAAGTTCAACTTCACGACGAAGGGACCGCTGGTTGTCAATAAACAACTTCCCAATTCCAGAGCCAATTTCAACTTCTCAGGGAAGGATCTTGGACCCAAGACAACACAAGCTCAACTTCGCGACGAAGGGGCGGCTGATTGTCAACAAAATTTCATTCAGAGTCAATTTCAACTTCACAGCGAATGATATTGGACTCGAGACAACACAAGTTCAACTTCACAACGAAGGGACGACTGGTTGTCAACAAACAATTTCCCGGTTCCAGAGCCAATTTCAACTTCACGACGGAGGATATTGGACTCAGAACAATGCTACTTACTTGGATTTCAACTTCACGACGAAGGATATCCAATTTCAGGCTCAACTTCACGACGAATGGGCCACCCGCGGTTTTAACTTCACGACGAAGGGAATCGTGCACACAAGCATCATCCATCATTAGATTGGATTTCAACTTCACGACAAAGGATATCCAACTCAAAGAAGGAGTATCTGTCAACAAAGACCTTCGAGTTCGACTACGCTCAGCTCCAAGGCACATCATTTACAGCATAACTCAAGGCTAGAAGGGTTATTTGCTATCAAAATTGTCGAGTTCGATTCCATTCAGCTCGATAACACATCAATCGCACTACTTTTCGGTTGCAGTCGAGGTTTTCAAGTCGAGAAGAGGACCTGGGTTAACCGTGCCTTAGCGACAAGCAACCATTTTCAAGCAAAAGCTGTTTGTCAATGAAGATTTCTGAGTTCGATTCCGATCCAAGGTCTTTAAACCGAGAAGAAGACCGAAGGGCAATGAGAAGCCACGTGCTGATTCAAATTCCGAACTACGACTTCAATTTCATGTCATTTCAATATGAACTCGGCTTCACGACGGAGGAGTCATCCGTAACTCAATTCGACAAGGAGTTATTGAAACATCAGAGTCAATTTTCAACTCCACCGAACGAAAAGTGTGTCTTTTAATCTTTGCCCTATCCCCGTTACACGACTATGGGCAAAGAGGGGCAGCTGTCAACACACCTTTTCGTACTACTAAGATTCAAACTCCTAAAAATATGATAGAGTTCTACTATGATTTAAACTCCTAAAGATAGGATCCACAAGCACTATAAATAGCCATTGTAACTCACTATTGTAACACACGATTTATAGACAGGAGTTACACAAAAGGAACGCCAGAAAAATACGAGCAAAGAAAAAGTGATTTCGAGGCTATTGTAAACGATTCGAAGTAATAAATGTGAAAGCTTTTTTAATCTTTCGTTTGTTTCTCTTTACTCTTCACTTGCATGCGTTGTTAATCGTGTTTTCTTTGGAGAACCCCAAAGACAAATGTTTTAGCCGATGACCCAGAGGGAGTTTTTTCAAAACTTTGATTTCAGATCTACGCTCCCTAGAGGCTATTTCGCAAAAACAAATTACATTTTTGGAATGAGAGTACGAAAATCTATCAGAAAAAGAAAACTTTTTAATTTTTGTCGGTTTTAATCTTCAATGTTCTTTGACATTTACCCACTTAATTTACATTTCTTTCATTTTAATCCCTTAATTAGTTATATATATATATATATACACATACTTGCTAATTTTATTTTTAATTTATCACTTTTTTAATTTTTCTCTATTTATATACGTTATTATCAATATATATATATTTATTTTCTTTGTATTTTTATTATTACTATTATATTTATTATTTTTTTTACTATTATATTTTCCTTTTATTCTACTTATTTATATTATATATGTATATTTTTTATATTATTATTATTATATTTTTTACTTTCTATTTCTTTTATTATTCTTGTATTATTACTTGTATTATTTTTATATTATTTATTTTTTATATATATATGCGTATGTTCTTTTTAAATATTTTAGTTTTTATACCTATTATTAATATATATTTGATTTTTTTTATTTTAAGTGCTATATTTTATAATATTATATATATATATATATATATATATTTATTAATTTTCTATATTTTTTATTATCATTATATTATATTTATTTTCTTTTATTTATTGATATTATTGTTGTTATATATACATTTTACTATATATATATATATATATATATATATATATATTCTAAACAAGTTAATTATATCTACCTACTTTATCCCCACCCCTCATCATTTTTTTCTTCCCGTCAATTATACTTCACCAAACCTTACTTTCTTTTCTTTCCTTTTCGGTGTGATTGTCTTTTTTAACTACTTATTATCATTATTAGTATTTGTTACTATATATATATATATTGTAATTATATTTATTTGGTTTTTTTTTACCATTATATGTGTATATGTTCATTTCGTCATTTAATTTATTAATTTATATATATTTACTTTTTTTATTTATTATATATATATATATATATATATATTATTCGTACTTTGTTATTATTATTTTATTTATTTTATTTATTTATTTTTTTCCTTTTTTATATATATTTTATTATTTGTTTTTTACTTACTATTTTATCTTTGCTTTCTTCATTTTATCATTTTACTTAATTTGTTTTCTTTTCTTTTCATTTTAATTTAATTAATTAATTAATTTCTTACCATTTTATTTAATATGGCTTTTTTACTTTCTTAATGGTACATTTTCAATCAATCAAATGTAAGTTTTGGATCGTTATTTTACCTTTCAATTTAAACTTTCAACTTTCTTAATTAAAGACAACTGGAAATTACATAGTACCGAAAGGGCGGTTCAAGGGTGCTAATCCTTCCTTGACCGTAACCGACTCCCGGATCCGACATATCACTGGTAAGACGCAGATTAGGTAAGAAATAAGGTATCCGATCAACCCACTTTTCGTAAAGTGAATGATTGGTGGCGACTCCCAATTCATTTTTCACGTCGAAACCCAATTCCGGAGCACAACCGAAAGACGGTTGCGACAGTGGTATTTGTGTTTTTCAGAATTAATTTAATACTTGTATTTTTATCAAACATTACACACTAAAATGATTTAAAATATGATATGGATTCTAAATCACAATTTATTATAATTTAAAGTAAATAATATAATTTATTTCTTTACTACCTCTCGGTATTTAATATGGATCGTTATGCATAATATTTCAAAAAAGTATAATATAAAATTTGTAATGTTCGATAAACATAAATATTAAATTAATTAAAAATAAATATCACATGTAAAAAGTGATAAATTTAGATATAAAATGTATAATTTTAATAAATATTAGGAGTAAATCGTCTACAAAATTTAAAACCCTCTATTAAAAAGGAGGGAAAATCATCTTTAAAATTTGATATATTTTGATACGGAAGAGAAAATCATCTTCAAAATTTATCATCCTCAGATAAAATTAAGTGAAACATCATCTTCACAATCTAGTATCATCGAGAAGAAAGAAGTAAATCATCTTTAGCAAATCCATTGATTATCTAAAAATCTGAATTTGACTAGACAATTGTTACTTTTTAGTCTTTGTCCTATTTTTGTTGCTCAAGCAATGAGCAAGAAGGGACAATTTTCAACACCAATTTTATTTGGGCCTACTCATTATATTCAAATTAAACCAATCTATTAAATCGCCCTAATCTTAATAGACTGAAAGATGAACTTAGTTCATCACGTCACATGTGGTCCCAAACAATAAAATACATCAATCTATTTTTTTAAGGTGAATCTTTACCTCTTTCTTATATGTAAATAAGAAATAAGTAATTATTTAAAAGTTATATTGAGATAAATATAACTTGTTGGCCTGAACCACAAATTACATAATGAACTGGATCCATATAATAATTTTCCAGACTCAATATTTTCAAACTCTACATTTTAACCCTATACAACTATTTTGTTGATCAAAGCTCATCTCCTACAAGGAGTCTTTTGTTGATCAAACCTTATCCTAATCAACCCTATCCTTAAATCACAACAAACCTATCCCTCAAATCTCATAAAAGTTGAATCTTACCTTTTACCACTGGTCAAATTCACACCTTATATAAAGTCTCCCACCAAACCCATCGATGGGCACAAAACACTAGAAGAAAATAATAATAATAATAATAATAATAATAATAATAAAACACTATGATGGGAAACATTAAACCCTAACTCTCAAAACATTCAAAAACCTAGAAGAATGAAGGCATATTAGGAAGGAACCAAAAAATCAAGAAAAACAAAAAGTTTGAAGTCTTACATTTAACGTTTCACAGTGATTACATTTAACTCTCAATTGGAAGTTATTTTTCTTTTTGAAACAACATAATTTCTTTAAGGTATATAGTTTTGGGCTTGATAGGGTACTTTAACATTTCCCAAACATAATTAATTTCTAAACTTGATTTTAATCTTGCTATTAGATGCACACTTGATTCACGAGTATTCAATCATATCTAACTAAAAATAAGTTATGATGATTCTGCTTTTGATGAGAATTTCTGGATCTAATACATCGAATCACCACAAATGATCTCGACAAATGTTTTGATTCTGCTTTTAAAGTATAACCATTATAAAAAAAATTGCAAATAGTTTTTTTTTAAAAGAATCATAATATCTTGTAAATATTTGATATTTTTATTTTAATTAGTTTTTGAATTTTTATTTTAAAAACATCAAATCTAAAAAAGTTATTAAAATCTAAAATATATTTTAAAAATTCAAATTATTTTTTAAAATATATTTTAAATTTTGAACTGTTTAGATACTTTCTGATTATGTCATGCGATAATTTCTAATATTATCTTATCATCTTTATAGATGAAAGGATCAAATGTGATAATAATAATAATAATAAATTAGATACTTAAAATTAAGAATGGGTATGAATTTTTAATTTATTAATCTTGGGTAAATACAAGGTAATTTATGTTCGAAGATAACTCTCAACCATTTGAATTTAAATTCTTATACTCTTTTCATTTATGGTGGTCAAAATCAAGACTTCAAGATATAACAAATATCCCTTTACCACCGAAATAGGTAAATTTCCTATTAAAAAAATGGATATAATTCAAGCACTTTCTTATAATAAATCTTATTATATATTCTATAACATATTTTTATATATTTAAAATAATAAAAATTTTGTCTAAAAATAATAAAAAGAAATTAAGTGGCAGAAAGAAGATAAAATCGGAAATTTATTTTAGTTTCCCCTAAAGAGTTTGATATGCCAGGAAATTCAAAGAGAAAAACTTGGTAAAGAGGAGATAAAATCGGAAATTTATTTTAGTGTTTTTCCTTTAAAGAGTTTGATATGCATCGGATTTGTAGAACTGAAATTTATAAAGAGAAATCACAAGCCAAAGATCTGCAAATAAGAGATAGAAACAGAGCCAAGAACCCTAGGAAAAAGCCAAGCAGTGAGAGCCTGAGAGGTAATACCCAAATGATTTAAATTTTATTTGATTTGATTTTAATAACATAATATTTTTATTTTATGATATGCCATGATGTCCCTCCTTTCTCTTATCAGTTTGTGGATTTTTGAACCAAACCTAATGGTGCACAAATGCTGCGTCACCGTTCCCTCGAACACATATCGAGTTACTATAGTGATGGACCTTATAACGCCTCAGACATCATTCCCACCGTCGCCTCCGACAACCCCTCCTCCAGGATGGGCAGCACCACCACCGCCACCAACACCGGATTGGGAAGCACCTCTGCCGCCACCGCCAGTGCCAGCTTGGGCAGCACCTCTACCTCCACAACCAACACCTTTTCCGGCGGCACCAGAATGGCCTCTTCTACCGCCGCCACCAGAATGGGGTGCACCTCCATACCGCCACTAAACAAGAGGTGTACCGTTGCTGCTAGTTGAAAATGAACATGGCCGCGCCCCGACCTAGTCATAGGTATTTTTCTAGCAGGCCGATGGTTTTATGGAACCATTAACTTTTTTTTTTAGTAACTAAAATTTGAATGTTCCACAACTGTTATCGTTCACTCATAACATATTTATTTATTTATTCCGATATTTAATTTAACTAATTATTTTATTTTTAAAGAGTTGTAAATATAAATGCAAATATGAACTGATATATTTTATATTTCAGAATTTAAATCAAATTTTATAATATGAATTATACTAAAAATTAAAATAAAACCCACAAATGATGTGATATGAGACTCGAACACATCATATCGTCCATTCAACTAATTTTTTTGTTGTAACGTATATTTAAGGTGATATTAGGAGAATAATATATATTTTATTTTTATTTATTTAAATGGTATTTAAATAATATTATTTAGTAAAACTATATTTTTTTTGATAAAGTTGCGTCATGTACAAAATATTTTCTAGAAGATATATTTTGTATGGAGCACTTTTATTGACGTGACATGTTTTTCGATCGGATTCTCTAAAACAAAATCATCCAATACCAAGACGGAAAATATGTGGGAAGTTGTATGGTGTGACAGTTTTAATATATAATTAAAAAAAGGTATTATCGGTTTTGTTATTATTTAAATAATAAAATCGATAAAAAATGATCGAAAATATTATTATTTATACTGATTTTAATTATTGATATAGGTAAAAACGGTAGAAAAAATCTAGTAAAAAATAATATTTTAAGTAACGCTTTACTGAAAATATTATTTTTTATCAGATTTTCCTACTGCATTTACCTATATCGATAATTAATAATAATAACAAAATCGATAGAAATAATAATATTTTCGATCATTTTTTACCAATTTTATTATTTAAAATAATAATAAAATTAATAATACATTTTTTAGTCATATATTAAGAGCACGTGAGCATTTCTCAAAATATAAACCTTTTAAAAAACCTTTACAAATTTTATTGAAAAAAATAACTTGTATGATACGTGTCTAAAACATTTATTACATCAATAAAGGTGCACCTTACAAAATGCATCTTTTAAAAAGTGTTTCTTACTTGCGAGTCTTTGGCCAAAAATATCATTTTGTTAAATAATAATATTATTATTTTAAACAATTTAAAGTGATATCGGTTTAAAATATTTTATTTTATTAGTCTAAGATTTTTTTAAGTGGTAATATATATTTTAAAAAAATTTAATAATTTGATAATAAATATTTAAATATCTTACAATAGTTAGTATTTGAATTTAAGACCTATATAAATAACAATCATTCATTTAATTATTATAATTGTTTAATTTATATATATTTTTAAAAAATTATCATTAATAAAATACATACAATTTATGTACGTAATTACTTAAAATTTAACTTCTATAATAGATAAAACTTCTTATAAAATTTTTAATAGTATAGTGCATGATATTATATAGATTGTTAATGTTTTGGTCGGGCCGGTTTCAATAATTATTCACAAAATAGCCGCTTTCCTATCCAATGAGAATTCTGGAGTAGATTTTCCTCAAGTTTCTTTCATGCACTTTGTTGTTGTCTATTCGATAAATAAATAAATTATTATTATTTATTTTAAACAAATAGAAAATATCCTTAAAACTAAAATAATCACGTATGTCCTGAAATTATTGTTAATGTTTTAGTTAGTTCTTGTTTATAATTTAAAGAAATATTAGATACCGAATTGATATAATGACTATCCAATTGACCCAAAAAAATTATTACTATTTTATAACATATATGGATCATTTTGTAATCATTTAGAAAATTTAATAACCATTTTATGACAGTTGAATATTTTCTGACTAATAAAATTATTTTAATATAGTTAAGTGACCTCTAATATATTTTACCCTAAAGAATTGAATAGAAGCACGTTTCAATATATTAATTTAAAGAATAAATAAAAAAATTGACAAAAATTCTGATCCCAATCTATTTGACACGCTTCTGAATCAGCAGATGCATAAAACGACGAAAAATAGCCTCGAACGATCCAACCAATCACAATGGATAGAGTTTTCTCTGTTGAAGACATGTCCGACCACTTCTGGTCTTCATCCGCCACCGCAGGAGGTGGCGACGACGACAAAGACAACCAAACCCGGTTCTAAAATGAACCGTAGTGCTTCGGAGTGGGCTTTTCAGGAGTTCCTTAGAGAAGAGGTTGATAACAAAGGCGAAGATCATAACGAGGGGGAGAAAGTTGATGAGGAGCTGAAGAAGAAGAAGAATGGGTGTTTTGGAAGTAACAACAACGATAATGTTCCTGCAGATTTAGAGGGTTATCAGGCTTTTCTTAAGAAGAAGCTTAACTTGGCTTGCGCTGCTGTTGCCAAGTCAATGGTAAGTATTTTGGATGATGAGAAAAAGTGGAGCGAATAAATAACTTAGAAAGGAAACGTTTAGATCACTAATGGTTCTTCTTTTCTTTCGAAAAAATATGGTTTTTTTTTCTGGTTTATGTTTGGTTTCCGAGAAAACTTAAAAGGGAAATTTGGTTGTTTGGATGTTGATTCTTTTTAGTTACTTCTTTGATTTTGCATTTTGGGTCATTAAAGGCTAGATTTTCCCCTTTATTCTCAAATCTGAAAATTTGTCTTTGACGTTTTTAGGTCGTGAAGCTTTTGTCCAAGTTTCTGAGAAAGTCAAGGTTTTGTTTTGAATTTTATTTATTATTAATTATTTCAGTTAAATTGGTTATTTATATTGTTTTTGGCCTCTTGGTATCAGTAAATCATTGAAATTTTTTTTTACTATTAGTAGAAGTTTCTTTTTTCCCCCTTTATTTATGCTATGATTGGTTACTGGATTTGCTTTCCATCTTGATTTTGGAAATTGCCAAATGGAAACAAATTTTACAATTTGGTTGGACCATTATTTTTTTGGTATAATATTTTGTATCGGATTTATTGATAGATTAGTCTGAATCAAATATTACAAACACTGTTTTCTCTATCGTGTTAAAAAAAGTATGCATTTCCTTAAAACACCTTGTAGGACAGAGAAAAGCTGGAGCTTAATCAAGTATGGGCTGTGCCTATGCATGGCTTGCATTGTTCCTCATGATACCATGATGCAAGCTATTTGGCTCTGTAACTAGCTGGAAACTGTTAACATGTTCCAGACTCCTTTTGATTTCTTGTGTCTGATAAGTTTGTATTTGATGAGCCGAAAACCGATGCATGCATGTCCGGGTCATTTGTTTCATTTTTGTTCTAGATGTCACTCTTTTCTCCAATTCAAAATCAACCATGCTCATGGTTCTGGTTTCTTTAATCTTCTATGCATCTGTCCGGTGCATCTTCCATGTTGCTTTGTCCCCAGTTTGAAATTATGTGAATCGTTTATCGCTCGTAAAACTTTCGACTGAGTATATGTTGTGTGCATTTCGAACAGGCATCTATTGCTACACCACAAGACACTGCTGGTAGAGCCGACAGTGGATCACAGGCATCTAATACTGCACAATTGGGATCCAAAACTGTTTTGAAAGGTTTAGGATCATCACCGAAGCTTCATATGAGCAACTGTTCTTTTCTGCTTCCTTCACAGTATTATTCATAGTGGCTTGTGAATTCGAGTTTTCAGAGTAATGCAATCTTATGTATTATATTCCTGTTTTACTGAATATATAGGAGCCGGTGACAAGGATGATAATTCAGTGGTTGGAATTTCTTCTTTTCCGAATGGACAGAAGAAACTTGGAGCTCAGGTTAGGACAAGCACAAGTACCGGATCGTCGATAGAGCAGTCGGAAGAAGATGAAGTTGAAGGAGAAAATGGAACAATGGAGAACATGGATCCTGCGGACGCAAAACGTGTAAGAAGGTAACCATCGATTCTTCTTATAAGTTGCTGGTATTTACTAGGCGATGCTTGTCTAAATAGGGTATAGCAACCAAAAAACATTTGCATTAATCTGTTTGAGAATGTTTGATCTGTTCATTAATGGAGCAAACTAATCCTACAGATACTTAACTTTGTTGTGTTCTATTCCCACCGATTATCCGAATGGTGGTTCAGGATGCTTTCAAATCGAGAGTCAGCTAGGCGGTCTAGACGACGAAAGCAGGCTCATTTGACAGAACTTGAGACACAGGTCTATTGCTTTTCCCTGCGTTTTGCTTCTTCTTTTCTCCTCTGCTTTTCGTCTCGTTTCCATTTGCTCAAGTTACGAATATCCGAATCCACTGTTTATTGTAGGTTGCTCAAGTAAGAGTTGAAAATGCAAACTTGTTGAAGCGTTTGACTGACATTAGCCAAAAGCACAATGAAGCAGCTGTTGACAACAGAGTTTTAAAAGCTGATGTAGAAACATTGAGAGCAAAGGTAAGTTACTCATTGATGTATTCTTTTAGAGATCTTTGTATACAAGATGCTGAAATCACTTCTTAATAATATGGCCGCTGGTGAATTCCATATGTAGGTAAAACTGGCTGAAGAGGCTGTCAAAAGAACTACTGGTTTGAACCATCTGTTCCATGCCTCACCTGAGATATCGACAATGGGCATCTCGTCGTTTGATGGAAGTCCGTCTGATACATCAGATGCTGCTGTTCTAGTGCAAGGCGGTCCAAAGCATACCTTTTATCAGGTTGCTGCAGACAATCCTATATCCACTCACGACCAGAGAATCAACAATGCACTAACAGAAATTTCTTCAGTTGAAAACGTACAAACAAATTCCCTAGGATCAGCAGTAACAGGAAACCAAGTTGGACGAACAGCTTCTATGCAGCGAGTGGCTAGCTTGGAACATCTGCAAAAGCGGATCCGTGGCGGCGTAAGCCCCTGTGTGTCCCAGTCGAATGGGAAGCAATAGGAGCAAGGCACACAAACGGAGTCCAAAGAGAGTTACTAAAGAATGTCTCGGAATTTGACTAAAGTGTGCCATACTTTCTGGTTTAACTACTGGAAACAATGTTATTCTTTTGGTTAATTATGCAGTAACGGCAACTGCTTGATTAAACCTTTCTTTACTCATGTGATATCTGCTGGAAAGTGACCAATCATACGGTGGTCGATTTTACTACAGCTGATTCCATGTGATCTACTAGGAAGCTTTTTCTGCATCTTTAAAATGGTAACTCAAAAACTGTATGCCATAATCCTATATATATTACCCGAGAGAAATGAAAAGAAAGAATATGGTTGTGCTATGCTATTGTTTTTTTTTTCTTGATCGGTAACTGATCAAGTTGATTCGCTGATAGTCTGTATGAAACTACCACCAGGTCTGGTTTCTACCCTCTTTGATTTCATTTTCTTTCTTACTGTCTCCACTTGTCGCCACCTTCCAGCAGAAGCATAAACATTTGATAAAGCAATATAATCTTCAATGGTAACAGTCACATGTAGAGAATTCTTTGATGGCTTGAGTCGGAGCAGAATCTTCCCTACCTTCTCAGCCATTGCAAGATCTCCATGAACATTACACGCACTTGATAAACTCCGCCACAATATGGCATCGGGTTTGATTGGCATCTCTATGATGAAATCGTAGGCTTCGTTCAGATATCCGGCCCTGCCAAGTAGATCAACGATGCAGCCATAATGTTGTATATGAGGCTTGATACTGAACCTGCTCCTCGTATTCTGAAATAACTTTAGTCCCTCTTCAGTAAGCCCTGCATGACAGCAAGCAAATAGCAAGCTAGTGAAAGTCGCCGGATTAGGTTTAATACCGAAATCCCCCATTGCATCCAACAGCTCCAATGCTTCTTTTCCTCTCCCATGAAGTGCTAAGCCAGCTACCATGGCAGTCCAAGTCAGAACATTTTTCACACTCATTAGCCTAAAAATACATAAAAGCACTATCAATGTACCCACATTTTGCATACATGTCAACAAGACCAGTTCCAATAAATACATCATCCTCAGGCCTACATATTGTCTTCTCTATAAAACCATGAACACAAGCCCCACTGTAAAGCTCTCCCAATTGAGAACAAGCTGAAAGAACACAAAACCATGGTAGTATCAGTAGGAGTCTGCCCAGAACACCATTCAACATGTCTCTAAACAGCACCAAAGCTTCCCTGCAACATTTCTTAGCTCTCTCCTGTTGTGAGGTATAGCCTCTAATCATGGCATTCCAGGTAGCACTACTTCTCTCAGTCATTTCATCAAACACTCTTCTTGCTGACAAAACATCCTTATTATTCGCATATAAATGAATCAATGTCGTCTCCACCAAAAGATTCGACATAAAACCAGATTTAAAAGCTTTCACATGAACTTCTCTTCCTAACCATAACGTGGACAACGATGGTGATCTAGCACAAGCACCAAGCACGAAAATATAAGTGAAATAATCAAAAACTAGGTGCCCTTTTGAAACCCAGTAGGCAAAAGTAAAGATTGAGTACATGGGTCGGCTGCATCTTAACAAAGTGTTGAAAAGGAACAAACTTTGTGGGTGAAAGTGCTTGAATATCAATGGTGCATATTGGGTATTTTGTGAAGAGGATAAAAGGCAGTAGTTTTCAACTAGTTTGGCGAAAAAGGAGGGATCTTTTAGGCCATTGGTGATTAACTGGGCATGGATTTGTTTACTTTGGTGTGAAGCTATTGGTTTTTTGAGGTTTAAGAGAAGCATGAACTTGAAGTCTTGAACATTGGCAGTGACTGCATGTGCCCATAGAAGTAACTGTTGGCTTGGAGTTTAGGCTACTATGCTCTTTTTCTTTGGCATGGACTATGGAGTTTATGACCAAAATAAAATACTACTAATAAAATAATTCTATTAATTTAAGATAAATATAAAATAATATATATTTAAAGATATTCTTTAATCATTTAATATTAAATGTTCATATATTAATATTTGTTCGAATTCAGTATTTTAAAAAATAACAATAATTTTTTTATTATCAAAATAATTTGATTTGTGAATAAAAATTAATTAAAATAATAAAAAGAGAATTTTTAGCCCTCATGCCCCTAAAATCTCATCTTCATCCACAAATATAGAAGTCTCTCACTTGTAAACAAATCTACACGTACAATGGAGGTTGCTTCTACAACTCTCTCTCCCTCAATATTCCCATCACCTGCGCTTCCTTTTTCTTCTTCCCGGTCCAATTTCGTCACCAGCAGTAACACTATTTCTTTGTTGAACAAAACCAAATCTCAAAACAAATCGGTTTTTGTTATTGTTCAACCAAAGAGGAAGACAAGAGCTGAACCTGCTAAAAAGGGTCTTACTTGCAACGCTTTGTTTGGCCTTGGTGTGCCTGAACTCGCTGTTATTGCTGGAGTGGCTGCCCTTGTGTTTGGACCAAAGAAGTTGCCTGAAATAGGGAAGAGTCTTGGGAAAACTGTCAAGAGTTTTCAACAGGTTTTTTCATTTCCTTATCTGGGTATTGCTTGACATGACAAAAACAAAATGGAAAAGGATCCAGACTTTGAACCCTTCTATTCAAAAATGTTTATTTGGGATGTAAAAATGGAGGCTTTGCCATTGTCCATGGTGAATCTTTGGTTAAAAATGAAAATTTGAAGACTTTTTTTTTACACTGGTGTGCCGTTTAATTAGGTGACCAACTAAAACCTGAGCAATTAGATGACCTTTAATTGCTTTTTTTTATTCAAATTTGAACAGATAATTGAGCAAAGATAGGATAGAAATTTAATTTCATGAATTGTGTTGGGTTTCCATCTCTGATTGTGTCTTGAATGTTCCTATGCAGATTACACAAAATACATTACTAACTGAAATTTCATTAAACTGAAAGCCAGTAGCACATCTCTTGTTTCTTCAAATCTCTAGTGATAATAATGATGTTTGACATGAATTCTTTAGATTATTGGCAGAAGAATTCATGAATTTTAATTACCCTTGATACTTTTTTCACATTTTCTCTTTTATTTTCATTTCGAACTGAAATGATTTGATTTTACACATTAGGATAGAAAATGAACATCCTTCTCAATCTACCAGGTTGATAAGTTTTAAATTTGATGGTCACTAAATTTTGCAGGCGGCAAAGGAGTTTGAATATGAGCTGAAAAGGATGCCGATCGATCGTCTGAGAACCCGGCAGCAGTCACTGAAGAGAAGAAACCAGATGTTGATGATGTCTCCAGCTCTAAAGGGAGTGATGCATGAGTTCAGAGAACAAACATCTACTTGGTAAGATTTCTCAATGCATATCTATCATATACATTGCCTGGACAAAATAATTTTGATCGTAGTTCAATTAGGAGAGTGATTATTTATTGAATGGCAAGACATTGACTCGGATTGTGCCCCAGGTAGTAGGATCGAGATCGTTGGTAGACATTCGAGATGTAATACTACACTCTTCTTGCACAAGGCAAAGGAGCGGAAAAAACCAAAACCTCTATATATTTTATAAACAATGTTGTTTAAACTCAGATCATCGAAAGTGATAACCTTGTAGTTACGATATCTATTGTCTCGTCGAGTTAATATCTTATTATGACATACCAATAGTATTATAAATGAGACGAGAAAGATCCTAAGTTATTCGAGTTTGACCCAGTTAAAGCTCGGTCAACAATCAACTCGAATGGACTCTACTTGAGTTCTTAACAAGTCGAAGCAAACTACTTGATATTCGACTTGAAAAAACTTGCGAGCAACTCAAAAAAAATAATATATTAAATTTTTAATTTTTTAAATTAAATCATTAATAATATTAATATTTATATGTTGTTTTTCTAATGCATTATAAGACTTTCATATACTTAAGCTTTGTGTAACCCCTAGACCCAATTTTGATGTTATGACCAAACCTAGGCGGTTACATATTGTATTCAGAAATTTTTTTCATATTTAAAACAATGTTAAAATCTATATAACGGTATAATATGAAAATTAGCCATAAGAAAGATTCATACGATAAATATACGTATACATATATCAGAAAATTGTATAGAACATTTACATAACAAAATATCGGTAATAAAGATATATCGAGACGGTAGCAAAAACACGTGACATCAAAGTATAACAAAAAGGCATATAGAGATATACAGTGGTACAAAAATATAGTCGGTCCTCCTGATGCCAAGTTTACTAGCTTACGGTCTACTACTATAAAAAAATTAGCTGACCCTATTCTCATATGTAATGGGGTAAGGGGGAGGTAGGGTAGTAGGCTGCCCCCAACGCTAGGTTGAGAGCAGCTTCCGTGGAAGACCTCTGACAGTCAGAATTATGAATTGCCCACCGTGGGACTCGATCCCACGACCACAAGGTTAAGAGCCTTGCGCTCTTACGGTCTGCTACTATCTGAAAAGTTAAAATTTACAGAATGAGCTAAAAACCCAACCTTATGGTGTATAAAAACACACTGATAAATACTTAAGTAAAAACCAATTTATTAAACATGTTTTAAAAATATGACCACTACCCCCCATCCGATCACTAGAATGTGTAGGTTTCCCAGAACCATACACCCATCTGTACACCTGGTAAGGACCTTATACATATACATAAGGACATGCGGTAAGGACTTACTCTGTGCACAAAGTAGAGGAGCCTACGGTAAGGTCTTACAAGTCATAGACTAAGCTTTATATACTTCATCCAATAATACCCCCAATGACATTAATAAATATGTATGTATTCGAGTGAAAATGATAGTTTAATCCATTAAAACATGAAAATGTTTCATACTCAGAAATCAGATACAAAAATACAGTAATCATAGATCATATCAGAAATATACAGTAAATCAGATATCAGATAAACAATATTCAGAAAATCAGATATCGTCTCGTAAAATATATTCAGTATCACTAGAAATCTAAAACAGTTCAGATGGATAGTTTAAAACAGTAATGTAACACCATCAGAAAACACACATGTACATGTCTGAGTAGTTTGATAGGAAAGCCTACTGTTGAGTCTACCGATCACGATTAGCGGCAATGTTAGATCCTACAAAGAAGAAAATCTATATCAGAATCCTAATATGAATAATAATAACATATATTTAAATAATTTACAGAAAACCTACGAGTAACTCTCGAAGAACGCGAATCGAGCGAATTTAACGGACTTGAAGCACCGGATCTAACCGATCCTCAATCGGGTAAAACACGAGTACCTTCATAAAAATATTTTCTCGAATCAATTCCATAACCAATTTAGGGCTTTCAAGTCAGAATTTGGCAAAACAGATTACAAAATTAGACTCAAGAGGAAAGTTTGAATAGAGAGAATGAGGTTTTTAAAGGAATAAACTTTTAGATTTTGGGGTTATATATTCCCTAAAAAGGAAAAATGGTAAAATTATACCATAAGTCATTTAGTTTTTGATACTTTCTAAAGTTGAATCTAAATTTAATCAAATTTCACTTTGGTCCCGAATTTATTTAAAATTTCAATTTAGTTCTCGAAAAAAAATTTAAGAAAATTTTAGCCCCTAAGTTGGGGTGTGTCAACTCTCCCCCTTAAAAGAAATTTTGTCCTCGAAATTGCCTGATGAAAATAAATGTGAAAACTAAGCCTTCATCGACTCCAATGTCTCCCAAGTAGCTTCTGAGGTGCCACGGTTACTCCATTGAACTTTGACCATCAGAATACACCTATTCTGAAGAACTCTCTCATCTCGATCTAAAATAAACGGGCTCCTCCTCACAGGACAAATTAGGTCTCAACTCTACTTCAACAACCTGAATGATGTGACCTAGATCTGGACGACATCGCCTCAACATGGATACATGAAAACATCATGAATGTGATTGAGCTGGGGAGGCAACTCGAGCTTATAAGTAACATGTTTGACTTTTTTTAGAATACGATACGACCCAATAAATCTCGGACTCAATTTACCCTTACGTCCAAATCTCAACACCTTCTTCCATGGAGATACCTTTAGAAAGACTTGATCCTCAACCTCAAACTCAATATCATTCCGTCGTTGATATGCATATGATTTCTACCTATTAAATGCCTCTATCAGGCGATCATGGATCAATATGACAATATTCTAAGTCTCTTGAACTAACTCTGGACCCAAAGTCTTCTTATCATACAACTCTGTCCAACATATAGGAGTACGACATTGACGTCCATACATAGCCTTTTACGGTGCCATGCGAATACTTGCTTGGTACTTGTTATTGTAAGCAAACTCGACTAAAGGTAAGAAATCTTCCAAACTACCATGAAAATCAATCACACAACCCCGTAACATATCCTCTAGGACCTGAATCACTTGCTTAGACCGACCATCAGCCCGTGGGTGGAAAGTTGTACTGAAATTCAAATGAGTACCCAGAGTCTCGTGCAAAGCCTTCTAAAACCTAAAAGTGAACCTCAGATCTCGATCAGAGATGATAGACAACGGAACACCGTAGAGTCTAAAGATCTTAGAGATATACAATCTAGCCAACTTGTCCAAAGAATAATTAACCCGAACATGGATAAAGTGAGCTAACTTGGTGAGTCGATCCACAACCACCTAAAAAGAATCCTTTTTGGAATGAGTAAGAGGAAGACTGATAACAAAGTCCATTGTAATACACTCACACTTCCAATCAGGAATCTTAATAGACTGCAACAGTCTAAACGAATTCTTGTACTATGCCTTAACCTGCTGACAAGTCAGGTACCTCGCCACAAAACTAAATATCCTTCTTCACGCCACTCCAAAAGTATCGCTACTTGATATTCTTGTACATTTTGTCACCGCCAGGAGCATGGAATAATGACTACTATTAGTCTCCTGAAGAATAGTCCGTCATAACTCATAATCTTTAGGGACACAGTAACGACCATGAAAGCACAAAATATTATCCTGATCAAAAGTATATATGAACTTTTTCCCTGCTCAACCTGCCCAATCATGGGAAGTAAGGAGCTATCAAGGAGCTGTTTGACCTTAATCTTCTCGGCCAAAGTGGGTTTAACCTGTAACTCTGCTAACATGCTACCATCATCAAACAAACTCAAACTGACAAACAAGGCTCTCAGATTGGATATCGTCTTACGGCTCAAGGCGTCGACTACCACATTAGCCTTCACCGGATGGTACTTTATCTCACAATCATAGTCCTTTAGAAGCTTCAACCAGCAACAATGCCTTAAATTCAAATATTTCTGAGTAAACAAATACTTCAGACTCTTATGATCGGTATAAATATAAACTTTTCTCTGTATAGATTGTGTCTCCAGATCTTCAAAGCAAAAACCACGGCATCTAACTCCAGATCATGAGTAGGATAGTTGCGCTCATGCGGCTTTAACTGACGTGATACATAAGCGATAACCTTCCCATATTACATCAAAACACATCATAATACAGAGTGAGAAGATCACTGTAGACAAAAAATCCTTCCCAGACTCAGGCTGAATCAACACTGGGCTTGAGTCAGAACAATCTTCAATTTTCAAAACTAGCTTGTTGGTCTTCAAACTAGACAAATAAAACATCTTTCCTCAATAGTTTTGTTAAAGGAGCTGTAATAATAGAGAAACCCTCTACGAACTGACGGTAACAACCAGCTAAGCCCAAGAACTACGGATTTCTGAGATGTTCTTGGGTTGCTTCTAGTTCAGAATAGTCTCCACTTTACTCAGATCCACCCGGATACCCTCAGCAAAAACGATATGCCCAATAAAAGTCAATTCACCGAGCCAGAACTCACACTTGCTCAACTTGACGTATAACTTGTGTCCCCTCAGAGTCTGCAGAACAATCCTTAAATGATCATCATGTTCTGCTTCAGTTCGAGAATACACTAGTATGTCGTCAATGAACACAATCATAAATTGATCTAAATAGGGTTGAAACATCCGATTAATCAGATCCATGAAAGCAACATGGGCATTAGTTAACCCGAATGACATCACTAAAAACTCATAATGCTCATATCTAGTACGAAAAGTAGTCTTTGGGACATCAAAATCCTTTACCTTGAGTTGGTAATAACCAGGCCTTAGGTCTATCTTTGAAAACATAGAAGCCCCTCGAACCTAGTCAAACAAATCATCGATCCTAGGTATAGGATATTTTTTTTAACCGTGAGCTTGTTCAGTTTCTTGAAATCAATACAGTCATGTCCCATATTTCTTCTCGACAAAGAGAACTAGGGCTCCCCACGGTGAAACACTGGTTCGGATAAATCCCCTATAGTTGGACTTTCAGTTCTTTAAGCTTCTTTGGGGCCATACGGTAAAGAGTCATCGAAACCGGGGTTGAACTAGAATAGACTTCAATCTCAAACTCAACTTCTCTATCCAATGGCAATCCATGCAACTCTTCAAGGGAAACATCGGGAAATTCCTTAACGGTCAGGATGCTTTCAATGTCAGATCAAGAAATCCTAGTATCCAAAATATAAGCAAGAAATGCCTCGAAACCCTTCTTGATCATCCTCTCAGCTACCAAGGCAGCTACAACATTCGCCAGGAATCCATGACGCTCCTTGATCATCACAATGTTCCGGTTATCCAGAGTCTTCAGAACAACTCTCTTGGTCTCATAATCGAGATTAACTTGATGCTTGCTCAACCAATCAATGCCAAGAATCAAGTCAAACTCCTCTAAAGGTAACTTCATCAGGTCAACCAGAGTCTATCTCTCATGCGCTTATACCCACTTGCTCTCTCTTTCGTGGTCTGGCTATCTCAACTAAGGCATCAAATTTCCTCTCCCGATGGGTAGCAACTCGACATGATCTCATGTCTGAGTTCATTCTCGAACCTCAAGCATCAATTCAATTCAGTGTCAATAAGTCTAGTAGCATAACGACTCAATCTGATAAAATCAATCTCATAATCCACAACAGATATATCACCCTTCTTCAAATTATGAAAACTCTTGGCGACACTCATGCAAGTATCTCTCTCCTATGTAGCGACTTCGAAAACGTGCATTGAAAAGATCCTAAGTCAACTAATTCCCCAGAATACTAGCAGAAATCGATTGCCACCATATAAAACTTTATTTCTTTAGCATAAATAGGGCTCCCTTTAACTTCTAATCATACATCAAATTCATCTCATCAATAATCCTCTCTGTATTTTCCAACCAATACTTAGTGTCAGTTGGAGGTCCACATGTAATGCCCTCAAACGAAACTACTCCAGCAGCTACCATAGACTTCAAAATATGGAATGCGTATGTATTACCAGGGACTCTAGTAGCTTTTCGGAACATGCGAAAGATAGCTCTATTAATGGCATCCTCATCTAAATAAATGTCCTCGTCTTCAGTGATGGGAGGGTCTCTCGTAGGAGTAACCGGATCATCATGAGAAATAAATGGATCCACATGCGAAACAGGAGGATCTCGCGGTGATATTGGATCGTCTATCGTAACAGAAGGTCGAGTCGCTCGCCATGGACCACGATCACGGCCTGGCTTACAACCTCTAGCAACACTCATCGAATAAATATATAAGGCTCTACAAAAAGAATTTGAATCTAAGTTAGACTATCATCAAGAATCTCGAATATATTTAAAACTCATAAAATATGGTGACACAGTTTTTAAAACTATCGAAAAGATCTTAAAAATCCAGAGTTTAGGACTCATCCATAGTCTGAGTGTTTAAAACCAATGGTTCTGATACCATCAAGTGTAACATCCTAGACCTGACTTGGACGTTATGAGCAAACCTAGGCAGTTACATATCGTATTCAGAAATTTTTTTCATATTTAAAATAACGTTAAAATTCATATAATAATATAATATGAATATTAGCCATAAGAAAAATTCATACGTTAAACATAAACATATATAAAAAAAATCGTATATAACACTTACAAAACAAAATACCGATAATATAAATATATCGAGATGGCAGCAAAAACACGTGACACCAAAGTATAACAAAAAAGCATATAAACATATACAGTGGTACAAAAATAGGAGTAATTAGTCCTCATAATGCCAAATCTACTAGCTTATGGTCTGCTATTATCTGAAAAGTTAAAATTTACAGAATGAACTAAAAAGCACAATGTTTTGCTTACATTGTATAAAAACATACTGA
The DNA here is from genome assembly GCF_006381635.1 of Hibiscus syriacus. Classification (NCBI taxonomy): domain Eukaryota; kingdom Viridiplantae; phylum Streptophyta; class Magnoliopsida; order Malvales; family Malvaceae; genus Hibiscus; species Hibiscus syriacus. The sequence goes on along the minus strand of NW_024061971.1, from coordinate 807,398 downwards.
TAAAATACTTCAGTAAAAATCAATTTATCAAACATGTTTTAAAAATATGACCACTACCCCCATTCGATCACCAGAATGTGTAGGTTCCCCAGAACTATACACCCACTTATACATCTGGTAAGGGCCTTATACATATAACATAAGGACCAGGGGTAAAGACTTACCATGTGCACAAAGTATAGGATAATGCGGTAAGATCTTACAAGTCATAGACTAAGCCTGATATATTTCCTCCAATAATGCCCCCTATGATAGTAATAAACATGTATTTATTTGAGTAAAAATGTAGTTTAATCCATTAAAACATGAAAATATTCCATACTCAGAAATTAGATACAAAAATATAGTAATTAGAGATCATATCAGAAATATACAGTAAATCAGATATTAAATAAACAATATTCATAAAATCAGATATCTTCTCGTAAAAAATATTCAGTGTCATCAGAAATCTAAAACAGTTCATATAAATAGTTTAAAACATTAATGTAACACCATCACGAAACACACTTGTACTGGTTTGAGTAATATGATAGGTGTAATACCCCAAAAATTTGACCAGTGACTAAAATATAAGTTTAGAAAGTTTAGTGGCTAAAGTATGAACTTTGAAAAGTTTAGGACCCAAAATTTATAATTTTTAAAAGTTATTTATATTTTATGCCTGTAAATGAAAAGTTTGGAATAAAACAGAGATTTTAGCGGGGATCATATTTTTGGTACGGGAATTGTGATAAAAGATATAAAGCAGTAAATTTCGGTATTGAAATCAGATAATTGGACCGAACCAGAATTTTACGGAAATTTGAAGGATGTTATAAAGGTTGGAAATATTATTTATATATTTTAGAAAAGTGAAATTTAACATGGATCAATGGAATTAAAGTCGATTTTCCATGTTAAGCCAAAATTTTGGAATTAGGTGACTAAATTGCAAATTTCAAAAATTACAAGGACAAACATGAAAATTAGAATTTAGATATTTTATGAATTTGATGAGGTAAGTGATGATGCCATAAGTGGCATGGATGAAATTATTAAGTTTTATTAAGGGCAAAATGGTAAAGTGGATTAAATAAATTTAATATTCATTTATATTATATAATGATATGTGTACTAAGGGATAAGGTCTAGCAAATTGAAGAAAATTTCAGTTTCTTCTTTCTCCAGCAGCCGTGAGACTCAAATTACAAGGTGAGAGGATTTTCTTTTAAATTTTTGGTTCATTTTATTAGAATTTTAAGTTAGGTTATTAAAGATAAAATAACCTACATGAATTTCTCTTTCATTTGGCATAAAATTCTTCATGTTTTATGCTCAAGTTGGTAAGATATTGATGAAGGGGAAGTGTGATTTTTATGATTAAAGATCAATTCTTGATATTAGAAGTGTTGTAAGAATTGATGAAGAACCTAAGGATGCAAATTAATGAAAACAATTTAGATTTTGAATTTGGCAGTGAGTTTGAAAATTCACCAGAAATTCTATAAATATTATTTGGAGGTGATTTTTATATATTATGTTCTTATATCAATCTAGTTTTGTTTAAAACAAACGAAGATCAATTTCAAGGTGTATAAAAAAGATATGATTTTTTAACCGAGGAAAGGTCAGAAAACGGACAGCAGATTCTGCACAAAACAGGTTCTATTAGTCAACTTTGAAAATTCACCATAAATTGTACATAATGAATTAGAAGGAGTTATTTATATGGATAGATTCGTATTCGGGTCTAGTTTTGAATGGAAGAAACGGAATCAAATTCCAGTGTGTATATCAATACATAATATTGATTCTTTAAAGATAGTACAAGTTGTCTGAATATGGAAATTTGTAGAATTTAAGTTGAAATGGATTAGAAGATGAAGAATAATGTTTAAATGTTGAGTATATTTTTAGATGCTTGGAATTGAAGTTAAATGGCAAGATACCATTTTGAATAAATTGGAAATGTTGAGAAGAATTCTAAAAGAATTCATTTTAATGGTTAGATGGTGGAATTCGAAAGGTTCCAAAACTTTGGGGACTTGTTTACAAGTTCTTAAATGAAGAAGTATTATTTGGGTATTTTATTCAAGTTCTGGAATTTTAGTAATTAATGTAAAATTATCATAATGGCGAAGGACCATTATGAATTAAAGGAAAAGTTGAGTTGAATTTTAGAAAGAATTCAAAATATGTGGTTTGAAGTTATAATGGAGTTATGAGTTAGGTTGATATCGATTTAGTTATGGTTTTTATTTTATAGATTTTCAAATGTCAAAATGTGTTTATGTTGGAATGATACTAATATGTAGTTTAAATATTTTGTGTTATAATTTGGTATTGTCAGATTTCAATAAAACTAGTAACCCGAACGATCTGAAAGGAAAGGACAAAGTTTGTGACTAGTATTATCATATACAAGTTCTGTAGTGAGGCAAAGGTGAGTGCAGTTTATTTATTTAATTATTTTGATCGAGGATGACTTGCGATAAGTTAACCTCACATTATTTATTTTTGAAATATATGAATTATGTTTTGACTATGGAAGTATATCCGTAATATTGTTAATAAGTTTTATGAATGATTTTGAGGTATGAACTGCCTATGTCATATTTTACGAATGTGAATTAAATATATTTCTGATTATGATATGATTTTTATCAAATGATTACGAAATGACTAAAAAGCCCATTTTATGTTATACGGAGAGTCATAGGTACAATTGGCATGCCATGAGGTGGAGTGATTATATGTTCTGATTTCGATATACTGTGGTGTACCAGAGTGTACACTAGTATATATATATATTCTGGTCTGAATGCACTTGGTGTGCATATTATTATTTCCGATGTTATAACACTGTGTGTGCTTATCTGTTCCGACTCTGATGATCTGAGATCTGTATTGCGCACACTCGTCTGACTCACGTATCTTATATTCTCTTAAAATATACTTTGGGCTATCAAAATGAAACAAGAAAGTTCTGAAAAGTGTCTGACTATAAAGAATTATGAACTGATTATTTTGTCTGATCTGATTATTTATAATCTTGTGAAAATTATTAGATGATTCTTTTCAGGTTTATTATAAAGTTCAACATGAGATATCTGGTTTGAATGTTCTGAAGAAATTCAGTCTGTTATATTTTAATAATTTTATATATTTTGATATTTTATTTAATTGTTCTCACCTTTATTAGTACTGCCTCACTAAGTTATACCTAGCGCGTGATTATTTTTATGTGTAGGTTCTAATAAGGATAAGTGCGATCAGTAAGGAGCTATTGGAGCATCTTTTGGAAAGACATACATATCATCAGTATCAGTAAGACATCTATGATGTTTCTTTTGACTTATAGTGGCATGTATAATTATGTCAATAGTTTTTAATTATCGTATTTATTTTAAATAAATTGTAATAGTAAACTAGAACTATTTTAGTTTATTTTACTTAGTTTAGTTTTATTGGTAACTATCCATGACAAGAATTTTATTACATTATTATGTTTTTAAAAGGTTTTACGAAAAGACATGGGTTAGTAAAATTACTGAATAAATAATGAATTTATTTTCCTGTAATAAAGAAATAAATTATAATCTGAAATATAGTTTTATTAATAGATTTTTAAAGTTAAAACAAGAGTATTTTCAAAAGAAACAAATTTTTACGGAAATTTCAGTTCAGTAAATGTTTTTCGTTTGATGTGACATCTTTAACTCGTATATCGAGACATATACGGGTTAAGGGTGTTACATTTATTGGTATCAGAGCTACAGATTTAGTCGATTCTCGGCCTAAACCGAGCCTATAATATGTCGAAAATATGCGCATGCCACTAGGATGTCGAAATTACTGATATTATATGGTATGATGATTTTATTTATAATGCTGCTCCTTACTAACGTAAATTTGTGCTTTTGTTTAGATGTCGGGTTCGGAAGGCATAAGACAAGCTACCGAACAAGAGGTTCCCGAGGGAACTGGTAGTGGGAGTAGTAATGAAGTAGAGCACGTACCTCAACGTCAGGGAGAGCATGTACATCAAGGAGTACCCGCTCCAGATCAGGGAACTTTCTTACAAGATCTAGAGGTTATACTGGCTCGATATCAGCCGGCAGCAGCACCTCCTCTTCCTCCGCCTCCACCTCTTCCTCCAGTTTCGAGAATATATGTTCCGAAAGAATTAAAAAGTTTAGGAGCTATAGAGTTTAAAGGCGAAGCAAACGAAGGCCCAGTAGAAGTAGATATGTGGTTGAATGATGTAAAAATAATGTTGGACAGTCTTCACTGTTCCGATGATGAAAGATTGGAGGTATTGCGGTAAAAATCACCCTGGAGTTTGTAGAATGAAGACTGGAGCTTGTAGAATGAAGACTGGAGCTTGTTTCCGTTGTGGAGATACCAATCACTTTGTCAGAGATTGCCCTTTAATTGGGGAGAGATCAGTGCATACAGAAAGGTCTGTAGCATTATCTCAGAGAGGCGGTAGAGACAGAGGTAGAGGGAGGGGATATTCTGAGACAGTCTCCCAGTCCGACGTTCGTGCTCCAGTGAAAATTTATAACATCAAGACTAATGATGATCGTGACGACCCAGAGATCATAGCAGGTACTTTCTATCTTTATGATGAGCCTGTATTTGTTTTGATTGATCCGGGTTCTACGCGTTCCTATGTTAGTTCGAAATTAGTTAAAAATAAGAATATTCCGTTAGAACCCATCAATAGTGATATGATAGCTATAAATCCACTGGGTCATAGTGCTAGAGTCACAAGGATTAGCAAAAATTGTCCGCTAAATATTCAAGGGGTTATATTTCCAGCGAATCTTTTGGAGTTATCATTTGATGAGTTTGAGATTATATTGGGCATGGATTGGTTATCTCGGCATTATGGTTGGGTAGATTGTCGCATTAAGCGATTATTTATAAAGGATGCAAAGGGTACCGAGATAATAGTAATTGGAGAAAAAGCGGGGTCTTTGCCTAATGTAATATCAGCCTTTACGACAATGAAAATGATGGAAAAAGGTTGCACAGCTTTCTTAGCAAATGTGCTCGATTCTCGGACATCTGAAATTCGATTAGAAAATATTCCGACAGTTCGAGAATTTTCAGATGTATTTCCTGATAATTTACCCGGATTACCTCCTGATTGAGAAGTGGAGTTTAAAATTGAAGTTTTCCCGGGTACATCTCCTATTTCAATGGCTCCAACGGAACTCAGAGAACTAAAGGCGTAATTACAGGAGCTATTAGATCGAGGTTTTATTAGACCGAGTGTATCTCCTTGGGGTGCACCAGTACTTTTTGTTAAAAAGAAAGATGGCTCGATGCGATTATGTATAGATTATCGTAAACTGAATAAGGTGACGGTGAAGAATAAATACCCTCTTCCGAGGATCGATGATCTGTTTGATCAGCTCAATGGTGCTTCAGTATTTTCGAAAATTGATCTTCGATCAGGGTATCATCAGCTAAAGATAAAAGAGGAAGATATTCCAAAGACAGCTTTCAGAACTCGATATGGTCATTATGAGTTTGTTGTGATGCCGTTTGGACTAACCAATGCTCCAGCAGCATTTATGGGTTTGATGAATCGAGTCTTTCAGTCGTATTTGGATCAATTTGTGGTTGTGTTCATTGATGATATTTTGGTGTATTCTAAGACTATGGAAGAGCACGACACACATCTCCGTATCGTACTTCAAACATTACGAGATAAAAAGTTATATGCTAAATTATCAAAATGTGAATTTTGGCTGTCAGAGGTCGCCTTTCTGGGTCACGTGATTTCAGTGGAAGGAATTAGAGTAGATCCTAAGAAAGTACAAGCGGTAGTAGAGTGGAAACCTCCGAAAAATATTTCTGAAGTATGAAGTTTCTTGGGGTTAGCTGGATATTATCGGAGATTTGTGAAGAATTTTTCAATAATTGCATCTCCACTTACCAAACTACTTCGAAAGGATGTACCATTCGTCTGGAATAAAAAGTGTCAAGAAAGTTTTGAGAAGCTTAAAAAGATTCTGACTGAGGCACCGGTATTAGTACAGCCAGAGTCAGGAAAAGATTATGTAATCTACAGTGATGCATCACATAATGGTTTGGGATGTGTTTTAATGCAAGAAGGTAAAGTGGTAGCCTATGCTTCAAGGCAGTTAAAGACTCACGAACGGAATTATCCGACACATGATTTGGAGCTAGCAGCTGTAGTGTTTGCTCTGAAAATATGGTGCCACTATTTATATGGTGAGCGATGTTATATTTATACAGATCATAAGAGTTTAAAATATTTTCTCACTCAGAAAGAGTTAAATCTAAGACAAAGAAGATGGATTGAGCTTCTCAAAGACTATGATGTGATTATTGATTATCATCCTGGGAAGGCTAATGTGGTAGCTGACGCACTTAACCGAAAAACCTTTGCTGCTATGAGAGCGCTAGATGCACGACTATCAATGGAAGATGATGGTGCATTGATTGCAGAATTGAGATTGAGACCTGCCCTATTGGATCATATCAAGGATCTTCAGAATAAAGATAAGAAGTGTTTATATAGAATGAAGCAAGCAAAGAAAAGAGAAATGAAAGATTTTGAAATTAAGTCTGATGGATGTTTGTATTATCGGAATCGAATTTGCATACCCGTTGATGAATAACTGAAGAAAGATCTTCTTTCTTAAGCTCATTATAGTCCTTTGACTATGCATCCAGGAGGAAACAAAATGTATCAAGATTTAAAGAGTCGGTATTGGTGGGCAGGTATGAAAAGAGCTATCACTGAGTTTGTTTCTAAATGTCTAACCTATCAGCAGGTAAAAGCAGAACACCAAGTACCTTCGGGGTTGTTGCAACCTATCTCAATTCCTTGATGGAAATGGGAACGAGTTACCATGGATTTTGTGACAGGTTTACCTTTGACACCTAGTAAGAAAGATTCGATCTGGGTGATAGTGGATAGATTGACAAAGACAACACACTTTATCCCAGTTCGAGAAGATTATTCTATGAACAAGTATGCTGAGTTATATATCAGAGAAATACTACGACTTCATGGAGTACCCATTTCGATAGTTTCCGATAGAGATCCGAGATTCACTTCGAGATTTTGGAAGTCCTTGCATGAGGCATTGGGAACCAGACTAAATTTCAGCACATCTTATCATCCTCAGACAGATAGTCAATCTGAAAGAACTATTCAGATACTTGAAGACATGCTAAGGGCGTGTGTTATTGATTTTAAAGGATCGTGGGAAAAGTATTTACCTTTAACAGAGTTTTCTTATAATAACAGTTATCAATCAAGTATCAAAATGGCTCCTTTTGAAGCATTGTATGGAAGAAAATGTCGAACACCCCTGAATTGGTACGAATTAAAAGATCGAGATGTAATTAGTCCAGATTTAATTAAGGAGATGGAAGACAAAGTGAAAGTAATCCAAGATAATCTCAAGATAGCAGCTGATAGACAGAAATCTTATGCTAATTTAAAAAGAAAAGAGATTGAATATCAAGTGGGTGATAAAGTATTTCTTAAGGTGTCACATTGGAAAAAGATTCTAAGATTTGGATGAAAAGGGAAATTGAGTCCAAGATTTATCGGGCCATACGAGATTGTAAAGAGAGTTGGACCAGTAGCTTATCAGTTGGCGTTACCTCCAGAGATGGACAAGATTCATAATGTCTTTCATGTATCAATGCTTCGAAGATATCAACCAGATCCTTCACATGTAGTTACACGGGAGGAAATTGAGATTTAACCAGATTTATCATACGAAGAGGAGCCATCAAAGATTTTAGCACATGAAGTCAAAGAACTAAGAAATAAGACGATTCCATTAGTAAAAGTACTTTGGCGAAACCATAAAGTTGAGGAATCAACTTGGGAACGAGAAGAAGACATGAAGAAAAAGTTTCCTCATCTATTTAATTCAGGTATGTAAATACATATGGAAAATTCGAGGAAGAATTTTATTTAAGGGGGGAGGAATTGTAATACCCCAAAAATTTGACCAGTGACTAAAATATAAGTTTAGAAAGTTTAGTGGCTAAAGTATGAACTTTGAAAAGTTTAGGACCCAAAATTTATAATTTTTAAAAGTTATTTATATTTTATGTCTGTAAATGAAAAGTTTGGATTAAAACAGAGATTTTAGTGGGGATCATATTTTTGGTACGGGAATTGTGATAAAAGATATAAAGCAATAAATTTCGGTATTGAAATCAGATAATCGGACCGAATCAGAATTTTACGAAAATTTGAAGGATGTTATAAAGGTTGTAAATATTATTTATATATTTTAGAAAAGTGAAATTTAACATGGATCAATGGAATTAAAGTCGATTTTCCATGTTAAGCCAAAATTTTGGAATTAGGTGACTAAATTGCAAATTTCAAAAATTACAAGGACAAACATGAAAAATTAGAATTTAGATATTTTATGAATTTTATGAGGTAAGTGATGATGCCATAAGTGGCATGGATGGAATTATTAAGTTTTATTAAGGGTAAAATGGTAAAGTGGATTAAATGAATTTAATATTCATTTATATTATATAATGACATGTGTACTAAGGGATAAGGTCTAGCAAATTGAAGAAAATTTCAGTTTCTTCTTTCTCCAGCAGCCGTGAGACTCAAATTACAAGGTGAGAGGATTTTCTTTTAAATTTTTGGTTCATTTTATTAGAATTTTAAGTTAGGTTATTAAAGATAAAATAACCTACATGAATTTCTCTTTCATTTGGCATAAAAATCTTCATGTTTTATGCTCAAGTTGGTAAGATATTGATGAAGGGGAAGTGTTATTTTTATAATTAAAGATCAATTCTTGATATTAGAAGTGTTGTAAGAATTGATGAAGAACCTAAGATGCAAATTAATGAAAACAATTTAGATTTTGAATTTGGCAGTGAGTTTGAAAATTCACCAGAAATTCTATAAAAATTATTTGGAGGTGATTTTTATATATTATGTTATTATATCAATCTAGTTTTGTTTAAAACAAACGGGGATCAATTTCAAGGTGTATAAAAAAGATATGATTTTTTAACCGAGGAAAGGTCAGAAAACGGACAGCAGATTCTGCACAAAACAGGTTCTGTTAGTTAACTTTGAAAATTCACCATAAATTGTAAATAATGAATTAGAAGGAGCTATTTATATGGATAGATTTGTATTCGAGTATATTTTTCAATAGAAGAAACGGAATCAAATTCCAGTGTGTATATCAATACATAATATTGATTCTTTAAAGATAGTACAAGTTGTCTGAATATGGAAATTTGTAGAATTTAAGTTGAAATGGATTAGAAGATGAAGAATAATGTTTAAATGTTGAGTATAGTTTTGGATGCTTGGAATTGAAGTTAAATGGAAAGAGACCATTTTGAATAAATTGGAAATGTTGAGAAGAATTCTAAAAGAATTCATTTTAATGGTTAGATGGTGGAATTCGAAAGGTTCCAAAACTTTGGGGACTTGTTTACAAGTTCTTAAATGAAGAAGTATTATTTGGGTATTTTATTCAAGTTCTGGAATTTTAGTAATTAATGTAAAATTATCATAATGGCGAAGGACCATTATGAATTAAAGGAAAAGTTGAGTTGAATTTTAGAAAGAATTCAAAATATGTGGTTTGAAGTTATAATGGAGTTATGAGTTAGGTTGATATCGATTTAGTTATGGATTTTATTTTATAGATTTTCAAATGTCAAAATGTGTTTATGTTGGAATGATACTAATATGTAGTTTAAATATTTTGTGTTATAATTTGGTATTGTTAGATTTCAATAAAACTAGTAACCCGACCGATCTGAAAGTAAAGGACAAAGTTTGTGACTAGTATTATTATATACAAATTCTGTAGTGAGGCAAAGGTGAGTGCAGTTTATTTATTTAATTATTTTGATCGATGATGACTTGCGATAAGTCAACCTCACATTATTTATTTTTGAAATATATGAATTATGTTTTAACTATGGCAGTATATCCGTAATATTGTTAATAAGTTTTATGAATGATTTTGGGGTATGAACTGCCTATGTCATATTTTACGAATGTGAATTAAATATATTTCTGATTATGATATGATTTTTATCAAATGATTACGAAATGACTAAAAAGCCCATTGTATGTTACACGGAGAGTCATAGGTACAATTGGCATGCCATGAGGTGGAGTGATTATATGTTCTGATTTCGATATACTGTGGTGTACCAGAGTGTACACTAGTATATATATATTCTGGTATGAATGCACTTGGTGTGCATATTATTATTTCCGATGTTATAGCACTGTGTGTGCTTATCTGTTCCGACTCTGATGATCTGAGATCTGTATTGTGCACACTCGTCTGACTCACGTATCTTATATTCTCTTAAAATATACTTTGGGCTATCAAAATGAAATAAGAAAGTTCTGAAAAGTGTCTGACTATAAAGAATTATGAACTGATTATTCTGTCTGATCTGATTATTTATGATCTTGTGAAAATTATCAGATGATTCTTTTCAGGTTTATTATAAAGTTCAACATGAGATATCTGGTTTGAATGTTCTGAAGAAATTCAGTCTGTTTTATTTTAATAATTTTATATATTTTGATATTTTATTTAATTGTTCTCACCTTTATTATTACTGCCTCACTAAGTTATACTTAGCGCGTGATGATTTTCATGCGTAGGTTCTAATAAGGATAAGTGCGATCAGTAAGGAGCTATCGGAGCATCTTTTGAAAAGACATACATATCATCAGTATCAGTAAGACATCTATGATGTTTCTTTTGACTTATAGTGGCATGTATAATTATGTCAATAGTTTTTAATTATTGTATTTATTTTAAATAAATTGTAATAGTAAACTAGAACTATTTTAGTTTATTTTACTTAGTTTAGTTTTATTGGTAACTATCCATGACAAGAATTTTATTACATTATTATCTTTTTAAAAGGTTTTACGAAAAGACATGGGTTAGTAAAATTACTGAATAAATAATGAATTTATTTTCCTGTAATAAAGAAATAAATTATAATCTGAAATATAGTTTTATTAATAGATTTTTAAAGTTAAAACAAGAGTATTTTCAAAAGAAACAAATTTTTACGGAAATTTCAGTTCAGTAAATGTTTTTCGTTTGATGTGACATCTTTAACTCGTATATCGAGATATATACGGGTTAAGGGTGTTACAATAGGAAAGCCTACTACTGAGTCTGCCGATCACGATCAGCGACAGTGCTAGATCCTACGAATCGGAAAATCTATATCAAAATCCTAATATGAATAATAATAACCTCTATTAAAACAATTTACAAAAACCTACGAGTAACTTTCGAATAACGCAAATCGAACGGATCTGACGACGGGAAGCACAGGATCTAACCGACCCTCGATCGGGTGAAACACGATTACCTTCATAAAAATATTTTCTCGAATCAATTCCATAATCAAATCTCAAATAAATAAGCAAAAAATGCTAAAAATACTAAACATTTTCAAATTAATGGGCTTGATTTAGGGCTTTCAAGTCAGAATTTGGCAAAACAAATAACAAAATCGGACTCAGGACGTCGTAAAATATCAAGATCGAGATTTTTGAAAAAAAGTCAACATCGATCAACAGACAATAGTCAATGATTCAGTTTGGGCTGGATGTGCTCAGGTCGAGTCAGATCGGGTCAGACAGATGGGTCGAGTCGGACAGACGAATCGGATCGGGTCACCTCACTTTATAGAAACCCACCAAGTGGTGGGACTTCCCCATGCACAGCAACGGCGTGTGAGGGCGCTTGCGGGGCCTTCGGGGATAAAAAAAATTGTGAAAAAATTCCTATGTGCATTTTAAGGGGTGGGACACTTACCAAGCTCGATTCACAGCGGTGAATGACGGAGAGTTCGATTTCACAACGTCGAAAACTTGACCTTCCTCACCCCCTCACACACTGACGAAAACGGAGACAAGATTGACACAAGTGAACTTGAGACGATGCAAGGAATAACATGGTGTGGGAGGTGTCAAAAACAGAATAATGATCGGCGACGAAACACTGATTAAAGATTTTTTACTAAAAGATGAAAGCTTGGAGAGAGAGAGAATGAGATTTCTAAAAGATGAAACTTTCCATATTTTGGGGTTATATATTCCCTTAAAAAAGAATAATGGTAAAATTATGCCATTAGTCCTCTATTTTTTGATACTTTCTGAATTTGGATCCGAATTTAATCAAAATTTTACTTTGATCTATGAATTTAGTTAAAATTTTAATTTAGTTCTCGAAAAAGTTTTAAGAAAATTTTAAGTCATAAATTGGGATGTGACACTTTGTTTAATAATATTTAAGTTCGACTCAACTCATTCATGTCCTACGTATTAAATATTGGAGAAAATAACCTCAGTGACCGAAAATGCCTTATAATATACGATTTTGACCAACTTTTTTTTCGATTTGCCAAAATGACCAACAAAATCGCAATGCGATCTCTAAATCGCAACGCGATCTCCAGTATCGCAAATCAGTTTCCAGATTCGCAACGCGATTTTGACTATCGCGTTGCGATTCGCAACGCGAATATGTAAATCGCAATGCGATTCTGACTATCGCAACGGGATAATACAAAATCGTAAGGCGATTCTGACTATCGTAACGCGATAATACAAAATCACAACGCGATTCTGACTATCACAACGCGATAAAATCGCAATGCGATTTTCCAAATTCGTTGCAATAGTCAAAGTTCGCATTGCGATTTTCTAAAATTGCAACGACTGGTGGTATTGCATTTGTTTCTTAAGAATTTTCTCTAAAAAGATAGTATCCGCGCGAACGTGTCGAAGACACGTATTACTACGACCACGACCACGACCCGAGACGGGACGGCAGCGGCGGTGGTGCGCGAGAGTCCCCCTTGTTCTCTTCCACTCAACAAGGAAGTGGGAAATATAAGCATTACATACCCATTCCCAATAGTGTTTCCAATACTATGTGGGATTGAGCATTGCAAATACTTGGGAATCTTTTACACTATCGCAACACATTCTATATTGTTTCAAACTAAGATCTTACAAATGGCTTGAGAATCTTTTACACTATCGCAACACATTCTTTATTGTTTCAAACTCCACGTGATTTTGGAATAGTTAAAATGTAAACTTATTTTGGATTTTTCACTATCGCAATATTTTTTCACTATCGAAACAACACGTTTTTCAAACTCTCGCAACACATTTTAACTATCGCAACACATTTTTCAGAATCACGTTACGAATCTTACAATCGCGTTGCGAATCTGGATATTCGCGTTGCGAATTTGGAAACTGAGTTGCGAATTTAAGATCGCGTTGCGATTTTGTTGGTCATTTTGATAAATCCAAAAAAATTTAGTTAAAATCGTATATTATAAGACATTTTCGGTCACTGAGGTTATTTTCTCTAAATATTATCACTTATAATTGAGCCCCTCCACTTTCTTTTTCACTTTTTGGATGGATATTTAGAGCCCACTCAAATTGACTTTCTTCTCTCTCCAAGTAAATAATTTCATTGGTGGGCCAAGAATCCTAAGCAAAGGCCTTTTATTTTCTTTATATGGCTAGTACTTACATGTTAGGCAATTGCTTTGTTAGCTTTTGAATTGTAAATTTGCCAAAGAAAATTGGGATTACGATTAAACTTTAATTAGACAATAAAATATTGATTAATTATTTGACTAATTAATCACACTCACCTTGACCCTAATGGCCCACTAAGTGGATCTTCTAGAGGATTTTATTGAAATTTAGTACAGTTTCATATCATAGCATTCATTAGGCGTGTTCAAAAATTTTTGCTCTTAGTATATTTGATTCGTTAAGTGTCTCGTGTTGTATTTATCATAATATATATCTGGATCAGAAAAAGTCAATAGTCTTTTATAGGTAGATACTCTTTTTTTTTATCAATTTATCGATATATTCAAAATCGTTCGTAGAACAATCTCTCATATTGATTTTCAATCTCTACATCTAAATCAAGTATTGAACTTAATTTTAAATAGAAACATAAATATTATTAATAGTTACTAGTTTTGTTTTTTTAAGATGAAACATTTATTCAAAGAAATGTTGAGATTATATTATTTTTTGTTGTACCTTGCGTACTACCTTATATATGTATTTAAACAAAAAATGATAATATCTATAGACATAAAAGTATTCATTATGAAACATAAGATAATATTGTTATTATTATGTTAATGCTTCTCAATATTAAATACTTTAAATCACAAAATGAGATTTGTTACAAGAAAATGTAAATGTAAATAAGTCCTAACAGTGTGGAATGTGGTTGAACATGCGTTTCAAACACGAGTTCTATGAAGAATGATATATTATTATGTCCTATTAGTAAACATGACAAAAATTATTAATTCGATGAATAATCTGATTTTCAATATTGAAAATATTTAGGTAAAAAAAGTGAATATATATATATATATATATATATATATATATATATATATGTGTGTTAAAATACGAATCAATTTACTTTAATGGTTAAAAAAATCACCTTTAGCTTAACTAATATATATATATATTTGAATTTAAGGAATAGACCAGACTAGGAACCATAGTTTTTAACCATAGTTTTTTTGCCGTTGTTAATCTTTTATTCTTTTTTTTTGTAATTGACAGCAACACCGACTATAGTGTTGGTTGTTAACCGTTGATATTTATTATTTTATTTTATTTTATTATGTCATATCTTTATTTTTTTAATTTTTAATAACTATGTTTTTATTACATTTTTTTTGTATTTTGACACATTTTCGATCGTTTGACCGTTATTTTCGTTTATCTTTTTTCTCATGGTCTGATTTGACATAGTCATGACTAATAAAGATGAAACTAATTTGTTATCATACTGATCTTCCCTGCTTTGGATAATCAGATTGAGTTTGGATACGTGATTAGCGTTTGTGGATAGTTATCTCACGTCGTTCAATTATGATTTGTGGTTTATCGATGATCTTTAATAACTTAATACCCTTTTGTGATTTGTTTACTGGTGTGGTTAAATCTATTCATATTTACCTTTTATTCGACTTTATTTAATTAGGTTTCTAACATTTTCCTTATATGATCATTATAATATTAAGTGACTAATTTCTTGTATTAATGATTATAGGAAGATATTTATTATTATGTATTTAGTTTACAACTGTAATTGAAAACTTTCATTATAATTTGGATATTTTTTTAATTTTAACAAAATCGCGTTGCGATTTTTCATTTCGCGTTGCGTTAGTTGAAAATCGCGTTGCGATTTTCCATTTCGTGTTGCGATAGTCTACAGTTGTCGTTGCGATTTTCCAAATTCGTTGTGATAGTTAAAAAAAAGATTTTGTTTCTTAAGAATTTTCTCTAAAAATATAGTATCCGCGCGGACGTGTCGAAGACACGTATTACCACGACCACGACCACGACCACGACCACGAGACGAGACGAGACGGACGGCGGCGGCGGCGCGCGAGAGTCCCCCTTGTTCTCTATCACTCAACAAGGAAGTGAGAAAGCCAAGCCTTAAATACCATTCCCAATAGTGTTTCCAATACTATGTA
This sequence comes from Hibiscus syriacus, assembly GCF_006381635.1. Taxonomy (NCBI): domain Eukaryota; kingdom Viridiplantae; phylum Streptophyta; class Magnoliopsida; order Malvales; family Malvaceae; genus Hibiscus; species Hibiscus syriacus. The sequence continues at coordinate 791,819 of NW_024061971.1, read as the reverse complement.
GGATTTGAGCATTACCAACACTTGTTCCCAATACTATGTGGGATTTAGCCTTAAATAGTGATATTATTTTTGAATGTTTTGCTTAAAATTACAATAATCGCGATTGATTGTAGATTGACTTTTAATTATGACATATTTAATCGTATAATACTAATGTAATTGGTTGTTGATTCAGTTGTTTTAAGGTGCATGATTGTTAATTGTTTCCTGAATAATCACATTGTATTGGAAACAAGTGTTGGTAATGCTCAATCCCACATTGTATTGGAAACACTATTGGGAATGGTATTTAAGGCTTGGCTTTCCCACTTCCTTGTTGAGTGATAGAGAACAAGGGGGACTCTCGTGCACCGCCGCCGCCGTTCGTCTCGGGTCGGGTCGGGTCGTGGTCGTGGTCGTGGTCGTGGTCGTGGTAATACGTGTGTCTTCGACACGTCCGCGCGTATACTATCTTTTTAGAGAGAATTCTTAAGAAACAAAATCTTTTTTTTCAACGAATTTGGAAAATCGCAACGACAACTGTAGACTATCGCAACGCGAAATGGAAAATCGCAAAGCGGTTTTCAACTATCGCAAACGCGATCTCCAACTATCACAACGCGAAATGGAAAAACGCAACGCGATTTTCAACTATCGCAATGCGAAATGCAACGTGAATTTGCGATAGTGGAGATCGCATTGTGATTTTGTTGGTCATTTTCGCAAATCCAAAAAAATTGGTCAAAATCGTATATTATCTAAGATTTTTGGTCACTGAGGTTATTTTCTCTATAAAAAATTGAATTAAAGAAATTTGATTATATATTTTTTAAAAATACACAATTATTTAATTGATTATGATACATAGAATTGTATATTATCTATATAAATAACAGAGAATGGAGTTCATCAAACAGCAATAATGAGCCCCATTTGATTTCTTTATATACTTGGCCTGTTTGCTTGCTCCCCCACTCTCTCTTCCGTTCGAGTTGGCCTTAAAACCATCTCTCTCTCTCTCTCTCTCTCTCTCTCTCTTGTTTATTATTATTTTTGTTCTTTTGCCCTCACTTGTTTCCCTTTAAAACCATTCCTGGGAGCGCATTAGTTGTGTCTGGAACTCAGTAAACACAGTCCATAACTTGAGAATTCTTCTTGGAATCCACAATTTTCTTTCCGGTTTCTCGGGCTCCGGATCTGCCACCCATTTCACCAACACGTTTTCTCGGTTACCCCCTTCAACTTAAAACCCCGTACCTTTCTACAAGAAGCCACCTTTCCACTCTCCAAAAGCATCGAGAAACACGTCTTTTGATTTATATATACAGGACTGATAGAGGGAAAGAGGAGGAGGAGGAGTTGCTTTGTTTTTGAGTTTTGGATATGGCAGGTAATCAACAGGAAGCCGGGTTAGGTGATGATTTCTTTGAGCAGATCCTGCAAGTACCCCCTGGCTACGGTGGTGGCGGCGGCAGCGGTGGTGGTGCCAACTTGCCTATGGGGTTGCAGCTAGGGTCAGGTGGTGGTGGTGCAACCGGTGCCAGTGGTGGAGATGTTGGTGGTGGTGGTGGAGGGTTTAGAGGAATGGGAATGATGCCTTTAGGGTTGAATTTGGAACATGGATTCTTGAGACATGAAGATGGAGTTGTCGATAACAGCAGCAACAACAAAAATGCTTCTTGTTCAGCTGCTTCTGCTGTTGCTGGCATCAGTGTATGAAATCAATCACTCTTTTACATCAATTAAAACCCTTTATTTTTGTATGGTTTCTACTCATCTTTCTTCCGCTTTCGCTTTCCTTTTGAAGGATTGTTACAAAATATGGGTTTATAATTTCATTTTGTCCATCAGTAATGAATTATTGCAGCTTTGGGTTGTCCTTTTTTCTGTTTTTTATACTCTTTTCACCTATATGAAGAATTGAAAAAGAAATTTCTGATAGAATTTAAACAATCTAATCTATAAATGATAAGATGATATTAGGTACATGAACATTATTTTCAAGGGTTTCTGAAATTTTACCTGTAAAGTTTGCTCTTTGGACCTATTTTTCTCTCTTTAAAGTCAGCCTTTTCCTGCTGGGAAACTAATCCAAACTATGACTTAAGAGAAAATGACATTTTTCTTAAAATACTGTTCCAATGTTTTCAAAATTATAGGTTTAATATGATGGAAATTAGAAGGTTATTTTAGTCATCGTGTGTTCTTTTTGTAACTTTGCTTTGTGTCAGGAGAGAGATTCTATGCATATGGGAAGCTTGTTTCCACATTTTGGACAAATGCAAGCTCAGCAAATCCGCCCTTCGCCGCCGCCTCAGCCTCCACAGCAGCTCCACCAGGTAAAACTTATTTTTTGGTCAGATATACCCTCTTTCTCTCATTTTCCTTTCTCTCCAATGATAAAAAATAAGTTTAAAATTCTAGCAAAAAATTTATTTGTAGCATATACCAAAAAGAAATTGAAAATCTGGGATTGAAGTGCCTTTTTGTTTTGCTCTTCCTTTCAAAGCTGTACTGTAAAATTTGACCTTTTTTGTACGGTTTCATCATGATTAAGGTCAGGGGTATATTTGATACTTAGCGAAAACCTAGGGGGTTTAATTATTATTTTTCATTTTACTACTCGTCCTGTCACGCTCTTTAAAGTGAGGGTGGGGGAAAAAGGGAGGTGATTTGGCACGGGATATAAAGTGTTGTGCACGTGTGGGGAACTCTGCAATTATCATCTCGGATCCTATACAGTTTTACAAAGGTTAAAGGGTGATGGACCTGTGCGGTCCTTTTCAGCATCCAAGTGATGATCTTTGTCGGAATAGATTTCCCAAACGCGACTTGAGTGTTTGAGAAATGGCGCGTGTGTTACAAACGCGTCAAAAGTTCATCTTGGAATTGTATTCGACTTTATCATATAATGAAACATTAAAGGTTAAAGTGTAGTTGTTTTGTTCATTACTTTAGAACATTTTTATTGCATAATCTGTTACATTCTTGTGCAGCCATTTCATAGCCAGCCGACATCGGGTCCAGTTGCTGCTGCACCGCATCCGCCTGCCGTCCGTCCAAGGGTACGAGCTAGGCGAGGACAGGCAACCGATCCCCACAGTATCGCTGAGCGGGTAAAACTCGAGCGCTTTTCTCGTCGAAAGTTCTTTACCAGCCACTGCTTAGTTCCTCTTCATTCAGGACACTTCATATGGTCTTAATATACCATGTTTGTTGTTTTCTTAGCAATATCATTAAAAAAAATTCTGGTAATCTTTTCGTTTTGTTTATTTAGTCCTTATCTTCTATTCTTTTGAACCTCTATCGGTCCCTCCGTGTTTATTTTCTCCGGTGAATGCAGTTACGTCGAGAAAGAATCGCTGAAAGAATGAAGGCTTTGCAAGAGCTGGTTCCTAGCTGCAACAAGGTTAGGATTTCTTGTTACAATGTGACAACTACTTTCCGTATTTGCTGATGCATTGCTGAATCTTCTGCAGACGGACAGGGCAGCTATGCTTGATGAAATTGTAGATTACGTGAAGTTTCTTAGACTTCAAGTTAAGGTAATTAACATTTAAAATCTCGATACTGATCTCGGATTAACTAAAATTCGTTGTACTTTAATTGTTTTTTCCCTTTTATGCTAAATTAGTCTTTCTCAATATGCTTAGAAAGGAATCATTTTAGTAAAGGTAATAAAGTTGTAGACATCTTCTAATATTGCTTTCAGAACATCGAATTCGTCGTCGTTTTCTCATTTTTTGTAAGGCCAAGGAAAATTTTGAAAAAGCGAAAAGGAAGACGAGACGAAAACACCTTATCATCACTATGGAAAAGTACTTCAACTAATTTCAATTAATTGTTCGGATAATATCTTGCAAAAGTCTTTGGCAAGTACTTCGGGTAGGACCCTTATGCTGAATCCTAGATGTCTATGAAGACCTTAAGGAATCCCTTTCTGTTTCGATGTCAAACTAAATCGACTCTTGTCTGGTCCTGGAATCTCGAGGCCACGAAATAAGTTATTGTCGAATAGTAATGAATGTGAACTGCATCACTGTTAGTTGGAACAACTAAAGACTGTGAACCGACTTACCGTTCATTCCTTTTCTCCGGCAGCTGATTTCTGTTATATATTATTTTTGCTATTTGAACAGGTTCTCAGCATGAGCAGACTTGGGGCAGCAGGTGCCGTGACCCCGCTTGTAGCCGATGTACCCCTATTATCCGTTGAGGTAAAATACAGAATAATCGTAATTGTTAATTGTTAATCGTTGAATCTTTCCATCTGAAGTACTAAGCATGTAAGTGTCCGTGTTTAGGCACGAAATCATCATGTATGCATGAAAAATGAAAAAGAAGTAATGACTTGTATGTTAAGGTATCTGTTGTTGCCTAAGTTCCTTGTTGCTTTGGAATTTATGAATGTACATTATTTCACTTTCCCGGGTCGTTTTCTATGAATCTATAACCGGATAGAGTAGTTGGCTGTCGTTTTCTCCTTTTCGGACCTACCATGTTCTCTTAGTCTTCTATTTTTCCACGATTTTACCTTTCTATTATCTTTCTATGAATAGGGAGATGGAGGCCAGCCTGCTTGGGAAAAATGGTCAAACGATGGCACCGAACAGCAAGTGGCTAAGCTGATGGAAGAAGACATCGGAGCTGCCATGCAGTTTCTTCAGTCCAAGGCACTCTGCATCGTGCCGATTTCACTGACGTCTGCGATCTTCCCCGCACATCAATCGGATGCACCAACGATCGTCAAGCCCGAATCAAACACCCCTTCATAAAAGATAAAAGCAACATCATGATGCATGTAGAAGTCACTCCTAGCTCACTCGCGATATAAGCTGTTCCGTGCTTCGGTCCAAGCTCTAACTCCGACCACCGGCAACCTTTTTCGGAAGGTATTTCGATGGATATCCCACGATGTATGTCAAATGGAAAACAAAGGTCGATTGATGTCTACTTCTTTGTAATATGAGTGGAGGATGACCAAAAAATAATGGTGGTAGGAACTCGCTTTCTTTTCTTTTCCTTTTTCTTGGATAATGGGAAGTGGGTCCATCGAAATTGGATGGATCGGCATCCCCATGATGTATTTTAAGAAAATTTTAATGCAACTTGAATTATGTTATGTACTTCCTTTCTATATGGCCTTTGCTCACCGTTGAATTAAACCTAACCGATCGGTCGAATTAAGAATTAAAACCGAACCGTTCGATCGATTAAGTATTGTTGAGATCGGATTAATTGGACGGGGAATCAATAGGTTCAACGGTTCAACAGTCTTATTTGAATAATTTTCACTATAACACAGTTATTGACATAAATTTCAATTTTATTTATCAGTTTAAAATCGAATCATATGTCAATTGATCAAATTGTTGAATCAGGAATTAAGGGTTGAATCAGAAATTGAGGTTTGATTAGTTTGGTTTTTAAAATATTGATTTTTATGGGTATTTTTTTAATATACATTATCTAAAATTAAATTATTGTTCAGTTCGATTTACCGTATAAGAAACGTAATAGACTATCCGGTTATTAATTTTATTTATTATTTTTAACAATTATTTTTTAAAACACTAATATATACATATATATTCATCGTTTATAAAGTGAGTTTGTTGATTTAAAAAAGTAAAAGTTGAGTCCCTTTTTCAAATTTTGCTGAATTATTATAGAAGGGGTGAGTTATTTCAGAGAAAAAGTGGCAAAAGAAGCTTTAATTTTTTTCTAATTTATTTTATATTATCTGCTAAAATGGGACAAATTTAATGGCCCTTTTTCTTTTATTTTATACAGAATAGTACAAAAGACTTTAGTTGGGTATAAGTATATGGTGATAATTTATTATAAAAAAATGAAGTGAAAAAAATTTCAGTGTCAACTACATCATTCATGGAGATTTGGCTTTTAAAATTTGTGAGTTTAAGTCCACTACAATTAGGGTTCCATTTTAATATTTGTTGAACTCAATTGGGGTTTTGATTTTTATTTGACATTATGAAAAGCATGTATGATGATGTATGATGGGGAAGGCAGAAATATTTTTGAAGGTACACATATGTTAATAACATAAATTTTTAAATGGTGGACGCCATTAATAAAATAGATAATTAATCGAAGAAAATTCGAATTTTAGAATGGGTGAAGAAAGAAAATCAATTGGAGTTTGAATACAGACATTTTGAAAATAATAGGAGCATGACATCCCCAAATCCATTTCCTCATAAATTGTTTGTTTGAAGGAACAAAAGTGCACTACTTTATTTATGGCTTTTAGGAAAAAGAAAGTTAATTGTGATTTCTAAAACATGAGGAATTAGGTTAGGTTTGAATAAAAATAAGCTTTTTATGATTGTTGAAGTTCAATTTAATTTAATTTTAGTGTAAAATTTTGTATTCAAATTTGACAATACTCTCTTCATCTGAGGTTCAAAAGTGTAGGATTACTTTTTAATCCATGCCCTTCATGTCTCATTGAATGCATCTCTGTTGATGGAAAAACATATTATTTGTGTTGTTTAGACACTATGATTGACTGTTATTGTAATAAGTATTCGTTTGTTACAATATTAGGGTTTTTTCTAAAATGAAATAATGATAATCCATTTTTGATTTTATTATCAACTACTTTTATCACTATAACCTAATTTAATGTTTTCTTGTATAAACGAGGGCAAAAGAACCTGCACCTGTCTTGCGCCATGGCATAGTCCAAGTGCTTGTGCCCTCGACAGTGGAAATTCACCATCTGAGGCAGCAAATCGGAAGGATGTATGGGAGCTATGCTGAGACGAACCCTGGTTATACCAAACTCATCGATGATGCAACGGCTTGCAACGCTAGAGTGACGGTGTTGGCCATGATATTAAATGTCCTCAAGTGTTTGATGGCCTTAAAAGTTTGGTCGATGTATGTTGATTAAGACATTCCCTCGGATTCACGGCATCAACTTCGGTCTTCCTCATGTCGTGGCTGTTGCAATGAAAGTCGATGGTATCGAACACGTAGGAGGCAACATGTCGGAGTGTGTCCCAAAGGAAGACGCCGGTTTTATTATGGTTTGTAGTTAGTTGAAGAAGATAAAGATGACAAGCTAGAGTTTGTGAGATTGATGTTGAACATGTTTATGATGGCACATACAATACTAACATGTTTATTTGGGTTGATCACAGTTATGGGCCTGGTGGGCTTAGGCCCTTTGCTTGTAACGGACTCGAACGAAATTCCAATCAATAATAAAGAATATAAATTTATACTCTTAACGTTTAACCCTCCCAACTTAATTTAATTTTAATTAAATTATTAAAAATAAATAATTAAAATTTTGAAAAAAAAATAAAAACAACAGCGTTGAAATTGTGGGAATTTATAAAGTATTATGAAATTTTAAAAAGATAAATATATTTGCAAGATTAAATCAAATCTTTTTCACCTACAGGGTTGGTTTAAGTGATAAGCAACTTAATATCGCTTAAACAAGATCTCAGGTTTGAGTCCTTATGTATGAGAAAATCTATGTTGGAAGGCTCACTCACCAAAACCACGTGTGCGACATGGGTTGATTCGGATTAGTCAAGACGTTTAACTTTAAATTTATTTACTTCAAATTATATCATTATATTATAGTGCGTTTTTTTATCTTTAACAGACATGGAATAATTATTAATTTGACTTTTATCAAGCAATTTTTATATTTCAAACTTTGATGTGATATGCTTTTTAACTATTTGTCGTAATTGATTTTCGACGGGAAGACTGTTGCGTATTGTGAGTACTAATAAGTTATACGCAAATGATTGGAAGGTATACACAATCGCAATAAGTAATAAAGTGATGAGTGAATATCGTCTCCACAAGGATTGGTGGAAATTATGAGTTTGACCACAACACCAAACTAATTTATCTAAGTATAGAAATGATATATACACTGATGATGCTTCGGCAATGGAAATGTGAGAGTGAATGAAATGATGGTGAGGGAGTGTGATTGAGTGAATAATGTCGTGGAAAAAGAGTAATTTATAATGATGAATATGATGAAAATGCCAAGGCAATGTAAAATGGTAAAAATAGAAAATAAATTGAATAGCTTGATAATCCTCACACGCGAAACTACTTTGGGAATGAATGGTGGGGAGTCACTTAAGGAGCTGAAAACTTATCTTTCTAGCTGATTTAGTCTTCTATTGCTTTACTTGTTCGACTGAGTTTGCTAAAAGTGTTCTCGCTATCTCTAGTCATAAGAACCTAACAGAATAGAATGACACGGTATCTCTTCTCAATCTCAACTATGACAGCCTACACTATTGATGACGCACTAACCCTCTTAGTAGTTGAAATCCTAGTTTAGTCTTTCTCAAGTACTAAAGGATTAGACTATAGTGATTAACTATACCCCATTGCTTATGTTAATCTTACTTAAGTTTCTCTCAAACATTTAAAAATTAATGTAACAACCCGAAAAAAAATTATAATATAATCATTTGGGTGAAATTTGAGGCTCAAATTAAAAATTTCCAGAACAAATAGGCTATTTTAGAAGTTGAATGAAATTCAGGGACTAAGCCCTGAATTTCACCATTTTGTGACGGCAGACATTTCTTCATATATGCGTGAATTTGGTTTCTGTTTGAGAAATCAAAAACAAATTTCACAGAACTTCCTCCCCGCATACCTTCCTTCCAAGGTCGATTCCGTCACCGTCCGACCGTTCTAGCTTACACTACCACTACCGTTTGGTTCATCGTCGAACGGTGAAAAAAACCCTGCAAAACTCTCATCGTAAAACGTTGTCTAACGCCGTGAATTTCGATTCAAAGTTTCAAAGTTTTTTAACACTACCGCCGTGAAAATCGTCGATTCATCGTCGATCGTTGCTCAATTTTCGACACCTCCGGCACCATCGTGTTCCTTGTGTCATTTCAAGTCCACCGATGCCCTTCTTGTCTCCGTCGTTGCTAGCGCGTGAGGGAGGTGAGGAAGTTAAAGTTTCCTACGTTTTAAAATCGAGCTCTCCACCGTTTAAAATTTTGAACTGAGCTTAGCAAGTGTCTCAAAATCCTTTAAAATAATTTTAAAATTTTTTTCTGTAACTTTTACAACGCCGTAGGATGTCTCACGTGCCCCCACGTGCCGCCCCTGCGTATGGGGGAGGTTCACCAAACGGTGGACAGTTTAATGGGTTGTCCGACCCGTTGACCCGACCTGCTGACCCAATCGACCCGCTAACCAGACCCGCTGACCGATCCGACTTGACCCGATCTGACCCGTTGACCAACCGTTGACTGACCATTGACCTGTTGACCGTTGATCGACCGTAGACCGTTGACTTTGACAAAAAAATTCAAAATTTTTGAAAAATCATATTTTATGTTTTTCGACGTCCTGAGCCTGATTCCGAAGCCTGTTTTGCCAAATTCAAACCCGAAAGTCTCTGAATTGACCCGTAAACTTGAAAAAAATGTATATTTATCTAAGTATTTTAATTCAGTTAATTGTACTGAATGGTCAAGGACTAATTATTGTTATGACATGTTAAAGGTACTCGGGGATCTCCTGACTATATCATTGCTCGACCCGATTCCTCCTGATCTGCCCGTCCTCGAGAGGTCGTGAATACTCGTATAGTTATGTAACCCTGTTAGTTATTCTTTTTAGAATATTATTCCGAATATAACCCTTTTCTGATATGGCTTAGGTTCCCGTTCAGTCGAAGAGTCTAGTGAAGATGGTGCTCGATAGATCTTCCTGACTGACCCTATTATCGAGGTGTGTTCCTTGTGTGCATTATAAATATTTTAAATATCTGTTTGAAATCTCATATGCACATGATTGTTTTCTCTGTTTTGAAATATAATGTTTGATCTGATTTGACTACTGTATGATTTACCTGATTCCAGATTTACTGAAATGTAAAGCATGATTGCCCGACTTATGATTTATAGTTACTAGTTTACTAAACTGATGATTTGTCTGAACTCTGAATTACTGTTACTACTGGTTATCGTCTGAAAAATGTTTTCTTCAGGGTATTTTGGATTCTGGTATGAAGAATTTGGCAGGTTTAGTCACTGTTGGTAATTCCCCGAATAAGTTCAGCACCGAATGGTAATTCCTTATGGACCTAAGGCGACCCTTGGGTAGGCTCTGCAGCCCTGAGACTTTCTTGGATAAGCCTTTGTGGCCCCGGGAATTGTCTTGGGTAGGCTCGCAGGCCCCAAGGTACTCCCTTAGGTTGTGCAGTTCTGGGGAACTGCACATGGCGTTCAATTGGAGGACGATGCAGAGTTTTTAAATAAAAAACTCCTATGATGTTTTAATGATTGTAATATGTACTGGTTTTAAAGATCATAACTGTATTTTTTTATTTTTGTACTGTTGGGACACACTGAACCTCTAGCTCACTTTTCAAATTATTTTACCCCCTTTCAGATACTCTTGGATAGACACTCGGTATCAGGCACTTGGAAGATTGGTACATTTAGTTCAGATCATTTTGTTGTAATATTCTGCCTTCCGAACTGCTTTTAATTATGGTGACATGTGCCTTATTTTTGAAGTATATATCGTTTTATAATGTTCACTGCTTTCACTACTGATATTTGATTTACGATGCTCCGGATTTATTTCATGTTTTATTTTATCGAGTCGGTTTTAGTTTTATATTCAAGAGTTGGGTTTTATCATTATTTATTATACTTTTATAAAGGTCATTTGAAATATGATTTATATTAACGAATAACGTTTTTGGGAAATATTTTTAAGAATCTTTAATGTAATATGCTAGACTTAGTCAAAACGCATAGGCCGAGTCTATGGGGTTACAATTAAAGACTATATTTCTTTCGAACATCTAGTCTTCATCAAAGAAATTGACACTCTCATGCCTCTTACAATCTTAGAAGATGAAGCACACATAAACAAAACAAGTAAAAACAAAAGATAAACAATCATCAACCATTAAAATAAAGTTTCAAACATCTATCGAATGAGCCTCACCAAATATAGCTTAATTCATTGTGGGTTCGAACAAACCATAGAGTATACCCAATCGTTCATTTGACTTTAAAACCCAAATAAAGTTTCAAGCTTTAACAATGGAGTAAAGGTTGAAGATGAAAGCATTAGGTGTGCACGGCCGACTCTTCCCTCAAACCATCATGAACAACTATAGTGTAAGCTCCTTTTAGATACTACACCACTCCCTCGAGCTTCACCAATGGAGGAACACCAATAAAAAATGGACAAAGAAGAACGTTAATGAAGGTAGAGAAAATGGAGAAGATGATGATGGATTTTTTCCAAGCTCTCTCTTTTTTTATCTTGTGTTGTGTCATTTTAAATAAAAAATATCTAAGGGTATTCTTAGGAATTTTGCACTCAAAATACCCATAATACCCCTAAATTCATTCCTTGTGCATGAAGTTTATCTCTACAGGTGGCAATAGACCCCATTCAGACAGTTATTAAAAGTAAACATGTGCTTTGACAACTGTCCTCTTGTGAAAATATCTCTTTCTCTTTTTCTACGCCAGAAATGCCAAGGCATTGCAGTCTGCTTCAGCAGCATGTGATGCCACGTCATTCTTCTCAGCTCACCCTATGCTCATTATTTCCTGCAGGTCGCTAACCAACCTCACCTTTCCCATTATATAACAACTTAACAAAGTAGAAATAACACAACCACCACAAATACAAGTACATGCAGCTATATGAATCTAAAATGACCTATATTAACCCTTATACAAACAATAACTTAAGTGAAAAAGGCCTTAAAAGTAGCATTTTTACGGAGTTATCACACCCCCAAACTTAAGCTATTGCTTGTTCCTAAGTAATGAATAACAATTAACACAACAAAAATGTCATGACAATTTTTAACAATAAGACAATCAAGACAAAAATAGAATTTCAACCCTCAGAAAAGTTGGCTTCAACATGCTAGACATATCAAGAAATCAAGTACTTTTTCTTAGGTCAAGATTTTTTGTGGTTGTGTGTGTGCGTGGTTGTATACTTGTATCCAATCTATACTTAACAAATTTAGGCAATTTCCAATTCAGTTCCCTAGTTTTGCCACAACATTTACTCATTCATTAAGCACATTTATACTCCATTTTTACTTAATACACATATTTTTTACGCTGCTACGAGGAGAGTTAGCCCATCACAACTATGGTCTACACTTACCGTGGCTACCATTTATTGAAATGTGGTATCTAGGCAATTGCCTCAATAGTGCAAACACACATAGTCATCACGTGACTACTTTTATTCACTCGTATGCGCGTGGCTACCATTTATTAAAGAGAGTTGCAGGCAATGCCACGACAAAGAGGAGTGTCCCTCTACAGCTATGCCAAAACATTTATTCATGATTAAACAAAATTCAGACATAAGAGAGTTCTTTAAACATTGATTTATCATTTAAGCACAATACCAAATTTTAATGTCAAGGCTAACCAGAGTTCTTTCATAAAAACTTCCTAGATTCTTAAGTATAGAGAACATACAAATCGTATATGAATAATTCACAAAACATCAAGTTTTAGAGTCAGTTCTATCATTCTCAATAGTCATTTACATTTACATGTTCAATAAAGAACACTACCTCCCTCAAACGTGAGAAAAACATTGCCCTCAATGCTTAAGAGAACTAAGTAATTAATAAAACTAAATGCAATGTCATGCTATGCAAAAATGAATGCAAAATGAGGTCCTCGATTTCTATGGTGGTGGCGGTGTTACGGTAGAGGTACCTGTATTTCCACGCCTGGAGTGCTTTCTTTGTGGGGTAGGACTGGGTTTTGGAGATGTTGAGTAGTAGTAGGTAATAGAGGTGTTGACGCACCCTGCTGAAGTCTTGATACAACTATAGATTCTACACATAGATAGAGGCTCTAGTACTTCATCTGGATTGGGTTGCATGGGATGGCTCATCAGGAACAATATGAGATGGGGGATAGGCTGTGAGGTATGGCACAGGCTCATTATCAGCAGGATTGGCGTTATCAGGCTCAGAAGTTTCCTCGATATTGTCAAATGTCGGTAGAATTTCATCCGGGAAACCCAAGAAATTCTATTCCATATGAAGGATCATATCTTGAAAGATTGACTCCACAACAATATCCCTATGCTTGGCGTAGCCAAAGAAATTCTTTATATCACCCGTGAGAGCATTCAAGTGAGTCATTATTTGTTGGATAGATTCGTCGAGGGCAATTAGTCTTGCCTTGACATCATAAGGTTTATCTTCCTCGGACTCCTCAGTATTGGCTGCCTTGGATTTGGGGTTAACCAATCCCAACAGAATAGGCAGTTGTGCTCTTGTGATGCCCGACACTCCAATTGTTTTTGTCAAAACCGTTTTCAATCACCTTCTTTTTCCGGTACAATGATGTGATAATATAAAAGAATACCAACACGCTAGATTTCTTTCCTAAACATTCATGAACTTGCTCAACAATTATTCAACCAACATCAGTTGAATGAGTAACCATAATAGAGTGTAATAACATTAGATATGGAAGGGTTACCTTCGTGTTTTGGATAGTAGGAATTAACTTGTGTTTCATGAAGTGGTTCCATAATTTCACGTGAGGTTGGAGACGCTCCCGATTGACATAAAAATAGCTAGCTTGACGACCATTCCATTCGATGTTAGGAAAACACAAATATTCGAGTATACCATCGTATGTCGTACTATCGACTACATTTTCAAAATCCACATGTTGATCGACTACGTCCTGCAAGTGGAAATAACGGTTAATCGTCGACGGTGTAAAATGAATATAGTGACCCCTAACAAAAACAACATGTTGGTTTGGTTTTGAGATGTTCGCATAAAACTCCTTAACTAACGAGGCATTGATGAAGCCAGGATGTCGCGTAAACTTTTTCCATTTGTGTGGTTCGACAATGTACATGACATCCAGCCCAAAAATGTCATCTTACTCCTCGGTGAAAATAAACCCTAACTCTAAAAAGAGTTTTCGATTTTTAAAATTTTAGAATCGCTCATTTGTAGCTTCATCCACGAACTATTGAGAAATAGTTGTTTCAGTTATTGAGGGTCATGTTCGTACCATTTTTTTATCGGTTTGGAAGAAAAAAGAACAAAAAGTTGAGAGCTTTGTTTGCAACAATGGCGTCGATGTAGAGGGAATGTGAGAAGAAAAAGATGAAAAGTTAAAAGAAATAGTGAAAGAGATAGAATGAGTGGACGAGGTGAAATGGGTAGGTGAAAAAGTAAACTGTAAACATTAAATGAGGGGTAAAAGGACAGTTCAAAAAATGGAAATAAAATAAAATAGAGTAATAAAGTGTAAAAAGAATATTTTCCTCCTTAATTTTGTCTTTTCTTCCCTTGGTAACCGCTCCATCATATAGGTATGAGCTCTGGTGGGTTCCTACAGTACAAAACAATTTATAAATATCCATGAATAATAAAAATAAAAATAAGAAAAATAAAAATAAATTCTTTAATTATTTACAAATAGCAAAATATAATGCTTTGGCATTGAAATTTGGTTCACGGGACATGCATACTCAAACGTCGTGCAGGTAAAGCACCGACTTGTCACGCAAAGGTGGAGCTCCATTGTAAACTATCAAGCGCTGACTGTTGACTTTAAAGATCATCCCTTCGTCTATATTTTTATATCAAATGCTCCATGAGGGTGGATGTCATGCATCTCAAATGTCCTTACCATCTAGATTTGAACTTTCCAAGGAAGAGTTTAAGCCTTGAATTATAAAGTAATACTTGTTGGCCAACATAAAAATGTCGTGGCATCAGTTTTTGGTCATGCCACTTTTTGGTATTTTCTTTGTATAACTTGGAATTCTCATATGCTTGTGCCCTGAACTCTTCCATATCATTAAGCTCAAGTAGTATTTTCTCCCCAACTAATTGAGTATCAAAATTTAGCCTCTTAATGACCCAATACACCTTGTGTTCCAGCTCAATAGGGAGGTGGCAGGCCTTCCCATACACTAATTTGAAGGGTGATTGCCTAGAGGAGTCTTAAAAGCTGATCTATATGCCCAGAGTGCCTCATCTAACTTTGGTGACCAATCCTTTCGCCTCGGATTCACCACTTTTTCTAAGATTAGCTTTATCTCGCGGTTAGATATTTTAGCTTGGCTATTCGTTTGTGGAATGTATGTCGTGGCAATCTTGTGACGAAATCCATATCTCCTCAATGCCTTGTTAATCAACTTGTTATCAAAGTGGATTCCATCATCGTTAATGATGTCTCCAGGCACTCTAAACCGTGTAAATATATTCTTGTGTAAAAACTTAAGCACGATTTTGGGATCATTCTTTGATGTTGCAATTGCCTCCACCCACTTGGATATATAATCCATAGCAAGCAATATGTACAAATCACCACAAGAAGATGAGAATGGTCCCATGAAGTCAATGCCCTAAACATCAAACAACTCAATTTCCAGAATGCCTTGCAATGGCATTTTATGTCGCCTGGATATGTTCCCAGTGTGTTGGCATCGATCACAGGACTTATAAAATGCATGAGCATCTTTGAACAATGTTGGCCAATAAAATCCTGATTGCAGAACCTTAGCAATAGTTTTCGCTCCTCCAAAATTACCTCCACTTGGGGCCGTATGACAATGGTATAAGATGTCTTGTTATTCCTCTTCAGGTACACATCGTCTAATAATTTGGTCTGCTCAATGCTTGAATAAATATGGCTCATCCAAAAAGTAGAACCTTGCATCGTGCTTGAACTTTTTCTTACCCTGGCTGTTTAGTTCAAAAGGCATTATACCACTAATAAGAAAATTAACAATTGCAGTGTACCATGGGATTACCGTGGCATATAAGATTTTCTCATCAGGGAATTTCTTCTTGAATATTTACAATGTCATGGCTTTTAGAACTGCTTTATAGCCTAGATAAATGTTTGACAACTTGATTCTCAGTACCCTTTCTATCTACAACCTCTAAGTCAAATTCTTGCAAAAGTAAGATCACCTAATAAGTCTAGGCTTAACATCTTTTTTGTTCACTAAGTATTTTATAGTTGAGTGATCACTGTGAAAAATAATCTTATTGCCTATTAGGTATGGTCTAAACTTATAAAATGCAAATATCACGACAAGTAATTCATTCTTGATGGTTGTGTAATTCATTTTTGCCTCATTCAAGGTACGACTAGAGGAAATAATCATAGGCAAAGTATTATCACTACCCAAGTAAACATATTTAAGATGCCCTGGCAAAGGCTTTAGCTCTAGGGTAGGTGTATGCAATAATGATGGCTTAGGAGGAATAAATTCATCAAAATCAAGGGGTTTAAAGTGCATACATGATCTAGCAAGTAGTAAGCTAGATTGCTCCACCCCAGCTGGTAATTTTTCATGCTCTTCTATGCTTTCATCATCAATAGACCATTTATAGTCTGCTAGCTGAATGAAATTATTTTGAAAAAATTGTTCTGTTTCTTCTTCAATGAAGGAGTTCATTTCAAAAATGCCTTGCTATTCTTAAGAATCATCAACATACTTGAGAGTATAAAAAACATTAAAAGTCACACAATGGTTGGCAACTCTCATGGTAAGTTCACCTTTTTCACAATTAATCAGAATACGACCAGTGGATAGGAAAGACCTACCCAAGATTATGGGCGCCTTGACATAAACTTCAAAATCAAGGATAAGGAAGTCGACTGGGAATAAAAATTTATCCACCTTCAATATGACATATTTAACTCTCCCTTCAGGTCTAACATGGTATCGGTCGACAAGTTGTAAAATCACATAGGTGGGTATGGCATTTCCCATACCAAGCTTCAAGAATATATATTTTTGCATTAAGTTCATATTTGAACCAAGGTCACATAGTGCATTTCTAACGAAATTAGCTCATATAGAACATGGAATAATAAAGCTGCCAATATGATTTTGCTTTGGTGGTAACTTGCTCAATGCGGAATAATAATCTTTTGCCGTGGCAACTGTCTCATACTTCTCAACTTTCTTCTTCTTGGTGCAAATTTCCTTAAGAAATTTGGCATAAGTCGACATTTGTTCAATGGCTTCCAAGAGAGGTACATTAATGTGGAGCTGATCAAGAATGTCCATAAACTTTTTTAACTGAACTTTATGATTGTGCTTATTGAATCTTTGCGGGAAGGGCGATGGGGTCTAACTTCTTCAACTACGGGAGTAGGAATTGCTTTTACCTTGGCGTTGGAATTTAGTGCTTCGACAGGTTCACTTGCAACATCCTCAATACCGGGTTAGTGACTAAATTGTTAAACTTTAGAATTTGGTGATTAAAGTAGAATAATTGAATTGTTCAATGACTTATATGAGAAATGTTTTGTAGGATTGAATTACAAAAAAAGAGGAATAGAAGGACAAATTAGTCATTTAGTAAAAGAAATAATTAAATTATGTTATGGTTATATATTAACCCACGTGGAATGAAAGGGAGACCAAGTGAGTTTCCAGAGTTCTCTCCTTCTTCTTCATTCTTTATACGTGAAGGCCCCAAAACAAATATGAGTTTATTGTTAGTTGATAATTAGTTGAAATTCAAGTTTGGTTTTGATAATTAGGTGATACTTAAGCTTAAGGAAAGCTTAATTTGTCTTAAAATAATAAGATGAAGAGAATGAAAAGGATTAAAGATGAGGGGTTCTTAAATTAAATCTTGATAGAGAGGTAGTAATTAGATTTCAAGACTAAATTTGACCTGTCATTAGTGAAATTAAGGAGTATGAAGTGTTAGAATTGGATTTAGAACATGTTGAAAATTGAGTATAATTCTTGAATTTCATGTATAATATATGATTTTGAGGTTAAAGATGTGATAAATGAGTATTAATGGGTTTAAGTATGTGAGTTAAGAATATGAAAGGGGATAAAACATGAAGTGTTTGAGCTGAAATGAAGTAAGTTTCAGGCTTAAAAGTGATTTCTGGGCTAGGGGTATCGATACCTATTCATCAGGTACCGATACTTCAAGAGTAAAAATTAAGGAAGACATTCATAAGGTATCGATACCTGAAGAACAATATCAGTACCAAGGGTATCAATACCTTAAGGATGGTATCGATACCATCTTTGAAACAAAAAATTACAGAATGCAATATGGGTATCGATACCTAGGCATGGTACCGATACCACAGTTAAGGGATGTATCGATACCCTATAGGGGTACCGATACTACTTTAAATAGAAAAGAAAATTTTGCATTTCCTTCAGTTTAAGAAATGAAAGATTAAAGTATGCCATTTGGAATACTAATATATATCAATGTATGATTATGTAGATATTGAACGTAACCCTATTCTGGAACAATCGAAGAATTAGAAATGGTTGAGAGAAAGATAACAACAAAACCCTATTCCCATATGCAATGGGGTAAGGGGAGGTAGGGTAGTAGGCTGCCCCCAACACCAGGTTGAGAGTAGCTTCCGTGGAAGACCTCCGACAGTCAGAAAATTTAAAATAAAGATAAAATGCAATGTATGTATAAATAAATAAATAGATAAATACATAGTTGAACAATCTTCATATGCAGTCTTCATATGCTCGTCTGTAATGGGAAGTAATCCCTGCAAATAAATACCTGCGTAATAATCTCTGCATATAGACAGAAACGTAAGACCCGACTAAATTTAAAAAGAGGAAACATGATGTGAAGGATACACGATTGAGAGAAAGAGAAGTTCTAAAATTGATTCGAATCAAGTGAGGCTCGGGTGAGTGCATACTATAGATATAGTTCAATGGAAATAAGACTTGTGATAAGTCTATTTCCTATATTTGATTTTATGATTTCATTTTCTTATACATGCATATGTTATGGTTATAATAAGTATTTGAATAACTTTTAAATGCTTTAACATAATATAATATGAACGTATGCAATTATAAGAGAACAAATCCAGTATGTGTAATAAGAAAAGTGATCATATGTGTGTATGTACAGTGAATGATGTGTTTATATGAGAAGTGATTAAAGAGATATGAAAATGAGAAATGTATTCATATTTAAGCCTATGTTATATTATATGAAAGTTGTAGTTATAATTTGCATGCCAAGAGTCGATGGATTATAAGTGGTCCTTCGGGACATAGTGGTCATTCGAGATAAATTTTCAGTGCCCCTAGTGGGAATTTATTCGAGATGTGGTGACAATATTTGTGCACAACCTCAGTGTACTCAAGTGCCTCCTGTTCTCAATAATGTACATGGGCATTTAAAGATAAATTGAATGTAAACTCTTATAATAAGTTAAGTTTTATATGTGTATACTATAATAGTATATGTTATAGTTAGTAGATATATGTAAATTGTAATATTATGATTGATTGATAGTAGTACATGTTTCGTAAATTCGTGGTTACATATTATATTATGCCTATGTCTTTGACTTAGTGTGTAAGTGGTTTACACGTAGGTACCAAAAAGCAGGAGGACCAGAATTAGAAGTTACAGAGACATCATACCTCTACTGGTAGATCAGATCAGAAGTAATTTGTAAAGTATGTATTTTGTGGTATTAAATGTGTTGACATGTAAACAAGTTGTGAATTATACATAGTTTGATCAGTTTTGTAATATTTTGGTTTAACTTAAATAAATTAATGAATTTTATTTAATGAAAATTTAGATTTTCATGATTTTTATAAGAGTCAAATTTTGAAAAGTCAAATGTGACACCTCAGATTCGTATCCGGGTCAGGTACGGGTTAGGGGTGTTACATTTAATGGTATCAGAGCCATGGTTTAGCCGGTTCTAGGCGTAAACCTAAGTTTATAATGATTTTTAAATGTATATATGCCAACAAAAAAATAGTGAGAACTTATGATCTGATAAAATATTGAATATGTTGTTTTGCTAATAGAACAATATTATTATGTCTTAATAGATGTCCGGACATGATAGTTCTCAAAGTGAAGCGGGAGACGATAGGTACGCTGAGAGTAGTAATTCATCTACCCTGGCTAGGCAAGGTGAAGAACATACATCTTCCGGAGTGTATGTGAGTGATCAAGATGTTTTCTTCCAGACGTTGGATGCGGTATTTGTGCGTTTCCAACCTCTTGTCTCTTCAACTCAGAGAATAAATGTTGCGAAGGACTTGAAGGGTTTAAAAGCTCCATAATTTAGGGGTAAAGTCGAAGAAGGTCCTGTTGCTGCAGACCTGTGGCTCAATGATGTGAAAATCATGCTAGAGGGATTTCATTGTTCTGATTCAGAGAAGGTGGATGGAGTGATTTTCTTGCTTAGAGGGCAAGCAAGGATTTGGTGGACCAATGTTACACTGAGAATGAATAGTGATCAGATAACTTGGTCATTATTTTTAGAAGAATTCAAGTATAAGTATATAGGAGATAGTTCATCCGACAGATGAAGCAAGAGTTCATGAATTTGAAGAAATGGAACCGTACAGTATATGAATATGAGTGTGAGTTCAACAAATTAAGCTGCTTTGTTGTCGAGCTTATTTTGACATAAAAGGATGCTTGTGAATGGTTCGTGGAAGGTCTGCATCCAAGATTAAAAGAAATGTTGATTGTGTTGAACCTGTATTCATTTCAAGAGGCGGTAAACCATGCCAAAGCTCTGGAAAGAGCTCAGAACGAGAGGTTTAGAGATCCAAGAGCTCAGACATCTAAATGAATGGGTGCTTCTTCGAGTTCTACACCATCGAAAAGGGGAAGAGATGCTGGTTTTTGACCCCAGGCTAGATCAGAGTCAGTGGCATCCTCCACTAGAGGATCAAATCTGAAGAGAGCCAGATAAACTCAGTTAGTGGGATCTGGAGCTGGGATATCTAACTAGGGCCAAGTCAGACAATGTCCATATTGTGGAAAGAATCATTCAAGGATATGCAGAATGATTTTTGGAACTTGTTTCAAATGTGGGGACACCATGTATTTTATTTGAGATTGTCCCATAATAGCTGGTGAGTTTGCGCAGCCAGAAAGGTCTACTTCTACGACTCAGAGGGAAAGAGGTAGAGGTAGAGGAAGAAGTCAGCCAGAGTCCTCTGCTCAATAGGAGATACGCTCAACTGCTCGAGTGTATAACCTCAAGACCAATGAGGATCGAGAAGACCCAGAGATAATAGTAGGTATCTTTCAATTGTATGAAAAGAGTGTTTTGGTACTGATTGATTCGGGTTCTACCTATTCTTACATTAATAGTAAGCTAGTGAGGGAATTGAACATTCAGTTAGAAGTTACTATCAATGAAGTAATAGTAACGAATCCCTTAGGGCACAGTGCTCAGGTAAATAAAGTGTGTCGAGGTTGTCCAATATGGATTCAGGGAATTGAATTCACTGATAATCTGATGGAATTACCTTTTGACGAATTCGAAGTGATAATGGGAATGGATTGGTTATATCGATACCAAGTGTATCACCTTGGGAAGCTCTAGTTTTGTTTGTTAACAAGAAAGATGGTTAAATGCGTCTCTGCATCGACTATAGGCAACTTAACAAGGTGCCTATTAAGAATAAATATCCCCTCCCTAGAGTTGACGATTTGTTTGATCAGTTAAAAGGAGCTTCAGTATTCTCCAAGTTGCGGTCGGGATATCATCAATTGAAGATATAAGAGAATGATATTCCAAAGATGACATTTAGAATGAGGTATAGTCACTATGAGTTTATTGTGATGTCGTTTGGAGTTACAAATGCACCGACTGCTTTCATGGACCTGATGAACAGAATATTTCAACCCTATTTAGACCAATTCGTTGTGGTATTTATTGATGATATATTGGTGTATTCAAAGTTAGAAGAAGAGCATAGTACGTATTTGAATATAGTTTTACAGATTTTATGAGATAATAAGCTATATGCTATATTATCTAAATGTGAATTCTAGTTAAACGAAGTGACATTCCTTGGAGATGTAATTTTTACAGAAGTAATTCGAGTAGATCCCCAAAAGATTAAAGCCATTTTGGAGTGGGAAGTTCCAAATAATGTGTCAGAAGTTTAAAGTTTTTTAGGGTTAGCCGATTATTATCGAAGGTTCGTTAAAAACTTTTTGATGATAGTTTTACACCTAACTAATTTGTTAAAGAAAGAGGTAAAATTTGCTTGGACTCCTGAATGTCAAAAGAGTTTTAAAATGTTAAAGAATATTTTGACAGAAGCTCCAGTATTAGTTCAACCTGAGTTTGGTAAGAATTTCGTAGTTTATAGTGATGCGTCTCATAATGGCTTGGAATGTGTGTTGATGCAAGAAGGCAAGGTGGTGGCTTATGCTTTGAGAAAATTAAAACCGCATGAGAAGAATTATCCGACTCACGATTTGGAGATGGCCGCAGTAGTGTTCGCTCTTAAGATTTGGTGTCACTACTTGTATGGTGAACGTTTCTATTTGTATACTGATCATAAGAGTTTGAAGTATTTGATGACTCAGAAAGAATTGAATTTAAGACAAATAAGATGGGTGAGATTTCTAAAGGATTACGATGTGGTAATTGATTTTCATCCGAGAAAAGCAAATATGGTAGCGGATGCCTTAAGTTGAAAGACGTTTGTAACCTTGCGAGCTTTAGATGCCCGATTATCTTTAAGTGGAGATGGTGCAATATGTACAGAATTGACTCTCAAGCCATCATGGCTAGATCGAATTAAAGAATTGCAAGTAAAAGATGAAAAGTGTATGAAGAAGCTACAACAAGTAGAGAATGAGGAGATAAAAGATTTTGAGATCAAGTTTGATGGGAACTTGTATTACCGAGAAAGATTGGTGATTCCGGATGATGATGAGTTAAAGAAGGAGTTGATAATAGAAGCTCATTGTAGTCCATTGATGATGCATCCTGGAGGAAACAAAATGTATATGGACCTCAAGAGTTGATATTGGTGGCGTCGAATGAAGAGGAATATTACGGAATTCATATCCAAGTGTTTAACTTGCCACCAAATCAAAGCTGAGCATTTGGTTCCATCAGGACTGTTGCAACCAATGTATATTCCTCAGTGGAAATGGGAGAATGTGACAATGGATTTTGTGAGGGGTTGCCTTTAACTCTGAATAAAAGAGATTCAATCTGGATTATCATAGATAGATTGACTAAGTCAGCCCATTTCATTCCAGTACGAGCTGATTCTCTATGGACAAATATGCCAAATTGTATATCAGAGAGATTATATGATTACATGGTGTACCTGTTTCCATTATTTCTGATTGGGATCCTAGATTCCCATCGTGGTTTTAGAAGAATTTGCATGGAGTGTTGGGAACTCGATTGAACTTTAGCACAACGTTTCATCCTTAGACAGATGGACAATCTGAGCGGACTATCCAAATCCTGGAGGATATGTTGAGAGCTTGTGTTATTGAGTTCAAAGGATCTTGGGAAAGATATTTACCACTTGCTGAGTTCGCTTACAACAACAGTTACCAATCTAGTATCAAAATGGCTCCCTATGAAGTTCAAAGGATATGTCGTACGCGCTTAAATTGGTTTGAGCTTAAAGATAAAGAAGTCATCGGTCCAGAGTTGATTCAGGAAGTGGAACAAAAGGTCCAAGTAATTCAGAGTAATCTCAAAGCAGTAGTTGATAGATAGAAATCATATGCGGATCTGAAGAGGAAAGAAATAGAATATCAAATTGGAGACAAAGTGTTTGTAAAAGTATCTTCTTAGAAGAAGGTTTTGAGGTTTGGACGTAAGGGAAAACTTAGTCCCAGGTTCATTGGACCCTATGAGATTGTTAAGAGAGTGGGACCAATGGCATATCAATTAACTTTGCAACCTAAAATAGAGAAGATACACGATGTCTTTCATGTTTCAATGCTTCGGAAGTATAGATCGGATCCTTCTCATATCGTGACACCAGAAGAGATCGAGGTTCAACCGAACTTAACTTATGAGGAAGAACCAATTCAAATTTTAGCTCACGAGGTTAAGCAACTAAGTAACAAGACTATTCCATTAGTCAAAGTCTTGTGGAGGAATCACATGGTAGAGGAAGCAACGTGGGAACGTGAAGAGGACATGAGGAATTAATACTCCCATCTCTTTGTATAATGAAAATTCGAGGTCGAATTTTCTTAAAGGGGAGATTTGTAACATCTTCAATATCGGGTTAGTGACTAAATTGTTAAACTTTAGAATTTGGTGATTAAAGTAGAATAATTAAATAATTCAAGGACTTATATCAGAAATATTTTGTAGGATTGAATTACAGAGAAGGAGGAATAGAAGAATAAATTAGTCATTTAGTAAAGGAAATAATTAAATTATGTTATGGTTATATATTAACCCAC
Source organism: Hibiscus syriacus (assembly GCF_006381635.1). Classification (NCBI taxonomy): domain Eukaryota; kingdom Viridiplantae; phylum Streptophyta; class Magnoliopsida; order Malvales; family Malvaceae; genus Hibiscus; species Hibiscus syriacus. The sequence goes on along the minus strand of NW_024061971.1, from coordinate 767,560 downwards.
GTAGAATGAAAGGGAGACCAAGTGAGTTTCCAGAGTTCTCTTCTTCTTCTTTCCTCATACGTGAAGGTCCCAAAACAAAGGTGAGTTTATTGTTAGTAGATAATTAGTTGAAATTCAAGTTTGGTTTTGATCATTAGGTGATACTTAAGCTTAAGGAAAACTTAATTTGTCTTAAAACAATAAGATGAAGAGAATAGAAAGGATTAAAGATGAGGGGTTCTTAAATGAAATCTTGATAGAGAGGTAGTAATTATATTTCAAGACTAAATTTGACATGTCATTAGTGGAATTAAGGAGTATTAAGTGTTAGAATTGGATTTAGAACATGTTGAAAATTGAGTATGATTCTTGAATTTCATGTAGAAGATAAGATTTTGAGGTGAAATATGTGATAAATGACTATTAATGGGTTTAAGTATGTGTATGTGAGTTAATAATATGAAAGGGGATGAAACATGAAGTGTTTAAGCTAAAATTAAGTAATTTTCGGGCTTAAAAAGTGATTTCTGGGCTAGGGGTATCGGTACCTATTCATTAGGTACCGATACTTCAAGAGTAAAAATTAAGAAATGCATTCATGAGGTATCGATACCTGAAGAACAGTATCGATACCAAGGGTATCGATACCTTAAGGATGGTATCGATACCATCTTTAAAACGAAAAATTACAGAATGTAATATGGGTATCGATACCTAGGCATGGTACCAATACCATAGTTAAGGGATATATCGATACCCTATAGGGGGTACCGATACTACTTTAAATAGAAAAGGAAATTTCGCCTTTCCTTTAGTTTAAGAAATAAAAGATTAGAGTATACCATTTGGAATACTAATATGTATCAATGTATGATTATGTAGATATTGAATGTAACACTGTTCCGAAACAATCGAAGAATTGGGGAACACAAGCTTCTGTAAGTTGATTGGATTTCAGAAACAGGTTTCCTACTAAAAAGGGATTTAATTACTAACTGATCTAAACATACATTCAGAGATTGGTGCTTCAGGGCCGTTTAGGTTTTCAGGTGTATCAGAAAGGTATTTAGGAGCCTTTACATTATAATAAATTAATATTTCAGATATAAACATAGCGATTCCATTATTTCGGCCATCAGGGGTATTTCAGACACTTTGATTTCTAATGGATTCTTAGCAACTTAATCCACTAAGGGTAAAACGATTACTTACAGTATTCAAGATTCATGTCAATTTATCATAATATCATGTTAACTCAAACTGAACAAATCCCAACACTACGATACCTGTCAACCACTCAAATTGGTGCACTTCAAGAATATTCACACTTTAATACTAACAATACTAGTCGAAATGATCATCTTCAGAACCATCGTTGAATGGATCTTGAGGAACAATATGCATTTCGATGGTATTTGTTTTATTTCTGTATTGTAACAGTCTCCAACATGACCGACGTACTTGAGTTGTATTCCACAATCTTTAGGGGCGATATAATACTTAGGTTTTCTCGATGTTTCCAGAATTATCAAATAACATTAACTTATTTCTAGGTCATAAGGGTATTCGGGTTATTTTTGTACTCGAGATTGCTTCGGTCATCTTAGAGTTCAAGGTATTCCAATCATTTTCTTTGATTCAGTCATATATATATAATTTCCAATAATTTAATCATCCGGTTATTATTCCAAAATAAAAAATTCTAAATCTTTTATCGCATCGGGAATTAAAATCGGTAAACAAGATGTTTCTAAACAAATTGAGTATTTATCAAGTGAATAAGTAGTATATTAGATTAAGGATGACTTTTTAGGGTTATTTTAGTTATTACTGATCTTGAGGAATAGGAACCGATTTTCAGGTCTTCCAAACCAGTCAGGAGTTCAGTCAGTGGATCTGTAGTTCTATCAGGTCAAGAATGAATTATTAAGTTAATTCCACTATTTGAGTCAATTCTGTTCTCTTTTTACTCCATAAGGGTATTTTATTAATTTCCTTTCTATCCATTTTCGACATCAAAACATTTAACGATAATATTCAAAGTTTAAGGATTCTAAGATTAATTCATTTGTCTATTAATCACTAATCTTAAATTTATTTCTTATCAATCTACCAATTTCTTTGTGCAATTCAATCGAGTCTTAACCAATTTATCACTTAAATCGTATTCAGTTCGAGTTCATTCATAACCAAATATTCATAATACACCAATCATAAACATCCATGCATTTATCTAGTATCAACATGTTCCATAAAGCATGCAAAGAGGTAGTAAATTATTATCTCGATTTTTGAACCACAACGGTTGATCATTTTAACTCCATTCGATCACTCTCGAACTTTAATTCCACGTCTAATAACGTCTCGGATACATGGCAAAACCAATTACATTAGAAACATAACTTAAACGTGAATATTCGTACTGAATCGGGAGATAAAATGTTGAAAACATCTTATCAAGTTCGAATTTGGAAAAAATGAACTTCAGATTCAGACTCAGAACGTCGTAAAACATAAAATATGACTTTTTGGAAATTTCGACTTTTTGGTGAAAGTCAATGGTCAACGATGAAAGTCAAAGTCACCTCTGATCAAAGTCAATGAGTTGACTCTATTTGAGTTGACTCAACTAGGTTGACTCAGTCGGGTCAAATAAACCCAATTCAGACCGGGTTGGGTCGGTTCGATTAACCTGGATCGTTCTAGAAGGGAGCAAGGCTGGGGAAGAAGCCCCAAGCGCACACGGCAGCACGTGACAACGGTGACAGGTTGGGTCATTTGGCCGAACACTTCAATAACTTCAACAAACCAAGATTAATCAGCAATAGTCCAATTTCAGCCCAAAATAATTCAAATCAACTCGATAAAACATTAAAAACCTTACCTAACCGATGATCAACAATGGAGCAACGATGGGCGACAGTCTCGATATAGTTTCGATCGCACGATGATGAGGAATCTAACGATATAGGCGGTGAGGCAAGAGAATGGCTAGAACGATGGCAATCGAAGGAAAACTGAGCGACGGGGAAAGGTTTTCGGTGAACTTCTATGGCTTTATTCACGACGATAGGCGACGCTACCCGGTAAGGGGATAGAAGGGTTTTAGTCACAGAAGGTTGTCGGTCACACTAGTTGTGACGACACATACTGACGACGACTAGAACGGAATGGATCGAGGAATGTCGACGGGGTTAGGAGAAAATTAGGGATGGTTCGGATTCAAGTTGTGGGGGTTGTAAAAAATGGGTTATCACCCATTACATAAAATAAAATTTTATTGCATCCTATCAACAACAGTGGCCTAGCCCGAATGGTAAGGGCAAGGTCGGCCATGCGAGAAGTCAGGGGATTAACACCACTCAACCACACACTTTCTGATTTTTAAATTTTCTATTGACTAGAAAAATGGGAAAATTTAGAGTTAAGTCCCTAAATTTCCCAACCTTACGAGGTTGACCTAGTTTTTTTTTTCAAAATTACCCATTTTAGTCCTTTAATTAAATAAAATAAATTAAATGTATTTTATATAAAATTTAGGGTCTGACAATGATTAAGTGAATAATTTCATGGAAAAAGAATAACTTATAATGATGAATATGATGAAAATACGAAGGCAATGTAAAATGGTAAAAATAGCAAATAAATGGAATAGCCTGATAATCCTCACATGCAAAACTACTTCGGGAATGAATGGTGAGGAGTCACTTAAGGAGCTGAAAACTTATATTTCTATCTGATTTAGTCTTCTAATGCTTTACTTCTTTGATGGAGTTTGCTAAAAGTGTTCTCGTTATCTCTAGTCATAAGAACCTAACAGAACATAATGCCACGGTATCTCCTCCCAGTCTCAACTATGACAGCCTACATTATTGATGACGCACTACCCCTCTTAGTCATTGAAATCCTAGCTTAGTCTCTCTCAATTACTAAGGGATTATGCTATAGTGATTAAATATACCCTATTGCTTATATTAATCTTACTTAAGTTTCTCTTGAACATTTAAGAATTAATGACTAGATTTCTCTCGAACATCTAGTATTCATCTAATAAATGGACACTCTCATGCCTCCTACAATCTTAGAAGTTGAAGCACACATAAACAAAACAAGTAAAAACAAAAGATAAACATTCATCAACCATTAAAATAAAGTTTCAAGTATCCATCGAATGAACCCCACCAAATATAGCTTAGTTCATTGTGGGGTTGGAACAAACCATAGAGTATACCCAATCATTCATTTGACCTTACAACCCAAATAAAGTTTCAAGCTTTAACAATGGAGCAAAGGTTGGAGAAGAAAGCACTAGGTGTGCACGACCGACACTTCCCTCAAACCACCATGAACGACTATAGCGTGAGCTCCTCTCGGATACTACGTCACTCCCTCGAGCTTTACCAATGGAGGAACACCAATAAAAAATAGAGAAAGAAGAACGGTAATGGAGGTAAAGAAAATGGAGAAGATGATGACGTATTTTTTCCAAGCTCTTTTTTTCCTCTTGTGTGGTGTCCTTTTAAATAAAAAATATCTAAGGGTATTCTTGGGAATTTTGCACTCAAAATACCCATCATACCCCCAAATTCATTCCTTGTGCATTAAGATTATCTCTACAGGTGGCAGTGAACCCTATTCAGAAGATTATCAACAACAAACACGTGCTTTGACAGCTGACCTCTTGTGAAAATATCTCTTTTTCTTTTTCTGAGCCAAAAATACCAAGGCATTGCAGTATGCTTCAGCAACATGTGATGTCGGGACATTCTTCTCAGCTCACCGTATGCTTCTTGTTTCCTGCATGTCACTAACCAACCACACCTTTCCCATCATATACCACCTTAACAAAGTAGAAATAACACAATCACCACAAATGCAACTACATGAATCTAAAATGACCTATATGAACCCTTAGACAAATAAAAACTTAAGTGAAAAAGGCCTTAAAGTAGAATTTTTACGGAGTTATCAAAGACCGATACAACATTTTTTTAAATAAATGGTTTTCATGAAAAGATGAGAGTTGCCACCAATCATTTTTAAGGTGAGATTGGAACACCTAAAAAACAAGTAATTTTAATATAACGTTTATTTTACTAAAAAGGCCAAGTTTTGGTCTTTAAAATCAGAAATTAGGTTCGAGAATTAGTTACACGTAGGGAAAGATTAACACCCCCACAACGCCCAAAATTGGTACCTAGTCAATTTCTCTATATTTTAAAAATTGAAAGTTTTGAGTTTGAAATTTATTTAATTTAAAATCCACTATGTATAAATATTTTAGAAAGGAAGTCGATTTACCAGGACTAATAACGACCACCCCCAAGCAAAAGCTGAAGTTTCATTACTAATACCAATAAATGAACATTGCCTTAGTAGTTTGGAAATCATGATGCGGGGGTTTAAAAAAGATGTTGATTTTGTAACACCCATTTCCCGTATACGCCTTTGTACATGAGTCATAGATGTCACATGACTTTTAAAACATTTTCGTACTTGAAAACCAGTAAAATTTTGTTTCTTTAAATAAACGGTTTAATAATATAGTTTATAAAATATTCTTCAAATACATAATAATAATAATAATAATAATAATAATAATAATAATAATAATAATAATAATAACGTTTCAAATCCATCAAACAACAGTTTAAGTGCAAAAGTAATATAATACTACAACCAAATACCAAGTATCTTATCAGAGCATCACAACATATCTAAGTACATGCCAACTAGTAATATCAAAATAACCATCTAGAGATGTCATATAGTTACTGATGAGGCAACCCTTGACAGATGATATCAACTGCACTCCTCATTCTGATTTATACACTAAACCTACACTTGAAAATCATCACACGCTAAGTATTGACTTAGTGAGGTATACTAATATAAATGAGGCGTAACCAAAACATAAGTTTGTCATAAAAGATCAAAATATGAATTTAATCGTATAAAGCATGATAATACATAAAACTGACTTGGTAAACCAAGTATTTTTTTTCCAAATAACTTGTGAAACAATATTTAGTATGCCCAACATACCTATCAATAAGTTTTTTTTTCCAAAATATCCATTCACTGCCCAATGTATGTCAAATGAGAATGCAAGTTACATGAGTTGCACATAAGTACTAAACGAAAGCATATGTTCTGTTGTGACAGCAACAATATACTAATATAACGAAATGGTGATTTACAAACTCATTATGAATACCATGGATGCACACATAGTGCCGAAAGTACACAGAGTACTAATACGAAAATACAACATATGCATTAAACAAAATCGATTGATAACCATCATACACAAAGTATGTCAAAATGCACCTACGACTCTCAATGCACATACAATATGCCTTTAAATCAAATTCGTAGATTAAACATTTATTTTGAAACTTCGATAACTGTTAAAATAATATAAAAGTCCATCCATCTATTTTAGAGCAGTTCATACTCTAAAATTATTCGTAAAATCATTTTCAAAAACTTTATGAAAATATTTCAAAAATATTGTAGAACATGATTTTATAAAAACATTTAAGGTTTACTCATCGCAAATCGTCCTCATATCATATAAGTACATAATAAATGCACTCACCTGGTATGCCTCACTATTATGCCTTACTGTAGTCCGATTATTCTAGAATTTTTTCCTTGCCTTACTGTAGTCCGACTATTTTGGAACTTTTTCCTTGCCTTTTTATTTGCTTGTCTCACGAATTTGATTACGATCTACGCAAGCATCCATATTCACACATACAAATATAAAACAAAATGTTAGTATCCTTACTAATATTTAAACAAAATAATAATACTCAAAAGTACTATTATTTTTTAATTCTTTTAAAATTCATCTTAACTTTTCTTTTTTTATTAATAATGGACCCTTGTCATAAAATCTTCAATTCAAGTTCAATTAAGCCCAATAAAATTCCATCATTTGATTTCCAGCTCAATACCTCAACAATACCATAATTACCACTTAAGCCACTAACTTTCTCAATATTCACCATTTTATACTTAAACTTTGCCAACTTTTCAAAATGGCTTAATTTCACATTCTAAATTCAATTTCAACCCTCAAAATGTAATTTCCAGTAATGTACATCAATTATTGAGTAACTACACAATCAGTCCATAACTTTTCAATTTTTTTGAATAGGTCCCTTAACTTTTGAAAAATTACAAAATGACCTAAAAAATTTTCTAAGTCTTTTAGAACCTTACAAATATCATTTCTAATCCATGAGAATTTTTCCACAATTTTTCCCAACTTTTTTCCTCATGTTCGAATGCTTTAGGGTTATATTTATCATGATTTTCACTTGATTCAAGCATGAAACCAACCTCTATTCAACATTTCAAAACCTCTAGAATCAAGACCCTAACTTAATTTCATCAAAATACATCTTTCCCCTAAAGCTAGGGTTTGGTCGAATTCAACATGTGCTTATGTAGCCATGTACAAATGATTTTAATCATTAATCATGCTTGTATATGATTCTACAACCTCAAAAACATCAAAATCCTTCATTAATTCCATAAATCTTAATGAGAACATAAACCCTAAAATTTGGTATCTTTGAACACAAGCAAGATTAGCATGCAATATTGGTACCAAATGATAGCGTTTTTCGCGTTGAACAATTTTATATTTCACGACACGATCCAAAGTCCAAAAGAAATTGCTCAAAAATGAAAAATAAAATTTATCTTACCTTGGTCATGGGGAACACAAAATGGAGATGAAAAATGGCCAAAGTTTCATGAAATTTTCATGTAATTTCATGTTAATTTAACCTTTATTTAAGCTTAAATGAATAAAATATTTATTTAATGAGAAATGTCCATTTCGCCATTAATGAAATTTGACCATTACCATCCAACCAAGCCACATAAACCTTATCATTTTTCAAAATTTAAATTTGAACAAATTATTTTACCCTTTTCCAATTTTACCAATCAACTTTCAAAAAACTGCAATCTTGCCACTTTAATCTAACGGTCCAAATTAAACATGGAAATAAATCTTCAAATCTAATGATCCATATTATTTTACATCATTTTAACATGTGGAAATAATATTTTTAACCATAATTTATCATCCTTCAATTTTTCTCGAAATTTCTATTCGACCCAATTTACTGATTTCTTACTGGACTTTAATCATTTATAGTTTTCAACATAAATTCCGAATCAAGAATCTGATTTCAATAAAACCCCACTATCAAGAGTAAACCAGGAATGTAATTATTTTAGGAAAAGTACCACTTAGGTCCTTAAACTTTTCCCAATTTATACTTTAGCCACTAAACTTTCAAAACTTATATTTTGATCACTAACCAAAATTTGGGGTATTACAGATTTACTTCGAGAATCACTAGAGGTCACCCCCGGGAAAAAGCGAAGGACACACTATTAACATCTAATAAATGAACATTGCCTTATTAAAAAAATCAAAGTGCAGTAAAGCAATCGATTATGGAACCTAATTATTCTAAAATAATTAACGACTTCTCTCTATCTTAAAGTGTTACTTATAAAAGTTAAAGGACCTAGGGGATAAACCTAAAAGTTCAGGTTGTAATATTAATCCTAATTAAATTTAAATAATTATGTAATTCGAATAATTAAATTGAAACCTCGAGCAAAAGCAAGGATCAAATTAAGAATTCACCTAATTTAAGAACTAAATATGAAATTAGACGTAAGATAGAGGCTCAAATATTAATCCTAATTAATTTTAATCAATTATGGTTCAAATCTAAATTAAAAAAACTCTAGAGACTAAATCGAAACAATCTAAAAATACATAATCAAAATTAAAACATTAAGTAAAGGACTAAAATGAAAGGAATCAAAATATAAAGCTTGAATTAAAATAATACAAAAAATTTAAAGCTAAAATATAAAGGACTGAAATTAAAAAATATATATAATTAAAGGGCTAAAATGTAAATAATAGAAAATAAATCAATCTAATAAAATTAAAAGTTGGGGGTTAATTCTTAATTATTACGTGGACCACAAATCACACGAATCATATCCTAAGACTGGTCATCGTGAGGTCGTAAATGAGTTGAATATATTTTTATAAGTTAGTGATTACTAAATTAGTAAGTTGGCAGTTAAAAGTTAGAATTTTACTTGGACCATAATAATGCAGATCATACCCTAGGATGAGTCACCACAAGATCGTATTAACATTCAAATATTTAAAAGCAAATAAAAAAAATAAGAGTTACCAACAACTAATTGGTCTAGTAGGATGAGACACTTAGGTCCCTTAAGCAAGGTCAGAGTTTGAATCCTAGCGTTTGCGAATAGAGCAAACTGGGTTGGGAGGGTCGCCATTACCTCTGCAATACCCGATCTAAATTAATCGACCAATAAATCGGATATCAATGATTAATTCAAAAAAAATGTTAGTGACCACAAAAAAAGTAAAGTACAGTACCGAATTAAAATTAAGAAAAGCAAAATTAATAGTAACCAAATTAAAGAAAGAGAAAATTAGAATTAATAGAGACCAAATTAAAGAAAGGGAAAAATTAGAATTAATAGTGACCAAATTAAAGAAAGGGAAAATCAGAATACATATTCGAAAATAAAAAAGACACAGTGACTAAAACGCTAATTAAGTAAAACAGTGAGCTAACATCAGAATAAAAGAACAAGAGCATTCAGTAACTAAACTAAATGAAAGCAAAATAGCGAGCCAAATTTAAATAAATAAAAAAAGGGAAACAAGGGATCAAAATGTAAATTAACTGCAAAGTTTAGGGGACTTAGATGGTGATTAACCCAGTACACCTTCACACGTAGCTTATATTAAATTAAATAAAACCCAAAATCAAAATCAAAATCAAAACCAAAACCAAAACCAAAACCAAAACCAAAACCAAAACCAAAACCCCAGCCCCCTTTCGCTCCTCACTTCTCACCAATGTGCGGCCGCCTCACCCAAAGAAAACCAAGACTCGACGACGCACCGGCCAGCTACCATACATTGGTGGCTCTCCTCTCTCCAACCGCCACCTTAGGCAGCCGAATAACACCCAAACGGCCTCCCCAAGAAGCCGAAGCACTTCCTTCTCTTCTCTATCACACAACCGGCGTCCCCTCACAAACCCAAGGACCACGCTGGCCACCACACCTGGTGGCCGTTCACCGCCCCGGTCGACACAGGTGACGTAACACCCGGCGAGGCCAAACCCTCATCCCTCTATATCTTAACTTTCTTCCTTTCTCCTTGACCGAAACCACCAAACTTAAAGGCCAAATCCGGCCACCATAAATCGATGGCCACTCACCCTCTCCGGTCACCAACGACCCCCAAAGCCTCCTGTTTCCTAATCTAAACCCTAAAATGAAAACCCAAAGGAAGAAACAAAAATGGCTCCTAACCACCTAGAGATTCTCGGCTTTTTTTTTGCTTCCCCTCCCCGACCGCTCGTCTCAAAACCCGATGACCCCCAGCTCCGACGACCGGCGCTCAAACGACCGATGAAGGTAAACCCTCTACTTCCTCAATTTTCCGTTTCGAAAATAAAAAAGGTTGCATGAAAATCAAAAAGGAAAAGAAAATACCTTTTAGAAAAAATCTCGGTTGCTTGGTGGTTTTTTGAATGAAAAAGAGATTACAATTTTTAGAATATGGAGAAAGCTCCAATCGGGGAAGAGGAGTTACAAAAGTTTTGTATCTTGCTTGTGTTCTCTGTAAAAAAAAGACGAGAGGGAGCCCCCTTTACGACTTTTTCTTGGGGTTCTTTATACCACCCGTGCTGTTACAAGACCAAAAGGTTCTTTTTTTTTGTTTTACAAATGTTTTCATATATCTTGCTTTGTTTGCATGTCTCCTTGTTGATGAGGACTGCTGGAGGGCCACTATGGAGGCCACGGTTGAAGCTGACGAGAAAGGGGGCTGCTAGCGTGGAATGGGCTAACGGGTTGCTGAAATATGGGGCCATAGCTGGATTTGTTGGGCTTATTGAATTGTTGGGCTGATGTAATGTTTTTGAGTGGGAATGGTTTAGGATGATGGGTTGTACTTGAACAATGGAATTTTGGACTAATAATTTTTTTAATTTAGGTTTTAATAATTTGGGCTTTTACATTCCCATAATAAACACATGGCTACCTAAACCCAAATATACCCAATCAAGCAAAAATCCATCATTCATGGCTAAAATTTTCCAAAACTCCCATCAATCGAATGTAGAAATTCCATGAACTAATTTATACATTCACCTGAATTAATTCAACACCACACCTGAACATCTTCAAATTGATCATCGATCCCTTTCAATTCGATTCGAAATGTTTGGACAAAATTAGTTATTACACTATTGAAATTTGGAAGTCATTTAGAAGAAAAAAAACACTATTGAAATTTGTGATTTGCGTCTGCTCTTTATCTTCATTTTCTAAGTTTTTATTTTCCAGAAAACTTATTATATAATTGATATTAGATGAATTTCAAATTTTCATTTTTTTTAATATTGATAGATCATTTAGACAAATACAGGGAAAGAATTTCAAAATGATATTCGATTTATCTTTTAAATCGATAATATAAAATTTCCTTGTCACATGATACATGGGAAAAAAAAGGGGAAAATCTTATGCATCTCATACATTTTCCTTTGTACAAGTTCCAGAAAAAAATAAAACATGCCGATTTTCGAACTATACACGAAAAAATGGTTTTTTTTCTTTGAAATTCTCAATACCTACGTACTTACGTATGTACATATATACGTACGTACATATGAATATACATACATACATACATACATACATACATACATACATACATACATACATACATACATACATACGTACGTACGTACGTACGTACGTACGTAGGTTCAAGGACTTACTCCCATGGTAATCTCCAACCAACATCCAATCACCATCTTTATCTTCATAAGTAGGCATAAATTCTGATCCATTGTATCCTTCCCTTTCTGAATATTTTCCAACTTTGAACTTGAACATGCCCTCCATAGCCTTAAGTAATTCTGGGTATCCCTTGTACATCTTCAAATCTATCTTCCTAAGATAAGGAGCTCCATCCATGCTAACTTTGACGTACATCCCACATGTTTCCGCCTGGGTTTTCTTCGTTTGGAGGCTGTTTTTCCGGTAAGATAGGATTGGCGGCCACCCGACGACTTGTGCCCTGCAATATTACATGCATATATCATCAGTAAAACCATTAATCAATGAAAACAACACTATTGAAGATAATAACTTTTCCATTTGCTTAGTTGTTGGGTGGAGCTGTTTCTTGATCACTCTTTCTAGCAGCTTCAACACTAGACTGTTCATTCATATCAGGTAAGGCTCTTTTGTTACTGATCTTAAGGGTTGTGGAAGCTTGCTTCTTCGACTCCTCCGACGTGCCTGGCAGGCCTAATCGGAGCTCGTTTGCATCAAGGTTAAGATCTTTCTCAAATGTCATGCTTTCAAATATCGGATTTTATTGAACTCTTGAAATATTGTTATGAGTTGTGCTATATATAATTGAAGAAAGGCTTAGATGATGATGAGGAACATATGCATGTGTTGGGAAATTTCTATGTTACTTTACAGAAAGGGAATATGTGGCGATAAAGGCGTGTTAAGTGCATGAATTTGGACATAGGGCAGCTAAGATGTTTGTCACATGAGCAACGCAATTTAGGCACTTGTCTTAAAAAAAGTGGGACAAGGTTGGGACAAGAGGTTAGCCTACCATATAAATATTGAAATCAGAGAAAGATCAGACGGTGTCAGATGATTGATCAATTTCCTAGGGAATAAATCTAGAGCATTGGATGTAATGACTAAATTTAAGGAACTTGGGTTGAGTCCCACATGGGGTTGTTGTTGATGGGTAAGACATGGTCTAATTTAGGGCTTTAAATTGATACAAAAGTATGGGTAACCTTACATTTGGCCATGGTGACCTTATGGAACCAACTAATCTGATACACAACCATGTATTATTAATGCGTAGGTGGTAGAGATGGGGTATTGCACCGACAAGACAAGCGATCTCAATCGTTGGTTAAAATTTGTTGTTGCTTTCATGCACGCACACGAGTGTGTCAACTTTTGACTTTGAATGGTCGGCGTTAAATTACGAAGTTATTTTCTCTTCATCTTTGAGCTTTTAAGTTAACCCTTTTGGAAGGGCCACAGGCACACAGTTGATTACATTAATTACGAGTCTTTTCTCTTCTATTCTGGATGGGGTTGGTCTGGTCTCTCCTCCTATGGTAGCCAGCTAATCAAGAACTCCACTCCTTTCCTATCAACCCCATATCACTTTGTTATCTAACCAATGGATTATTTTATTATTTTTGTTAGTATTCAAACTAAATTAGTTCATTTAATATTAGAGTGACTAGTTTGAATCAGTTCATATAACGGTGTTAATGATAATATTTAGGTTGTGTGGATTGTTGGCGATTCATTCCTTTTGGTTTGGGTGGAGAGTCATAGTCAGTGATGATACGATAGTTGGTCGATAATGTTTGTGATAAGAGATGAAGGAGAATTTTGAGAGAGAGAGTCTAAGCGAAGAAGAAGAAACCCTCTTTCTACATGAAGGTTTATATACTGACCTTTAGTGATAGTGTCACGTGTAAGACTATTATAACTACTAATAGGTTGATAGGTTAAATAGATTTATTGGTCAGATAATGAACTACAAATCATGCGGGCCTGTCGTTGTTCATGTCAATAAGTTGTAGCAAGTTGAGGGATATAGGGTTCTAGAGGAGATCTACATGAGGTATAATAATTGTCCCTCATGATTGAGAGAATGCTATAAAGTGGCTTGACTTAAGACTCCTATATGAAAGCATTTATTGTGCTTATGGAGCCGCTTATCGGGAGTCTGTGTGATAACATATTTCAAGCAACTGGACGCTTGTAATATATAACTGAGGATTCTCGGCTTTTTAATGAGATATTGGGAAACTGGTGTAAAGTTATCTCTAGGTTAAGCATGTTGCAAGGGAACTCGATATTGTTAAAGAGGTAATAAAGAAAACAATAGTGCCTCAATTCTCAATATAAGAAATGGATAAATTCCCATAAACACCATGAAATCATCTTGAATCTTTTTGGTCGATCATCAAAGAAGGTGGCAAAAAGTTCCCTTTAGTTAGAGAGGTACGGAGACAACACAACGCTCTCGACAAATGAGAAGGCAACTCCTTAACGAAATCTAACGAACGGGTAGAGGATTAAGCAGACCAATTATAAATTAGGCGGAGTTATATCAATGCTTAAATATCTATCATGTGGAGGATACTTGTCGCTAAGTTGGGATATTATTTTGTTGTAAGGAATTAGGATTCATAGACGTATTGCGGACCTCAATGTCTTTATATATTTTTCACAATCTATAGTTTGAACACGTCACTAATGAACACTTTAAATTTGGTGGAGTTATCTCAAAGGCATCTTTAGATCAATTTGTATTTTCTTGCTAATGTCTTTCACTGCTTTTAGAAATTACTTTTGTGTTTTTAATTAAACAAACGAAGTTGTCTCCAGGCCCGTATAGATTCCCTACGGATGATGCTTAACGCTTTGATAAGATTGTTTTCACATTCTTTAGAGGTCAATGGAAAGTTTCTTCAATCTTAGTAGAGACATCTCTATCCCATTTAGCCGGATGATAGAGAGGTAGAGAAGGTATCTCCACGCTTTCACCTAAATTGACATATGGATGGAGGTTGGCATCTTAATGTTTAAATATGTTTTGCAGAGGACCCTTACTTCTTAAATTGAACAGAGTCGTTTCAACACCTATACATCCACAAAGGACTCTCGACACTATTTTGGGGTAAATGGATAATGTTATCTCTAAATTTAAACATGTTGCGAGGATCTTGTTATTTAAGTTTGTGTAAGCTTGTAATTTAGCTGCATTGTTATCTTAATTTTTAAGAAAGTTAAGAATGCGATTTTTAGGCTGAATAGAGTTGTCTCTGTGCTTATGTTTGTATCAGCAGAAGATTCTCAATGCTTTTATTCACCTAGGTCCGTAGTTTGGACACTTTGTTTGTCTTAATATTTGTAAAAATCATATAGGCAAATTTCAGACTAGGCAGAATTATTTCTACATCAACATATCGTGCAGAGAATTCACAATGCCTTTATGGTATCTTATTTTATTTGAGCAGAGTTTACCGTCTTTCCTCGTGTGTCTTTTTTGGAGGATGCACAACGCTTCAAGGTTGTTTAAATAGACTCGATGGGGTTATGTCCAATCTCATATGTACTCCAAACGAAGGATTCTCAATGCTTTTGAGATGTTACGATCAATTTGGGCAAAGTTTTCTCCGATTCTGTATATATGTTGTTGAATCTTCAACGAGAATCATCTCTGCATTCTATAAAGGGCGAGGATAAGCTTTGTCAACCATAGCGTTGGTAACTTTATCCTATCTGGCCAAAAAAAATATTATAATATTTTGTTTGCATGAGAGGTATCTCCACATCTTCGGCCAATGAAAGAGGCAACTTAATACCCTCGAATGAGTCTGGTTAATAGATGGAGACTTCTTTGCCATTGGTAATAAAGAGGCTTCTCTACGCTTTATGAAGTGACAACATAGTAATTTTTATTGTTAAGACAGAAGCATAACTCTTTTGGTCAGTGTCAAGGTGATAATAAAAGAGATGAGAATTTTCATATTTTTGGTTGATAGAAAAGGTAACTCAAAGCCCTCAGGGGAATCCGATTGACAGGTTGAGGCTTCATTGTCATGGTAGGAGCGATGGGGAGATGTTTTGTATGAATTATAGAGATATGATTTGATATCATTCTTTTAGTTAAGGGATTCTGTACATATATTTATACAATCCATTATTTTAAAGGATCACATCCTAGGATTAGTATCTTTTCTTTCTTAATTGTTTCCTACTTTAGAGAGATAATTTGTATATAAAGATGTAACCTGTCCTATTGAAAATAATATGAAAATACAGAGAATTACTCTGATTTCTACATGGTATCAGATTAGGGTACGGTTTCTTTCCAACCTAGACGATGTCCACAACTTCTTCTCCTACTCCGGAGATCACTTCGAATCCAAAATTTTTTTCTGGTTCTGCTACTCAATCAAAAGGTAATCTGGTCATGAAAGAACCAGAAGGTAAACCTGATGCTACAGTTTTTTTCTCCTCCCAGTTGACCCCTAATTAGATCCTCGATTCTAGTGATACGGATCATATGACTGGTAATAAGGATTTGTTTTGCAATTTTTTTCCAAACTTTGGTAAAGCTTTAAAAACGGCTGATGGTTCCTTATGCAAAATAGAAGGACATGGCATTGTTATTCTCAATGACCATATTGTACTTAAAAATATCCTATTCGTACCAAATCTGGCTTGCAATCTCGTTTCCGTTAGTAAACTTTCCACCGACTTGCACTGCTCTGCAATTTTTAATGGTATTGATTGGACTTTGCAGGCACTGAACTCAAAGAAAATGATTGGTAAAGCCAGCTTACAGAATGGTCTATATATTCTTCCTGCCTCTACTAAAACCGAAATCTCGAAATCTTTCACCTCTTTAGAAAAAGTTGATAATGTTATGTTATGGCACTATCGTTTAGGCCATCCTAGTTTCCACTATCTTGCAAAAGTTTTTCCTGCTTTATTCATTCATAAAAGGCTAAATTCTTTTTCTTGCAAAGTTTTCTCTCTTGCCAAACATACTAAATCAACTTATTCTCCTTCTATATATAAGCCTTCTCACCCTTTTGATTTGATCCACATTGATATTTGGGGCCCTTCTCGGGTGAAGAATGCTGATAATTGTAAGTGGTTTATCACTTTCATTAATGATCACCGTAAGATAACTTGGACTTATTTGTTGAAAGATAAATCTGAAACTACTGGTGTTTTTACCCAATTTTATAACATGGTTCTTGTCAGCTCGGTATGAGTACTATAAATAAGTGCGGATATATGTGCAAGTATACACAATCGAACTAGTAATACAATGATAAGTTGAGTATCGTCTCCACAGGGAATTGGGGAAATCAAATAGGTTTGTCAAGGCACTTTACTTTGTCACCTAAGTAAAGTTAGCGATGGTATATACAAATGATAATGTTGTGGCAAAATGGAATGATTGATGTGGAAATAAAACGATGGCAGTATGGTAACAATAGGATATGTTGAGGCAAATTAAATTTGTGATGTGTGCAAACAAATGGAAATGACAAGGCAAAATAAAATGTAAATACATGATTTAATTTATAGGACTTTAGCTTTCTCACACGACAAGCAGTTATGGGAATGAGTGATAGGAGTCACTAGTAAAATCTAAACCTATTTCTCTAAATGGTATTTCTTCTATGCCTAGCCTGCCCGACAGAGTCTACTGAGGTGCCCTATGCTATCTCTAGTAAGGGACTCGACAGATTAAAGATGCCCTGGAAAATCTGATTGGCGTAAACCCCTGTAGTGATCCTATTGGTACAGATAACATGATATGTCTGGGCAATACCTTTTTGCGGTAGCATTAACATCTAACCTATCGTTTTTGCACAACTCCTTTTAGTCGAATGAAATCCTAGCCTTATCTCTAAGGTGGATTAGGCCTAGTTACTACCTAGAACCCCTTGTTTATATAGTTCCTCCCTAGTTTCTCTCAAATACTAAGGATATTTTGCCAAGGTATTCTCTCGAACCCTAACAACCTCCTAAGGAAAGGCTACTCTCGTAGCTCCTACAACCTTAAGGCATTAAGTTTCATAAACAAAACAGATTAAAGCATATAAAAACAACCATTCATTGAAATAAAACTTAAACATCCAAGAAAACTCCCACCAAATAGGAATAGTTCATGGTGGGGTTTGAAATAAACAAGCACAAAGCAAGTTCCATTCGTTCCTTACAACCCAATAACAAAATATGAAAGCAAAGAACTAAGGGGAGGAGAGAAAGCCTTCGACGTGCACTGCCCAATGCTTCCCTCTGCCACCAATAACTGCTCCTAGCGAACTGGATCCTCTCGGACACTCAGGACGTCACTCCCTCATGCTTGTCAAGGAGAAATGCCACGACAAGTAGGATTGACGGAGAAAGATGAGACTTTCTCTCTCTAACTTTTTAAGCTCAAATCTGGGTGGAACCAAAGTCTTCAATAATATGGCTTCATCCTCTATTTATAGGGGAAAACTAATCCTAGGACTTGGTGTTGACTTTCCTAGGAAACCCGAAAACTATGGTTAAGTTGCTTGGGAGTCGGGCAGAACAGGCTATGATACAGCCTGGGTAGATGGCTGAGTGATCGGCATAATCCCGTTGCAGGCGCCCAAGGACAGACAAGATCTGTAGGGTCAGGCGACGTTATCAGCAGGATCGGCGGTTGCAGTGCCGACCCCTCCAGGCAGATCTTCGAGGTGGATTTCTCGGGTAAAGCTCTCAGAAAGTCGGAGACAGCTGGCTTCAAAAATATCTTCTCGCACTTTAATCACTTTCGAAATCGAAATGCCAGTCGAACTTGGCAATTTCATTTTTCTCAATAATCTCCTTATGTCACAGTATTTCCTTTCCTCTTTTCCTTGCTTTCAATACCTGCACATCATCAAACAAGCACCTTTCCCATAAGGCAGCACCGCTTTAAAAATAAAATGTCGCGGCAAACCGAATTCCGCCACATACAACTAAATGCTTCTAAATGCATCTATATGATCCTAAATGAGCCTTTAGGCATTTAATAACTTAAGTGAAAAGGTCCCAAAATGTGACCTTTTACGGAGTTATCACACCCCCCAACTTAAGCTATTGTTTGTCCTCAAGCAATGGATAGCAATAAGCAAAACAAAAATACCATGACAAGTTCAGAAGCAGAATAGTCTTATGGGATAAAATTTCAGCCCTCAGCACATATGGCTTCAACATGCTAGGCTGGTTCGAGAAATCTAGTATTGTCCCCTAGAGCAAGATTCTTTGTGTGGGTGTGTGCGTGCTTGTATCCAGTCCATGCTTAATAAACTTAAAATTTTTCTAAGAAAGCTTTCTTAATTTTCCATGACATTTACAAAATCTTTACTCCCAACTTACTTTCTTTTCTTTACTTCTGCTACGAGGGGAGTCATCCTATCACTCTACCCTCTCACACTCTAGATGAAAGGCGAAATGCCAATCGAACTTGGCAATTTCATTTTGCTCAGCAATCTCCTTATGTCACGACATTTCCTTTCCTCTTTTCCTTGCTTTCAATTCTTGTACATCATTAAACAAGCACCTTTCCCATAAGGCAACACCGCTTTAAAAATAAAATGTCGCAGCAAACTGAATTCCACCACATACAACTAAATGCTTCTAAATGCATCTACATGATCCTAAATGAGCCTTTAGGCATTCAATAACTTAAGTGAAAAGGTCCCAAAATGTGACCTTTTACGGAGTTACTAGTTCCCACTCAATTTGGGTATAAAATTCAGCTCTTTAAATATGATAATGGCAGTAAATTTTTTGCTAAGTCTTTGGGTGTGTTTTTCAGGAAAAGGGCATAGTTCAAATTAGTTCTTGTGTTGACACCCCACAACAAAACAACATTGTCGAAAGAAAAAATAGACACCTCCTTGAAGTTACTCGTTCTCTTCTATTTACCACTAATGTTCTAAAATATTTATGGGGGAAGCCTTATTAATTGCCACATAATTAATCAATCGAATGCCTAGTAAGGTTTTATAATTTCAAACACCTTAATCTATATTTTTGTAATACTTTCCCCATTTTAAACCTATCTCCTCCATTCTTCCACTTAAAATATTTGGTTGTACTGTTTTTATCCAAAATATTGCTCCTAATAAGTCCAAGTTAGATCCTAAATCATTAAAGTGTGTACTAGTTGGGTATTCTTCACTTAAGAAGGGTTATAAATGCTATCATCCTCCTTCTAAATTTTTTTTAACACTATGGATATAACATTTTATGAGCAGGATCCCTATTTAACTCAGGCTAAAATTCAGGGGGAGACATAGAAGGATTTTCAGCCACATCGGGTATCTCATCCTACTCTTCATTCTCAACCTTCAGAATTGCCACCAATTTTGTCTTTACCTACATATTTGTCACATGTAACTACTCCCATTGATTCATTTGTAGTACCTATCACTACTTCACTCACACCTACTTTAAACACCCTTCCTGAAAACACACCTACTCACATTCAAAATCATCCACAAACATCACCAATCAAATAACTTCGTGTCTATACAAGGAAAAGAAAACATATTCCTGAGGCTGTTTTGTAATCTAATGCTTGTCGAGAATTGGATTTGGGTTCAGCTGCCAAAGAAGAAATCAGTAAGTCCACTTCCCCTACTCTAGATGACTTCCTAATTGCTATTAGAAAAGGGGTTATACAGTGTACCAAGCATCCTATTGAAAAATTTACTTGTTATAATTCGTTGATGCCGTCTTTTCAAGAATTTACAACAAACTTGGATAAAGAACAGGTTCCCACAAGCATAGCTGAAGCTCTAAATAATTCAAAATGGAGAAGGGTTGTTGAAGAGGAAATTTGTGCACTAGAGAAAAATGCTACTTGGACCATTACGGACCTTCATCAAGGAAAAAAGGTTGTTGGCTGTAAATGGATCTTTGCTGTAAAGTATAACTCCAATGGTAGTATTCAACGATACAAAGCTAGACTAGTGGCCAGAGGCTTTACACAAATATATGGGATAGATTTCACAGAAACGTTTGCACCTGTGGCGAAGCTGAATAGTGTTCGAGTACTCCTAAGTTTGGTTGTAAATTGCGATTAGAAATTACACCAACTTGATGTGAAAAACGCTTTTCTTAATGGCAAGCTAGAATAAGAAGTCTATATAACGTTTCCACCTGGCTTAAAGTTTGTTGAAGGAAGTAACAAGGTTTGTAAGCTCAACAAGTCTCTATACGGATTAAAACAATCACCCAGAGCTTGGTTCGAGAGGTTCACTAAAGTCATTATGAAAAATGGCTACAAGCAGTCCCTCGCCGATCATACTCTTTTTATCAAGATAACTTGTACAAATAAGAAAGCTATCCTTATTGTGTACGTGGACGACATAATTCTTATTTAATATGATGAAGAAGAGATTTGCAATTTGAAGAAGTTGTTAAATGAGGAATTCGAAATCAACGACTTGGGAAAGCTTAGGTATTTCCTAGGAATGGAGGTGGCAAGGTCAAAAGAAGGACTTGTAATCAACCAAAGAAAATATGTACTCGATTTACTCAAAGAAACTGGTTTTCTTGGTTGTAAGTCGATTGATACACCAATGGAGGCAAGCTTGAAATTTAGCTAAGAAGACGGGTCCTTAGTAGACAAAGAGAAATTTCAAAGATTAGTTGGGAAACTAATTTATTTATCCTTGACAAGGCCAGATATATCATTTCCCGTAAATGTGATAAGTCAACACATGACTAATCCCACTGAAGAGCATATGGCAGCAGCAAATAGAATTCTCAAGTACTTGAAGAAAACTCTAGGACACGACTTAATGTTTAAGAAGACACAAGACAGAACTGTTAAAACTTTTACAGACTCTAGTTGGGCCAGAGACCTTACTGAAAGGAGATCCACTAGTGGCTACTGCACATTTGTTTGGGGTAACCTTACAACTTGGAGAAGTAAGAAATAATTTTTCGTTTAAAGAAGTAGTGCTGAAGATGAATTCAGAGCACTAGCATTAGGAATATGTGAAGGAATTTGGCTACTTAAACTACTGAAAGAACTTGGCACTAATCAAGAGGATCACTTTGAAGTCTTGTGTAATAATCAATATGCTATTTAAATTGCCAAGAACCCAGTTCAACATGATCGTACAAAGCATGTTGAGATTGATAGGAATTTTATAGCTGATCAAGTTAACAAAAAGACAGTCACACTTTCATACATTCCTTCAGAAGAACAAGTTACACACATTCTTACTAAGGCTTTTCCAAAGCCTGTTTTCAATAAATTCCTATTCAAACTGGGATTATACAATGTATATTCTCCAGCTTGAGGGGGAGTGTAGAAATTATAGAGATATGATTTGATATCATTCTTTTAGTTAAGGGATTCTATACATATATTTATATAATCCCTTATTTTAAGGGATCACATCTTAGGATTAGTATCTTTCATTTCTTAAGTGTTTCCTACTTTAGAAAGATGTTTTGTATATAAAGATGTAACATGTCCTATTGAAAATAATATGAAAATACAGTGAATTACTCTGATTTCTACATGTTTATCCCCTTGCTAGGATAAATTCCTGTTATTGAGATGAGGCATCACATACTCTTTGAAGGATTCACTGAACTAATAGGCAACTCCTTCTCGTCATGAGTAATGTGGAGGCATCTCGACATTTTCAAGTGGAGGCTTCACTACGCCCTGTGAAAAGACAACGAAATATTTCTTATTGCCAGGATGAAGGTATTTAAACTTTATCAATCAATTTTTGGAAGATTTTATAGAAGGGCGGAGGTATCTCGACACCCTCGACCAATTTAGATGGGGTAACTCAATCTCCAACAATGCACAACATGTATAGAGGAGGCATATCCACGATTTAAGATTCTGCAGGTATGATTGATACATCTTTGCCTTGGTAGAAGCGAAGAGTTGAAATACATATCATAAGGGCAAAGTATATATCGACGTTCATTAAGGCATAATCGAATCACTTATATTGCTAGAGCAAAGGCTTTCCAACCACCTGAGTAGATTCCATAAGTAGTAAGTTTGAGGTGAATGCATTTTAACTCCCGATTGAGGCATCTCTATGGTATCCAAGATAGAGCATCTATGTTTCCCATGGATAACATAGGCATCTTAACTCGCTTGGTCGGTTAATGCGAGACAATTGAAAACATTTGGCCAAAGAGAATGCATCCCCACTATTGTAGCACAATGAAGGTGTCTCAGCATCATGGGATGATGAAATTTGTAAGCATACCCGAGGAGGCAATAATAAGAGATGTCGAGAATGTACCTTTGAACAATTTCAGTTTTTCATTCAAGAAATAAGGTACAATATAAATAAAAAATCTCTGCATACCTTTGTAGGGGCTTACCCGAGTAGCCACTGAAGGTACGCCTTTAGGAAATTCTAGTACTTAGGCAGAGGAAGTAGAACTCTGATGTTTCTGTGCTTTAAAGGCGTTGCAACATTAATATGTACTAAAATAGAGTTTTTTCTAAAATATTTTTCTACATG
The DNA here is from genome assembly GCF_006381635.1 of Hibiscus syriacus. NCBI lineage: Eukaryota > Viridiplantae > Streptophyta > Magnoliopsida > Malvales > Malvaceae > Hibiscus > Hibiscus syriacus. The sequence continues at coordinate 744,353 of NW_024061971.1, read as the reverse complement.
GTATTAAATTGAACTTTTGGTCCAAAAATTTACCTTGATGATTCTATCTTTTTCGTCAGAAATTTGTTGTAGATATATCAAAAGTCTTTCTAAAAACATCATCATCGATATCTCATCTGTACATATCACTTGTCATAAGCTCGAGAGTGACATTAGAAAATTTTTAAACATGTTGGCATGTTTTGGACTTATAGCAAATATTTGAGTAGGAGATGGAAGGTTTCATCTTGGTTGATTCTTTTCTGTCAGCAGGTGTTTCATGCTCTCTACACCAATTGTTGATGATAATATTTGAGTTGTGTCAACTATTGACGATTTACCTCTTCTGATTTAGACGAAGAGTCTTAGCCAATGATAATATGGTGGTTGGCATGTAACGTTCGTGATTAAGTGATGAATGAGAATCTTGAAAGAGAACGATGATGACGAAGACGACGACAGTGAAGAAAAAAAGAAAAAGCCTTTTTCTACTTGTCATAGGAGTTTATATTTTGACCATAGTGTTGGTGTCAAGTGTATGGTCATTATTATTACTTGTAGGTTGGCATGCTAAATAGATATGTTTTCATATATCGGATTGTAGATCACATTGACATGTTGATCATGTCAAAGTGTCATGATAAGTCGAAGATATATAATTTTAGAGCAAATCTACATGAGATATAACAAATAATTGAAATGATTAAATTAATGACTAAGATACTAATTTAATCCGACCTCCATACTATAAGACCTAAAAATTACAGCTTGAGAATAAATAAAGGATTGCATATATTAATATTTTTAGACATCCTGACACTGATGGGAAGGGATGAAAGAAACTCTGTAGGGGTTCATTGCACCTAAAATTTATCAATCCCTTTCTCAATGAATACTTGTTTGGGTACGAGGGCGACAATTCACCCGTGGGCATTGCATTGCCACGTTTAGGCTTTAATTGCCAAGATGTGCCTCGGATTCAATGATAGCAACGTGATAAAACATATATATATATATATATATATATATATATATATATATATATATTGTTAAACAATATAAAACTCTTTTAGTTTTACATATATTTAAGATCGTTGGATGAATAAATATATATGGTTGAGATTGATTCATTATTTTTTTCAATGAATATCTTCTCATTTCCTACTGATAATCTTAGTCATATATTTTTACTCATCCAAAAGTCTTAAATCTTTGTAAAACTAAAAGAATTTTACATTTTATAACAAAATCCTACCCTATATATATATATATAAAATAAAAATAATAAAATATTCAATAATAAATAATCTCAACCATCTATTTTAAGATGAAAGTTTATTTGCTTCTCTATCTAAAAAAAAGTTTTAGCTTTTTTTTTTTTTAAGTTTCCACAGCTAAATTATAGAGTTCAAGCGTAGCTAAATGGAATTCGTTTGGCCATGAACATCTCTTTATCCTCGAGTTTCTATTCCAATTCAAAGCTTTCAAAGGTGAAGTCTCAATCGAAAACCAGTTTTGGGAACACATTTAATTTTAATATTATTTCTTTAAAGGATGTGATATTGCCATAACACTACTAAACACCTAAACGCTAAATTCCAAAACCACATAAACTAAAGATATTTACTACATTTCTTTTACTATCCGATCATTAGAAAAAGATTACAATAGTGACGATAAATGATACATTTAGTTTTTTTAAAACTATTATTCTTTTGATATAATTTTCAAAAATCTTTAAGTCTTCGTCAGATATAGCCTATGAAAATTGTAACTCTTCATCAATCTCAGTCTTCAAATAAATTTCTTCGCTTAGCGGACAAGGAGTTCATATCCTTCGAGAATAGACATCTTAGTCGATCACAATGTATAGACGAAACCTGTGACATGTTCACATTATATGCTAGAACAAAATCTAAGATCTGATTATCAGGTCTATTTAGCTCGTTAGCTTACAAATAACTATAATTATCCTATGTTTAACACCATCATGCTATGATCACTATAAATACCCTCTATAGGACCAAAAGATGGACTAAATTTTTTACAACCTCTACATTGTCTTCTTCTTCCTCATGATCAATTCTCTTATCCATAAAAATACCTATCAACTATCGTTTTCTCACCTATTACGACTCTCCGTTCAAATTAGAAGAGTGAACTGTCAATTACCGACGACATAAACTTGTTTGTATCAACAAAAAAAATTATAATTTTATTTTTAAAAATTATTTTTTACTTTTATTTTAAAATTTAGGGTGAAATACAAAAATAGTCTCCCGACTATAGGACACTGCTTTGTTGAGTCCCTAACTATTAAAAGTTACAAAATGGTTCTTCGACTATAGGGATTTGCTTTATTGAGTCCCTCGACTATTAAAAGTTACAAAAGGATCACCCTACTATTCATTATATTCTAAACTCATCCTTTTTCCATTTAGAAAAATTAACGACAATCTGAGTTAGACGTTAACATGCTGATTGAAATATGATAAAATTTTATCTCATAATCTCAAACAATTATCATATCTTAGTCAGTATGTTAACGTCCAACTCAGAAGATAGTTCATTTTTAACAGAAAATGACGAGTTTCGAACATAATAAATAGTCGGGTGACCATTTTGTAATTGTTAATAGTTGAGGGACTCAACAAAACAACTTCCTATAGATAGTAGATAACTTTGCAACTTTTAATAGTCGAGATACTCAAGAAAGTAATATTCTATAGTCAAGAGACCATTTATGTACTTTACCTAAAAAATTATTATATATCATATATTTAAGTTCTAAAGTCAAGCAACTATCTTCTTCATTATTTTTGGAACCAAATGTTTTTTTCCTTCAAACTCTTTTATGTTACAAATGTTTTCATTATTATCCCCAACATAAACCTAATTGTCGACACAATAATTTTTTCGAAAATAATTAATCAAGAAAAATAATAAAAGAGAGTCCAACCTAAACAAATTTCAAAAATTAAAGAAATTTATTGACCTTCCAAAATGATTTTTTTTTAAAAAAAAACAACCCTCTTGTTGTGTATTATGAGATGGTCTAACGTGTGGTGCCTCACAGAGATGTTGACATTGTAATTGGTTAGTGGTTGGGGTGCACAAGTGTGGAGTCTTGGGGGATGGTGACAGTGGGCTTTGTGGGCCAGACATCCCACACGAGGGGACATGTTTCAGTGCACATTGGCTGGCAACGGGCCTCCTTTTTGTTAGGCTAAATCTCTTGTTTTGGAGCCTTGCAATTATGTCAATGTCCCACACGTTTTGCCTAAAAACAAAATATTTTAGGTACATCTTGATAAAATAAAAAAAGGTAAAATAGTCATTAAATTACTTTTAAATAATTTTTGTAAGTGTTAAATTTTTTAGTTATAAAATCATTAAATTACTTTTTAAATAATTGTTTCAAGTGTTAACTTTTTTAGTTATAATAAGTGTAAAATTCAATAAATTTAATAATTATTTTATAATAGTTTAATAAAATTTAATAATTATTTTATAACTTTTAAAAGTTCAAAAATAAAGATAATCATTTAAAAATAATTCAATTACATTAGAGATGGCAACATGTTAGGTTGAGTTGGGTTTTTAATCAATCGACTCAATTCAAAAAATATATACAATCTACCTGAACTCGACCCGACCATAGAAATATATACCTTCCACTCGATCTGGAAAATATATACCATACACCTGAATCTGACATAACCCAATTTTTTAGAGTATAAACCCGACCCGATTTGACCCAACCCGACATAAATTAAGGACCTAATTAAAAAAATATAAAGAGGGTATTATAACAATTATCCATAAATTTATATGAAAAATTACTCTATTACTCCGAGTCAAGTCGGGTCAAAGGTTTTTCACCCTCCCCTCGAATCCGACCCGACTTGATCTAATCCTATATAAAACCCGAACCTAAATCTACTTTTTTTTTTAAAAAAAAATCTCGATCCTATCATTTTGGATCATATTAGAACCTGTCAGTTTCGAATTAAATTATCATCCCTAAATGAATATAATATATTTTACCTAAAATAATATATATATATATATATATATATATATATATATTAATTTTTAGACTCCATAAATAAGTATGGTTGAAATGTGATACTTGACTCCCGTAAAAAATTTAAAACATGTGGCTGATTTTTAGTTTGCTTATAAATTTTTAAAAAAAATTATTATCATTATATCAAGTTTTTTTTAAATATTCTTAACATGTTAATTAAGTATAAAAATTCATTTGAATTCGTTAATGGTGTACAAATTTATTTTTTTCCTTTTCTTTTGTGATTTAATTAAACCTTTATAACTACATTGTATTTTTTCTAATAAGCCTTTTTGTAACTTAATCTAACAGTTATTGTCAATTTGTATTTTGCATGGAAGAGGTCAAAATAGGAAATTCAAAAGTCAAGAGTGCAATTTTGCACATGCAATATATTTAATGTAAGAAAAGGACATAAAGTCAAGTGGTTTGACCAAAGCCTTTATTTTAAACTACAAGATAACATTAGTTACAATTCATAGGGTGGTCCAACGACTACCAATTTCAAAGTGCAAGTAAAATAGATGAGCCATAGAAGACCAAAATGAATTTTTCTTTTTTTTAAAAAACCCCTCATTATCATGCTATAATAAAACAAAATTATACTCAATATGTTTAGAATTTCTCCAAGAAAGCATTGCATTTGCATGTATACATTTAATATAAATATTATTAGTATATTTATATATCTTTTATGTTTATTTTATAGTTAATATTTAAAATATTTTAATACAATCTATATCAATATAATCAAATAAGTAGTAGTTATAAAATATTCATACAAATTCGGAGTTCTGCAACTTGTTACAAATCCAAATAATCCAAATAATAATTATCAAGTTATAGACTAAAGTTCAATTAAGAGTTCTATGAATACATGTCTTTTAAAGTGATCAGATATTATACTATAATATGGAAATGATATAATTCATTAAGTGATGATGCTCATCGACACAATCCTTGATCTACTAACCTACAAACGAAAATATCTGAACGTTGAGCTTTACAAGCTCAATTACATACTTCTACTATTGTATACTTCGTGTATTTTATTAACATAAACATGTTAGGTAGTATAAATGCAGAGGAATAAGTCTAGACATGATTTATGTTTCATAGGCATGTCATGCTTATCAAGATTCATTTATCAATCATCAATTAATGTCATCATTCACAATCTGGTTATTGTATTTATGGTTTATCCACACAATCATATCAATAACAATGAGTTATCTGGTATCACCCAAGAATCATATAATAAATAACCCTAATGCTTAATATTGGTATCAAATAACAATTAATCAATAGTGATAAGATACATGAAATAAATATTCATCAACGTTACATCTAGTAAAGATAATAAACGTACAGTGACATATGGTGCCACAAAGCATGTAAGTAATGAATAATAATGGTAAAAAATGATTATAACACTTGGTGTCATTAAGTAATCAAGTAATATATGATACATGTGGTACTTAATTTCACTAAACAATCAAGTAATAACTCACACCAACATAATGTAAGAAATGATTGCCTGATGCCACTAAACAGTCATGTTGCATAGTCACAGATGTTTGGGTAATTTTCTGTCATATACGATTACACACAAATATATAGATGTCCGTAGGCCATGTATGTCAACAGTTTCCTTTTAAGATCAATCAGTGTAGCTTAACTACACAATCACATCCATTATTTAATCACAAGACATAAGTCTTTTCTCACAAGTTTTTTTATGTGACTTATTCACAATCATAGTATGTCCTTTCTCTCAGAACGTTATGCAAAGGCATTCTAATCTTTTAGTAGTAGACGAGACCTAAAAATATTCATCAAACACTTATGAAGGATGTATTACGCTTAGGAACATTTTAGTCACTTAGCACTAGATATATCTTAAACACTTTAACTTTCAAGGTATTTCCATTATTCTTAACACAAAGTTCTCATAACCAATTAATAAGTCATAATGATAACTTACACATGATATCAATTTAATCCTCACTTTTAATCATTTAAGCTTATAACGATATATTCATGATTTTACTCTTGGTATTTTGGTATTAACAAGAGTTTTTGGTAAATATATATACCTATCGAGGGTATTTTATTCCATTATTATATTTAGACCTCATTTTAAGTTCATCCCTTCATTAACTTTCCCTTAATCAAATTAGGGGTCAAACTAGGCTAAGTTGGCATTTAGTATCGATATTAAACAAAGAGTATTAATTGATACTCTTGGGTAGTATTGATACCAAATTGATAAACTAAAATCAAATCTTTAATCTCGATATCGATTCCCAAAGTTTGATATCGATATCAAAGGGAAAATATCGACACACCTTGAATAGTTTGGTCAGATTTTTACTCTCCTTTCATACAATATTAATACTGTAAGAACAATATAGATACCAAAATCCAAAAATAACATTTTTAATCTCGAAAGTTACTCTCAATAACCCTCTAAATGCTCAATTTAAGACCTTACTCAACTACTAAGACGTATTTGAGTTTGAGTCATTTAGCATCATTTTTACACATATCTAATAATAAAGTCATCAATTTAATCAAAAAACATGTTTGTCACTCGAAACACTTAACATACATCACACCAATAAGCAAAACATTATATTTATAAAATTCAAGAAGCATCTCAAAGTTTAAAATGTACTATCTTGATCTAAAACATCCAACTTAACTTCTTGTGTAGGCTTGAGGAAGAAAATAAAAAGAGAAAGAATGGTGAAATAAGAGAGGAGTAGGTAAGAAAAGGTAATTTTTCCTCTTACTCTCCCTCATGGGAAAATCTATCATGATTATCCTTAATGGTTCATTTACTATTTTGGCCCCTCATTAGTCTTTAATTAAAAAAATTCTCTTTTAAGGTTCAAATAAATCTAATTTTCTTTTGATTAGGCCCAAATTTACCTAACCAATTAATCACGCTCTCAGATCAATTCACATGCATCTCTGGTCAATTCTTATATATTGACTCAAAATTTAAGTCATTACAAATTTTTTTTATATAACATTATCTAATACACAAACCACATATATTTTAATGACATATTTCATATTTCAGTGACATATTTCATATTTAGGATTTATATTTTATATAAACTTGAGTTTTCTCCAACATGATTATTTTAATGACATATTTCAGTTTTGGAATTTATATTTTAGAGTTTAGAATTTAGGGTTTATATTTAAATGATAGAGTTTAAGTTTAAAGTTAAGATTTTAGAATTTAAGTTTAAAATAGAAAATGATGCGAAATAAGTTTTATGTATCAAATAATATTTTCTTAGAAAAAAGGATTGTGTTTTATTTGCTTTTTATCACTTTTGTGTCACTATAGTGGGAACCAAAAGGGTCATGTCATGCCTCCTTGATGTTGATTTATTTTTAATGGTTACCACATGAAGTGGGAAGACCGGATAAGAATGCACATGATGAAAAAAATTGGATTCAATTTCGATTAGATTACGAGTATAGTCAGGATTTATTAATCATCTGACATAAAATGAATTAAAATTTTATTTTCATTGAAATATTAAAAATAATACTTAACATCCATAATTTGATAATCATGTTTATATATTTTATTTGAATCCTTATGTTAGTGAATGAAATAAATTAAAGAAAAATCGTCTGCACTTTTACCATATCCAATCCAGATTATCTAATTAATAAGTCGGATATGAATAGTTATAAAAAAAATAAACCAAAGTAAACACCGTTGCTATGGCATCTTAAAAAAATTGGTGGAGCCTAAGGAAGCAAAGGGGGAGGCAAACAACACAAACTTTCAACATCATTTTAAATATGACATCATCCATGACATCACTCTCGGACACATCTTGGACGGTTGAATGAATACCATCTCCCACTTGGCACAGTCAGAACCGTCCAAAACCCACAAACATAACATCCGGAAACCATATATTATCTTTTGATATAAACCTTATTTTGACCTTATTCTCAACATTTTTTCACATTATTCTTTCAGCAAAAACATATCAAGAGAAAACAAAGGAAGCATAAGGCAACTAAAGAGTGACAAGCAAAGGATTAAAGTCCGATTGGTTTCGAGTTTAGGGTTTTTTCAGGTACCATTAACATATTGAGTAGCGTTATGGGTTCGGAGCGTGACAAGTATAGCACGATCAATTTCGAAGAAACGGAGTTACGTTTAGGGTTGCCCGGAGGCGTCGGAAACGACGGCGAAATGGCGAAAAATAATGGGAAAAGAGGGTATTCAGATATGGCTGATTTGAAGCTTAACCTTTCAACAACAACAAAGGAAGGATCTGTAGTGGATGAAACTGAGAAAATGAAGGAGAAGAACTCTGTTGCTCCTCGCTCTGCTGACCCCGCAAAGTCCCCTTCAAAGTAAGCTACCGTCGTTTTTCTTTTTCCTCTAGCTTTTGGTGGTTCAATATTTTCATGGTTAATCAATCTTTTTTTTTTCTATGTTTTTCCCTTTTTATGTGTTTTGATATACTATTTTTTAGAGAAAAAATAAAATAAAGTGAGCTGTGAGCATGAACAAGAAAGAGTATAGCTTCGAAGTACTTTTTTTTAGAGACGAAAGATTTTGGCCTGCAAAACTTTACGCATGGCTTTGATTTTGAATGAAATAATGCATCTTTTGCGCGAAATACTTTTCGTCGGTAATTTTTTTAAGTGATATTAGATGGCTTTAATATTTTGTCGGGGAAAAGAGGGAAAAGACAAAACATGTGGAATCTTTATTACATTTTTCCACCAACAATACGATAATTCAAAAGGTTAACATGAAAGTGGCAAAGATAGTTTACAGCTAAGCTACCAAAGTTTTTGTTGAATGTCAATGAATTCCTACCAGATTCACATGTTCAATAGTTGATAAATGATTGATGTTCTAATGGTAAATTTGAATAATTTGATTTCAGGGCACAAGTGGTCGGATGGCCACCGGTCCGGTCTTTCCGAAAAAACATCATGACGGTTCAGAAAAACAGCTCCAACGAGGGTGAGAAGGTTGGCAGTGGAAGCAGAAGCAGCAGCAGCACCACAACCACGAACACCGCCGTGCCGGTTGCGTTCGTTAAGGTCAGCATGGACGGTGCACCGTATCTACGCAAAGTGGACTTGAAACTATACAAGAGTTACCAGGAACTATCCGATGCCTTGGGCAAAATGTTCAGTTCCTTCACCATTGGCGACTGTGGAAGCTCACAAGGAATGAAAGATTTCATGAACGAAAGCAAATTGATTGATCTCTTGAACGGTTCTGATTATGTTCCTACTTATGAAGACAAAGATGGAGATTGGATGCTTGTTGGTGATGTCCCATGGGAGTATGTTAATTTCCAAGTTCAATTACTATTTCTACATTTTTCGATTTTAATTTCGAGATTTAAGTTAACTCGTTCTCTGCTATTATTACAGGATGTTTGTCTATTCATGCAAACGTTTACGAATCATGAAAGGATCTGAAGCAATCGGACTTGGTTAGTTACTATTAGTTTTATATAGGTATGTAAGAGTATATAAGACGATTGATTAACTTTTCATTGGAACCTCAGCACCAAGAGCGGTGGAGAAGTGCAAGAACAGAAGCTGATGGTAGTTTCATTACACAATCATCTCGGTTGAGAATCAAGTGTTACAGAGATTTAAAAAAACAGAGCAGCAAACCGGTTCGAGTCGGATTGAGCAGGGAGTTTGAATGTGTTCATCATCAGCATGAAAAAGAAGAAATTATTAGGAGACAAGAAATTAAAATGTCTAAAAGACTTTGTTTTAGTTTCTTCTGTCAATGCATGGCTTGTGTAATAATTAAAAACTTAAAATTATTATTAATGCTTTTAATTAGTTGTCACGAGTTTTTTTCTTCTAATCCACTCCTTATTTTTGTAATATTTTTGCATGTGACTTCTTAGCAAGAAATTTACATGACCAAAAGATGATGACTTGCAACCCTTAACCGCGATCCTGAATCCTTTTAAGTAGAGTGATGTCTTGAAATTACTGAAACACACAAGGTAAATTTATATAGTTTGATGAGATAATCATGAACATAACATTACTTAGGATGACAAGTTCAATGATCGTAGTATTAACATAGCATTCTTTTCATCTTTAACATTAAGCACAACAGTGGTCATGCAATATCATGTTAAATTCATTAAACATAAGCCTGATGGAACACTTTCGAACAATTGGTACACGAATCCTGTTCTCACTTCCGATAATGCATATAGCCAACGTAATGATCAATCCTTCTATAACTGCGAAAGACATAAGTCTGACCAAATCATTAATGGTACCCAAGTCCAAACAATACTCGTATAAACACTATGGATCATATAGCATGCCAATTGTATCTCAAAATCCATAAGCTAACCATGAGTACTTTCAATTTAAAACATAACTTACCATAAACACATTTCATCTCACAGGCTTGAATTAAGTCTGAAGCAACTCTACGACATCATCATATACATATGAATATACATAACATGATTCAATAACAATCAAAAGCCCAAAACTTACCAATCTTACCAACATATCCATTTACAAAAGTTGTCATCCTTTGATGCTCTAGGTGAGCCAATAATGAACATAGAGATCACCTACAAGGTTATGACCTAAAATACATATTAGCACAAAGAATAGGGACTACACTCACCTTAACTGAAGTAGCATGGTTTAGCTCGATTATCCACCCCTGATAACCTTAGCTTTTCCTCTTGGAGTGATGGCTTTCACCGTTCCTTCTTGCACTAGAAAGGTATAAGAGCACTTAATCAACATAAATTCATAAACATAAATGATCAAATTAAGCAAAATCCCTTGATTTTGCTATGAACCCTAACTTGAATCTCATATAGGGTTTTGAATCAACTTACCTAAAACTTGAAATTGACACTACCAATGAAAATTATAGCATACAAATTCTAAATATGTAATCAATTTCTAAATCGGGTGAAAGAAAGGTCTTTAATTTTTAGAGAGACGTTTTAGGGTTATAAGGCTTCTCATGGCAACAATGGAGTTTTCTCTTAGGTTGAAAATGATGACATGCTCCTAAGTCTTTCTATATTTCTTGGCAACTGGGTTTGCTTAATTTGAAGCAAAATTAAAGAAATTCAAAGAAATCACACCATTTAGTCATCCATTTCTCCACCACTTGCAACTTATTATGTTCTAATTAATTACTAGCCATTTAATTTATTCTTTGTTTTCACTTTGACACCTAAGGTTTACCAGTTTCACTAAATTTTTTAAATTCGTCACTTCTTCCATTTTAGTCACTAAATCCTTTTCACTGACTTTTCCAATTGATAGACGTCGAAAAATTCTACACCGATTTTCAGAGTGTTACAAAAATTGTCAAAACAAAAGTGAAAACGATGATTAAAAGTTATATCGTGAGGTTACAATGCAAAAGTTAATACTTAAGTGATAAGATATGTGTGGAATTGAAATTTCGACAAAGCAATAGTTGATTCCTAAAAAATGATTGATTCGAATATCTTTCTTTAGTCAATGTCGTGGTTGTAAAATAAAGTTGTAAGTTCTCCCTCAGTCATGTCTAAAATAGTAGAGTGCACAATGAAAGCAAAATATACATATCATGATGAAAATGAACAGTAAATTTCTAAAATTTCATGTGTGAACCAGTCAGTTGATCAAGTCATTCTGAAAGAAAAGTGTGTGTTTACTCACTAAATCGATGACCTAGTGTAAGCCAGTTTAGCAAAACCTATATGATAATCAAAGTGGTCCTCCATCCGGTTCCTATCAATCCATAGTTCTCTACTGTATCTTTGAGGTCGATCGTTCTGATAGACACCTCTGCAAATTTTGTAAATCTGATGCTCCAGTGTGATCTTATCATTTTTTATGGTTGATTTCATTGATGATGTTTTTGTGTGTGTTTTAAAATTAGAGTGATTCGATAGAGCTCTTTAATGTTTCGACAAGTGAGTGTCTTCTCAGCTTTGATAATTTTCTTCCAATGATTTTTAAAATGATGTTACTTAGTCGATTTTCTATAGAGTTCAATGGCAGAACGAAATCTCGAAATTGTGTAACAGAATCTTGTAAGAGCCAGCATTGTGATAATCCATGTGTATGTCGAGAGAGAAGTTGTTCGGTCTGAGATTGTAATAAATTGAAATCTTAAAAACCAAGATTTATGAATTTGAGTTCCATAACTTTTATTCCATGAATGCTTCAGATGTATAATTAAATTCCTTTTGGTTCGAGTTTTCGGTCGATCAGATGTGTTCAGATGATTTAGTGAGGTGTGAACTCCAGATAATTTCAATGAATATCATTCTAGGTGTCATTAAAAGAAATTCTTATGAACGTTGTTTCCATTTTATCTTAAGCCTTATTTGATTTTTTTTACTCAACAACATGTAATTTTTTTTTTATTATCCCCAGGCTTTGCCTGGGACTAATCCTCCGAGGTACTATTGGGCACTAAAGGTGGGGACCTCTCCCAAGAAAGTTTGCTGCATCCACAAGGGCTCGAACTAGAGACCACTTGCTTAAGCGACCAGAGCCCCTTCCACTCAGGCCAACCTTCGTTGGTACATGTAATTTTATTACCGTGTTTAAAATCACCCCAACCGAGAGCCTCATTAAAAACCCCTCTAGGCCTAAATAGGGGAAAAGTGTACTCCAAGGTTGGGATACATACAACTGGTCCAAAAAATATACATGGGCCCCCATTATGCCAAAACTAGGCAATAACCTTTATAAACATAACGTACAAAACAACACCAGACAGTCAACACAAAAAGAAGCTGATAACAAAGAGCAACCAACATAACTTCATGCTACCAAACAACCCAGTAATCATACTAGATAAAACCAGCTAAGCAAAGCATATAGGCTTTAAACTAAGCAGGGCATATAGACACAGAGTCGAAGACTATCTTACCTACAAGCTTTAAACATTTCTTGTATATTTGTTCCAATCTTTGCGAGGTAATCTGTCATGTTGTTTCATATCCTAGGAGTATATACAAGTTGTACCTTCCATACAGTCACTAATCTTCGATCAATCTCTTCAAATAAAGCTCCCTACCTCCAAGGGCGAATGAGGGAGGAATGAACCCAGTTCAATGTAACTTTTGAATCAGATTCTATAATCAGCTTAGTCTCCCCAAACCAGCTAAACTCATTAAATATCTCTAAGGAATTTTGATAGCTAACAACTCGGCAAAAATCAGAATTAACACATGAGATGGGGGCAAAAAACATTACCACCACATACCCAGCTTCTGATCTTAACACACCCCACAACCTGCTGCATCATTCGAAGCTGCCCCATCCACCTTAAACTTCATCTGACCCATGCAAGGAGGCTGCCAAATTATCTTCAATCTAATCTGAACGTCACTCGAATCAGCGAATGCCCCAGATCATTTCTACCACAGCTTCTCATCTAGGAAGTTAAATTCTTTCAATGCCTTGCACCAAACTAATGCTCTCATATTTGCATAAAAGATGATTGATTTGTGTTTGATATAACATTCAGTTATATTAAATTATTATCCGATCGAAAGTGTTATTGAAGTGTAATTGGAAGTGTATGTTGGGAAATAAACGAGTAACAAGTACTTTCCCTATAACCAGATTAGTGAGAATGCGAAATAAAAGCTGAAAAATAATACCCGAAATTGATAACGGAGTTCAGCCAATTTGCTTACGTCTCCGGACTGCTGCAGATCTTTTACTAAGAGAGAAAATTTACTGGTGTTTACAAAACACTCACTACTCACAAGAAAGCTCTCTAGTATTGGGAGAAAGAAATCATTTTTGGGATTTTGGGATGATTTTGAAGCTAAATGGGTTAGGGTATTTATAGTTGAAACTTAAGGACTAATCTTATAAATACCCGAAAGTCCAGTGACTAATTATAATTACCCCATTATAATTTTTCAACAAACATCTACCAAACTTTGAAAAATCATTTTTCAAAGAAACATTTACCAAACTTTGAAAACCATTTTCAAAGGAACATTTACCAAACTTTGAAAACCATTTTTTCAAAGTTAGTTGCCAAACTTTGAACTAATACTTTTAACAATCTCCCACTTGAAGACTGATTTTAATATGTCTTCACACCTCGATCGATGCATCAACATTTCTTATCTTGTTATTCTAGCATGCCAACTGAAGTTGAACACAACTTTAGTTTGTTTGTGGTCACCGTCTTTATCAACATGTCTGTCGGATTTTGAGCTCCACTAATCTTTTCAAGTTTCAAAATCCCATCTTCCAGAAGAGACCGGATAAAATGATATCGCAATTGTATGTGCTTCGTCCTGGAATGAAAAGACGGATTCTTTGCTAGATGGATAACGCTTTGATTGTCGCAATACAAGACATTGTTTTCTTGTTTCTTGCCTAACTCTTCCAAGAAACTTTATAGCCAAACCATCTCCTTGCTGGCTTCCGTAACAGCGACATATTCTGCTTCACTTATGGAGAGAGAAACTATCTTCTGTAGTTGAGAAACCCAACTCACTGCAGTACCTCCTAGAGTATAGACATACCATGTAGTGCTCCTTCTGATGTCAAAATTTCCGGCTAAGTCAGCATCTACATAGCCTGTCAGTATCATATCTCCACCTTTGAAACAAAGTGTTTTATTTGTGGTACCCCGCAAATATTTGAGGATCCATTTGACAGCTTCCCAGTGTACCTTGCCCGGATTATTCATGTACCTGCTAACACTTCCCACTGCATGAGAAATAAATGGTCTAGTATAAACCATGACATACATCAGGCTTCCAATTGCTGAGGCATACAACACCTTCACCATGTGTACACGTTCTTCCTCCGTCTTTGATGAGTGTTCTTTGGAAAGTTTAAAATGAACACCTAAAGGTATACTTACTAGTTTAGCATCTTGCATGTTGAACCTGGAGAGTACTTTGTTGATATACTTAGCCTGTGATAACATCAAAGTCCCCGACTTTGTGTCTCTCTCAGTCCTCGTCCCAAGAATCTGCTTTACAGCGCCCAGATCCTTCATAGCAAACTGCTTCGACAATTTTTAGCTTCAAGTTTATAATCTCTTGCATGTCTGAGCCTGCAACGAGCATGTCATCAACATACAACAATAAAATAATGAAGTTGTTGTCGAACCTCTTGATGTAGCAACAATGATCTGCTTGGCATCTGGTAAAACCACTGCTACTCATGAAGCTATCGAACTTCTTGTACCACTGTCTAGGAGCTTGTTTTAAACCATACAAGCTCTTCTGCAACCTGTATACCAGGTTTTTCTTGCCTGCCTCTATGAAGCCTTCTAGCTTCCTCATATAGATTTCTTCCTCTAAATCACCATGAAGGAAAGCTGTATTTACATCTAACTACTCAAGATGTAAATTCTCTGCAGCTACAATTTTCAACACCAGTCTGATTAAAGACAATTTCACAACTGGAGAGAAAATTTCATTGTAGTCAATACCTTCTTTTTCCTGAAAACCTTTGACAACCAATCTTGCTTTGTAGCGTTTGATCCCATCGTGCTCTTCTTTGATCCTGTAAATCCACTTGTTGTGGAGCGTTTTCTTACCTGGTGGTAATTCAGCTAATTCCCACGTCTGATTTGACATAAGCGAGTCCATCTCATCTTTCATAGAAGACTCCCACTTGACTAAATCCTCCACTTGCATTGCTTCATCATAGCACTCTGGTTCACCATTGTTAGTTAGTAACAAGTAGTGCAAAGAAGGCGAATAATGCTGGGTTGGTTTAGGAATTCTGTAGGAGCGTCTTAGTTCCAGTGTGCCTGGTTCTTCTTGAACTGCTTCAGAACTGATCTGAACATCATTTCCAGAAATCTCCTTGAACTCAGCAAATTCCTTGTTTCAGCTTTGGTATTGGAGCTGCTTGATTCTATGGTTGACCTGTCTTTGTACATCACATTTTCATTGAAAAGGACATCTCTGCTTCTGATGATCTTCCGATTTTCGTAGTCCCAAAATCGGTAACCGAACTCATCACCACAAAAACCAATAAAGACACATTTGTTGGACTTAGCATCAAGTTTACTTCTTTCAGCAGAGTCTATGTGTACATAAGAAATACAACCAAACACTCTAAAGTATGAAAGGTTTATTTCTTTCTTGCTCCAAACTTCCTCTAGTATTATGCCATCCAAAGGAACTGAGGGCCCACGGTTAATCATGTAAGCTACAGTATTGATAGCTTCAACCCATAGAAATTTGGTAATTCGGTATGTATCCTCATGCTTCTGACACGTTCATTCAGAGTTCTGTTCATGCGCTCTGCTACGCCATTCTGCTGCGGTGTCATGGGAACTGTTGTCTCCATTTTGATCCCATTATTTGCGCAGAAATCTCTGATTCTCTTATTTTTGTACTCTCCTCCATTGTCAGACCTCAACCGCTTGACTTTCCGACCAGTCTCATTTTCCACCATGGCCTTCCATTTTCTGAAGGTATCAAAGACTTCTGATTTCTTCTTCAGAAAATAAACTCACACCTTCCTTGTAGAATCATCGATGAAGATGACATAATATAATGAGCCTGCAAGAGATGGAACTGGAGATGGTCCCCATACATCAGTATGGATCAACTCTAACCTTTCTACCTCGAGTGTCTTGCCAATCTTTGCAAAACTGACTTTCTTTTGTTTGCCAAAGATGCAATCCTCGCATAGTCTAACATCTATATTCTTTAGATCCGGTAGCTTCCCTTTTGACAAAAGTATCTTCATCCCTTTCTCGCTCATATGGCCAAGCCTATGGTGCAACAGATTTGATTTTCCATCAGCATCTGCGACTGCAATGATATTCTCTAAACTTGAGGTTACATAGAGAGTACCAGTCTTCTTACCACTAGCAATGACGAGTGCTCCTTTGGTAATCTTCCATTCACAGCCTGAAAAGGTTGTACTATAACTTTCTCCATCAAGTTGTCCTACAGAAATCAAATTTCTTTTGAGGCCAGGAATATGTCTCTCCTGTCAGCTTCCAGGTGATCTGGTTTGGCAGCTTTATTCGGATGTCTCCTTTTCCGACGATATTCAAGGATTCATCATCAGCTAGATGAACCTTCCCAAAATCACCACTGACATAGTTCTCCATGATTTCTCGGCATGGGGTGGAGTGGAAAGATACCCCTGAATCCAAGATCCATGATTTAATTGGACTGTTGATGCTTAGAATCATGGCATCATCTATCTCCTCTGTCATGTTTGCAGATTCCTGTGCGCTGGTATCTTTCTTCAGTGCTCGGCAATCCCTTTTAAAGTGACCATTCTTGCCACAATTATAACAGGTAAAATCTTTCTTTCCCGTTCTTGATTTTCCCCGTCTGGATTTTGATCTGCCACAATTTGAATTTCTTTCTGAAGTTCTCTCTCTGGACTCCGTGTGCAAGGCTGAGGAGGTTGATGCTTCACCCGATTCTCTCCGTCGAATTTCTTCGCTCAGTACCAGATCCCGAACATTGTCGAATTTTAATTTACTATTTCCCGACGAGCTGCTAACTGCTGTAACAGTAGCATTCCAATTGTCTGGTAGAGATGATAAGAGAATTAAAGCTCAAACTTCATCATCGAATTCAATTTCCACGGAACTCAACTGGGTTGTGATTGTGTTGAGTTCATTCAGGTGTAGAGCCACTAATGCCCCTTTCGTCATCCGCAAATTGAATAATTGCCTCATCAAGTGAACTTTGTTTGAGGCCGATAGCTTCTCATACATACTGGAGAGAGCTACCATAAGACCCAAAGTGGTCTTTTCCTTTGCTATGTTGAAAGCAACATTGCGGGATAACGTCAGTCGGATAACTCTGAGGGCTTGTCTATCGAGAAGAGCCCAGTCTTCATTCTTCATGCCCTCTGGTTGCTTTCCTGAGAGGGGTTGATATAGATTTTTCTGGTACAGAAAATCTTCACTCTGCATCTTCCAAAAGTCAAAGTTTGCACCATCGAACTTTTCAATTTTCACCTTCCCTTCGTCTGCAGCCATCGCTCCCACTTGAATCTGGCTTCGTTTGGATCGTTTCTGACAATTTTTACGAACCACCGTGTATTAGAACACCTCCGTCGACAAATTCGTATCGCCGATCGAATTTTACTATTCACGAATTCACTATTTATGTGAATAGTAATGAATAGTAACCTCGCAAAAATTTGACAAAATTCACAACAAAAAGCTCTGATACCAGTTGTTGGGAAATAAACGAGTAACAAATACTTTCCCTATAACCAGATTAGTGAGAATGCGAAATAAAAGCGGAAAAATAATACCCGAAATTGATAACGGAGTTCAGCAATTTGCTTACGTCTCCGGACTGATGCATATATTTTACTAAGAGAGAAAATTTACAGGTGTTTACAAAACACTCACTACTCACAAGAAATCTCTCTAGTATTGGGAGAAAGAAATGATTTTTGGGATTTTGGGATGATTTTGAAGCTAAATGGGTTAGGGTATTTATAGTTGCAACTTAAGGACTAATCTTATAAATACCCGAAAGTCCAGTGACTAATTATAATTACCCCATTACAATTTTTCAACAAACATCTACCAAACTTTGAAAAATCATTTTTCAAAGAAACATTTACCAAACTTTGAAAACAATTTTCAAAGAAACATTTATCAAACTTTGAAAACCATTTTTTCAAAGTTGGTTGCCAAACTTTGAACTAATATTTTTAACAATCTCCCACTTGAAGACTGATTTTAATATGTCTTCACACCTCGATCGATGCAGCAACATTTCTTGTCTTGTTATTCTAGCATGCCAACTGAAGTTCAACACAACTTCAGTTTGTTTGTGGTCACCGTCTTTGTCAACATGTCTGTCATATTTTGAGCTCCACTAATCTTTTCAAGTTTCAAAATCCCATCTTCCAGAAGAGACCGGATAAAATGATATCGCAATTGTATGTGCTTCATCCTGGAATGAAAAGACGGATTCTTTGCTAGATGGATAGCGCTTTGATTGTCGCAATACAAGACATTGTTTTCTTGTTTCTTGCCTAACTCTTCCAAGAAACTTTGGAGCCAAACCATCTCCTTGCTGGCTTCCGTAACAGCGACATATTCTGCTTCAGTTGTGGAGAGAGAAACTATCTTCTGTAGTTGAGAAACTCAAATCACTGCAGTACCTCCTAGAGTATAGACATACCCTGTAGTGCTCCTTCTGATGTCAACATTTCCGGCTAAGTCAACATCTACATAGACTGTCAGTATCGTATCTCCACCTTTGAAACAAAGTGTTTTGTTTGTGGTACGCCGCAAATATCTAAGGATCCATTTGACAGCTTCCCAGTGTACCTTGCACGGATTATTCCTGTACCTGCTAACAGTTCCCACTGCATGAGCAATATCTGGTCTAGTACAAAACATGGCATACATCAGACTTCCAATTGTTGAGGCATACGGCACATTCACCATGTGTGCACGTTCCTCCTCCGTCTTTGGTGACTGTTCTTTGGAAAGTCTAAAATGAACACCTAAAGGTGTACTTACTGGTTTAGCATCTTGCATGTTGAACCTGGAGAGTACTTTGTTGATATACTCAGCCTGTGATAACATCAAAGTCCCCGACTTTGTGTCTCTCTAAATCCTCATCCCAAGAATCTGCTTTGCAGCGCCCAATTCCTTCATAGTAAACTGTTTCGACAATTTTTTGCTTCAAGTTTATAATCTCTTGCATGTCTGAGCCTGCAACGAGCATGTCATCAACATACAATAATAAAATAATGAAGTTGTTGTCGAACTTCTTGATGTAGCAACAATGATCTGCTTGGAATATGGTAAAACCACTGCTACTCATGAAGCTATCGAACTTCTTGTACCACTATCTAGGAGCTTGTTTTAAACCATACAATCTCTTCTGCAACCTGCATACCAGGTTTTTCTTGCCTGCCTCTATGAAGCCTTCTGGCTGCCTCATATAGATTTCTTCCTCCAAATCACCATGAAGGAAAGCTGTATTTACATCTAACTGCTCAAGATGTAAATTCTCTGCAGCTACAATTTTAAACACCAGTCTGATTGTAGATAATTTCACGACTGGAGAGAAAATTTCATTGTAGTCAACACCTTCTTTTTACTGAAAACCTTTGACAAACAATCTTTCTTTGTAGCGTTTTCTCCCATCGTGCTCTTCTTTGATCCTGTAAATCCACTTGTTGTGGAACGTTTTCTTGCCTGGTGGTAATTCAGCTAATTCTTAAATCTGATTTGACATAAGCGAGTCCATCTCATCTTTCATGGAAGACTCCCACTTGACTGAATCCTCCACTTGCATTGCCTCATCATAGCACTCTGGTTCATTATTGTCAGTCAGTAACAAGTAGTGCAAAGAAGGAAAATAACGATGGGTTGGTTTAGGAATTCTGGATGAGCGTCTTAGTTCCAGTGTGCCTGGTTCTTCTTGAACTGCTTCAGGACTGATCTGAACATCATTTCCAGAAATCTCCTCGAACTCAGTAAATTTCTTTGTTTCAGCTTTGGTATTGGAGCTGCTTGATTCTATGGTTAACCTGTCTTTGTACATCATATTTTCATTGAAAATGACATCTCTACTTCTGATGATCTTTCAATTTTTGTAGTCCCAAAATCGATAACCGAACTCATCACAACCATAACCAATAAAGACGTATTTTTTGGACTTAGCATCAAGTTTACTTCTTTTAGCAGAGTCTATGTGTACATAAGAAATACAACCAAACACTCTAAAGTGTGAAAGGTTTATTTCTTTCTTGCTCCAAACTTCCTCTGGTATTCTGCCATCCAAAGGAACTGAGGGCCCACAGTTGATCAGGTAAGATGCAGTGTTGATAGCTTCAACCCATAGAAATTTGGGTAATTCGACATGTATCCTCATGCTTCTGACATGTTCATTCAGAGTTCTGTTCATGCGCTCTGCTACGCCATTCTGCTGCGGTGTCATGAGAACTGTTGTCTCCATTTTGATCCTATTATTTGCGCAGAAATCTCTGAATCTCTTATTTTTGTACTCTCATCCATTGTCGGACCTCAACCGCTTGACTTTCAGACCAGTCTCACTTTCCACCATGGCCTTCCATTTTCTGAAGGTATCAAAGACTTCTGATTTCTTCTTCCTAAAATAAACTCACACCTTCCTTGTAGAATCATCGATGAAGGTGACATAATATAATGAGCCTGCAAGAGATGGAACTGAAGATGGTCCCCATACATCAGTATGGATCAACTCTAACCTTCTACCTCGGGTGTCTTGCCAATCTTTGCAAAACTGACTTTCTTTTGTTTGCCAAAGATGCAATCCTCGCATAGTCCGACATCTACATTCTTTAGATCCGGCAACTTCCCTTTTGACAAAAGTGTCTTCATCCCTTTCTCGCTCATATGACCAAGCCTTTGGTGCCATAGATTTGATTTTCCATCAGCATCTGCGGCTGCAATGATATTCTCTAAACTTGATGTTACATAGAGAGTACCAGTCTTCTTACCATGAGCAATGACGAGTGCTCTTTTGGTAATCTTCCATTCACAGCCTGAAAAGGTTGTACTATAACCTTCTCCATCAAGCTGTCCTACAGAAATCAAATTTCTTTTGAGGCCAGGAATATGTCTCACTCCTGTCAGCTTTCAGGTGGTCTGGTTTGGCAGCTTTAGTCGGATGTCTTCTTTTCCGACGATCTTCAAGGTTTCATCATCAGCTAGATGAACCTTCCCAAAATCACCAATGACATAGTTCTCCATGATTTCTCGGCATTGGGTGAAGTGGAAAGATGCCCCTGAATCCAAGATCCATGATTCAATTAGACTGTTGACGCTTAGAATCATGGCATCACCTGTCTCCTCTGTCATGTTTGCAGATTCCTGTACGCCTATATCTTTCTTCAGTGCTCGGCAATCCCTTTTAAAGTGACCCTTCTTGCCACAATTATAACATGTAAAATCTTTCTTTCCCGTTCTTGATTTTCCCCGTCTGGATTTCGATCTGCCACGATTTGAATTTCTTTCTGAAATTCTCCCTCTGGACTGAGGAGGTTGATGCTTCACCCGATTCTCTCCGTTGAATTTCTTCGCTCAGTACCAGATCCCGAACATCGTCGAATTTTAATTTACTATTTCCCGACGAGCTGCTAACTACTGTAACAATAGCATTCCAACTATCTGGTAGAGATGATAAGAGA
Organism: Hibiscus syriacus; assembly: GCF_006381635.1. NCBI lineage: Eukaryota > Viridiplantae > Streptophyta > Magnoliopsida > Malvales > Malvaceae > Hibiscus > Hibiscus syriacus. Next base: position 722,116 of record NW_024061971.1, on the reverse strand, counting down.
ATTAAAGCTCGAACTTCATCATCGAATTCAATTTCCACAGAACTCAACTGGGTTGTGATTGTGTTAAGTTCATTCAGGTGTTGAGCCACTAATGCCCCTTCCGTCATCCGCAAATTGAATAATCGCCTCATCAAGTGAACTTTGTTTGAGGCCTATGGCTTCTCATACATACTGGAGAGAGCCACCATAAGACCCGCCGTGGTCTTTTCCTTTGCTATGTTGAAAGTAACTTTGCAGGATAACGTCAGTCGGATAACTCCGAGGGCTTGTCTATCAAGAAGAGCCCAGTCTTCATTCTTCATGCCCTCTGGATGCTTTCCTGAGAGGGGTTGATTCAGATTTTTCTGGTACAGAAAATCTTCAATCTGCATATTCCAAAATCCAAAGTCTGCACTGTCAAACTTTTCAATTTTCACCTTCCCTTCTTCTGTAGCTATCGCTCCCACTCGAATCTGGCTTTGTTTGGATCGTTTCTGACAATTTTTGCGAACCACCGTGTATTAGAACACCTCCGTCGACAAATTCGTATCGCCGATCAAATTTTACTATTCACGAATTCACTATTTATGTAAATAGTAATGAATAGTAACCTCGTAAAAAATTAACAAAATTCACAACAAAAAGCTCTGATACCAGTTGTTGGGAAATAAACGAGTAACAAATACTTTCCCTATAACCAGATTAGTGAGAATGCGAAATAAAAGCGGAAAAATAATACCCGAAATTGATAACAGAGTTCAAGAATTTGCTTACGTCTCCGGACTGATGCAGATATTTTAGTAAGAGAGAAAAGTTACATGTGTTTACAAAACACTCACTAATCACAAGAAATCTCTCTAGTATTGGGAGAAAGAAATGATTTTTGGGATTTTGGGATGATTTTGAAGCTAAATGGGTTAGGGTATTTATAGTTAAAACTTAAGGACTAATCGTATAAATACCCGAAAGTCCAGTGACTAATTATAATTACCCCATTATAATTTTTCAACAAAATCTACCAAACTTTGAAAAATCATTTTTCAAAGAAACATTTACCAAACTTTGAAAACCATTTTTTCAAAGTTGGTTGCCAAACTTTGAACTAATACTTTTAACAGTATAGTCATCTTCAACTATAATACTTAAATTTCAATATCTATAAAGCTCATATCATTCCATTTATAGAAACGAAATCCTAAGCAGTTGGCACAATACCACTTCTTATTTATCTAATGTTACAATCTGCAAGCGGAATTTATGATTCCGCATTAACATGTTTATTACACAGGTTTTCACACTGACAAGATTCATGTGAAATGGAGTGGGAGATCTCAAGCCTTTGGTAATTAATATAAAGCAAAGTTACTGGGAATAGACAAGAACATCGTCGTCACACTCCACAAATTCATAGTCCACGGTAAGATAACCTGCTTCATACGCTTTACCGTCAGTGTCAATCGGTTTAAAAGCTGTCTCGTAGTCCAACACCAAGGCTTCCACTTCTCCGCTGCATGTATCCATGATTCTCACTGTTACCGAATCTGTCGTGTCTGTGTTGGTTACCTTTAAGCACTTGCCACAGCTGTCTTCCGGGTTGGAAGTTTTATACTTTCCGCAATACCCCGTCTAACCATATCTTTTGCGCCACTCCAAGGGTTTACCGGCATCCTTGATGGCGCACTCGGCATGGGAAGGATAGGTCCAATCATTCTCTATAGGATTGTAGTCTTTAGAATAATCAGCTCGGACATTAGACTCGCCAAGACCTGGTGGTGTAGGATCACAATTCATAAACTTATAGCTCACAATAAGGTGTCCTACATCTTGGCCTTGCCCATCACTGTCGAGCTGATCAAACATCGGCTTATCCAACTCTAGGCCATGTACGGTTGGGCCAATGATTCTCACTGTTATTTCATCACCAGTCGCTCTATTTGTCACCTGCATCGGTAATGAAAACTTGATGAATATGCGCTTCTTTTTTCCTTTCTTTTTCAATTGAAATCGGAGTAACTAAGATGTTGAAAGCGTTACTTACATGGATGCAATTGCCACAAGCTTCGTCAATCGAAAGACCGGTGAGATCACCGATGTTGGTCCAATTATATTTGTTGCGCCATTTGTAAGGCTTATCGGCATCATATATCTTGGATCTTTAGCTTTATTCATGTCCCAGTCGTACTCCTTGGCAAAGAAGTCGACCCAATGAGCAGAAACATTTTGAACGCTTTGTGTTGTGCCATAACCAACCAGACAAGCTAACACCAAAAGACTACTTAAGCTCATTATTGATCTCTCCATTTCTAGTTTTCCTATGAATCAGATTGTTTTGTCTTGAAAAAATTTCCAAGGTGCCCAAATTTATAGGCTAATAGAGGTTCCCTTATTTGACTTGAGAACTGAGATTAAAAAGAGGTGCGTGAAATGTATCACTATAGCAAAACTGTTCTGTAGCGGCGTTTTTAGCGGCGTATTTTGATAAAACACCATAAAAGTATTACATATAGCAGCGTTTTCAATCCAAACGCGACAAATTGAGACTTTAGCGGTGTTTTTTGTGAAGACACTGTAATAGAGTATAAATATAGCGGCGTTTTTGTGGAAAACGCCGCCATAGGATAGTATATAGTGGCATTTTTTCAACAAACGCCGCAATTAATAATAGTTTTTGCATCATTTTTAGACAAACGCCACAGAAAGGTTAAACAATAGCGGCTTTTATAGTAAAAAACCGCAATAGAGTAGACATTTAGCGGCATTTTAGCTAAAACACCGCAATATAGTGTTAATATAGAGGCGTTTATACCATAAACACCGTAATAGAGTGGTAAATTAGCGGCGTTTTTTGTATAAACGCCGCAAAAAACATGTGATATAGTGGCGTTTTTTAAAAACGTCGTAAAATGTTAAATATATTGTCCTCCCTTTTCTCCCACCCAAACCCTAAAATCATTTCAACTCTTCTTCCCTCACAATTTCTTCTCTGGTACAACAACGACCCTCACACGATTCCAAGCGACGTCGTCTTTTGTCTATCCTGGCGACCAAATCGGCCCTCTCACTGATGAACTATAACTCAATTCCACGGTTTGATCCCTCTTATCACTAATGATCTTTTTCAATTTTGTTTTGGTTGGTATTCTGAAAATGGGGAAAACCCAGAAAGCTAACATATTTGAGAAAAAAGGGCAGGTCTTGCCTTGAGTAAGAGAAATTATCATCGGAATGTCTACGTGGCATCTTTGCTCTGACGATGGATCAAATTATCGCTGGGAGGCTATCGGTTCGGTTTCGCCGTTGAAAATCGATGATGACTCGACAGGAACTCATATTGCTCCATACCCTTCCATGGTCGATCTCTTACTTGAAGGTAAAATTCTATAAATCTTTATGCCGCTATATTTCCCTTTTTGTACGGTCACTCAAATTTCATAGATCGTATACATGTAGGATCTTCGAAGCTTATTGAGAATGATGATAGAGAAATGGATAAATACCCTATGTTTAGAACCGAATTTGGTAACTCTGTGGCGTTGAAAGAATCTTCAATTTCAAAAACAGTATCGATCCTCAATGAAGACGATGTTGCCTCTACTGTTACTCCAAGTAAAAATTTATATCATCTATTTAAATATATTTTAATGTTTGATTTAATTCCCAAGCACCTCCAATCAAGTTTTATACTGTAGGTGGAGGGTCGTTATCTGTTTCAAGTGAAGCACTGAAGCGCGCAAGGAGTCTTCTTGGTGAACCGGAGGTAGGAGATTTATTTGGTGAAATGGATGAAGAGTTTCTATATATAGAATTTACACGGGGGAAAAACTTAACGATGCGTCATCAAACAATGAAAACAGCTTTCCTACGTCCTTTCCCCACGAAGGTGCAATGAAGACTAAATTGTACTGAACAATATGGTGAAGACTGTTTATGCATAAGTACTTTAATGTTTCTAAATTATAATGTATTTTGTTGTTAAGTAGTTTTATGCATAAGTACTTCTGTTTTAATTAAAATGTATGGTTGTAACTTTAGGTTATGTATAGAAGAAATGAAATATTTAAAATATGTTAATCTTATATAAATAAAGGTATTTAGTGGCGTTTGTATCCAAAAACACCGTTATATATTACACATTTTACGGCGTTTTTAGATATAAACGCCGCTAATGAGTAGTATAATAGCGGCGTTTTTTTACAAACGCCGCAATAGGTGTATTATATAGTGGCGTTTTTATAACAAACGCCGCAAAATATTTGTATTTTAGTGGCGTTTGTATGAAAATACCGCTATAGACTTCTATTTTAGTGGCGTTCGTATGAAAACGCCGCTATAGACTCGTACTTTAGTGGCGTTTATATTAAAATGCTATAATAGTAATGTAATTTAGTGGCCTTTTTGGTAATAAACGCCGCCATAGTCATGTACATTAGTGGCTTTTTTAATATAAACGCTGCGATTGTCCAATCCTTTAAGCCATCGGGTTCCAAATCCCTAATTGGTTCATTCACAATTTCCTAATTTTCCTAAACATTAGAGTGAAGTCACCCTGGGAAACCATCATCATAAGCGCAACATTACGCCGCCGTCGCCAGTTTCTGGTCAGAAAAAGGTATGTATCTCTTCTCCTTCGCACTCTTATTTCGGCTTTTTTCTCCCTTGGCTTTCTGTGCTTTCGCCTTGCCTGTTTTGGGAGCAATTCGTGCACCAAAATTTACGGATTGCTTTCGGGGGATAACAGCAACTCGTCCCCCACTCGTCCAAAAATAGGCCCAATCTAAAATCATTTCTATCCCTATTTCTTACGTTTTCCTTTCATTTTTTGTCTACTAACATCTCCTTTTCTTTAGATCATTTAATGCAATTTCTGCGATGGAAAATTTTAGTTTACTTACTGTAATTTAATCTGATGAACTTCGTAATGATCAATTTAGTCCTTGCTGAGGTCTACTACATCAGATTTATGAAATGAAAGAGAAAAGTAGGAATGAGTTAAATGAAAATGGGAAAATAAATCCTTGATTTTAGTCTAGTCTACTTAGAGATGAATTTTTTGCTTTGACTTTCATATGTTTTTCCTTTAGGTCTCCAAAGCCTGAGGGTTTGATTAGTTTTAGGACATTATTTGATTCCCTTTGTTTGAAGTTGATGTGATTTTTTATCTTTTTGAATCATGGTGTTATAGTTTTAGTTTGACCATAACATCATTTATCTTTGAGAAATTGGCTTTGTTTGATGGTGGTAAGACGAGATTATTGATTCAGCTCCTTTTGGTTACATGATTTGTCTATGTTATGCTGATTACAGGTATTGTATAGTCAATTACTATTGCAACCAGAACAGCCGTCAGATACATTTCTCGTAGGTTCTTGAGTGGGAGTGGGAAGGTACTCAGTGAGGAAGAAAAGGTTGCTAAAAACATTTACATACAGGTACTCGTTCTTTTCAGGTTGTTTTCATCATTTACCATTAGCATATAAATATCAACATTTTGGTGTGAGATCAGGGATCTTAGTTTGTGTTAACCTTATGATAATCATTTTTTAACTCCTTTCATTTTGTTTATTTCCTATAGATTTTATTATTTTCCCTTTTATGATTTTCTTAACTTCTGAGGTCCTACTAGGTTGTCTTTATGCCGATGAAGTGTCAAGTTGTTTATCACTTTCTTGTGTTTCATTCAACTTGGGATTATCTATAAGTTGGTAATGATCATAATATTCTCTCGGAAATAGGTCCTGTGAGGTTCAAATGTCTAGACTGAAAAACATGTTGGCCTAGTAAATGTGAAGTGTGAAAGCAGTTATCTTCCTTAATCTCATCTGTTTCTCACATCACTGTCAAATTCCTTTGTATTTTAGAGGGAAAGCATTGCTTCCTTTGGTAGTGTAAATAATATCTTTGAAGTGGTCTAGTTTTAGTTTCTGAGTTTATATACATGTAATTCGAGTGGAAAATGTTATATATTTCATGGTAATCAATGATGCTCAAGGTTTGTACTTCATAATGTTGTATATATGTCAAGCGTCATAGAAGTTTGTGACTAAATGTTGCAAATCGATCTGTTAAACTTCTCTATCTCTCTCTCTTTCCGCTTATTTTACCTCTTCTTCTAGATCGCTTCTGCAAAATGTCCTATACCATGTTTATTTACTTCATCTTTGATGTTGTATTTTGCTACGTGCTCAAAATTTTATATTATTGCAGAAAACTGAGCGAGATAAATTGGAGAAACTTGCACGCAAGATATGATCTTATCATTATTATGTTGAATTATCTTGACCTACAATCTATGGGGTTGTGGATAAGATGCTTAAAATGGTTTTTAGCTGTTTTTTAACCGTTTAATACTTATTAAGCCTACGATTTTATTCCCAAAATGATATAATATTACAACAGCTAAAGATACATGCACAAACACTTGCAACTTTGCATACCCATAGGGAGTCTCGTATGGTCATGAAATTTTACATTAGCAACCGATCTGCTATTAGGAATTCTTTAGTTGTGAATTTTCTATTGAATTGTAAAGATTCGGTTCTGTAACGATTTAATGATAAAGGGTTTTTTTAAAAATTGTGATGACCACGTGTAGAGGGAAAATTCAAGTTGGTTATGTAAAAAATAATGCCATAGCAATGGAAAATGGTATTTTTTTTGTATTATGATATTTTGCCAATTTCAGTTATATAGTTTATTACTACCTTATTGTGTCTTTTCAGACTTGTCTCCAACCTATATCCGAACAATAGGTATAGGATAGGACCCTTATTATCAATTTATTTGAAATTTAAGTATGATAGCTGGAAAAAATAATTGAATGTTTGTCTGCTATGATGTATGTGCTAATTGATCTGTTTCTCTCTTCGTAGGTGCTAATTGAGTTGAGCATCTCAAATTTTATTTTCTATTCTGAGGAACTCATTTGTCAAGAAACAAAGGTAATCTTCTATCCGTTATACTTTTGGGTTACTATTTTTCTATTTTTCTTGAACCTGTTTGACATGGAACAAAGGTAATGAACTCCGTTGTAAGTTCTTCATGCCTCTATCTTTACCATTGAAACATGAGTTTGTTTAGATATAAATGCTTGATTTCGATGAAACATCTGTGAAAATGATTAGTTCTATACTATGCAGTTTTATATATTCACCCTTATATTTTTTATAAAATAACATAGATACACTTGCTCCCATACAATTTTAGCAATTTAAAATTTCATAATGTAGGAGTGATTATTTCTATATTCATCTTAATATTATTATGCACTAAATAGGAAGTTCAAAGCTTATGTTTAGGTTCTATTTGTTCTGTATAATATTAGCATTTAACATTTAATATACAACTCCAGAAAGACGAAATGGAGTCAAAAACTTGGATGGATTTCTCAAGGGTGAGCGTCGAATATCGAAATGGAGTCGAAAACTTTCTAAATTTTGCTTTTCTGAATGCAAGCCAAGAGAATATGATTCTTTGCCCTTGTAAGCAGTGTGTTAACATTAATTGGCACACTCGTGAAGTTGTGTACGAGCATCTAGTTGTTTTTGGATTTGTTCGGGGGTATAGAAAATGGATCTTTCATGGAGAGTTTGTTTCATATAGATCTGTTTCCACGAGTTATTCGACTTATCCTGCTCCTTCTCACCATCCAACTTTTAAAGAAGATGACATGGAAGGGATGTTACGATATGCATTTAATATGCACAATTATCAGCCGTATGTTACAGAAAATGTTTGTCAGAATGATGTTAATGATTTCTTTGAGATGGGAAGAATTGGATGTGATGAAGAGCCAAATGGAGAAGCAGCAAAGTTTTACAAGTTGCTGAATGAAATGAATGAACAACTTTATGACAGATCAAAATTTTCAAAGCTTTCTTTCTGCATTCGTCTTTTCCACTTAAAATGCCTGGGAGGGTGGACTGGTAACTCCTTTACGCAATTGTTGGAGTTACTAGGAGAAGTGTTTCCTTTCGCAAAAATCCCTCAATCATGCAAAGATATGAAGATTATGATAAAAGATTTGGGTCTTGGATATGACAAAATTCGTAGTTGTCCTAATGATTGTATATTGTATTGGGGTGATCGAAAAAATCAGGAGTCTTGTCCTGTATGCGGAAAATCTTGATGGATGACTAGAGAGGCAGAAAATGTTTCTGAGGATGAAGCTGAAACACGATCAAGAAATAAACCGGTCAAGATTCTATGATATTTTCCTCTCATACCTAGGCTACAAAGATTGTTTATGTCCTCCAAGACTGCTGAGTCTATGAGGTGGCATCATGATGGCAGAACCGATGATGGATTATTACGACATCCTGAGGATTCTTTAACTTGGAAGTCATTTAACAACAAGTACCCAAGTTTTGCGAGAGACCCTCGAAATGTCAGGCTCGGTCTTGCAACTGATGGGTTTAATCCATTTAAAATCATGAGTACTTCGTATAGTACTTGTCCTGTTGTACTTGTTCCATATAATTTGCCTCCTTGGATTTGCATGAAACAATCATCTTTCATCTTATCCATGATAATCCCCGGCGAGAAAGGCCCCAGAAATGATATTGATATTTACATACAGCAGCTAATTGCAGAGTTGAAACAATTATGGGAAGGGGTCGAAACGTACGATGTGTTGAGGAATGAGAACTTTAATTTACGCGCGTCTTTATTATGGACAATTAATGATTTTCCTGCGTATGCAAATTTATCTGGTTGGAGTACCAAAGGTCGTTATGTTTGTCCTTGTTGTGCTGCATGGGACATCATCGGTGGTTACCTGATAATCATAGATTTAGAACTCAAAAGAATATGTTTGATGGCGATGAAGAGTTTCGAAATGCTCCTGACCAAACAACCGGCTCTGAAATATTCAAAATATTGAAGAATATCAATTTTACTTATGGAAAGATGAATCAACCAAGTAGTACACGATCAAAGAAAAAGGAAAAGCAGGTCAATGAACAGGTTGAAGTTGACGAACAAACTGATGATGAGTCTGATGAAGAGGATGATCCAAATGAGGTAGACTTGTGGAAAAAGAGGAGTATATTCTTCGAGTTGCCTTATTGGAAAAAGCAAATTTTGAGACATAATCTTGATGTAATGCATATTGAGAAGAATGTTTGTGAGAATATTATTGGGACCATTCTGAATGATGGCAGAAAATCTAAAGATAATCTTAAGAGTTGACTTGACTTAGTGGAGATGGGAATTCGGCATGATCTTCATCCGCAATTACATCCGAATGGAAGAAATTTCTTGCCGCCTTCTATTTTTTCTCTTTCGAAGAAAGAAAAAGAAGTGTTTTGCACGGTGTTGAAGGATATAAAGGTACCAGATGGGTATGCATCAAACATTTCTCGATGTGTCAGTGTTAAAGATTGAAGACTTTATGGTTTAAAGTCACATGATTATCACATATTAATGCAAGATTTACTACCAGTAGTTGTTCGCGGTTGCATGTCTAGTAAGGTGACGTCTTGTATCATTGAACTTTCTAATATAATGAAAGCCATCTGTGGGAAAGCTCTAATGGTTGAAGAACTTGATAAACTACAAGATCGAGTCGCCTTGACTTTATGCAACTTGGAGAAGATATTTCCGCCTTCATTCTTCACAATTATGGTGCATCTGCTAATTCATCTTCCTCACCAAGCAAGAGTTGGTGGACCAGTTTTCTATCGATGGATGTACCTTATAGAGAGGTGTTAATTGAATTACACGTTTCAAATTACTACTGATTATACCTTTTAATAAAATGTATTTACGTAGTATGATGTTTTATGTATAGGTTCTTGGGCAAGTTGAAGTCTTATTGTCATAATAAACGTTATCCGAAAGGATCAATTGCTGAAGGGTATTTGGCAGAGGAATGTATAACATTTTTCTCTAGATATTTGGAAGATGTTGAAACAAGATGGAATATACCAAATCGAAATGATGTGTTAAGTACTGATGACTTACCTCAACATTATTTGTTTGGAAGTTACGGTCAACCATTAGGGAAAGTTGAAATTGCACACTTAGATGACACGTCTTGGGTAAAAGCACACCGATATGTTCTTTTCCATCACGATCTAATAGATCCCTTTCGCACGTAAGTCTTTCAAACCCAATCCTAATGAAATCTCTTAATCTTTTCTATTTATCAATTTTTAACGATATAATATACTTTATAGTGAGTTTAAAGAAGTCTTGAGATCTCGTGCACTCTCCCGAAGATTAAATCAGCGAGACCTACATAAGTTATTCATAGAAACTTTTCATGAATGGTTAGGCCAGACGGTAAGAAACTAAATCTTACGGAATACTTATAAATAATATATATCTTGTTTGTTCAATGCAAATTAATTCACCATTAATGTGTAATAGGTTTGGAGTGGGAGAGAAGTTAGTGAAGATGTTAAATGGCTTTCTCAAGGTCCAAATAGAATAGTTAAAAGATATAATGCCTTCCTCATTATTGGGTTCAGGTTCCACACGAAATCTCGTGAAAGATTAAGGAGGACACAAAATTGTGGAGTCATAGTTACTTCGTCAACTACAAGTTATGCTACTGTAAGGGACAATAATCTGCAGGGCAGAGAGGTCGATTATTATGGAAATCTTACAGACATTATTGAGTTGGATTATTATGGAAAACAAAAGGTTGTGCTGTTTTGGTGTGACTGGGTTGATGTAAACAGATGCATAAAGATAAATTCGGGTTTACAATGGTTAATTTCTCTCGATTAATTCACACAGGTCAACGTTTGATGGATGAACCATATGTATTTTCTTCTCAAGTGAAACAAGTATTTTATTGTCACAATCCAATGGATGACGGTTGGTATGTTGTGCTCCGAAATACTCCCAGAGACTTGATAGACATTGGGGATGGAAGTAGAGATGACATTGAAACAAGATCAGAATGTTTACCTCTACTACCACAAAACTTAGATGAAACTATCACTAATACAACACAATTTCAATGGGTTCGGGAGGATGTTGATGAAGATATTTATGACACCTAACATTACATAAGAATGTCGTACGATTTTATATCTTCATTTATTTATTTATAATGTTATAACTATTAACATGTTGTCCTTCAATATATTCATTACTTAATTCGTTTTTTTTATTACTCATGTTTGTTTATTATAGATAGCATGCCGAGGAGAAAAATAACTGATTTGCGGGTTGTTCGAGCTTCTGAAGATCATGAAGAAAGAAATAACGAGGAATCGAATGCACCTGACTCTTCCGAAGTTCCTGAAACTGTTGAAGAAGAAGTATAAATTCAAGGTAATCTTCGAAACATTATTTACTACTTTGTTCATTTTCAAAACTGTCATTTAATAATTTATTATATAGTTGAAAATACTGGAACGCGCAAGACTCGAGGACGTACAACTTTGAAGGAATTATACCAACTTCCTCCTAGGCATCGTGTCAAAGTTTCATGAAATGATGTCGGTCAACCTATTAGCCCAGAATCACGTCTTCTAGCAGGTTACTTAGGCGGGAAATGCCTAATAGTAACAAAAATCAGGCGTTGGATTTTTGTTAAGGTAATAATTTCATTATTATTATATACTCTATAGAAATTCAATACTAATGTATACTTACGGTGCACACTTATTTGTTGTATAGGAGAAATTTTCTTTAGAGGGCTCTGACGATTATGTTAAGCAAGTGTTAGGGAAGAAATGGAGGGACCAAAAGAGCTCCTTAAAGAAGAAATACTTCAAGACTGATCTCAGCCTTGAAGAGAAGTTGCAAACAGTCCTACCAGGAATGCTCAGGTACCAATAGGAAGATGCAGTCAGATTTTGGAGTTCAAAAAAGGACAGGTATGATGTATTTTTCAGAAATAATTGTAACGAATTGTAAATCATCATTAAAAGTGTTTGTTTGATATTGTAGGACCGAGAGCATGTTGGTGTTGCTAGCAGGCAACAACAAAAGTTTACGCACACGGCTGGATCAAATAGCTTTGCTTGTATAGCTCATGAGGAGGTATTAAAGATTATTGAAATAGTTTTTTGTATTCCATGTACATACTAACTCATAGTAATTATATTATGGTACATTGTAGGAAAATACATCTGGTTCTAAAGTTGGTCGAATACAACTCTTCGACATGACACATACGAAGAAGGATGGCACTCCTATGACTGCTGACACTGCAGAAATTATGGTACGTTTATTGGGTAGATGTTTTAAATTTACCTGACTTTATTTATATTTGTACCATGACATTTTTTATTTTAATTAATTATTCACTTTATTATTAGCAAAAATTGAGGGAGAAAAAGGCGGAGCATCATGCTACCGCTTCGAGTCAAGGTATTGTTAATGATGATGACATTGAAAACCAAGCTATTAATGACGTTTTGGGTCCTGAAAGATTTGGTCGGGTGCGCTGTCAAGGATCATTCGTTACTCCCACCAAATATTTTGGATCCAACTCATCACAATACATGTCATCACAGTCTCGATATTCCCACCACAAAGTTAGTCGTTTAAAAGAAAAGTTGGTTGAGATGGATCAACAAATGACTAACTTGAAAGCGGAAAATAAAGCAAGGGAAGCAGAGAGAGCAGCAGCGGAAGCAGCCAGAGCAGCAGCGGAAGAAGAGAAAGAAGCAGCGGTAGCACAGAGAGAAGCAGCGGCAGCACAAAGAGAAGCAACGATAGCACAGAGAGAAGCAACATATCAGCAGAGATGTGAAGAATTTGAAAAACGACTCAATGATATGCACAGAGAGAAGCAACATATCAGCATCCACCATCGTAGTCTCATTTATGTTATGAGCATTCTGTTAATGTTACTAAACCTTGTTTAACTGAACTTATATTACGTTAATGAAAACTTTTATTTATTAGATTGTATTTGATGATGTTTGTTATGGATATAGAGTTTGATGTTATTGTTGTTTTTGTTTGTTAGATAATGGAACAGGTTGAAAAAAATAGATTTGGGAGTAATCAAGCATTTGTTAAAAAAACACCGTAATATACCATACATTTAGCGGCGTTTGTATACTATAAACGCCGCGATATACCGAACTTTAGTGGCGTTTTTATAAAAAAACGCCGCTAAAGCTCAACACCTATTGCGGCGTTTTTAATAAAAACGCCGCTAATTCTCAACCCTTATTGCGTCATTTTCGATACAAATGCCGCTTAATCTGAAAACCTACTGCGACGTTTATGGAAGAAACGCCACTAAACATCATCACCTATTGCGGCGTTTGTTGAAAAAACACCGCAAAATATCAACACCTACTACGGCGTTTGTAGGGAAAACGCCGCTAAATATCAACACCTACTGCGGCGTTTGTAGGGAAAATACCGCTAAACATCAAAACCTATTGCGAAGTTTTTGTGACAAACGCCGCTAAATAACAACACCTATTGCGGCATTTTTTTAACAAAAAACGCCGCTAACTTTAGCGGCGCTATTTTCAGCGACGTTTTTTGCGTCGTTTTAAAAAATGCCACATGTGTTTTTAGCGACGCTTAAAAACGCCGCTATATGTAAAAAAAGCCGGAAAATACCTATTTTGTTGTAGTGTATGAAACTTGTCAATTCAATATTTTCTTGGAACTCTATCGAACATGTACTAAGGAAAATTTCTTGGGAGATGGAGACAATCTTTAATTATTGATTATTCTTGTTTCATATCATCTACTTTAATTATTAATGTATATACATCCGCATGTGATTTTAATGTTTCTCTTGTTTCTTATTTTACTAGTTCTTGTACACAACAACTAGCTATGCAATAGAGAAGCGGAGATGAGAACTGCTACTCACAATTTAAAGGTTTTGAATGCCATTTTTGCGGTGTTGAAAAACGACAACTTAACTTCAATAACAGTCTATACAATAACGAATAAAAATGATTTTCTCAAATCCAAAAGATTTATAGTACAATTTTTGTCTTTGGAATAAAATAAAATAATTATATTTAATAAATTTTACTTTTCTTCGTATTAAAGAAGTTGGGAACCGTTAAAATGTGACATGTAAAATTTGTATGAAAGAAAAAAATCATCTTGATTGTTGGTGAATTTCAACATATCTAATTTGGTTATTGAGCTACATTTACTAATTGAGGGTCTCGAGCAAAAGAAAAAAATGTTGAGGTCGAGGGAGAAATAGATAAGATTATTGGGTCGACAATGATGAATTGAATTGTTTTTTTTTTGATACAAAAGTTTAGGTCAGGAGTGAGGGTCATGAGCAGAAGATCAAAATGTTGAGGTCGAGTGATAAATACATATGATTATTGGGTCGACATTGATTAATTGACGAGTTTTTTTTTTGTTACAAAAAGTTTAAGTCATGAGTGATTCTCCCAGTCCAGTGTCAGTGCATATCTAAAACTTAATTGGGATTTACGTAGATATTAAGAGTGACGGTTGTAGGATTCAAACAATTGAAGTGTTAGAGAATAAGATCAAGTTAGCTATAATTAGTTAATTATCAAGTTATTAATTCAGTTGTATAATATTGAATGATAGTTGAAACTGAATCTTAGTATAGAAACCCACTAATACAGTCGGTTAAAGAGCTAAGCTTTTGTAATACCGTTTGATTGAAAAATACAAGTTTAATAAATTCTTTCCTTTCTATTTCCATTTTAGTAAATTCCTAAATACATAGCAGCCGTCCATCACTTCTACTATAGATATTAGTCATCGGTCGTTTATCAACTCCGGTCATCGTGTTGCCTTTTTCACACTCTCTTCTTATTTTATAGGATCAAATCTGCCTTCCTAATTCCTAGAAAGATCATTATAACTTTTGTTATTACTATTATTTTGAATTTGTTATAATTGCTTCAAATCATATCATTTCCTGCTATTTACTTCGTTTTTATAGTCAAAATTTCTCGCAAGTTTCTTCTTAGAGACCGTATATAATAGTTACATTCGCATGTGATTTTCATGCTTCTCTTTTTCTTTTTCGATAAGATAAGGCAGGCAATCCCCGTTCCTACTTTCTACACGCATCAAAATAACTTGGATTATTACCACACCAGTGCAATTATTTATTTCGAATAACCTATTTTATATGAAAAAAAGGTTTAACACAAAAATAAGTGCCCGAACAATGTTTCGAAAAACGTTTTAGTGCTTAAAGAATTTTTCGCTTAAAATAGGTGTCTAACGTTTTTTTCGTTACCATATTAAGTGCCCGAACATTAACCGCCGTTAAAAATTTCTGTTAAGTGGCACATGTCACGTTCTGATAATTTTGAAATTTTTATTTACAATAAAAAATTAAAAAAACACCCAAAAACATATTTGTCATTTTAATAAAAATATTGATTTTAATTAAAACAACAAATTTACAATCTGCGTACCAGAAAATTGAGTTCAGGAGTCGGTTATGTGTGGGAAAGGATTAGCACCCCCACATCGCCCAAAATCGGTACCTAGTTGATTAATTAATTGTCTTTGCAATGAAAATTACAAGTTCAAATTTAATTTAGTTTAAGACCCCTTAAAACAATACTCTATGAATTTAGAAAGAAACTTAACAATATTTAATTATTTCTTATCAAGAAGAAACGACCCCTCATACCTTGAGGCAATCAATTCTTACTCCAATCAAAATAAAGAAATATTATAATTTTATTGGAAAATTCATTGTTGAATCAAAATGCATGAACAATGGTAAAATAAATCAATTTAAATTAGAAATTGTCAATCCTTTTAGAAAAAAGAAGGATATTCGATTATTTAAAGACGCCGAGATCGGACCTTAGATAAGTTCTAACGATCTTTTCTCGATGAATTTAAAAAGACGAACCTTTCTTTTTCTTTAGTTCTCAAATTTTAGGTGAGGTCAAATTTTAGGGGTTTTACTTTTGGGATATGCTTTCATTTTAAAATCATCAGAAGTGACTTTCTTATAAGTTAAGACAATCTTCTCACAACGATTTTAAAATGAAAGAGTATTACCCTTAATCCAAATTATTTGATATGATAAAGTAATGCTCATGGGTATATCATGAATATCATGTGGAGATGTCATCCTATGACAAAAATATCAACACATACGGAGGAAAATTACGACCATGAAGAATAAAATACCCACGTAATGATAAAACATATATGCTTAGCAAGATGTTATAAACTTACATGCATGCCATAATATAAAATATATGATCATTATATATATATATATTGAGCACACAAGTCTTTAAACAAATAAACAAATGGTTAACCTCCAGTAAACAATCGTCCACTCATGCAAGAAATAAAATGCGACATAAACAAATACATAAACAAGCATGAAAAAAAGGAAATAGCATAATGACTAAAATGAAAGGATAGGCAAGTCTAAAGTTGAACCCATAAACTAAGCAAATATCAAGCCATAAAGAACAAATAATCGCATTTCAGGTACTAAAATCAAAATAGACCCCTAGACATGTGTGGGACTAGAATAACATTTTCGAAAATTGCATGTCAAATGTACAAACAAATGGAAATTTAAAATGACTAAACCAAGGAACTAAAATATGAAACATTAAAATTACGAGCAATATGTTAAAGGAACCTAAATTAAAATGAACTTGTAACCCCCTCAGACCGATGCGGGTAACCTGATCCGATCTGGAGTGTCACATTAGGGCCACCGGAGCGACCCACTGTAAAAATAGCAGAAAATTTAAAACTTTTGTTAAAACATGTAACTCATAAAACGATTTATCAGTATGCAGAAATAAGATTTTCAGACTCAAATATAAAACAAAATACAATTTCATGCCCCCTAATGACATGTACCATACTCTGCAAACAACGCCGAAAGAACTTCCTTTTTGATGTCAATAGCTGCACTGGTACAATTCTTTTAACCTGCAATGGTGAGTAATAGAGTGAGCTTCGAAAAGCTCAGTAATACAGAACTACCAAATGATGCTGAAGAACGTGCAGATACAGATAAACATATATTTCCTTATTGGTTCAGATATTTATAGATTTCTATGCTAAGCTAAGGTCCCATTGATATCTCAGGTAGTAACATATAGTATTCAGTTCAGATGGAAATATTTCGGATGTCTAGGTTCAGGAGATCAGAAAAAGTTATCTAGTGTGTTCCCGTAAAACCAGTAAAAATATACAGATCTTTTAAAACATATATATATATACCCCCATCTGTCATGAACAAAATGTGTAGGTTCCCCATAACCATACAACCCCGCCACGACCAGTAAGGCCCTGAGCACAAAGCCGAGGAACCTGCAAGTATTCTTCCTCCAACAATACCCCCCAATAAAACATGTTCCGTCCGTAAACGGATATATCAAAAATCAAAACATATTTCAGGTCAAGTATCAGATCAGATCCATGTCATGTATCAGATCAGAATCCATGTCAGTATCATATCAGAATTCAGGTCAGGTATCGTAACAGAATTCAAATAAAAAATTAGATAAAATATTCATATGATTAAGGAACACACCAGAGTTTACAGATATTATTCAGAGGTACTGGATAATCTTATCAGGCAGAGAAACACGATTCTTCAGTATGTCGATAGAATGTATTAAATTTAGAATCACTATTCGAATGGATCAATAACTGATGGAATCACCAGTTATTCAAAATGAGACTTGAACAAATAAGGAAGAAATGAAGGTTCAGGACATTTACAGTCTATATCGATCTATCGGATTATCGAAATAACTCAAGCTGAACAACTCCCAGAACTAATGTTTGTCGACTGGTCAATTCATTATCCTTCTAGAGTATTTACTTTTTAATACCAAAAATTCTTATACATAGATCATCTTCGGAATTCTCATATCTGAATAGATCTTAAGGAAACTAACAAATCTTTCAATGCTCTTTATTTCATTTCCACGCTTACACGATATCATGCAATGCTGACGTACTTGTTTTATAGTTCACGACTTAGAAGGAAAACACATCATATAAGTTCATTAGCATTCCCAAACTCATCCAAATCACTTATTTAATCATCAGTCATTGAGCTTACTTAATTCACTTAGTAGTTAAGTCTATCCCTATTACTTTGGAGTTTTCCAGAGTAATTTGGACCTTTTTGAATTTCAGATACATATTGTACTTCCGTTCAGTGCAATTTGGTCTTGTTGGTTGATTTTTCTAACGAATATCCACTTCTTAGTACCAAATATGATCCATAGTTGAGCAGAGTTAGTTACTTCCAAAATTATCATCGATCCATACTTAATGAGACGAACAAACATTCAAGTAGTATTTATATCATTCAGGTAGTGATATAGCACTAGCGTTGTAACCACTTAAGTTATGTTCCATAACTTTTAAGAGCAGTACAACATCCATATTTATTTGGATTTCTTAATTAATCCAAGACATTTACTTATTCTAGGCCATAAGGGTATTTTGGTTATTCTAGTGCTCAATTTTATTCCATTAATTTCAGAACTCGAGGATATCCAATCATTCATGAGTTTGGTGATATTCTTGGTCATTTCCATTCCAGGGGTATTCTGGTCATTTTACAGATCCAATGTATTACAATCATTTCTTTCCATCCGATCTTATTATCGAATTCAAACTTATCATTTATTTCAGTCCTTTTGAACAATTCTGTCAAAAGAGCACCATCGATAACTTGTTCTTCATATATTTACTCATAACTCGGAGATTTACAGATTATCAGAAATTTTTTGTATAAATGTATAACTTAACGATGAAACTAGTAATTCATCGATTTAGGCATGACTTCTTGAGTACTTTTTCATTCAGGGTTAATTCAGCTACTTTTCCCTCTCAAGGGTAATTTCGTAATTTCTTAACCATATAATTTCAGTATTAAAACTCTTAACAAAGATAATTATAACTCAGAGATTCTACGGTTTATCTCTTTTTTCGGATAATCTGTAAACTTTAAAATATTCCTTATCAAACTTATAGTATCTTGTACAAGCCATCTTGGGTTTAGAAATCGTTATCCAAATTTCCTAAGCAAAACTAATATTTTCTATATATATCAGTAGTTTCATCATATCAATATGTCTTTAAAAATTATTACCCAACTTCCGGAGTCAATTCTTGTCCTTATTACAATATAAGGGTATTTTTGTAATTTTACCTAATCGAAGTATTCTCATAATTTATCATCCAAGTACCTTTAATGAGATAAATTATAATCTACATATCCATGACTGATTCCTTTATCACTTAATCCCATAACTTGTAATATAATTCTTACTGTCCTTCAATTTCTTATAATAGTCATCTGAGCTATATTCAGTTACCTACTTTCTACCGCATTCGTATTGAGTGTAAAAATTAATTAACTATTCAGATAACCCAACATTTTCATTCATGCATTTATTAATACCAACATGTTTCATAAAGCATGAAAATGAAGTAATGTATTACCTCGATTTCTGTGCTATACTGATCAATCATTATATTCTATTCGAACGCCCTCGACCTTGAAATCATCATCCAATAATTCCTCAAATGCATATAAACAGAAATTACATCAAAAACGGAGCTTAATTCTGAAAAATAGATCGAATCCGGTGATAAATCAATGAAAAACAACTTACCAGGTTCGAATTTGGTGAAACGGACTTCAGATTTGGATTCAAGACATCGAAAAATGTCAAGACAGGTATACCCAAAAAAGTCAACGGTCGTTTAATGGCTGGTCAAAGTTACGATCAACGGTGGTCAACGGTCAACGGTTTTACACAAATATCACACTCACAGAAATTAATTACATATTGGGCACCATTTTAAAAGTATTTACAAAACTAGCACCCAAGTTTTTTTTTCTGTTAACCGGTGCAGAACAATCCCCACACGCAGGGGGCGGCGCGTGCGACATCCTCGAAGCCCCTATAAATCCCAAAAAAATTTCTAAAAATTATTTTATGGCATTTTGAGACACTTACCAAGCTCTGTTCACAATTTTGAACGGTGGAGAGCTCGATTCCAAAACGTTGGAAGCTTTGACTTTCTCACTACTCCATGCGTCAGCGAGGACGGAGAAACGGAGAACACTGGTGGACTCAGAACGATGCAAGGAATGCGATGGTGTGGGAGGTGTCGAAAATGGATGGTTGGATCAACGTGAATCGACGAAAAACCAACGGAAATTGAGTTAAAACCGACGATACTTTCGACTGAAATTAATGAAGAACGGTGCCGATTCATGACGACAGGTTTGAGGGGTTTAGTTAATCGGTCAACAACGAACACGATGGTAGTTTCGGTTCGTCAAACGGGGGCTGGATGGTGAGTAGATCGGAGTTCAAAGGAGGGTTGAGGGAAAGAGAAAATGAGAACATTTTCTGCAGAAAAATACGGGAAATGAGTTTTTATTTTCAATATATAAGAAAAATGGTTAAACTATGAATTTAGCCACTGAATTTCCTGCACTTTATAAAACGGTCTCCAAACTTTGAAAATTTTCAATTTAATCCTAAATTTTCTTCCCAAAATACCAATTAAATTCACCACTTTATAATTTCTAAAATTTTAGCCCCTAAATTAGGGTGTGAGAATTCTTCCCTCCTTAAAAGAATTTCGTCCTCGAAATTCATTCATGTCACAGAATTGCAGAAATGAAAATTCCATCAGTTCTTCTATATCTTCAAGTAACTTTTACAGAAATATGTATCCTCCACTAATCATTAACCAGTTGAGTATATATTCTTATCAAAACTCGCCCTCATTCCAATAAATGATAAGAACGAAAAACATCCTTGTGAAATTAATTTAGCCTTGGTTACAAGAATAGACTCATAAAACAGTAGCATATCCCAATTTCATTTCTGGAGTCAGATCATAATTTATCGATTGAGTTACTCTCACATTACTCGTGAGGTACTTTACATTATTTAGACAGACGTTACTGGTATTCTTTTATATAAAGGTAGAGCCTTAACAGATAGAAACTTAGGTTTGCTCGTTACAGATAGGGACTCATCCTTTGAGTTCCGGCTCAGAAAGGTACGATTGTAGTCTAGGGACATGTATTGTTCAGACATCTTTTGAAATTCGACCAGCTGGTCTACCTTGAAAAAAATTGACTCAATCATAGCTCTGATACCACTAAATGTAACCCCCTCAGACCAATGCGGGTAACCTGATCTGATCTGCAGTGTCACATTAGGGCCACCGTAGCGACCCACTATAAAAATAGCGGAAAATTTAAAACTTTTGTAAAAACATGTAACTTATAAAACGATTTATCAGTATGTAGAAATAAGATTTTTAGACTCAAATATAAAACAAAATACAATTACATGCCCCCTAATCACATGTACCATACTCTGCAAATAACGTCGGAAGAACTTTTTTTTTTGATGTCAATACATGTACTGATACAATTCTTTTATCCTACAATGGTGAGTAATAGAGTGAGCTTTGGAAAGCTCAGTAATACAGAACTACCAGATGATGCTTAAGAACTTGCAGATACAGATAAACATATATTTCCTTATTGCTTAAGATATTTACAGATTTTTATGCTGAGTTGATGTCCCATTGATATTTCAGGTAGTAACAGATAGTATTCAGTTCAGATGGAAATATTTCAAATGTCTAGGTTCAGGACATCAGAAAAATTTATCTAGTGTGCTCCCATAAAACCTGTAAAAATACACAGATCTTTTAAAACATATATATATATATATATATATACCCCCATCCATCACGAACAAAATATGTAGGTTCCCCAGAACCATACAACCCCGTCACGACTAGTATGGCTCTGAGCACAAAGCCGAGGAACCTACAAGTATTCTTCCTCCAACAATACCCCCAATAAAACATGTTTCGTCCGTAAATGGATATATCAAAAATCAAAACATATTTCAGGTCAAGTATCAGATCAGAATCCAGGTAATGTATCAAATCAGAATCCATGTCAATATCAGATCAGAATTCAGGTCAGGTATCATAACAGAATTCAAATCGAAATCAGATAAAATATTCATATGATTAGGGAACACACCAGAGTTTACGGATATTATTCAGAGGTACTAGATAATCTTATCAGGCAGAGAAACACAGATCTTCAGTATGTCGATAGAATGTATTAAATTTAGAATCACTATTGGAATAGATCAATAACTGATGGAATCATCAGTTATTCAAAATGAGACTTAAACTGATAAGGAAGAAAGGAAGGTTCATGACATTTACAGTCTGTGTCGATATGTCGGATTATAAAAATAACTCAATCTGAACAACTCCCAGAACTAATGTTTTTCGACTGGTCAATTCATTATCCTTCCAGAGTATTTACTTTTTAATACCAAAAATTCTTATCCATAACTCATCTTCAAAATTCTCATAGCTGAATAGATCTTAAGGAAACTAACAAATCTTTCGATGCTCTTTATTTCATTTCCACGCTTCCACGATATCATGTAATGCTGAAGTACTTGATTTATAGTTCATAACTCAGAATGACAACACATCATATAAGTTCATTAACATTCAGTACTTATTTAATCATCAGTCATTGAGCTTACTTAATTCACTTAGTAGTCAAGTCTATCTCGATTACTTCAGAGTTTTCCAGAGTAATTTGGACCTTTCTGAATTTTAGATACATATTGTACTTCCGTTCAGTTCAATTTGGTCTTCTTGGTTGATTTGTCTAACGAATATCCACTTCATAGTACCGAATATGATCCAGAGTTGAGCAAAGTTGGTTACTTCCAAAATTATCATCGATCCATACATAATGAGATGAACAAACATTCAAGTAGTACTTATATCATTCAGGTAGTGATATGGCACTAGCATTATAACCACTTAAGTTGTGTTCTATAACTTTTAAGAGTAGTACTTAATTTGGTCATTTAGGTGCTCAATTTTATTCCATTAATTTCATAACTCGAGGATATCCAATCATTCTTGAGATTGGTGATATTCTTAGTCATTTCCATTCCAGGGGTATTCTGGTAGATCTAGTGTATTACAACCTTTCATTCCGTCCGATCTTATTATCGAATTCAAACTTCTCATTTATTTCAGTCCTTTCGAACAATTCTGTCAAAAGAGCACCATCGATAACTTGTTCTTCATGTATTTACTCATAACTCGGAGATTTACGGATTATCAGAAATTTTTGTATAAACGTATAACTTAACGATGAAACTAGTAATTCATCGATTTAGGCATGACTTCTTGAGTACTTTTTCATTCAGGGTTAATTCGGCTACTTTTCCCTCTCAAGGGTAATTTCGTAATTTCTTAACCATATAATTTCAGTATTAAAACTCTTAACAAAGATAATTATATCTCAGAGATTCTAGGGTTTATATCTTTTTTCGGATAATCTTTAAACTTTAAAATATTACTTATCAAACATATAGTATCTTGTACAAGCCATCTTGGGTTTAGAAATCGTTATCCAAATTTCCTAAGCAAAACCATTATTTTCCATGCATATCAGTAGTTTCATCATATAAATATGCCTTTAAAAATTATTACCCAACTTCCAGAGTCAATTCTTGTCCTTATTACAATATAAGGGTATTTTCGTAATTTTACCTAATCAAAGTATTCTCATAATTTATCATCGAAGTACCTTTAATGAGATAAATTATAATATACAAATCCATGGTTGATTCATTTATCACTTAATCCCATAAATTGTAATTTAATTCCAACTGTCCTACAATTTCTTAAAATATTCATCTGAGCCATATTCAGTTACCTACTTTATACCGCATTCGTAGCGAGTGTAAAAATTAATTAACAATTTAGATAACCCAACATTTCCATTCATGCATTTTTCAATACCAACATGTTTCATAAAGCATGAAAAGGTAGTAACGTATTATCTTGATTTCTGTGCCATACTGATAGACCATTAAATTCCATTCGAACGCCCTCGATCTTGAAATCATCTTCCAATAATTCCTCAGATGCATATCAACAGAAATTACATAAAAAATAGAGCTTAATTACGAAAAATGATTGAATCGGGTGATAAATCAGTGAAAAAAAACTTACTGGGTTTGAATTTGATGAAACGGACTTTGAATTTGGATTCAGGACGTCGAAAAAATGTCAGGATAGGTATACCCGGAAAAAGTCAACAGTCGTTTAATGGCGGATCAACGCCGGTCAAAGTTATAGTCAACGGTGGTCAACGGTCAACGTTTTACACAAATATCACCCTAACAGAAATTAAATACATATTAGGCACCATTTTAAAAAATATTTACAAAACTAGCACCTGATTTTTTTTTCTGTTAACCGGTGCAGAACAATCCCCACACGCAAGGGGCGGCGCGTGGGGCGCGTGCAACGTCCTCGGAGCCCCTATAAATCCTAGAAAATTTTCTAAAAATTATTTTATGGCATTTTGAGACACTTATCAAGCTCGGTTCACAATTTTGAACGGTGGAGAGCTCGATTTCAAAACGTTGGAAGCTTTAACTTTCTTACCCCTCCATGCGCTGCCAACGACGAAGAAACAGAGAACACCGGTGGACTCAGAACGATGCCAGGAATGCGATGGTGTGGGAGGTGTCGAAAATGGATGTCTGGATCGACGTGAATCGACGAAAAACCAACAGAAATTGAGTTAAAATCGATGGACGAGAGGTTTGAGGGGTTTAGTTGATCGGTCAACAACGAACACGATGGTGGTTTTGGTTCGTTAAACTGGGGCTGGACGGTGAGTAGATCGGAGTTCAAATGAGGGTTGAGGGGAAGAGAAAATGAGAACATTTTCTGCAGAAACATACGGGAAATGAGTTTATATTTTCAATATATAAGAAAAATGGTTAAACTATGAGTTTAGCCACTGAATTTCTTGCACTTTATAAAACGGTCTGCAAACCTTAAAAATTTTCAATTTAATCCTAAATTTTCTTCCCAAAATACCAATTAAATTCACCATTTTATAATTTCTCAAATTTTAGCCCCTAAATTGGGGTATGAGAATTCTCCCCTCCTTAAAAGAATTTCATCTTCGAAATTCATTCATGTCATAGAATTGCATAAATGAAAATTCCATCAGTTCTTCTATATCTTCAAGTAACTTTTACAGAAATACGTATCTTCTACTAAACATTAACCAGTTGAGTATGCATTCTTATCAAAACTCATCCTCATTCCAATAAAAGGATCAGAACGGAAAACATCCTTCTGAAATCAATTTAGCCTTTGTTACGATAATAGACTCATTAAACAGTAGCATATCACAATTTCATTTCCGGAGTCAGATCATAATTTATCGACTGAGTACCTCTCACATTACGCGTGGGGTACTTTACATAATTTAGACAAACGTTATTGGTATTTCTTTATGCAAAGGTAGAGACTTAATAGATAGAAACTTAGGTTTGCTCGTTACAGATAGAGACTCAACCTTTGAGTTTCGGCTCAGAGAGGTACGATTGTAGTCTAGGGGCATGTACTGTTCAGACATATTTTGAAATTCGACCAGCCGGTCTATCTTGAAAAAAACTGACTTAACCATAGCTCTGATACCACTAAATGTAGCCCCCTTAGACCAATGCGGGTAACCCGATACAATTTGGAATGTCACATTAGGGCCACCGAAGTGACCCACTGTAAAAATAGCGAAAATTTTAAAACTTTTGTCAAAACATGTAACTCATAAAACGATTTATCAGTATGCAAAAATAAGATATTCATACTCAAATATAAAACAGAATACAATTACATGCCCCCTAATCGCATGTACCATACTCTGTAAACAATGCTAGAAGAACTTCCTTTTTGATGTCAATACATGCCCTGGTACAATTCTTTTAACCTGCAATTGTGAGTAATAGAGTGAGATTCAGAAAGCTCAGTAATACAGAACTACCAGATGATGCTAAAGAACGTGCAGAAACAGATAAACATATATATCCTTATTGGTTCAGATATTTATAGATTTTTATGCTGAGCTGAGGTCCCATTGATATCTCAGGTAGTAAAAGATAATATTCAGTTCAGATGGAAATATTTTAGATTTCTAGGTTCAGGAGATCATAATAAGTTATCTAGTATGTTCCCGTAAAACCAGTAAAAATATACATATCTTTTAAAACATATATATAAATACCCCCATCCGTAATGAACAAAATGTGTAGGTTCCCCAGAACCATACAAACCCGTCACGACCAGTAAGGCCCTGAGCACAAAGCCGAAGAACCTGCAAGTATTCTTCCTCCAACAATACCCCCAATAAAACATGTTCCGTCCGTAAATGAATATATCAAAAATCAAAACATATTTCAGGTCAAGTATCATATTAGAATCCAGGTCATGTATCATATCAGAATCCATGTCAGAATCAGATCAGAATTCAGGTCAGGTATCATAACAGAATTCAAATCGAAAATTAGATAAAATATTCATATGATTAGGGAACACACCAGAGTTTACGGATATTATTGAGAGGTACTAGATAATCTTATCAGGCAGAGAAATACGGATCTTCAGTATGTCGATAGAATGTATTAAATTTAGAATCACTATTGGAATATATCAATAACTGATAGAATCATCCGTTATTCAAAATAAGACTTAAACTGATAAGGAAGAAATGAAAGTTCAGATACATATTAGTTTATTAGCATTCCCAGACTCATCCAAATCACTTATTTAATCTTGTGTCATTGAGCTTACTTAATTCACTTAGTAGTCAAGTCTATCCCGATTACTTCGGAGTTTTCTAGAGTAATTTGGACCTTTCTGAATTTCAGATACATATTGTACTTCCGTTCAGTTCAATTTGGTCTTCTTGGTTGATTTGTCTAACGAATATCCACTTCCTAGTACCGAATGTGATCAAGAGTTGACCAGAGTTGGTTACTTCCAAAATTATCATCGATCCATACTAAATGAGATGAACAAACATTCAAGTAGTACTTATATCATTCAGGTAGTGATATAGCACTAGCGTTGTAACCACTTAAGTTGCGTTCCATAACTTTTAAGAGCAATACAACATCTATATTTATTTGGATTTCATAATTAATCCAGGACATTTACTTATTCTAGGCCATAAGGGTATTTTGGTCATTCTAGTTCTCAATTTTATTCCATTAATTTCAAAACTCGAGGATATTCAATCATTCCTGAGTTTGGTGATATTCTTGGTCATTTCCATTCCAGGGGTATTCTGGTTATTTTACATATCCAGTGTATTACAATCATTTCCTTCCGTCCGATCTTATTATCGAATTCAAACTTATCATTTATTTCAGTCCTTTCTAACAATTCTGTCAAAAGAGCTCCATCGATAACTTATTCTTCATGTATTTACTCATAACTCGGAGATTTACAGATTATCAGAAATTTTCTGTATAAAAGTATAACTTAACGATGAAAATAGTAATTCATCGATTTAGGCCTGACTTCTTGAGTACTTTTTCATTCACGGTTAATTCAGCTACTTTTCCCTCTCAAGGGTAATTTCGTAATTTCTTAACCATATAATTTCGGTATTAAAACTCTTAACAAAGATAATTATAACTCAGAGTTTCTAGGGTTTATCTCTTTTTTCGGATAATCTTTAAACTTTAAAATATTCCTTATCAAACTTATAGTATCTTGTGCAAGCCATCTTGGGTTTAGAAATCGTTATCCAAATTTCCTAAGCAAAACCAGTATTTTCCATACATATCAGTAGTTTCATCATATCAATATGTCTTTAAAAATTATTACCCAACTTCCGGAGTTAATTCTTGTCCTTATTACAATATAAGGTTATTTTCGTAATTTTACCTAATCAAAGTATTTTTATAATTTATCATTCAAGTACCTTTAATGAGATAAATTATAATCTATATATCCATTGATGATTCCTTTATCACTTAATCTCAGAACTTGTAATTTAATTCCAACTGTCCTCCAATTTCTTATAATAGTCATCTGAGCCATATTCAGTTACCTACTTTCTACCGCATTCTTATCGAGTGTACAAATTAATTAACAATTTAGATAACCCAACATTTCCATTCATGCATTTATCAATACCAACATGTTTCATAACGCATGAAAATGTAGTAATGTATTACCTCGATTCCAATGACATACTAATCGACCATTAATTCGAACGCCCTTGATCTTGAAATCATCTTCCAATAATTCCTCAGAAGCATATAAAAAGAAATTACATAAAAACGGAGCTTAATTCTAAAAAAACGGATCGAATCGGGTGATAAATCAGTGAAAAATATATTACGGGATTCGAATTTGGCGAAACGGACTTCAGATTTTGATTCAGGACGTCGAAAAATGTTAGGATAGGTATATCCGGAAAAAGTCAACGTTCGGTCAACGCCGGTCTAAGTTATGATCAACGGTGGTCAACAGTCAACGGTTTTACACAAATATCACCCTAACAGAAATTAATTACATATTAGGCACCATTTTAAAAATATTTACAAAACTAGCACCTGATTTTTTTTCTGTTAACCGATGCAGAACAATCCCTACGCGTAGAGGGTGAAACGTGGGGCACGTGGGACGTCCTCGGAGCCGCTAAAAATCTCAGAAAATTTTCTAAAAAATTATTTTATGGCATTTTGAGACACTTACCAAGCTCGGTTTATAATTTTGAACGGTGGAGAGCTCGATTCTAAAACGTTGGAAGCTTTGACTTTCTCACCCCTCCATGCACCGATGACGACGGAAAAACAGAGAACCAGTGGACTCTTAACGATGCAAGGAAAACGATGGTGCGGGAAGTGTCGAAAATGGATGGTCGGATCGAAACCAACGAAAATTGAGTTAAAACCAACGATACTTCCGACTGAAATTAACACCGTACGGTTCCTATTCACGACGATAGGTTTGAGGGGTTTTATTGATCGGTCAACAACGAACACGATGGTGGTTTTAGTTCATCAAACAGGGGCTAAACGGTGAGTAGATTGGAGTTCAAAGGAGGGTTGAAGGGAAGACAAAATGAGAACATTTTATGCAGAAACATACGAAAAATGAGTTTATATTTTCAACATATAAGAAAAATGATTAAACTATGAGTTTAGCCACTGAATTTATTGCACTTAATAAATTTGTCTGCCAACTTTGAAATTTTTTAATTTAATCCTAAATTTTCTTCCCAAAATATTAATTAAATTCACCACTTTATAATTTCTAAAATTTTAACCCCTAAATTAGGGTATGACAGAACTGTTACGTGGGACTAAAATATAATGCGCACAAGGTTTAGGGTCAAGTGTGGAAATCTGGAAATCTTGGTTAGGAGACCAAGATGAAACGTAAAAAAATAAAAGGAAAATTTAAAAAGAACCAAGCTTTATTCAAAGTCTAAAACATAAATATTACAAGTAAGGGATGACTTATCATATAAATAACCCAAAAGTTACAAACATGGCCTAAACTCTAAGCTAAAACGACTGCGTTCTAAAGGTTTAAGAAAACTTATATTAGTTAGAATTCAAACTACGTTTCCCCTACCACGTCTCAGCTCTCCATCTCACTTTCTGTTTTCTTGTATTTTCTTTTTTTCACTATTTCTTTCTTCATCCCGACCATTATGGTCGAGGGCTCATGCGAGAAGCCCTAGTGCTCTTAAAACAAACTCTCTATAAAACCCGACTCAAAAATGATCATAAGGCTCCCTTCTAAACCCTAAATCATAGAAAAATAAAAGGGGACTTAGGGGCTACCTTCAACCGATGAGAGGCTCTTCTTGCTCCAGCGAAAGTAATGATGGAGCGTTTGAACAGGGTAAGGTTTTTTTTTAGTTCTCCTCTTCTTCTTTTTTTGGTTTTGAAATCTTTCTAACAAAAGGAAAAAATATGCTCCTTTTTTTACGTTGAAAACGCTCTGCTTTCTGTTGTTGGATCGTTAATCAAAAGAAATAGGAATGGTGTGTCGCTTGTAAGAAATGGGGGATCGAATAAAAAATTGGGAGACCTTTTTACTACTGCTTTCGAATGGAGAGGGTAAGAACCCTTTTATAAATTGATTTTCGAGAGAATCCCCCTCCTCCCCCTCTTACAATAGGTTTATCTCTGGGTTTATAACCTGAATTACAACAATCAAAATAATAAGAAAATCCTACCTAATTTTTTCTTTGCCTTTTTGTGTTGCATCTTGGTTGCTGAGGTCTTCATTGGCTCTGCCAGGAATTGTCGAGCGTTTAGCTTACCATGGTTGAGGGACCAGGGGGACCAGTGCTGAGCGTCTCCCGTGGCCATAGGACCATCGTTGCTGCTGATGTGGTGGCTGTCATGGAGGGGCTCTTGCTACCAACTGAAGAACCATCGGTGCTTGCTGGAATGACCATTGATGGGCTTGATCTAGGCTTGTGATGCCTTTCGTCCATTTTGTTTTGTGGTGATTAAAATCCCCTGCTGGAGGGGATCACATGTTAATATTGTAGGGTTGTCTGATTTGGGAATACCTGCAGTGTTGAAACGTTTCTATCTCATGGTATGGACGGCTGAGAGACTTGCTGGTTTCTCGTGTGCTACACGCACAAATTTAGGGGCGTCTGGAATACTTTTTTGGTTTCCACGGTGGGGTCGTTTGATTGTGTAATGGGCTTGGAACGTTGGGTTTTGTAATTTGCAATTGCTTTGGGCTTCTTTTAGGAAGTCTCCGTAATTTGGGCCTGTAAAGCGATGAATCATATAAGCATTTAAATAATATATATATATATATATATAAACTAGTAATATATCTAACTAATGATAATATATATATATAACACATGCACAACTTGGTAATAATAACTAATAATTAATCCTTATATAACTAGTAATAATATATATAAACCCGAATAAAAACTCGAATAAAATCTCCGGACAAAACGAGTATTTACAGATGCCCTTTTTTGCTTATTGTCCTGCAACGAGAATAGAGCAAAGATCAAAAGATTGTCGTATTTTTCTGGTTATGAGGAATTCGAAGGGTTAATCTGCTCCACTGTAACTTCGGGTAGGTCGGATTTGATCTGTTCCACTTTTTTGGGTAATTAAATCTCAAATTTTTTTTAATTCATTCGTTGCTATGCAAGGAAGCTTGAATCAAACATGATTTGCTTCGCTGCTCTTTAGGAAAACCAAATCTGAATGATGAAGAAGAATATGCTCTGCTACTCTTTAGGGGAGACCAGATCTCTTAAAGAAACTTGATTCACTCCACCACTCTTTGGGAGGAACTGAATCGGGATCAATTTGTTTCTCTTATCTTCACGAAGATCGAACCTGAAAATCAAACATTACCAGTCATTTTTGTATGTTTGAAAATTTGAAAACATTATACCCAAATATTTAGAATCTTTGAAAATCAATATATCTTGTGGGAACTTGTCTTGCAGCCACTAGATATGGGAATCTGCCTTGGCTCTAGTGTCATTTGAACATTTCTTTTTTTGGGATTTTGAATTAGTTACTCCTATCTTGAGGCTTCAGTATCTTCAACCTTCATCTTTCTTTTGGGAAACCTATAGATACTTAATTACATATGTCATCATGCATTTATTGAATTCATGATCATGTTTATGCCTAAAATGTGTGCACTAATGCAATTTTAGTGTATTTCTTTTTGGAATGAGAGCCCTCTTTCGTTGGCCATCTCGTGACTTGGCTCAATCTGCAGGTGTTATTCCCTTCAATGAATTGATCAACTCATCTGTATTCGAAATCTTCTCTATTGACTTGCCTCGATCTCTCATTTGCTGGTCCTGCGAAAGACACATATGACAATAATTAGCACATCTGAAGGTTTATTTTTATTTATTCTTTCTTTCTTCTCATTTTTCTTTCTTTTTTTCTCTTTTTTTTTAAATGAGAAATTTTGAATTGATTTCTCATTCTCTTACAAATACCATATGAAAACATATTACCCAAAAGTCTTATAGATGACCCAAATGACTTATCATCTTGCTTGAAAGACTGACAGATGATCCAAATGATTTAATCATCATGCTCAAAAGACTTACTGATGGCCTGAAGGACTTACCAGTTTTGGAAATAGTTTAATAGGTAAGAATCTTTGGAAATCGCTTTCTTACTTTTCAAAAATTTCATTTTATTAAAACACTATATGAGAAACTTTGGAAATCGCTTTCTCATTTTTTTTAAATATCATGTGAAAACATTATGCCTAAAGGTCTTATAGATGACCCGAAGGACTTATCATCTTGCTCGAAAGACTGACAAATGACCCGAAGGATTTAATAATCATGCTCGAAAGACTTACTGATGGACCGAATGACTTACTGATAGAGCGAATGACTTACTGAGTAAGAAACTTTGGAAATCATTTTCTTACTTTTCGAAAATTTCATTTTCAAAAAAGATTAAATGGGAAACATTGAAAATCAATTTCCCTTTTTTCAAATTCATATGAAAATATCCTACCCGAATGTCTTACAAATGGCCCAAAAAACTTATCATCTTGCTCGAAAGACTTACAGATGACGCGAATGATTTAATCATCATGCTCAAAAGACTTACTAATGGCCCGAAGGACTTACTAAGTAAGAAACTTTGGAAATTATTTTCTTACTTTTTGAAAATTTCATTTTCAGAAAAGATTATATGGGAAACTTTGAAAATCGCTTTCCCATTTTTCAAATTCATGTGAAAACATCCTACCCGAAGCTCTTACGGATGGTCCGAAGGACTTATCATCTTGCTCGAAAGACTTACAGATGACCCGAATGATTTAATCATCATGCTCGAAAGACTTATTGATGGCTCGAATGACTTAACAATTTTGGAAATAGTTTACTGGGTAAGAAACTTTGGAAATCACTTTCATACTTTTCAAAAATTTCACTTCCTGAAAATACTAAATGAGAAATTTTAAAAATCGCTTTCTTAGTTTTTGAAAATCATGTGAAAACATCCCGCCCGAAGGTCTTATAGATGGCCCGAAAGACTTATAATATTGCTCGAAAGCCTAACAGATAACCTGAAGGATTTAATCAGCATGCTCAAAAGACTTACTGATGGCCCAAATGACTTACTGATTTTGAAAATAGTTTACTAGATAAAAAACTTTGGAAATCACTTTCTTACTTTTCAAAAAATTCATTTTCTGAAAACACTAAATTAGAAACTTTGGAAATCGCTTTCTCATTTTTTGTAAAATCATGTGAAAACATCTTGCCCGAAGGACTTATCATCTTGCTTGAAAGGCTTACAAATAACCCAAAGGATTTAATCATCATGTTTGAAAGGCTTACTGATGTCAAAACGACGTCACACCGATAAGGGTATATAACCCTAAAATATGGTCTAAAATGTCCCAAACTATCCGTTTATCATTTTTGTATCTCTAAAATGAGAGAAGGAAATTTTCTCTTACTTCTCTCTTCTTTCCTCACCAGAAATAAAGCTGGCGGTCATCTACCACCGCTCGCCAGAGTTTGGGAAATCACCCCAAAATAACCCAATATATTCCCTAAACTCAAAACCAAGCACCCCTAAGCCTAAAAATCCCACCACCGTCCTAGATCTACACGAAACTGAAGGGTTTCCCTTCGGTTGAATGATAGTCTCCAACGACGTTTGACTTCTATGGTGTGGTATGCTTCTCCTTATTTCTTCATCTTTTTCCTTTTCGAAGTGAGCTCTCCGATTTGTTTTTGTCGTTGTTTCTCTCTGATTTTTGTGGGTGTGTTTCTCTCCTTTTTCTGTTATGTTTGAATCCCCCTTTTCTTCTCTGTGTTTCCTTTTTTTTATCTTCTCCCCTCGTATATTTTTGTTTATGGCTTGTTGTTTTCCAAGAGAATAGGGTATGAGTACCCTATTTTGAGTTGATGGCCTCGGTTTTGATTTTGTTATGTCTTTATGTGAGCAAAAAATATTTAGGATATTTTACTATTTTTCTTAGCTTTCGAGCGGCTTGACTGATGTGTTGATGGCAAGTTGAAACGATTATGGTCGGTGACGCGGTCAGGAACGGGCAGTGGCTGTCGTGGCAGTGGTGATAGCATCAACAAACAGTGGCTACAGTAGACACTTAGGGTTAAAACCCTAAGCCTTATAGGTGATCTGAGCTGTCGATCCTCCTCCAAATCCAACGGTTGAGATCAGATGGGCTGGGGTTAAGGTTGAAAAACTCTAGCTGGATTGGGCTCACCAGCGAGACTGGATCAGGTCTGATCTTGTTATGCCCAAACCGGGTGGGCTTGGAGTTTGGCTTTGTAATTGGACCCAGTTGTAGGCTTGTTGTAATTTTTGTGATTTGGGCCTGTAATAAAATAAATATAAATTTAAAATAATAATAATATAATAATAATAAATATTAATAATAACCTGGACAAAACAGGTATATACAAGTATCCCTCTTTGCCCATGCTAGTGTTAACAAAAATTGGTCAAAGATAAAAAGACTACATGTTTTATTCGGTTTCGACCCGACGATATCTCAAGTGAGGCATACAGATTACCCGAAGGATTTAATCATCATGTTTGAAAGACTTACTGATGCTCGAATGACTTACTAATTTTGGAAATAATTTACTGGGTAAGAAACTTTGAAAATAGTTTTCTTACTTTTCAAAAATTTCATTTTTTGAAAACATTAAATGAGAAACTTTGGAAATCACTTTCTCATTTTTCGAAAATCATGTGGAAATATCCTGCCCAAGGTCTTATGGATGGCCCGAAGGACTTATCATCTTGCTCAAAAGACTGAAAGATAACCAAAATGATTTAATCATCATGATCGAAAGACTTACTGATGGCCCGAATGACTTATTAATTTTGAAAATAATTTACTGGGTAAGAAACTTTGAAAATCACTTTCTTACTTTTCAAAAATTTCATTTTATAAAAATATTAAAAGAGAAACTTTGGAAATCGCTTTCTCATTTTCAAATTCATGTGAAAACATCCTACCTGAAGGTCTTACGGATGGCCTGAATGACTTATCATCTCGCTCAAAAGACTTACAGATGAGCCGAAGGATTTAATCATCATGCTCGAAAGACTTACTGATGGCACGAAGGACTTACTTATTTTGGAAATAATTTACTGGATAATAAACGTTGGAAATCACTTTCTGACTTTTAAAAAATTTTATTTCCTGAAAACATTAAATGAGAAACTTTGGAAATTGCTTTCTCATTTTCAAATTCATGGGAAAACATCCTACTCGAAGGTCTTACGGATGGCCCGAAGAACTTGTCATCTCGGTCGAAAAACTTATAGATGACCTGAAAGATTTAATCATCATGCTTAAAAGACTTATAGATGGCCTGAAGGACTTACCAATTTGGGAAATAGTTTACTAGGTAAGAAACTTTGGAAATCGCTTTCTTACTTTTCAAAAATTTCATTTTCTGAAAACAATAAATGAAAAACTTTGGAAATCGCTTTCTCATTTTCAAACAATCTTAATGGTCAGGTAACATAACCTACTTCAAAATAATACTTCTTTTTTGGATTGGGCCCATATATTCTTCAGGTCGCCTTTTTAAACATGATTCCTTGTATTTGAGGTTTGAATTCTACTTTCCACCTGTTAGGATTTTGACATCATGAATCTTCTCTTTTCACATGAAGGTATGTAAAAACCATGTGTTTATGTGTGAAACACAAATGCAATTAATGTGTTTTCTTTTATGCCAATGATTTTCTTATACATGCATAAATGTTAATTAAAATTTCTTTTGACTCCAAAGTGGGGAACCATGTTTTTTCCTCTTGATCACTCTTCTCTAGGGTTTAGTCAGATATCAGTGTAGAACTTATGATTTCAAGCTTGCATCTTTGAAGAGACATATGATCATCTTATGTCTTTTTGTCTTTTTTGCCTCTTATCTGCATTAAAATCTCAGAATAAATGTTTATTTTCTTGAATTCTTATTGCAGTCAGAATTATGACCTTGATGCCTCTTTTTGTCTCTGACTTAATTGCGCTATCAGAATTATTTCTCCAGGACCCTACAGTTAATTGATGCTCGACTGATTTGCTCTGCAAGGTATGCTCTTCTCAAATTCATGGTATATCCCTGACACTCCAAGTTGTGAGGCTCATTCTCAATGTCTTTTCGGTCTGAACTTTGTTATCCCAACATGATCTAGACTTTTGGTCATGGCCTAATATAGGTACTTTCATGACTCATCCCTATTTGTGTGCTAAAATTTCATCCTTGATTGGTCTCACTCTTGCGTCACTAAACAACAATGTTATGATGCCACTGACACTTAAGAAGTGATAAATTATGGTAACAGAAATATCTTTCATTTTGCTATGAGTTGGGATATGTGCCCCTTTTGAATAAGGCAATCATCTGCTTCTTGACGAATTACCGTTAACGTCACAAGGAAGTGTTACAAGTTCTATTCTTTAGTCCTTATGATCTCTCGGACTATTTGTTTTGGATTGTGGAATTCTTCATTATTCTGGAATCATTTATTCTTTTTCTCCAATAGAGGCAGAATGGGGCCCACATGCTTCAAGGACCTTTTACATTTAAGAATGTCCTGTTTGAAAATATTTTTCTCCTTTCTCGAATTTTAAAAATAAATGAATGAATTTTTTTAAAATTATTACTCTTTAATTCAGGCTTATAATTAAAGCAAATCACACTCATGAGTTCACATAATATCAAAGGAATCAATAACACTTTTAATATTTTCAAAGTTATAGCTCTTTGACAAGTGTCAAAATTGATGAGTTGGCTTCAGGTTGCCTTCCTCTTTTCCAAGGTTTTAGTCATCGAAGATGTCCTTTCTTTCTCGATCATTGTGAACATTATAACATGCCCCTCTTTTTTGGCTTGGTATTTTAAATGGATGCGGACAAAATGACGCAACTAGCATATTCAATTACTAGACTTTCTAGCACAATTCAATTTCGATTCTCTGAAATCTTCCATTTGTTCAAGCTTCGCAGACTTTCTTAGTAGAGGTAGTGTAGAGACATCAGTCAAAATATACAAATTACTGAGTGCTTGTGTGAGGTTGACTATAACAGGTGTTCCTTAACTCCCTTAGTCCATTTTACTGAACTCATTATTAGATAGATTTAATTTAATTTTCCATTGTTTGGCTAGCTGAATTCAACTTTATTTTAATTGCCTTTATTTGGCTAGCTGAAGGGTTTATCTCACCACAAAATCTTCGACTTGACAATTGCAGTGGAGTAAACACCAAACTGCCGAGTACCCAAGAAATGTCATAGTTTGAATACAATCTATTAATAAAGTCGGGGTTTTGAGTTTCCTTTATAACCAATTGCTTTAGTGGAATAGCTCAACTTTATTGTAATCTATAATAATAATAAATCTGTTAACCTTTTGAGTATTTATATTAGAATTTCTTAAGCTTATCGATAAGAACTTGTTATAGTCTATATGTCTTTGATGGTCAGACAATCTCATATTTTGAGTTCAGTTCCCAAACAACTGACCTATACTAAATCCATCCACTCCATCATTCTATTTGTGAAGATTATAATCATCATTGAATGTCCTCAATAGAAGTTTAGTCTAGTTAGTATTGTAATGTCATTCACAAGAGATACCCCCACGTTGTCCTCAATCTTGTCATTTTGTCAAAGATCTATAACTCTAATCATTTAAAGAGTTTTTAATTTAATTGATATTAAAAAACTGTAATATTTGCAAATTTTATTCATTGCTCACCATTCTTAAAGTAGCATAATTTTATTGAAAATGTCCTTACAAAAAAACTGAGAAATGACAAAAAAAAAAAATTCAAACAAGATGCTGTAAATGGAATAAATCTCCATGATGGATGAAATAATCTCTTCCTAATTTAATTAGGATGCCCCATTACTCATCTAATGCAGTGTCATTTGACTCAATCAGAAGCTACATATTGTGCTTTGATGCCCCACTTGAGTTTGTCATCCATTGTTCCACCAATTCTTGTGTCAACATCACATTTTCAACAAGCATCTCTATCTCCTTTAAAAATGACCTACAATTCCCCGTAGAATGCCAGATGCCCCCAAATGGAAAATACATATACTATCTTGATCATAGTTGTGGGCAGAAGAGTTTTGTGGCACTTTCGCTGGCCTCGGTGTGAGGTAATGACCTTTAATCAAATGAGGGTACAAATTTGAAATAGAAGTTTGGAACACCTCCAAAGTATTTCTCGATCGTGAGACTTTCTTTGGTCGGTCTGAATGACTAAATGCTCCTTTTTTACAACTGTGGGGGTTTTAGATGTGACATTCATTTACATCACCAGCTTTCACTTTTTGATCGACTGGGCTTTTAGAAGTGACTTTTAAGTTTCCTTCGTTGATCATATTTTCAATTAATTCCCCAACTGTCACAAAATCCTTGAAGTCCCCTGTTGAGTTTTCCAGCATTAACTCGAAGAAAGGATCTGAGAGAGAATTATGAAACATATATGATATTTCTTCTTCTAATATGGGATGTTGAACTTGTGCCACCACTTCTTTTCATCTTAGGGCATATTCTTCAAAGCTTTCAGTGTCCTTTATCCTTATTCCTTGAAGATCCTGACGCTTTGGAGCTAAGCCTTTAACATATCGATATTGTCCCAAGAAGGCATCAGCTCGATCAACCCACGTCTTGATATGCTCTCTATTCAAACGATCGTACCATACTACCAGTGGCCTATCGAGACTATCATGGAAGTAGTGAATTAGCAAATTATCATCATTTAAGTACCAGTCCATCTTTCTGCAAAACATTTTCAGGTGGATTAGGGGATAATTGGTGCCATCATAGTTCTCAAAATTAGGCACCCTTAATACATGTGGGATGACCAAATCCAGGACCAAGCTGAGCTCTCTCCCTTCTAGTTCTTTGTGAGAGGCATTAACATTTTTCATAATTCCAATTGTTTCCTTTAACCGCTTGAATTTATCTTTGAATTGCTTATAAATAATGAGGCTCTTCCCTAGGTTTGAGTGGGATGCTCCAGGACATGTTATTATTCTCGACGTATTAGTCTGATAATACTGATATCCTTTATCAGCTATCTTCTCTCTATCAGCATCCTTAGTTGCCATCACATGGATCATCTGATTCAATACATATTGTAGAGAACCCGATGCTTGATTTCTCATATCTTGTTGTAACCCGACCAACTACTCTTGCAACTGATCTTGTGATCCCTCATGAGATTACTCCATTGTTTCCAATTGTTTGTTCATGATTATGAAGAAGTAGTATGAATGAGTGATCTTGGTATTACTGTCACATAACCCTCCATAAATTATTTTCATGTTTTCATAACCGATGCATGTAAAATGCTTAAATAAATAAATGTGATGCAAATACATGTATGCAAAAGGTGTCATTCTAGAGTGACCATCTTAAAATAACTTTCATTGAACACAACAGTTTTAGTACATCAAACAAACTTTACATATAATAGATATCTTTCATTCGTAACTTCTCTATCTCCCTCAAAATCCAAGTTAACTTCCACTCATGTTATGATGTTGAGTTGTCTATCTACTTCAATTCTCTCAAATCCAGCTAGATCAACCAATTTGTGAGCCACATTTCTTGCTTGGGCAACAACTTCTTGCATGACATCATCTTTTTTCTTCATCTTCTGTGTCAACTCTCAGAGCTGTAAACAATGTTGTTCATTCTTCTTTGTAAGAAAGTTTTTCTTGTTACGAATTTCTCGGGCAAGATCTCCATAACCATCTACGATCTTCATCAATGTCTTATTCTTGGTTCTAATGGCTTCTAACTCAGAATCATTCACACACTTATGGCGCTGATATGAAGCGTCCATATTGTCTATAGACATATTTATCATCTGAATTTTGGCTTGACATCTTCCTAAATCAATAACGACTGTATTACACCTTTCTTCTGTAATCCGTAAATCATAAGAGAACTTCTTGGATCGACCTTCATGCACCTTGCAATTCTTTTTCCAATGTTCAATATCATTTTTCAGTTTAGTGATCCATGTTGTCAACTCTTCCGGGGTATTTCCTATATAGGCATTTTTAAAGGCTAGACTGGTCCTTTGAAAACCATCATGCATGGCTTTCATCTCTCTACTTAGTTTATCATTTTCAATATTCAAATGACGAACTTAAGCTTCATATTTTAGCAAATCTTCTTCCTCCTAGATGCCCCCACTAATATCCTTATCTTTGAACACTTTTGGTTCCAACCTAGCAGGACAACCAGTTACTAAACTATGTCGATCTTTCATCCCGAACTCCAAGATTCCATGATCCAAAAGATGTTGGACTAGATGCTTGAAGGTGGTGCAATTCTTAATGGAACGTCCTTGAGATCCGACATGATATTCACAAAGAACATTGACGTCATATCAATTTGGATACGAAGGTTACTAAAGTTTCATATAATGTGAGGCCACCTCTCGAGCTTCTAAAAGCTTATCATACAACTCATTATATGATATAGGGATAGGTAGGCCTATAAACAAACCGAACGTACACGAACGGAGGTATGTTCATGTTCATTCATTTAATAAATAAACGAACATAAAAGAACACGAACATAAACGAACATAATTTTTTTGTTCATGTTCGTTCATTAAGGAATATAGCTTGTTCATGTTCGTTCATTTAAATAAATAAACGAACATAAACGAACACAAACAAATGAACATGAACGAACGAACATAAACAAACATAAACGAACAACACAAACACAAAAAAAACTTATTCGAACACAACAAACGAATGTAAAAAAAATAAACAACAAGAATAAAAACATAAAATTCATTAATATAACCTGTAACTTTAGAGTTAATTTGTTCGAATACGACAAAAACATACATAAATCATAAATAAGCTATATGAACATAATAAAGTCTTAAAGTTTATTTGTTCAGCAAAACAATCTTCTTGAAATCCAAACAACTTCAATAATCTTCGTAACATATTCAACTTGCCCTCTATTCGAAAATAAATGAACATAAATGACGAACATATAATCGAACGTTCATGAATGTAAATGAACGAATGAGCCCTTTGTTCATGTTTGTTCATTTAATTAAACGAACGCAAAATCTTGTTCATGTTCGTTCATTTAATAAATAAACTAACATAAACGAACTTCCCGTTGCATGGTTCATGAACGGTTCACCGAACGTTCAGTTCATTTACAGGCCTAGGGATAGGATCAAAATGAGGGTCAGCTCTCGGCTTGGATTGAACTTGAGTCTTCAGGTTTATTTCACCTTATGTTGTAAGTAGACTCTCAAATGCCCACGAGTTCTGATTGCATAGATTCTTTTCATCTTTTTGAACTTCTATAATTGTCACCATTTTCTTGGTGCCTCCAGACAACTTATTTCTACGAATGGTGATTGTACGTGATTTCTCAGATTGTTTAAGATCAGTGGTCCCTTGTGTATTTGACATCGTAGGATTTTTTCATCGAAATCTTTCTTTTCTTTTGCAGAAGTCTCTTTTTCTTTGACCAAATCCGCTATTTTATCCATCATCATAGACATTTTCTCTCTCATCTCTCTTATCTCATCTTTCTCTTCGTAAGACATACGATCTTTGAGTGCATAGCTCTCTACTATCCTCGGAGTTTCCTTAAGATTCTATTCCTCAGTTGTGTTATATTCTACTTGATTGTGAAACCCTTTGTCCATCATGAAAACCTTTTACTCTAATGACCACTCACAAATCAACACCTTGATTTTGTCATGATCATGTGATGTATGCAGAAAGAAAAGCAACATAAAAACAAGTTAGTACAAATAAGATAACAAAATGACAAGAATTATTATAAAGGTAAAAATAGAAAAATAAATAAATAAATAAGCTAATGTAAAACAAGAATGCCAATACAAATGCAAATACACAATGTGTTAGTTCCACAAGCGACCACCATAGAACAACCTT
The DNA here is from genome assembly GCF_006381635.1 of Hibiscus syriacus. Lineage (NCBI taxonomy): Eukaryota > Viridiplantae > Streptophyta > Magnoliopsida > Malvales > Malvaceae > Hibiscus > Hibiscus syriacus. The sequence goes on along the minus strand of NW_024061971.1, from coordinate 680,332 downwards.
CATCACACCATAAGTTCTCCTTACACTAGACAGACAATCTTCAATTTCTTTATTTACTTGATCTAGGCCTTTCTCACAATTTGGTTTTGTTGTCTTTATACCTGTTGGACTTCTCAAAATGTTGATCCGCCCTTCTTCGTTTTACTTCACTTACCGTGATTGTTGGATCTCTAGACTTGTGTTTCTGAAGGATTCTCCAAGAGGAAAGCGGTATTGATATCTCGCAAAGGATCTCTTGACTAAACTATAATGTGGATATTTGATACCATATTTATATTTGTTCATTTAACAGGAGTCTTCGATCGAATTTGAGCTCTTCTCTCGTCGCTCAACTTTGTTTGTGAGTCATTGCCCTTGTGGATTTGATTATCTAGCTATGGAACTCTTATGTCGATATGAAAAACTTCTGATTTGATCAATCACTTTTGAATTAACACCTTGTTTGGTTATGATGTGAAAATGCAAATGCAAACATAAGGAAGATAAAAATAAGATAAAACCAAAAGAAATTGTTAATACCACTTAACCAAAAAGCATAAGAAATATTTACGAAAGGATAATATCCTACCCAACATGGTATCTACCCTGATATGCTTTTATAACAGTTCTACCCAGACATGTTTTCTACCCTTATGCTTGATTTAACATATAAATCCTAACCTCATGCCATCTAATTCGCATGTTTGTTTAAAAAAATGAACCTAACCGCATACTCTTATAGTTCTCATGCTTTATGCAAAATAAATAAATAAATTCAAGGAAATGGTTAGAGTGAGTTTCCCTTTTGTGACTTTTGAAGAACCACGAATATAATTTCAATATAAAACTGACACAGTTTGGTACTACTAAAAGGGTCCTCGAATTATCCTTTATTGGTACCCCATTGGGCTTGTCAGACCCTCGACCCTCACATATTATAGGCTTAAATGGATCAAGTTCAATTCGAGAGGATGCATTTCTCTATTTCCATGCGAGGAAACTCAATTTTTCACTCGTAAACACAAGACATATGTATCCCAGAGGTTACTTCCTAAAGCCCATCCAGAGAAAAATAATTTTTCTCACGTAAGCGTAGCGTTCACCCCTACCTAACGAGATAGAGCACATTTAGAAGGCTCTTAATACCCAAACAGTTATAGCACGAGTGGAGGGGGAAACTCACAATCTTTTGCCCCAATCCAAAAACAAACAAACTTAAAAAATATCAGATATCTGAAACATGCAAATCACACGTTAGTACAACTAATAAATAAAAGATGTACAATGCGATGCAACCAAAACATGATAAAAATTTAAATATCATTCAAATTTATCATTTTCAACTAAAAAGATAATGTATAATCAATTACGATCTGACTCTCTAACTTCCTCAGTAGAGTCGCCAAGCTGTCGGAATCGTTCTTAAGCTTTTTAGGGTTATGGTAGGGACGGATCCAAGTTAATTTTGGAAAATCTTGGGTTTTAAAATAGTTAAATAAAAAATAAATTTTGGAGTCGACATCAATCTTTGAGTTAGGTAGGTCGAATACCTAAAACAATATCTTTTAAATAATTTAAAAAAAAAATTAAAAGATAAAAAATGATATGTGTTTAACCAGAAATTCATTTTGGAAAAGGTTTCGGGAGTCGATTACGCGTGGGGAATGATTAGCACCCCCACAACACCCGAAATCGATACCTAAATGATTATGCATCATCTAAATATTGAAATTGGCAAATTCAAATATACATTTAAATTATAATCCTTTTTAATATATATATATATATATAAAGGTTGTTATTTTGCACGAACAATTCTCGAAATACCTTTCTTGTTAGTTAAGGAGGCACTTCCATGGATTCCTCATAAAAAATAATATTGACCAAAATTTTAAATAAAATACATGTATTAAATATATTAAAAAAAGAGAAAATAACCTCAGTGGCCAAAAATGCCTTATAATATACGATTTTAACCAATTTTTTTTGGATTTGCCAAAATGACCAACTAAATCGCAATGCGATCGATAATTCGCAACGCGATCTCCGGTATCACAAATCAGTTTCCAGATTCGCAACGCGATTCTGACTATCGCATTACGATTTTCCAAATTCGCGTTGCGATTTTCCTAATTCACAATGCGAATATGTAAATCACAATGCGAATACGTAAATCGCAATGCGAAAACGTAAATCGCAATGCGAATACGTAAATCGCAATGCGAATACATAAATCGCAATGCGAATACGTAAATCGCAATGTGAATACGTAAATCGCAACGCGAATCTGACTATCGCAACGAGATTCTGACTATCGCAACGAGATTCTGACTATCGCAATACTGAATTTCAAATTCGCAACTCGATTTCTGAATTCGCAACAGGTTTTAGTTTCGCAACACAAATGTTTTGGGTATATAACTACGCAGCAGCTCATAACCTAAATCCCTAAATCACAACTCATTCCATCTCCATTTATCACTCTCTCCGGTGACATCCGTTCCTATATCCAACGACATCCTTCCCCATCCGACAACATGTTTTAGTTTCGTAGCTCATTTGTTTAGTAAATTAATTTACAATAATGAAATCATCTAATGTTGATCATGTTTGGATAGATTTGTGTTTTGGAGGGTCATGTGAGAATGTTCATGTTGTTTTACAATATATGCCTTTACCCATGAATCTTCAACTAAAACTGTCATTAAAAAAGTTAACTTATGAAACTCTAATGTTACGTGTTGCAAATAAATTGAATTTAGAGCCCCTAAGTGGATTTAGGTTATCTTATCAAAGAAATGGTAAAGTTTATTTGTTAATCGACAATGAAGATGTTGAACGATTCATTGCCTATATTAGTGTTTCAAGTGATGATGTTACATTGTATGTTGTTGAACCTAGAAGTAGTGAAGTTGAGTTAGTAGCGGGTACTAATCAACTAAGTTTTTCAACCCCAATTTATGGTGCTCAAAATTTAATGGTTCCACCATAATTTCATCACCAAGCAAATATTGTTTCACCACATTTCCAATACCAAACACAATCTCAAAACCCACAACCTTTCCCTAATCTAAATCCCAATCAACTTTCAGCACCAAATTCCGATTTTCGTATTGACCAGTTAGACGATGATGAGCCAACAGAAAAAATTGTGAGTACTAGTCAGTATTCAAAATTTAATCTTGGTGAATACCCGGACTTTGATCTTGGTCAATACTCGGATTTTGATGATTTTTCAGAAGAAGAAACAGACCCTGCGTGTAATGATTTTAATATTGGTCAATACCCGAATTTTGATGATGAAACAGCTGTTGCCGAGGAAGATGTTGTTGATGATAATGAGGAGGAAGTTACGACTGTAAATAAACATGTTGAACATCCATTCTATAATTCATATAACCCTGAAGAAGAAAAAAAAGAAGAAGAAATCTATTCTGTACGTGGCGTATGATTGCAAAGAGGATAAAAGATTACGAAATGTTTCAAGTTAGGACTTTTATTGATAAACATACATGTTCAATAACCCAAGTTTTTCCTCACCATAGACAGGCAAACAAAAAGGTGTTGGGTGGTTTTATGGCTGAGTTAATGTTTTTGAATGACAGGGTATATCGGGGACATGAAATTATGACTGACATGAATGCTCGGTTCAAGATTAGTATCTCATATTCTTAAGCTTGGAGAGCCAAATGTTATGCCTTGGAATTGTTGAGGGGGTTGCCAGAAGCATCGTTTGCCCAACTGCCAGCTTATTGTCACAATTTAAAGCTGAAAAATCCTGGGTCGGTAACTCATATCAAAACAGATAGAGATGGACGCTTTGAGTTGTTGTTTATCGCCATTGGTGTTGCGGTTAGTAAATCAATATAATTTTGTTGACTCATTTTTGTTAGTTACATGCATTTCACATTTAAATGATTATATTTCTTGTGTATATGATTTTGTAGATTTGTTCGTTTATTACTTGCATGCGCCCAATTATTATAGTTGACGGAGCACATTTAAAAGGTCGATACCTTGGAGTAAACTTATTAGCAGTAGCCATGGATGCTAACAATGGGATACTGCCAATAGCTTACAGGGTTGGCAAATCTGAAACCTCTGATTCATGGACATGGTTTATGGGGAATCTTAGGGATTGCATAGGTCCTATTAGCAATCTGACAATCATATCCGATAGGGCAAACTCAATTGATAACGATGTTAGAAGGTGTTTCCCATATGCTTTTCATGGACTTTGTGGTGTTCATTTGTATAGAAATCTAAAATCAAGGTCTGCTGGTATAAAAAATCACAAATGGACATACTGGAAGGCTGTAAAAGCTTATCGGGAAGTGGATTTTAATAAGCATATAAATTGTTTAAGACGTGTTTTGCCTCAGTGTGCTCAAACACTAGAAGATGTCGGGTTTGAAAGATGGTCAAGAGTACATCAACTTGGAGCAAGATATGGTTTCATAACGTCTAATAGTGCAAAATCAATCAACGCTCTAAGTCGTCATTCCCGAAAATTACCCATTACTATGTTAATGGAGTTTTTTCGAGCCTCTATTCAACAGTGGTACTACAAGAAAATAAACCATGCAGGTATTATTTCTTTAAATTCGTAACTTATCATATATTTTACTAAGTATTTTTTATTTAAATTTACAGGAACATTGGAACATCGTGTTACACCATGGACTAAAAAAAAGATAACGAAACGTGTTGTGAAGTCAACGTCATGGAGAGTTGAACCATGTTCAAACACTTTGTTTGAAGTACTGGATAATAACTTAAATGGGCTTGTCGATCTAAATGCAAAGACGTGTAGTTGTATGAAATGGCAAACATCTGGTTATCCGTGTGGCCATGTTATAAAAGTTGCTCTTCATCTAAACCAAGATGATTCAAGCGCATACGCTATGGATTGCTACACTACAGAAGTATATCGACAGACTTATGTCAAGATTGTCTACCCTATTCCACATCCTTCTGAGTGGGACATACCAGATGACTTACAAAAAGTTTTGCCACCAGCCATGGACAGAAGGCTACCTGGCCGATCAAAAAGTCACGATCGTATACCGTCTAAGGGTGAAGAGAAGAAGAGATCGACATGTAGTCGATGCAAGGAAAGTGGTCATACAAGGTTGACATATGGATCACCAGTACCATCACAATCATCTTTTCCTCTACCAAAATATGGATCCTCATCAAAATCCCAATCACAACCGGCTTCACCTTTTGGGACTGTTAACTTAGGTGATTTTTAAATGCAAACGTTGTATTATGTGTATATTATGTGTGAACTTTTAACATTTTCTGTTAGGCATATATTAGTAACTTGAGTTTGAACATTGCTATGATATGTTCAGTTGTTATCACTTATTAGACATTCATTTGACTATCGCAACGCGGAAATCGCAACGCGAATATGACTATCGCAACACGGAAATGACTATCGCAACGCGGAATTGACTATCGCAACGCGGAAATGACTATCGTAATGAGAGAATCGCAATGCGAAATGAAAATCGCAACGAGAGAATCACAATGCGAAAATGAAAATCGCAACGAGAATTTAGTTTCGCGTTGCGATTTTCATTTTCGCATTGCGATTCTCTCGTTGCAATTTTCATTTCGCATTGTGATTCTCTCGTTGCGATAGTCATTTCCGCGTTGCGATAGTCTATTTTTCATTCAACATAATACAGATTGAAATCAACAATCAACTATTACATTTCAATCAATTAAACAAGCACAAATAATAATTATGTATACATCAATTAAACAAATCAACATTTACAAATCATCTTTTACAAATCAATTAAACAATCAAAAGATAATAAGAAGAATTATTTCCTCATCAATTATTGAATCAACTTTTGCACCCATACATCAATTTCATGTAGCTCACTTCAGGATTAACCTGCAGAAACCAAACATTGAATAAACAACACTTTCTACACATCTAAAACCTACAGACAGCAAATTATTGAATTCTAGCTACTTAACCAAACATTTTCAAACCAAAAAGAGTATATATGTTTAACAACACTTGCATTTGACTTACAAATTGTTTATGGACACTTTCATAACGCGGATGCAGGTAGGCAGCGTCTTGCATATATCGTTCTAGCCATAAAATACCGAAACCACAAGCCTACTGCACCTCTATCTCTATCGGTGGGAGGTAGAAACTGTGTACTTCCTGTCGTCAAACGCTCCAAGCACATGCATACGAGAGGACCACAATCCCCTCTGGCTTCCTTCATTTGTTGTGGCGCGGTCTCGTCTCTGATAACTGTAACATTGAACTTCTTTGGCTTCTTGTTTCCAGAATTAGTCCAATAATTAATTGCATCCAAGAATTTAGCCAAATGAGAGCTCCATCCCTTAATAATATCTCTCAAATCAGACAATGATATGTAATTTATCATGCTGTCATATACTATTGTCTTTATGGATGGGAGCTGAAGCTCGACGAGAAGCCAATGAGTACGTTCCAAAACAGGGATAAACACATGCATCGAAATGTAATAATTCAAATTGCGCACTTATTTATGAACACTTTTAAAATATTTAAACAAATAAATACTAACCTTATCGACCTCCCACCATGCAGGATAAAGTTTAGCTTGTCCATTAGCCAACACATATGATTCCTGTCGTTGATTATTTAAGTGAACTACGTGAAAAGACGTCGGCATAATTGTATATCGCGTTTTTTTATATTTTTCTTCAATTTCCTTACAATTAGAAGATGTGTCACCCATGCATCAATATGTTGTTTTACAAAAAAAGACATATATTAGTTAATTACATAAATTTTTAAAAAAATTAATCAAACTGAAATATAAGAAGAAATATAAGACTTACCCCCCATCGAAATAGCCGTTGTCTTCAACCCCTAATAATACACCCCACCAAGATCGTTCAATCAACAAATGCATATCATCGTTGAGTTTGTATATGTCAGCGTAACACCCTTAGCTCCGCTCATGTAGATAAAAATCAACTGCGGTCTTAGCCCAAAGGGTATTATCCAAAATTGTTTCCGGTAGTTGTTTCCTCTCCACTTCATCTGTCGGAATGGTACTGGCCGGTAACTTATATGAAAGCCAACAGTCATCCATCATGTCCGACACATAAGGGGGCTTCTCAATAATTCGATATATTACGCCATGTGAATCGGGCTCTAGAATGTTGGGAGGGACCTCTTCAACGATGACAGTGGCCTCTTGAACGGTGGGAGGGGACTCTTGAGGGATGATAGGGGCCTCTTGAACGATAGGGGAGGCCTCTTAAACGATGACAGGTGAGTCAGGTTTTTTATTACGGATTCTTCATACTATTGGGGTGAACGGAGACGTAATGGCACGTTCACGCCGTCTGATGCGTGAACTCTGTCTTGTAAGAAAAACTCGACGTAGAGCATCCACCTTAGCGGGCCGCTAAAAATAAATTAATACATAAATTAGTAAATAAACAGACATAATATTAAATAGTGAAAACAAAGACAAATATATTTCAAACTTGCACGGTATTCACCCAAGTCATTATTATATCATTGTTCACAAAATGCATCAGATAACATTCCAGAAGTAAGCACTTATATAAACATTTAAAAGGACAACATATAGGTTTAGTGCAGGTTCAATGACAACATAAAGAGTAGTAGTTTATTCTTGAAACTAAAATTTTCAACACTGTGAAGTTAGTATTTGTCTTTTGGTTGAAGTAATGCAATTCATTCAAGTTTCAATTTGCAGAAGAAGAATAGAATCTGAAACTTAAAATCGCTACGCGAAAATAACTATCGCAATGCGATAGTCATTTTCGCATTGCGATAGTCATTTTCGCGTTGCGATTTTGTTGTTGCGATTTTCATTTCGCATTGCGATTCTCTCGTTGCGATAGTCATTTTCGCGTTGCGATAGTCATTTTCGCATTGCGATAGTAAACTATTCTTCTTCTGCAAATTGAAACTTGAATAGATTGCATTACTTCAACCAAAAGACAACCAAAAACAAATACTAACTTCACAGGGTTAAAGAATAAATAGTTAAACAGTATTGGCAGCAACCGAATGAATTTACTAAGCAATCTAAGTGAAATTATGAGTAAATTTATCATCAAGTTAAATATGAAAAATATTAAACTTACCTCGTTACGTAGAGTATGAACCTCGTTCTGCAATGATACTACAATCTCACGTAGAGCTGCTACCTCACCACGTAAAGTAGACACCTCAACACGCCATGCACTATTGTCATCGCGTAAAGTACCGACCTCCTCACGCAAGGCATTGACCTCATTACGTAACTCCCCTAACTCATCCCGTGGAGGTGGAGAATAGGGAGATAAACGTCGTGGCATCTTTGTCGGTTGCCTATCATGAGGTGATGGTGGAGAAGAGGCTCGATGATGTGACAGAATAGGTGATGACTCTCGTTGTGGAGGTGTATATTTGGGTCGATCAGGTGATGGCTCTGGGTGAGGTGATGGCTCTTGAAGTGGTGGCTGCTCATCATCCGTGCCATCAAAAAAACGCTTACTAGCTTGCCACCAATCAGTGGCAAGCTCAGCTTCCGTGGGTGTCAGCCTCTGTAATGGAGTGTTGGCCTCCTAACAATATAAAAGCTCAAACAAAGTTAAACGTGTATTAGTAATAACTTGTTTATAAACATATGGTAGTATTTGTGTTAACTTACATTATTTATTGTAGTATACGGTAGTAAATCTTCCCATTGCTATAAGGACCATTTCCTCTTCCAGGAAATAGCCCTAGGAATATCATTAGAAGTTTTTAATGCATATGTCTGCATGGCGGGAAAGGCCTCAAATATCCAAATCTACAAACAATATAATAACAAACATTAGTAATTGTTAAAGAATTAATTATAATTTTGGAAACATTATATAAAAATTATTACCTTAAAGACCCAAATAAAGCCTGACAAAGTGTATTTGGAACCATCGCCACGCAAACTTTTCCGATCATCAAAGGCAGACGACAACTTATTCCATGTAGCTTTCCATAGATACGAACCCCACGAAAACAGGTTCCATGCATTTAGGTCCTCTACCAATTTAATTAGATCATTAGGAATAGGTTGTCGGGCCTCTCTGCCTAAAATGTCGGCTTGCAAAAGTATTAGAAGGCATACTCGGACAACATCGACATTATCCATCCGAGTAGAACCATATTTCTTATTCAATAATCTCGTCAAGTCTTTCACGTGTAAATTCGACTTCTCCATTGACAGCTCAGGAAAAACCCAGGAAAACCATGATAGGCAGGTAATATGTCTAGTGTACCGATCTACATCATCGTGTCCGAAGCGTAGACCGGTGATTAAGCAAAACTCCTCCCGCCCAAAACAAGTATACGCTGGTGAAAAATCAAACCATATCTATTCATCACGACGTTGTATAGTCTATGGTAGATCGCTAGTCATGGTTTGAAGAAACAGATGGGTCAACATAGCATCTCCACCCGGATGTTGTACTTTCAGCCATGGCCCGAAGCAAGTATCCCCAAATATTTTTCTTTGTGCAGGTGAAAGCTTCGACGCAATTGTTTTGGCCAGGCTTACTTTATTTCTTAAGGTCAATTGAGCCGAATAAAAGTTCTGCAAAAACAATAAACATACCAATTTAGATATACCAAAATCTACACTGTGAAGATATAACAAGAACAATAAACATAAAGAGTAGTAGTTTATTCTTCAAACTTAAATTTGCAACACTGTGAATTTAGTATTTGTCTTTGTTTTTTGGTTGAAGTAATGCAATTCATTCAAGTTTCAATTTGCAGAAGAAGAATAGTTTCTGAAACTTTAAATCGCAACACGAAAATGAAAATCGCAACACAAAAATGACTATCGCAATGCGAATTTGACTATCGCAACGCAAGAATCGCAACGCGAAATGAAAATCGCAACGACAGAATCGCATTGCGATAGTCATTCTCGGTTTCAAATACTAAAATTGAAAGAAACTTGAATGGATTGCATTACTTCAACCAAAAGACAAAACAAAGACAAATACTAACTTCACAGGGTTAAAGACTAAACAGTTTAGCAGTATTGACAGCAATCGAATGAATATAATAAGTTATCTAAGTGAAATGGTTAATCTATTATTGAAAACACCAGTAAACTTATCATCAATTTCAATATGAAAAACCTAATAATAATGCAAAAATTTCAAAATAAAAATAATTAAAAGAACTAACCCTCGGTGGTTGATTTGGTTGATTTTCCATTTCTGACCGTGAATGATTTCGCCGGAGATGGAGACTGATATCGTCGGATATGGAATAGTTTCTGAAACTTTAAATCGCAACACGAAAATGAAAATCGCAACACGAAAATGACTATCGCAACGCAAGAATCGCAACGCAAAATGAAAATCGCAACGACAGAATCGCATTGCGATAGTCATTCTCGGTTTCAAATACTAAAATTGAAAGAAACTTGAATGGATTGCATTACTTCAACCAAAAGACAAATACTAACTTCACAGGGTTAAAGACTAAACAGTTTAGCAGTATTGGCAGTAATCGAATGAATATAATAAGCAATCTAAGTGAAATGGTTAATCTATTATTGAAAACACCAGTAAACTTATCATCAATTTCAATATGAAAAACCTAATAATAATGCAAAATTTTCAAAATAAAAATAATTAAAAAAACTAACCCTCGGTGGTTGATTTGGTTGATTTTCCATTTCTGACCGTGAATGATTTCGCCGGAGATAGAGACAGATATCTTCGGAGATGGGGACTGATTTCGTCGGAGATGGGGACGGATGTCGCCTTAGAGAGTGAGAGATGGAGATGAGACTGAGTTGTGATTTAGGGTTTTAGGTTATGAGTTGAGATTACGGGATATACTGTGGACGGTTCAGTGTTCCGATATATTAATATATTCATGTTTGGAATTTGGAAAAAAAAATACGCGTTGGATACAAATGGCGCTATGTAAATCGCATTGCGATAGTTAGATTCGCGTTGGGATTTACATATTCGTATTACGATTTACGTATTCGCATTGCGATTTACGTATTCGCATTGCGATTTACGTATTCGCATTGCGATTTACGTATGCGCATTACGATTTACGTATTCGCATTGCGAATTAGGAAAATCGCAACGCGAATTTGGAAAATCGCAATGCGATAGTCAGAATCGCGTTGCAAATCTGGAAACTGATTTGGGATACCGGAGATCACGTTGCGAATTATCGATCGCATTGCGATTTAGTTGGTCATTATGGCAAATCCAAAAAAAGTTGGTTAAAATCGTATATTATAAGGCATATTTGGTCACTGAGGTTATTTTCTCTTAAAAAATTCATTCGATTATAAAATGGATTATTTTGTTCGAACAATTATTGGAAACACACTCCTTTTCAGTTAAGGCGCGTTTCTATAAATTCTTCGAGTAAAATAATATTCAAAAAATATTAAAACTAATAGGAAATTAACGAATATGTAAATTATGGATCAAAATAATAAAAAAGTGACTTTAGGGATTAAACATAATATTTCAAAACATAAATACACAACTTTATATATATATATTAGCAAACATGAAGGACCACAATCACATATTATACACAAGGGGCATTAAATCAACCCCAAATCAACCATATACATGCCCTAAACAAAGAAAAGTAAAATAAGATGTTAAATGTGGAAAGAGGCAAAACCATAACAAATGAGCCAAAAGGACTAAAATGAAGTACACAATAAATATATGAACAGATATGTAAAATTGACAAAATTAGAATAAGGATTGAACTATAAATAAGCAAACATGAAAGGATTTATCTCGTAAATAAAATAAATTAAACAATGATTAAAATGAACACTTCATAAGTTAGCTGTCCAAATCAAAAATATTGACAAAATAATAAAATAAAACAAACTAGGGACTAAATCATAAGCATATCAGAAATTAAAACTCGGAATAGGAACAAGGAAATTTCATTGGGTGACTAAAACGAACACTGCGTAAATAAGGAGCTCAAAATAACATTATACAACATTTCATTCAATGGCTAAAGATAACGTTACAAAGCTAGAATGATTGAAACTGCTATTATCTCTTTTTTTTTAAAACCGCAGCATTACCCTAGGCCAAAACGGTGTCGTACCGAAAAGGGTATATAACCCCAAAAATTGGCCTAAAATGGCCTAAGGCATTCATTTTTCATTTCTCTCTCTCTCTCTCTCTAAACTGAGAGAAATAAATTTTCTCTCGTTTCTTTCTTCTTTCTTCACCGGAAAGAAAGCCGATAGTCTTCGATCACCGCTCGCGGGAGCGATCGACTGCCGTCCACGGCGGTGGGAGCTTGGGAAATCACCCTAAAATGACCCCATCTCTTCCCTAAACTCAAAACCAAGCACCACTAAGCCTAAAAATCCCTCCACCATCCTAGATCTACGCAAAACCGAAGGGTTTACCTTCGGTTGAACGACAGTCTCCGGAGACATTCGACTTCTATGTTGTGGTAAGCTTCTCCTTCTTTCTTCCTCTTTTTCCTTTTCGAAGTGAGCTCTCCGATTTGTTTTTGTCGTTGTTGCTCTCTGATTTTTGTGGTTGTGTTTCTCTCCCCCTTTTTCTTGTTATGTTCAAATCCCCCTTTTATTCTCTCTATTTCTTTTTTTTATCTTCTCCCCTTATTGATTTTTGTTGATGGCTTGCAATTTTTTGAGATAATAGGGTATGAGTACCCTATTTTTGAGTTGATGGCCTTGGTTTTGATTTTGTTCTGTCTTTATGTGAGTAAAAAAATATTTAGGATTTTTTTTACTATTTTTCTTGACTTTCGAGCGGCTTGACTGATGTGCTGATGGTAGGTTGAAATGAATGTGGTTGGCTACATAGTCAGGAACGGACAATGATGGCCATGGCAGTGGTGATAGCATTAACAGGCGGCGGTAGCAGCAGACACTTAGGGTTAAAACCCTATGCCTTTTGGGTGATCTGAACCGTCGATCCACCTCCATATCCAACGGTGGAGATCAGAGGCGACTGGAGTTAAGGGTGAAAAACCCTAGCTGGTTTGGGCTCACCAGCGGGTCTGGATCGGGTCTGATCTTGTTAGGCTTGAAACGAGTGTGCTTGGAGTTGGGCTTTGTAATTGGACCAGTTGTGGGCTTGTTGTATTTGGGCCTGCAATAATAATAATAATAATAATAATAACCCGAAAAAAAACGGGTATCTACAATATGTACTAAAGAAAATTTCTGGGAGATGGAGACAATCTTTATCGAAGATATCAAGTAATCGTGAGAGCTTATCTTAATGTATCCATTTATTGATTATTCTTGTTTCATATCATCTATTTTAATTATTAATGTATATACATCCGCATGTGATTTTAATGTTTCTATTGTTTCTTATTTTACTAGTTCTTGTACACAACAACTAGCTATGCAATAGAGAAACGGAGACAAGAACTGCTACTCACAATTTAAAGGTTTTGAATGCCATTTTTGCGGTGTTGAAAAATGACAACTTAATTTCAATAACAATCTAAACAATAACGAATAAAAATGATTTTATCAAATCCAAAAGATTTATAGTACAATTTTTGTCTCTGGAATAAAATAAAATAATTATATTTAATAAATTTTACTTTTCTTCGTATTAAAGAAGTTGAGAACCGTTAAAATGTGACACGTAAAATTTGTATGAAAGAAAAAAGCATCTTGATTGTTGGTGAATTTCAACATATCTAATTTGGCTATTGAGCTACAGTTATTAATTGAGGGTCCCGAGCAAAAGAAAAAAATGTTGAGGTCTACGAAGAAAAAGATAAGATTATTGGGTCGACAATGATGAATTGAATTTTTTTTTGTTACAAAAGTTTAGGTCAGGAGTGAGAGTCATGAGCAGAAGATCAAAATGTTGAGGTCGAGAGAGAAATAGATAAGATTATTGGGTCGACATTGATGAATTGAATAGTGTTTTTTTGTTACAAAAAGTTTAAGTCATGAGTGATTCTCTTAGTCCAGGGCTAGTACATACCTAAAATCCAATTGGGATTTATGTAGGTACCAAGACTAACAGTGGTAGGATTCGAACAATTGAAGAGTGTTAGATAATAAGATTAAGTTAACTATAATTAGTTAATTATCAAGTTATTAATTCAGTTGGATAATATTGAATGATTGTTGAAATTGAATCTTTGAGTATAAAACCCCACTAATACAGTGGGTTAAAGAGCTAAGCTTTTGTAATATTGTTTGATTGAAAAATACAAGTTTAATAAATTATTTCCTTTCTATTTCCATTTTAGTAAATCCCTAAATACATAGCAGCTAAATACATAGCAGCCGTCCATCACTTCTACTATAGATATTAGTCATCGGCCGTTTATCAACTCCGGTCATCGTGTTGCCTTTTTCACACTCTTCTTATTTTATAGGATCAAATCTACCTTCCTAATTCCTAGAAAGATCATGATAACTTTTGTTATTACTATTTATTTTGAATTTGTTCTAATTGCTTCAAATCATATCATTTCCTGCTATTTACTTCGTATTTATAACAACTTTAACGTTGGTACACCTAAAATGGTAACGAAAAAAATGTTATGCACTTATTTTTAGGAAAAATTGTTTACGCACTAAAACATTTTTCGAGACATAATTTAGTCACTTATTTTTATATTTGTCGAAACGATTTTTTCTAGATTTAAAAAAAACAAATTTTAAAATTATCTTTTGATTAATTTCTAATTAAAAAGTAATGTGATTTTAAAAAATCTCTCGCTTCGAAAAATTTGAGATTCCCTTTAAATAAAATAAAATACGGTTCGATGAGTCGCCACCAATCTTTGATTAGGGTGTGATTGGGCACCCCAATACATATTTGTCATTTTAATAAAAATATTGATTTTAATTCAAACAACAAATTTATTGTATGTGTACCAGAAAATTGACTTCGAGAGTCGGTTACGTTTAGGGAATGATTAACACCCCCACATCGCCCAAAATCGGTACCTAGTCGATTAATTAATTGTCTTTGTGATGAAAATTACATGTTCGAATTTTGTTTAAGATCCCTTAAAACAATACTCTGAATTTTATAACGAAACCTAATAATATTTAATTATTTCCTATCAAGAAGAAACAACCCCTCATACCTTAAGGCAATCAATTCTTACTCCAATCGAAATAAAAAAAATATTATAATTCCATTGAAAAATTCATTGTTGAATCAAAATGCATAAACAATGGTAAAATAAATCAATTCAAATTAGAAATTACCAATCCTTTTAGAAAGAATAAGGAAATTCGATTTATTTAAAGACGTTAAGATCGGACCTTAGATAAGTTCTAACGATCTTTTCTCGATGAATTTAAAAAGACGAACCTTTCTTTTTCTTTCGTTCTCAAATTTTAGGTGAGGTTAAATTTTAGGGGTTTCACTTTTGGGATACGCTTTAATTTTAAAATCATCGGAAACGACTTTCTTATAAGTTAAGACAATCTTCTCGCAATGATTTTAAAATGAAAGTGCATTACTCTTAATCCAATTATTTGATACGATAAAGTAATGCTCATGGGTATATCATGCATATCATGTGGAGATGGCATCCTATGACTAAAAAACATCAACACATACGAAGGAAAATTACAACCATGTAGAATAAAACACCCACGTAATGATAAAACATATATGCGTAGCAAGATGTTATAAACTTACATGCATGTCATAATATTAATATATGTGTGACTTGTGTCCACCAAATAACAAACATAAATCATATATATATATATATATATATATATATATATATATATATATATATATATATATATATATATATATATATATATATATATATATACTTATTGTAGATGCTCGTTGTTCGGGGTGTCATTTGGGTTTTTATATTTTAGTAATTATATTTATATTAGTTAGATTTATTAATTGATATTGTTTAATTAAATAAATTGTTATGGTGCTCTTATATGTTATATTTAATATTATATAGAGTATAAATAATTAATATTAAATATATATGTATATCGATTGGGCTACAACAAAATACTAATTAAAATGTCTTTTTACAGGCCCAAATAAGGCAACATTGATTCAACTCAAATAGAGACCCGATTTGGAGCAAACCCAGACCAATGGCAAACCTGAGTCCCATAAGCCAGCTGTTCCATTCTTACTGAAGCCGTTTCAACTCAAATAGAGACCCGGTTTGGAGCAAACCCGGACCAATGGCAAACCCGAGTCCCATAAGCCAGTTGTTCCATTCAAAACAACGAAATGAGATACACAGCTATTGTTTGAATTAAGCAAGTTTTTTTCTACTTTCTTCCTAAACAACAAGCAAAGGGAAACCCATTCAAAACTTAAAGGAAATAAAGAGATTCGTTTACCTGGGTTATGTTTCGGTCTTCACTGGAAATTGGGGAGTTCCAACCATCATTGTGGCATCATTCGAAAACCAAAAACAAAGCAATACAAAGTATTTCGATTCACTCATTCAAAATACAGTGATAAAACCAAGTAATTTTTCAAAGGTAGTTTTCGTTTTTCTTAAAATTGATAAAACCATATCCATTTTTGTTCTTAATAAATATAGTATGCAAAGAGTAAAGAGAGAGATCATTTACCTTCCAGAGAGGGTCTCATCGCCGGGGTGAAGCCTCGCTTAGGTGGTTTCGACCGAATGATGGTGGCCATGGATTTTGGCCCCTGGTTTCCATTGAAAAGAAAAGCGTGAGGGAGATAGTAGAGGGAGAGGAGTATGGAATACGGCTATTAGGTTTAGTTTAATATTATGTTTAGTTTAATATTAGGTTCAGTTTAATATATATATATATACATACTAGTAATTTTGGGTTAATTATTTCTTGGTCACCGTATACAAAGATAAAACTAGGTTTTAGTATTCTTAGATTTAGTGTTTTTGCATTTCAGTCAGTTGTAAAGTCTATATTTGAATTTTACCTTTTTTATTTGTCCTAAAGTCATTATTTTCCAGTTTTGTTTTCTGCGTTATTCTTTTGAATTAATTCTTTTATACCCTTATTAGTAAGCGCATTTTTATTTTAATCCTTGTTCTAATTTTTGATACATATGTTTAATTTCCACTTCATTTAATTTTAGTCCTGATTATTAATTTCTTTAATTTCTGTTGTTTAGACATTTGAACTATAGATTTTTTTTTCAAGTTTCTTTTTAATCCCATGTATGTTTAGGGTTTATTCAGATTTTATTTTATTTTAGTTTAAAAATCTTGTATGGTATTATGTGTTCATTTCCACCCCATTTATTATTTTGTTTGTTGTTATGGTGCTAAAGTTTATATTCAATATTATTTAGTATATATTTTAATAAGTACAATTATTTTTTAAAATTCGTAGTTTGATATGCTTGGTTTTTATTTTTGTATTTTTGTATTTAAATCACATTTGTACATTATATATTAATATGCATGGTTTATAATTTTTAATTAAAATATATGTATATAATTTTTGTATTAGAATGTCACATTGTATGATGTTTTTAATCATAATACTTGTTTAATTAATTTTGGCATGACATCCTTTTTGCACAATTTTTAACGATACCCTCATGTACATAACTCGACTTATAGATACATAATTAGACTAAGGGTAATACCCTTTTAATTTAAAATTGTCTTAAGTAGCTTGTCTTAACTCATTAGAGGGTCGTTTTGACTATTTTAAATTAAAAAGTGTAACCCGGAAGTGAAACCTAAAAAATTGATTCGTCACCTTAAAATTTGAAAACGAAAGAAAATGAGATGTTCAATTATTTAAATTTTTTGAGAAAAGATTGTTACAACTCATTTAAGATCTGGTCTCGATATTTTTAAATAATCGAACATTCTTTATCTTTCTAAAACGACTCGGTAATTTTAAGTTAATCTGTTTGGGTGCTTTTGAATATTGTAAAATTCATATTTGTTGTGTTATGGGATCAAAAGTCAAATTAAATTCGAATTTGTAAATTTCATTGCAAAGACATTAATTAATCGACTAGGTACCAATTTAGGGCATTGTGGGGGTGATAATCCTTCCCCACACGTAACCGACTCTCGAACTCATTTTCTGGTAATGCAGATTTCAATTTGTTGTTTTAATTAAAATCAATTTTTATTTAAAATGGCAAAAAGTTTTTGGGTACCCAATCATACCCTAATCAAATATTGATGGCGACTCATCGAATCATATTTTTCTATCGTAAAGGAAATCCCAAATGTTTTTTGAAACGAAAGGTTTTTAAATCATATTTTTTAATTAAAAAACAACGAAAAGAGAATAATTAAAAAAATATGTGGTTTTTTTAAAATCTTACATTTTAGAAAAAATCGTTTCGACAGCTTAGCACTCCACTCGGGACCTTTTTTAGAGAGTTAGGTCGACAGTCGATTAATTAATTATCTTTGCAAATGAAAGTTATAAATTCGTTCTAATTTGTTTTTTTGATCTCTTGTTTGGTTTTAAATAAGTTTTATTTACATTTTGATTTGTAATTCGATTAACCAATAAATAGTTATATTGATCTGTTTGCTAAGGGTTTAAGATTAATTGTGTGAATTGGGAATTGATTTGAGTTTTTTTTATTGTGTGTGTTTTGCTTTTTCTCGCACATCGCACAGTTGCATTATCATGACATGAGCTAAAACCCCGCTCTGTCCTATTTAAGTAGGAGTGAGAGACTACTCCCTCGTGTGGTTTTCACCTCCGCATGGGATAGTGGATCACTTCTGGAGGTAACGCCATATGGTCCTCGTGATGGTATTCACCTCCGCATGGACATAAGGAGGTGTGTTCCCATGAAATTGAACTCGATCCCAAAAGCCTGTAATATGCCAGGATTGAGGGTTTGACAGCCTAAGGGGGCACCGACAAGGACAATTTGAGATCCTATTACTTTAGAATCGAACCCAACATATAATGAACATAAAGTCTGAATTTAGGTCGAGCCTAACCCGAACCTTAAGAGTCCCGTGAGGAGTGAACACAAGAAAAAGCTTTTTGAGTCATTTAATTTCGCTTTTTGAATAAATATATGCGAACTAGATTTCATGCGATTAGGTTTATTTTTCTCGAACAATCATGCGAATTAGATATCATGCAGTTAGGATTTTTTGTAAATGACAAATCATAGGGGTAGATATCATGTTGGGTAGGATCTACTAAAGCATATTGGGTAGTCGGCACGTGAGGGTAGGTTTTTATGCTAATTATTTAGTTATTTATATTATGTGTACTAACCCATTTTGGTTTTATGTCTATTTTATTTTGATTCTATTGCATTTGCATCTTCATATCATTCAAATGTTCTAATTCACAAGTGATTGACTAATAAGAAGGTTGGTCATAATGAGACAATAAATTCTTAACCATGTAGTCAAAACCGGGAGATCTAAAGATGTTCAAACGATCCATGAAGAAGGACATCCGATGAATGAAGAAATATGAAGTTGATTGAAGAATTCTTTTAAAGGAACGAAGGCCAAGATGTTCCCTCAGGAGATAGATACAGTCATAATATGGACGAGAAGACCCTTCACAAAGACATGAAGAAAACTTTGCATTGAACTAAAAATGGAGATCTCAAAATTCAACATTCGGCGTCATTAAATGAGACAAAGTACACTGACAACTTAGGAGTACGACTGAAGAAAATGAAGAAATGAAGAATCACAATTTTATTTTGACTACATGGTGTAATGAAATCTTGTTGTCTAAAGGAAGGTTGTTTTGTAGTGGCCACTTTTGGAATTAACACCTTATGCATTTGCATTCTTATTTTGCATTAGTTTATTAATTTATTTATTTTGCTATTGTTACTTTTTGTCATTTTGTTATCTTATTTGTATTAACATGTTTTTTATGTTGTTTTTCTCTTTTTCTGCATTGCATGATCATGACATAATCAAAAGGTGTTGATTTGTGAGTAGTCATCATAGTAAAAGGTTTTCATGATGGACAAAGGGTTTTGTGATCAAACAGACTATAACATAGTCGAAAAATGGCATCCTGAGAAAGCTTCAAGAATAGTATAGAGTTGTGCGCACAAAGATCATATGCCTGACAAAGAGCACAAGGAGATAAGAGAGATAAAAGAGAAAATGTCCAAGATGATAGATAAAATGGATGCTTTGGCTAAAGGAAGAGGGACTTCTGTAAAAGAAAATAAAGAGCTCAATGAAAACAATCTCGAGGTGTCAAATACGCAAGGGATTACTTTAGAACCTGCTGATCCTAGCCGATATGAGAAATCATGCACAATCATTGTTCGTATCAACAAGTTGTTTGGAAACACCAATGAAATAGTGGTAACTGTAAAAGTTCAGAAAGATGAAAAGAAATCATGTAGTCAAAACTCGTTGGTATTTGGTAGTCTACTCCAAACATCAGGAGAAGTAAAACTAAAAACTCTAGTTCAATCCAGGTTGAAAGATGACTCTCGTTTTGATTACATCCTAATATCATATAAGTAGATGTATGATGAGCTCTTAGAAGCCCGAGAAGTGGCCTCGTATTATGTGAAACCTTGGCAACCTCTATATCCAAGTTAGTATGACGTCAACGTTCGTTGTGAATATCATGTTGGAATTCAAGGACATTCCATTGAGAATTGTTCTGCCTTCAAACATCGAGTCCAACATCTTCTAGATCATGGAGTATTGGAGTTCGAATTGAAAAATCGACATAGTTTTGAACCAAAAGTAACCAAAGGTAAGGGTATCAGTGGGGACATCTAGGAAGAAGATTGTTTGCCAAAGTATGAAGCTCAGATTTGCCATTTAAGGAGTGAAAATGATAAACTGAGTAGAGAGATGGAAGCCATGAGGGATAGTTTTCAAAGGATCAATCAAGCGTTTAAATTTTCTGGTATAGGAAATGTCCTAGATGAATAGATAATAGGGGTCGCTAAACTAAAAAAATAATGTTGAACAATGTAGAAGGAATTGTAACATGCACGAAGGTCGAGCTGAGAAGTTTTCTTATGATTTATAGATTGTAGAAAAAGGTACAACTATTAATGATTTGGGAAGATATCAAGCTGAAAATCAGATGTTGAATAGGTCCATTGCCAATATGGAAGCTTTATATCAATGTCACAAGCGGGAGAATGATGCTGAGCAAGAAGCCATTAGAACCAAAATCAAGACATTGATGAGGATTGTAGATGATTATAGGGATCTTATACAGGAGCTTCATAACCATAAAGACTTGCTTACAAGGAAGACTCAACAACAATGTCTACAGCTCCGAGAATAGACACTCAAGATAAAAGAAAGGGACAACGTCATGAAAGAAGTTATGACCCAAGCAAGCAATGTGGCTCACAAATTGGTTGATTTAGTTGGCTTTGCAAGGGAATTGAAGCAGATTGATGACTCAACACCTGAGCATGATTGGAAGTTAAATTGTCTTTTGAATGAGTGAGATAGAAAAGTTAAGAGTGAAAGTTATCCATTATATGTAAAGTTTGTTTGATGTACTGAAACATTTGTGTTCAATGAAAATTGTTTTAAGATGATCACTCTGGAATGACACCTTTTGCATTTGCATTGCATATATTTAAGCATTTTACATGCATTAGTTATGAAAACATGCAAATAACTTATGGGAGGTTATGTGACAGTAATACAAGATTATTCATTCATACTACTCCTCATCGTTATGAACAAACAAATAGAAACAATGGAGCAATCTAATAAAGAATCACAAGATCAGATACAAGAGCAGTTAGTCGAGTCACAACAAGATATGAGGAATAAAGCATCAGGTTCTCTGCAAGGTGTATCGAATCAAATGATCCATGTGCTGGCGACCAAGGCTGTTGGAAAAGAGGAAATCGCTGATAAAGGATACCAGTCTCATCAGACTAATACATCGAGAATGATAACCTACCTAGGAGCATCTTACTCAAACCTAGGGAAGAGCCTCGTCAATTATGAGTAATTTGAGGACAAATTCAAGTGGTTGAATGAAGTTATTAGATATATGAAGGTTGTTAATGCCTCTCACAAGGAGTTAGAAGCTAGATAACTCAGTTTGTCTCCTGATTTGGTCATCCCACACGAATTTAGGGTGCCTAATTTTGAGAAATATGATGACATTAGTTGTCCCTTAATTCATCTGAAGATATTTTGCAAAAAGATGGAAGGGTATTTAAATGACGATAATCTATTGATTCATTACTTCCATGATAGTCTTGCTAGGCCAGCTGTAGTGTGGTATAACCAGTTGAACAGAGAGCAGATCAAGACATGGGTCAACCTAGCTGATGCTTTTTGGGGACATTATTGATATGTCAGAGGGTTAGCTCCAAAACGTCAAGACCTTCAGAAAATAAAGATGAAAGCTACTGAAGGCTTTAAAGAATATGCTCTAAGATGGAGAGGAGTGGCAGCACAAGTTGAACCTCCTTTGTTAGAAGAAGAAATCTCATATATGTTTCACGATTCTCTTCCAGCTTCTTTCTTTGAGTTAATGCTGGGAAAGTCGACGAAGAACTTCAAGGATCTTATGACAGCTAGAGAGTTAATTGAAGAGGCAATCAACAAAGGAAACTTGGAAGTCACTTCCAAAATCCCAATCGATCAAAAGGAAAAAGTTGATGAGGTGAATGAATGTCACGTCCATAGCTCCCACATCCGTAAAAGAAAAGAAGCAACTAGCCGTTCGAATCGACCAAAGAAAATCCCACGATCGAAAATACTTTGAAAGTGTTTCAAACTTCTATATGAGATTTGTATCCCCGTTTGATTAAAGGTCAATAACTTACACCAAGATCAGTGAAAGTGCAACCAAAATCTTCTACCCACAACTATGATCAAGATAGTGTTTGTGACTTCCACTTAGGGCATTCCACAGGGAATTGTAGGTCGTTGTTAAAGGAGATAGAGATGCTTGTGGCAAATAGGATGTTGACAGAGGAATTGGTGGAACAGTGGATGATGAGCTAGAGTGGGGCATCAAAGAATAATGTATATCATTCGTTTGATTCAGGTGTCGCTGCATTAGATGAATAATGGGGCATCTTAATTAAGAAGAGATCATTTCATTTCATCATAAAGATTTATTCCATTTGCAGTATCTTGTTTGAATTTTTTATCATCATTTCTCAGTTTTTTTAATGATATTTAAATGAATTTATGCTACTTTAAAGATGGGGAGCTATGAATTGAAGTTGCAGACTTTAAATTCTTTGAATATCGATTGAATTAAAAACTCTATAAATGATCGAAGTTATATATATTTGACAATGTGACATGATTGAAAACTAATAAAACAAGGTCATTGACCTTACCCAAAAGATACACTCGAACAACATACACTTATTGTGCAGGGATCAATATAGTCTTCTCCTCTCATAAGAGAATGAACAAGAGGCTTGGTATTCAGGTGTGTATAGGAGCAGACAACGTGGGGCATCTTTTGTGTATGATGTTACAAAACTGACTAGATCATACTTTTGTTGATGACGTTCAATTATGATTATGATCTTTACAGATGGACTAGTCGAGTAGGTGAATCTAGTTTAAGTCAGTTGCTTGGAAATTGAACTCTAAAGATGAGATTTTTTACTTTCAACAACACCTAGTCTATAATAGATTCTTCTTGACAAGCTTAAGAAATTGAATCTGTATACCCAGAATGTAATTATATATGTATACAATAAAACTGAGCTATTCCACTAAAGAAATTGGTTATAGAGGAAACTCAAAAACCCTAGCTTTATGAATAGATTGTATTCAAACCATGACATTGCTCAGGTACTTGGCAATTTGGTGCTTGCTCCATTACAATTGTCAAGTCGAAGACTTTGTGATGAAATGAACCCTTTAGCTATCCTGATAAAGGTGATTATAATATATATATATACAATAAAGCTTAATTTAGCTAGCCAAATAATGGCAAATTATCTAAATAAGGAGTTTCGGTAAAGATGAACTAAGGAAGTTAAGGAAAACTATTATAGTCAACTTCACACGAGCACTCAAGAATTTCATTTTTAGATCGATATTTCTGCACTACCTTTGTTAGAGGAGTCTACAAAGCTTGAACAAATGGAAGATTTCAGAGAATTGAAATAGAAGTGTTCTAGAAAGTCTAGTAATTGATTATGTTGGTTGCGTCATTTTGTTCGCATCCGATTAAAATACCAAGCCAAGACAGAGGGGCATGTTACAATGTTTGCAAGAAATAAATGAAATTCTGGTGGCCGAAACCTTAGAAAATAGGAGGCCAACCTAAAGCCAACCCATCAATTTTGACACATATCAAAGAGCTATAACTCTGAAAACATTAAAAAGAGCTATTGATCCTTTTGATATTCTTTGAACTCATGTTTATGATTTGATTTGATTGTGAGCCTGAATTAAGGGGTAATATTTTATAAAATTATTTCATTCTTTGATCCCTATAATGAGAGAAAGGGGAAGAATATTTTCAAACAGGACAGTTCAAATGTGAAAAATCCTTGAAGCTGGTGAGGCTTATTTTTCCCCTGTTATTGAAAAATTAAATGATGCCAGAATAACGAAGCATTCCATAATATTGAAAGTAAGTGGTTCGAGAGATTACAAGGACTGAGGAATGGATCTTGTAATATTTCCTTGTGACGTTACAGCGACCCGTCAAGAAGAAGATGATCTCATTATTTGGAAATGGCATATATCCCAACTCATATTAAAATGCAAGACATTTTCTTAGAAAAATTGATTGCTTCTTAAGTTTTTGTGGCATCATAAAGATAAACCCTCAAGTTATTTGACAATATTGTTGTTTAGTGACACCATATTAAGACCATTCAAGATTAAGATATTTTGGGCACGAAGGGAACCATGAGTACTCACATTGGGGTATGACTAGAAACCCAGATCATGTTGATATGACAAGATTCAGACCAAGAAGGCATTGAGAATGAGTATTACAACTTGGAGTGTCAGGGGTAAACCTTGAATATTGAGTAGAGCTTAACTTGTAGAGGAAGCCCGTTGAATATCAATCAGCAGTAAGGTCCCCGAAAAACAGCTCTGACAGTGCAATTGGGTAAAGGACATAATGGGGAAACAAAGTTATATTTCTGACCATAGTAAGAATTTGAGGGAGAAAACACTTCCTTCGAAACAAAGACAAAAAACAAAGACGACAAGAAGATAGAAGATGATCAAATTATGAGTTGCTACATTGGTATCTGAGCAAACCCTGAAAAGGCATGATCAAGTGGAAGAAGATCGAGTTCCCCACTTTGGTGTTAAATGAAGATGGATTCAACATTTATGCATTCATAAGAACATCATTTGCATAAAAGAAAATGCATTACATTTAATTGTATTTGCATTTAAATGCATGGTTTTGACAGATCTTCAAGTGAAAAGAGAAGATTCATGATGTCAAAAGCTCGACAAGTTGAAAGGAAGATTCTAAACCTCAAACACAAAGAATCATGTTTAGAGAGGCATACGCTAGAAAATAGAGAGGTCTAATCCACAGAATAAGTATTACTTTGAAGTGAGGACCATCAGATGTAGGAGAAAAAAACATTCTCGTGCATACAAAAGTGGATCAATCGATTAAAATAACTTGCACACATGAGATTGGGGCAAGTAAATCTTAAGCCTTCACGGAAGAGTAGTGAAACAAACCATCTTAAGCCTTCACGGAAGAGTAGTGAAGCAAGCAATCAGTAAGCCTTCCGAGCATGATGATTAAATCCTTCGGGTCATAAGTAAGTCTTTCGAGCATGATAATTAAATCCTTTGGGTCATCTGTAAGTCTTTCGAGCAAGATGATAAGTCTTTTGGGTCATCCATAAGACCTTCGGGCAAGATGTTTTCACATGAATTTGAAAATTAAAAGCGATTTTCAAAGTTTCTCATTTAAATATTTTTTTAAAATGAAAATTTTAAAAAATAAGAAAGCGATTTCCAAAATTTCTTACTTAGTAAGACCTTCGGGCCATCAATAAGTCTTTCGAGCATGATGATTAAATCCTTCGGGTCATCTGTAAGTCTTTCGAGCAAGATGATAAGTCATTCGGGTCATCCATAAGACTTTCGGGCAAGATGTTTTCACATGATTTTGAAAAATGAGAAAGCAATTTTCAAAGTTTCCCATTTAATGTTTTTTTTAAAATTTTTGACAAGTAAGAAAGCGATTTCCAAAGTTTCTTACTTACTATGACCTTCGGGCCATCAGTAAGTCTTTCGAGCATGATGATTAAATCATTCGGGTCATCTGTCAGGATTCCGAGCAAGATGATAAGTTCTTTGTGCTATCTTAAGCCTTCATGGAAGAGTAGTGAAGCAAATCAATCTTAAGCCTTCACGGAAAAGTAGTGAAGCAAATCAAGATCGAGTCTGATCTCCCCTGAATAAATAGTGAAGCAGTCCCGTTTGCCGAAGATTGTTCGAGTCTTATACTCCCCAAAAGAATAGGGATCAGACTTGTCATTTGAAGATTTTTCAAGTCTCACTTATCCTGAAATTACAGTGAAGCGGATTAATCTTTTAAATTTATCATGGCCGGAAAAATTTGACCATCTTCTGATCTTTGTTCTATTCTCATTACACGATAATGAACAAAGAGGGGCAATTGTAGATGCTCGAATTTGTCAGGGGTGTCATTTGGGTTTTTATATTTTAGTAATTATATTTATATTAGTTAGATTTATTAATTAATACTGTTTAATTAAATAAATTGTTATGGTGTGCTTATATGTTATATGTATTATTATATAGAGTATAAATAATTAATATTAAATATATGTGTATATCGATTGGGCTATAACAAAATACTAATTAAAATGTTTTTTACAGGCCCAAATAAGACAACATTGATTCAACCCAAACAGAGACCCGATTTGGAGCAAACCCGGACCAATGGCAAACCCGAGTCCCATAAGCCAGTTGTTCAATTCTTGCTAAAGTCGTTTCAAAGGTACATGCAACAGGAAATAACAAAAAGAATTCATCACAACGCGGGGGCTGAAAAAACTGAATGAAGTAGTTTGTAAAAAAGAGGGGGGATGAAAACCGCATTATGAAATAATAATGTAAATGAGGTTTCTCTCTCTCCCCCATATTAGAAAGGAAAAAAGGGTAAACAGGGGGTTCCCGATTGATTAAGAGAAAACAATTGTAAACGTAGTTGGTTGATCTGGATCTTTCGAAAGCATTGTAAAAAGGAGGGATTGATTCCTCTTTTAATTTTTTTTAATTGGAGAGAAACAATACAGAGAGTTTGACAAAGTATTTGATTTCTATTCAAAACAACGAAACTAGATACACAGTTATCGTTTGAATTAAGCAAGTTTTTTTTCTACTTTCTTCCTAAACAACAAGCATAGGGAAACCCATTCAAAACTAAAGGAAATAAAGAGATTTGTTTACCTGGGTTCTATTTCGGTCTTCACTGGAAATTGGGGAGTTCCAACCATCACTGCAGCATCATTCGAAAACTAAAAACAAAGCAATAAAAAGTATTTCGATTCACTCATTCAAAATAAAGTGATAAAACCAGGTAATTTTTCAAAGGTAGTTTTCATTTTTCTTAAAATTGATAAAACCATATCCATTTTTGTTCTTAATTAATATAGTATGCAAAGATTATAGAGAGAGATCATTTACCTTCCATAGAGGGTCTCATTGCCGGGGTGAAGCCTCGCTTATGTGGTTTCGACCGAAGGATGGTGGCCATGGATTTTGGCCCTTGGTTTCCATTGAAAAGAAAAGCGTGAGGGAGAGAGTAGAGGGAGAGGAGTATGATATACGACTATTAGGTTTAGTTTAATATATATATATATATATATATATATACTAGTAATTTTAGGTTAATTATTTCCTGGTCACCGTATACAAAGATAAAACTAGGTTTTAGTCTTCTTAGATTTAGCATTTTTGCATTTCAGTCACTTGTAAAGTCTATATTTGAATTTTACCTTTTTTATTTGTCCTAAAGTCATTATTTTCTAGTTTTTTTTCTGCGTTATTCTTTTGAATTAATTCTTCTATACCCTTATTAGTTAAGCACATTTTTATTTTAATCCTTATTCTAATTTTTTATACATATGTTTAATTTCCACTTTATTTAATTTTAGTCCTGATTATTAATTTCTTTAATTTATGTTCTTTAGACATTTGAACTATAGATTTTTTTCATGTTTCTTTTTAATCCCATGTATGTTTAGGGTTTATTCAGATTTTATTTTATTTTATTTTAGTTTAAAAATCTTGTATGGTATTATGTGTTCATTTCCACCCCATTTATTATCTTGTTTGTTGTTATGGTGCTAAAGTTTCTATTCAATATTATTTAGTATATATTTTAACAAGTACAATTATTTTTTAAAATTCGTAGTTTGATATGCTTGGTTTTTATTTTTGTATTTAAATCACATTTGTACATTATATGTTAATATGCATGGTTTATAATTTTTAATTAAAATATATGTATATAATTTTTGTATTAGAATGTCACATTGTATGATGTTTTTAATCATAATACTTGTTTAATTAATTTTGGCATGACATCCTTTTTGCACAATTTGTACAATACCCTCATATGCATAACTCGACTTATAGATACATAATCGGACTAAGGGTAATACACTTTTAATTTAAAATTGTCTTGAGTGGCTTGTCTTAACTCATTAGAGGGTCGTTTTGACGATTTTAAATTAAAAGTGTATCCCAGAAGTGAAACCTAAAAAATTTATTTGTCACCTTAAATTTTGGGAACGAAAGAAAAGGAGACGTTCGGTTATTTAAATTTTTCGAGAAAAGATTGTTACAACTCATCTAAGATCTGGTCTCGATATTTTTAAATAATCGAACATTCTTTATCTTTCTAAAACGACTCGGTAATTTTAAGTTAATCTATTTGGGTGCTTTTGAATATTGTAAAATTTATATTTGTTGTGTTATGGGATCAAAAGTCAAATTAAATTCGAATTTGTAAATTTCATTGCAAAGACATTAATTAATCGACTAGGTGCCCGAACTCATTTTCTGGTAACACAGATTTCAATTTGTTGTTTTAATTAAAATCAATTTTTATTTAAAATAACAAAACGTTTTTTGGTGCCCAATCATACACTAATCAAATATTGGTGGCAACTCCTCGAACCATATTTTTCTATCGTAAAGGAAATCCCAATTTTTTTTTCAAAACGTAAGGTTTTTAAATAATATTTTTTAATTAAAAACCAACGAAAAGAGAATAATTAAAAAAATATGTTATTTTTTAAAATCTCACATTTTAGAAAAAAAATCATTTCGACACTAATATACATATTACCATGGAAAAGTAGCATGTGACATAATAAAGACTCATAGATAATATATATATATATATATATATATATATATATAGCACACAAGTTTTTAAACGAATAAACAAATGGTTAACCTCCAGTAAACAATCCTACAGTCATGCAATAAATAAAATGCAATATAAATAAATACATAAACATGCATGAAAAAAAAAGGAAAGAGTATAATGACTAAAATGAAAGGATAGGCAAGTCTAAAATTGAACCCATAAACTAAGCAAAGATCAAGCCATAAAGCACAAATAATCGCATTTCATGTACTAAAATCAAAATAGACCTGTAGACATGTGTGGGACTAGAATAACATTTTCAAAAATAACATGTCAAATGTACAAACAAATGGAAATTTAAAATGACTAATCCTAGGGACTAAAATATGAAAGATTAAAATTACGAGCAATATGTAAAAGGGAACGTAAATTAAAATGAACTGTTACATGGGACTAAAACATAACACGCACAAGGTTCAGGGTCAAGTGTGGAAATATGGAAATCTAGGTTAGGAGAGCAAAATGAAAAGTAAAAAAAATAAGAGGACAAATTAAAAAGAACCAAGCTTCATTCAGCTAAAACAGAAATATTACAAGTAAGAGATGACTTATCATATGAATAACCCAAAAGCTACAACATGACCTAAACCCTAAGCTTAAACGACTGTGTTCTAAAGGTTTAAGAAAACCTAAATTAGTTAGAATTCAAATTACCCTTCCCCTACCACGTCGCAGCTCTCCATCACTTTCTGTTTTCTTGTATTTTCTTTCTTTCACTCTTTCTTTCACTCTTTCTTTCTCCAAGCCGACCACCATGGTCGAGGGCTAGTGCTCTTAAAAGAAGCTTTCTATAAAACCCGACTAAAAAATGATCCTAAGGCTCCCTTCTAAACCCCGAATCACAGAAAAATAAAGGGGAACTTAGGGACTACATTCAATCGATGAGAGGCTCTTCTTGCTCCGACGAAAGTAATGATGGAGCGTTCGAACAGGGTAAGGTTTTTTGTTTCTCCTCTTTATTTTTTTGGTTTTGAAATCTTGCTAACGAAAGGAACAAATATGCTCTTTTTTTACGTTGAAAACGCTCTGCTTTCTGTTGTTGGATCGTTAATCAAAAGAAATAGGAATGGTGTGTTGCTTGTAAGAAAAGTGGGAATCGAATAAAAAATGGGAAGACCCCTGTTTACTACTGCTTTCGAATGGAGAGGGTAAGAACACTTTTACAAACTAATTTTCGAGAGAATCCCCCTCTTACAATCGGTTTATCTCTGGGTTTTATAACCAGAATTACAACAATCGAAATAATAAGAAAATCCTATCTAATTTTTTCTTTTTTCTTCTTGTGTTGCATCTAGGTTGCTGAGGGCTTCATTGGCTCTGCCAGGAATTGTCGGGCGTTTAGCTTACCATGGCAGAGGGACTAGGGAGACTAGTGCTGAGCGTCTCCCGTGGCCATGGGACAATTGTTACAGCTGATGTGGTGGTTGTCATGGAGGGGTTCCTGCTGTCAATTGAAGGACCATCGGTGCTTACTGGAATGACCATTGATGGGCATGATCTAGGCTTGTGATGCCTTTCATCCATTTTGTTTTGTGGGGATGAAAATCCCCTGCCAATACCCTCTGTCATGGAAGAGAGGTATAACAAATCGCACAATAAGAAAGAGACCACCTCACGGGCACGAGTAGAGCTTAGCCTTGAATGAGGAATCACATGTTACTGCTGGAGGGGTCACTGTTTTGGGAATGCCTACAGCGTTGAAACAGTTCTATCTCGTGGAATGGACGGCCGGGAGACTTGCTGGTTTCCTGTGGGCTACACGCACGATTTTGGGGGCGTCTGGATTGCTGTTTTGGTTTCCACGGTCGGGTCTTTGATTGTGTAATGGGCTTAGAACGTTGGGTTTTGTAATTTGCAATTGCTTTGGGCTTCTTTTAGACAGGCTCTGTAATTTGGTCCTGTAAAGTGATGAATCATA
The DNA here is from genome assembly GCF_006381635.1 of Hibiscus syriacus. Lineage (NCBI taxonomy): Eukaryota > Viridiplantae > Streptophyta > Magnoliopsida > Malvales > Malvaceae > Hibiscus > Hibiscus syriacus. The sequence continues at coordinate 649,033 of NW_024061971.1, read as the reverse complement.
TAAGCATTTAAATAATATATATACATATATATATATATATATATATAAACTAATAATATACCTAACTAATGATAATATATATATATGTATATATATATATATACATATATATAGGTAATAATAACTAATAATTAATCCTTACATAACTAGTAATAAATAATATATATATATATATATATATATATATATATATATATAAACCCGAATAAAAACTCAAATGAAATCTCTAGAGAAAACGAGAATCTACAGTTTCCCCTCTTTGCTCATTGTCGTGCAAAGAGAATAGAGCAAAGATCAAAGGATGATCGTATTTTTCTGGTTATGAGAAATTCGAAGGGTTAATCTGCTCGATTGCAACTTCAGGGTAGGTCAGATTTGATCTGTTCCACTTTTTCGGGTAATCAGATCTCAAAAAAAATTTGATTCACTTCGTCGCTCTGCATGGAAGATTGAATCGAACATGATTTACTTCGCTGATCTTTAGGAAGACCAAATCTGAAATAAGAAGAAGAATATTCTCCGCAACTCTTTAAAGGAGACCAGATCTCTTAAAGATATTTGATTTACTCCACCACTTTTTGGGAGGAACTGAATCGAGATCAATTTGTTTCTCTTATCTTCACAAAGATCAAACTTGAAAATCAAACATTACCAATCATTAGTTTATGTTTGAAAATTTGAATACAATATACCCGAATATTTAGAATCATTGAAAATTAATATCTCTTGTGGGAACTTGTCTCGCATCCACTAGTTATGAGAATCTGCCTTGGCTCGAGTGTTATTTGAATATCTTTTTTTTTTGGATTTTAAATTGGTTACTCCTATATTGAGGTTTTAGTATCTTCAACATTTAGCTTTCTTTTGGGAAACATGTAGATACTTAATTACATGTGTTGTCATGCATTTCCTCCTGACTACGACCCACTGCAGGAGTCTGAACTGTACTCTAAGTACGAGCGGGAGTACGAGCTGGTGTCTGAACTATAGGAGCTGGCTCTGGACAATCCCTCAAGAGATGGTCACCAAAACCACATCTAAAACATGTACCCAATTTCCTCCTGTATTCCCCAAAATGACATTTCCCACAATGATCACATGATTGCAAAGGTTGAGACCTAGAAGAACCACCATGTCTAGAAGGCAGAACAGCTAAAGAACCTGATGTCATAAGCCTGGCACTCGCACCGCCTCTCTGAAAAGACTCGCCCCTGCCTTTCTTGCTGGGGTGTGCAGAAGAATCAACAGAACCAGAAGGCCTCCTAAATCGGTCTCAATCTCGATCTCTCATACGCCCCATACCCAATCGCTCGATCTCCTAGGCGATCTTGGCTATCTCAACCAAGGCATCAAAGTTCCTTTCCCGGTGGGTAGCAACTCGACTCCTGATCTCATACCTGAGTCCATTCTTGAACCTTAAGCATCAATCCGATTCAGAGTCAACAAGTCCAGTAGCATAGCGACTTAATCTGATGAACTCAATCTCATAGTCCATAACAACCATATCACCCTGCTCTAAATTCTGAAACTCCTGGCGTCGCTCCTACAGATATCTCTCTCCGATGTAGCGACTCCGAAAACGTTCCTTGAATAGATCCCAAGTTAACTGATTTCTCATAATACTACCAAAAATTGATTGCCACCATCGAAAACTCTCCTTCTTCAGTATAGCTAGGGCTCGCTTGAACTTTTTCTCAGGCCTTAAATCCATCTCATCCATAATCCTCTCTGTATCTTCCAACCAATACTCAGCGTCAGTCGGAGGTCCACCAGTAATGCCATCAAAATGAACTACCCAGTAGCTACCAAAGACTTCGAAATCTCAACAGCAGACATATTACCAAGGACTCTAGCAGCTCTCCTGAACATGAAAAGACAGTTCTATTAATGGCGTCCTAATCCATATCAGTGTCCTCGTCCTCAGTGACGGGAGGGTCTCCTGCAGGAGTAACCGTATCATCTCTAAAAATAGATGGATCTATATGCAGGACAGAAGGATCTCGAGGTGACATAGGATCGTCAATCGTAATAGAAGGTCGAGTCGTTCGCCCTCGACCATGGCCATGACCTGGCCTACGACCTCTAGCAGCACTCATCAGATAAATCTATAAGGCTCTACAAAACGATTTTGAACCTAAATAATAATAGAAGGGATTTCAAATATATTTAAAACTCATAAATAAAGTGACAGTTTTTAAAAATATCTTAAAAATATAGATTTTTGGACTCATCCACAATCTGAGTGTTTAAAACCGAAAGCTCTGATACCATCAAGTGTAACCCCCTAGACCCGGCCTGGACATTAAACCCAAATCTAGGCGATCACATATCGTATTCAGATGTTCTTTTCATATTTAAACATATATGTATACATATGGCAGAAAACTATATAAAACATATACATATCAAAATATCGTAGAAAACCATATAAAACATTTACATAATAAAATATCGGTAATACGTATATATCAAGACGGTAGCAAAACACACCAAAATATAACTGTAAGACATATAGAGATATACAGTAGAACAAAAGTAGGAGTAGTCGATCCTCCTTATGTCAAGTCTGCTAGTCTAGTTTGATATTATTTGAAAAGGTTAAAATTTACGGAATGAGCTAAAAAGCTCAGTGTGCTCTTACAGTGTATAAAAACTTACAGATAATATAATTAAGAAAAATCAGTTTATCAAACAGGTTTCAAAAAACATGAACAATACCCTCATCCGATCACCAGAATGTGTAGGTTCCGTAGAACCATACACCCACCTGTACACCCAGTAAGGACTTACCCTATGCACAAAGCAGAGGAGCCTGCAGTAAGGACTTACCCTGAGCACAAAGCCGAGGAACCTACGGAAAACGGTAAGGTCTTACCCTAGCACATAGAAGAGGAGCCTTCAGAAACGGTAAGGTCTTACCCTGGCACATAGCAGAAACTTCCCCTAACAATACCTCCAATGACAGTAATAAACATGTATGTATTCGAGTGAAAACGATAATTAATCCATTAAAACATGAAAATGTTTTCATGCTTGGAAATCATATACAGAAATACAATAATTAGAATTCAAATCAGTAATATACGGTAAATTAAATATCAAATAAACAATATTCAGAAATCAGGTATCATGTCGTAAAAATATTCAGAATTATCACAAATATGAAATAGTTCAAATGGGTATTTTAAAACAGTAATGTAACACCATCAGGAAACACACATGTATTGATCTGAGTAGTATAATAGAGAAGCCTACTATTGAGTTTATCGATCACGATAAGCGGTAGTGCTAGATCCTATGAATCGAAAAATACATATCAGAATCCTAATATGAATAATATTAATCTTTATTTAAATAATTTAGAAAACATATGGGTAACTCTTGTAGAAAGCGAATCGAGCGGATCTAACGGACGGGAAACACCAGATCTAACTGACCCTCGGTCAGGTGAAACACGAGTACCTTCATAAAAATATCTTATTGGATCAATTCCATAACCAAATCTCAAATAAATAAGCAAAAATGCTAAAACTATTAAGCATGTTTGGGTTAACGAGCTCGATTCAGGGATTTTGGGTCAGAATTTGGTAAAACGGACTTCGGAATCAGACTTGGGACGTCAAAAAACATAAAATGTGACTTTTTGAAAATTTTGACTTTTTGGTCAAAGTCAACCTTCAACAATCGATCAACGATCAACAGTCACCAGTCAAGGTTGGACCGGGTCTGATCGGGTCGGGTAATCGGGTCAAATTAGTGGGTCGGTTCAATGGGTCGGGTCAGACATGTGTCATGTCGGGTCAGCCAATTCCAAGCAGTCCACCAGGCGGTGGACTTTCCCCACTCTTAGGGGTGGTGAGTGGGGGCATGTGCCGGGCCGTAGAGGGTTGGAAAAAATTCTGAAAAAAATTCATATAGCTATTTTAAGGAGTTTTGAGACATTTACCAAACTCGGTTCACAACAGTGAACAGCAGAGAGCTCGATTCTGAAACGTCAGAAACTTGATATACCTCACCCCTCACACGCTGGCGACAACATAGATAATAAGGATACCGGTGGGCTCGGGACGACGCAAGGACCACGATGGTACAGGAGGTTTCGAAAACGGAGTAACGGTCGACGATGAATAGAAGATCAAACAATTCCTTCTATAAATGAAAATGTTATGGAGAGAGAGAAAAAAAATGAAATTTTCCCAGATTTAGGGTTATATAAACCCTTAAAAAGAAAAATAGCAAAAGCATGCCATTGGTCCTCCAACTTTAATTACTTTCTGAATTTGAATCCAAATGTAATCAAAATTTCACTTCGGTCCTCAAATTCAATTAAAATTCAATTTAACCAAATTTGTAGGCCCTATTTTGGGGGTAACAATCCCATTTGTCTTTCGACATTGAAAGTATACATTTAAGTTTGGATTTATATTTCAGTTCTTAAAACATATTAAATACTTAGTATATTAATTAATACAGAACAAATGTTTTGTGTTTCTTTATGATTACCGGAATTAGGAAATAAGTTGAGTAACTTGTGAGCTGTTTGAACTTGACAAGGTTAAAACTCGATCAACATATGATTTGAGTTGATTTGCCTTAGATTCGATCTCTATTGAGAATGTGAAGTTGTTATGGGGGTGTTTTGCCAGTTGGCTAGGAGGTAACTGAATTTTGTTATTTGGTTAGTCCCCCGATTATCTTTGTTAGGTCAAACTTTTATTGTGTTGATCTGCTAGATAAAATGTGGGCTATATAAAATGGCTTAAACTCTTAAGGTGCGTTTGGTTCACGGAATGTAAGATTACCAGTGGGAATAAAAGATTACCAGGGAATAGGATTATTGGGAATGTTGTATTTTGTGTTTGGTTGGTTTAGAAGGAATGTAAGATTACCGTCTTTGGTTAAAGGAATAAAAGATTATTGAAATGTATATTTGACCAAATTGTCCTTATTATATATTTGTTTTTTTAACAAGTTGAAAAATATTTATATATTTTATTTAAAAAAATTAAATTCATAAAATTTATATAGTTTTTTTACAAAATTGAAAATATAAAAAGGTTTAATGAAAGGGTAAAATTTTATTTTAACCCCTGAACTTCATATAAAATTTTAATTATAGATTTTTTTTTTGTAAATCTAAAATAATTTAAAAATAAATTTTTAATTTAACCTTCGTAGAATTTATATTATTCAATGACAGATTAAGGATATTTTTGAAAGAAAAAAATTTAAAGGTATTTTAATCCAAAACGCCGGTAATCCAACAATATCTAAGGAAAATGAGGTAATGACATTCCCGATAATATACCTAAAAAAATCCACTATTGATAATGTAAGATTACCGGGAATGACATTCCCAGCCAACCAAACGGAGGAATGTGGATTCCATTCCTATGATAATCTTACATTCCCAAACCAAACATAACCTTAGGGCTAGAATCATCTTTTATCCTACATTTCCTTTTTTTTCTTTCTAATCCTATTCTTTTACAGCCATTTCTAGCACCTCATCTTCTTAATCTCTCTTGAAATCAAAGCATCAGAGTTATTATTGTGCATGTATTGGGTTCTCTTTAACCATGCTTATTTTGGTTAATAAACATTGTTAAGATGCTTGCTGATTATTCTTCCTTTTCTTGTTCTACATATTAGATGAATATGATCTGGTTTTTCTGTTTTTCAATATGGTATCAAGAGCCTGACGGTCCGAGTGCCGGTGGGTGTTTTCTATCATGCCTAGTTCATCCAAGGCTGCAGATTCTTCCTTTTCTGGTTCTTTTAATAACAGACGTTCAATGGAGGCCACGTTTGCGAACAAGTATGTCAATGTTCGACTCAATGACAATAACTTCCTTCTTTAGAAGCAACAAATCATTCTCTTGATTAATGGGCATGAACTTGAACATCTTCTGGATGAATCTATACCGATACCTCCTCAAACAATTGTTGATGAACAAGGGGAGCTGATTATGAATCCCGTTTTTCGTGCTCATAAAAAGTAGGATAGTTCTCTTGGTTCCTGTCTTTTATCCACTATTACCCCTTGATTTTACCTCAATTAGTGGGATTGGAGACGTCTGCGGCTATCTGGCGAGGAGTTCTGAAGATGTATTCGAAGCTGACTACGACAAAGAGATTAAGCCTTCACAGTAGGCTTCGGTCCCTTAAAAAAGGCAATCAATCGATCCGTGAATATTCCAAACAGATCAATGAGATATGTGATTTGCTTGCTACCAGTGGAAGTCTAATTTTGGAGATGGAACAAATTGTTACACTTCTCAATGGTCTACCCACAGAATTTGAACCATTTGTTGCTGCAATCACGGTGAGTCGTGAATCCTATAATTTTGATACAGTGACCTCGATGCTTATTGATTCAGAGTTACGTATACGAGATCCAACAAGAACACCTATTAGCATCAACATGGTTCATCATAATCGTGATAAAAACACGATTACTACTAATGGGCGTAATGAGCGTCAATATAATGAAGGCCAAAATAGGAATCAGTCTTCTGGTTGATTCAAAGGGTGTCACAGGCATCAGTGCCAATTATGTGGTAAACTAGGTCATTTGGTGGATTGTTGTTGGCATCATTTTGACCAAGACTACGACCACCCTATTTCTCAGCATAGTCAGTTAAATAATGAGGTTTATGCGAATATTTGTAAATTAGAAACCACTGATGTTTGTTATAACCCTTTTGTCAGCTCACCTGCAGAAACTGATGTTTCTGATGAAGTTACCATGGAGGATACTACTCATGTGAACTCTCTTATTACGAAGGGGGTTCTTTCGATGTCCGATTGATGGTTCCCTGATTCGGGGGCAATGCATCATAACACCTATGAGAAACCAGTGGCATCAACAATATCTCAATATATGGGTTTAGGTAAAGTGCATATTGGTGATGGTTCCATTTTAGCGATTTCTCATATAGGGAAAGCTATTTTGTCTACTAAAACTTGTGATCTTAAATTGAATAATGTGTTGTCTGTGCCTCAAATAACTAGAAATTTGTTGTCTGTTTCTTGTTTCACTCGTGACAACAATTTGTATCTTGAATTTCATTTGGATCACTATTTTGTGAAGGATGAAGCAACATGTACTATTCATCTTGAAGGTAAATTAGAGATGGTTTGTACTGTTTTGACTCTCACTCCTAGTCTCATGGTACCCTGCATCATCTTCTATTTCTACATCTGACAAATTTGATACTGATTACTGGTTATGGCATAGATGTCTGGGGTATCCATTTTTGGCTGTTATGCATACCTTGTTTAATGAAATGCTTATTCCTAATGCATTTGACATTTGTAATGCTTGTCAACTTAGCAAAAGCCATAGATTATCGTTTCATAAATCTTCTACAGTGTATTGATAACTCTCCATAGATCGTTCCTCTTCCTTCTGATTACAAGGCCATTGACTGTAAATAGCTCTTCCGGGTTAAGTTCAAATCTGATGGGACGATAGATCGATATAAAGCTCAACTTGTGGCTCAGGGATTTTAACAAGTACTTGGTTATGATTTTATAGATAATTTCAGTCATGTTATTCGATTTTTTATTGTTAATGCGTTGTTGTCTGTTGCAATTAACCATGGATGGCAGGTTCATCAAGTTGATGTCAATAATGCGTTCCTAAAAGGAGAATTGCATGAGGTTGTCTACATGAAACAACCAAAAGATTTTGAGCATACTGGATCTAATGGTGAAGTGTTAGTTTGTAAGCTTAAAAAGGCACACTATGGTTTATGCCAAGCCCCTCGTAACTAGTCGTGACTACTTATACTTATTGGGTTTTTGTTCATCATAGGCTGATAATTCCCTTTTTATTTTGAAAATTTACTTAGTGATTATATATATTGCCGTGTATGTGGATGACATTCTAGTAACTGGTTCGTCTGAAGTCAGTCCATGATAAGTTTTCCCTCAAAGACCTTGGTCTTCTTCACTATTTATTAGGAATTTGAGCTGTTCACACATCCTGTGGAATATTTTTAAGTTAACGTAAATATTTTGGTGAATTTCTTGTTCGGTTTGACATTTTGTCAGCTTGGGTGGTTGACACTCTTATTCCTGTGTCAGCTAAGCTGGGTAGACATAATAGTGGCACTTTTGTGGATGCTAAACTTTACTAGGGTGTTGTTTGAGCTCTTTTATATGTTTTCCATACTAGACCAAATATTTCTTTTGTTGTTCACAAAGTTGCTCAGTTTATGCAAGAGCCGTATGAGGTCATTGGATGGCTGATAAACATATTTTACGTTACCTCAAAGAAACGATGGATTACGACTTGTGGATAGCTCATCGGAAGGTGCTGCCTAGTCTTGTGGTTTTTACTGATGCTGACTAGGGAAGTGATCCAAATGATCGAAGATCAGTCTCTAGATATTGTGTTTTCTTGGGGCAACATTTGCTGACATGGAGCTCAAGAAAGCAAAGATATGTGTCTTGCTCCACAGTTGAGGCTGAGTATCACAGTTTTACCGATGCCACATCTGAAGTCATTTGGGTAAAAACTCTGTTAGAAGATATGATATGGTATTTCTGTTTTTCAATAAGCTCAACTCGAGACTTTAATGAGTTGAGTCGAGTAAAGTTCAACTTGAATCGATAAGTTCATGAGCAACTCGTTAATTTTTTATATAATTTTTTAGTAGTTTGGTGACTGCAAGCAAAAATGAATGGAGTGAAGAGATATCAATTTCCTTATTTTTAGGATTCATTATGTCGTTGAACTCTTTTTTCAAGAATATTTTTAATATGTTAGTTTGATGTATTTGTGGATTGTTACTTTAGTTTTAATATGTTGATTTGGTGTATTTGTGGATTGTTATTTTGGAGTTTAGAGTTTTTAATTGTTCCATACACTCTTTTGATAGTTTTGTTTTGTTAAATTTATTAGTTTATGTTTATATTAAGCTCTATATAGTATTAGTAGATTTTACCTATAGTTTAAAAAACAAGGTAAAATTTCTAGTGAGTTTAACAAGCAATGAGCTAAACGAGCAACGAGTTGAGTTGAACAAGTTTTTTTAACGAGCACGAGTTGAGCAAAATTTTAACAAGCAACGAGTCGAGTCTAGCAATAAAATTTTTTTAACGACCACTACAACAACATAGGTTTGTAACGGCGTTTTTAGCGGCATTTGGAAAGTAAATGTCACTAATTTTATACATATAGCGGTGTTTAAATGTCAAACAAAACAAAATGATAACATTAGCGACATTTTTCTAGAAACACTGCTATAGCCTCATTTTTTGTGGCGTTTTTAAAACAAATGCCACAATAAATCAGTGCATTAGTGGCGTTTTTAAATACAAACGCCATAAAATGGTAACATTAGCAGCATTTTCCCAGAAATGCCGCTATTGACTTGTCTTTGTGGCGTTTTTTAAACAAACGCCGCAATAGGTTAGTGAATTAGTGGCGTTTTTAAAAACAAACGCTGCAAATTTTGGATATTTTATCGTACCAAACCCTTCATCCCTATTTTATATTTTTTTCTCTTTACCTTCCTCAAAGGTTTCTTCGTTTACCCAAACCCACGAAGCTGCGAAGACATTGTTCATTCTGTTCTTCAGTAAGTTCCCTTTCCCCTTTGCCTTTCTTTTTTTTTCAAGATTTTTCTCCAAGAAGAAAATAAGAAGCTAGGAATCGTTTCTGGTTTCTACTTAGAACATTCACCTTCCGGGTTTCTAAAATTGATTGTAAAAAAGGGGGAAATTAAAATTATTTGTTGCAGAGAGCAACGCGAAGGTATGACTGGTCTGTCGGTTTTAAGTTTGCATCAAATTTTGTTTTCCATATCTAAGAATTTGATGTCAATTTCTCAGGTTAAGGGTTTGGATGTTGATGACCTCTATATTTCTCACATCCAAGTAAACCAGAAACAAAATACGTATTGCACATGCAATTACATGTTCGAAATAATAAATAAAACTGATAATGTAAAAACATGGTCAAGACATGTTTGAATGCAATGAAAGCTTTTCTTTTTCTTGTTTTCAAATTTGGACTCAATAATGTACAAAACTATAAATTCTAAAGAAGGAAATAGGAAGAAATAGAAAAAAAAGTATAAAGTTAAATGTTGGAAAAAGTGGAAGTATAAAGTGAAGTATATGTGTTAATATGTTGCAGGGACTGAAAACAAGAGAGAAATAAAGACATAGGTGGCCTAAAATGAGGCAAGTAAAACTATAAAAGAACCTCTAATTGAATACTTTGGGGTATGGTGATTATGGTTTTAGGCATAAAAGCTTGAGCTATTTGAATCTTAGTGATACTATTTGCATGATACCTTTCTAAAACTTTGTGTCTGTCATGTTGTACAACACATGTTCTTGTTTATACTTCCTATCTTGGAATTAATCATGTCTGATTTAGTTTGTGATTGTGATGTTATGCATGTACCGTAAAGAAACTCAGAGAAGAACTGACAAGGGCACTAATGGAAGTGAAAGATGGCAACATTGTTAAGGGGAGGGGAGAATAGAGGATTCACTTGAGACATTCAATGAGCTTGTGAAGGAGATGACGCCAAAGCAACAAGATATAAACAATGTAAGTAGTAAGTTCAATTTATATTGTCATTACACTTTTTTTTTAATTGATGTGAACCAAAGCTAGGCTTAATTAATAATTCACTCTCCACCGTAGTAAAAAGAATATACGAGGAATTTTTAAGGTTCTTAAATTACAGAACCAATACTTTAATCACTTACTACATGGTTGTCTTATGTGGCTTTTGAACCTTAAAACATACCAAATTTGGTTAAACTGAATGATCTGTAGTAAAAATAGAAAGAGATGAAAGACATTATTTTCATTCAAGTAAAAACCTCCTTAAATACATCACAAATAACTAATAAGCCGAAACTTCTACCCATGTTTCCATGTACTGCCATTAACATAAAACATGGCAAATACCTATCTAAAAAACAGCAACTAAACTTGATTAAGTAAAATGCATAACAAACTCCTAAAAATTAGGATAAGTTGCAGCCACTAGAGACATTTCCAACACTCCTCCTTGAATCAGTAGCTGCAAACTCCTAAAGCTTTTCTCAATGATTCAAATCTGCTCCTTGGAAGAGCCTTAGTAAATATATCAGCCAGCTGGTCATTTGTGCTGCAGTAGAGCAAAGAAACTTCACCATTCTTCTGGACTTCTCTAAGAAAATAAAGTTTAATGTTAAAGTGTTTAGTCTTTCTATGAAAGACTGGATTATTGGAGATTGCAATGGCAGCTTGGTTATCCACAAACACTTCTGTGCTCCTCCTTTGTTCCAAGCATAAATCATTCAAAATATTCCTCAACCATAAGGCTTGATTTACAACTGCTGTAGCAGCTATAAACTCCGCTTCAGCAGTGGATTGAGCCACTATATCTTGCTTCTTTGAACTCCAAGAGAACATTCCTGAACCAACCATGAAACAATATCCTGAAGTGCTTTTCATGTCATCTAAGGATCCTCCCCAATCACTATCAGAGAATTCATGAAAATTGAATTCTTGACCATGTTTGAACATGACACCGTAGTCAATAGTTCCTTTGACATATCTCAGCAGTCGTTTAGCAGTAGTAAAATTTTCTTCACTAGCAGCTTGGGAGAATCTGGCGAGGACACTTACAGCATACAAAATGTTAGGTCTTGTTGCTGTGAGATACATTAGACAACCTATAAGACTCTGATAGACAGTCTCTTCAACATTTTCTGCACCATCTTCTTTGTAAAGTCTCTCTTTTTGATTCATTGGAGTACTTACTGACTTTCTCTATGTGAAACTTCTTCAAGATCTCTTTAGCATACTTTCTTTGACAAATAAAGACTCCTTGATGATCTTGTCTTACCTCCATCCCAAGAAAATATGCCATGGTCTCCAAGTCTGTCATTTCAAATACTTTCATCATTTCTTCCTTAAAGTTTCGAACCAGCACATCATTATTTCCAGTCACTAAGATATCATCTACATAAATGGAAACGATTAAAATATCAACAATTGAATGCTTGACATATAGTGTTGGCTCACTTGGACTTTTTTCGAAACCAAGACTAAGGTGGCATTTGGTTGGATGGAATCCTTTGGAATTGGTGGGAATTGGAATCCAATTCCACCACTTTCCCATGTTTGGTTCAAGTTTTTCAAGGGAATTGGAATCCCTGATGGAATTCAATTCCATCAAATGAGGGAAAGTGAATTGAATTCCATCAAAAAATGGATGGAATTCAATTCCCTTGTTGGAGGGAATTGAAATTTGATCATACTACCCTCATCAATCCTTTGGTAACTTATTCGAATAAAAATATGTTTTTATTATTTCAGGTCGGGTCGGGTTTCTAATTCATATATTCGGGTCGGGTGAAACTTTATTTTGGTAGGGTAGGATCGGGTTTTTTTAACTGTGATATTCGGGTTCGGGTTTAAGGTAAAAAAACCGGACCGACCCGAAAATATATATAATTCAGGTCGGGTCGGATTAAGTCACTGTTTTTATTAAATAAAAATATTTTTTTATTATTTCGGGTCGGGTTGGATTTCTAATTCATATATTCGGGTCGTGTTGGATGAAACTTTATTTTGTTCGGGTCGGGTTAGGTTTTTTAAGTGTGATATTCGAGTCGGGTCGGGTTCGGGTTTAGGGTGAAAAAAACCGGACCGACCCGAAAATATATATAATTCGGGTAGGGTCGGATTAAGTCACTGTTTTTATTAAATAAAAATAATTTTTTATTATTTCGGGTTGGGTCAGGTCGGATTTCTAATTCATATATTCGGGTCGGGTCGGATGAAACTTTATTTTGATCGGGTCAGGTCGGGTTTTTTAAGTGTGATATTCGGGTCGGGTTCGGGTTTAAGGTGAAAAAAACCTGACCGACCCGAAAAAAAAATAATTTTACCTTATATATTTAAGAATAATTACAATAATACCCCTCTATATATAATTTTTTCAATTAAGTCAATGTTTTTATTGAATAAAAATAATTTTTATTATTATTTTTGAGTCATGTCGAGTCGAGTTTCTAATTCATATATTGAATAAAAATAGTTTTTGGTATATTTTTTGGTAAATTAACATACTCCGATTGGAATGTATCAAAATATTGTTCTATTTTTTGGTAACTTATTAACATATTTTGATTGCGATGATTTTAACTTATAATGTTTATTAGCATGATTTTTATAATTTATTGAAATGAATAATCAATCAATAAAATGAAAATTTAATATTTTTTAATTTTTTATAATATATTACTATATGTAAATTGTAAAATAAACTAAAATAAAGCAAAAAAATAAGAAGGGCAATTCTGTCATTTTACATTACTGAAATCAAATTCATCTGACATGTCTGCGAACCAAACAGAATATGTAATTGGATTCCAATTCCATTTCCTGCCAACCAAACAGAATATGGAATTGGATTCCAATTCATACAGATTCCAATTTCTTCACAGATTCCAATTCCTTCACAGATTCTAATTCCTACAGATTCCAATTCCTTCACAGATTCCAATTCCGTCATAAACATTCCAGTGAACCAAACGCCACCTTAGGAGATGCTCATCAATTCTAGAGTACCATGCCCGTGGAGCCTGCTTTAAGCCGTACAAGCCTTTTTAAGCAAGTACACCTTATTCTCCTCTCTATCCACCACAAAACCTTCAGGCTGCTCAACGTAAATTTCCTCCTGCAAATAGCCATTAAGAAAGGCAGATTTCACATCTAGTTGAAATATCTTCCATCCCTTTTGTGCGGCCAATGCAAGAAGCAATCTGACTGTATCAAGTCGAGCAACAGGAGAAAAAGTCTCTAAAAAATCTACTCCAAACACTTGAGCAAATCCTTTCACTACAAGTCTGGCTTTGTGCTTGTTAATAGAACCATCTGCATTTAACTTGGTTCTAAACACCCACTTTACTCCGATGACCTTCTTGTGACAAGGCCTAGGAACCAACTCCCATGTTTGATTCCCTTAAATCATATGGAGCTCGTCTTGCATTGGTGATATCCATCTTGGATCATACTTAGCTATATAAAAATCTGTCGGTTCTAAAACACCAACATTACACCTTTCATAAATGTCAGAAAGCAATTTAGTTTCCCTAACTGGAGGATCATCAATATTCTCATCCTCAAATGATTTAGTATCAGGAACTAGATTCACTTCTTCATCTTCCCAATTCCATTGTTGATCTTCAACAAAATAAACATCTCGACTTATTAGAATATTACCAGTTTTGGGCTGGTAGACTCTATAAGCCTTTGAAATTGTGCTATAACCAATAAAAATTCCAGAATTTTCCTTTTTATCCAATTTATCTCATTTCACACTAGGTACATAAGTGAAACAAACACAACCAAAAACTTTAAGATTCTGGATAAAAGGTTTATAACCATACCATGCTTCAAATGGAGTTTTCCCTTGCACTGCCTTCATGGGAAGCCTATTCAACAGGAACACAGTTGTATTCGCAACTTCTACCCAAAACTTCTTTGGCAACCCTTTCTCATGTAGCATACACCGTACCATCTCCATTACAGTTCTTTTCTTCCTCTCACTCACTCCATTTTGCTGCAGAGTATACGGAGCAGTGAGTTAGTGCTCAATTCCAGCATCTTCGCAAAACATATTGAACTGTTCTGAGGTGTATTCCTTGCCATTATCAGATCTTATGACCTGAATTTTGTAGCCACTTTGGTTCTCAACCCAAGCTTTAAACTTCCAAAAAACTCCTGCCACTTCAGACTTGAATTTCAAGAAATAAATCCAACACATTCTACTAAAATCATCAATAAAGAGAATATAATATTTACTTCCCTTTAAAGATAATTCAGGTATAGCCTCTCCAATATCCGTATGTATTAGCTTTGTTCTAGCCCTGCTTGTTGCATTCGAAAACGGGAGCCTAGTTTGCTTTCCAAATCTGCATGCTTTACAACTTATTAAGTGATCATCCAGAGGAGGAATTCCTCTTGCAAGATTCTTTCTCCTCATATACAATAGAGCAGCGTGGTTGAAATGCCCCATCCTCTTGTGCCAAAGCTCAATTGTAGTAACCAAACTCATCATAGCAGCCTGCTCTGTCTCCATCATATTTAAAGAGAAGCTTTTCCCCTTTATATTGACCTTGAACATGTCAGACGCACTTGAATCTTTTATCAAACACATCCTGTCTTTAAACACAACTTTGTAGCCTTTTTCAAGCAGCCGACCCATACTTAACAAGTTCTGATTAATTTCAGGAACATAAAGAACATCTTGAATTAACTTAGTACCAAGAATACTTTTAATGGCAATAGTACCTTTACCTTTGACAGTAATGAAAAATCCATTTCCAATTCAGACTTGTGACACAACTGCATTATTAAGCTCTTTGAAAAGCTCAATATCATGTGTCATATGATTGGTGCAACCGCTATCAATCAGCCAACTCTCATTTGCAATGCTAGTTGCAAAATAAGAAGCAACAAATAGTTTATCCTCCTTTTTCTCGACAAACTGAGCCTCACTTTGCTGATATTTCTCTTTGGACTTGCATATCTTTGCAATGTGTCCCAAGAGTTTGCACTTGTTGCATCTAACATCTGGCCTCCTCCAACATTTGTGAGGTGGGTGACCCTTCTTTCCACAGTGTTGACATGATGGATAGTCTTGCTTATCACTTCCTTTTCCCTTGCTGTAAGCTTGATAGTCTGCACTCTTCTTTCCATTTCTCTTCTCCCCCTTATTATTGTGGCTGATGTGCAACTTTGCAGCAAGAGCTCCTTCAACGGTGCCTTCAAGTCTCATCAGCCTTCTTTGCTCTTGAGCTTGCAAAGCATTTAATAATTCTGCCAACGTAATGCTTGACACATCCTTAGAGATTTCCAACGAAGAAATCGTGGATTCAAATCTTTCTGGAATAGTAACCAAAATCTTTTGAACAATCCTAGAATCAGAAACCTCTTTGCTAAGCAATCTTACCTGATTTACAATGCTCAGAAGTCTATCGGAGTATTCTTTGATAGTCTCTGATTCCTTCATTCTTTGCATTTCATATTCCCTGATCAGATTCAGCACACGCATCCCTTTGATCTTCTCATTGTCTTCGTACTCCGTCTTGAGAAAATCCCAGATTTCCTTGGCTGATTTCAAGGTCATAATTCTGGTAAAAATTGTTGCAGAAACAACGTTGAACAAGCAAGACTTAGCCTTTGATTTTCTTTGCCTCTTCTTCTTGTGGTTCTTTATTTGAGCAACCGTTGGATTTGCTGGAAGAGGAGTAATTTCATAATCCTCCTCAACAGCTTCCCAAATGTCATTTGCTTCCAAATAGGACTCCATTCTAATTGCCCAAACTTGGTAGTTTTCACCTTCAAACAATGGAGGTGCTACATCTGAAAAAGAAATTTCAGATTGCATTTTGTGAAGTTTAGTTTGATGGTAGTCTCTCAATTCTCACACAGGTCCCTCAAGAAGATTTGCTCTAACACCAATTTGTAGTAAAAACAGAAAGAGATGAAAGACGTTATTTTCATTCAAGTAAAAACCTTCTTAAATACATCACAAATAACTAATAAGCTGAAACTTCTACTCATGTTTCCATGTACTGCCACTAACATAAAACATGGCAACTACCTAGCTAAAAAACAACAACTAAACTTGATTAAGTAAAATGCATAACAAACTCCTAAAAATTAGGATAAGTTGCAGCCACTAGAGACATTTCCAACATGATCATTTTGATGATTCATTATATCCACTAGTAGCCAATGCATTTTGTTTTTACTCGTTCTTTCTTAAGAGCTATGAATAGTTCCTACGGACCAGTTTCAATTGAGTTTTTTTATTTTTGGGAAAAGTTGTTCAAGATATGAACTAGTTTACAAAAAGATAGATATAAATTAAATTTGAGCTTGAAAGACCTTTCTCTCATAGTTTGTAAGCAGTACCTGATTGTTTGGATATGTATAACCATTTCCTCCTATTCCCAGTATATGGGGTTCTACTACAGGACATGCAATTACATTAGGTGCTCAGAAACAAAGGCGTCGTACATACCGTGCACATGGAAGAATCAACCGTAAGTATTAAAACCATACACCTAATGTCGTATGGAGACTGTTCTGTGTATGTCTCGTTTTAATTGGACTGTGTTCTGTTTTTCCCAGCTTATATGTCTTCCCCTTGCCATAAATTTTAGTGCATAAACTTGGTAATCACCACTTCCAATATCTTACGTTGATGCTAATTGAAAATTAGATTCCTGTACATAAACTTCTTTTTCATGTTACAAATTGGAATGCTTTAAAAGATCAAGTTTAAAAGCACCACAGGAAAATTCAGGAACTGGATAAGTTAAGAGGTTGGTGACACATTACTTATTTTAGAAGTGCCGGTTTCTGCTTTTATTGGATGTCATACTATTTGCTGATTTATTTCTACAAACTAGTCCAAAGGAGGAAATTTAGCTACTAGATCACTTTCTTCATTTTAAGCTCATGTCTTTTCTTTTTAATATTTTACTGAAACGAAAGTTTCAGTTTTTCACCAGTTAAATTTTGTAGTATTTTTCAGATACATGTTAATATTTTAAGCTCATGTATTTTCTTCAAGAATGTTCTTTATATATATATTTATACATACCCTTTTGGTAAAGGACATCAAACTACTCCTGATGAATATGCATATGGTATGTAGAGCTGTGAAGATATCTTTTTTCTTAAGTTTGTTGAAATATTGATTTTTCGATTTCTCTTTTGGTTTGCTAATAAGGGTACATTGTTCCAGTTCTTCGATATGTATGAAAAAGCTCTTGACATCTTCTAATTATTGTTTTAGTTTGGCTTGATTTTGTTTCAAGCAATATTTCATTTTTCATGTGTTCCTATTCTAGTACCATTTAGTGTTTGTTCTCATATATTCATTCATATTTATATTCTTTTGTGTCTGATTATTTTAGGTGCTGCTGAAGATGCAACTGCATTTTTTGGTGAAGCAGCTGCTCTTTGTCAATTTTCTTTTCCTTTTAATCTGCACCTATTGTTATGTTTTCTCTTTGTGCAAGGTGCACAAAATCTTACTGGATTTGGATAGCTTTGCCCTCTTCTTTACTAAGTTATGTTTGCTCTCAAGATTCTAATTTTTCATTATTTAATATCACGAGGCATTTCAAGCTTTGAAATTTGTTCCACCAATCCTTGAACTTGGTAAGAGCTAGTTCCAAGTTATGCAATGCTATGTGCTCCACTTGATACCCTATCATGTACTGAACAATCTTTTCTCTTATATTTTAGGCTGCTTAAAGCTTTGGGGGCTCTAAGGAGTGCAAAAATATTCTTTAAAGCTATGAAAGTTTAGTTTGTTAGCTTTGAACTTAATATTCTTTAAAGATATCATGTATGATGAATGATGATAAATTGTTTTCTTTAATAAATTACTTACTTTCATATTCTATAGCTCCGAAAAGAATGTTGCTTGAGAGAACTAGGCTTCTGGTTACTACAAAATAACAACTGCCATTACCAGCTCTTTAAATAATGCCATAAGACCAAAGTTTAAACTCATTAGTAAAATAATATTATATTAACATTAATGGAGATTTAAGGATTAAGATAGTGATGATGAACAATTTACGGGTTCAACAAAGAGCAACCCAATCAAACCTGCCTATGACAACCATTTGCAAATAGCGGCGTTTGTGGTAAAAATGCCACTACAAATCATAATATATAGCGGCGTTTTGTATTACAAATGCCACTAAAAACAATAGAATTATCGGTGTTTGTGGTAAAAAACACTACTAAAGACAGGAGAATTAGCAGCGTTTATAGCCAAAAGCACCACTAAAGACAAGAGAATTAGCGGTGTTTGTGGCAAAAAATGCCACTAAAGACAAGAGAATTAGCGGCGTTTGTGGGCAAAAACATCACTATAAATCATAACATATAGCTACGTTTGAAAGAACAAATGCTGCTATATAACTTGACCTTTTGCGGAGTTTTAGGTTCACAAATGCCGCTAACTTATGCGGCGTTTGTTTTAGCAGTGCTTCTTATGGCGCTCTTACTAGTGCCGATAGTGTTTTTAGAAGCGCTTAAAAATGCCGCTATAGGACTAAAAAACGCCACTAAAAATGTTTTTGCTATACCACAAATCAAGCATTGTCCAACTCGTGATCGACTCACTCAATAAACATCCTAAGGAATGAGAATAATTTTGGTGTATATATATCACATGTATACATATTTAATTATTTTATATTTTATATGTGACACTAAAAAGATGATGTCGTGATTGTGAAGTCAGAAGAGGTTGATATCATGTCCCATATTAATAAAAAAAATAGACTGGGACATGAATAAAGCTAACGATGCTGAGTGCAAGAAATATGATGCCGATAAGCCCTACGAATGGCACAGCAAATATTATTGGACCAATATCGGTGGTCTTGGTGATCTTGAACAGAGTTGTGGCAAGTGCATTCATGTAAGTAACTTTTTCAGCATCTTAGTTTCTCTGGTTTCAATTATTTAACCGGATAATTGAATAGCAAAAGAAAAGGGAAGCACATATTCAGCATGTTTTCATTTCCGATGCAGGTGACAAACACGGCGAACGGCAATGAAATAATATTGAGAATCGTTGGTACAAATCGTTGGTACAACCGGACAAGGCCTAGAGTTGGATAAGCCAGCGTTTGATCAGCTTGACAGCGATGGGCAAAGCCATGGAGGAAACCTTGTTGTGAACTATAAGTTTGTGGATTGTGATTCTACCCCAGCAGGTCCTGGCGAGTCTAATGTCAAAGCTGATTTTTCTTACTACAACCCTAAAGAGAATAATTGGGCCTATCCTTCACATGCCGAGTGCACGGCCAACGACGGCAATAAACCCTTGGAGTGGTGCAAAAGATATGGATGGACGGCTTACTGTGGGAAGTACTATAAAGCTTCCAATCCACAATAAAACTGTGGAAAGTGCTTAAAGGTATCGATATATATATATATATATATATATATATATTCTTAGACTTCAAATATATATATATATATATATATTCTTAGACTTCAAATAATTCCCATGCATATATATAGTTTAATCTAATCTTGGTTCTCGAATGAAGGTAACCAACACAGACACGAAAGATTCGGTAACAGTGAGAATCATGGACACATGCGGCGGAGAAACGCAAGCCTTGGTGTTCGACTACGAAACCGCTTTTAAACCTATCGACACTGATGGGGAAGGGAGAAAAGAAGGTCATCTGACTGTGGACAATGAATTTGTGAAGTGTGATGGAGATGTGGATTCCCCACTTCTCATCTATTCACAGTAACTTTATAGACTTGAGAATTCCCACTTCATTTCACTTGAACGGTGTACAACGTATCTATGTGAAAAACCTTTGTGTAATAAGCATGTTACCGCGGAATCATGAATTCCTCTTGTACGTTTTAACATGAGATTAATAAGAAGTGGGATTGTGTTTGTGCCAACATGAGTTGGTATTGAAATTGCTCATCTAATATTGATAATGTTTTTGAGTTGGTATCAATACTCAACTTATTTTATCAACTTAGAACCCAATTATAATATCGATGCCAGAATATGGTGTTGATACTAGTTTAGGGTTTAAGGTGATTTTTAATACACAAGTATCGATACTGGACATTTGGTATCGATACGGGTAATATCGATATAATATGTTAGTACTGATATAAAAAATTACCTTGAAGTTTCATTTTAAGTTTGTAGTATCAATACGCTCTATTCTAATATGGATATCATATGCACCGAATAGTCAAAATGACATTTCAAACATACTTTAGCGTGCACTAAACTTAGCCTACGCTATATGCAACTCATATATCATGTAATAACATACAAATATGCAACGTAAAATCCATTTCAACCATGTTTCAACAAACGCGTACGTTGTAACCTTAAATAGGTACCAAATACATAACATACCTTTCTCCTTGCCATTTGATCATTCTTGTAGCACATACATACTCAAAACATAACTTTAACATGTTTATACAAAACATATGGCATGACATCGTCATCATACCAAATAACAGTACAAAATATACATTTCAACATGTATCACAAAATAACATTGGTTTACAAAGTCACCATTCGAGAAGTTTTACAAAATCGATATAGCATGCCAATTGTACCCAAAATCATCATCCCTCCGTCACTAATGGTACCCAAGTCCAAACAATACTCGTATAAGCACTATGGATCATATAGCATGCCAATTGTACCTCAAAATCGATAAGCTAACCATGTGTACTTTCAATTTAACACATAACTTAACATAAACACATTTCATCTCACAGGCTTGAATTAAGTCTGAAGCAACTCTACGACATCATCATATACATATGAATATACATAACATGTTTCAATAACAAGCAAAAGCCCAAAACTTACCAATCTTACCAACATATCCATTTACAAAAGTGGCCATCCTTTGATGCTCTAGGTGAGCCAATAATGCACATAGAGATCACCTACAAGGTTATGACCTAAAATACATATTAGCACAAAAAATAGGGACTACACTCACCTTAACTGAAGTAGCACGGTTTAGCTCGATTATCCACCCCTGAGAACCTTAGCTTTTCCTCTTGGAGTGATGGCTTCCACCGTTCCTTCTTGCACTAGAAAGGTATAAACACACTTTATCAACATAAATTCATAAACATAAATGATCAAATTAAGCAAAATCCCTTGATTTTGCTATGAACCCTAACTTGAATCTCATTTAAGGTTTTGAATCAACTTACCTAAAACTTGAAATTGACACTACCAATGAAAATTATAGCATACAAATTCTAAATATGTAATCAATTTCTAAATCGGGTGAAAGAAAGGTCGTTAATTTTTAGAGAGACATTTTAGGGTTACAAGGCTTCTCACGGCAACAATGGAGTTATCTTAGGTTGAAAATGATGACATGCTCCTAAGACTTTCTATGTTTCTTGGCAACTGGGTTTGCTTAATTTGAAGCAAAATTAAAGAATTTCAAAGAAATCATACCATTTAGTCATCCACCTCTCCACCACTTGCAACTTATTATGTTCTAATTAATTACTAGCCATTTAATTTATTCTTTATTTTCACTTTGACACCTAAGGTTTACCAGTTTCACTAAATTTTTTAAATTCGTCACTTCTTCCATTTTAGTCACTAAATCTTTTTCACTGACTTTTCCAATTGATAGACGTCGAAAAATTCTATACCGATTTTCAGAGTATTACAAAAAATGTCAAAACAAAAGTGAAAACGATGATTAAAAGTTATATCGTGAGGTTACAATGCAAAAGTTAGTACTTAAGTGATAAGATATGTGTGGAATTGAAATTTCGACAAAACAATAGTTGATTCCTAAAAAAATGATTGATTCGAATATCTTTCTTTAGTCAATGTCGTGGTTGTAAAATAAAGTTGTAAGTTCTCCCTCAGTCATGTCTCAAATAGTAGACTGCAGAATGAAAGCAAAATATACATATCATGATGAAAATGAACAATTAATTTCTAAAATTTCGTGTGTGAACCAGTCAGTTGATCAAGTCATTGTGAAAGAAAAGTGTGTGTTTACTCACTAAATCGATGACCTAGTGTAAGCAAGTTTAGCAAAACCTATATGATAATCAAAGTGGTCCTCCATCCGGTTCCTATCAATCAAAAGTTCTCTACTGTACCTTTGAGGTCAATCGTTCTGATAGACACCTCTGCAAATTTTGTAAATCTGATGCTCCAGTGTGATCTTATCATTTTTTATGGTTGATTTCATTGATGATGTTTTTGTGTGTGTTCTAAAATTAGAGTGATTCGATAGAGCTCTTTAATATTTCGACAAGTGAGTGTCTTCTCAACTTTGATAATTTTCTTCCAATGATTTTTAAAATTATGTTACTTAGTCGATTTTCTATAGAGTTCAATGGCAGAACGAAATCTCGAAATTGTGTAACAGATTCTTGTAAGAGCCAGCATTGTGATAATCCATGTGTATGTCGAGAGAGAAGTTGTTCGGTCTGAGATTGTAATAATTTGAAATCTTAAAAACCAAGATTTATGAATTTTAGTTCCGTAAGTTTTATTCCATGAATGCTTCAGATGTATCATAAAATTCCTTTCGGTTCGAGTTTTCGGTCGATCAGATGTGTTCCGAGTTTAAAATCACCCCAACCGAGAGCCTCATTAAAAACCCCTCTAGGCCTAAATAGGGGAAAAGAGTACTCCAAGGTTGGGATACATACAACCGGTCCAAAAAATATAAATGGGCTCTCATTATGCCAAAACTAGGCAATAACCTTCATAAACATAACGTCCAAAACAACACCAGACAGTCAACACGAAAAGAAGCTGATAACAAAGAGCAACCAACATAACTTCATGCTACCAAACAACCCAGTAATCTTACTAGATAAAACCAGATAAGCAAAGCATATAGGCTTTAAACTAAGCAGGGCATATAGACACAGAGTCGAAGACTATCTTACCTACAAGCTTTAAACATTTCTTGTCTGTTTGTTCCAATCTTCGCGAGGTAATCTGTCATGTTGTTGCATATCCTAGGAGTATATACAAGTTGTACCTTCCATACAGTCACTAATCTTCGATCAATCTCTTCAAATAAAGCTCCCTACCTCCAAGGGCGAATGAGGGAGGAATGAACCTAGTTCAATGTTACTTTCGAATCAGATTCTATAATCAGCTTAGTCTCCCCAAACCAGGTAAACTCACTAAATATCTCGAAGGCAGTTTTGATAGCTAACAACTCGGCAAAAATCAGAATTAACACATGAGATGGGGGCAAAAAACATTACCACCACATACCCAGCTTCTGATCTTAACACACCCCACAACTTGCTGCATCCTTCGAAGCTGCCCCATCCACCTTAAACTTCATCTGACCCATGCAAGGAGGCTGCCAAATTACCTTCAATCTAATCTGAACGTCACTCGAATCAGCGAATGCCCCAGATCATTTCTACCACAGCTTCTCATCTAGGAAGTTAAATTCTTTCAATGCCTTCCACCAATCTAATGCTCTCATCTTTGCATAAAAGATGATTGATTTGTGTTTGATATAACATTCAGTTATATTAAATTATTATCCGATCGAAAGTGTTATTGAAGTGTAATTGGAAGTGTAGTCATCTTCAACTATAATACTTAAATTTCAATATCTATAAAGCTCATATCATTCCATTTATAGAAACGAAATCCTAAGCAGTTGGCACAATCCCACTTCTTATTTATCTCATGTTACAATCTGCAAGCGAAATTTATGATTCCGCATTAACATGTTTATTACACAGGTTTTCACACTGACAAGATTCATGTGAAATGGAGTGGGAGATCTCAAGCCTTTGGTAATTAATATAAAGCAAAGTTACTGGGAATAGACAAGAACATCGTCGTCACACTCCACAAATTCATAGTCCACAGTAAGATAACCTGCTTCATACCCTTTACCGTCAGTGTCAATCGGTTTAAAAGCTGTCTCGTAGTCCAACACCAAGGCTTCCACTTCTCCGCCGCATGTATCCATGATTCTCACTGTTACCGAATCTTTCGTGTCTGTGTTGGTTACCTTTAAGCACTTGCCACAGTTGTCTTCCGGGTTGGAAGTTTTATACTTTCCGCAGTACGCCGTCCAACCATATCTTTTGCGCCAATCCAAGGGTTTACCGCCATCCTTGATGGCGCACTCGGCATGGGAAGGATAGGTCCAATCATTCTCTATAGGATTGTAGTCTTTAGAATAATCAGCTCGGACATTAGACTCGCCAAGACCTGGTGGTGTAGGATCACAATCCACAAACTTATAGCTCACAATAAGGTGTCCTACATCTTGGCCTTGCCCATCACTGTCGAGCTGATCAAACACCGGCTTATCCAACTCTAGGCCATGTCCGGTTGGGCCAACGATTCTCACTGTTGTTTCATTGCCAGTCGCTCTATTTGTCACCTGCATCGGTAATGAAAACTTGATGAATATGCGCTTCTTTTTTCCTTTATTTTTCAATTGAAATCGGAGTAACTAAGATGTTGAAAGCGTTACTTACATGGATGCACTTGCCACAAGCTTCGTCAATTGAAAGACCGGCGAGATCACCGATGTTGGTCCAATTATATTTGCTGCGCCATTCGTAGGGCTTATCGGCATCATATATCTTGCAGTAAACATCGTTAGCTTTATTCATGTCCCAGTCGTACTCCTTGGCAAAGAAGTCGACCCAATGAGCAGACACATTTTGAACGCTTTGTGCTGTGCCATAACCAACCAGACAAGCTAACACCAAAAGACTACTTAAGCTCATTACTGATCTCTCCATTTCTAGTTTTCCTATGAATCAGATTGTTTTGTCTTGAAATCATTTCCAGGGTGCCCAAATTTATAGGCTAATTGAGGTTTCCCTTATTTGACTTGAGAACTGAGATTAAAAAGAGGTGCGTGAAATGTATGCAACCTGTCAATTCAATATTTTCATATCATCTATTTTAATTATTAATGTATATACATCCGCATGTGATTTTAATGTTTTTCTTGTTTCTTATTTTACTAGTTCTTGTACACAACAACTAGCTATGCAATAGAGAAGCGGAGACCAGAACTGCTACTCACAATTTAAAGGTTTTGAATGCCATTTTTGCGGTGTTGAAAAACGACAACTTAATTTCAATAACAATCTATACAATAACGAATAAAAATGATTTTCTCAAATCCAAAAGATTTATAGTACAATTTTTGTCTCTGGAATAAAATAAATTAAGTATATTTAATAAATTTTACTTTTCTTCGTATTAAAGAAGTAGGGAACGTTAAAATGTGACACATAAAATTTGTATGAAAGAAAAAAAATCATCTTGATTGTTGGTGAATTTCAACGTATCTAATTTGGCTATTGAGCTACAGTTACTAATTGAGGGTCCCGAGCAAAAGAAAAAAATGTTGAGGTCGAGGGAGAAATAGATAAGATTATTGGGTCAACAATGATGAATTGAATTGTTTTTTTTACAAAAGTTTAGGTCAGGAGTGAGGGTCCTGAGCAGAAGATCAAAATGTTGAGGTCGAGAGAGAAATAGATAAGATTATTGGGTCAACATTGATGAATTGAAGAGTGTTTTTTCTTGTTACAAAAAATTTAAGTCGGGAGTGATTCTCCCAGTCCAGAGCCAGTACATACCTAAATCCAATTAGGATTTATGTAGGTAGCGAGAGTGACGGTGGTAGGATTCGAACAATTGAAGAGTGTTAGAGAATAAGATTAAGTTAACTATAATTAGTTAATTATCAAGTTATTAATTCAGTTGGATAATATTGAATGATTGTTGAAATTGAATCTTTGAGTATAAAACCCCACTAATACAGTGGGTTAAAGAGCTAAGCTTTTGTAATATTGTTTGATTGAAAAATACAAGTTTAATAAATTATTTCCTTTCTATTTCCATTTTAGTAAATCCCTAAATACATAGCAGCTAAATACATAGCAGCCGTCCATCACTTCTACAATAGATATTAGTCATCGGCCGTTTATCAACTCCGGTCATCTTGTTACCTTTTTCACACTCTCTTCTTATTTTATAGGATCAAATCTGCCTTCCTAATTCCTAGAAAGATCATGATAACTTTTGTTATTACTATTATTTTGAATTTGTTCTAATTGCTTCAAATCATATCATTTCCTTCTATTTACTTCGTATTTATAGTCAAAATTTCCCGCAAGTTTCTTCTTAGAGACCGTATATAATAGTTACATTCACATGTGATTTTCATGCTTCTCTTTTTCTTTTTCGATAAGATAAGGCAGGCAATCCCAGTTCCTACTTTCTACAAGCATCAAAATAACTTGGATTATTACCACACCAGTGTAATTATTTATTTCGGATAACCTTTTTTATATGAAAAAAAGGCTTAACACAAAAATAAGTGTCCAAACAATGCCTCGAAATACGTTTTAGTGCCTAAAGAATTTTTCACTCAAAATAAGTGTCTAAAGTTTTTTCCGTTACCATTTTAAGTGCGTAAACATTAACCGCCGTTAAAAATTTATGTTAAGTGAAACATGTCAAGTTCTGATAATTTTGAAATTTTTATTTACAATAAAAAATAAAAAAACATTTTAAGAAAAAAAACTTAATTTTTTTCAAATCTTAAAAAAGTTCAAAACTTTTAAAATTTTAATTTTACTCCCGTTGTCACCGCCGGCCGCCACTAATGCAGTTAATTGGATGAATACCCTACGACATGTGATTGGCCAACCACCCACCACTAAAACCCTCATACTTTCGCAACAGATCGAAAACCTAAAAATGGTGTAAATGAAAGGTTGTTTTAGGGTTTTGAAGGATTTATGTCTAGGAATTTATAGATTTAGGGGGATTATCATAACGTGACACGTGTCACTTAACGTAAATTTATAACATTATTAACGCTCGGGCACCTAAAATGGTAACGGAAAAAACGTTATGCACCTATTTTAGCAAAAAATTATTTAGGCACTAAAACGTTTTTCGAGACTTAATTTAGTCACTTATTTTTATATTTGTCGAAATGATTTTTTCTTGATTTTTTTTAAAAAAAAATACATTTTTAAATTATCTTTTGATTAATTTTTAATTAAAAAGTAATGTGATTTTAAAAAATCTCTCGCTTCGAAAAATTTGAGATTCCCTTTAAATAAAATAAAATACGGTTTGAGGAGTCGCTACCAATCTTTGATTAGGGTGTGATTGAGCACCCAAAAACATATTTGTTATTTTAATAAAAATATTGATTTTAATTAAAACAACAAATTTACGGTATGCATACAAGAAAATTGAGTTCGGGAGTAGGTTACGTATGGGGAAGAATTAGCACCCCACATCGCCCAAAATCGGTACCTAGTCGATTAATTAATTGTATTTGCGATGAAAATTACAAGTTTGAATATAATTTAGTTTAAGACCCTGTTGAGTTAATTAATCGACGAAATCGACCAAGAGAGGGGTGAATTGGCAATAAAAATTTTGGTGGATGCTTTTGCAGAAAATGAAAAATATTTGCACAACGATTTAGAGTGGTTCGACTTTTTCAACCAAAGTCTACGTTCACTACCTTAGCTATTCATACTAAGGATTTTCCACAAATTCACTAATTTGTCTTTCTTTTGAGGACAAAGACACAACCTCACAACTCCCTCAAGAATATACCCCAATTCTTGAGAACACTCTTTCTCAAAGAGAAAATTACAAATTTGCAAACTTAATGAAAAACCTCACAAGGCAAAGTGTTTGCACAATTATAGAACAAAGAAAAGAACACTCAAGAATAATACAATTGAGCACAACAAGTGTTCTTGAAAGCTAAATGAATATTGAAGGAAAAATGGGCTTGAATTGCTCAAACTTGATGTTTAAAGCTTTCTCTTTGATTCTCTCTTAATTGTTGTTGATCAATGGCTTCAAAACTTGTATAAATACTTCTTGAGATGATTCTAACCGTTGGGAACCATTTGGGTGAAGTTGGAGCCATTGTAGTGTGAAAATCAATTAATAAAACAGCTTGGAGTGTGGGGGGTATCGGTAACCCTTCATCCTTCCGTGTAAAATTTAAATATTTCGACCATTATATACAGGGGGTATCGGTACCTATTGGGGTATCGATACCTACTGGGGGTATCGATACCCTCCGAGTAATCTGTTATTTCTCGGAGCCAAAAACTTGCATGGGGGTATCGATACCCTCCGAGCACACTGTTATTTTTTGTTGTCAAAATTAGCATAGGGGTATCGGTACCTCCTGTGGGGGGATATCAGTACCTCCCTAACTAAAAATTATTTTTGGCTTGAATAAGGTTCGAAATACTTTGTAAAAATAGTTTCAAAAATATTTTAAGATTGAAACTTAATTTTACACTTGAGTAAGGATTGAAATTGATATTTGAAAAACTTGGAGTAATATTTTGATATTCGAATAGTTTAATCGAATATATAATTGAAAATGATTATAAAATCTTAAAATCAAATAACATTTAATTTGCTATATAGAAACATCAAAATATTTTCAACAATCTCCCCCTTTTTGATATAACAAAACATTTTAGTAATTTTAAGATTTTCTAATTGAAAATCATTTTTGAAATCAAGTTTTGAAAAATTACTCCCCCTTACTCTAACATTACTCCCTCTTACTCTAACACTTCTCCCTCTTACTCTAACACTTCTCCCCCTTTTTATTAAATCAAAAAGAAGACTCTAAAAATTTTAAAACAAGTTTTTGCCAATTGATTTCAATTAGATAAAGCTTAAGCTGCTAAGATCAAAATCAAGAGAAATATTAGACATTAGTTCCATAATTCAATATTCATAAATAATGTGCAATGAAAATTGGTCATATTCTAATATGATGTAAATGCTGCAACAATTAATTAAACCAAACAAACAAACCCAAGTATATATATATATATATATATATATATAAATAAACATTCAAGTTCAAACATCCAAGCATTCAAAATGCATAACAAATACAAAAGCATCAAAATGTTTAACAATGAGTTCTAAATTCAATCCAAGAAAACTATACCTCAGATTTTGTATGATTGAAATAAATTTGAAAACCTACAGTAAAGATCTTGTCTACAACTAGGTTCGTTAAAGCACGAATAGTCATAACCGGTTCGTTTGGATTTGGATTTTGAGGTGGAATATGGTGTGGGTTTGAAGGTCGGTTTGAATGACTAGTAGACGACCTAGGGCGTTTTTGAGACATGACTTAAAAAATTGGAAGAATAACCTACAATTTTTAAAAACACATGTATGCAATATAATCAATTCCCAAAACTCAAATGAGTCCTCAATATTTCAAGGTTCTCTAAATAATATTCTATTGAAAAATTTTGAAAACCATTTTGAAAAAGAAGTTTGAAAATCATTATAAAGTTTTCAAAACAACATAATTAAATCAAAAACAACATTTTTTTATTTCAAAAATTAAAATCAATTTTGAAAATTTTTGTGCTTTTGATGAAATTAGTTGGATATTTTTGTTCTAAACTAAAATCTAACTAATGCCCAATGTTAATTTCATTCTAGAACTAATTCAAACTAGTTCTATGTTCAAAATCAATAAAATAGTGTTTTTAGAAAAAATACCTTGAAAATTTTCGGAATGAGTGAGAATGTGTCGTTGATTGCACGATATTAATGATGCTAGCAGGTTTATGAGTTGAAAACTGAGTGAATTCTGACTTGAAATCGTTGTTTTTATGCAATGAAGAGATTAGGGGTTGTAGAGTGTTTAGAGGTTTTAAAAAGAATAAGAGATTTTAGGGATTTAATACCCAAAACCCGACAAGGGGTATCGATACCATCAGGGGTATCGATACTCATTCAAAGGGGTATCGATACCTATTTAAGGGGTATCGATACCTATTCAAAGGGGGGTATCGATACCTATATCAGGGGTATCGATACTCTATGCACATAAATGTCAAAAATCTGTATTAAAACACTCAAAATGTTAAATTAATCAATCCTAGTGGTATTAGCAACTCATATTTTGAAAATAAACTATGTTCAATTAATCAAATCTATCATTAAATTTTATTTGAACATAATATTAATTTTCGCTAAAGAATCATAAACTCCCCCTAACTAATATCAAAGAATGCATTCAGAAATGTTATTTTATAAGCATTTTTCATCTTTTAATAAAAAAATGCTAAAAATATTTTAAACACTAAGTGAAGATAGGTCAGTTAAACCTAATTCTCTCCTAAGTGTCCAAAATATTTCCTTATCTAAAGGTTTTGTAAAAATATCTGCTAATTGGTGCAAAGTATCAACAAATTCTAGAACTACATCTTCCTTAGCGACATGATCTCTAATGAAATGATGTCTAATTTCAATGAGCTTAGTTCTAGAGTATTAGATGAGATTTTTAGTGAGACAAATAATACTAGTATTGTCATACTCGATAGGTATGGTACCTACTTCAATTCCATAATCAAAAGGTTGTTGTTTCATCCATAAAACTTGTGCACAACAACTACCGGCTGAAATGTATTCCGCTTCAGTGGTAGATAATGCAACACAATTTTGTTTCTTTGAAAACCAAGAAATCATCATATTTCCAAGGAATTGACAAGTACCGGAGGTGCTTTTCCTATCTATTTTACATCCTCCATAATCCGCATTTGAGAAGGCATGCAAGCTAAAGCTAGAGTCTCTAGGATACCAAAGTCCTAAACTAGGAGTGTCCTTAAGGTATCTAAAGATCCTCTTAACGGCTAGTAAATGTGATTCCTTAGGGCATGATTGAAATCTAGCACATAAGCAAACACTAAACATAATGTCTGGTCTACTTGCGGTTAGATAAAGCAATGAACCAATCATGGATCTATATAATTTAACATCCACAAATTTACCTTCTTCATCTATGTCAAGCTTTGTAGAAGAGCTCATTGGAGTGGCATGAGGTTTCCCATTTCCAATTCAAATTTCTGGAGCATATCCTTGACATACTTAGCTTGGTTGATGAAGATATCATCCTTTATTTGCTTGATTTGGAGTCCCAAGAAATATGAGAGCTCCCCCATCATGCTCATCTCGAATTCACCTTGCATTAGCTTAGAAAAATCTTGGCAAAGAGCATCATTAGTAGAACCAAATATTATATCATCAACATAAATTTGTACTACTAATAAATCTTTACCTTTGTGCTTTAAAAACAATGTAGTGTCAACCTTTCCTTTTGAAAAACCTTTTTCAATTAAAAAAAATTGACAATCTTTCATACCAAGCTCTAGGAGCTTGTTTTAAACCATAAAGTGCTTTTGTCAATTTAAAAACATGATCCAAAAATTTTGAATCTTCAAAACCTGGAGGTTGTTCTTCATACACTTCTTCTTTATAAAACCATTAAAAAAATGCACTTTTAACATCCATTTGATATAATTTAAATTCATTGAAACATGCAAATGCTAATAACATTCTAATTGATTCCATCCTAGCTATGGGAGCATATGTTTCATCAAAATCTATGCCTTCTTCTTGAGTATACCCTTGAGCAACAAGTCTAGCCTTGTTCCTTACTATATTACCACTCTCATTGAGCTTATTCCTAAATACCCATCTAGTACCTACAGTAGATTTATTAATAGGCCTTTCAACTAATGTCCACACTTTACTTCTCTCAAATTGATTTAATTCTTCTTGCATAGCCATAATCCAATGAACATCTTTTAATGCTTCTTTGATATTCTTAGGCTCTATGCATGAAATAAATGTAAACAAATTACAAATATTTCTAAAAGAAGATCGAGTTTTTACACCTTTGGATGGATCACCTATAATCTTATCATCCTTGACATAGTTGTACTATCTTGGGAATAATACTTCCCTTTATTCAATGGTTGGATTCTCGAGGGGATAATGAGTTTCCTCATCTTTCGTTTCTTCCTTTGATGATGGTTCATCAACGTCATGTCCTACGTCATTTGCTTGTATAATACCTACATCATCAGCAACACAAGAATCCTTCCTCAAAAGGGGATTATCATCGAAAACAACATGTATAGACTCTTCTATTACTAAATTTATTTTATTAAATACTCGATAAGCCTTAGAATTTAAGGAATAACCTAGAAAAATTCCTTCATCACTTTTATCATCAAATTTGCCAAGCTTGTCTTTACCTTTGTTTAAATCAAAACATTTACATCCAAAAGGATGAAAATAGCTAATGTTAGGCTTTTTATTTTTGAAAGTTTCATATGGAGTTTTCTTTAAAATTGGCCTAATCATTACTCGATTTATAATATAACAAGCGATATTTGTGGCTTTCGCCCAAAATTATTTTGGCAAATTATTTTCACAAAGCATAGTTCTAGCCATTTCTTCTAAAGTTCGATTTTTCCTCTTAACAACTCCATTTTGTAGAGGGGCTCTAGGTGCTGAAAAATTGTGACTAAAACCATTAGAATTACAAAACTCAGTTAATCCAATATTTTCAAATTCAGTATCATGATCACTCCTAACACTAGTGATGGAGTAACCTTTTTCGTTTTGGATTACTTTTGAAAATATGATGAAATTTTCTAATGCTTCATCTTTAGTACTTAATAATAGAACCCAAGTATATCTAGAATAGTCATCTACCAAGACAAAAGCATATTGTTTTCCACCCAAGCTAGTAGTTCTAGTTGGCACAAAAAGATCTATATGGATCAATTGTATCACTCTACTAGTTGATACATCATTAATGGACTTAAAGGAAGCTCTTATTTGTTTTCCATTAGCACAAGCATCACAGATTTTATCTTTATCAAATTTTAGCTTTGGCAACCCTCTTACTGAGTCTCATTGAATTAGTCATTGCAAAACACTCATACTAGTATGCCCTAGTCTCTTATGCCATAACCAACAATCATGCTCATCCTTGGCAACTAGACATAAATTAGTCATATCAATAGAATCTAAATGTACCATGTAAATGTTTCTTATTCTATGACCAATAAGCATAATCCGATTAGATACAATGTCGATTACTTTACAACCATTAATTTTAAATATGACATTGAATCCTTTATCGCATAATTGACTAATACTCAATAGATTATGATTTAATACATTCACATATTACACATTTTTAATTTGTTGGAAGAGGTATTACCTATATATAACCTTCTGAATTATCACCAACGGTTATCACTACTCTATTTTTAGCGTTTAGCTCGATAAACCGGCTCTTGTCTCCGGTCATGTGTCTTGAGCATCCACTATCAAGATACCATGAGTTTGGATTTGTTTCCCGTGCCTTGTAGCAATGCTCCTTTCCCTACAAACATATATTAATTTCTAATTTTTGATACTCAAATTCTTTTGGGTCCATATTCATTAGTACTTAAAATACTAGTCGCCTTAGGTATCCATTGATGTAGGATATTCTTATCTTTAGTAGTAATGAGTTCTTTAGGAACTCATATACTCCTAATGATTTTACCATTTAAGGTTCATTGAGGACCTCTATGATTGTAGTTTTTAAAACCTTTTCTAACAAAGTTGGATTTTGAACTTTCACCATTTTCAAACCGTTTAGTTCCAACTTTATTAAAAGAAGTTTTAAGATCATCAATTTCTTTTTGATGATCACCGTGAACTTTTGAAAGTAAGTTATGCAAATAAGTATTTTTCTTTTCAAAATCATCAATTTTGATTTGCAATTCTTTAATCTTACTTTCAAACTCATTGTTGGTCTTGGACATAAGACTATTTTCATTTTTCAGTTTTGAAATATCATTTTTGTATTTTGAAAATGAAGTCTTATAATCCGAAGCCAACCCATTATAATCTTCTAATAACTCATCACAAGATAATTCATCTGAATCGAATGAGTTAGAGGTTACCTGACAGTTTTCCCCTATGGCCATCAAGCACAAGTTTGCCACTTCTTGTTCCTCTTCATTGGAACCTTCTTCATCGCTCCATGTAGCAACATGAGCCTTGTGCTTTTTCTTTGATTGTCCCTTTTTCTTCAATTGTGGGCAATCGTATTTGACATGACCTGGTTTCTTGCATTCGTAGAAAATGATCGGGTTTTCTCATTCGATTCAGTTTTGAAGCCTTTATTTCGTTTGGATTTTCTTCCTCGGTCGGGCCTCATCAATTTTCTGAACCGTTTGGCAAATAATGCCATTTCCTCGTCATCTTCATCCAAATCACTCTCATCTCTTGTAGATTTGAGAGCAACTCCCACATTTTTCTTCTTCTCCGTCTCCTTCTTTGGCTCACCAATCTTCTCGAGGTCTACCTCATCTTCAAGCATCATTTCATGAGTGAGGAGTGAACCAATTAACTCTTCGAGAGTTAAAGACTTTAAGTTTTTAGCCTCGATGATTGTCGTTTTCTTTGATTGCCAAGATTTTGGAAGAGAGTAAACTAACTTCCTTACAAGCATCACGTGTGGAATGATCTCTCCATATGATTTGGAAAATCGATCCGTCATAGCTTTGATATAGGAGACTAATTTTAGATTATTTTACCTCGTCGGTGCCTTCATGAGTGACTTGTAGATTATCCCATATTTCCTTGGCAGTTGTACAAGATGAAACTCTTCCATATTCATCTGGTCCAAGAGCACAAAAAATAATATGAATGGCTTTGGAGTTGAGCTGGAACATTCTCGTCTCTCCTTCACTCCACGTTCTTAAATGAGTGGAAGGTATGATATATCCATCTTCTATGATATTCCATGCTCTTATGTCAGCTGCTTGAATGAAGTACCTCATTCTATTCTTCCAATAGGCATAATTAGCTCTATTGAAGAAATGAGGCTTATTGACGGGCATTGAATCAAGAGCAATGTCAGAGTTTGATGTGTAGGCCATTGATGACATGAATATCGATGTAACTCTTTCTGGATCTACTCAAGAGGCGATTAAACATTCAAATAAGTCAAGCTTTGATACTAATTGTTGAGTTAATCAATCGACGGAATCAGCAAAGAGGGGGTGAATTGGTAATAAATATTTTGATGGATGTTTTTGCAGAAAATGAAAAATATTTGCACAGCGATTTAGAGTGGTTCGAATTTGTCAACCAAAGTCTACGTCCACTACCTTAGCTATCAACACTAAGGATTTTCCACAAATTCACTAATTTTTCTTTCTTTTGAGGACAAAGAGATAACCTTACAACTCCCTTAATAATATACCCCAATTCTTGAGAACACTCTTTTTTCACAAAGAGAAAATTACAAATTTGCAAACTTAATGAAAAACATCACAAGGCAAAGTGTTTGCACAATTCTAGAACAAAGAAAAGAAAACTCAAGAATAATACAATTGAGCACAACAAGTGTTATTGAAAGCTAAATGAATATTGAAGGAAAAATGGGCTTGAATTGCTTAAACTTGATGTTTAAAGCTTTCTCTTTGATTCTTTCTTAATTGTTGTTGATCAATGGCTTCAGAACATGTATAAATACTCCTTGAGATGATTCTAACCGTTGGGAACCATTTAGGTGAAGTTGGAGCCGTTGTAGTGTGAAAATCAATTAATAAAACAGCTTGGAACGTGGGGGGGTATCGGTACTCCTTCATAGGGTATCGGTACCTTCTGTTTAAAATTCAAATATTTCGACCGTTATATACAGGGGGTATCGGTACCAACTGGGGGTATCAGTACCCTCTGAGTAATATGTTATTTCTCATAGCCAAAAAATTGCATGGGGGTATCGGTACCCTATGTGGGGTATCGGTACCCTTCGAGCACACTGTTATTTTTTGTTGTCAAAATTAGCCTAGGGGTATCGGTACCTCCTGTGGGGGGTATCGGTACCTCCCTAACTAAAAATTATTTTTGGCTTTAATAAGGCTCGAAATACTTTGTAAAAATTGTTTTAAAAATATTTTAAGATTAAAACTTAATTTTACACTTGAGTAAGGATTGAAATTGATATTTGAAAAACTTGGAGTAATATTTTGATATTTGAATAGTTTAATTGATTATATAATTGAAAATGATTATAAAATCTTAAAATCCAATAACATTTAATTTGTTATATCGAAACATCAAAATGTTTTCAACAGACCGCATAAACAATACTCTATGAATTTAGAACGAAACTTAATAATATTTAATTATTTCCTATAGAGAAGAAACTACCACTCATACCTTGAGACAATCAATTCTTACTCCAATCGAAATAAAAAAAATTTAATATTTCCATTGGAAAATTCATTGTTGAATCAAAATGCATGAACAATGGTAAAATAAATCAATTTAAATTAGAAATTGCCAATCCTTTTAAAAAAAATAAGGATATTCGATTATTTAAAGACGCCGAGATCGGACCTTAGATAAGTTCTAATGATCTTTTCTCGACGAATTTAAATAGACGAACCTTTCTTTTTCTTTAGTTCTCAAATTTTAGGTGAGGTCAAATTTTAGGGGTTTCACTTTTGGGATCTACTTTCATTTTAAAATCATCAGAAGTGACTTCCTTATAAGTTAAGACTGTCTTCTCACAAAGATTTTAAAATGAAAGGGTATTACCCTTAATCTAATTATTTGATATGATAAAGTAATGCTCATGGGTATATCATGAATATCATGTGGAGATGGCATCCTATGACTAAAAAATATCAACACATATGAAGGAAAATTACGACCATGTAGAATAAAACACCCACGTAATGATAAAACATTTATGCTTAGCAAGATGTTATAAGCTTACATGCATGCCATAATATATAATATATTGAGCACACAAGTCTTTAAACGAATAAACAAATGGTTAACCTCCAGTAAACAATCGTTCAGTCATGCAAGAAATAAAATGCGACATAAATAAATACATAAACATGCATGAAAAAAAAGGAAATAGAATAATGACTAAAATGAAAGGATAGGCAAGTCTAAAGTTGAACCCATAAACTAAGCAAATATCAAGCCATAAAGAACAAATAATCGTATTTAAGATACTAAAATCAAAATAGACCCGTAGACATGTGTGGCACTAGAATAACATTTTTGAAAATAGCATGTCAAATGTACAAACAAATGGAAATTTAAAATGACTAAACCAAGGAACTAAAATATGAAACATTAAAATTACGAGCAATATGTGAAAGGGAACATAAATTTAAATGAACTGTTACATGGGACTAAAACATAATGCGTACAAGGTTCAGGGTCAAGTGTGGAAATCTCGAAATATAGGTTAGGAGACCAAAATGAAACGTAAAAAAAAGAGAGGAAAAATTAAAAAGAACCAAGCTTCATTCAAAGTCTATAACAGAAATATTACAAGTAAGGAATGACTTATCATATAAATAACCCAAAAGCTACAAACATGGCATAAACCCTAAGCTAAAACGACATAGGTTTAAAGGTTTAAGAAAACCTAAATTAGTTAGAATTCAAACTTCGCTTCCCCTACCACGTCCCAGCTCTCCATCTCACTTTCTGTTTTCTTGTATTTTCTTTCTTTCACTCTTTCTTTCTCCAAGCCAGCCATTATGGTCGAGGGCTCCGGCGAGGAGCCCTAGTGCTCTTAAAAAAAACTCTCTATAAAAACCCTACTCAAATAGGATCATAAGGCTCCATTCTAAACCCCTAATCATAGAAAAATAAAGGGGGACTTAAGGGCTACCTTCAACCGACGAGAGGCTCTTCTTGCTCCAGCGAAATAATGATGGAGCGTTTGAACAGGGTAAGTTTTTTATTTCTCCTCTTTTTCTTTTTTTTTTTTTGGTTTTGAAATCTTTCTAACAAAAGGAACAAATATGCTCTCTTTTTTTACGTTGAAAACGCTCTGCTTTCTGTTATTGGATCGTTAATCAAAAGAAATAGGAATGGTGTGTTGCTTGTAAGAAATGGGGAATCGAATAAAAAATGGGGAGACCCCTGCTTACTACTGCTTTCGAATGGAGAGGGTAAGAACCCTTTTATAAACTGATTTTCGAGAGAATCCCCCTCCTCCCCCTCTTACAATAGGTTTATCTCTAGTTTTATAACCTGAATTACGACAATAAAAATAATAAGAAAATCCGGCAAAATTTTCGAGATAATGTTTTCGAATTTTTTATTTAACGATATAACGTACTCCCAAGATTAATTGCTCAAATAGGGTGAATTGGCCGTAGGTCGCCATGCCTTCCGGGCGACCTACGGCATGGCAGCTTCCCAGTATAGGTCGCCATGCACTCCGGGCGACCTTGTAGGTCGCCATGCATTCCTGGCGACCTTGTAGGTCGCCATGCACTCCTCCTGCTCCTCGCGTGATTCCTCTTGCCCTCGGATGCCCTCGCATAGCTCGCTCGAATGGCCTCGGTCGGATGCCCTTG
Organism: Hibiscus syriacus; assembly: GCF_006381635.1. Classification (NCBI taxonomy): domain Eukaryota; kingdom Viridiplantae; phylum Streptophyta; class Magnoliopsida; order Malvales; family Malvaceae; genus Hibiscus; species Hibiscus syriacus. The sequence continues at coordinate 610,182 of NW_024061971.1, read as the reverse complement.
ATCGGATGCCTTCGGATGCCCAACGTGTTGGAATGTGCATTACACATGCAATCTCTCTCATAGCTCGCCGGGAAGACATGGCAACCTAATAGGTCGCCCGGATGGCATGGCGACCTACGACCAACACTGTAGATTTCACCCTATTTGAGTAATTAATCTGAGGAGTGCATTATCTCGTGAATTAATTTATTCGAGAACGTTATCTCGAGAGTTTAGCCAAGAAAATCCTATCTAATTTTTTCTGTCTTTTTGTGTTGTATCTTGGTTGCTGAGGTCTTCATTGGCTCTGCCAGGAATTATCGGGCGTTTAGCTTACCGTGGTTGAGGGACCAGGGGGACCAGTGCTGAGCGTCTCCCGTGGCCATGGGACCATTGTTGCTGCTGATGTGGTGGCTGTCATGGAGGGTCTCTTGCTGTCAAGTGAAGGACCACCGGTTCTTGCTGGAATGACCATTGATGGGCTTGATCTAGGCTTGTGATGCCTTTCGTCCATTTTGTTTTGTGGATATGAAAATCCCCTGCCAGTACCTTCTGTCATAGAAGAGGGGTATAACAAATCGCACAATGAGAAAGAGACCACCTCACAGGCACGAGTAGAGCTTAGCCTTGAACGAGGAATCACATGTTACTGCTGGAGGGGTCACTGATTTGGGAATACCTGCAGTGTTGAAACGTTTATATCTCGTGGAATGGACAGCTGATAGATTTGCTGGTTTCTCGTTTGCTACACGCACAAATTTAGAGGCGTCTGGATTGCTGTTTCGGTTTCCATGGTCGGGTCGTTTGATTGCGTAATAGGCTTGGAACGTTGGGTTTTGTAATTTGCTATTCCTTTGGGCTTCTTTTAGGCAGTCTTCGTAATTTGGGCCTGTAAAGCGATGAATCATATAAGCATTTAAATAATATATATATAACACGCACAACTTGGTAATAATAACTAATAATTAATTCTTATATAACTAGTAATAAATATAAATATATATATATATATATATATATATATATATATATATATATATATATATATATATATATATATAAACTCGAATAAAAACTCGAATGAAATCTCTGGACAAAATAAGCATCTACAGCTGTCATTCTTTGCTCATTTTCTGGCAACGAGAATATAGCAAAGATTAAAGAATGGTCGTATTTGTCTGGTTATGAGGAATTCGAAGGGTTAATCTGCTCCACTGTAACTTCAGGGTAGGTATGATTTGATCTGTTCTACTTTTTTGGGTAGTCAAATCTCAAAATGTTTTTGATTCATTCGCTGCTATGAGGGAAGATTGAATCAAACATGATTTACTTCGCTGCTCTTTAGGAAAACCAAATTTGAATGAAGAAGAAGAATCTGCTCCGCTACTCTTTAGGGGAGACCAGATCTTTTAAAGAAACTTGATTCACTTCACCACTCTTTGGGAGGAACTGAATCGAGATGAATTTGTTTCTCTTATCTTAACAAAGATCGAACCTGAAAATCAAGCATTACCAATCATTTGTGTATGTTTGAAAATTTGAAAACATTATACCCGAAGATTTAGAATCTTTGAAAATCAATATCTCTTGTGGGAACTTGTCTTGCAGCCACTAGATTTGGGAATCTTCCTTGGCTCGAGTGTCATTTGAACATTTCTTTTTTTTTTGGGATTTTGAATTGGTTACTCCTAACTTGAGGCTTCAGTATCTTCAACCTTCATCTTTCTTTGGGAAACCTGTAGATACTTAATTACATATGTCATCATGTATTTATGAAATTTATGATCATGTTTATGCCTAAAATGTGTGCACTAATGCAATTTTAGTGTATTTCGTTTTTGAATAAGAGGCCTCTTTCGTTGGCCATCTTGTGACTTGGCTCAATCTGTAGATGTTATTCCCTTCAATGAATTTATCAACTTATTTGTATTCGAAATCTTCTCTATTGACTTACCTCGATCTCTCATGTGCTGGTCCTACGAAAGACACATATGCCAGTAATTAGCACATCTGAAGGTTTATTTTTATTTATTCTTTCCTCCTTCTAATTTTTTCTATATTTTTCTTTCTATTTTTTTCTATTTTTCTCTTCTTTTCTCTTTTTTTTTAAATGAGAAATTTTGAAAATCGATTTCTCATTTTCTTACAAATACCATATGAAAGCATCTTTCCCAAAAGTCTTATAGATGGCCAGAATGACTTATCATCTTGCTTGAAAGACTGACAGATGATCCGAATGATTTAATCATCATGCTCAAAAGACTTACTGATGGCCCGAAGGATTTAACAATTTTAGAAATAGTTTAATAGCTAAGAAACTTTGGAAATTGCTTTCTTACTTTTCAAAAATTTCATTTTCTTAAAACACTAAATGAGAAACTTTGGAAATCGCTTTCTCATTTTTAAAAAAAGTCATGTGAAAACATTATGCCTGAAGGTCTTATAGATGTCTCGAAGGACTTATCATCTTGCTTGAAAGACTGACAAATGACCTGAAGGATTTAATCATCATGCTTGAAAGACTTACTGATGACCCGAATGATTTACTGAGTAAGAAACTTTGGAAATCGTTTTCTTACTTTTCGAAAATTTCATTTTCAGAAAAGATTAAATGGGAAACTTTGAAAATGACTTTCCAAATTTTCAAATTCATGTAAAAACATCCTACCCGAAGGTCATACAAATAGGCCAAAAGACTTATCATCTTGCTCGAAATACTTTCAGATGACGTGAATGATTTAATCATCATGCTCAAAAGACTTACTGATTGCCCGAATGACTTACTGAGTAAGAAACTTTGGAAATTATTTTCTTAATTTTCGAAAATTTCATTTTCAGAAAAGATTATACAGGAAACTTTGAAAATCGCTTTCCTATTTTTCAAATTCATGTGAAAACATCCTACTCGAAGGTCTTACGGATTGCCCGAAGGACTTATCATCTTGCTCGAAAGACTTACAGTTGACCTGAAGGAATTAATCATCATGCTCGAAAGACTTATTGATGGCTAGAAGGACTTACCAATTTTCGAAATAGTTTATTGGGTAATAAACTTTGGAAATTATTTTCACACTTTTCAAATATTTCACTTTCTAAAAATACTAAATGAGAAATTTTAAAAACCGTTTTCTCAGGTTTTGAAAATCATGTGAAAACATCCTGCCTGAAGGTCTTATAGATGGCTCGAAGGACTTATAATATTGCTCGAAAGCCTGACATATGACCTAGAGGATTTAATCAACATTCTCGAAAGACTTACTGATGGCCCGAATGACTACCGATTTTGGAAATAGTTCTGGGTAAAAAAACTTTGGAAATCGCTTTCTTACTTTTCAAAAATTTCATTTTTTGAAAACACTAAATGAGAAACTTTGAAAATCGTTTTCTCATTTTTTTAAAATCATGTGAACACATCATGCCCGAAGGTCTTTTAGATGGCCCGAATGACTTATCATCTTGATTGAAAGGCTTACAGATGACCCGAAAGATTTAATCATCATGCTCGAAAGACTTACTGATGCCAAAACGATGTCACACCGATTGGGGTATATAACCCCAAAAACCGGTCTAAAATGGCCTTAGACATTCATTTATCATTTTTGTCTCTTTAAAATGGGAGAAGGAAATTTTATCTCGCTTCTCAATTTTTTCCTCACTGGAAAGAAAACCGACGGTATCCGACCACCGCTCGTCAGAGTTTGGGAAATCACCCAAAAATGACCCAATATCTTCCCAAAACTCAAAACCAAGCACCCCTAATCCTAAAAATCCCTCCACCATCCTAGATCTACACGAAACTGAAGGGTTTGCCTTCGGTTGAAAGATAGTCTCTAACGACGTTCGACTTCTATGGTGTGGTAAGCTTCTCCTTATTTCTTCATCTTTTTCCTTTTCGAAGTGAGCTATTCGATTTATTTTTTTCCGTTTTTGCTCTCTGATTTTTGTAGGTGTGTTTCTCTCCCTTTTTTTGTTATGTTCGAATCCCCCTATTCTTCTCTATGTTTCTTTTTTTTATCTTCTCCCCTCGTAGATTTTTGTTGATGGATTGATGTTTTCTGAGAGAATAGGGTATGAGTACCCTATTTTGAGTTGATGGCCTCAGTTTTGATTTTCTTATGTCTTCATGTGAGTAAAAAAATATTTAGGATCTTTTACTATTTTTCTTGGCTTCCGAGTAGCTTGACTGATGTGTTGATGGCAAGTTGAAACAATTGTGGTCAGTGACACAGTTAGGAATGGGCAGTGACTGTCGTGGCAGTGGTGATAGCATCAACATGCAGTGGCTACATCAGACACTTAGGGTTAAAATCCTAAGCCTTTTGGGTGATCTGAACCTCCGATCCTTTTTTCAGATCCAACAGTAAAGATCAGATGCGACTGGAGTTAAGGTTGAAAAACTCTAGCTGGTTTGGGCTCACCAGCGAGTCTGGACGAGGTCTGGTCTTGTTATGCCTGAACAGGGTGGGCTTGGAGTTTGGCTTTGTAATTGAACCCAGTTGCGGGCTTGTTGTTTTTTTTTTTTGTAATTTGGGCATGTAATAAAATAAATATGAATTTAAAATAATAATAATAAATATTAATAATAACCTGGAAAAAAATTGGTATATACACTTGCCCCTCTTTGCCCATGCTTGTGTTAACAAGAATTGGGCAAAGATAAAAAGACTACATGCTTTATCCAGTTCCGTCCCGATGTTGTCTAAAGTGAGACCGACAGATAACCCTAATGATTTAATCATCATGCTCGAAAGACTTACTGATGGCTCAAATGACTTAGTAATTTTGGAAATAATTTACTAGGTACGAAACTTTGAAAATCGCTTTCTTACTTTATAAAAATTTCATTTTTTGAAAACATTAAATGAGAAACTTTAGAAATCGCTTTCTCATTTTTCAAAAATCATGTGGAAATATCCTGCCCGAAGGTCTTATAGATGGCCCGGATGACTTATCATCTTGCTCGAAAGACTGACAAATGACTAGAATGATTTAATTATCATGCTCGATAGAGTTACTGATGGCCTGAATGACTTACTAATTTTGAAAATAATTTATTGGGTAAGAAACTTTGAAAATCACTTTCTTACTTTTCAAAAATTTCTTTTTCTGAAAATATTAAATGAGAAACTTTGGAAATCGTTTTATCATTTTCAAATTCATGTGAAAACATCCTACCTGAAGGTCTTACGGATGGCCTAAAGGACTTATCATCTCGCTCGAAAGACTTACAGATGAGCCGGAGGATTTAATCATCATGCTCGAAAGACTTACTGATGGCACGAAGGATTTACTTATTTTGGAAAGAATTTACTGGGTAATAAACGTTAGAAGTCACTTTCTTACTTTTAAAAATTTTCATTTTTTGAAAACATTAAATGAGAAACTTTGGAAATCGATTTCTCATTTTCAAATTCACGTGAAAACATCCTACCCGAATGTCTTACGGATGGCCCGAAGGACTTGTCATCTCGCTCGAAAGACTTATAGATGACCTGAATGATTTAATCATGCTCAAAAGACTTACTGATGGCTCGAATGACTTACCAATTTGAGAAATAGTTTACTGGGTAAGAAACTTTGGAAATCGCTTTCTTACTTTTCAAAAATTTCATTTTCTGAAAATAATAAATGAAAAACTTTGGAAATCACTTTCTTATTTTCAGAAAATCTTAATGGTCGAGTGACATCCCCTACTTCAAAGTAAAGCTTCTTTTTTGGATTGGACCCATATATTCTTCAGATCGCCTTTTTAATCATGATTCCTTGTATTTGAGGTTTGAATTCTACCTTCCACCTATTAGGATTTTGACATCATGAATCTTCTCTTTATGAAGATATGTAAAAACCATGTGTTTATGTGTGAAACACAAATACAATTAAGGCGTTTTCTTTTATGCCAATGATGTTCTCATGCATGCATAAATGCTAATTAAAATTTCTTTTGACTCCAAAGTGGGGAACCTTGTTTTTTTGTCTTGATCAATCTTCTCTAGGGTTTACTCAGATATTAGTGTAGAACTTATGATTTCAAGCTTACATCTTTGAAGAGACATCTGATCATCTTATGTCTTTTTGTCTTCTCTGCCTCTTATCTGTATTAAAATCTCAGAAGAAATCTTTATTTTCTTGAATTTTTGTTGTAGTCAGAATTATGACTTTGATGCCCATATATTCTTTCTTCCCCTACAGTTAATTGATGCTTGACCAATTTACTCTGTAAGGTATGCTCTTCTCAAATTCATGGTCTATCCACATTCCAAGTTGTGAGGCTCATTCTCAATGTCTTTTTGGTTTGAACTTTGTTATCCCAACATGATCTAGACTTTTGGTTATGCCCCAATATAGGTACTTTCATGACTCATCCTTATTTGTGTGCCAAAATTTCATCCTTGATTGGTCTCACTCTAGTGCCACTAAACAATAATGTTCTGATGCCACAAACACTTAAGAAGTGATCAATTATGGTAACAGAAATGTCTTGCATTTTGCTATGAGTTGGAATATGTGCCCCTTTTTGAATAAGACAATCATATGCTTCTTGACGGGTTACTGTTAACGTCACAAGGAATTGTTACAAGTTCTATCCTTCAGTCCTTATGATATCTCGGACTATTTTTTTTGGATTGTGGAATGCTTCATTATTCTGGCATCATTTATTCTTTTCTCCTATAGGGGTAGAATGGGCCCCACATGCTTCAAGGACTTTTCACATTTAAGATTGTCCTGTTTGAAAATATTTTTTTCTCCTTTCTCAAATTTTAAAAATCAAAGAATGAAAGAATTTTGTAAAGTATTACTCCTTAATTCAGGCTCATAATTGAAGCAAATCACAATCATGAGTTTGCATAATATCAAATGAATCAACAACATTTTTAATATTTTCAAAGTTATAGCTCTTTGACAAGTGTCAAAATTGATGAGTTGACTTCAAGTTGCCTTCCTCTTTTCCAAGGTTTTAGTCATCGAAGATGTCCTTTCTTTCTCGATCATTATGAACATTATAACATACCCCTCTTTCTTGGCTTGGTATTTTAAATGGATGCGGACAAAATGACGCAACTAGCATATTCAATTACTAGACTTTCTAGCACAATTCTATTTCAGTTCTTTGAAATCTTCCATTTGTTCAAGCTTCGTAGACTTTCTTCGTAGAGGTAGTACAAAGACTCAGTCAAAATATAAAATTCATGAGTGCTTGTGTGAAGTTAACTATAACAGGTTTTCCTCAACTCCCTTACTTCATTTTACTGAACTTGTTATTAGATAGATTTGATTTAATTTTGCATTGTTTGACTATCTTAATTCAATTTTAATGTAATTGTCTTTATTGGGCTAGCTGAAGGGTTCATCTTACCAAAAAGCCTTCGACTTAACAATTGCAGTGGAGTAAACACCAAACTATCAAGTACCCGAGAAATGTCATGGTTTGAATACAATCTATTCATAAAGTCGGGGCTTTTGAGTTTCCTTTATAACCAATTGCTTTAGTGGAATACTCAACTTTATTGTAATCTATGATAATAATAAATATATTAACCTTTTGAGTATTCATATTAGAATTTCTTAAGCTCATCGATAAGAACTTGTTATAGACTATGTGTCTTTGATAGTCAGATAATCTCATATTTAGAGTTCAGTTCCCAAACAAATGACCTATACTAAATCCATCCACTCCACCATTCCATTTGTGAAGATTATAATCATCACTGAACGTCCTCAATAGAAGTTTAGTGTAGTCAGTTTTACAATGTCATACACAAGAGATACCCCATGTTGTCCGCTCCTATTCGTATCTGAATACCAAGCCTCTTGTTCATTTCCTCATGAGAGGAGAAGGCTATATTGGTCCCTGCAATAGAAGGGTATGGTGCTCGAGTGTATCTTCTGGGGTAAGGTCCAGGGTCCTTGTTTTATTAGTTTTCAATCTTTTCATTTTGTCAAAGATTCATAATTCTAACCATTGAAAGAGTTTTTAATTTAATAGATATTAAAAACTGCAATATTTGTAAATTTTATTCAATGCTCACCATTCTTAAAGTAGCATAATTTTATTGAAAATATCCTTACAAAAAAACTGAGAAATGAAAAAAAAACAAATTCAAACAAGATACTGCAAATGGAATAAAGCTCCATGATGGATGAAATGATATCTTCCTAATTTAATTAGGATGCCTCTTTACTCATCTAATGTAGTGTCACTTGACTCAATCAGATGCTACATATTGTGCTTTGATGCCCCACTTGAGTTCGTCATCCACTGTTCCACCAATTCTTGTGTCAACATCACATTTTCAACAAGCATGTCTATCTCCTTTAACAACGACCTACAATTCCCCGTATAATGCCCAGATGCCCCCAAGTGGAAAATACATACACTATCTTGATCATAGCTGTGGACAGAAGGGTTTTGTGGCACTTTCACTGGCCTCGGTGTGAGGTATTGACCTTTAATAAAATGAGGGTACAAATCTAAAATAGAAGTTTAGAACACCTCCAAAACATTTCTCGATCATGAGACTTTCTTTAGTCGGTTAGAACGACTAGCTGCTCATTTTCTTTTGCAGTTGTGGGGGTTTTGGACGTGATAATCATTATATCATCAGCTTCCACTTTTTGATCGGTTGGGCTTTTGGAAGTGACTTTTAAGTTTCCTTTGCTGATCACATTTTCAATTAATTCCCCAACTATCACAAGATCCTTGAAGTCCCCTATTGAGCTTGCCAGTATTAACTCGAAGAAAGGATCTGGGAGAGTATTATGAAACATATATGATATTTCTTCTAATATGGGATGTTAAACTTGTGCCACCACTCCTTTCCATATTAGGGCATATTCTTTAAAGCTTTCATTGTCCTTTATCCTTATTCCTTGAATATCCTGAGGCTTTGGAGCTAAGCCTTTAACATATCGATATTTTCCCAATAAGGCACCAGCTAGATAAACCCACATCTTGATATGCTCTCTATTCAAATGATTGTACCATAATACCCCTGGCCCATCGAGACTATCATGGAAGTAGTGAATTAGCAAATTATCATCATTTAAGTACCAGTCCATCTTTCTACAAAACATTTTCATATGGATTAGGGGATAATTGGTGCCATCATAGTTCTCAAAATTAGGCACCCTTAATGCATGTGAAATGACCAAATCTAGGACCAAGCTGAGTTCTCTCGCATCTAGTTCTTTGTGAGAGGTGTTAACATTTTTCATAGCTCCAATTACTTTCTTCAACTGCTTGAATTTATCTTTGAATTGCTTATGAATAATGAGGCTCTTCACTAGGTTTGAGTGGGATGCTCTAGGACAGGTTATTATTCTCGACGTATCAGTCTGATAATACTGATATCCTTTATCAGCTATATTCTCTCTATCAGTATCCTTAGTTTCCATCATCTGGATCATCTGATTCAATATATCTTGTAGAGAACCCGATGCTTGATTCCTCATATCTTGTTGTAACCGGACCAACTACTCTTGTAACTGATCTTGTGATCCCTCATGAGATTACTCCATTGTTTCTAATTGTTTGTTCATGATTATGAAGAAGTAGTATGAATGAGTGATCTTGGTATTACTGTCACATAACCCTACATAAATTATTTTCATGTTTTCATAACCAATACATGTAAAATGCTTAAATAAATAAATGTGATGCAAATGCATGTATGCAAAAGGTGTCATTCCAGAGTGACCATCTTAAAACAACTTTCATTGAACACAACGGTTTTAGTACATCAAACAAACTTTACATATAATGTATATCTTTCATTCCTAACTTCTCTATCTCCCTCAAAAGCCAAGTTACCTTCCACTCATGCTCTTATGTTGAGTTGTCAATCTGCTTCAATTCTCTTGTAAAGCCATCTAAATCAATCAATTTGTGAGCCACATTGCTTGCTTGGGAAACAACTTCTTGTATGACGTCATCTTTTTCCTTCATCTTCTGTGTCGAGTCTCGGAGCTGTAGATAATGTTGTTCATTCTTCCTTGTAAGAAAATCTTTGTGGTTAAGAAGTTCTCGGGCAAGATCTCCATAATCATCTACGATCTTCATCAATGTCTTATTCTTGGTTCTAATGGCTTCTAGCTCATCATCATTCTCATGTTTATGAAACTTATATGAAGCTTCCATATTGTCTATAGACATATTTATCATCTGATTTTTGGCTTGACATCTTCCTATATCAATAACGACTGTATTGAGCCTTTCTTCTGCAATCCGTAAATCATAAGAGAACTTCTTGGCTCGACCTTCATGCACCTTGAAAGTCTTTCTCCATTGTCCAACATCTTTTTTCAGTTTAGTGACCCCTTTTGTCAACTCTTCTGGGGTATTTCCTATATAGGAATTTTTAAAGGCTAGACTGATCCTTTGAAAACCATCGCGCATGGCTTTCATCTCTCTATTTAGTTTATCATTTTCAATCTTCAAATGAAGAACTTAAGCTTCGTATTTTAGCAAATCTTCTTCCTCCTGGATGCCCCCACTGATATCCTTATCTTTAAACGCTTTTGGTTCCAAAATAACAGGACAATCAGTTACCAAACTATGACATCTTTCATCTCGAACTCCAAGATTCCATGATCCAAAAGATGTTGGACTAGATGCTTGAAGGTAGTGCAATTCTCAATGAAATGTCCTTGAGATCCGACATGATATTCACAACGAACATTGACGTCATATCAATTTGGATACGAAGGTTGAAAAGGTTTCATATAATGTGGGGTCACCTCTTGAACTTCTAAAAGTTTATCATACAACTCCTTATATGATATAGGGATAGGATCAAAATGAGGGCCGCCTCTCAGCTTGGATTGAACTGGAGTCTTCAGGTTTATTTCACCTGATGTTGTAAGTAGACTCTCAAATGCCCATGAGTTCTGATTGTATAGATTTTTTTTCATATTTCGTAACTTCTACAGTGGTCACCATTTTCTTGGTGTCTCCAGACAACTTATTTATACGAATGGTGACTGTGCGTGATTTCTCAGACTGGTTAAGATCAGTGGACCCTCATGTATTTGATATTGCAGGATTTTTTCATCAAAATCTTTCTTTTCTTTTGCAGAAGTCTCTTTTTCTTTGGCCAAAGCCACTATTTTATCCATCAACTTGGATATTTTTCTCTCTCATCTCTATTATCTCCTCTTGCTCTTCGTAAGACATACGATCTTTGGGTACATAGCTCTCCACTATCCTCGAAGTTTTTCTCAAGATGCCATTCCCCAGTTGTGTTATATTCTACTTGATTGTGAAACCCTTTGTCCATCATGAAAACCTTTTACTCTGATGACCACTCAAAAATCAACACCTTGATTATGTCATGATCATGCGATGCAAGAAGAAAGAGAAGCAACATAAAAACAAGTTAGTACAAATAAGATAACAAAATGGCAAGAATTATTATAAAGGAAAAAATAAAAAAATAAATAAATTAGTAAGCTAATGCAAAACGAGAATGCCAATGTAAATGCAAATGCACAAGGTGTTAGTTCCACAAACGACCACCATAGAACAACCTTCATCAGACCATAAGTTATCCTTACACTAGAAAGACAAGTTTCAATTTTTTCATTTACTTGATCTAGACCTTTCTCACAATTTGGTTTTTTTTCTCTTTATAGTTGTTGGACTTCTCAAAATGTTGATCCACCCTTCTTCGTTTTACTCCACTAACCGTGATTGTTGGATCTCTAGACTTCCCGAGGGATTCTCCAAGAGTAAAGCGGTATTCATATCTCGATAAGGATCTCTTGACTCAACTATAATCTGGATATTTGATACCATATCGATATTTGTTCATTTAATAGGAGTATTCGATTGAATTTTAGCTCTTCTCTCGTCGCTTAACTTTTTTTGCGAGTCATTGCCCTTCCGGATTTGATTATCCAGCTATGGAACTCTTATGTTGATATGAAAGCCTTCTGATTTGATCAATCACTTGTGAATTAACACCTTGTTTGGTTATGATGTGAAAAAGCAAATGCAAACATAAAGAAGATAAAAATAAGATATAACCAAAAGAAATTGTTAATACCACTTAACCAAAAAGCAGAAGAAATATTTACGAAAGGATAATATCCTACCCAACATGGTATCTACCCTGATATTCTTTTATAACACTTCTACCCAGAAATGTTTTCTACCCCATGCTTCATTTAACATATAAATTCTAACCTCATGCCATCTAATTCGCATTCTTGTTTTAAAAAAAAGAACCTAACCGCATAGTCTTATAGTTCTTATATTTTTGCATAATAAATAAATTCAATGAAAAGGTTAGAGTGAGTTTCCCCTTTGTAACTTTTGAAGAACCAAGAACATAATTTCGGTATAAAACAAATAGAGTTTTGGTACTACTAAAAGGGTCCTCGAATTATCCTTTGCTAGTGCCCCATTGGGCTTGCCAGACCCCCGACCCTCACACATTATAGTTTTAAACAGATCAAGTTCAATTCGAGAGGATGCATTTCCCTATTTACATGTAAGGAAACTCAATGTTTCACTCGTAAACACAAGGCATATGTATCCTAGAGGTTACTTGCTAAAGCCTATGCGGAGAAAAATAATTTTTCTCATGTAAGCGTAGTGTTCACCCCTACCTAACGAGACAAAGCACATTTAGAAGTCTCTTAATTCCTGAACAATTATAGCGCGAGTGGAGGGGGGAACTCACAATCATTTGCATCGATCCAAAAATAAATAAACTTAAAAAATATCAGAAATCTAAAACATGCAAATCACACGTTAGTACAACTAATAAATAAAAGATGAACAATGTGATGCAACCAAAACATGAGGATCAAAATTTAAATATCATTCAAATTTATCATTTTCAACTATAAAGATAACGTATAATCAATTACGGTCTGACTCTCTAACTTCCCCAGTAGAGTCACCAAGTTGTCGGAATCGTCCTTAAGCTTTTTTAGGGCTATGGCGGGGATAGATCCAACTTAATTTTGGAAAATCTTGGGTTTTAAAATAGTTAAATAAAAAAATAAATTTTGGAGTCGCCATCGACCTTTGGGTTAGGTAGGTCGAATACCTAAAACAATATCTTTTAAAATAATTTTTAAAAAATAATTTTAAAAGATAAAAAGTGATATATGTGTTTAACCATAAATTCATTTTGGAAAAGAGTTTGGGAGTCGATTACGCGTGGGGAAGGATTAGCACCCCACAACACCCGAAATTGATACCTAAACGATTATACGTCATCTAAATATTGAAATTGACAAATTCAAATATACATTTAAATTATAATCCTTTTTAATATATATATATATATATATATATATATATAAAGGTTGTTATTTTGCACGAACAATTCTCGAATACCTTTCTTGTTAGTTAAGGAGGCACTTCCATGGATTCCTCATACAAAATAATATTGCCAAAATTTTTAAATAAAATACATGTATTAAATATAATAAAAAAAATTCATTCGATTATAAAATGGATTATTTTGTTCAAACAATTCTTGGAAACACACTCCGTGTCAGTTAAGGCGCGTTTCTATAAATTCTCTGAGTAAAATAATATTTGAAAAATATTAAAACTAATAGGAAATTAACGAATATGTAAATTATGGATCAAAATAATAAAAAGTTACTTTAGGGATTAAACATAATATTCAGAACATAAATACACAATTTTATATATATATTACCAAACATGAAGGACCACAATCACATATTATACACAAGGGACATTAAATCAACCACAAATCAGCAATATACATGACCTAAACAAAGAAAACTAAAATAGGATGTTAAATGTAGAAATAGGCAAAAACATAACAAATGATCCAAAGGGACTAAAATGAAGTACACAATAAAAATATGAACAAATATGCAAAATTGACAAAATTAGAATAAGGATTGAACTGTAAATAAGCAAACGTGGAAGGATTTATCTCATAAATAAAATAACCTAAACAATGATTAAAATGAACACTTCATAAGTTAGTTGTCCAGATCGAAAATATTGACAAAATAATAAAATAAACAAACGATGGACTAAATCATAAGCATCTCATAAATTAAAACTTGGAAAAGGAACAAGGAAATTTCATTGGGTGACTAAAATGAACACTGCATAAATAAGGAGCTCAAAACAATATTATACAACATTTCATTCAATGGTTAAAGATAAGGTTACAAAGTTAGAAGGATTGAAACTGTTATTATACCTTTTTTTTAAAATCGCATCATTACCCTAGGCCAAAACGGCATCGCACCAAAAGGGGTATATAACCCCAAAAACCATCCTAAAATGGCCCTAGCCATTCATTTTTCATTTTTTCTCTCACTCTAAAATGAGAGAGAGAAATTTTCTCTCGTTTCTCTCTTTTTTCCTCACCAAAAAAGAAAGCCGACAGTTTTCGACCATCGCTCGCCGGAGAGATCTGTTGTCGCCCATGGTGGTCAGAGTTAAGAAAATCACCCCAAAATGACCACATCTCTTCCCTAAACTCAAAACCAAGCACCCCTAATCCTAAAAATCCCTCCACCATCCTAGATATACACGAAACCGAAGGGTTTACCTTCAGTTGAACGACAGTCTCCAGGGACGTTCGACTTTTATGGGGTGGTAAGCTTTTTCTTCTTTCTTTCACTTTTTCCTTTTCGAAGTGAGCTCTCTGATTTGTTTTTGTCGTTGTTGCTTTCTGATTTTTGTGGTTGTGTTTCTCTCCCCCTTTTTCTTGTTATGTTCGAATCCCCTTTTCTTCTCTCTGTTTCCCTTTTTTATCTTCTCCCCTCATTGATTTTTGTTGATGGCTTGCTGTTTTCTGAGATAATAGGGTATGAGTACCCTATTTTGAGTTGATGTCCTTGGTTTTGATTTTGTTCTGTCTTTATGTGAATAAAAAAATATTTAGGATTTCTTTACTCTTTTTCTTGGCTTCCGAGCAGCTTGACTGATGTGTTGATGGCAAGTTGAAACGAATGTGGTCGGTGACACGGTCAGGAAAATGGCAATGATGGCCGTGGCAGTGGTGATATTATCAACAGACGGCAGTGGCAACAGACACTTAGGGTTAAAACCATAAGCCTTTTGGGTGATCTGAACTGTCGATCCTCCTCCAAATCCAATGGTGGAGATCAGAGGCGGCTGGAGTTAGGGGTGAAAAACCCTAGCTGGTTTGGACTCACCAGTGGGTCTGGACTGGGTCTGATCTTGTTAGGTCCGAATCAAGTGGGCTTGGAGTTGGGCTTTGTAATTGGACCAGTTGTGGGGTTGTTGTATTTGTTGTAATTTAGGCCTGCAATAATAATAATAATAATAATAAATATTAATAATAACCCAGACAAAAACAGGTATCTACAACATGTACTAAGGAAAATTTATTGCGAGATGGAGACAATCTTTATCGAAGATATCAAGTAATCATGATAGCTTATCTTAATGTATCCAATAATTGATTATTCTTGTTTCATATCATCTATTTTAATTATTAATGTATATACATCCGCATGTGATTTTAATGTTTCTCTTGTTTCTTATTTTACTAGTTCTTGTACACAACAACTAGTTATGCAATAGAGAAGCGGAGACAAGAACTGCTGCTCACAATTTAAAGGTTTTGAATGTCATTTTTGCGGTGTTGAAAAATGATAACTTAATTTTAATAACTCTCTATACAGTAACGAATAAAAATGATTTTCTCAAATCCAAAAGATTTTATAGTACAATTTTTGTCTCTGGAATAAAATAAAATAATTATATTTAATATATTTTACTTTTCTTCGTATTAAAGAAGTTGGGAACCGTTAAAATGTGACACGTAAAATTTGTATGGAAGAAAAAAATCATCTTGATTGTTGGTGAATTTCAACATATCTAATTTAGGTATTGAGCTACAGTTACTAATTGAGGTTCCCGAACAAAAGAAACAATTTTAGAGGTAGAGGGAGAAATAGATAAGATTATTGGGTCGACAATGATGAATTGAATAGTTATTTTTATTACAAAAGTTTAGGTCAGGAGTCAGGGTCCTGAGCAGAAGATCAAAATGTTGAGGTCGATAGAGAAATAGATAAGATTATTGGGTCGACATTGATGAATTGACGAGTGTTTTTTTAAAAAAAATGAGAAACTTTGGAAATGACTTTCTCATTTTTTTTAAAAAAAAAATCATTTGAAAACATTATGCCTAAAGGTCTTATAGATGACCCGAATGACTTATCTTCTTGCTCGAAAGACTGACAAATGATCCGAAGGATTTAATCATCGTGCTTGAAAGACTTACTGATGGCCCGAATGACTTACTGAGTAAGAAACTTTGGAAATCGTTTTCTTACTTTTCGAAAATTTCATTTTAAGAAAAGATTAAATGGGAAACTTTGAAAATCACTTTCCCATTTTTCTAATTCATGTTAAAACATCCTACCCGAAGGTCTTACAAATGGACCAAAAGACTTATCATCTTGCTCGAAAGACTTACAGATGACGCGAATAATTTAATCATCATGCTCAAAAGACTTACTGATGGCCCGAAGGACTTACTAAGTAAGAAACTTTGGAAATTGTTTTCTTACTTTTCGAAAATTTCATTTTCAGAAAAGATAATTTGGGAAACTTTGAAAAATTGCTTTCCCATTTTTCAAATTCATGTGAAAAAATTCTACCCGAAGGTCTTACGGGTTGCCCGAAGGACTTATCATCTTGCTCGAAAGACTTACAGATGACCTGAAGGATTTAATCATCATGCTCGAAAGACTTATTGATTGCTAGAATGACTTACCAATTTTGGAAATAGTTTACTCAGTAAGAAACTTTGGAAATCACTTTCTTACTTTTCAAAAATTTCACTTTTTGAAAATACTAAATGAGAAATTTTAAAAATCGCTTTCTCAGTTTTTGAAAATCATGTGAAAACATCCTGCCTGAAGGTCTTATAGATGGCCCGAAGGACTTATCATATTGATCGAAAGCCTGACAGTTAACCTGAAGGATTTAATCAGCATGCTCGAAAGACTTACTGATGGCCTGAATGACTTACCGATTTTGGAAATAGTTTATTGGGTAAAAATCTTTGGAAATCGCTTTCTTACTTTTCAAAAATTTCATTTTTTGAAAACACTAAATAAGAAACTTTGGAAATCGCTTTCTCATTTTTTTTAAATCATGTGAAAATATCCTGCCCAAAGGTCTTATAGATGGCCCGAATGACTTATCATCTTGCTTGAAAGGCTTACAGATAACCCGAAGAATTTAATCATCATGCTCGAAAGGTTTACTGATGTCAAAATGACGTCAAACCGACAGGGTATATAACCCCAAAAATCAGTCTAAAATGCCTCAAAAAACGTTTTAGTGCCTAAAGAATTTTTCGCACAAAAAAGGTGCCTAACGTTTTCTCCGTTACCATTTTAAGTGCCTGAACATTAACCACCGTTAAAACTTTCTGTTAAGTGAAACATGTCAAGTTCTGATAATTTTTAAATTTTTATTTACAATAAAAAACATTTTAAGAAAAAAACTTAAATTTTTTCAAATCTTAAAAAAATCAAAACTTTTAAAACTTTAATTTTACTCATGTTGTCACCGCCGGGCGCCACCAATGCAGTTAATTGGATGAACACCCTACGATGGTGACTGACCAACCACCCACCACTAAAACCCTCATACTTTCGCAACAGATCGAAAACCCAAAAATGGTGTAAATGAAAGATTTTGTTTTAGGGTTTTGAAGAATTTATGTCTAGGAATTTATAGATTTAGGGGGATTATCATAACGTGACATGTGTCACTTAATTAACGTAAATTTATAATATTTTTAATGCTCGGGCACCTAAAATGGTAACAGAAAAAACATTATGCACTTATTTTAGAAAAAAATATTTAGGCACTAAAACATTTTTTGAGACATAATTTAGTCACTTATTTTTATATTTGTCGAAATGATTTTTTCCAAATTTTTTAAAAACACATTTTTAAATTATCTTCTGATTAATTTTTAATTAAAAAGTAATGTGATTTTAAAAAATCTCTCGCTTCGAAAATTTGAGATTCCCTTTAAATAAAACAAAATATGGTTTGAGGAGTCGCTACCAATCTTTAATTAGGGTGTGATTGCACACCCAAAAACATATTTTTCATTTTAATAAATATATTGATTTTAATTTAAACAACAAATTTACTCTCTGCGTACAAGAAAATTTTGTTCTGGAGTCGGTTACGTGTAGGGAAGAATTAGCACCCCCACATCGCCCAAAATCGGTACCTAGTCGATTAATTAATTGTCTTTGCGATGAAAATTACAAGTTCGAATTTAATTTAGTTTAAGACCCTTAAAACAATACTCTATGAATTTAGAACGAAACTTAATAATATTTAATTATTTCCTATCGAGAAGAAACGACCCCTCATATCTTGAGGCAATCAATTCTTACTCCAATTGAAATAAAGAAATATTATATTTCCATTGGAAAATTCATTGTTGAATCAAAATGCATGAACAATGGTAAAATAAATCAATTTAAATTAGAAATTGCCAATCCTTTTAGAAAGAAGAAGGATATTCGATTATTTAAAGATGTCGAGATCGGACCTTAGATAAGTTCTAACGATATTTTCTCGATGAATTTAAATAGACGAACCTTTCTT
Organism: Hibiscus syriacus; assembly: GCF_006381635.1. NCBI lineage: Eukaryota > Viridiplantae > Streptophyta > Magnoliopsida > Malvales > Malvaceae > Hibiscus > Hibiscus syriacus. The sequence continues at coordinate 591,584 of NW_024061971.1, read as the reverse complement.
ATAAGTTAAGACAGTCTTCTCACAACGATTTTAAAATGAAAGAGTATTACCCTTAATCCAATTATTTGAAATGATAAAGTAATGCTCATGGGTATATCATGAATATCATGTGGAGATGGCATCCTATGACTAAAAAATATCAACACATATGAAGGAAAATTACGACCATGTAGAATAAAACACCCACGTAATGATAAAACATATATGCTTAGCAAGATGTTATAAGCTTACATGCATGTCATAATATATAATATATGCGTGACTTGTGTCCACCAAATAACAAAAATAAATCATTATATATATATATATATATATATATATATATGTGTATATATATATATATATATATATATATGTACTTATATACATATTACCATGGAAAAGTAGCATGTGACATAATAAAGACTCGTAGAATATATATATATATATATATATATATTGAGCACACAAGTCTTTAAACGAATAAACAAATGGTTAATCTCCAGTAAACAATCGTCCAGTCATGCCAGAAATAAAATGCGACATAAATAAATACATAAACATGCATGAAAAAAAAGGAAATAGCATAATGACTAAAATGAAAGGATAGGAAAGTCTAAAGTTGAGCCCATAAACTAAGCAAATATCAAGCCTTAAAGAACAAATAATCGCATTTTAGGTACTAAAATCAACATAGACCCGTAGACATATGTGAGACTAGAATAACATTTTCGAAAATAGCATGTCAAATGTACAAACAAATGGAAATTTAAAATGACTAAACCAAGGAACTAAAATATGAAACATTAAAATTACGAGCAATATGTGAAAGGGAACATAAATTAAAATGAACTGTTACATGGGACTAAAATATAACGCGCACAAGGTTCAGGGTCAAGTGTGGAAATCTGGAAATCTAGTTTAGGAGACCAAAATGAAACGTAAAAAAAATAAGAGGAAAAATTAAAAAGAACCAAGCTTCATTAAAAGTCTAAAACAGAAATATTACAAGTAAGGGATGACTTATCATATAAATAACCCAAAAGCTACAAACATGGTATAACCCTAAGCTAAAACGACTGCATTCTAAAGGTTTAAGAAAACCTAAATTAGTTAGAATTCATAATTCTGGCTGCCGGAGGTCTTCCATGGAAGCTGCTCTCAAACTGACGTTAGGTAGCCTATTACCCTACCTCCCTTTACCCCATTACATATAGGAATAAGGTCAATTAATTTTTTTAATTTTTTTAAATTAGTTAAAATTCAAACTACGCTACCCCTACCACGTCCCAGCTCTCCATCTCACTTTCTGTTTTCTTGTATTTTCTTTCTTTCACTCTTTCTTTCTCCAAGCTAGCCATTATGGTCGAGGGCTCCGGCGAGGAGCCCTAGTGCTCTTAAAATTAACTCTCTATAAAACCCGACTCAAAAAGGATCATAAGGCTCCATTCTAAACCCCTAATCATAGAAAAATAAAGGGGGACTTTAGGGCTACCTTCAACCGACGAGAGGCTCTTCTTGCTCCAGCAAAAGTAATGATAGAGCGTTTGAACAGGGTAAGGTTTTTTGTTTCTCCTCTTTTTTTTTGTTTTGAAATATTTCTAACAAAACGAACAAATATGCTCTTTTTTTTACGTTGAAAATGCTCTGCTTTCTGTTATTGGATTGTTAATCTAAAGAAATAGGAATGGTGTGTTGCTTGTAAGAAATGGGGAATCGAATAAAAAATGGGGAGACCCCTGTTTACTACTGTTTTTGAATGGAGAGGGTAAGAACCCTTTTATAAACTGATTTTCGAGAGAATCCCCCTTCTCCCCCTCTTACAATAGGTTTATCTCTGGTTTTATAAACTGAATTACAACAATAAAAATAATAAGAAAATCCTATCTAATTTTTTCTCTGTCTTTTTGTGTTGCATCTTGGTTGCTGAGGTCTTCATTGGCTCTGCCAGGAATTATCGGGCGTTTAGCTTACCATGGTTGAGGGACCAGGGGGACCAGTTCTGAGCGTCTCCCGTGGCCATGGGACCATTATTTCTGCTGATGTGGTGGATGTCATGGAGGGCCTCTTGCTGTCAAGTGAAGGACCACCGGTGCTTGCTGGAATGACCATTGATGGGTTCAAGGCCGATCTAATGAGTTTTAATGTCCTGGACGAGATAATAATTTTATACCTCTATACTTTTATTGTATAATAGACAAAACATAAATAAATTTTTTAAAACAAAAATGTAATAGTTATTAATTTATTGGATCTTCGTCGTCTATCCTAAGCCTTCTATCGGCCGATCAGGTGTTTTGGACTAATGTTTTTGGCCAAATATATATATACACACACTATAAGCACTAGAAAATTAATGCCCCGTCCAACATATTGCCCTGGGCTAAGGTCCATCTATCACATGCATTTGGTCGGGCTTGACATAGGCTTGATCTAGGATTGTGATGCCTTTCGGCCATTTTGTTTTGTGGAGATGAAAATTCCCTGCCAGTACCTTCTGTCATAGAAGAGGGGTATAACAAATCGCACAATGAGAAAGAGACCACCTCACGGGCACGAGTAGAGCTTAGCCTTGAACGAGGGATCACATGTTACTGCTGGAGGGGTCGCTGATTTGGGAATACCATCAGTGTTGAAACGTTTCTATCTCGTGGAATGGACAACTGATAGATTTGCTGGTTTCTCGTGTGCTACACGCACAAATTTAGAGGCATCTGTATTGCTGTTTCGGTTTCAATGGTCGGGTCGTTTGATTGTGTAATAGGCTTGGAACGTTGGGTTTTGTAATTTGCAATTGCTTTGGGCTTCTTTTAGGCAGTCTTCGTAATTTGGGCCTGTAAAGCGATGTATCATATAAGCATTTAAATAATATATATATATAAATTAGTAATATATATATATATATATATATAACACATGCACAACTCGGTAATAATAACTAATAATTAATCCTTATATAATTAGTAATAAATAATATATATATATATATATATATATATATATATATATATAAACCCGAATAAAAACTCGAATGAAATCTCTGGACAAAACGAGCATCTACAGCTGCCCTTCTTTGCTCATTTTCTTACAACGAGAATAGAGCAAAGATCAAAGGATGGTCGTATTTGTCTTGTATTGAGGAATTCAAAGGGTTAATCTGCTCCACTGTAACTTTAGGGTAGGTCGGATTTGATCTGTTCCACTTTTTTGGGTAATTAGATCTCATTTTTTTTATTCATTCGCTGCTATGAGGGAAGATTGAATCGAACTTGATTTGCTTCGCTGCTCTTTAGGAAAACCAAATCTGAATGAAGAAGAAGAATCTGATGCGCTACTCTTTAGGGGAGACCAGATCTTTTAAAGAAATCTGATTCACTCCACCACTCTTTGGGAGGAACTGAATAGGGATGAATTTGTTTATCTTATCTTCACGAAGATTGAACCTGAAAATCAAACATTACCAATCATTTGTGAATGTTTGAAAATTTGAAAACATTATACCCGAAGATTTAGAATCTTTGAAAATCAATATCTCTTGTGGGAACTTGTCTTGCAGCCACTAGATATGGGAATCTGCCTTGGCTCGAGTGTCATTTGAACATTTTTGTTTTGGGATTTTGAATTGGTTACTCCTAACTTGAGGCTTCAGTATCTTCAACCTTCATCTTTCTTTTGGGAAACTTGTAGATACTTAATTACATATGTCATCATGCATTTATGAAATTCATGATCATGTTTTTGCCTAAAATGTGTGCACTAATGCAATTTTAGTGTATTTCTTTTTTGAATAAGAGGCATCTTTCGTTGGCCATCTTATGACTTGGCTCAATTTTAAGTGTTATTTCCTTCAATGAATAGATCAACTCAATTGTATTCGAAATCTTCTCTATTGACTTGCCTCGATCTCTCATGTGCTGGTCATGCGAAAGACACGTATGCCAGTAATTAGCACACCTGAAGGTTTATTTTCATTTATTCTTTCTTCCTTCTCATTTTTTCTTTCTATTTTCTTTCTCTTCTTTTTTCTCTTCTTTTTTTTAAATGAGAAATTTTGAAAATCGATTTCTCATTTTCTTACAAAAACCATATGAAAACATCTTGCCCAAAAGTCTTATAGATGGCCCGAATTACTTATCATCTTGCTTGAAAGACTAACAAATGATCCGAATGATTTAATCATTATGCTCAAAAGACTTACTGATTGCCCGAAGGACTTACCAATGGCCCGAAGGACTTACCAATTTTATAAATAGTTTAATAGGTAAGAAACTTTGGAAATCACTTTCTTACATTTCGAAAATTTCATTTTCTGAAAACAAAAAATGAGAAACTTTGGAAATGGCTTTCTCATTTTTTTTAAAAATCATTTGAAAACATTATGCCTGAAGGTCTTATAGATGGCCCGAAGGACTTACCATCATGCTCGAAAGACTAATAAATGACCCGAAGGATTTAATCATCATGCTTGAAAGACTTACTGATGGCCCGAACGACTTACTGAGTAAGAAACTTTGGAAATCGTTTACTTACTTTTCGAAAATTTCATTTTCAGAAAAGATTAAATGGGAGACTTTGAAAACCACTTTCCCATTTTTCAAATTCATGTAAAAACATCCTACCCGAAGGTCTTACAAATGGTCCAAAAGACTTATCATCTTGCTCGAAAGACTTACAAATGACGCGAATGATTTAATCACCATGCTAAAAAGACTTACTTACGGCCCGAAGGACTTACTAAGTAAGAAACTTTGGAAATTGTTTTCTTGCTTTTTGAAAATTTCATTTTCAGAAAAGATTATATGGGAAACTTTGAAAATTGCTTTCACAATTTTCAAATTCGTGTAAAAAAATCCTACCCGAAGGTCTTACGGATTGCCCGAAGGACTTATCATCTTGCTCGAAAGACTTACAGATGACCCGAAAGATTTAATCATCATGCTTGAAAGACATATTGATGGCTAGAATGAATTACCAATTTTGGAAATAGTTTACTCAGTAAGAAACTTTGGAAATCACTTTCTTACTTTTAAAAAATTTCACTTTTTGAAAATACTAAATGAGAAATTTTAAAAATCACTTTCTCAGTTTTTGAAAGTCATGTGAAAACATCCTACCTGAAGGTCTTATAGATGGCCCGAATGACTTATCATATTTCTCGAAAGCCTGACACTTGACCTGAAGGATTTAATCAGCATGCTCGAAAGACTTATTGATGGCCCGAATGACTTACCGATTTTGGAAATAGTTTATTGGGTAAATAACATTGGAAATCGCTTTCTTACTTTTCAAAAATTCCATTTTTTGAAAACACTAAATGAGAAACTTTGGAAATTGCTTTCTCATTTTTTTAAAAATCATGTGAGAACATCCTGCCATAAGGTCTTATAGATGGCTCGAATGACTTATCATCTTGGTTGAAAGGCTTACAAATGACCCGAAGGATTTAATCATCATGCTCGAAAGGCTTACTGATGCCAAAATGACATCACATCGTAGGGGTATATAACCCCAAAAACCGGTCTAAAATGCCTCAAAAAATGTTTTAGTGCCTAAAGATTTTTTTCGCTCAAAATGGGTGCCTAACGTTTTATCCGTTACCATTTTAAGCGCCTGAACATTAACCACCGTTAAAAATTTATGTTAAGTGAAAAATGTCAAGTTCTGATAATTTTGAAATTTTTATTTACAATAAAAAATATTTTAAGAAAAAAAACTTAAATTTTTTCAAATCTTAAAAAAATAAAAAATTTTAAACTTTAATTTTACTCCCGTTGTCACTGCCGACCGCCACCAATGCAGTTAATTGGCTGAACAACCCCCTCATATTTTCGCAACAGATAGAAAACCCAAAATGGTGTAAATGAAAGATTTCATTTTAGGGTTTTGAAGGAATTATGTCTAGGAATTTATAGATTTAGGGGGATTACCATAACGTGACACGTGTCACTTAACGTAAATTTATAACATTGTTAACGCTCGAGCACCTAAAGTGGTAACGGAAAAAACATTTTGCACCTATTTTTAGCAAAAAAATGTTTATGCACTAAAACGTTTTTCGAGACATAATTTAGTCACTTATTTTTATATTTGTCGAAATGATTTTTTCCAGATTTTTTTTAAAAAAACATATTTTTAAATTATCTTTAGATTAATTTTTAATTAAAAATAATGTGATTTTAAAAAAATCTCTCGCTTCGAAAAATTTGAGATTCCCTTTAAATAAAATAAAATACGGTTTGAGGATTCGCTACCAATCTTTGATTAGGGTGTGATTGAGCATCCAAAAACATATTTGTCATTTTAATAAAAATATAGATTTTAATTTAAGCAACAAATTTACGGTCTGCGTACAAGAAAATTGAGTTCGAGAGTCGATTACGCGTGGGGAAGAATTAGCACCCCCACATCCTCCTAAATTGGTACCTAGTCGATTAATTAATTGTCTTTACGATGAAAATTACAAGTTCGAATTTAATTTAGTTTAAGACCCCTTAAAACAATACTCTATGAATTTAGAACGAAACTTAATAATATTAATTATTTCCTATCGAGAAGAAACGACCCCTCATCCCTTGAGGCAATCAATTCTTACTCCAATTGAAATAAAGAAATATTATATTTCCATTGGAAAATTCATTGTTGAATCAAAATGCATGAACAATGGTAAAATAAATCAATTTAAATTAGAAATTGCCAATCTTTTTAGAAAAATAAGGATATTCGATTATTTAAAGACGCCGAGATCGGACCTTAGATAAGTTCTAACGATATTTTCTCGGTGAATTTAAATAGACGAACCTTTCTTTTTCTTTAGTTCTCAAATTTTAGGCGAGGTCAAATTTTAGGGGTTTCACTTTTGGAATCTGCTTTCATTTTAAAATCATTAGAAGTGACTTTCTTATAAGTTAAGACAGTCTTCTCACAACGATTTTAAAATAAAAGAGTATTACCCTTAATCCAATTATTTGATATGATAAAGTAATGCTCATGGGAATATCATGAATGTCATGTGGAGATGGCATCCTATGACTAAAAAATATCAACACATATGAAGGAAAATTACGACCATGTAAAATAAAACCCCACGTAATGATAAAACATATATGCTTAGCAAGATGTTATAAGCTTACATGCATGCCAAAATATATAATATATGCGTGACTTGTGTCCACCAAATAACAAAAATAAATCATTATATATTTATATATATACTTATATACATATTACCAGGGAAAAGTAGCATGTGACATAATAAAGACTCATAGAATATATATATATATATATATATATATATTGAGCACACAAGTCTTTAAACGAATAAACAAATGGTTAACCTCCAGTAAACAATCGTCCAGTCATGCAAGAAATAAAACGCAACATAAATAAATACATAAACATGCATGAAAAAAAGGAAATAGTATAATGACTAAAATGCATGAAATAAAATGCGACATAAATAAATATATAAACATGCATGAAAAAAAAAAAGAAATAGCATAATGATTAAAATTAAAGGATAGGCAAGTCTAAAGTTGAACCCATAAACTAAACAAATATAAAGCCATAAAGAACAAATAATCGCATTTCAGGTACTAAAATCAAAATAGACCCGTAGACATGTGTGTGACTAGAATAACATTTTCGAAAATAGCATGTCAAATGTACAAACAAATGGAAATTTAAAATGACTAAACCAAGGAACTAAAAATATGAAACATTAAAATTACGAGAAATATGTGAAAGGGAACGTAAATTAAAATGAACTGTTACATTGGACTAAAACATAACGCGCACAAGGTTCAGGGTCAAGTGTGGAAATCTGGAAATCTAGGTTAGGAGACCAAAATGAAATATAAAAAAATTAAGAGGAAAAATTAAAAAGAACCAAGCTTCATTAAAAGTCTAAAACATAAATATTACAAGTAAGGGATGACTTATCATATAAATAACCCAAACGCTACAAACATGGCATAAACCTTAAGCTAAAATGACTTCGTTCTAAAGGTTTAAGAAAACCTAAATTAGTTAGAATTCAAACTACGCTTCCGCTACCACGTCGCAGCTCTCCATCTCACTTTCTGTTTTTAGAACTGGACTGGTCAGTGATCTGGCTATATTATCGGTTTACTGGTTCAACCGATCAGACCGATCGTAAGAACCGAACGACATCATAATTATTTAAAAAATTAAATAAAAATATCAAAAATATTTAATAAAAAATAAAAAAAATTTAGGTTGAATCGATTCACGGTCCCGTCCAGTTCGAGCGGTTCAAATCCAGTTCAAACGATTCCTTGCAGTTCACTAGAACCGGTTCAACCGGGATAGAATAGACCAAACCAGACAACGATTTCCAGTTGAACCGGCCGATCCGGTCCGATTTTCAAAACACTGATTTTCTTGTATTTTCTTTCTTTCACTCTTTCTTTCTCTCTTTCTTTCTTCAAGCCGGCCATTATGGTCGAGGTCTCCGGCGAGGAGCCCTAGTGTTGTTAAAACAAGCTCTCTATAAAACCCGACTCAAAAAGGATCATAAGGCTTCCTTATAAACCCCGAATCATAGAAAAATAAAGGCGGACTTAGGGGCTACCTTCAACCGACGAGAGGCTCTTCTTGCTCTAACGAAAGTAATGATGGAGCTTTTGAACAAGGTAAGGTTTCTTATTTCTCCTCTTTTTTCTTTGTTTTTTGGTTTTGAAATCTTTCTAACAAAAGGAACAAATATGCTCTCTCTTTTTACGTTGAAACGCTCTGCTTTCTGTTGTTGGATCATTAATCAAAAGAAATAGGAATGGTGTGTTGCTTTTAAGAAATGGGGAATCGAATAAAAAATGTGGAGACCCTTGTTTACTACTGCTTTCGAATGGAGAGGGTAAGAACCCTTTTATAAACTGATTTTCGAGAGAATCCCATCCTCCCCAATAGGTTTATCTCTGGGTTTATAACCCGAATTAAAACAATAAAAATAATAAGAAAATCCTATCTATTTTTTTCTGTCTTTTTGTGTTGCATCTTGGTTACTGAGGTCTTCATTGGCTCTGCCAGGAATTGTCGGGCATTTAGCTTACCATGGTTGAGGGACCAGGGGGACCAGTGCTGAGCGTCTCCCGTGGCCATGGGACCATTGTTGTTGCTGATGTGGTGGCTGTCATGGAGGGGCTCTCGCTGTCATGTGAAGGACCACCGGTACTTGCTGGAATGACCATTGATGGGCTTGATCTAGGCTTGTGATGCCTTTCGTCCATTTTGTTTTGTGGTGATGAAAATCCCTTGCCAGTACCCTCTATCATAGAAGAGGGGTATAACAAACGCACAATGAGAAAGAGACCACCTCACGGGCACCAGTAGAGCTTAGCCTTGAACGAGGGATCACATGTTACTACTGGAGGGGTCGCTGATTTGGGAATACCTGCAGTGTTGAAACGTTTCTATCTCGTGGAATGGACGGCTGAGAGACTTGTTGGTTTCTCGTGTGCTACACGCACAAATTTAGAGGCGTCTGGATTGTTGTTTCGGTTTCCATGGTCGGGTCGTTTGATTGTGTAAGAGGCTTGGAACGTTGGGTTTTGTAATTTGCAATTGCTTTGGGCTTCTTTTAGGCAGTCTCCGTAATTTGGACATTTAAAGCGATGAATCATATAAGCATTTAAATAATATATATATATATATATATATATATATATACACATGCACATTGGTAATAATAACTAATAAGTAATCCTTATATAACTAGTAATAAATAATATATATATAAACCTGAAAAAAAAACTCGAATGAAATCTTTGGACAAAATGAGTATCTACAACTGTCTTTCTTTGTCCATTGTTTGCAACGAGAATAGATCAAATATCAAAGGATGGTCGTATTTGTCTGGTTATGAGGAATTCGAAGGGTTAATATGCTCCACTGTAACTTCAGGGCAGGTCGGATTTGGTATGTTCCACTTTTTTGGGTAATCAGATCTCAAATTTTTTTATTCATTCATTGCTATGCAGGGAAGATTGAATCGAACATGATTTGCTTGGCTGCTCTTTAGGAAAACCAAATTTGAATGAAGAAGAAGAATCTGCTCCGCTACTTTTTAGGGGAGACCAGATCTTTTAAAGAAACTTGATTCACTCCACCACTCTTTAGGAGGAACTGAATCGAGATGAATTTGTTTCTCTTATCTTCACGAAGATCGAACCTGAAAATCAAACATTACCAATCGTTTGTGTATGTTTGAAAATTTGAAAACATTATACCCGAAGATTTAGAATCTTTGAAAATCAATATCTCTTGTGGGAACTTGTCTTGCAACCACTAGATATGGGAATCTGCCTTGGCTCGAGTGTCATTTAAACTTTTCTTTTTTTGGGATTTTGAATTGGTTACTCCTACTTTAGGCTTCAATATCTTCAACCTTCATCTTTCATTTGGGAAACCTGTAGATACTTAATTACATATGTCATCATGCATTTATGAAATTCATGATCATGTTTATGCCTAAAATGTGTGCACTAATGCAATTTTAGTGTATTTCTTTTTCGAATAAGAGCCCTCTTTCGTTGGCTATCTTCTGACTTGGCTCAAACTGAAGGTATTATTCCCTTCAATGAATTGATCAACTCATTTGTATTTGAAAGCTTCTCTATTGACTTGCCTCAATCTCTCATGTGTTGGTCCTACGAAAGACACATATGCCAGTAATTAGCACACCTGAAGGTTTATTTTCATTTATTCTTTCTTCCTTCTCATTTTTTCTCTATTTTTTTTTCTTATTTTTTTTCTCTTCTTTTTTTAAATGAGAAATTTTGAAAATCGATTTCTCATTTTCTTACAAATACCATATGAAAACATCTTGCCCAAAAGTCTTATAGATGGCCCGAGTGACTTATCATCTTGCTTGAAAGACTGATACATGATTCGAATGATTTTATCAGCATGCTCAAAAGACTTACTGATGACCCGAAGGACTTACCAATTTTAGAAATAGTTTAATAGGTAAGAAACTTTGGAAATCACTTTCTTACATTTCGAAAATTTCATTTTCTGAAAACACAAAATGAGAAACTTTGAAAATCGCTTTCTCATTTTTTTTTAAAAATTCATGTGAAAACATTATGCTTGAAGGTCTTATAGATGGCACGAAGGACTTATCATCTTGCTCGAAAGACTGACAAATGACCCAAAGGATTTAATCATCATGCTTGAAAGACTTACCGATGGCCCGAATGACTTACTGAGTAAGAAACTTTGGAAATCGTTTTCTTACTTTCGAAAATTTCATTTTCAGAAAAGATTAAATGGGAAACTTTGAAAATTACTTTCCCATTTTTCAAATTCATGTGAAAACATCATACCCGAAGGTCATACAAATGGGCCAAAAGACTTATCATCTTGCTCGAAAGACTTATAGATGACGCAAATGATTTAATCATCATGCTCAAAAGACTTACTGATGACCCGAATGACTTACTAAGTAAGAAACTTTCAAAACTGTTTTCTTACTTTTCGAAAACTTCATTTTCAGAAAAGATTATATGGGAAACTTTGAAAATCGCTTTCCTATTTTTCAAATTCATGTGAAAACATCCTACCCGAAGGTCTTACGGATTTCCCGAAGGACTTATCATCTTGCTTGAAAGACTTACAGATGACCCGAAGGATTTAATCATCATGCTCGAAAGACTTATTGATGGCTAGAATGACTTACCAATTTTGGAAATAGTTTACTAGGTAAGAAACTTTGGAAATCACTTTATTACTTTACAAAAAATTCACTTTCTGAAAATACTAAATGAGAAATTTTAAAAATCGCTTTCTCAGTTTTTGAAAATTATGTGAAAATATCATGCCTGAAGGTCTTATAGATGGCTCGAAGGACTTATCATATTGCTCGAAAGCCTGACAGTTGACCTGAAGGATTTAATCAGCATGCTCAAAAGACTTATTGATGGCTTGAATGACTTATCGATTTTGGAAATAGTTTACTGGGTAAAACACTTTAGAAATCACTTTCTTACTTTTCAAAAATTTCATTTTCTAAAAACATGAAATGAGAAACTTTGGAAATCGCTTTCTCATTTTTTTTAAAATCATGTGAAAACATCATGCCTGAAGATTTTATAGATGGCCCGAATGACTTATCATCTTGCTTAAAAGGCTTACAGATGACCCGGAGGATTTAATTATCATGCTCGAAAGACTTACTGATTCCAAAATGAAGTCACACCGATAGGGGTATATAACATCAAAAATCAGTCTAAAATGGCCCAAGACATTTATTTATCATTTTGTTCTCTCTAAAATGGGAGAAGGAAATTTTCTCTCGCTTCTCTCTTCTTTCCTCACCGGAAAGAAAGCCGACGGTCTCCGACCACCGCTTGCCAGAGTTTGGGAAATCACCCCAAAATGACCCAATATCTTCCCTAAACTCAAAACCAAGCACCCATAAGCCTAAAAATCCTTAACTGTCCTAGATCTACACAAAACTGAAGGGTTTACCTTTTGTTGAACGACAGTCTCTAACGATGTTCGACTTCTATGGTGTGGTAAGTTTTTCCTTATTTCTTCATCTTTTTCCTTTTCGAATTGAGCTCTTCGATTTTTTATTTTCGTGGTTGCTATCTAATTTTTGATGGTGTGTTTCTCTCCTTTTTTTGTTATGTTCGAATCCTCCTCTTATTTTCTCTGTTTCTTTTTTTTATCTTCTCCCCTCATAGATTTTTGTTGATGGCTTGATGTTTTATGAGAGAATAGGGTATGAGTACCCTATTTTGAGTTAATGGCCTCGTTTTTGATTTTGTTCTTTCTTTATGTGAGTAAAAAAATATTTAGGATTTTTTACTATTTTTCTTGGCTTCCGAGTGGCTTGACTGATGTGTTGATGGCAAGTTGAAATGATTATGGTCGGTGACACGATCAAGAATAAGGAGTGACTGTCGTGGCAGTGGTGATAGCATTAACAGGCGGTGCCTACAACATACACATAGGGTTAAAACCCTAAGTTTTTGGGTGATCTGAACCGTCGATCCTCTTCCAGATCTAACAGTGGTGATCAGATGCGGCTGGAGTTAAGGTTGAAAAACGCTAGCTGGTTTGGGCTCACCAGCGAGTTTGGACCGGGTCTGATCTTGTTATGCCTGAACCGGGTGGGCTTGAAGTTTGGCTTTGTAATTGGACCCAGTTTTGGGATTGTTGTATTTTTTGTAATTTGGGCATGCAATAAAATAAATATAAATTTAAAATAATAATAATAATAATAATAATAAATATGAATAATAACCTAAAAAAAGGGTATATACAGCTGCCCTTCTTTGCCCATGCTTGTGTTAACAAGAATTGGGCAAAGATAAAAAGACTACATGTTTTATCCGGTTCCGTCCCGATGCTGTCTCAAGTGAGACCGATAGATAACGCCAAGGATTTAATCATCATGCTCGAAAGACTTGCTGATGGCTCGAATGACTTACTAATTTTGGAAATAATTTACTGGGTAAGAAACTTTGAAAATCACTTTCTTACTTTTAAAAATTTCATTTTTTTGAAAACATTAAATGTGAAACTTTGGAAATCTCTTTCTCATTTTTCAAAAATCATGTGGAAATATCCTGCCTGAAGGTCTTACGGATGGCCTGAAGGACTTATCATCTCGCTCAAAAGACTTACAGATGAGTAGAAGGATTTAATCAACATGCTCGAAAGACTTACTGATGGTACGAAGGACTTACTTATTTTGGAAATAATTTACTGGGTAATAAACGTTGGAAATCGCTTTCTTAGTTTTAAAAAATTTCATTTTCTGAAAACATTAAATGAAAAACTATGGAAATCGCTTTCTTATTTTCAAATTCATGTGAAAACATCCTACCTGAAGGTCTTACGGATGGCCCGAAGGACTTGTCATCTCACTCGAAAGACTTATAGATGACTCGAAGGATTTAATCATTATGCTCGAAAGACTTACTGATGGTCTGAAGGATTTACCAATTTGCGTAATAGTTTACTAGGTAAGAAACTTTGGAAATCACTTTCTTACTTTTCAAAAATTTCATTTTTTGAAAACAATAAATGAAAAAATTTGGAAATCGCTTTCTCATTTTCAGAAAATCTTAATGGTCGGGTAACATGCCTTACTTCAAAGTAATGCTTCTTTTTTTGGATTGGGCCCATATATTCTTCAGGTCGTTGATCACTTGTGAATGTATATGCTAAGGAAGATAATCTACGCAAGTATACACAATTGATGCAAGTAATATAGTAGTGAGTAAGTATCGTCTCCACAGGGATTTAATTAGAAATATCTTTTCACCACAACTAGAACTAATGCCACAAATTAATCCCACTAAGTATTAAAGCTAAGAACTAATATTAAGGAGGTAAGAATAATGATTCAATGATTTCAGACAAGATAAAACAAAACAAAACAAGTATTGGATTAAATATAATGCAAACAACCTCACATATTCAGACGTGTCACAGAGCACTGATGCTAAACCATTGTCTCGGCAACAATTACTTTAAGCCCATAATGAATTATTATGACTCACTAAACTACCCGAAAGGATTACTAGGTATTCTTAGACAGTTGCTATGCTAATACCTCTCGGCGTTAACTATAGATGTTGTCTTAACCTACTCTAGCGTTTATCCCTTTTAGTCCTTTGAAACTCACTCTTTATCTCTAAGGTAGACAAGTTAGAACTTCACCATCTTGGATTCATTCCTTTGCTCACGTTGATCTCTCATAATTCTCTCGAATTCAAGAATCGCTTTCTAGACAAAAGGCTATCTCTCGATGCTCTTACAATGTCCAGAAATGTTTTACCAAAACCCCAGGCGATCTCTCGATGCTCTTACAGTGTTAAGGCAAAATATATAAACTATGAACAAAACAGTCATAAGCAAACATAATTCATCATTCATAAACATAAAATATTATTCAGGCAAAACAAAGTTTAACACCAAGTAAAGCATTCATAGTGTTATCAAAGATCATCCAAGATTAAACCGTTTAATACAACCCCAAATAAAATAAGAGTTTAAGAACAAAGGAATAACGACTCCCAAAACCGGATGAAATCCACTGAAAATACGAATTTATATACCTTTACTATGACGTCTTTAATTCTGACCTCGGGTCGCACATAAGACTGATCAGCCAACTGTAGAGTGACCGAGGTGGGATAGGCATGATACCCGTCTAGTTTCATGAATATCGATTTTGGTATCAAGTTTAAACTTGATCCCAAGTCAATGAGAGCTCGTCCGATGAAATCATTACCAATGGAACATGGTATTACAAAGCTTCCAGTGTCTTTTTGCTTTGGTGGGAAGTTGCTTACTGTCGAGCAGATTTCTGTTGCCGTGGCGACACATTCTACCTTCCTTTTCTTAGTAACAGTTTCCTTCAGATACTTGGCATAGGAAGGCATTTGCTCGATGGCTTCGAGTAGGGGCACATTGATACACAACTTCTCCAGAACATCAAAAAATTTCTTGAATTGGATGTCATCTTCAACCGTTGAGAGAATGATGGTAGAGGTCTCACATCGACTACTGATGGTGCAGGGAAATCGCTGGCCTTGACCATGAATTTCTTGTTATCCGGTTAATGCTTTTCTGAGCCTTCACTTATTTCCTTCTCTTCATGCGCTTTCTCTTGTTTAGCATTCTCAGGTTTCTCATCCAATTGTGCTACGCCTTGGTGAGAATCGTTCAGTTGTTCTCCCCAACCTTGTCATCTTGATCAATTTGTTTTCCACTCCTTAGCGTAAGTGCATTGTATTTCTCATTCCCATGATGCTTAGTGACTTCAGTATCACTAGGGAGATTTCTGTGTGGGTGAGAATGTAATGCCGTGGCAATCTGTCCATCTTGATTCTCCAATGCTCTGAGAGATGAACTATGGCTTTACAAAAGTGTTGCCTGGCTTTGTAACAAATTTCCTTGATTTTTTATTGTTGCAGAATGTTTGTGCATCAAGGTTTTTGTAGACTCCATGAAATCTTTTGTCGAGGCCATGAATTCCTGCAAGGATAATTCCAAGGAGTTAGTATTGGAATGAGTGTTAGAGGAAGAAGCTATACATTTGTTGTTCTTCCAGGGCTGCTGATGCTGATTCTGAATATGCTTATGGTTAGAATTATTTTGCTGTGGCCTGTAATTTGTGCCTTGATTGTTGCTGTTCCCTTGATTATTCCACGAAAATTTTGGGTGTTGTCTCTAACCAGGGTTGTAAGTGTTCGAATAGGGATTATTATTGTTCCGATTGTAGTTGCCCATAAAATTAGTTGACTCATGGTTTTTAGGACATTCACTCTTATGATGGTTGCCGTGACAGAATAGGCACACATTATTGGTCGCCTTGATTTCTCTTACCTCATTAGGACGTTGCAAATTTTTCATCATATTGGTTATGGAAGAAAGTTAGGTTGCTATCGAATCTTTGCTTTCTAATTCATATGCTCCAGAGGTTTTTCTGTCGGTTCCCAATCTTGCACTTGGAAATTGATATTCATTATTTGCTATCCTGTCGAGGATGTAAAAGGCTTCCTCGGGTGATTTGTCTAGTTGGGTGCCATTTGCTGAGGCATCTAACATCATTTGAGTTAGTGTGTTGACTCCATTGTAAAACATCACCACTTGTGTCCAATCATGAAATCCATAATTAACACATTTGCGAAGTGAACTTTTATACCTATCCTAACATTCGTACATTGATTCATCATCGCCTTGGCGAAAACTAGCAATGTCGTTCCGAAGTTGTGTATTCATATTGGGCGGATTATATCGGAGTAGGAAACTCTTGCATAAATCTGCCCATGACTCCATTGATTCGGAAGGAACTCCGCTGAGCCAAGCTCTTGCTCTATCACATAAGGAGTAAGGAAAAAGCTTCAGTTTGAGCACATCTTCATGTACTCCTTGTTATCTAAATGAATCGCATACTTCAAGGAAAGAACGTACATGCTGTCTAGCGTCTTCATTGGGTGTACCACCAAATTTACCGATATAGTTCAACATATTAAACATCATCGGCTTGAGTTCAAAATGAGTGGCTTGTATCTCAGGTGCCACTATGCCAGGATTGAGGTCATTGAGAATTGGGTTCAAATGATCTCGCACTCTTGCTCTTGCAACTTGATCTTCTAAATCTCCCATGCCATTTTTCATTTGATGCAATTGTTCTCTGGTTCTTTGGGCACACAACCTTTGTCTGAACGATTGCTCAATTTCGGGGTCGAATGGTTCCAAAGGCTTACTAGCAGATGTCAAGGTCATACAATAATAAAAACATATAAAAGAATATAATAAACTACGTTAGACTAAATAATTATAAAGTGATACAAAGAACTTGTTATGGCTGGAAATTTCATCAGTTGCTAATACCCGGCAACGATGCCAAAAACTTGATCGCTTGAGAATGTATATGCTAAGGCAAGCTAATCTGTGCAAGTATACATAATCGATGCAAGTAAAATAGTAGTGAGTGAGTATCATCTCTACAGGGATTGAATTAGAAATATCTTTTCACCACAAATAGAACTAATGCCGCAAATTAATCCTACTAAGTATTAAAGCTAAGAACTAATATTTAGGATCTAAGAATAATGATTCAATGATTTCATACAAGTGTGATCAAGACAAAGAAAATATGCAGACAGATAAAACAAAACAAAACAAGTATTGGATTAAATATAACGCAAACAACCTCACATATTCAGACGTGTCACTGAGCACTGATGCTAAACCATTATCTCGGCAACAATTACTTTAAGCCCAGAATGAATTATTATGACTCATTAAACTGCCGAACAAGATTACTAGATATTCTTAGACGGTTGCTATGGCAATACCTCTCGGCGTTAACTATAGACGTTGTCTTAACCTACTCTAGCCTTTATCCCTTTTAGTCATTTGAAACTCACTCCTTATCTCTAATGTAGACAAGTTAGAACTTCACCATCCCAAATTCATTCTTTTGCTCACGTTGATCTCTCTTAATTCTCTCGAATTCAAGAATAACTTTCTAGACAAAAGGCTATCTCTTGATGCTCTTACAATGTCTAGACATGTTTTACCGAAACCCCAGGCAATCTCTCAATGCTCTTACAGTGTTAAGGCAAAATATTTAAACTATGAGCAAAATAGTCATAAGCAAACTTAATTCATCATTCATAAACATAAAATATTGTTCAGGCAAAACAAAGTTTAACACCAAGTAAAGCATTCAAGGTGTTTTAAAAGACCATCCAAGATTAAACCTTGTAATACAACCCAAAATAAAATAAGAGTTTAAGAACAAAGGAATAACGACTCCCAAAACCAGGGCTCTGTTGCGACAATCCTGATAAGCACCACACCTGCCTTGGTAATTACCCTCTCTCGAGGCCTGATCACCACTATGCTATCTTCTAGCTATGGAGGACACCAAGGAAGACTGGGGGTAGACGGAGAGAAAACACTGCAGTTACTTGCTAACGCCTAAGGTAAAGCTCTTCTTTATTCTTTCTTGCCTTTTTTTTGCGACTACGACTGGTAATTATAAGGAGAATCTCCTAGGGCTTTGCATGCTTTTGGAGTTTCCTTAATTAGCCTTTATTAATTTCCCAAACTTGAAAAGGAAAGGTGGCTGGCAGTTTTCAGGATATTCAAGGCTTGCTTGCACGTGAAGCAGGTCATCCAGCTGGTATGTGACATAGGTGGTTTCGCCACATATGCTTCAGACTTCTTCAGATAAATCTTACCTCGGTGAGATAAATATGCTCATCACGTTCTCATCTGCTCCATTGGCCTTTGTAACTTTTCATTGTCACTACTAAAATGTTCTTCCTCTGTAGAATTCCTGCAAAAACACAACTCAAACAACCCCTTATCCTCAGCAACATTAGTTAAGCCAAATAAATCTTGCCTAGGCAATACTTATCCACCACAACCTATATGTAACAAGATGCAACTAAAAATGCAATGCATACTTTATTTAGATGAGCAATAACTTAAGTGAAAAGACTAGAATTTACCCCCAAACTTAAGCTATTGCTTTTCCTCAAGCAATGGATAATAGCTAGAAGAAAATCAAAATTGTCATGGCAAAGCAGTATCAAGAACATCATCAGGTTTGAGATTTCAGCCCTTAGCAAAAATATGTGGCCTCAACATGTTCGACAGTCATATTAGTCAAGTCCCTTCCCTAGTCAAGATCCTTTGCTATTGTAACCAGTCTATGCATATAGGTAATTAGAAAACTTAAAGTAAGCACTTCTAGGTTGTCAAGGCAACAAATTATTCATCAGGCTTAGTTTATACTCCTAGTTATTTATCAATATTTATTCTCTTTATTTACAATTTTTTTATATAGGGGAGTTAGCTCATCACAACTACCGTTCCACACTCTAGGTGAAAGGGAGCATACCTTCCACCCCCAAACTAGTCGGGCAGAGTCATCCTGTGACACTTTCATTCACTCATATGCCTTGGATACTCTTAATTTCTTTTGGAGATTTTATTATTGATGCCTTTGCACTTAGGAGTGTCCCTTTGTATTTTTCAAGTTTTCAAGTTTTTAAACACTAGAGAGTTTTTACCTTACCCTTAGAATATTTTTGAAGTCTATGCAATTAGAAAGTTCTTTCCTAAAATTTTTATAGATTACCTAGAGCAAAGGCAACCTACAATCGTGTTTATAAGTTTCAAAGGATCAAGCATAGGGTTGGTTCTCTTATTCAGACATTCTTTACAATAATTCTAGCCTAGGCAATAAAATTTTGCATTCATCATTGGGCATCCCTAATTCATTCCTAATAATAATCCTAACATGTTTATTTCATGACAACCAAAATTTTGAACCAATTAACATCAATTACTATTTAACAAAGTATGGCAGAATGGACAACACCTTCCCCAAACTTGAGGGATGCAATGTCCTCAATGCATGAAAATACACTAAATTTTATTATATGTAAATGCGAAAAAAAACAAAAACTATAGAAACTTACTATAGTGGTGTGGCTTGGCTGAACACCCTCGTGTGGCGTCGTTTGGGAGGGGAAGGGCTCTCGGATCCTGAGTCTATTGCTTCTGGCTGAGAAGGAGACGGTTGAAGTATACGCCCCACCGTTCTCTTGTATCGCTTCTTACTGGTCGAAGCTCGGGCTGGAGTGGACTGCTAGGTCGCGGGAGTCGATTGTGCTGGAACTGGTGGTGGACTAGGAGTTACTGTTGGGGCCGGTGGTGTTGATGAACTGGGGATGGAATAAGATCTTGCTCAGGCTACTTCGGTGCTGGCATGAAATATTTATCAGTGAAGAAGTGGGGTGGAGTATCATTGCTACTTTTGGTGGTAGAGAAGGAAGAGGAACTGAGGAACTCCTTGGTGTCGTCGTGGCTTTCTTCTGGTACGAGTGGGACATAGGTTGCCAATGGTGGCACATCGGTGGGCACCTCTGGTGGAATGTCTGGAGGGATATAAGATGTCGAGGCATTGAATATGCTGCTGCCCGCATTGTAGTTGAGGATAACACTGGGGAAGATTGGCAGCCTGATCATTGTAGTTGGGAGCAACTCCTTGATGAAGGCGTTGAGTTGTATGTCCCTTGCCTTGGCGTATTCAAAGTAAATTTTCATGTGGTCCTCCAGGAGCCTGATCTTTTCACGCGTATCACACATGTGCGTGACCATAGTGGCCATTCTAGCCGCGACAACCGATTTTGCTCCTCGCTCTAGACCCTCTTTTGGGTTGTCATCATTGAAACTCATCAACTCGGGGACCTTTTTCTTTGTAATACCCTCATTGGGTTTGATGAAGTATTTGAATGGTTCCTCAGGAACCTTTTTCTTTCTGTACAGCACGGTTATAAGGTTTGGGAATAGTAGGTTACCACGGTTCTTCTTGGCACAGACATGGATCTGCTCAAATATGATTTCACCCACATCGATCGTCATACCGTGTATGATCGAGTGCAACAACATCAGCCGCTTGACGAGGATAGTGGTGTTGTGGGATGTTGGCATCAGCTTGCCTTTAAGAAAATGGTTCCACAGTTTCATGTGTGGTTTGAGGGCTCGGCTATCTATTCATTTTCTTTTGGGGGTATTCCCTTCGAACTTGGCCCACCCAAAACATAAATCCTATAGAACTCCACTGTACATTTCTTGATCTGCCTCGACCATAAATCTCTTGTGCTGGTCATCCACTTTCCCTAACTTAAAGTATTTATTAAGTGCAGAAGGGGAAAAGCAAATGAGTTTTCCTCGAACATATATCGTGTGGTTGGACGTGTCCGCGAGGTGAGCATAGAACTCCCTCACCATTGCTGGTGTTATGGCATTAGAATTACGAGCAAACTTCTCCCAGTTATGCTTCTTTATGACGTCCATCACCTCATGGGCCAAACTGCTCTTCTCCCTCGGTTGGAAAAATGAATCTATCTTCCAAATAGAATTGGCGTTGCTGAATGGTTTTGAAGCGTGCCTCTGCTTCGGCTGTTTGGAAACGTTCGAAACTCTGTCTGGGGGCTGGGGCCAATCTTGATCTCACCATTTTCTTGGCTGATTTTTGTTGTGGTGATGGGGATGTATTTTGAGAGAAAGAAAAGAAATTATATGGTTTGTAAAGAAAGAAGGAAACACGATGAAGGAGAAGAAGAGTGGGTAGTTTTTCTTAGAAAGTGATGGGTGGTTTCGAGGAATTTTGGTCTTTACACGGTGGGGAAAAGATTTCTCATTAAATGAGAAATATTTGATAAGACATAAAGGGGAAGAAAGTATTTCTTTCCCTCTTTATTCTGCCGTCAAATCACGTACCCTAGGGCTTCTTGTTTTTTTCTTCATGCATGCTTCAACTCCCCATTCTGCCATGTGTTCCTTGCTCGCCTACAATATGAAAGAAGAAAATAATAAAATAAAATGGATTAAAGCATAAAATAACATAACTTATTTATGTACATAATTTAGATTTTCGTTACCCAGGAAACTAATATTTGCTTAATTAAGAAAAACAAACTCTTGGGCATCATGTGCTAACGATGTCGGTTTGTCGCGCATTACTGGGGCTCCTTTGTACTCCTTGTGTCTCTACCCGTTCACTTTGAAGATGGAACCATCATTTTGGTTCTGAATTTTAATTGCTCTATTGTCATGGACTTGGTGTACGATGAATGGTCCTGACCATCGTGATTTTAACTTGCCTGGGAATAACTTAAAGCATGAATTGTAGTGCAGTACTTGTTGTCCAGAATAAAATTTCCTCGGCAATATTTTTCTGTCATGCCATTGTTTTGTTTTCTCCTTGTAAAGGCAGGCATTCTCGTATGCATGTGCTCTAAATTCATCCATCTCGTTCAGTTCCAATAGTCTTCTTTCTCCAGCAAACTGAGCATCCATATTTATCTTTTTGATGGCCTAATAAGCTTTGTGTTCAAGTTCAACCGGTAGATGACATTCCTTTCCATAGACTAGCTTGAACGGGGACATTCCCAGCGGTGTCTTGAATGCTGTGCGATAGGCTCATAGTGCTTCATCTAGCTTCGTCGACTAATCTTTTCAACTTGGGTTGACCACTTTTTCGAGGATCTGCTTGATTTCTCTGTTAGATACTTCGGCTTGTCTATTCGTCTAAGGGTGATACGCCATAGCAATTCTATGTCGTACTCTATATATTTTTAATGCCTTGGCAATCAATTTATTATCAAAATGTGTCCCTTCATCACTAATGAGAGCTCGTGGTGTTCCAAAGCGGGTGAATATATTTTTGTGCAAAAGCTTCAACACCGTCTTGGAATTGTTCTTAGGTGTTGCAATGGCTTCAACCCATTTTGATACGTAATCCACTGCCAATAGAATGTACATATATCCAAAGAATGTTGGAAAAGGTCCTATGAAATCTATGCCCCATACGTCGAAAAGTTCGATCTCCAGAAAGTTTTTCCATGGCATCTCATGCCGTTTCGAGATGTTTCATGTACGTTGACATCTATCACAAGACTTGTAGAATTCATGCGTATCTTTGAACAGGGTTGGCCAATAAAATCCCGACTGAAGCACTTTTGTTGCTGTTCTCATCCCACCAAAATTCCCTCCATATGGTGACGAGTGGCATTGGAGTAGGATATCTTGCTGCTCTTCTTCTAGAATGCACCTTCGGATTATTTGGTCTTCGCACTGCTTGAATAGAAATGGTTCATCCCAGTAGTAATGTCGCACATCATGTCGAAATTTTCGTTTTCCCTGGCTAGATAAATCAAGAAGAACAATACCACTAACAAGAAAATTAACGATGTCAGCATACCACGGTGCAGCCGTGACAAATAATATTTTTTCATCAGGGAAATCCTCTTTAATATCTATGATGTCAGGATAATCAAGTTTGTTATCTAGCCTAGACAAATGGTCCATCACTTGATTTTCTATACCTTTTCTATCATTGATCTCTAAATCAAATTCTTGCAGTAATAATATCCACCAAATTAGTCTAGGCTTTGCATCTTTTTTATTAATCAGATATTTAATAGTTGAGTGATATGTGTGCACAATTACCTTAGTGCCTATTAGATATGGCCTAAACTTATCGAATGTAAATACTACTGCTAAGAGTTCCTTTTCAGTGGTGGTATAGTTCACTTGAGCATTATTAAGTGTTCGGCTTGCATAGTAGATAGCATGAAAAATATTACTTTTTTATTACCCTAGCACTGCTCCGACTGTATAGTCACTAGCATCGCACATAAGCTCAAATGATTCGTTCCAGTCTGGTGGGATAACTATTGGCACTGCTGAAATCTTTTTTTTCAAATCTGTAAAGGCATTCAAATAATCATTAGTAAACTCAAATGGATGATTTTGTTGAAGCAAAAGACATAAGGGTTTAGAGATTTGAGAAAAGTCTTTTATGAACCGCCTATTGAATCATGCATTTCCAAGGAAACTGCGTACACCTCGTACATTAGTAGGTGGGGGAAGATTTGCAATTGTATCCACCTTGGCTTTATCGACTTCGATGCCATGGCATGAAATTTTGTGTCCCAACATTATTCCTTCAGTTACCATAAAATGACATTTTTCCCAATTCAGTACTAGGTTATAATCTTCACAACGTTTCAACACATTGGATAAATTACCGAGGCATCATTCAAAGTCATCACCCGAAACGGAGAAGTCGTTCATAAATATTTCCATGCACTCTTCCACCATATCTAAAAAGATTACCATCATGCATCATTGGAATGTAGCTGGAGTGTTACACAGTCCGAACGACATTCGCCTAAATGCATAGGTACCATACGGGCATGTGAACGTTGTTTTCTCTTGGTCTTCGAGTGATATGGCAATTTGGTTATACCCCGAGTATCCATCAAGGAAGAAATAAAATGCCTTTCCCGCTAATCTATCCAACATTTGATCTATGAAAGGGAGGGGAAAATGATCCTTCTTTATGGTTTTGTTGAACTTCTTATAATTCATGCATATGCACCAGTCCGTGACTGTTCTCGTGGTGAGTAACTCATCATGCTTGCTTTTAAACACGGTTACACCACCTTTCTTTTACACGCATTGGACTGGGCTAACCCATGAACTATCGGATATAAGATAAAATACTCTCGTATCCAGCCATTTTATTATTTCCTTCATGACAACCTTCTTCATGATCGGGTTGAGTCGTCTTTGGGGTTCCACCGAGGTGTTATGACTATCTTGAAGATTGATTTTGTGCATGAATATGGTTGAACTGATTCCTTTAAAGTCTGTCATCGTCCATCCTATAGCTTTTCTGTGCTGTAAAAAAAATTCAACAAACTCTTTTCCTGTTCGGAGGTTAGGTTGGTAGAGATTATCACTGGTAAAGTTTCATTAACTCCTAGATAAGAATGTTTCAAATGTGATGGTAAAGTCTTAAGCTCCAATTTCGGTGCATGTTGTGAAGATGACTCTTGAGATTTAACTTCATCATAATCTAAAGGTTTAAATTTCATACATGACCTATGAAGAAATCTCAATTGGTCCTTCGTCTTTCCTTCGCATCTTGCCTTGGTATCGCTTTTAGGGTGTTCAGTGTGCAGATTTTCGTTGTCGTGGCCATGATTTTCAGAACCGTCTTCTGAAAATATTTTGTTAGGGTTAAAGTTTTCTGCTTCATGTATTTCGGTTGTAGGTTCATGGTACAAATTGATGTACTCATCGAGCCTTAGCGATTCACCTCGTCCCAGGATTGCCTTTTCTTCAATCTTACTAATGCATTGGCATTCCTCTGGATCGTCTGTGTATTTCATAGAGTTGAAAACATTGATCGTGATACTTTGCTCGCCAACTCTCATGGTGAATTATCCCTTTTCACAGTCTATTAGGATTCTGCCTGTGGATAAGAATGGGCGTCCCAGAATGATTGGTGCGTTTTCATCAGCTTCGCAATCCAGAATGAGAAAGTCCACTGGAAATACGAATTTATCTACCTTTACTATGACGTCTTCAATTCTGACCTCGGGTCGCACATAAGACTGATCAGCCAACTGTAGAATGACCAAGGTGGGATGGGCATGATACCCGTCTAGTTTCATGAATATCGATTTTGGTATCAAGTTTACACTTGATCCCAAGTCAATGAGAGCTCGTCCGATGAAATCATTACCAATGGAACATGGTATTACAAAGCTTCCAGGGTCTTTTTGCTTTGGTGGGAAGTTGCTTACTGCCGAGCGGATTTTTGTTGTCGTGGCGACACGTTCTACCTTCATTTTCTTAGTAACAATTTCCTTCAGATACTTGGCATAAGAAGGCATTTTCTTGATGGCTTCGAGTAGGGGCACATTGATACACAACTGCTCCAGAACATCAACGAATTTCTTGAACTAGATGTCATCATCATGTTTCTTTAACCGTTGAGGGAACGGTGGTAGAGGTCTCACATCGACTACTGATGGTGCAGGGAAGTCATTAGCCTTGACCATGAATTTCTTGTTATCCAGTTGATTCTTTTCTGAGCCTTCACTTTTTTCCTTCTCTTCATGCGCTTTCTCTTGTTCAGCATTCTCAAGTTTCTCATCCAGTTGTGCTACGCCTTGACGAGAATTGTTAAGTTCTTCTCCCCAAACTTATCATCTTGATCAACTTGTTTTCCACTCCTTAGCGTAAGTGCATTGCATTGCTCCTTCCCATGATGCTTAGTGACTTCACTATCACTAGGGAGATTTTCGTGTAGGCGAGAATGTAATGCCATGGCAATCTGTCCATCTTGATTCTCCAATGCTCTGAGAGATGAACTATGGCTTTGCAAAAGTGTTGCCTGGCTTTGTAACAAATTTCCTTGATTTTTGATTGTTGCAAAAATGTTCGTGAATCAAGGTTTTTGTAGACTCCATGAAATATTTTGTCGAGGCCATGAATTCCTACAAGGATAATTCCAAGGTGTTAGTATTGGAATGAGTGTTAGAGGAAGAAGCTATACCTTTGTTGTTCTGCCAGGGCTGCTGATGCTGATTCTGAATATGCTGATGGTTATAATTATTTTACTGTGGCCTGTAATTTGTGCCTTGATTGTTGTTGTTCCCTTGATTATTCCACGAAAAATTTGGGTGATGTCTATAACCAGGGTTGTAAGTGTTCGAATAGGGATTATTGTTGTTCCAATTGTAATTGCCCACAAAATTAGTTGACTCATGGTTTTTAGGACATTCACTTTCATGATGGTTGCCGTGACAGAATAGGCACACATTATTGGTCGCCTTGACTTCTCTTACCTCATTAGGACATTGCAAATTTTTCAACATATTGGTTATGACAGAAAGTTTGGTTGCTACTGATTCTTTGCTTTCTAATTCATATGCTCCAGAGGGTTTTTTGCCGGTTCCCAATCTTGCACTTGGAAATTGATAGTCATTATTCACAATCCTGTCGAGGATGTAAAAGGCTTCCTCGGGTGATTTGTCTAGTAGGGTGCCATTTGCTGAGGCATCTAACATCATTCGAGTTAGTGTGTTGACTCCATTTTAAAACATCACCACTTACGTCCAATCATGAAATCCATGATTAACACATTTGCGAAGTAAACTTTTATGCCTATCCTAACATTTGTGCATTGATTCATCATCGCCTTGGCGAAAACTCGCAATGTCGTTCCGAAGCTGTGTATTCATATTGGGCGGATTATATCGGAGTAGGAAACTCTTGCATAAATCTGCCCATGACTCCATTGATTCGGAATGAACTCCGCTGAGCTAAGCTCTTGCTCTATCAAGTAAGGAGTAAGGAAAAAGCTTCAGTTTGAGCACATCTTCATGTACTCCTTGTTGTCTAAATGAATCGCATACTTCAAGGAAAACACGTACATGCTGTCTAGCGTCTTCATTGGGTGTACCACTAAATTGGTCGATAGAGTTCATCATATTAAACATCATCGACTTAAGTTCAAAATGAGTGGCTCGTATCTCAGGTGCCACTATGCCAGGATTGAGGTCAACGAGAATTGGGTTCAAATGATCTCACGCTCTTGGTCTTGCAACTTGATCTTCTAAATCTCCCATGTCATTTTTCAATTGATTCAATTGTTCTCTGGTTCTTTGGGCACGCAACCTTTGTCTGAATGATTGCTCAACTTCGGGATCGAATGGTTCCAAAGGCTCACCAGCAGATCTCAAGGTCATGCAATAATAAAAACCTATAAAAGAAAATAATAAACAATGTTAGACTAAATAATTATCAAGTGATACAAAGAACTTGTTATGGCTGGAAATTTCGTCAGTTACCAATCCCCGGCAACGATGACAAAAACTTGAACGCTTGAGAATGTATATGCTAAGGCAAGCTAATCTTTGCAAGTATACACAATCGATGCAAGTAATATAGTAGTGAGTGAGTATCGTCTCCACATGGATTGAATTAGAAATATATTTTCACCACAACTAGAACTAATGCCACAAATTAATCCTACTAAGTATTAAAGCTAAGAACTAATATTAAGGAGCTAAGAATAATGATTCAATGATTTCAGACAAGTGTGATCAAGACAAAGAAAATATAAAAACAGATAAAACAAAACAAAACAAGTATTGGATTAAATATAATGCAAACAACCTCACATATTCAGACGTGTCATTGAGCACTGATGCTAAACCATTATCTCAATAACAATTACTTTAAGCCCAGAATGAATTATTATGACTCATTAAACTGCCCAACAGGATTACTAGATATTCTTAGATGGTTGCTATGGCAATACCTCTCGGCGTTAACTATAGACGTTGTATTAACCTACTCTAGCCTTTATCCCTTTTAGTCATTTGAAACTCACTCCTTATCTCTAATATAGACAAGTTTGAACTTCACCATCCCAGATTCATTCTTTTGCTCACGTTGATCTTTCTTAATTCTCTCGAATTCAAGAATTACTTTCTAGACAAAAGGTTATCTCTTGATGCTCTTACAATGTCCAGACATGTTTTACCGAAACCCCAGGCGATCTCTCGATGCTCTTAAAGTGTTAAGGCAAAATATTTAAACTATGAGCAAAATAGTCATAAGAAAACATAATTCATCATTCATAAACATAAAATATTGTTCAGGCAAAACAAAGTTTAACACCAAGTAAAGCATTCATGGTTTTTTAAAAGATCATCCAAGATTAAATCGTTTAATACAACCCCAAATAAAATAAGAGTTTAAGAACAAAGGAATAACGACTGCCAAAACCAGGGCACTGTCGCGACAATCATGATCAGCACCATACCTGCCTTGGTAATTACCCTCTCTCGAGGCCTGATCACCACTCTGCTATCTTCTGGCTATGGAGGACACTAAGGAAGACTGGGGGGTAGACGGAGAGAAAACACTGCAGTTACTTGCTCACGCCTAAGGTAAAGCTCTTCTTTCTTCTTCCTTGCCTATTTTTTTTATGGCTACGGCTGGTAATTATAAGGAGAATCTCCTAGGGCTTTGTATGTTTTTGGAGTTTCCTTAATTAGCCTTTATTAATTTACCAAACTTAAAAAGGAAAGGTGGCTGACGGTTGTTAGGATATTCAAGTCTTGCTTGCACGTGAAACAGGTCATCCAGTTGGCATGTGACATAGGCGGTTTCGCCACATGTGCTTCAGACTTCTTTAGATAAATCTTGCCTCGACGAGATAAATATGCTCCTCACGTTCTCATCTGCTTCATTAGCCTTTGCAACTTTTCTTTGTCACGGCTGAAATGTTCTTCCTCTGTAGAATTCCTGCACAAACACAACTCAAACAACCCCTTCTCCTCAGCAGCATCAGTTAAGCCAAATAAATCTTGCCTAGGCAAAACTTATCCACCACAACCTATATATAACTAGATGAAACTAAAAATGCAGTGCATACTTTGTTTACATGAGCAATAACTTAAGTGAAAAGACTAGAATTTAAGTCTTTTTACGTAGTTATCAGTCGCCTCTTTAAACATGATTCTTTATATTTGAGGTTTGAATTCTAACTTCCACCTGTTAGGATTTTTACATTATGAATCTTCTCTTTTCACATGCAGATATGTAAAAAAGCATGTGTTTATGTGTGAAACACAAATACAATTAATGCGTTTTCTTTTATGCCAATGATATTCTCATGCATGCATAAATGCTAATTAAATTTTTTTTGACTCCAAAGTGGGGAACCTTGTTTTTTCCTCTTGATCAACCTTCTCTAGGGTTTACTCAGTTATTAGTGTAGAACTTATGATTTCAAGCTTGCATCTTTGAAGAGACATCTGATCATCTTATGTATTTTTGTCTTATCTGCCTTTTATCTACATTAAAATCTCAGAAGAAATGTTTATTTTCTTGAATTCTTACTGCAGTCAGAATTATGACCTTGATGCCCCTTTCTATCCCTAAATCAATTGTGCTATCAGAATTATTTCTCCAGGACCCTACAGTTAATTGATGCTCAACTGATTTGCTCTGTAAGGTATGCTCCTCTCAAATTTATGTTATATCCCTGACACTACAAGTTGTGAGGCTCATTCTCAATGTCTTTTTGGTCTGAACTTTGTTATCCCAACATGATCTAGACTTTTGGTCATGCCCCAATATAGGTACTTTCATGACTCATCCCTATTTGTGTGCCAAAATTTCATCCTTGATTGGTCTTACTCGTGTGTCACTAAACAACAATGTTATAATGCCACGAACACTAAAGAAGTGATCAAAATATGGTAACAGAAATGTCTTGCATTTAGTTATGAATTGGGATATATGCCCCTTTTGAATAAGGCAATCATATGCTTCTTGACAGGTTACCGTTAACGTCACAAGGAAGTGTTACAAGTTCTATCCTTCAGTCCTTATGATCTCTCAAACTATTTGTTTTGGATTGTGGAATGCTTCATTATTCTGGCATCATTTATTTTTTTCTCCAATGCAGAATGAGCCTCACATGCTTCAAGGACCTTTCACATTTAAGATTGTCCTTTTTGAAAATGTTTTTCCTCCTTTATCGAATTTTAAAAATCAAAGAATAAAGAATTTTATAAAGTATTACTCCTTAATGCAGGCTCATAATTGAAGCAAATCACAATCATGAGTTCACATAATATCAAAGGAATCAACAACTCTTTTAAAATTTTCAAAGTTATAGCTCTTTGACAAGTGTCAAAATTGATGAGTTGGCTTCATGTTGTCTTCCTCTTTTCCAAGGTTTTAGTAATCGAAGATGTCCTTTCTTTCTCTATCATTGTGAACATTATAACATACCCCTCTTTTTTGGCTTGGTATTTTAAATGGATGCGGACAAAATGACGTAACTAGCATATTCAATTACTAGACTTTCTAGCATAATTCTATTTTGGTTCTCTGAAATCTTCCATTTGTTCAAGCTTCGCATACTTTCTTCGCAGAGGTAGTGCAGAGACTCAGTCAAAATATAAAATTCCTGAGTGCTTGTTTGAAGTTGACTATAACAGGTGTTCCTCAACTCCCTTAGTCCATTTTACTAAACCCAGTACTAGATAGATTTGATTTAATTTTCCATTGTTTGGCTAGCTGAATTCAACTTTATTGTAATTGCCTTTATTGGGCTACCTGAAGGGTTCATCTCACCACAAAGTCTTCGACTTGACAATTGCAGTGGAGTAAAAACCAAACTATCGAGTACCCGAGATATGTCATGGTTTAAATATAATCTATTCATAAAGCCGGGGCTTTTGAGTTTCCTTTATTACCAATTTATTTAGTGGAATAGCTCAACTTTATTGTAATCTGTGATAATAATAAATATATTAACCTTTTGAGTATTCATATTAGAATTTCTTAAACTCATCGATAAGAACTTGTTATAGACTATGTGTCTTTGATGGTCAGATAATCTCATATTTAAAGTTCAGTTCCCAAACAAATGACCTATAATAAATCTATCCACTCCGCCATTCCATTTGTGAAGATTATAATCATCACTGAACGTCCTCAATAGAAGTTTAGTCTAGTCAGTTTTACAAAGTCATACACACGAGATACCCCATGTTGTCCGCTCCTATTCGTATATGAATACCAAGCCTCTTGTTCATTTCCTCATGAGAGGAGAAGGTTATATTGGTCCCTGCAAGAGAAGGGTATGGTGCTCGAGTGTATCTTTTTAGGGTAAGGTCCAGGGTCCTTGTTTTATTAGTTTTCAATCTTTTAATTTTGTCAAAGATCCATAACTCTAATCATTTAAAGAGTTTTTAATTTAATTGATATTAAAAAAAAATTGCAATATTTACAAATTTTATTCAATGCTCACCATTCTTAAAGTAGCATAATTTTATTGAACATATTCTTACAAAAAACTCAGAAATGACAAAAAAAAAATTAAAACAAGATGTTGCAAATGGAATAAAGCTCCATGATAGATGAAATGATCTCTTCCTAATTTAATTAGGATGCCCCATTACTCATCTAATGTAGTGTCACTTGACTCAATCAGATGCTACATATTGTGCTTTGATGCCCCACTTGAGTTCGTCATCCACTGTTCCACCAATTCTTTACATCAACATCGCATTTTCAATAAGTGTCTCTATCTCCTTTAACAACGACCTACAATTCCCCGTAGAATGCCTAGATGCCCCCAAGTGGAAAATACATACACTATCTTTATCATAGCTGTGAGCAGAAAGGTTTTATGGCACTTTCGCTGGCCTCGGTGTGAGGTGTTAACCTTTATCCAAATGAGTGTACAAATCTGAAATAGAAGTTTGGAATACCTCCAAAGTGTTTCTCAATCGTGAGACTTTCTTTGGTCAGTCCGAACGACTAGCTGCTCCTTTTCTTTTGCAGCTGTGGGGGTTTTGGACTTGACATTCATTTACATCATCAGCTTCCACTTTTTGATCTGTTGGGCTTTTGGAAGTGAATTTTAAGTTTCCTTCACTGATCATATTTTCAATTAATTCCCCAACTGTCATAATATCCTTGAAGTCCTTTGTTGACTTTTCCAGCATTAACTCCAAGAAAGGATCTGGGAGAGAATTATGAAACATATATGATATTTTTTCTAATATGGGATGTTGAAATTGTGCCACCACTCCTTTCCATCTTAGGGCATGTTATTTAAAGCTTTTAGTGTCCTTTATCCTTATTCCTTGAAGATCCTAATGCTTTGGATCTAAGCCTTTAACATATCGATATTGTCCCAAAAAGGCACCAGCTAGATCAACCCACATCTTGATATGCTCTCTATCCAAACGATCGTACCATACTACCGCTGGCCCATCGAGACTATCATGGAAGTAGTGAATTAGCAAATTATTGTCATTTAAGTACCAGTCCATCTTTCTACAAAACATTCTCATGTGGATTAGGGGATAACTGGTGCCATCATAGTTCTCAAAATTAGGCACCTTTAATACATGTGGGATGACCAAATCTAGGACCAAGATGAGCTCTCTTGCTTCTAGTTTTTTGTGAGAGGCGTTAACATTTTTCATAGATCCAATTACTTCCTTCAACCTCTTGAATTTATCTTTGAATTGCTTATGAATAATGAGGCTCTTCCCTAGGTTCAAGTGGGATGCTCCAGGACAGATTATTATTCTCAACGTATTAGTCTGATAATGCTGATATTCTTTATCAGCTATCTTCTCTCTATCAGCATCCTTAGTTGCCATCTCCTGGATCATCTGATTCAATACATCTTATAGAGAACCCGATGCTTGATTCCTCATATCTTGTTATAACCTGACCAACTACTCTTGCAACTGATCTTGTGGTCCTTCATGAGATTGCTCCATTGTTTTCATTTATTTGTTCATGATTATGGGGAAGTATTATGCATGAGTGATCTTAGTATTACTGTCACATAACCCTCCATAAATTATTTTCATGTTTTCATAACCAATGCATGTAAAATGCTTAGATAAATAAATGTGATTCAAATGCATGTATGCAAAAGGTGTCATTCCAGAGTGACCATTTTAAAACAACTTTCATTGAACACAATGGTTTTAGTACATCAAACAAACTTTACATATAATGTATATTTTTCATTCCTAACTTCTCTGTCTCCCTCAAAATCCAAGTTAACTTCCACTCATGCTCTGGTGTTGAGTTGTCAATCTACTTTAATTTTCTTGCAAAGCCAGCTAAATCAACCAATTTGTGAGCCATATTTCTTGCTTGGGCAACAACTTCTTGCATGACGTTATCTTTTTTCCTTCATCTTCTGTGTCAAGTCTCAGAGCTGTAGACAATGTTGTTCATTCTTCATTGAAAGAAAGTCTTTGTGGTTACGAATTTCTCGGGCAAGATCTCAATAATCATCTACGATCTTCATCAATGTCTTATTCTTGGTTCTAATGGCTTCTAGCTCAGCATCATTCTCACGCTTATGGCACTGAAATGAAGCTTCCATATTTGCTATAAGAATATTTATCATCTGATTTTTAACTTGATATCTTCTTATATCAACAACGACTGTATTGAGCTTTTCTTCTGCAATCCGTAAATAATAAGAGAACTTCTTGGCTCGACCTTCATGCACCTTGCAATTCTTTTTCCATTGTTCGACATCTTTTTTCAGTTTAGTGACCCTGTTGTCAACTCTTATGGGGTATTTCCTATTCATTCATTTTTAAAGGCTAGACTGATTCTTTGAAAACCATCACGCATGGCTTTCATATCTCTATTTAGTTTATCATTTTCAATCTTCAAATGATGAACTTGAGCTTCGTATTTTAGTAAATCTTCTTCCTCCTAGATGCCCCCACTAATATCCTTATCTTTGAACACTTTTGGTTCCAACCTAACACGACGTTCAGTTACCAAACTATGTCGATCTTTTATCTCGAACTCCAAGATTTCATGATCCAAAAGATGTTGGAATATATGCTTGAAGGCGGTGCAATTCTCAATAGAATGTCCTTGAGATCCGACATGATATTCACAATGAACATTGACGTCATACCAATTTGGATACGAAGGTTGCCAAGGTTTCACATAATGCGGGGTTACCTCTCAAGCTTCTAAAACCTTATCATACAACTCCTTATATGATATACGATAGGATAAAAATGAGGGCCACCTCTCAGCTTGGATTGAACTAGAGTCTTCAGGTTTATTTTCACCTGATGTTGTAAGTAGACTCTCAAATACCCACGAGTTCTGATTGCATATATTTTTTTCATCATTTTCTTGGTGTCTCCAGACAAATTTTTTATACGAATGGTGACTGTGCATGATTTCTCAGATTGGTTAAGATCAGTGGACCCTTATGTACTTGGCATCGCATGATATTTTCATCGAAATCTTTCTTTTCTTTTGCAGAAGTCTTTTTTTCTTAGGCCAAAGCCACTATTCTATCCATTATCTTGGACATTTTCTCTCTCATCTCTTTTATCTCCTCTTGCTCTTTGTAAGACATACGATCTTTGGGTGCATAGCTCTCCACTATCTTCGGAGTTTTCTCAAGATGCCATTCCCCAGTTGTGTTATATTTTACTTGTTTGTGAAACCCTTTGTCCATCATAAAAACCTTTTACTCTGATGACCACTCATAAATCAACACCTTGATTATGTCATGATAATGTGATGCAGGAAGAAAGAAAAGCAACATAAAAACAAGTTAGTACAAATAAGATAACAAAATGGCAAGAATTATTATAAAGGCAAAAGTAAATAAATAAATAAATTAATAAGCTAATGCAAAACAATAATGCCAATGCAAATGCAAATGCACAAGGTGTTAGTTCCACAAGCGACCACCATAGAACAACCTTCATCATACCATAAGTTCTCCTTACACTAGACAGACAAGCTTCAATTTCTTCATTTACTTGATCTAGACCTTTCTCAAAATTTGGTTTTTTTATCTATATAGTTGTTGGACTTCTCAAAATATTGATCTGCCTTTTTTTCGTTTTACTCCACTTATCATGCTTGTTGGATCTCTAGACTTCTATTTTCGAGGGATTCTCCAAGAGTTAAGCGGCATTGATATCTCAAGAAGGATCTCTTGACTCAACTATAATCTGGATATTTTGATACCATATCAATATTTGTTCATTTAACAGGAGTCTTCGATCGAATTTGAGCTTTGTTTGCGAGTCATTATCCTTCTGGATTTAATTATCCAGCTATAGAACTCTTATGTCGATATGAAATCCTTCTGATTTGATCAATCACTTGTTAATTAACACCTTGTTTGTTTATGATGTGAAAATGCAAATGCAAACATAAGGAAGATAAAAATAAGATAAAACCAAAAAAATTGTTAATACCACTTAACTGAAAAGCAGAAGAAATATTTACGAAAGGATAATATCCTACCCAACATGGTATCAACCCTGATATTCTTTTATAACAGTTCTACCCATACATGTTTTCTACCCCATGCTTCATTTAACATATAAATCCTAGCCTCATGCCATCTATTTTGTATGCTAGTTTAAAAAAAATGAACCTAATCGCATACTCTTCTAGTTCTCATGCTTTTTGCAAAATAAATAAATAAATTCATGGAAAAGGTTAGAGTGAGTTTCCCCTTTGTGACTTTTGAAGAACCACATACATAATTTCGGCATAAAATAGATAGAGTTCTGGTACTACTAAAAGGGTCCTCGAATTGTCCTTTACTGGTGCCCCATTGGGCCTGCCAGACCCTTGACCCTCACACATTATAACTTAAACGGATCAAGTTCAATTTGAGACGATTCATTTCCCTATTTACATGCAAGAAACTCAATATTTCACTCGTAAACACAAGGAATATGTATCCTAGAGGTTACTTGTTAAAGCTCATGCGGAGAAAAATAATTTTTCTCATGTAAGCGTAGCGTTCACCCCTACCTAATGAGACAGAGCACATTTAGAAGGCTCTTAATACCCGAACAGTTATAGCGCGAGTGGAGGGGAACTCACAATCCTTTACCTCGATCCAAAAACAAACAAACTTAAAAAATATAAAAAATCTAAAACATGCAAATCACACGTTAGTACAACTAATAAATAAAATATGTACAATGCGATGCAACCAAAGCATGAGGATCAAAATTTAAATATCATTCAAATTTATCATTTTTAACTAAAAAGATAACGTAAAATCAATTACGGTCTGACTATCTAACTTCCCCAACAGAGTCGCCAAGCTGTGGGAATCGTCCTTAAGCTTTTTTAGGGCTATGGTAGGTACATATCCAATTTAATTTTGGAAAATCTTGGGTTTTGAAATAGTTAAATAAAATAAATAAATTTTGGAGTCGCCATCGACCTTTGGGTTAGGTAGGCCGAATACCTAAAATAATATCTTTTAAAATAATTTTTTAAAAATAATTTTAAAAGATAAAAAGTGATATGTGTTTAACCAAAAACTCATTTTGGAAAAGGGTTTGAGAGTTGATTAAACGATTACACATCATCTAAATATTGAAATTGGCAAATTCAAATATACATTTAAATTATAATCATTTTTAATATATATATATATATAAAGGTTGTTATTTTGCACGAACAATTCTCGAAATACCTTTCTTATTAGTTAAGGAGGCACTTCCATGGATTCCTCATACAAAATAATATTGCCCAAATTTTTAAATAAAATGCATGTATTAAATATATTAAAAAAATCATTCGATTATAAAATGGATTATTTTGTTTGAACAATTCTTGGAAACACACTCCTTCTCAGTTAAGGTGCGTTTCTATAAATTCTTTGAGTAGAATAATATTTGAAAAATATTAAAACTAATAAGAAATTAACGAATATGTAAATTATGGATCAAAATAATAAAAAGTGACTTTAGGGATTAAACATAATATTCAAAACATAAATACACAATTATATATATATTAGCAGACATGAAGGACCACAATTACATATTATACACGAGGGGCATTAAACCAACCAAAAATCAGCAATATACATGACCTAAACAAACAAAAAAAAGTAAAATAGGATGTTAAATGTGGAAAGAGGCATACACATAACAAATGATCCAAAAGGACTAAAAATGAAGTACACAATAAGTATATGAACAAATATGCAAAATTGACAAAATTAGAATAAGGATTGAACTGTAAATAAGCAAACGTGGAAGGATTTATCTCATAAATAAAATAAGCTAAACAATGATTAAAATGAACACTTCATAAGTTAGTTGTCCAGATCGAAAATATTTACAAAATAATAAAATAAAACAAACTAGGGACTAAATCATAAGCATATCAGAAATTAAAACTCGGAATAGGAACAAAGAAATTTCATTGGGTGACTAAAACGAACATTGCATAAATAAGGAGCTCAAAACAACATTATACAACATTTCATTTAATGGCTAAAGATAAGGTTACAAAGCTAGAAGGATTGAAACTGCTTTTATCCCTTTTTTTAAAACCGCAACATTACCCTAGGACAAAATGGCGTCGCACCAAAAGGGGTATATATACCCCAAACACCGTCCTAAAATGGCCCAAGCCATTCATTTTTCATTTTTCTCTCTCTTCTAAAATGAGAGAGAAATTTTATCTCTCTTCTCTTTTCTTTCCTCACCGAAAATAAAGTCGGCAGTCTTTGACCATCGCTCGCCGAAGTGATCTGTCGCCGCCCACGGGGGTCGGAGTTTAGGAAATCACCCCAAAATGACCCCATCTCTTCCCTCAATTCAAAACTAAGCACCCCTAAGCCTAAAAGTCCCTCCACCATCCTAGATATACACGAAATCGAAGGGTTTACCTTCGGTTGAACGACAGTCTCTCCGGGGACGTTCGACTTCTATGGTGTGGTAAGCTTCTTCTTCTTCCTTTCTCTTTTTCCTTTTCGAAGTGAGCTCTCCGATTTGTTTTTGTCATTATTTCTCTCTGATATTTATGGTTGTGATTCTCTCCCCCTTTTTCTTGTTATGTTCGAATCCCTTTTTTCTCTCTGTTTCCCTTTTTTATCTTCTCCCCTCGTTGATTTTTGTTGATGGCTTACTGTTTTCCGAGATAATAGGTTATGAGTACCCTATTTTGAATTGATGGCCTTGGTTTTGATTTTGTTCTGTCTTTATGTAAGTAAAAAAATATTTAGGATTTTTTTAACTATTTTTCTTGGCTTCCGAGCGGCTTGACTGATGTGTTGATGGCAGGTTGAAACAACTGTGGTCGGTGACATGGTCAGGAACGGGAAATAATGGTCGTGGAAGTGGTGATAACATCAACAGGCGGCGGCAGCAGCAGACACTTAGGGTTAAAACCCTAAGCCTTTTGGGTGATCTAAATTATCGATCCTCCTCCAGATCCAACGGTGGAGATCAGAGGCGACTGGAGTTAAGGTAAAAAACCCTAGCTGGTTTGGGCTCACCAGCGAGTCTGGACTGAGTCTGATCTTGTTAGGCCCGAACCGGGTAGGCTTGGAGTTGGGCTTTGTAATTGGACCAGTTGTGGACTTATTGAATTTGTTGTAATTTAGGCATGCAATAATAATAATAATAATAATAATAATTAATAATAATAATAATTAATAATAATAATAATAATAATAATAAATATTAATAATAACCCGAACAAAAACGGGTATATACAACATGTACTAAAGAAAAAATCTCGGAGATGGAGACAATCTTTATCGAAGATATCAAGTAATCGTGAGAGCTTATCTTAATGTATCCAATTATTGATTATTCTTGTTTCATATAATCTATTTAATTATTAATTTATATATATGCGCATGTGATTTTAATGTTTCTCTTGTTTCTTATTTTGCTAGTTCTTGTACGCAACAACTAGCTATGCAATACAGAAGCGGAGACAATAACTGCTACTCACAATTTAAAGGTTTTGAATGCCATTTTTGCGGTGTTGAAAAACGACTTAACTTCAATAACAATCTATACAATAACGAATAAAAATGATTTTCTCAAATCCAAAAGATTTATAGTACAATTTTTGTCTCTGGAATAAAATAAAATAATTATATTTAATAAATTTTACTTTTCTTCGTATTAAAGAAGTTTGGAACAGTTAAAATGTGCACGTAAAATTTGTATGAAAGAAAAAAATCATCTTGATTGTTGGTGAATTTCAACATATCTAATTTGGCTATTGAGCTACAGTTACTAATTGAGGGTCCCGAGCAAAAGAAAAAAATGTTGAGGTCGAGGGAGAAATAGATAAGATTATTGGGTCGACAATGATGAATTGAATTGTTTTTTTTTTGTTACAAAAGTTTAGGTCAGGAGTGAGGGTCCTGACCATAAGATCAAAATGTTGAGGTCGAGAGAGAAATAGATAAGATTATTGGGTCGACATTGAAGAATTGAAGAGTGTTTTTTTTACAAAAAGTTTAAGTCACTACAGCAAAACTGATATGTAGCGGCGTTTGGAGAGAAAACGCCACAAAAGTTAAACATATAGCAGCGTTTACAATCGTAGCGCCACAAATTGATACTTTAGCGGCGTTTATTGTAAAAACGCTGTAATAGATTTGACATATAGCGGCGTTTTTACAAAAAATGTCGTAATAGGGTGGTTTATTGCGGCGTTTTTAACAAACGCCGCAATAGAGTGGTAAATTAACGGCGTTTATACCAAAAACCCCGCAATAGATTAACATATAGTGGTGTTTTAGCTAAAACGCCGCAATAGATCGGTAAATTAGCGGCGTTTATACCACAAACGCCGCAATAGATTACACATATAGTGGCATTTATTCTTAAAACGCCGCAATAATGATAATAAATAGTGGCGTTTTTAGATAAACATCGCAATAGTGTTAATCAATAGTGGCATTTTTAGAAAAATGCCACAATAGTTTTAATCAATAGTGGCATTTTTTAACAAATGCCACAATAGTGTAATCAATAGTGGCATTTTTTTTGTATAAACGCCGCAAAATGTTAAATATATAGTCCTCTTTTTCTCCTACCCGAACCCTAAAATCAATTAAACTCTTATTCCCTCAAAGCTTCTTCTCTGTAACAACAATAGCTCTCAAACGATTCCTACCGACGTCGTCCTTTGTATGTCCCGGTGACCAAATCGGGCCTCTCACAGACGAACTATAACACAACTGCACGGTTTGATCCCTCTTATCATTAATGATCTTTTTCATTTTCTTGGTCTTCTGAAAATGGGGAAAACCCAAAAAGCTAACGTATTTGAGAAAAAGAGAGCAGGTGTTACCTTGAGTAAGAGAAATTATCGTCGATGGAATGTCTAAGTGGCGTATTTTCTCTGATGATGGATCAAATTATCGTTGGGAGGATATCGGTCCAGTCTCACCGTCAAAATTGGATGATGACCTGAAAGGAACTCCTATTGCTCCATACCCTTCCATGGTCGATCTCCTTCTTGAAGGTAATAATCTATGAATCTTTCAGCCGCTATAATTTGTTTTTCTACGCTCAGTCAAATTTCATAGATTGTATGCATATAGGATCTTCGAAGCTTATTGAGAATGATGATAGAGGAGTGGATAAATACCCGATGTTTAGAACTGAATTTGGTAACTCTGTGGCGTTGAAAGAATATTCAAATGCAAAAGCAGTATCTATCCTCAATGAAGATGAAGTTGCCTCTACTGTTACTCCAAGTAAACATTTATATCATCTATTTAAATTTATTTTAATTTTTATTTAGTTCGCAAGCCACCTACAATCAAGTTTCATACTGTAGGTGAAAGGTCGTTATCTGTTTCAAGTGAAGCACTGAAGCGCGCAAAGACTCTTCTTGGTGAACCGGAGGTAGGAGATTTATTTGGTGAAATGGATGAAGAGTTTCTCCATATAGAGTTTACACGGAGGAAAAACTTAACGATGCGTCGTCAAACAAGGAAAACAACTTTCCTACGTCCTTTCCCCACGAATGAGCACAACTAAATTCTACTGAACAATATGGTGAAGACTGTTTATGCATAACTTTAATGTTTCTAAATTGTAATGTATTTTTGTTGCTAAGTATTTTTATGCATAACTTATGTCTTAATTAAAATGTATGGTTGTTGTTAATATGTAAAATCAACTAATGTTTCTGCATATACTGTTTATACATATATCAGTCAATTTAGTTGATGTACATTAGAAATGAAATATGTAAAATCAACTAATATTATCTAAATAAATGGTAATTAGCAGCGTTTGTATCCAGAAATGCCACTACAGATCTGACATTTTATGGCGTTTGTATCCAAAAACGCCGCTAAAGAGTAATACTTTAGTGGCATTTTTGAAACAAACACCGTAAAATGGTTGTATATTGTCATTTATAGTGATATTTTTCCAATAAACGCCGCTATAAGTACGTACTTTAGTGGCGTTTTTATACAAACGCCGCTATAGAATCATACGTTAGTGGCGTTTTTATACAAATGCTTCTATATATGATACATGCATCACAAGGCTCACATCAAAGGAAGAAATAATAACTCTTCCAAATGATCCACTCGTCCAAGCATTGGAAAAGAAGATCTGAACAGAATCAGATTTACTATGACTTTTTTAATGGGATCCTGATATTATTTAGTCAAGATGTCTTCTGGAGATACGACCGTCTGTCTCTTATCTTTCCAACGGTTCTTGAATCGCATCAATCCGATATCGAAAAATCAAGATATGGCTATTTTACTGAAGACGGTGCATGCAGAAAATCCTATACGGGATTAATACGGGATTTTGTAAATATTACGAATTTTCAATATTTTTATTGATTATTTGTAATATAACTTAATATAGGATGATGCATTATCTTTTAGGATTAGATTTATTATTTTATTATGAATTAAGGTTGGGTTAAAAGTATTATCTTTAGTTATTATTATTTTATTAGGAATTAGAGTTAAGATATGTTTAGTTTATTATTATTTTATTCATTAGTTATTTAGGACCTTTAGAACTCAGCCCCTATATAAAGGAGGCTTCATTAAACTTTGTAATTGAAGATTTCTTTG
The DNA here is from genome assembly GCF_006381635.1 of Hibiscus syriacus. NCBI lineage: Eukaryota > Viridiplantae > Streptophyta > Magnoliopsida > Malvales > Malvaceae > Hibiscus > Hibiscus syriacus. Next base: position 549,289 of record NW_024061971.1, on the reverse strand, counting down.
ATTAATAATACAACGAGAGTTCGTTTTTGCAAGTGTTGATTGCCTTGTGCCTTCGAAGCTTCTTCTCCTGGAGTTCTTTCAAGTTCTGTGAGGGAGATTAATCTTCACACTCCAATTGCCTTTTCATCGCGACTAGGAGGGTTGGTTAGAGCCACTTATTGAGTTTGCCTTTTCATTGCGACTAGGAGGGTTCGATATGACACTTATCCATCTATTTTTCCACAAATCCATCTGCACCATCAATCATCTTTACCGTCCACCTTCGTAAGGGAGATCTTTTGATTTCTTTATTATCTTATCTTATTTTATTTCAATTTCTTTATCTTTTGTTTATTTTGTTCTGATCTTATTGCATTGAAGAAACCCTAAAGAATCATAGTTACTGCTACCACCTTCCCCTATTCATCCCCTTTGTTCTTAATCGAGTCTAGAGCTTTCTAGGTTTGATTCTTCAACAAGAGCAACGTTCATTAACCCGCCACCGCTTCCTTATCAATTGGTATCAGAGTTGGGCCGATTCTTGGAAAGAAGCAAGCAATCTTGCTTGCTCTTGCACAAAAAACCGTCAAGGTACCCCAACGGAGCTAGTCCATAAAAGATTCATCGTTTCAGGTTCTTTTTTATTTAATTTTAATTTAGATTCAAATCCTTCTTGTTAGTTTGCTATTTTTTCAAAAAAAAACAAAAAAAAAACAAAAAAGGCAAAAAAAACAAAAAAACAAAAAAAAAAGCCAAAATTTCAAAAAACAAAATGCAAACGAAGGTATTTTGGGCTGATTTTCTCCAGATATCATATTCGTCTTAAGTTTAATCTCCAGTCAAAAATTCACTTCTATTAGAGTTCATTAGTTCCTTCAAATACATCATTCAAGTTTTATCGGCAGATTCGGTCTAGAATATTATCAAATTTCTTGAAAATTCTACAGGAGGAATTTTGTGGTGAAAATTTCCAGATTTAAACTCCATATATTGGATATAATTCACACAAAAAATCAGAATTTTTGGAGATAAAGAACAACTTCGAACAAAGCGATCAAGAAAAACAGATTGTTTGAGGACTCACCGTTCAACAGAGTCTACGGGATACTACTGAAGGTATTTGGTTCTGAAATTTTACAGGTGGTTTCTTGACGCTTCGAAAGACATTCAAGAATTTTTCCAGAATTTTTGGATACCGGTAACACCGTCAAAAACGTTTCTCAAGTTGATCCAGCGTTTTCTAGGTTTTCTGGTTTGGTCCTTTTTTTTCCTTTGACTCTTAGTACTTTAGGTTCTTTTGTTTTTTCCCTGTTATTGTTCTTTTTCATTATCTAACACATTATCTTCCTTGTTTTAGTAGGACTAAAGAGTTTGCATACTTCTTCCTTCTTTGCATTCTCGTTCTCTTGGAGTCTAACCTTTGTTTGGCCTCTTAGAGCTTTTAGGTTTTTCTTATCGCCTTTGCTAGTAATCAAACTCCGATACAAACTGTGAAAGACTACTTGGTAAAGTGAGTTTTAAAGAGTACAAGATCGGCTTACTTGCCTCTCGTTGTGTTACTTTCTTGGAGTGATTTGTGAGGTTTCTTGCTTTGTTGAATTTTCTTTCTTTTATTTTTATTTTACTTTAAAATTTTCTTTTGAGTGTTATGATTTCAGGATGTGTGACAATAACAACAAGACACTTACGGCTATCTTAGCCGCACTTGCATGACTCACGACTCAAGTTGAAAGATTTGATGAACTTACCAATACCGTGAGAGAACGACAAGAACCACAACTGGATCTACCAAACCAGAATCCAAGACTAAACAATGCTGAACTTTTGGTACCCATGCGAGAACAACCACGTTTCCAAGCACCCAAACTTTTTGCAAAACCAAAGTTCATGATCCCGTCTTTCAAAGGAGACAACGATCCGGACAGGTACATGGATTGGGAAGGAAAAGTTGATCTCATATTCGCATACCATGACTACCCCCAAGCTAAACAAGTTTCCCTCATCACCATGCAATTCGAAGGATATGCTCGAACTTGGTGGATGCAAACAAGGAAAAAAGATCCAGAATTTCCAAATTCCAACAATCACTTCTTGGACCGACCTCAAACAAACCATGAGGAAGTGATTCCTACCGACACATTATACACGAGAAGTTAAACTACGACTACACAGACTTCGACAAGGTAGAAGTTCAGTTGAAGACTACTACAAGGAGATGCAGTCCTTACTCAATAGGGCTAACATAACCGAAAAAGAAGAGGTCACCGTGTCAAGATTCATCATCGGCTTGAACTCAAACATCACTGATCTTCTTGACCTCCATGGGTACGAAAACCTTGAAGATACACTAAAGAAAGCAATGACAATCGAAGTACAAATCCAAAGGAGATTCCGAGAACATTACCAAAGTACTTCATCCTCTTACCAAGGTAATCCTTCAAATCCTTCCTCGTCTTCTGCTCCATCTTCTCTAAAAAAGCTAAGAGATGACAAACCTGATAAGGAGAAAGAACGACCAGCAAAGAATGACACACTTCCAGCCCCTAAAGATCAAATGATAATTTGTGAGGAGGTAGGGAAAGCAAAAAAAGAAAAAGCTGAGAAAGAGGCAAAAGAAAAAGAGGTAACTAGTTACAAAAGACAAAAGAATAATGACCCATGGGAGGTGAGGTGAACCTAATTGTGAGAAGAAAAGAGTGAATCAAAATCTATGTGTGAGCACAAAAGAATTGAGAGAGAAGCTTCTTTACAAACAACCTTCCATCCTTGTTCCTTTTAGAGAATCAATTGTTTCGATTTCTAACATTAACAAGGATTTGCCTAGTGTGTTTTCATCTTTGTTACTGGATTTTCAAGAAGAATTAGGTGATCCACCTTATGAATTACCACTGGAAAAAGGAAAACAACACCAAACCAATCTAATTCAAGGTTCCATCATACCTCGTCAAACATACAATCTCGAAGAAACCAAAGAGTTAAATTTGTTACAAAAAGGCTACATCCATGAAAGCCTTAGTCGTAACGTCATCTTAATGATGAAACATGACTTGAACAACTCCACATGCTTTATAGTTCATGCACAGGGAATCCATGTAAATGATGAGAAAGTAAAAGCAACACGAGACTGGCCCACACCATCTTCTATCGCCAAGAGTTGTCGAATAGTGCTAGGTGACCCTCCTGACGGGTTACCACCTGAAAGCCCTAATCACTATGCTATATCAATGAAGAGTCATGATTTACGAGAGTCCAAAGGTAAGTATTTTATTACTCATTTTAATGACTTTTGTAACATACTTTTTCTCCTTCTTACAAGGTAAGGCTCGTGAAGTTGTCATCCATACTAAACACAACTCCTTTAAGTGCGTAACATATCGAGGTAAGCAAAACACAGTAGACGATACACTACCACGAAGGTATACTCTTACCTATCAAACTCATACTACTATTCCGAGAATTGAACATATAAAATATTTATATCACGATAACTCGGATATTTTTGATATTTCTACCCATACTTTTAAAAGTGCTTTTAATGAGCTTTATCTTGTATATGAGTTTCCTTGCCAACTAAACAGGTTCTACAGTCCACAAAGCTTCTCCCGGGAATCATTAATTCATGAACCCCGCTTAGGAGACTTAAGGGATTACTTTAACAAACCAGTTGACATGGTTTTTAAACACTCATTCTCGCCACACACAAATAAAACCATGGAGAAATTATCTGAAATAATCATACATAAAGCCAACAGTGGCCGGCGCCATGTTGAATTTCAACCAAAACATCAGATTACAAGACTTGTATGCAAAAGAGGATTTCAAGACTTCAAAAAAATCAGTTCCTACAAAGAAGAAACCTCGACTAAAACGCATAAATACACATCACATTGATCCTGGTAAATGTTTCACAAGTTTTTCTTTCAACACACCTAAATCTCTTTCTCTTGGATTTTCATATTCGAGGATGAATCCTTTTGAGGAGTGGGGGAATGATACATGCACCAGAGTCCATAATACATGCTTCTTTTGACAAATGTTTCTACTCGAACCTATTAGAAGAACAAAGTCTCGAAGATTCAAAGCATATCTATTCGGTAAGTATAATGTGAATGAATCATTAAACGATTCTAATGTTGCTCCCTTTAATGTTTTAGATTCATGGTCGAATCTTTTTGAAGAAAGGGAGGATGATACATGCATCACAAGGCTCACATCAAAGGAAGAAATAATAACTCTTCCAAATGATCCACTCGTCCAAGCATTGGAAAAGAAGATCAAAACAGAAGCAGATTTACTACGACTTTTTTAATGGTATCCTGATATTATTTAGTCAAGATGTCTTCTGGATATACGACCGTTTGTCTCTTATCTTTCCAACGGTTCTTGGATCGCATCAATCCGATATCAGGAACTCAAGATATGGCTATTTTACTGAAGACGGTGCATGCAGAAAATCATATACGGGATTAATACGGGATTTTGTAAATATTACGAATTTTCAATATTTTTATTGATTATTTGTATTATAACTTAATATAGGATGATGCATTATCTTTTAGGATTAGATTTATTATTTTATTATGAATTAAGGTTTGGGTTAAAAGTATTATCTTTAGTTATTATTATTTTATTAGGAATTAGAGTTAAGATATGTTTAGTTTATTATTATTTTATTCATTAGTTATTTAGGACCTTTAGAACTCAGCCCCTATATAAAAGAGGCTTCATTAAACTTTGTAATTGAAGATTTCTTTGATTAATAATACAACGAGAGTTCGTTTTTGCAAGTGCTGATTGCCTTGTGCCTTCGAAGCTTCTTCTCCTGGAGTTCTTTCAAGTTCTTGTGAGGGAGATTAATCTTCACACTCCAATTTGCCTTTTCATCGCGACTAGGAGGGTTGGTTAGAGCCATTTATCGAGTTTTCCTTTTCATTGCGACTAGGAGGGTTCGATAGGACACTTATCCATCTATTTTTCCACAAATCTATCTGCACCATCAATCATCTTTACCGTCCACCTTCGTAAGGGAGATCTTTTGATTTCTTTATTATCTTATCTTATCTTATTTTCAATTTCTTTATCTTTTGTTTATTTTGTTCTAATCTTATTGCATTGAAGAAACCCTAAAGAATCCTAGTTACTGCTGCCACCTTCCCCTATTCATCCCCTTTGTTCTTAATCGAGTCTAGAGCTTTCTAGGTTTGATTCTTCAACAAGAGCAACGTTCATTAACCCGCCACCGCTTCCCTATCAATATACTAGTACTTTAGTGGCGTTTCTATACAAACTCCACTATATACTCATACTTTAGTGGCGTTTTGAATATAAACGCCGCTATAAACTCGTACTTTAGTGGCGTTTTGAATGTAAACGTCGCTAAAGACTTGTACTTTAGCAGTGTTTTTTATATAAACGCCGCTATAGACTAGTACTCTAGTGGCATTTTTATACAAACGCCGCTATAGACTCATACTTTAGTGGCGTTTTTAGATAAACGCCACAATATATATAATATTTTATGGCGTTTTTTTAGATAAACGCCGCAATATATATAATATTTTGCGGTGTTTTTTTTTTATAAAAACGCCGCTATAGGCTAGGGCAGTATTAGCAGGTGCTAGGTAAACGACTCAGTAGAATTGTCAATTAGCGGTGTTTGGTTTACAAATGCCGCAAAGTATTATAAAAACCACAAAATCAAATTTCTTGCCCGAGCCCTAATTTCTTTCTCACCATCGTTCAGCTAAGCGTTCTGGTCCCCTTTCAGTATCCATTTCAGCAACTCCGCCTTGCCCTCCATCGTCGGTTCATTTTCTTTCTTCCGTAGCCACAAGCAGCCAGAGACCCAGAGCCACCCAAACCAACGCCATTACATTTACGCCAGGTACTCTCTAAATCTCTTCTTTGCACTGAAATAAAAATAGGTATTGATTTACCATCTTATGTTCTCAATTTCTCCTGTTTTTATGTAATGAAATTTTGAGTTTAAACATGCAATGTTTGGTTCTCCATTACGGACGTATGATCCCCATTTAATGTTTTGAATGTATGTTTGAGTATAAACATTTTGACTGTTTGGACTGGGTTGTATCCAGGAAAATAGAGTTTAACATTCTGTCAGGAACCTCTCATAATTTCAACTTCATTGACGACATTTGGATTAACGGCTTGCAAAAATAAAAATGTTAAACTTAAAAACATTCAAATTTTTAGTAACTACTAATAAACCCTATTGTGTTGCATACCTAAATTAAAATAATTGCTCCCTTTTTCATATTGTTCTAATAATAATAAAAAATACTCAGGACCTGTTTTGGATATAAATAGCAGTTTTGTATTTTTCTTTAATTCTCATGTTTCTGCTCTATTGTCACTTGACGGGTGTAATCATAAAAAATATTTTGTTGCTATTGATATGAATTGTATTTCAAGTAAAGTATTTAAATATTTATTAAAATTCTTAAACTCTATATTATTAAGATATATAAGATTTTAAATATTTAAATATAATCTTTGAAATGTATATTTATTAAATTATTAAACACAAAGTTAATACAAGTATATTTCATCACTACTATATGTATAGGTTTTCTTTCTAGACAATTTAGGTTTGTTAGCAGTCGGTATGTACTTAAATCATTAGTTTAGGTTTGGGGCCATTTGAGGGGAAAATCAACCTTCATAAATTTCAGGGCATGCCTCTAAATCAGTATTAAGTTTCCCAAAACACCAACTTAGAATAATTTCAACGGGAAAATGACCAGGAAGAGAGATGGTGACTTTTCGACGCCTTTAAAATAGAAAGTATCAACTTAAACATTTGGTTAACTGCTACCATATCCTCCATCCGTTTAAAAGATCGATACAATAATTAGTCACTTCCTGACCTACAATGTATTAAGATTGTTGGTAGAACACTGCTCTCAGTCCATCTTTCCCAGATGCTTTTGTTAGACTCATTGACTTGATTGGCTTGGTCACTTCTTCGTAGGAGAATGGTTTTTATAGGATTTCATTAATGTCTTCAATGATTCTCAGTCCTATTTCCAAAAAAAATGTATTATCAACTTTTTCCAAGTCGATTTTAAACATTTTCTCAAAGTAGCCTTTAGTAATACTCTAAATGGATATTTCATCTTCCCATTTCTCTCCCTCCTCATCTACTAAAGAAGTAACTTCTTTCTGTTTCTTTCATTGAGGCACAAACCTATAAAAAGGCTAGTATTGTTGTCTCTGTTCTTTAACCAATTCGCCTTTGCTCTCTACTCTCAATAAATTTTGAATTTGTCTGCCTCCATGTTCATCTGTAGTTTCACTTCGAAAATTTCTCCTAAGATATCCTGACTGGGTTCAATCTCCATTAATTCGCTCAATCTCATCTTCAATTCCCTCTCAATAACCCTTTTCCTTTCAGATTGTTTTAAACCACACATCCAGACCCTCTCTGATTCGATTGTGCTTTTTCAGTATTGACCCTGGGTTTGATATCCATAGACACTCGACCTCTGAGACACATGACTCTTCCATAAGTCATGCTGCTTCAAATTTAAAATGTCAATGACGTTCTTCTTCCCCCACCGTATCCATTAATAATGGGCGGTGATCGGAACAATAATAATAAATGTGATAGCTTTTGATGAGGAAAAAGTTACCATAATATTGCATTTGTCACTCCTCTATCTTGTCTCCCTCTTATGTTTTTTTTGTCTTTCGGCCTCTCTCTTATGTGTACCATGACCCTGGTAGCCTACGTCAATTAGTTCAGTCTTCTAGAACTTTACGAAATTCCTTCATTTACCTCTCGTTTTGTTCTAAACCACCTTGTTTCTCGAATGAATATAAGATCTTGTTAAAGTCTCAGATGACCATCTAAAGGAGACTTGGATCATCATTCAACTATCGCAAAAGGTCCCCAAGAATTTCTCCTTCTACTTTCCTCGGGAGCTCCGCGGAAATCTGTGCATCTTCAACTAATATTTTCCTCTAAATCTGTTATTACCACGTCAATATGTGAAGTTGAGAAAGAACGAAGGATAATGTCGTACGAACCCCTCCAATCCAAACATAATCCTCTATTGTTGCCTCGTTAGTCAACCTCAATCCCACTTGGGAATCCCACAGATCTTCGAACTTTCTCCATTTGTGAACTCTACAGTTTTGTTTCTCAGAAGAAAACTACATATGGGTTAATGTCTCTTAGCATGTGTCGAAGATGATTAACCGTATGAGGTCTACCCAAACCTTGGATGTTCCAGTTTAATAGTTTCATTGCATCTAGCTGGCCTGGTTTCTTAAGCCTGTCGATATTATGTTGTTGTTGTTCTTGGAATCTTGTTGCGTCAAACTCGAAACTGTTGAATATGATTGTCGTTGTGTCTTCAATCCCTCTACTTTTTCCATAGGCAAATCTTCCACTATTCCCACCATCTCAGTGTCAAACCCCTGATTGGTTGTCGGTTGTTCCATATTGATTGTAGAGAAGTATTTTGTGATAGGATTCACCCACCCTATTGCCCCGACGTTCAGCTGTGGTTTTTGTTTACTTCCACTGTTAACTTGTGTGCCTTTATGATCCAAAGAAATCTTTCCATTAGCTACTCATGTCTTAAACTGTTATTCGTCATCCACCCTCTTTGTTCTTGGGGGTCCCCCCTCTTTGAGCCAATGACTCGTTTAGAACGCTTTTTGTCTCGGTGGTGCTTTAAGGGATGCATCCCATAGTGGAACTAGTTCTTTTTGGTCTTTCACCAATCTGATAGGACGACAAAACCTCTCTCCATGTCCCAGTTTTCCACATAAATAATATAATAATCGTAATTTTTCGTATTGGAATGAGGCATATCTGAATTTGACGTTTGGCATTAGTTGTTTTTTCTTTTTTAATGGATTTCTCACATCAATTTTCACTCTTGTTATTATGCTTCCTTTATAACCTAAAGAGACCGTTGTCGTGTCCTAAGATAAAAAATTTCCAATGAAATCCTCAATTACCTTGTGATGTGTTCTCATATGAGCTTTATTGGTAGGTCATTGATTTGCACCCAAAATTTGACTGTGTGAAGTGGTATTGTTTTTGAGTCCTCTCCTTGTAACTTGTGGAATGCCAAGATATGTGAATTAAAATATCAGGACTCTTCGTTTTTTATTCTGTCGACATCCATCTCGTGATATAGGCGAAAAGGATATCTCTCTTCTCCCAATTCGATGATGGATATGCCTTTTATTGGTCGTCAAACTTTCACGAGTATCATTCTCATTGCAACCAGCTTCTGAAGAATTTGCGGGTATCATGCCGAGGAGAAAAATAAATAATTTGCGGGTTGTTCGAGCTTCTGAAGACCATGAAGAAAGAAATAATGAGGAATCGAATGCATCTGAGTCTTCCGAAGTTCTGGAAACTGTTGAAGAAGACGTAGAAATTCAAAGTATTCTTCGAAACATTATTTACTACTTTGTTCATTTTCAAAACTAGCATTTAATAATTTCTTATATAGTTGAAAACGCTGGAACACGCAAGACTCGAGGACATACAACTTTGAAGGAATTATACCAACTTCCTCTTGGGCATCGTGTCAAAGTTTCAAGAAACGATGTCGGTCAACCTATTGGCCCAGAATCACGTCTTCTAGCAGGTTACTTAGGCATAGTTGGACGTAATGCGAATCTGTTACCGATCAATTACGATTCATGGCGCGAAATGCCTAATAGTAACAAAAATCAAGCGTTGGATTTTGTTAAGGTAATAATGTCATTATAATACATACTATATAGAAATTCAATACTAATTTATACTTACGGTGCACACTTATATGTTGTGAAGCAAATGTTAGGGAAGAGATGGAGGGATCACAAGAGCTCCTTAAAGAAGAAATACTTCAAGAATGATCTCAGCCTTGAAGAGAAGTTGCAAACAGTCCCACCAGGAATGCTCAGGTACCAATGGGAAGATGCAGTCAGATTTTGGAGTTCACAAAAAGGACAGGTATGATGTATTTTTCAGAAATAATTGTAACGAATTGTAAATCATCATTAAAGTGGTTGTTTGACATTGTAGACCCGAGAGCATATTGGTGTTGCTAGCAGGCAACAACAAAAGTTTAAGCACACGGCTGGATCGAAGAGTTTTGCTTGTATAGCTCATAAGGAGGTATTATAGATTATTGAAATAGTTTTTTTGTATTCCATGTACATACTAACTCATAGTAATTATATTATGGTACATTGTAGGAAAATACATCCGGTTCTAAAGTTGGTCGAATCCAACTCTTCGACATAACACATACGAAGAAGGATGGCACTCCTATGATTGCTGACGCTGCAGAAATTATGATACGTTTTTTGGGTAGATGTTTTAAATTTACCTGACTTTATTTATATTTGTACCATGACATTTTTTATTTTAATTAATTATTCACTTTTATTAGGAAAAATTGAGGGAGAAAAAGGCGGAGTATCATGTTACTGCTTCGAGTCAAGGTATTGTTAATGATGATGACATTGAAAACCAAGCTATTAATGACGTTTTGGGTCCTGAAAGATATGGTCGGGTGCGCTGTCAAGGATCATTCGTTACTCCCACCAAATATTTTATATCCAGTTCATCACAGTATATGTCATCACAGTCTCGATCTTCCCACCAAGAAGTTTTTCGTTTAAAAGAAAAGTTGACTGAGATGGATCAACAAATGACTAACTTGAAAGCGGAAAATGAAGCAAGGGAAGAAGAGATAGCAGCATCAGAAGCAACCAGAGCAGCAGCGGAAGCAGAGAAAGAAGCAGCGGCAGCACAGAGAGAAGCAGCGGTAACACAGAGAGAAGCAGCATATCAGCAGAGATGTGAAGAATTTGAAAAATGACTCAATGATATGATGCTGATGATTCAGAAAACGCAACCTCAGAATCCATCATCGTAGTCTCATTTATGTTATGAGCATTCTACTGAACCTTCTGTAACTGAACTTATATTACGTTAATGAAAACTTTTATTTATTATATTGGATTTGATGTTGTTTGTTATGGATATAGAGTTTGATATTATTATTGTTTTGTTTGTTGGATAATGGAACATGTTGAAAAAACAGTTTTCGGGTAATCAAGAATAATTTTTAGGATTGTTAAATTTTGTGTTATTTAGCGGCGTTTGTAAAAAAACCGCCGCAATATACCATACATTTAACGACATTTTTATCCTAGAAACGCCACTATATATAGACCTGTACCGACGTTTTTAGCAGAAACGCCACAAAACATCAATACCTACTGCGGTGTTTGTGAAAAAAACGCCGCAAAACATCAATACCTACTGCGGCGTTTGTGAACAAAAAACGCCGCAAAACATCAACACCTACTGCGGCTTTTTAGCAAAAAATGCCGCTAAACATCATAACCTATTGCGGCGTTTGTCTGAAAAACGCTGCTAAATATTAACACCTATTGCAGCGTTTTTATGACAAACGCCGCTAAATATCAACACCTATTGCGGCGTTTTTATAACAAACACCACTAAATATCAACACCTATTGCGGCGTTTGTCTGAAAAACGCTGCTAAATATCAACACCTATTGCGGCGTTTTTATGACAAACGCCGCTAAATATCAACACCTATTACGACGTTTGTCACACAAACGCCGCTAAATATCAATACCTATTACGGCGTTTTTTGTTAAAAAATGCCGCGAACTTTAGCGGCGCTATTTTCAACGGTGGTTTTTGCGGCGTTTGTTTTAACGCCGCATGTGTTTTTAGCGACGCTTATAAACGCCGCTAAAGGTAAAAAAATGCCGCAAAAAGCCATTTTTGCTGTAGTGAGTCAGGAGTGATTCTCCTAGTCCAGGGCCAATACATACCTAAAATCCAATTGGGATTTATGTAGGTACCGAGAGTGACGGTGGTATGATTCGAACAATTGAAGAGTGTTAGAGAATCAGATTAAGTTAACTATAATTAGTTAATTATCAAGTTATTAATTCAGTTGGATAATATTGAATGATTGTTGAAATTGAATCTTTGAGTATAAAAACCCACTAATACAGTGGGTTAAAGAGCTAAGCTTTTGTAATACCGTTGGATTGAAGAATACAAGTTCAATAAATTATTTCCTTTCAATTTCCATTTTAGCAAATCCCTAAATACATAGCAGCCGTCCATCACTTCTGCTGTAGATAATAGACATCGGCCGTTTATCAACTCCGGTCATCGTGTTGCCTTTTTCACACTCTCTTCTTATTTTATAGGATCAAATCTGCCTTCCTATTTCCTAGAAAGATCATGATAACTTTTGTTATTACTATTATTTTGAATTTGTTCTAATTGCTTCAAATCATATCATTTCCTGCTATATACTTCGTATTTATAGTCAAAATTTCCCGCAAGTTTCTTCTTAGAGACCGTATATAATAGTTACATTCGCATATGATTTTCATGCTTCTCTTTTTCTTTTTCGATAAGATAAGGCAGGCAATCCCCGTTCCTACTTTCTACACGCATCAAAATAACTTGGATTATTACCACACCAGTGCAATTATTTATTTCGGATAACCTTTTTTATATGAAAAAAAAGGCTTAACACAAAAATAAATGTCCGAACAATGTCTCGAAAAACGTTTTAGTGCCTAAAGAATTTTTTCGCTCAAAATTGATGCTTAACGTTTTCTCTGTTACCATTTTAAGTTCCCGAACATTAACCGCCATTAAAAATTTATGTTAAGTGAAACATGTAACGTTAGGATAATTTTGAAATTTTTATTTACAATAAAAATAAAAAACATTTTAAGAAAAAAAAACTTAAATTTTTTTAAATCTTAAAAAAATTCAAAACTTTTAAAACTTTAATTTTACTCCCGTTGTCACCGCCGACTGCCACCAATGCAGTTAATTGGCTGAACACCCTATGACATGTGACTGGCCAACCACCCACCTCTAAAGCTCTCATACTTTTGCAGCAGATCGAAAACCCAAAAACAGTGTAAATGAAAGATTTCATTTTAGGGTTTTGAAGGATTTATGTATAGGAATTTATAGATTTAGGAGGATTACCATAACGTAACACATGTCACTTAACGTAAATTTATAACATCGTTAACGCTCGGACACCTAAAATGGTAACAAAAAAAACTTTATGCACCTATTTTTAGCAAAAAATTGTTTAGGCACTAAAATGTTTTTCAAGACATAATTTAGTCACTTATTTTTATATTTGTCGAAATGATTTTTTCCAGATTTTTTTAAAAAACACATTTTTAAATTATCTTTTGATTAATTTTTAATTAAAAAGTAATGTGATTTTAAAAAAATCTCCCGCTTTGAAAATTTTGAGATTCCCTTTAAATAAAATAAAATACAGTTTGAGGAGTCACCATCAATCTTTGATTAGGGTGTGATTGAGCACCCAAAAGCATATTTGTCATTTTAATAAAAATATGATTTTAATTAAAACAACAAATTTACGGTCTGCGTACCAAAAAATTGAGTTTGGGAGTCAGTTACGTGTGGGGAATGATTAGCACCCCACATTGCCCAAAATCGATACCTATTCGATTAATTAATTTTCTTTACGATGAAAATTACAAGTTCGAATTTAATTTAGTTTAAGACCCCTTAAACAATACTCTATGAATTTAGAACGAAACTTAATAATATTTAATTATTTCCTATCAAGAAGAAATATTATAATTCCACTGGAAAATTCATTGTTGAATCAAAATGCATGAACAATGGTAAAATAAATCAATTTAAATTAGAAATTGCCAATCCTTTTAGAAAGAAGAAGGATATTCAATTATTTAAAGACGCTGAGATCGGACCTTAGATAAGTTCTAACTATCTTTTCTCGATGAATTAAAATATACGAACATTTCTTTTTCTTTAGTTCTCAAATTTTAAGTGAGGTCAAATTTTAGGAGTTTCACTTTTGGGATCTGCTTTCTGTTTAAAATCATCAGAAGTGATTTTCTTATACGTTAAGACAGTCTTCTCACAACGATTTTAAAATGAAAGGGTATTACCCTTAATCCAATTATTTGATATGATAAAGTAATGCTCATGTGTATATCATGAATATCATGTGGAGATGGCATCCTATGACTAACAAATATCAACACATACGAAGTAAAATTACGACCATGTAGAATAAAACACGCGTGATAAAACATATATGCTTAGCAAGATGTTATAAACTTACATGCATGCCATAATATATAATATATGCGTGACTTGTGTCCACAAAATAACAAAAATAAATCATTATATATATATGTGTATACTTATAAACATATTACATGGAAAAGTAGCATGTGACATAATAAAGACTAATAGAATATATATATATATATATTGAGCAGACAAGTCTTTAAACGAATAACCAAATGGTTAACCTTCAGTAAACAATCCTCCAGTCTTGCAAGAAATAAAATGCAACATAAATAAATACATAAACATTCACGAAAAAAGGAAATAGTATAATGACTAAAATGAAAGGATAGGCAAGTCTAAAGTTGAACCCATAAACTAAGCAAAGATCAAGCCATAAAGCACAAATAATCGTATTTCAGGTACTAAAATCAAAATAGACCCGTAGACATGTGTGGGACTAGAATAACATTTTCAAAAATAACATGTCAACAAACAAATGGAAATTTAAAATGACTAAACCTAGGGACTAAAATATGAAACATTAAAATTACGAGAAATATGTAAAAGGGAACGTAAATTAAAAATGAACTGTTACATGGGACTAAAACATAACATGCACAAGGTTCAGGGTCAAGTGTGGAAATATGTAAATCTAGGTTAGGAGACCAAAATGAAACGTAAAAAAAATAAGAGGACAAATTAAAAAGAACCAAGCTTCATTCAAAGTCTAAAACAGAAATATTACAAGTAAGGGATGACTTATCATATGAATAACCCAAACAATACAAACATGGCCTAAACCCTAAGCTAAAACGACTGTGTTCTAAAGGTTTAAGAAAACCTAAATTAGTTAGAATTCAAATTACGCTTCCCCTACCACGTCGCAGCTCTCCATCTCACTTTATGTTTTCTTGTATTTTATTTCTTTCACTCTTTCTTTCTCCAAGCCGACCACCATGTCGGAGCCCTAGTGCTCTTAAAAGAAGCTTTCTATAAAACCAGACTCAAAAAAGATCCCAAGGCTCCCTTCTAAACCTCGAATCACAGTAAAATAAAGGGGAACTTAGGGACTACATTCAACCGATGAGAGGCTCTTCTTGCTCCGACGAAAGTAATGATGGAGCGTTCGAACAGGGTAAGGTTTTTTGTTTCTCCTCTTTCTTTTTTTTTTTGAAATCTTGCTAAGAAAGGAACAAATGTGCTCTTTTTTTACGTTGAAAACGCTCTACTTTCTGTTGTTGGATCGTTAATAAAAAGAAATAGGAATGGTGTGTTGCTTGTAAGAAATGGGGAATCGAATAAAAAATGGGAAGACCCCTGTTTACTATTGCTTTCGAATGGAGAGGGTAAGAACCCTTTTACAAACTAATTTTCGAGAGAATCCCCCTCTTCCCCCTCTTACAATCGGTTTATCTCTGGGTTTTATAAGCCGAATTAAAACAATCAAAATAATAAGAAAATCCTATCTAATTTTTTCTTTTTCTTCTTGTGTTGCATCTTGGTTGTTGAGGACTTCATTAGCTCTGCCAGGAATTGTCGGGTGTTTAGCTTACCATAGCAGAGGGACTAGGGAGACTAGTGCCGAGCGTCTCCCGTGGCCATGGGACCATTGTTACAGCTGATGTGCTGGTTGTCGTGGAGGGGCTCTTGCTGTCAAGTGAAGGACCATCGGTGCTTACTAGAATGACCATTGATGGGCTTGATATAGGCTTGTGATGCCTTTCATCCATTTTGTTTTGTGGGGATGAAAATCCCCTGCCAATACCCTCTATCATAGAAGATAGGTATAACAAATCGCACAATAAGAAAGAGACCACCTCACGAGCACGAGTAAAGCATAGCCTTGAACAAGGGATCACATGTTACTGCTGGAGGGGTCACTGGTTTGGGAATGCCTGCAGCGTTGAAACGGTTCTATCTCGTGGAATGGACGGCCGGGAGACTTGCTGGCTTCCTGTGGGCTACACACACGATTTTGGGGGCGTCTGGATTGTTGTTTTGGTTTCCACGGTCGGGTCTTTGATTGTGTAATGGGCTTGGAACGTTGGGTTTTGTAATTTGCAATTGCTTTGGGCTTCTTTTAGACAGTCTCTGTAATTTGATCCTGTAAAGTGATGAATCATATAAGCATTTAAATAGTATATATATACTAATAATATACCTAACTAATGATAATATATATATATATATATATATATATATATGTGTGTGTGTATATATATATATGTATATATATATATGTATATATATTCATACATACATATATATAGGTAATAATAACTAATAATTAATCCTTATATAACTAGTAATAAATAATATATATATAAACCCAAATAAAAACTCAAATGAAATCCCTGGAGAAAACAATAATCTACAATTTCCCCTCTTTGCTCATTGTCGTGCAACGAGAATAGAGCAAAGATCAAAGGATGATCGTATTTTTCTGGTTATGAGGAATTCAAAGGGTTAATCTGTTTTACTGCAACTTCGGGATAGGTTAGATTTGATATGTTCCATTTTTTCGGGTAATCAGATCTCAAAATTGTTTTTATTCACTTTGCTACTCTGCAGGGAAGATTGAATCGAACATGATTTGTTTTGTTGATCTTTAGGAAGACCAAATCTAAAAGAAGAAAAATAATCTGCTCCGCTACTCTTTAGGGGAGACCATATCTCTTAAAGAAATTTGATTCACTCCATCACTCTTTAGGAGGAACTGAATCGGGATCAATTTGTTTCTCTTATCTTCACGAAGATCAAACTTGAAAATCAAACATTACCAATCATTAGTTTATGTTTGAAATT
Source organism: Hibiscus syriacus (assembly GCF_006381635.1). Classification (NCBI taxonomy): domain Eukaryota; kingdom Viridiplantae; phylum Streptophyta; class Magnoliopsida; order Malvales; family Malvaceae; genus Hibiscus; species Hibiscus syriacus. The sequence continues at coordinate 532,374 of NW_024061971.1, read as the reverse complement.
TTGAATACATTATACCCGAATATTTAGAATCTTTGAAAATCAATATCTCTTGTGGAAACTTGTCTCGCAGCTACTAGATATGAGAATCTGCCTTGGCTCGAGTGTCATTTGAACATCTTTTTTTTTTTTGGGTTTTGAATTGGCTACTCCTATATTAAGGTTTTAGTATCTTCAACCTTCACTTTCTTTTGGGAAACCTATTGATACTTAATTACATATGTCATCATGTATTTATGAATGTCATGATCATGTTTATGCCAAAAATGTGTGCACTAATGCAATTTTAGTGTATTTTTTTTTTCCGAATGAGAGCCCTCTATCGTTGGCCATCTTGTGACTCGACTCAATCTGCAGGTGTTATTCCCTTCAATGGATTGATCAACTCATTTGTATTCAAACTTCTCTATTGACTTGCCTCATCTCTCATGTTCTGGTGTTGCGAAAGACACATATGCAAGTAATTAGCACATCTGAAGGTTTATTTTCATTTATTATTTTTTCTTCTTCTTTTTTCTCTATTTTTCTTTTTCTCTTTTTTATATTCTTTTTCTCTTTTTCTTTAAATGAGAAACTTTGAAAATTGCTTTCTCATTCTCTTACAAATACCATATGAAAACATCTTGCCCAAGGGTCTTATAGATGGCCCGAATGACTTATCATCTTACTTGAAAGACTGATAGATGACCCGAAGGATTTAATCATCATGCTCGAAAGACTTACTGATGACCCCAAGGACATACCAATTTTGTAAATAGTTTACTAGGTAAGAAACTTTGTAAATCGCTTTCTCATTTATTTTTTTTGAAAATCATGTGAAAACATCCTGCCCAAAGGTCTTACAGATGGCCCAAATGACTTATCAATTTGCTTGAAAGACAGAAAAATTATCCGAAGGATTTAATCATCATGCTCGAAAGACTTATTGATGGCCCGAAGGACTTACTGAGTAATAAACTTTGGAAATCATTTTCTTATTTTTTCGAAATTTCATTTTCAGAAAAGATTAAACGGAAAACTTTGAAAATCACTTTCCCATATTTCAAATTTATGTGAAAACATCCTACCCAAAGGTCTTACAGATGGCCCGAAAGACTTATCATCTTGCTCAAAAGACTTATAGATGACCCGAATGATTTAATCATCATGCTCGAAAGACTTACTGATGGCCCAAAGGACTTACCAATTTTGGAAATAGTTTATTGGGTAAGAAACTTTGGAAATCACTTTCTTACTTTTCAAAAATATCAATTTTTGAAATACTAAATGAGATAATTTGAAAATATTTTTCTCAGTTTTTGAAAATTATGTGAAAACATCCTGCCCGAAGGTCTTATAAATGGCCCGAATGACTTACCGATTTTGGAAATAGTTTATTGGGTTAAAAACTTTTGAAATCGCTTTCTTTCTTTTAAAAAAAATCATTTTCTGAAAACACTGAATGAGAAACTTTGGAAATCATTTTCTCATTTTTTTTTAAAATCATGTGAAAACATCTTGTCCGAAGGTCTTATAGATGGCCCAAAGAACTTATCATCTTGCTCGAAAGACTTACAGATGACCCGAAAGATTTAATCTTCATGCTCGAAAGGCTTACTGATGACCCAAAGGACTTACTAAATAAAAAACTTTAGAAATTGTTTTCTTACTTTTCAAAAAATTCATTTTCAGAAAAGTTTTAAATGAGCAACTTTGGAAATCGCTTTCTCATTTTTCGAAAATCATGTGAAAACATCATGCCCGAAGGTCTTATGGATGGTCCAAAGGACTTATCATCTTGCTGGATAGAGTGACAAATGACCCGAAGGATTTAATCATCATGGTCGAAAGACTTACTGATGGCCTGAAGAAATTACTAAGTAAGAAACTTTGGAAATTGTTTTCTTATTTTTCAATAATTTTATTTATAGAAAATATTTGATTGAGAAAATGTAAATCGCTTTCTCATTTTTCAAAATAACTTAATGGTAGGGTAACATGCCCCACTTCAAAGTAATGCTTCTTCTGTATATATTAGACCCCTATGTTCTTCAGGTTTTGCCTCTCTAAACATGATTCCCTACTTTTGAGGTTTGAATTATAGCTTTCACTTACTGGGATTTTGACATCATGAATCTTCTATTTTCACTGGAAGATCTATAAAAACATACATTTATGCATGAAACGATAATGCAATTAAATGTATCAATGTAATGCATTTTCTTTTATGCAAATGATGTTCTCATGAATGCATAAATGTTAACGCAATCTTTAATTGACTCCAAAGTGGAGAACTCAATCTTCTTTCACTTGATTACTCTTCTCTAGAGTTTACTTAGATATCAACGTAGTAACTTATGATTTCAAGCTTGCATTCTTCTGAAGAAATGTTTTCTCTCTTGAATTCTTGTTCCAGACAGTAATATGATCTTGATGCCCCTTTCTTTCCTTGACTGAATTGCGCTGTCAGAATTATTTTTCTGGTACTCTGCCGTTATTTGATGCTTCATTGACTTGATTTACAAGGTAAGCCATACTCAAATTCATGTTCTCCCTAGGACACTGCAAGTTGTAAGACTAATTCTCAATGTCTTCTTGGTATGAATCTCGTCAGCTCAACATGATCTGGTTTCTGGTCATGCCTCAAAGTGGGTATTTTCATGACCCATCCCTAATTAAGTGCCAAAATTTCATCCTTGATTGGTCTCACTCTTGTATTATGGCATGAGTTGGGCCTTTTCAAATAAGGTAATCATTTGTTTCTTGATGGGTTACTGACAACGTCACGAGGAAGTGTTACCAGTTCTATTTTCCAGTCCTTCTTATCACTCGAAACACTTGCTTTAAAGAATATGGAGTGCATCATGTTCTGGAATCACTTATTATCTCTCCTCAACAGAGGCAGAAAGAGCCTCACCTGCTCCAAGGAATTTTCACATTTGAGATTGTTCTGTTTGAAAATGTTTTTCTCCTTTATTTTATTTTAGAAATCAAAGAATATAAGAAATTTGTAAACTATTTCCCCTTAATTCAGGCTCACAATCAAATCAAATCATAAACATGAGTTCACAAAATATCAAAAAAATCATCATCTCTTTAATGTTTTCATAGTTATAGCTCTTTGACAAGTATCAAAATTGATGTGTTGGCTTCAGATTGGCTTTCTTATTTTATAAGGTTTCAGCCATTAAGACATCCTCATTTGTTTATATTCCCATGTGAACCTTGTGACATGTCATTCTTTCTCAGCTTGGCATATTAGGTGGATGCAGACAAAATGAAGCAACTAGCACATTCAATTGCTAGACTTTTTGGAACACTTCTATTTCATTTCTCTGAAATCTTTCATCTGTTCAAGCTTTGTAGACTCCTCTAACAAAGGCAGTGCAAGGATATCAGTCTAAAAATGGAATTCCTGAGTGCTCGTGTAAAATTAAATATAACAGGCGTTCTTTAACTCCCTTAGTCCATCTTTACGAAAACTCCTTATTTAGACAAATTTCATTTAATTTGATGTTGTTTGGCTAACTGAATTCAACTTTATTGTATATATATTATAATCGACTTTATCGCGCTAGCTAAATCCTATCCATAAAGCTGGGGCGTTTAACCAATTACTCTCGAGTGATAACTCAAGCTTTATTGTATATATATATAATTACATTATGGGTATACATATTCAATTTCTTAAGCTTGTCAAGATGAACCTGTTATAGTTTAGGTGTTGTTGAAAGTAAAAAAATCTCATCTTTAGAGTTCAATTTCCAAGCAACTCACCTAAACTAGATTCACCTACTCAACTATTCCATCAGTGAAGATCATGATCATCATTAAACGTCATCAACAAAGTAGAAACCAATCAACTTAACAATATTATGTGCAAGATGCCCTATTTTTCCCACATCATTATATACCTGAATGCCAAGCCCTTAATTGCTTGTTCATGTAGAGAGAAGGCTAGCTTGGTTCCTGTAAGAGAATGGTATATTGTTTGAGTTTATCTTCTGGGGTAAGGTCCAGGGTCCTTGTTTTATTAGTTTTCAATATTGTCACTTTGTCAAAGACTTATAACTCTAATCATTTAAGAGTTTTTAATTCAATTCATATTCAAAGAACTGCAAGACTGTAAATTCAATTTAATGCTCATTATCTTTAAAGTAGCATGAGTTCATTTAAATATCATTACAAAAAAAACTGAGAAAGGACAAAAAACAAATTCAAACAAGATTTTGCAAAATGGAATAAACTTTATAATGGATGAAATGGTCTCTTCCTAATTAGGATGCCCCATTATTCATCTAATGCAGTGGCACTTGACTGAAACAGATGCTACATATTGTGCCTTGATGCCCCAATTGAGTTCGTCATCCACTGTTCCACCAATTCTTGTGTCAGCGTTCCACTTTCCAAAAGCATCTCTATATCCTTTAACAACGGCCTACAATTCCCCGTAGAATTCCTAGATTCCCCCAAGTGAAAAATCAAAGACACTATCTTGATCATAACTGTGGGCAGAAAGGGTTTGGTGGCACTTTTATTGGCCACGGTGTAAGGTATTAACCTTTAACCAAATGGTAATACAGTTTTGAGATAGAAGTTTGGAACACCTTCAAAGTATTTCTCGATCGTGAGACTTTCTTTGGTTGGTTCAAGCAACTAGCTGCTCCTTTTCTTTTATGGCTATAGGGGCTCTGGACGTGACATTCATTCATATCATCAGCTTTCTTTTCTTGATCAGTTGGGCTTTTGGAAGTGACTTTCAAGTTTCCTTTGTTGATTGTATTTTCAATTAACTGCCCATTTGTTGCAAGATCCTTGAAATCCTTCGTCAAATTTGCCAGCATTAACTCGAAGGGTATGGTGTTCAAGTGTATCTTCTGCGTAAGGTCCAGGGTCTTTGTTTTATCAGTTTTCAATCTTGTCACTTTGTCAAAGACTTATATCTCTAATCATTTAAAGTGTTTTTAATTCAATTGATATTCAAAGAATTGCAAGAATGCAAATTCAATTTAATGCTCACCATCTTTAAAGTAGCATTAGCTTATTTAAATATCATAACAAAAAAACTGAGAAAAGACAAAAAACAAATTCAAACAAGATGTTAAAAAATGGAATAAAGCTTCACAATGGATGAAATGATCTCTACCTAATTAGGATGCCCTATTACTCATCTAATGCAGTGGCACTTGACTCAAATAGATGTTACACATTGTGCTTTGATATCCCAATCGAGTTCGTCATCCACTGGTCCACCAATTCTTGTGTCAGCATTCCACTTTCCACAAACATCTCTATCTCCTTTAACAGTGGCCTATAATTCCTCGTATAATGCCAAGATGCCCCCAAGTGGAAATCACAAACAATATCTTGATCATAACTATGGGAAGAAGGGTTTGGTGGCACTTTTTATTGGCCTCGATGTAAGGTATTGATTGAACTTTAACCAAATGGGGATAAAAATTTGAGATAGAAGTTTGGAAAACCTTCAAAGTATTTCTTGATCGTAAGACTTTCTTGGGTTGGTTCGAACGACTAGCTGCTCTTTTTCTTTTCCGGATGTGGGGGCTCTGAACGCGACATTCATTTACCTTAGTAGCTTTTGCTTCTCGATCAGTTGAGCTTTTGGAAGTGACTTTCAAGTTTCCTTTGTTTATTGTATTTTCAATTAACTCCCTATTTGTCACAAGATCCTTGATATTCTTCATCAAATTTTCCAGCATTAACTCGAAGAAAGGAGCTGGAAGAGAATCGTAAAACATATATGCTATTTCTTTTTCTAACAAGGGAGGCTAAACTTGTGCTGCAACTCCTATCCATCTTAAGGCATATTCTTTAATCCTTTCAGTAGCTTTCATCTTTATTCTTTGAATGTCTTGACGTTTTGTGGCTAACCCCTTGACATATTGATATTGTCCCAAAATAGTATCAGCTAGATCGACCCATCTATTGACCTGCTCTCGGTTAAAACGGTTATACCATACTATAGCCGGCCCAGCAAGACTATCATATAAGTAATTAATCAACATATTATCATCATTTAAGTACCCTTTAATCTTTCTACAAAGCATTTTTAGATGAATTAGAGGACAACTAGTGTCATCATATTTCTCAAAATTAGGTACCCTAAATTCTTATAGGATGATCAAATCAGGGACCAAACTGAGTTTTCTAGCCTCTAATTCTTTATGGGAGGCATTAACAACCTTCATAGCTCCAATTGCTTCTTTCAACAGCTTGAATTTTTCTTCATATTGCTCATGAATAATGAGGCTCTTCCCTAGGTTAGAGTGGGATGCTCCAGGGAAAGTTGTCATTCTTTACGCATTAGTCTGATAACACTGATATCCTTTAGAATCTATTTCCTATCTATTAGTAGCCTTGATTGCCAGTATCTGGATCGTTTAATTTGATAAATCTTGTAAAGAACTCAATGTTTGCTTCCTCATATCTTGTTGTAACATGGCCAACTGCTCTTGCAACTGATCTTGTGATTCCTCATGAGATTGCTCCATTTTTTCCATTTGTTTGTTCATGATGATGAGGAAGTAGTATGAATGAATGATATTGATATTACTGTCACATAACCCTCCATAAGTTATTTTCATGTTTTCATAACTAATGCATGTAAAATGCTTAAATAAATACATACAATGCAAATGCGTGTATGTAAAAGGTGTTAATTCTGAAAGTGACCACCATAGAACAACCTTTATTTAGATAAAAAGATTTCATTACACCAGGTAGTCAAAATAAAATTGTGATTCTTCATTTTTTTTTCATTTCCTTGAGTCGTACTCTTCATGGAATCTAACATTGCACCCAAAGTTGGTATATTTTATCATATTTGATGACGCTTGATGTCCTTAAATTATTTATGGTTAAATCTTGAGATCTCTATTTTTTACTTCCAATGCGAAGGGTCTTCATGTCTTTGTGAAGGGTATTCCTGTCCTTGGTATAACTGTATCTATCTCTTGAGGAAACATCTTGGCATTTGCGCCTTTAAAGGAAGTCTTCAATCAGCTTCAAATTTCTTTATTCATCATATTTATTTCCTCATGGATTATTAAAACATCTTTGGATCTTCTGATTTTGACTATATGGCTAAGAATTTCTTGTCTCACTATGAACGAAATTCTTATTTAGTCAATCACTTGCTAATTAATACCTTTGGATTACATAAAGATGTAAATGCAATAAAATCAAAATAAAATAGACATAGAACAAAAATGGGTTAGTACAGATAAGATTAAAAACAAGATAGTAAGTACAATAAGCATAAAATAAAACCTACCCTCACAAGCTGACTACCCATACATGCTATGAAAAATTGATAATGCCATAAAAAGACTCAATTTCTAGTCTTTTCACTTAAGTTATTGCTCGTCTAAACAAAGTATGCACAACATTTTAGTTGCATTTAGTTTTATTTAGGTTATATTTGTTTGTGGTGGATAAGTTTTGCTTCGGCAAAATTTATTTGGTTTGACTGATGTTGTTAAGGAGAAAGGGTTCGTGTGGATTGTGCAGAAAATTTACTTAGGAAGAACATTTCAGTCGCAACAACTTAATTTGGAAGGGCCAATGGAATAGAGAAGTTAAAGAAAGTGAGGAGCATATTTATCTCGCCAAGGCGAGATTTATCTAGAAAGTATGAAGCGGATATGACAAAATCGCCTATGTCACATGCCAACTGTACGACATCCTTCACGTGCAAGCAAGCCCTCAAGATTCTGACAATAGCGAGTCGACTTTCCTTTTTTATCTTGGACAAGACAATAACGAGTATCTAGGGAATCTTTATTTATGTGAAACCGTAGGAGATTTCCCTCTATAAATACACAGCCATAGCCGCCAAAGAAGGAGGCAAGGAAGTTAGAAGAGCTTTACTTAAAGTGTAAGCGAGCAACTCCAGTGCTTCCCCACTGTTTACCAACCAACCTTTTCTTGGTGTCCTCAATAGCCAGAATGTAGCAGAGCGACGATCAGATCTTGAGAGAGGCTGACCTCCAAGGCAGACGCGATGTTGATCAGAATTGTCATGACAAAGCCCCCGAATTTAGGAGTCATTCTTCCTTTGTTCTTAATTTCTTTATGTAGTTGGGGTTGTATTAAAACGATGATACTTGGTTAACTTTTTGATAACACCATGAACTGTCTTAATTGGTGTTAATATTTGTTTTGACTAAACAACCATTTTCTGCTTTATGAATGATGAATTATGATTTTGCTCATGACTATTTTGTTCATTGTTTGAATATTTTACCTTGACACTATAAGAGCTTCAAGAGATTTCCTGGGGTCTTGGTGAAACATGTCTTGGCAATGCAAGAGCATCGAGAGATTGCCTTTTGTCTATATATTGATTCTTAGATTCTAGAGAATTAAGATAGATCTATGTGAATAATGGAATGGATCCGGGATGGTGATGTTCTAACTTGTTTACCTTAGAGATAAGGAAAGGGTTTCAATCAACTAAAAGGGATAGACGCTAAAGTAGGATAGACAACAACTATAGTTTACGCTGAGAGGTATTGCTACAATAACAGTCTGACAAACCAAGGGTTGTAGTTAACGCTGAGTAGTATTGCCATAACAACCATCTAAGAATACTTAGTAATCTTGTCGGGCAGCTTAAGCATGTCATAACAATTCATTCTGGACTTTGAATAATTGCTTGTCAATACAAAAGATTATCATGAGTGCTCTGTGATAAGTCTGAATATGTGAGGTTGTTTTGAATATATTTGAATCAACTATTGTCCTTGTTTTATTTATTTTACTTCGATAGTTGTATATTTATTTTGTCTTGATCAAACTTTTCTGCAATCGTACTTTATAATAGTTTCTTGCTTTATTACTCATAGTTTTCTTGTGACAACTAGTTCTGGTTGTGGTGAAGCTTAAAAACTTTCGACTAATCCCTGAGAAGACGATAACTCACTTACCTTATATTACTTGATTCGATTGTGTATACTTGTACATAATTACTTGCCTTAGCATATACATTTACAAGCGATCAAGTTTTTGGTACCGTTGTCGGGGAATGGCAACAGACGAAATTTTTCTTTTTCATCATAACAAAGTTTTCTTGTCACCTTATATTTACTTAGTCTAACGTACTATTTTCTTTTGTAGGTTTTTATTATTGCATGACCCTGAGATCTAGTAGTAAACCATTGGAACCATTCTACCCTGAAATTGAACAGTTGTTCAGACAGAGGCAACGTAACCAATGAACCAGAGAGTATATGAACCAACTACAATTTCAAGGCAAAAACATGGGAGATCAAGAAGATCCTGATGCAACAATTAATCTTCAGAGAGAAGTTGCAAGACCACGAGCAATACGAGATCATTTGAATCCAATTCTTGATGATCTCAATCCAGGCATCGTGGCACCTAAAATACAAGCAACCCATTTTGAGCTTAAACCGGTGATGTTTAACATGTTAAATTTTATCAGTCAATTTGGTGGTTCAGCTAATAAGGATGCTAGACATCATATTCGTGCCTTTCTTGAAGTATGTGATTCATTCCGACAACAATGAGTGCATAAAGATGTGCTTAAACTAAACATTTTCCCTTATTCCCCACGAGATAGAGTGAGAGCTTGGCTCAGTGGAGTTCCTTCAGGCTCAATATAATCTTAAGCGGATTTATGAAAAATTTCTTACTTCGATACAATCCACCCAATATGAATACACAGCTTCGCAATGATATTGCAAGCTTTTGCTAAGGAGACAATGAATCAATGTACGAATGTTGGGATAGGTATAAAAGTTTACTTCGCAAGTGTGTCAACCATGGATTTCATGATTGGACTCAAGTAGTGATGTTTTACAACGGAGTTAATGCACCAACTCGAATGATGTTAGATGCCTCAGCAAATGGCACTTTACTTGACAAATCACCCGAGGAAGCCTTTGATATCCTCGACAGGATAGAAAATAATGACTATCAATTCCCAAATACAAGATTGGGAACATGCAGAAAAACATATGGAGCATATGAAATAAAGGTTAAGGATTCAGTAGCTGCTCAACTTTCTTCCATAACTAATATGTTGAAAAATTTGCAGCGTCCTAATGAGGTAAGAGAAGTCAAGGCAACCGATAATGCATGCATATTTTGTCAAGGAAACCATCACGAGAGTGAATGTCCAGAAAACCATGAGAATACCAATTTTGTGGGTAACTGAAACCAAAGCAACAATAACCCCTATTCAAATACGTACAATCCTAGATGGAGACAACATCTGAATTTTTCATGGGGTAATCAAGGGAACAATAACAATCAAACAACAAATTACAATAGGCCACAACAGAGTAACTCATACCATCAACATTTTCAGAATCAACATCATCTTCTGCCCTGGCAAAACACTAAAGATATAGATTCCTCCTCCAATACCAACTCAAATTCGAACTCCTTGGAAGTTTCATTGCAGAAATTTATGGCATCGACAAAAGATTTCATGGCTTCAACAAAGACTCTGATGCACGAGCATTCTTCATTAATATAAAACCAAGGAAATTTGTTGCAAAGGCATAGTTCATCTCTAAGAGCATTAGAGAACCAAGTGGGTCAAATTGTCACGGCATTGCATTACCTCCCACAAGGAAATCTCCCTAGTGATACTGAAATCACTAAGCATCATGGAAAGGAGCAATGCAGTGTACTTACACTAAGGAATGGAACACAGGTTAACTAGAATGACTTGTTTGGGGGAGAACAGCTGAACAACTCTTGCCAAGGCACTACACAACACTATAACAAATATGCTTATTTTTGATATCTAAGATATTGTCACTAAAACTTACATTTACGTCATTATTTTTCTTTTGTGAAGTGATATTTGATGTCACAACGAACGTTATCCTAGGTGTGTCACTAAATGTCAAGAGTGACGATATACTTATTTTCGTCACGTATTATTAGAAATTTAGTGACATTAATATATAATGTCACCTTATAATTTATATTTAGTGACAAATAGTTATCTCATCAAATATTAGAAAATCATGTCATAAATATCTATATCGTCACAAATAATACAACAATTTTATTTTAAAAGTTACGAAAGAAATATCATCACATTATTAGGGACGTTGTATATCGTCACTAATGAAGAATATAAATGTCTATAATGTCACATTGGGATAGATTTTATATGAATTACAATAGTTACCCATAACTTTTATAAATTATAGTAATTACCCAAAATTTTATAAATTATAATAATTGCCCAAAACTTTTATAAATTACAATAATTGCCAAAGACTTTTACAAAATAAAATAATGGACCAAAAGTTTTCTAAATTACAACAATGACATAAAACTTTTGCAAATTACAATAATGGCTCAAAACTTTTATGATTTAAATTAATATCACAAATATTTTACAAATTACAAGAAAAACATATACATTTTAAATATTACAATAAAGGCTCATCTTTTTACAAATTACATTAATGTGCTAAAATTGTACAATCATTGTAATTCAATTCTTTCAGTCTAAAATTTGAAAAATCAGTCGCAACATCTTGGCCACAATTCTTAAGCTTTCATGTTGGTCCTCAACTATCTTCCCCACTCCATTACCTCGAGGCAACCATTATAGGTCATTGTTTCCAAACCCTTAAACATCAATCATTGTTACCATTAAACAATTCTTTATACAAACCTTCACCAAGGTCTCAATATACAGTCCCTACCATGAAGTAAATTCAAATGTAATAGCTAAAAATAGGATAATCTATTGAAGAAAAATAAAGAAATTACGGCAGAATAATATTTAAATCCTTGTACAATAATCTTCTTTGGTTCATAAAGTAGAGCCTAAATAGATATGATATTATTCCAATGACATGATCCCAAAATAAATGAAGGAATTCAAAAACATATAAATTGAAAGAAAAACAAGCCATACATATTGTATAATATGCATAAAATATGCTAAATAATGTATTGCAAGTAATGTGCATATATATATATATGCGCATGACGAACAAATTAAAAGAAATAGCAACATCAAGGCCATGACAACAAACATAACAAAATACTAAGATTAAAATGTAAAAATTATGAGATACATGGACTGAAAAAGAAAATAAATCAATAATACACATGGATAAAATGAAAGAAAAATAAATTAATCCATTGAAATAGAGATAAATCAAAACTAAGAGGTTAGATGAAAAGATAAACAAACATGCACTTGGACAAAAAAAAACAAAAACATGAAACAAAGCAAGCAAACTCGAAAGAAATTAAGAAAGCATTTCAATTACTCAAAGGACCAAACTGGTCTCATTTTAAAACTTCAAAGACTACAATAATGATTAACCCACTCACTCTTAAAAGCAAAAGAATCTCCAACATACCATGCCTCTTCTGTTTGTGCGTGTATATTCCCTTCAAATAGCAAAAACTGCTATGAACCCTTCAATTTTCGCCTTGCTCAAACAATGATTTTCGCCTTGCTTGAATAAACTCTCTCTCACTCATATTAATATTTCCTCTCTCTTTTTTCGTATTTTGATTTCTAAGCTATTGTTCTTTGCAGGTTTACTTTGTACGTTCTCATCTCATGCTCACCATTTTCATGGGTTTTTTTTTTGCCTTTGGTTGTGTTTTGAGTACCTAGGTAAAGGATAAAGATTGTGATTTAGGTGATGGAGCACCATGGTTTCTTTTCTTTCTAAAATAAAAGGTTTCAGAGAACCACTTTTGTGTATTCCTTTTTTTTTGGAGAAGGCGACTGCTTGGAGAGACTAAGACCTTAGGGTTTTAAAACCCATTCTTTGTTCCAATAAATAGTGCCACGTAAAGGGATTAGGACTCCATAAATTTTAGCACATGGGATATTCACACAAGGGGTCCTCCATTACTTGAATTAAATTTAATTTGGTACTTGGGTTTTGCAATGAGCCTCGGACGAAAATGATTACACTAAGAATCTACTACAAAAATTTATACAAAAAATGAAGAAGTTAATGATTGGATAAAAAATACATGGTAACTTTCATTGGGTAGCATTTCATTCCCACTATGACCCACCACTATTTGCATCATCCATGATAAAAGAGAGCCTTTTTGACATTATTAGTTAATTTAAGCATGTAAATAAATTATAACAATAAATTTTTTTTTCTCATTTTAATGAAATAAACAAGTAAATATTATAATGAGAGAAAGTAATAGATGTTTAAGCTAGTAAAAATAAAAATTATAAGAAAATTTAAATTAACTGAAATAAATCAAATATAAAATTATTTTAAAAATTAAAAAAATATTAAAACTTTTAAAATTTATAAAAAAATTAGCTTCTTTCGTAAACAAATATTTCCTCTTGTCAATTCAAGTCATTTGATATTTCTCGAATACATTTTAATAGAATTAACCTTGCATTAGATTAATTATTTCTGATAAGATTCTCTCATGTTCAAAAATGATTATAAGAGTCTTCTTCTAAGTGATGTTGATGGCTTAATATTTAATATATTTTTTAATTGTTTTATCTTTTTATGGCTTTCAATATTTTTTTTATTATTCTATAATTTTTAATAATTTTAAAAGGCATTTTCACTATTTTTTATTATTTAAATTTTTTAATAATACATCACTGATAATACTTTAAATTAGTCACACAATCAAGATGTCAAAAATTCATCAATAACAGATTTTCCCCACCAATTTTTTTACATTAATTATTGGCTCCAAACATTAAGTGACATAATCTCATGATATTTTTAAAAAGAGTTGTATAAATATAAGATATATAATAATTAATGATAAATAGTAGTTTTTCTCACCTTAAACCATTTTCTATGACACAAATAAAACGTCATCTTTTTTTTTTACAATTTATTATTTTATGTTTTTCTCTAAAAAAATTGTTTGAACATGAGATAATCTAATACAAAATAATGTAAATAAAATTATAAAAAAACTCTGCAAATTGCATTTTTTTAATAAGGTTGTTAGATTATTTATTTTTTTAACATTAAGTGACATAATTTCATGATGTCTTTTAAAATCGTTATATAAAAAAGAGAGATAACAATAAGTGACAAATACTTGATTTCTTCATACTAAAACTATTTTTTTGCGACAATAACAAAACATCACTTTTACTATCTTATAAAATATGATGAATTAAATTGTCACGAATAAAACTTATTAGTGACAAATGTGCAACGTCACTAATTTAAAACGAATCGTCATTATGATAAATCCTCACTAATACATTTTTTAATTGGAGACGCTTTTACAACGTCATCAATTTATCTAAATGTCATTAAATGGTTTCCCACCGATTTGGTGAGAAGATTTTGACACCAAACATATAGTGACGAAAATCAATGACCATTTTTAAAATTGTCATAAAAGATATATCATTAATCAATAAATATGACGATAAGAAAAAACGTCACATTATAGTATGTTTTGTGACGTTATACGCAATGTCATATAGAAATTTCATCATAAATTGATAAATTTGTTGTAGTGCAACCAGAGGAGCGAGTTGAAGATGAGGAACATGATGAATCGCCCAAAGAGAAGGAAAATGATGAAGGCTCAGAAAAACATGAACCAGATAATGGGAAATTTATGGTCAAGGCCAAAGATTCCTCAGCACCAATAGCAGATAATGTGAGACCTCCACCACTGTTCCCTTAATGATTAAAGAAACAAAATGATGATATCCTTTTCAAGAATATTGTTAATGTTTTGGATCAGTTGTATTTCAACTTACCCTTACTTGAAGCCATCAAAGCAAATGCCTTCATATGCTAAGTTTCTAAAAGACATCATTACAAAGAAGAGGAAGGTAGAAAATGTTGCTATGGCAACAGAAATCTACTCTGCAGTAAGCAAACTCCCACCAAAACAAAAAGACCTTGGCAGTTTAATAATACCATGTTCAATTGGTAATAACTTTATAGGATGAGCTCTCGTTGATTTAGGGTCAAGTGTAAATTTGATACCAAAGTCTATATTTTTGAAACTAGAAAGGTATCACACTTGTCCAACCATAATTATCCTACAGTTAGTTGATCGGTCTTATGTGCGGCCTGAGGGCATAATAGAAGACGTCATAATGAAAGTGGACAAATTTGTATTTCCAGTTGATTTCCTCATCTTGGACTGCGAAGCCGATGAAAACGCACCTATCATCCTGGGACGACCCTTTTTAGCCACTGGAAGAATCTTAATAGATTACAAAAAGGGAGAGTTCACAATGCGGGTAGAAGAGCAAAGCGTCACAATCAATGTATTCAACTCCAAGAAATATATGGACGATTAAGAAGAATGCCAATGCATTAGAGACATGGACTCAATAGAAGAGGAAGAAAAGAAAATTCTTGGCCACGATGAATTTTTAAAGCTAGATGAATACAATGCTTTGTACCAAGACTCAATAACCATGACACAGAAACACAACAAAAATCATGGCCTAGGCGAATTATTTTTAGAAGACGATTCTGAGAACTATGACCCTGACAATAGCAGTCTGAATAAATCATAAAACGGGTTCCCTACTAACAACACCAAGGTAGAGTATGAAAAAAAGTCAGAGGAACAATCTAGTCTCCTTCATACTAGATCAGGTACAAAATTTGAACCCTTAGATTTTAATAAAGTTAACCCTCCAGAATCATCTCTACAATATGCACCTAAAATGGAACTTAAAACCTTGCCATCATATTTGAAATATGCCTACCTAGGTAGTAATGAAACTTTACCAGTGATAATTTCTGCCAATCTTACCTCTGAACAGGAGAATAGTTTGTTAAATGTTTTGTCAGAGTACAAAAGGGCTCTCGGATGGACAATGGCATACTTGAAGGGAATCAACCCTACCATATGCATGCACAAGTTCAATTTAGAAGATAACCATAGTACTTCAGTGGAACCATAAAGAAGACTCAACCCGATCATGAAGAAGGTGCTCATGACGGAAATCATAAAATGGCTAGATGCGGGAGTAATTTATCCTATATCTGATATTCATGGGTCAACCCAGTGCAGTGTGTGCCAATGAAGGGTAGTGTGACCGTGGTTAAAAACGAACATGACGAGCTCCTAACTACTAGAACAGTTACGGGCTGGTGCATATGCATGGATTATAGGAAGCTCAATAAAGCCACAAAGAAAGACCATTTTCCCTCCCTTTTATTGACCAAATGTTTGATATGCTAGCAGGAAAAGCATTTTACTGCTTCATTGATGGATATTCAATATATAATCAAATAGCCATAGCACCGGATGATCAAGAGAAGACTACTTTCACATGTCCACATGGTACCTATGCATTTAGACGAATACTGTTTGGGCTGTGTAACGGCCCAGCTACATTTCAAAGATGCATGATGGCCATTTTTCATATATGGTGGAAGAGTGCATGGAAATATTTATGGATGATTTCTCCGTCTCAGGTGACGATTTAAACTGATGTCTCAATAATTTATCCAAAGTATTAAAACGATATGAAGAAGCCAACCTATTACTAAATTGAGAGAAATGCCATTTTATGGTAACCGAGGGAATATTGTTGGGTCACAAAATTTCTTGTAAAGGCATTGAAGTTGATAAAGCCAAGGTGGAAGTAATCGCAAACCTACCTCCACCCACTAACATGAGAGGTGTACGCAATTTCCTTGGACATGCATGCTTCTACAGGTGGTTCATAAAATATTTTTCTTAAATCTCAAAACCCTTGTTTCTTTTGCTTCAACAAAATCAACCATTTGTGTTTACTGATGATTGTTTGAATGCTTTTACAGATTTGATGAAAAAAATTTCAGCAGCACCAATCGTTTTTTCACCTGACTAGCATGAACCTTTCGAGCTCATGTGCGATGCTAATGATTACGCAGTTGAGGCAATTCTAGGGAAACAGAAAAGTAAAATCTTTCATGTTATCTACTATGCTAGCCGTACTCTTAATGATGCACAAGTAAACTATACCACCACTAAAAAAGAACTTTTAGCAGTAGTATTTGCATTCGATAAGTTTAGGCCATATCTCATAGGCATTAAAGGAATTGTGCATATAGATCACTCTGCCATTAAATATTTGATCAATAAAAAGATGCAAAGCCTAGGCTAATCAGATGGATATTATTACTATAAGAGTTCGATTTATATCTCAAGGATAGAAAGGGTACGAAAAATCAAGTAGCATATCATTTCTCTAGACTAGATAACAAAATTGATTGTCATGATATATCATAAATTCAAGAGGATTTCCTTGATGAGAAAATTTTATTAGTCACAGATGTGTCGTGGTATGCTGACATAGTCAACTTTCTTCATAGTGGTATTGAGCTTCTTGATTTATCTAGCCAAGTCCAAAAAAAAGTTTTGACATGATGTACGACATTACTACTGGGATGAACTATTTCTATTCAAGCAATGTGGAGACCAAATAATCAGAAGATGCGTCCCAAAAGAAGAGCACAAAGAAATTCTGCTTCAATGTCACTCGTCACCGTATGGAGGACATTTTAGTGGTATGAGAACAGCAGCTAAAGTTCTTCAATTCGATTTCTATTGGCCAACCTTGTTCAAAGATATACATGAATTCTAAAAGTCATTTGATAGATACCAAAGAACAGGGAACATATCAAGACAACATGAGATTCCTTGTCAAAACATTCTGGAGGTTGAACTTTTCGACATATGGGGAATAGATTTCATGGGACCCTTTCCCACATCTTTTGGAGATCTGTACATTCTCTTGGTAGTGGATTATGTGTCCAAATGGGTAGAAGCCACCGCAACACCTAAAAACGATTCCAAGATCGTGCTGAAGTTTTTACACAAGAACATATTCACACATTTTAGAACACTAAGAGCTATCATTAGTGATGAAGGCACACATTTTGATAACAAATTAATTGTTAAGGCAATGAAACAATATGAAGTGCGACATTCGATAGCTATGGCATATCACCCTCAGACTAATGGACAAGTCGAAGTCTCTAATCAGGAAATCAAACAGATCCTTGAGAAAGTGGTCAACTCAAGTGAAAGGACTAGTCATTAAAGCTAGATGAAGCATATGGGCTTATCACACAACATTTAAGATTCCATTGGGAATGTCCCCGTTCAAACTCGTTTACAGTAAGGAATGTCATTTGCCTGTGGAACTTGAACATAAAGCTTACTAGGCCATCAATAAATTAAACATGGATGCTCAGCTTGCTGGAGAAAAAAAGACTCTTGGAACTGAACGAAATAGATGAATTCAGAGCACACACCTACGAAAATGCCCGTCTATACAAAGAAAAAACAAAATGATGGCATGATAGAAAAATATTGCCTAGGTAATTTTATTCTGGACAAAAAGTACTGCTCTATATTCAGGAAAATCACGATGGTCAGGACCGTTCATCATACATCAAGTCAATAATAATGGAGCAATAGAAATCAAGAACCGAGTTGATGGATCCATTTTCAAGGTGAACGGGCAGAGACTAAAGGAATACAAAGGAGCACCAGTCATGCACGCCAAACCGACATCAACAACACATGATTCCCAAGAGTTTGCCTTACTTACCTGAACAAAATTCATTGTTTAGGCAACGAAAATATATATATTTTGTACATAAATAAATTAAGTTATTTTATGCACCAGTTATCTGTTTACTTTATTTTTGTTTTTTATTTATTGTAGGCAAGCAAGGTATATGTGGCAGTATGAGGAGAAAACTCACACATGAAAGGAAGAGAAACCCTAGGGCAAAGAAAATTTTGGGCGGCAATTATAAAGAGGGAAAGTATCTTTTCCCCACTTTACATCCAATCAGATATTAAGCAATCAATGCAAAATCATTTCCCCTCTTGTTTTGACTAAAGTTCCCTGAAGAAACCACCCATTAACTTTAAAAAAAACCAACCTCAACTTCATCTTCATCATCGTTCATCATTATCTCTCTATTTCAAAAAATTTTCCTTCAAAATTTCCCCTATCGTCGTCGCA
Organism: Hibiscus syriacus; assembly: GCF_006381635.1. Taxonomy (NCBI): domain Eukaryota; kingdom Viridiplantae; phylum Streptophyta; class Magnoliopsida; order Malvales; family Malvaceae; genus Hibiscus; species Hibiscus syriacus. The sequence continues at coordinate 513,404 of NW_024061971.1, read as the reverse complement.
AAACTAACTGTACCAACAAGTATCATGGCTAGATCGAAGAAAAACCCAGCCCCAACACCAAGCTTTGAGCTTTTTTCAGACAGCCGAAGCTGAGGCACAAATTAAGAACCTCAAAAAACAACAAGTATATTTAGAGGACGGTTTCGTTTTCCCATCAGAGAATAAAGAGCCATTCGGACCAGAGGTCATGGATGTGACTCAAAAGCACAACTGGGAGAAAATTGCTTGCCACCCTAAAGCCGTAGCATCGACAATGGTCAAATAATTTTACGCTCATCTAAAAGACCAATCCCAACGCACCGTGTATGTCAGAGGGAAACTCCTTTGATTTTCCCCTTCAGCATTCAATAGATATTTCAAGTTGGGGAAAGTGGAGGATCAGTATAAGAGATTTGTGGCTGAGGTAGACCAGGAGACTTCTAATGGACTACTCGAAGATCTTTGTTTCGGGTGGGCTAAGTTCGAGGGAAATACGCCAACAAGGAAAAATGTTGATCGCCGAGCCCTTAGGCCGGTTGTAAAGTTATGAAGTCATTTTCTCAAGGGAAAACTTATGCCAACCTCACATAACACAACCGAACTCGTGAAAAGATTGATGCTTTTACACTCGATAATATACGGGAGAAAAATCAATGTTGGAGAACTTATCTTTGAGCAAATCCATGAATGCGCCAAAAGAAACCAGGGTAATCTCTTATTTTTTGAACTTGATAACTGCTCTGTGAAGGAAAAACAAGATCCCCGAGGAACCATTTGAAGATTTCATCAAATCCAAGGAGGGAATCACCAAAAAAAAGTGCCAGAGATGATGAGCTTTGATGATAATGCCCCGTATGAAGGTTTGGAGAGAGGAGCAAAATATGTTGTCACGGTCAGAATGGCAGCAGTGGTCATATACACACGAGAAACACGTGAGAAGATCGAGCGCCTAGAGAATCATATGGAGATGTTCTTTAGGTACATCAAGGCACGAGACGCACAACACCTTTTTCAAGAAATTTCTCCCGATTACAAACGAGAATCTGCTACCTTTCCCCGATGTCATCCTGAAGCACACTGTTGGCAGCAGCACATTCCAAGCCTCGACATAGAATGTTCCCCCAGAGGTACCCACAGATGTTCCCCCACTGGCCACTCATATCTTGCCCATACTAGAGGAAGGCTACGGTGACACATATGAATTCCTCAGCTCCTCCTCCTTCTCTACTTCTGAAAGTACTCAAGAGATTCCACCCAACTTCTTCACCAATGAAGATTTCACTCCAACCCCAACTCAACCCAAGCAAGCTCCAATACAGACCTCCATCCATCAAGCAATGCCAGTCCCTAAAATAGATCAAAGCCAAACTCCAGTGTCTACACAGCCCACTTCAACCCAAGAATAACCAACACCAGCACAAGCCCCGAGCACCAAGAGACGCATCAAGCGAACGAAAGGGCGTGTCCTTCAGCCATCACCCTCAATGATAGAAGCAGTAGATTCAGGATCATAGAGTCCCCCTTCTTGAAAACGACACTGAAAGTGAGCATCCAGTCAAGCCACACCACCTAAGTAAGATCGCATTTTTTTCAGCATTTGCATATAGATGTATGTGGTTTAGTTTTTCATGCATTGAGGTCAATGCATTGATCGCTTGTAAATTTATATGCTAATTGATAAGGCAAGCAATTTTGTGCAAGTATACACAATCAAGTCAAGTAATATAGGGTAAGTGAGTTTTCATCTCTTCAGGGATTGGTCGAAAGCTTTTAAGCTTCACCATAACCAGAACTAGTTGTCATAATCTAATTCCTACTGTCTTGTCAAACTAGAAAACTATTAGTAATAAAACAAGAAAATATTATAAAGTATGATTGCAGAAAAGTTTGGTTGAGACAAAATAAATATGCAAACTATCAAAGTAAAATAAATAAAACAAGGACAAGCGTTTATTCAAATATATTCAAAACAACCTCACATATTCAAACTTATCACAGAGCACTCATGCTAATGTTTTGTATTGACAAGCAATTATTCTAAGTCTATAATGAATTGTTATGACATGCTTAAGCTGCCCGATAGGATTACTAAGTATTCTTAGACGGTTGCTATGACAATACTTTTCAGCGCTAACTATAACTCTTGGTTTGTCAGACTGTTGTTGTAGCAATACCTCTTAGCGTAAACTAGTCATTGTTAATCTTACTTTAGTGTCTATCCCTTTTAGTCGATTGAAACCCACTCCTTATCTCTAAGGTAGACAAGTTAGAACATCACCATCTCGGATCCATTCCATTGTTCACGTAGATCTATCTTAATTCTCTTGAATCTAAGAATCAATATCTAGACAAAAGGTAATCTCTCGATGCTCTTACATTGCCAAGACATGTTTCGCCAAGACCCCAAGCAATCTCTTGAATCTCTTACAGTGTCGAGGTAAAATATTCAAATAATGAACAAAACAGTCATGAGCAGAATCATAATTCATCATTCATAAAGTGGAAAAACTTGTTTAGGTAAAACAAAGATTAACACCAAGTAAGAAAGTTCATGGTGTTATAAAAAATTCAACCAAGTATCATCGTTTTAATATAACCTCAAATACGTAAAGAAATTAAGAACAAAGGAAGAACGACCCCCAAAAATAGGGGCTCTATCGTGACAATTCTGATCAACATTGCGACTGCCTTGGCGATCAGCCTCTCTCGAGACATGACCGTCGCTCTACTACAAACTAGCTATGGAGGACACCAAGGAAGGTCGGTTGGTAAATGGTGGGGAAGCACTGTAGTTGCTCGCTCACACTTCAAGTAAAGTTCTTCTAACTTCCTTGCCTCTTTCTTTGGCGGCTATGGTTGGGTATTTATACAGGGAAATCTCCTAGGGTTTTGCATAAGTAAAGATTTTCTAGATACCCTTTATTATCTTGTCCAGGCTAAAAAGGAAATGCGGCTGGCTGTTGTTAGAATCTTGAGGGCTTGCTTACATGTGAAGGAAGTCGTACAGCTGGCATGTGACATAGGCAATTTCTTCATATCCTCTTCAGACTTTCCATATAAACCTTGCCTTGGCGAGATAAATCTGCTCCTCACTTTCTTTAACTTCTCTATTCCATTGGCCCTTCCAAATTACGTTGTCACGACTGAAATGTTCTTCCTCAATAAATTTCTTGTACATACACAATCCATAAAGACCCTTTCTCCTCAGCAGCATCAGTCAAACCAAATAAATTATGCCGAAGCAAAACTTATCCTCCACAAACAAATATAACCTAAAGGCAACTAAATGCAACTAAAATATTGTGCATACTTTGTTTAGACGAGCAATAACTTAAGTAAAAAGACTAGAAATTAAGTCTTTTCATAAAGTTATCACACCCCCAAACTTAAGCTATTCCTTGTCCTCAAGCAATGTACAATAGCTAGAAAAAAATAAAATTGTCATGGAAAAGCAGTGTTAAGAAAATCATATGGTTTGAGATTTCAGCCTTCAGCAAAGAGTTGGCCTCAACATGTTTGACTGTCATATCAGTCAAGTACCCTCCCTAGTCAGGATTCCTTGCTATTATGTGTCCGTGATTGTAACCAGTCTATGCATTAAAGTAATTAGAAAACTTAAAGTAAGTGCTTCTGGTTTGTCAAGGCATCAAATTATTTGTTAGGCATAGTTTCTACTATTATTTATTTATCAACGTTTTTTGGGGAGTCAGCTTATCATACCTACCTTCCCACACTTTAGGTGAAAGGGAGCATACCTTCTACCCCTAAGCTAGTCGGATATAGTCATCTTGTGACTACTTTAATTCATTCATATGCCTCGGCCACTCTTAGTTTTTTCATGGAGTTTTCTGATTATGCCATTCCATTGAGGAGTGTCCCTTTTTTCTTCAAGTTTTAAATTGTTAGGATTTTTCGGACGCTCGAATCGACAACCAGAATTGTTCGTAAAGAGGGCCAGGATCAGTTTTTGTGTTTAGGGAGTAAGGAGATTGAAAATAGAGAATTGCACAGCGATTTATAGTGGTTCGACTTATCAACCAAGTCTACCTCCACTACTTTAGCTCCTCACCAAGGATTTTCCAACAAATTCACTAATTTGTTCTTTCTTTTGAGGACAAAGAGATAACCTTTACAACTCCCTAGTTTTTACGGGATAAACTAGAACCTTTCCCCTAGTTTTTCACGGGCTAAGCTAAAACCAAAACCCCTTTACAATGAAAGGAAAATGTAAACAAGAAAACCTCTCAAAGGTAGGTGTTTACAATAATTAAGCTCACAATAACAAAATATTTACAAGAGAAATATGAAAATAAGAATGAAAAACTCTTCTCTTGTGTTTGAAAGTTTGGATAGTTGTTCTCTTACTTCTTCAAGTGTCCCTAGCTTGTATTTATAGCTTGGAATGTGTTTGATGTTTTATATAGCTGTTGGGGATGTTTTGGAGCCGTCTGGGGATGATTTTTCTACTCACAAAGGCTGCCCATAACATGGTACATCGGTGCACTATCAAGGTGCATCGGCACCCCTTCATTAAATTCAAATAAACTAGTCGTTATTAGCCGTTGCACCCAGGGTGCATGGATACACAGCAGGGTGCATCGATGCACTAATTGCATTCGAAATGGAGTGCATAGATGTACTATATGGTGCATCGATTAACAGTGCATGGATGCACTACAGATGCATGGATGCACTACAGGTGCACAGATGCACTGCAGGATGCATGGATGCACTGTAGGGTGCATTGATGCACTTTGACACCCTTTAGCATTTTTGCTCAAATCTGAATTTAATGGACTTTGAATTATTTTTGAAACCTTTTTAAAACTTTGAATAAATTCAATTCAAGTCCAAAAACATTTTACCTTAAATTTTGTTATATCGAAACATATTTCAACAATCTTCCCATTTTTGATATAACAAAACATTTGAAAAATTGTTTTTGGAAAAACTCCCACTTAATAGAATGTTTAATGAAAAAGATACCAATTGTTAACAAAATGATATCAATTGTTACTAATTATTGGAAAATATATGAAAATGTTAAGCTCACCCTTTTTCATTAAGAAATTTCCATTTTTCAAACCAAACTTCTCCCCCCTTTTTGTTATATCAAAAAGGGGGAGAAGTTTGGTTTGAAAAATGGAAATTTCTTAATGAAAAAGGGTGAGCTTAACATTTTCATATAATTTCCAATAATTGGTAACAATTGATATCATTTTTATATTCTACAATCAATTTTGCCAAAAACAAACATTTTTTTCAAAAATGTTCTTTGAATTTCGAAATATTTTTAAAAAATCATTTTCTTATATTTGGAGTTCATGGTCTCAAACTCCAAATATAACCTATTAAAAGCATCTTGTAACTCATCAAACATATATGAATTAAATTCATTTGAGTTAGAAGATACCTTGGGCTCTTCAAGAGCCATTAGAGACGCTACCTTTGTTGGTTCTTCTTTCTTGTTTCCATGGATTTCCTCGAGCTTATTCCAAAGCTCCTTGGCACTTGAACATGAAGAAACTCCTTCATAGATTTCAGGACCAAATGCACACAACACCATACGCATGGCCTTCGCATTAAGTTGAGCTTTCTTCAGTTCTTTGTCACTCCACTTCTTCTCCTTCTTCTTTGGAGAAGAGTAGTCATTCTCGATAATCTCTCATGCACATCGATGCACAGTGCATGGATTCACTACAGGTGCATGGATGCACTGCAAGGTGCATGGATGCACTTTGACACCCCTTAGCATTTTTTGCTAAAATCCAAATTTAATGGACTTTGAATTATTTTTAAACCTTTTTAAAACTTTGAATAAATTCAATTCAAGTCCAAAAACATTTTGCCTTAAAATTTGTTAATCGAAACATATTTCAACATAAATAATTAGTTCAACCTTAACCTTAAAATTTTTCGATGTCTCGGCAAGCAGAAAGTTCTTTCCTACAAATTTTACTGATTACCTTAAGCAGTGTTAGCCTACAATTATGTTTGTAAATATTCAAGGAATCAGGCCTAGGGTTGGTTCTCTTCTTTAGACAATCTTTCACTATAATTATGGCATAAGCAATCAAATTATGCATTCATCATTAGGCATCCTTAATCCATTCCAAACAATAAACTTAATATGCTTATATCATGATAACCAAAATTTTCAACCAAATATCATCTATTGCTTTTTAACAAAGTATGTTACAATACATCCCCCAAACTTGAGGGATGTATTGTCCTCAATACATGAAAAACTAAACTACATGTATCTATATGCAAATACTAAAAGAAAAAAAATTAAAATGTGATCTTACTGTGGTGGTGTGGCTTAACTGGATGCCCTCATTCAGCGTCGTTTAAGAGGAGAGACACTATCTGATCCCGAATATACTGTTGCTATCTTCGAGGGTGATGGCTGAAGAACACGACCTGCCGCTCGCTTGATGCGTCTCTTGGTGCTTGGGTCTCATGCTCGTGTTGGTTGTTCTTCAGTTGGAGTGGGTTGTGCAAGAACTGGAGTTTAGCTTTGAGCTATTTTAGGGATTGACGTTGCTTGACGGATGGGGGACTACACTTGATCTTGCTCAGGTTGAGTCAATGTTAGAGGGAAATCTTCATCCGTGAAGAAGTTGGGGTGAAATCTCTTGAGTGCTTTCGGACGTAGAGAATGAGGAGGATTTGAGGAATTCATCTGTTTCACCGTGGTCTTCATCTGGTATGGGTGAGACATGAGTGGCCAGTGGTGGAACATCTGTGGGTACCTTTGGGGGAACATTCAGTGTCGAGGCTTGAAATATGCTGCTGCCAGCAGTGTGCTTCAGGATAACATCGGGGAAAGGCGGCAGATTATCGTTTGTGATCGGGAGCAACTCCTTGAAAAAGGCGTTGAGTTGTGCGTCCCGTGCCTTGACGTACCCAAAGAAGATCTCCATGTGATTCTCAACGCCCTCGATCTTCTCACCCGTTTCTTGCGTGTACGTGACCACTGCTGCCATTCTGGCCGCGACAACAGATTTTGCTCCTCTCTCCAAACCTTCATGCTGGGCATTATCATCAAAACTCATCAATTCTGATACTTTCTTTTTGGTGATTCCCTCCTTATATTTGATGAAATCCTCAAATGGTTCCTCGGGGATCTTTTTTTTTCTTCTGAACATAGCAGTTATCAAGTTAGGAAATAAGAGATTACCCCAGTTTCTTTTTGTGCATTCATGGATTTGCTCGAAGATGAGTTATCAAGTTAGGGGGATTGCCATAACGTGACACATGTCACTTAACGGAAATTTATAACAACATTAACGCTCGGGCACCTAAATGGTAACGAAAAACACGTTATGCACCTATTTTTAACAAAAAATTGTTTAGGCACTAAAACGATTTTCGAGACATAATTTAGTCACTTATTTTTATATTTGTTGAAACGATTTTTCCAGTTTTTAAAAAAAAAACACATTTTTAAATTATCTTTTGATTAATTTTAATTAAAAGGTAATGAGATTTTAAAAAATCTTTCGGTTTGGAAAATTTGGAATTCCCTTTAAATAAAATAAAATACAGTTCGAGGAGTCGCCACCAATCTTTGATTAGGGTGTGATTAGGTACCCAAAATCATATTTTGATTTTAATAAAAATATTGATTTTAATTAAAACAAAAAATTTATGGTCTGCATACCAGAGAATTGAGTTCAAGAGTCGGTTATGTGTGGGGAAGGATTAGCTCCCCCACTTCGTCCAAAATTTGTACCTAGTCGATTAATTAATTGTCTTTGTGATGAAAATTACAAGTTCGAATCTAATTTAGTTTAAGAACCCTTAAAACAATATTTTATGAATTTTATAACGAAACCTAGTAATATCCAATTATTTGATATGATAAAGTAACACTCATGGGTATATCATGCATATCATGTGGAGATGGCATCCTATGGCTAAAAACATCAACACATACGAAGGAAAATTACGACCATGTAGAATAAAACACCGACGTAATGATAAAACATATATGCTTAGCAAGATGTTATAAACTTACATGCATGTCATAATATATAATATATGTGTGACTTGTGTCCACCAAATAACAAACATAAATCATTATATATATGTGTATACTTATATACATATTACCATGAAAAAGTAGCATGTGACATAATAAAGACTCATAGAATATATATTGAGCACAGAAGTCTTTAAATGAATAAACAAATGGTTAACCTCCAATAAACAATCCTCCAGTCATGCAAGAAATAAAATGCAACAAAAATAAATACATAAACATGCATGAAAAAAAAGGAAATAGTATAAAGGATAGACAAGTCTAAAGTTGAACCCATAAACTTAGCAAAGATCAAGCCATAAAGCACAAATAATCGCATTTCAGGTACTAAAATCAAAATAGACCTGTAGGCATGTGTGGGACTAAAAATAACATTTTCGAAAATAGCATGTCAAATGAACAAACAAATGGAAATTTAAAATGACTAAACCTAGGGACTAAAACATGAAACATTAAAATTACAAGCAATATGTAAAAGGAACGTAAATTAAAATGAACTGTTACATGGGACTAAAACATAATGCGCACAAGGTTCAAGGTCAAATGTGGAAATATGGAAATCAAGGTTAGGATTCCAAAATGAAACGTAAAAAAATAAGAGGACAAATTAAAAAGAACCAAGCTTCATTCAAAGTCTAAAACAGAAATATTAGAAGTAAGGGATGACTTATCATATGAATAACCCGAAAGCTATAAACATGGCCTAAACCCTAAGCTAAAACGACTGCGTTCTAAAGGTTTAAGAAAACCTAAATTAGTTAGAATTCAAACTACGCTTCCCCTACCACGTCACAGCTCTCCATCTTGCTTTCTGTTTTCTTGTATTTTCTTTCTTTCACTATTTCTTTCTCCAAGCCGGCCACCATGGTCGAGGGCTCCGAAGAGGAGCCCTAGTTCTCTTAAAACAAACTCTCTATAAAACCCGACTCAAAAAGTATCCTAAGGCTCCCTTTTAAACACCGAATCACAAAAAAATAAAGGGGGACATAGGGGCTACCTTCATCCAACGATAGGCTCTTCTTGGTCTGGTGAAAGTAATGATAGAGCGCTCGAACAGGGTAAGGTTTTTTGTTTCTCCTTTTTTTTGTTTTGAAATCTTGCTAACAAATGGAACAAATATGCTCTCTCTTTTTACATTGAAAACAATATGTTTTCTGTTGTTGGATAGTTAATCAAAAGAAATAGGAATGATTTGTTGCTTGTAAGAAACGGGGATTTGAATAAAAATGGGGAGACCCCTGTTTACTACTGCTTTCGAATAGAGAGGGTAAGAACCCTTTTACAAACTAATTTTCGAGAGAATCCCCTCCTCCCCCTCTTACAATCGGTTTATCTCTGGGTTTTATAACCGAATTATAACAATCAAAATAATAAGAAAATCCTATCTAATTTTTTCTTTTTTCTTCTTGTGTTGCATCTTGGTTGCCGAGGGCTTTATTGGATCTGACAGGAATTGTCGGGCGTTTAGCTTACCATGGCAGAAGAACCAGGGGGACCAGTGCTGAGCGTCTCCCGTGGCCATAGGACCATTGTTGTTGCTGATGTGGTGGCTGTCGTGGAGGGGCTCTTGCTGTCAACTGAAGGACCACCGGTGCTTGCTGGAATGACCATTGATGGGCTTGATCTAGGCTTGTGATGCCTTTTGTCCATTTTTTTTTTGTGGTGATGAAAATCTCCTACCAGTACCCTCTGTCATAGAAGAGAGGTATAACAAATCGCACAATGAGAAAGAGACCACCTCACGCGCACGAGTAGAGCTTAGGCTTGAACGAGGGATCACATGTTACTATTGGAGGGGTCACTGATTTGGGAATGCCTGCAGCGTTGAAATAGTTAAATCTCGTGGAATGGACGCTCAAGAAACTTGCTGGTTTCCCGTGGGCTACATGCACGAATTTGGGGGCGTATGGACTGTTGTTTTGGTTACCATGGTCGGGTCGTTTGATTGTGTAATGAGCTTGGAACGTTGGGTTTTGTAATTTGTAATTACTTTGGGCTTCTTTTAGACAGTCTCCATAATTTGGGCCTGTAAAGTGATGAATCATAAAGTATTTAAATAATATATATATATATATAAACTAGTAATATACCTAACTAATGATAATATATATATATATATATATATATATAAACACATGCACAACTTGATAATAATAACTAATAATTAATCTTTATATAACTAGTAATAAATAATATATATATATATTTATAAACCCAAATAAAAACTCAAATGAAACCCCCAGACAAAACAAACATCTATAGTTGCCCTCTTTGCTCATTGTCATGCAACGAGAATATATAAATATCAAAGGATGGTCGTATTTTTCTGGTTATGAGGAATTCAAAGGGTTAATCTGCTTCACTACACCTGCATGGTAGGTCAGATTTGATCTGTTCCACTTTTTTGGGTAATCAGATCTAATTTTTTTTATTCACTTTGCTGCTCTGCAGGGAAGATTGAATCAAACATGATTTGCTTCGCTACTCTTTAGGAATACCAAATCTGAAAGAAGAAGAAGAATTAGCTCTGTTACTATTTAGGGGATACCAGATCTCTTAAAGAAATTTGATTCACCCCACCACTCTTTGGGAGGAACTGAATCGAGATCAATTTGTTTTCTTATCTTCACGAAGATCGAACCTGAAAATCAAATATTACCAATCATTAGTGTATGTTTGAAAATTTGAAAACATTATACCCGAAGATTTAGTATCTTTGAAAATTAATATCTCTTGTGGGAACTTGTCTCGAAGCCACTAGATATGGGAATCTGCCTTAGCTCGAGTGTCATTTGAACATCTCTTTTTTTGGGATTTTGAATTGGTTACTCCTATCTTGAGGTTTCAGTATCTTCAACCTTCAGTTTTCTTTTGGGAAACATGTAGATACTTAATTACATATTTCATCATGCATTTATGAATGTCATGATCATGTTTATGCCTAAAATGTATGCACTAATGAAATTTTAGTGTATTTCTTTTTCGAATGAGAGTCCTCATTCGTTGGCCATCTTGTGACTCGACTCAATTTGTAGGTTTTATTCCCTTCAATGGATTGATCAACTCATCTATATTCGAAATCTTCTCTATTGACTTGCCTCGATCTCTCATGTGCTGGTCTTGTGAAAGACACATATGCTAATAATTGGCACATCTGAAAGTTTATTTTCATTTATTATTTCTCCCTTCTCATGTTTTCTCCATTTTTCTTTCTATTTTTCTTTTTCTTTTTCTTTTTTTTAATAAGAAACTTTGAAAATCACTTTCTCATTATCTTACAAATACCATATGAAAACATTTTGCCCAAAGGTCTTATAGATGGCCCAAATGACTTATCATCTTACTCGAAAGACTGACAGATAACCTGAAGGATTTAATCATCATGCTCGAAAGACTTACTGAAGGACTTACCAATTTTCGAAATAGTTGACTAGGTAATAAACTTTGGACATCGCTTTCTTACTTTTCAAAAATTTCATTTTCTGAAAACATTAAATGAGAAAATTTGGAAATCGTTTTCTCATTTTTTTGAAAATTATGTGAAAACATCCTACCCGAAGGTCTTATAGATGGCCCGAAGGATTTATCATCTTGCTTGAAAGACTGAAAAATGACCCAAAAGATTTAATCATCATGCTCGAAAGACTTATTGATGGCCGAAGGACTTACTGAGTAAGAAACTTTGGAAATCATTTTCTTACTTTTCAAAAATTTCATTTTCAGAAAAGATTAAATGGGAAACTTTGAAAATCGCTTTCCCATTTTTAAATTCATGTGAAAACATCCTACCCGAAGGTCTTACGGATGACACGAAGGATTTATCATCTTGCTCGAAAGACTTATAGATGTTCTAAATGATTTAATCATCATTCTCGAAAGACTTACTGATGGCCCAAAGGACTTACTAAGTAAGAAACTTTGGAAATCATTTTCTTACTTTTCAAAAATTTCATTTTAAGAAAAGATTAAATGGGAAACTTTGAAAATCGCTTTCCTATTTGTTAAATTCATGTAAAAACATCCTATTCAAAGGTCTTACGGATGGCCTGAATGACTTATCATCTTGCTCGAAAGACTTACAGATGACCTGAAGGATTTAACCATCATGCTCGAAAGACTTACTGATGGCCCGAAGGACATACAAATTTTAGAAATATTTTACTGGGTAAGAAACTTTGGAAATCACTTTCTTCCTTTTCAAAAATTTCACTTTCTAAAAATAGTAAATGAGAAAATTTGAAAATTACATTCTCAGTTTTTTAAAATCATGTGAAAACATCATGCCCGAAGGTCTTATAGATGGCCCGAAGGACTTATCATATTGGTCGAAAGCCTAATAGATGACCCAAAAGATTTAATTATCATGCTCGAAAGACGTACTGATGGCTGAAGGACTTACCGATTTTGGAAATAGTTTACTAGGTAAGAAACTTTGGAAATCGCTTTCTTACTTTTCAAAAATTTCATTTTCTAAAAACACTGAATGAGAAACTTTGGAAATTGCTCTTTTTTTTTTAAAATCATATGAAAACATCCTGCCTGAAGGTCTTATAGATGAGCCGAAAGACTTATCATCTTGCTCGAAAGACTTACAGATAACCCGAAAAATTTAATCATCATACTCGAAAGGCTTACTGATGGCCCAAAGGACTTTCTTAGTAAGAAACTTTAGAAATCGGTTTTTTTACTTTTCAAAAATTTTATTTTCCGAAAAGTTTTAAATGAGAAACTTTAGAAATCACTTTCTCCTTTTTCGAAAATCATGTGAAAACATCCTGTCCGAATGTCTTATTAATGGCTCGAAGGACTTACCGTCTTGCTCTAAAAACTGACATATGACCCGAAGGATTTAATCATCATGCTTGAAAGAATTATTGATGTCCCGAAGGACTTACTAAGTAAGAAACTTTGAAAATTATTTTCTTACTTTTCAATAATTTCATTTTCAGAAAAGATTTGAAAAACTTTGGAAATCACTTTCTCATATTTCAAAATAACTTAATGGTAGGGTAACATGCCCCATTCAAAGTAATGATTCTTCTGTGGATTAGGACCCTCTGTTCTTCAGGTTCTGTCTCTCTAAACATGATTCCCTACATTTGAGGTTTAAATTCTTCCTTTCACTTGTTGGGATTTTGACATCATGAATCTTCTATTTTAATTAGAAGATCTGTAAAAAAATGTGTTTATGTATGAAACACGAATGCAATTAAATGTATCAACGTAATGCATTTTTTTATGAAAATGATGTTCTCATTATTGCATAAATGTTGATTCAATATTCAATTGAATCCAAAGTGGAGAACTCGATTTTCTTCCACTTAATCACTCTTCTCTAAGGTTTACTCACATATCAGCGTAGAAAATTATGATTTCAAGCTAGCATTCTTCTGAAGATCTTCTCGATCATCTTGTGGTCTTATTTTTCTTCATTTTAGAAGAAATGTTTTCTCTCTCGAATTCTTGTTGCAGTCAGTAATATGATCTTAACGCCCCTTTCTGTCATTGACTTAGTTGCACTGCTAGAATTTTTTTCTGGGACTCTTCCGTTAATTGATGCTTGACTGACTTGATTTACATAGTAAGATCTGCTCAAATTCATGTTATGCCTAGGACACTCCAAGTTGTGAGACTCATTATCAATGTCTTCTTTGTCTGATTCTCGTCATCTCAACATGATATGGGTTTCTGTCATGCCCCAAAGTGGGTATTTTCATGACCCATCCCTAATTGTGTGTCAAAATTTCATCCTTGATTGGTCACACTCTTGCATTCTAGAATGGGTTAGGATATGTGCCCCTTTCAAATAATGTAATCATTTGCTTCTTGATGGGTTACTGACAACGTCACGAGGAAGTGTTACCAGTTCTATTCTCCAGTCCTTATGATCTCTCAAACCACTTGCTTTCAAGAATGTAGAGTGCTTCATGTTCTGGCATCACTTATTCTCTCCCCCCAATAAAGGCAGAAAGGGCATAACCTTCTCCAAGGACTTTTCGCATTTGAGATTGTCCTGTTTGAAAATGTTTTCCCCTTTCTTTTATTTTAGAAATCAAAGAATATAAGAATTTTGTAAAGTATTCCCCCTTAATTTAGGTCACAATCGAATCAAATAATAAACATGAGTTCACAGAATTTCAAAAGAATCAACAGCTCTTTAATGTTTTCAGAGTTATATTTGACAAGTATCAAAATTGATGGGTTGGCTTTAGATTGGCTTTATTATTTTTTAAGGTTTCAGCCATTGAGACATCTTCATTTGTTTATATGCCCATGTGAACCTTGTGACATGTCATTCTTTCTCGGCTTGGCATATTAAGTGGATGCAGACAAAATGAAGCAACTAGCATATTCAATTGCTAGACTTTTTGGAACACTTCTATTTCAGTTCTTTGAAATCTTTTATATGTTCAAGCTTTGTAAACTCCTCTAACAAAGGCAGTGCATAAATATCAGTCTAAAAATGAAATTCCTGAGTGCTCGTGTGAAATTGACTATAACATGTGTTCCTTAACTCCCTTAGTCAATCTTTACCGAAACTCCTTATTTAGACAAATTTCATTTAATTTGCCATTGTTTGGCTAGCTGAATTCAGCTTTATTGTATATATATATATATAATATTATAATCGCCTTTATCGGGCTAGCTGAATCATATCCATAAAGCCAGGGCGTTTAACCAATTACTCTAGAGGGATAGCTCAAGCTTTATTGTATACATATATAATTACATTATGGGTATACAGATTCAATTTCTTAAGCTTGTCAAGAAGAACCTGTTATAGTCTAGGTGTTGTTGAAAATAAAAAAAATCACATCTTTAGAGTTTAATTTCCAAGCAACTGACATAAACTAGATTCACCTACTCGACTATTCCATCTGTGAAGATCATGATCATCATTGAACGTCATTAACAAAAGTAAAAACCAATCAACTTTGCAATCTTATGTGCAAGATGCCCCATTTTGCAAACATCATTACATACCTAAATTCCAAGCCCTTAATTATCTTTTCATGCAGAGAGAAGGCTAGCTTGGTTCCTGCAAGAGAATGATATAATGTTCGAGTATATCTTCTGGAGTAAGGTCTAGGGTCTTTATTTTATCAGTTTTCAATCTTGTCACTTTGTCAAAGACTTATAACTCTAATCATTTAAAGTGTTTTTAATTCAGTTGATATTCAAAGAACTGCAAGACTATAAATTCAATTCAATGATCACCATTTTTAAAGTAGTAAGAGTTCATTTAAATATCATTAAAAAACTAAGAAATGACAAAAAACAAATTCAAAAAAGATGTTGCAAAATGGAATAAAGCTTAATGATGGATGAAATGATCTCTTCCTAATTAGGATGCCCCATTACTCATCTAATCTAGTGGCACTTGACTCAAACATATGCTGCATATTGTACTTTGATGCCTCAATTGAGTTCATCTTCCACTATTCCACCAATTGTTCTGTCAACGTTCCACTTTCCAAGAGCATCTCTATCTCCTTTAACAGCGGCCTACAATTCCCCAGAGAATGCCCATATGCCCCAAGTGGAAATCACATACACTATCTTGATCATAACTGTGGGCAAAAGGATTTAGTGGCACTTTTATTGGCCTCGGTGTAAGGTATTGACCTTTAACCAAATGGGAATACAGATCTGAGATAGAAGTTTGGAACTCCTTCAAAGTATTTCTCGATCATGAGACTTTCTATAGTCGGTTCGAGCAACTAGCTGCTCATTTTATTTTACAGTTATCAAGGCTCTGGACCTGACATTCATTCACCTCATCAGCTTTTGCTTCTTAATCAGTTGGGAATTTGAAAGTGAATTTTAATTTTCCTTTGTTGATTGTATTTTCAATTAACTCCCATTTGTCACAAGATCCTTGAAATCCTTCACCGAATTTTCAAGCATTAACTTGAAGGGTATGGTGTTCGAGTGTATCTTCTGGTGTAAGGTCCAGGGTCCTTGTTTTATCAATTTTAAATCTTGTCACTTTGTCAAAGACTTATAACTCTAATCATTTAAAGAATTTTTAATTCATTTGATATTAAAAGAACGATAAGACTGCAAATTCAATTCAATGCTCACTATCTTTAAAGTATCATGAGTTTATTTAAATATCATTAAAAAAACTGAGAAAGAAAAAAAACAAATTCAAAGAAGATGTTGCAAAATGGAATAAAGCTTCATGATGGATGAAATGATCTCTTCCTAATTAGGATGCCCTATTACTCATCTAATGCAGTGACACTTGACTCAAACAGATGCTACATATTGTGTTTGATGCCCCAATCGAGTTCGTCATCCATTGTTCCACCAATTGTTGTGTCAGCGTTCCACTTTCCACAAGCATCTCTATCTCCTTTAACAGCGGCCTACGATTCCCCAGAGAATGCCCAGATGTCCTAAGTGGAAATCACATACACTATCTTGATCATAACAGCGGGCAAATGGATTTGGTGACACTTGTATTGGCCTCGGTGTAAGGTATTGAACTTTAACCAAATGGGAATACAGATCTAAGATATAATTTTGGAACACCTTCAAATTATTTCTAGATCGTGAGACTTTCTTTGGTCAGTTCGAGCGATTAGCTACTCCTTTTATTTTATGGTTATGGGGGCTCTGGACGTGACATTCATTCACCTCATCCACTTTCTCTTCTTTATTAGTTGGGCTTTTGGAAGTGACTTTCAAGTTTCCATTGTTGATTTTATTTTCAATTAACTCCCCATTTGTCAGAAGATCCTTGAAATCCTTCATCAAATTTGCCAATATTAACTCGAACGGTATGGTGTTCGAGTGTATCTTCTGGTATAAGGTCCATGGTCTTTGTTTTATCAGTTTTCAATCTTGTCACTTTGTCAAATACTTATAACTCTAACCATTTAAAGAGTTTTTAATTCAGTTGATATTCAAAGAACTGCAAGACTGCAAATTCAATTCAATGCTCACCATCTTTAAAGTACCATGAGTTTATTTAAATATCATTACAAAATAAAACTGAGAAAGGACAAAAAACAAATTCAAACAAGATGTTGCAAAATGGAATAAAGCTTCATGATGGATGAAATGATCTCTTCCTAATTAGGATTCCCCATTACTCATCTAATGCTATGGCACTTGACTCAGACAGATGCTACATATTGTGCTTTGATGCCCCAATCGAGTTCGTCATCTAGTGTTCCTCTAATTGTTGTGTCATCATTTCACTTTCCACAAGCAACTCTATCTCCTTTAACAATGACCTACAATTCCCCAGAGAATGCCCAGATGCCCCAATTGGAAATCACATACACTATCTTGATCATAACTGCGGACAAAAGGATTTGGTGGCACTTTTATTAGCCTCTATGCAATGTATTGACCTTTAACCAAATGGTAATACAGATATGAGATATAAGTTTGGAACACCTTCAAAGTATTTATTGATCGTGTGACTTCTTTGGTCGGTTCGAGAGACTAGCTGCTCCTTTTCTTTTATGGTTGTGGGGGCTCTAGACGTGACATTCATTCACCTCATCAGCTCTCGTTTCTTGATCAGTTGGGATTTTGGAAGTGACTTTCAGGTTTTATTTGTTGATTGTAATTTCAATTAACTCCCCATTTGTCACAAGATCCTTGAATCCTTTATCGAAAATTTCCAGCATTAACTCGAAGGGTATGGTGTTCGAGTGTATCTTCTGGGATAAGGTCCAGGGTCCTTGTTTTTATCAGTTTTCAATCTTGTCACTTTGTCAAAGACTTATAACTCTAATCATTTAAAGGGGTTTTAATTCAATTTATATTCAAAGAACTGCTAGACTGCAAATTCAATTCAATGTTCATGATCTTTAAACTACCATGAGTTCATTTAAATATCATTAAAAAAACTGAGAACGGACAAAAACACAAATTCAAACAAGATGTTACAAAATGGAATAAAGCTTCATGGTGGATGAAATGATCTCTTCCTAATTAGGATGCTCCATTACTTATCTAATGCAGTGGCACTTGACTCAAACAGATGCTACATATTGTGTTTTGATGCCTAAATCGAGTTCGTCATCCACTGTTCCACCAATTATTATGTCAGCGTTCCACTTTCCACAAGCATCTTTATCTCCTTTAACAGCGGCCTACAATTCCCCGTAGAATGCCCAGATGCCCCCAAGTTTAAATCACAAACACTATGTTGATCATAACTATGGGCAAAAGGGTTTGGTGGCACTTTTTTTTTTGCCTCGGTGTAAGGTATTGATTTTTAACCAAATGAGGATACATATTTGAGATAGAAGTTTAGAACATATTCAAAGTATTTCTCGATCATGATATTTTCTTTGGTTGGTTCGAGGTACTAGCTACTCCTTTTCTTTTATGGCTCTTGGGGCTCTGTACGTGACATTCATTCACCTCATCAGCTTTCGCATCTTGATCAGTTGGGCTTTTGAAAGTGACTTTCAAGTTTTCTTTGTTGATTTTATTTTCAATTAACTCACTATTTGTCACAAGATCCTTGAAATCCTTCATCGAATTTTCCACCATTAACTCAAAGAAAGGAGCTGGAAGAGAATCGTGAAACATATATGATATTTCTTCTTCTAACAAGGGAGGCTAAACTTGTTTTCCACTCGTCTCCATCTTAGGGCATATTCTTTAAAGCTTTCAGTAGCTTTTATCTTTATTCTTTGAAGGTCTTGATATTTTGGGGCTAAACATTTGACATATCGATATTGTCCCAAAAAAGCATCAGCTAGATCGACCCTTCTCTTGATCTGCTCTCGGTTCAAACAGATATACCATACTACAACCGACCCAGTAAGACTATCATGGAAGTAATGAATCAGTAGATTATTATCATTTAAGTACTCTTATATCTTTTTGCAAAACATTTTTAGATGAATTAGGGGACAACTAGGCCATCATATTTCTCAAAATTAGGCACCCTAAATTCTTGTGGGATGACCAATCAAGAACCAAACTAAGTTCTCTATCCTTTAATTCTTTGTGGGAGGCATTAAAAACCTTCATAGATCCAATTGCTTCTTTCAACTGCTTGAATTTGTCTTCAAATTGCTCATGAGTAATGAGGCTATTCCTTAGGTTAGAGTGGGATGCTCCAGGGTAGGTTGTCATTCTTTATGCATTAGTCTGATAACACTGATACCCTTTAGCAGATATTTTCTCTATATCATAAGCATTGGTTTCCATCACCTGGATCATTTGATTTGATAAATCTTGTAAAGAACTTGATGTTTGATTCCTCACATCTTGTTGTAACTCGACCAACTGCTCTTGCAACTGATCTTGTGATTCCTCATGAGATTGCTCCATTGTTTCCATTTGTTTGTTTATGATGATTAGGAAGTAGTATGAATGAATGATCTTGGTATTACTGTTACATAACCCTCTATAAGTTATTTTCATGTTTTCATAACTAATGCATGTAAAATGCTTAATTAAACACATGTGATGCAAATGCGTGTATGCAAAAGGTGTTAATTCCAAAAGTGACCACCATAGAACAACCTTCATTTAGACAACAAGATTTCATTACACCAAGTAGTCAAAATAAAATTGTGATTCTTTATTTCTTCATTTTTTTGAGCCGTATCTTCATGGAATCTAACATTGCACCCAAAGTTGTTGGTGTATTTTATCATATTTGATGATGCCTGATGTCCTTAAATTATTTATGGTTGAATCTTGAGATCTTTATTTCTACTTCCAATGGGAAGGGTCTTAATGTCTTTGTGAAGGGTCTTCTCATCATTGGTATGAATGTATCTATCTCTTGAGGAAACATCTTGACCTTTTCACCTTTAAAGGAAGTTTTCAATCAGATTCAAACTTCTTCATTCATCGGATGTCCTTCCTCATGGATTATTAAAACATCTTTGGATCTTATGATTTTGACTATATGACTACGAATTTATTGTCTCATTATGAACAACATTCTTATTTAGTCAATCACTTGCGAATTAACACCTTTGGATGACATAAAGATGCAAATGTAATAAAATCAAAATAAAATAGACACAGAACAAAAATGGTTTAGTACACATAAGATAAACAACACAATAGTAAGTACTATAAGCATCAAATAAAACCTACCCTCACAGGCTGACTACCCATACATGGTATGATATATCCTACCTAAACATACTTTCTACCCACATGCTTTGTTATTCACAAAATATCCTAACCGCATGATATCTAATTCGCATGCTTGTTTTGAAAAAATAAATCTAACCACATGATCTCTAGTTCTCATACATTTATTCGGAAAGTAAAATTATACTACAAAAATTAAAAGACTCAAAAGAGTTTTTTCTTGTGTACCCTCCTCATGGGATTCTTAAGGTTCGGGTTAAGCTTTACCTAGATTCAGGTTCTTAGTTCACTATATGTTGGGTTTAGCTCTAAAGTACAAGGTTCTCGAATTGTCTTTGTCACTGGATTTCAAGGTTACCCAAGGTTAACTCTTTAGATCTAGAATTTTTCATTTGGTTTTAGTTTAAAATAGGGTGGTATTCGGGTTATGGGTTGAAGGATAAGGGTTTTGGGGGTTTGAGGTGAACTCTGGCCACCGTTGGTAGCATCGTCGGATGGCTTATCTTCTTTCGTTCAGAGGAGAAAAAGTTAAAGGGGGAGAGAGGGGTCGAATGCGGTTGGGAGTTGAAATGGGGAAGGGTTTAGTCGAAAATCACATAAGAGGGGTATTTAAATCCCTCAAAACGACTCTGTTTGGCCTAGGGTAACCCGTGTTATCTGAGCCTTTAGGGGTTAATCGTATCCTAGGTCCCTTGTACTTGTAATCTCTTTGTTTCAGTCATGAAATGAAAATGGGTTTATTTCAGTAGGGGTCACATTAGTTTCCCCTCTAGTTCATTTTGGTCCTCATATCAAGTTGTTTCGACTCTTTTTAATTTTGTCTTTATACTTTACGCGTCTTGTATTTTAGTCATTGTTTGTGCATGAATATCTTTAGGTAGAATTATTCTGTGTTCTTTCAAGTTTCTGATTTATTTTATTTTATTTTAGCCCTGAACATTGTTTATGGTTTATTTTCATTTTAGTACTAGTATTGTTTGGTATTTTCGGTTGTTACCTTTATTGTCGTTGTTGTTGTAGTTTAGTCTTTCAAGTTATTGTTTTTATAATTTAATCTTTATTGACCAAGCATGATTAATTTATTTAAATTGTATCTTAGTCTTTCATGTTTGTAGGCTTGCATTTTAGTTCGTGCTTAGATTTTGTTTAGTTTATTTGCATGTTTAAACCATGTTATCTTAATTTGGTGTATTTTAGTATGTGTATATATATATATATATATATATATATATTATTTGCTATGCTTTTTTGTACGAATATTGGGTTTCAAAATTAATATCTTCATTTCATGAACTATTAAGACTATAGTATATTACTATATATGTATTTATTTATTGTTTTATGTCCGAAAATATACATATATACATATAAGATATTTTTGCGATTTACTGCATAAGTTTAGGTTGTTAATTTTAAATAATTTGTATAACACCCTCATGAGCATAACTTGATTCGAATCAATAAATTGACTAAGGGTAATATTCGTTCATTTTAATATTGTCGTAAAGTGATTGTCTTAACGTATAAAAAAAGTTATTTTCGATAATTTTAAAACGAAAGTATATTCCATTTAGTGACACAAATTAAATCGAACCCATTTTAAAATTCGGGGATTGGAAAAAATATCATATTCTTTTAATTAAATTCACCGAGAAAAATATTAGATCGAATCTAAGGTCTCGTCTCAAGGTATTTAAATAATTGAACATCCTTATTCTCTTTAAATATTGGTAAAATAAATAATTAATTATATTTGCTTGATATATTATTTTAATTTTCTTTATTTTTCATGTGTTTTCCAATGGGTTTTCAAAATAATAACACTTGAATCGATATTGAGAATAGTGATATCTCTTCATTTCAATTGGAGCAATAAATGATTTTAAGGTATGAGAGGTCTTTTTCTCGATTGGAAAACATTAGATATTATCGTTTTCACTCGAATCAATATTGAATTTTAAGAAGAAATAGTAGTATCTTTTCATTTCGATTGGAGTAATAAATGATTGTTTTTAGGCATGAAAGGTTATTTATTCTTGATTGGAAATAATTATAGATTATCGTTTTCTCTCTTAAAATTATTTTGGGTGTTGATATTTTAAACTAATAGTGAACTTTGAAATAGAATTTTAATATTTCTTTATTTCAATTGGAGTAAGAATCGATTACTTTAAGGTATGAGAGATCGATTCTTCTCGATAGGAAATAATTAAATATTACCATGTTTCGTCCGAAAATTAAAAGAATATTATTTGTAGGGGATCTTAAATTAAATCAGACTCGAACTCGTAAATTTCATTGCAAATATAACTAATTAATCGATAGGTATCGATATAGGGCGTTGTGGGGGTGCTAATCCTTCCACACACGTAACCGACTCCCAAACTTGAATTTTGGTAACACAAATTGCAAATTTGTTGTTTTAATTAAAGAGAAGGTTTTTAAAATGAAAAATACTTTTTGGGTGCCGAATCACACCCTAATAAAATATTGATAGTGACTCCTCGAACCACGTTTTATTATTAACCGATCACAAAAAAATTATTTCGAAGCGATACCCCTTTTATAGAGTCAGGCTGATAGTAAATTAATTAATTATTTTTACGAATGAAAGTTACAAGTTTGTTCTAATTTGGTTTTTGATCCATTGTTTGGTTTAAATAAGTGTTTATGATTTGATTAAACCACTAAATAATTGTACTGATTTGTTTGTTGATGTTTTCAGAGTGAATAAAATGTTCAAGTTCTTGGGACTTGTGTTGGTGTTGATTGCTTTATTTTCGCTTTTCCTTATACACTGCACAACAACATTTGCATAACATGAGCTAAAACCCCGCTCCACCCTATTCAAGTAGGAGTGAGAAGCTACTCCCTCGTGTGGTTTTCACCTCCATATAGGATAATGAATCACTATTGGGGTGCAAGCCTTATGGTCCTCGTGATGGTTTTCACCTCCGTATGGACATAATAAGGAGGTGTGTCCCCTCAAATTGTACTCGATCTGAAAGCCAGTTATGGGATAGGATTGAGGGTTCAACAGCCCATCATATAATGAACATAAAATCAAGATAGAGCCTTACCCAGACCTTAAGAGTCTCATAAGAAGACTATAAAAGGAAAAGCCTTTTTGAGCATTTTAATTTTTATTGTGTAATTTTAATTTTCGAATAAATGTATGCGAACTAGAGATCATGTGGTTAGGTTCATTTTTTCAAACAAGCATGCGAACTAGGTGGCATGAGATTATGATTTATATGTTGAACAAAGCATGGGGGTAGAAAACATGTCTCGGTAGAACTGTTATAAAAGCATGTCAGGGTAGATACCATGTTGGGTAGGATTTTTGCATTTCGTGATTTTTTTTCAGATTTTTGGTTATGTGGTACTAATAATTTCTTTTGTTTTATCTTATTTTTGTCTGTATTATGTTTGCATTTGCATTTTCACATCGTAACCAAACAAGGTGTTGATTCACAAGTGATTGATTAAGTAAGGAGATTGTTCATAATGAAACAAGAAATTATTAGCCATGTAGTCAAAACCAGGAGATCCAAGGATGTTCAAACTTCCATGAAGAAAGATATCTGATGAGTGAAGGAATTTGAAGCTGGTTGAAGATTTCCTTGAAAGCACTAAAGCCAAGATGTTTCCTCAAAAGATGGATATAGTCAGATTAAGGACAAGAAGACCCTTCACAAAGGCATGAAGAACACTTCACAAAATGGAGATCTCACGATTCAACCACAAATAATTTAAGGACTTCAGGCATTATCAAATGTGATAAAGTAACCTGCCAACTTTGGGTGCGATACTAGATTTCTTGAAGATAATGACTCAAGAAAATAAAGAAGTAAAAAATCGTAATTTTATTTTAACTACATGGTGTAATGAAATCTTGTTGTCTAAATGCAAGTTGTTTTTTGATGGTCACTTTTGGGAATTAAAACCTTATGTATTTGCATTTTCTTTCTCGTTTTGCATTATCTTATTAATTTATTTATTTTGATATTTGCTTTTATAATTCTCGTCATTTTGTTATTTTATTTGTTCTAACTTTTTTTTATGTTGCTTTCCTTTCTGCTTGCATCGCATGATCATGACATAATCAAGGTGTTGATTTGTGAGTGGTCATCAGAGTAAAAGGTTTTCTTGATGGACAAAGGGTTTCATGATCAAGTAAACTATAATACAACTATGTAATGAAATCTTAAGGAAACTCTGAGAATAGTAGAGAGCTATGCGTCCAAGGATAGTGTGTCTGGCGAAGAGGAAGAATATATAAGATAAATGAGAGAGAAAATGTCCAAGATGAAGGATAGAATACCTGATTTGGCCAAAGGAAAAGAGACTTCTTCAAAAGAAAGGAAAGAGTTCAATACGAACGATCCTACGATGTCAAGTATACAAAGGACTACTTTAGAGCAAGCTAATATTCGCTAATCTGAGAAATCACGCACAATCACCATTCATATCAAGAAGTTGTCTTAAGACCCCAAGGAAATGGTGACAACTGTAGAAGTCCAAGATGAAAAAAAACTATGGAATCAAAACTCGTGGAAAATTGAGAGTCTAGTCCCAATGTTAAGAGATATAGACCTGAAGACTCTAGTTCAATCCAAGCCGAGAGGTGACACTCATTTTGATTTTACCCCTATATCATATAAGGAGTTGTATGATAAGCTTTTAGAAGATCAAAAGGTGGCCCCACATTATGTGAAACCTTGGTAGCCTCCATATCTAAATTGGTATAACGTCAATATTCTTTGTGAATATCAGGCTAGAGCTCAAGGACATCCCATTGAGAATTGAACCGCCTCCAAGCATCGAGTCCAACATCTTTTGGATCATGGAATCTTTGAGTTCAAGATGAAAGGTCGACCTAGTTTGGTAATTGATTGTCCTATTAAGATGGAGCCAAAAGTGTTTAAAGATATTAGTGGGGTCATCCAAGAAGAAGATTTGCTAAAGTATGAAGCTCAAGCTCGTCATTTGAGAAATGAAAATGATAATTTGGATAAAGAGATGGAAGCCATGCGCGATAGATTTCAAAGGATCAATCAAGCCTTTAGAAATGTTGGTATAAGAAATACCTCAGAGGAGTGGACAACAGGGGTCACTAAACTGAAAAACGACGTTGAACACTGGAGAAAGAATTGCAAGATGCATGAAGGTCGAGCCAAGAAGTTATCTTATGATTTACATATTATAGTAAAAAGGTGCAATAAGCTATTAATGATTTGGGAAGATGTCAAGCTGAAAATAAAATGTTGAATATGTCCATAGCCAACATGGAAGCTTCATATCAGAGCCACAAGCATGAGATTGATGTTGAGCTAGAAGCCAATAGAGCTAGGAACAAGACATTGATGAGGATTATAGATGATTTTGGAAATATTACCCAAGGATTTCATAAAGACTTTCTTACAAGGAAAAATAAACAACTTTATTTACATCTCCAAGAATTGACACATAAGATGAAGGAAAAAAATGACGGCATGAAAGAAGCTATGATCCAAGCAAGCAGTGTGGCTCACAAGTTCATTGGTTTAGCTGGCTTTACAAGAGAATTGAAGCAGATTGACAACTCAACACCCGAACATGTGTGGAAATTAACTTAGCTTTAGAGAGAGATAGAGAGGTTTGGAGTTAAAGTTATTCCTTTTATGTAAAGTTGTTTGGTGTATCTTAACATTTGTGTTCAATGAAAGTTGTTTTAAGACGGTCACTCTAGAATGACATATTTTGCATACATGCATTTTCATCACATTTGTTTATTTAAGCATTTTACATGCATTGGTTATGAAAAAATGAAAATAATTTATAGAGGGTTATGCGATAGTAATACAAGATCATTCATTCATACTACTTCCTCATCATTATTAACAAACAAATGGAAACAGTGGAGCAATCTCATGAATGATCACAAGATCGGTTATAAGAGTAGTTGGTTGGGTTACAAAAAGATATGAAAAATCAAGCATCAAGTTCTCTACAAGATGTATCAAATCAGATGATCCAAGTGATGATAACCAAGGCTACTGATAGAGAGAAGATAACTGATAAATTATATAAATGCTATCAGACTAATAAGTTAAGAATGATAATTTGTCCTAGAACTTCATAGTCACACCTAAGGAAGAGCCTCATTATTCATGAGAAATTTGATGATAAATTCATGCAGTTGAAGTCATTGGAGCTATGAAAAATGTTATTGCCTCCCAAAAAGAGCTAGCAGTGAGAGAACTCAGCTTGGTCCTGAATTTGGTCATCCCATATGAATTTAGGGTTCCTAATTTTGAGAAATATGTTGGCACCAGTTTTCCCATAATCAACTTGAAAATGTTTTGTAGAAAGATAGAAGGGTACTTAAATGATGATAATCTATTGATTCATTACTTCCATGATAGTATTGCTGGGCCAACTATAAGATGGTATAATCGTTTGAACCAAGAGCAAATCAAGAGGTGGGTCAATCTAGCTGATACCTTTGTGGGTTAATATCTATATGTTAAAGGCTTAGCTCCAAAGCATTAGGATCTTCCGGAACTAAGGATAAAAGCCACTGAAAGCTTTAAGGAATATACACTAAGATTGAGAGGAGTGGCAGTACAAGTTTAACCTTCCATGTTAGAGGAAGAAATATCATATACGTTTCATAATTCTCTCCCAGATCTTTTTTTCGAGTTTATATTGGAAAATTTAATAGGGGACTTTAAGGTTCTTCTGACGACTGGAAATTAATTGAAAGTGCAATCGGTAAAGTAAACTTAAAATTCACTTCCAAAATCTCAACATATAAAAAAGAGAAAGTTAATGATGTAAATGAATGTCACGTCTAGAGCCCCCACAACCGTAAAACAAAAGGAGTAGCTAGTCGTACAAGACGACTAAAGAAAGTTTCACGATCGAGAAATACTTTGAAGGTGTTCCAAAATTCTATATCAGATCTGTAACCCTATTTGATTATAGGTCAATATCTCACACTAAGGCCAACGAAAGTTCCGCCAAACCCTTCTACCCACAGCTATGATCAAGATGGTGTATGTGATTTCCACTTGGGGGTATCTGGGCATTCTACGGGGAATTGTATACCGCTGTTAAATGAGATATATATGCTTGTTGAAAATGGGATGTTGACAGAATAATTGGTGGAACAGTGGATGAAGAACTCGAGGGGGACATCAAAGCACAATATGTAGTATCTTACTTAGTCAAGTGCCATTACATTAGATGAATAATGGGGCATCTTAATTAGAAATAGATCATTTCATCTATCATAGAGCTTTATTATATTTGCAGCATCTTGTTTGAATTTGTTTTTTCTCCTTTCTCAACTTTTTTGTAAGAATATTTAAATGAACTTATGCTACTTTAAAGACGGTGAACATTGAATCAAATTTGCAATCTTGAAGTTTTTTGAACATCAACTGAATTAAAAACTCTTTAAATGACTAGAGTTATGGATCTTTTACAAAGTGACAAAATTGAAAACTGATGAAACAAGGACCATTGACCTTACCCCAGAAGATACATTCGAACACCATTCCCTTCTCTTCCAGGGATCAATGTAGCCTTCTCATCTCATAAGGAAATAATCAAGAGGATTGGTATTCAGGTATGCATAGGAGCGGATAACATGGGGCATCTCTTGTGTATGTCATTGCAAAACTGACTAGAATACACTTTTGTTGAGGACGTTCAGTGATGATCCTAATCTTCACGAATAGAATGGTGGAGTGGATGAATTTAGTATAGGCCATTTGTTTGGGAACTGAACTCTAAATATGAGATTGTCTAACCATCAAAGACACATAGACTATAATAGGTTTTTTTTTCGATGAGCTTAAAAAAATCTAAATCTAAATACTCAAAAGGTTAATAAATTATTATTATAGATTATACAATAAAGATGAGTTATTCCACTAAAGCAATTAGTTATAGAGGAAACTCAAAAGCCCTGACTTTATGAATAGATTGCATTCAAACCATGACATTTCTCGGATACTTAACAGTTCGGTGTTTACAATTGTCAAGTCGAAGATTTTGTGATGAGATGAACCCTTCAGTTAGCTCAATAAAGGCAATTACAATAAAGCTGAATATAGCTAGCAAAACTATGGCAAATTAAATGAAATTTATCTAATAACGAGTTTTAGTAAAATGAACTAATGGAGTTGAGAAACACCTGTAATAGTTCACTTAACGCAAGCATTTAGGAATTTTATATTTAGATTGATGTCTTTGCACTACCTCTGCTAAGGAATTATATAAAGCTTGAACAAATGGAAGATTTCATATAACTGAAATAGAAGTGTTATAGAAATTCTAGTAATTGAATATACTAGTTGTGTCATTTTGTCCACATCCGATTAAAATATCAAGCCAAGAAAGAGGGATATGTTATAATGTTCACAAGGACCGAGAAAGAAAAGACATCTTCAATGACTGAAATGTTAGAAAATAGGAAGTCAACCTTAAGCCAACCCATTGACTTTGACACTTTTCAAAGAGCTATAACTTTGAAATATTAAAAAGCTATTGATTCGTTTGTTATTATGTGAACTCATGTTTATGATTTGCTTCAATTGTGAGCCTAAATTAAGGAGTAATACTTTACAAAATTCTTTCGTTCTTTGATTTCTAAAATAACAGAAAGGAGAAAAACATTTTTAAATAGGACAGTTTCAAATGCGAAAGGTCCTTGAAGCAGGTGAGGCCCATTCTGCCTTTATTGGAGAAAAAGAATAAGCGATGCAAAATAATAAAGTATTACAAAATTTTGAAAGCAATTAGTTCGAGAGATTAGAAGAGATGGATGATAGAACTTGTAACACTTCCTTGTGACATTATTGATAACCCGTCGAGAAGTATATGATTGCCTTATATGAAAGGGGCACATATCCCAGTGCATAGCAAAAAATGCAATGGTGAAGCCAGTCAAGGATGAATTTTGGAACCCAAATGGGGAGGAGCCAAGAAAATACCCACCTTGGGGCATGACTAAAACCCCCAGATCATGTTGAGATAAAAATGTTCAGACCAAGAGGACATTGACAATGAGTCTTACAACTTGGAGTGCCAGGGGAAAGCCTTGAATTTGAGTAGAGCTTACCCTATAAAGCAAGTCAGTCGAGCATCAGTTAACGGTGAAGTCCTGGAAAAATAACTTTGATAGTATAACCGAGTTAAGGACAGAATGAGGCATCAAGGTCATATTCCTGACCGCAGTAAAAATTCAGGAAACATTTCTTCTGAGAATTTAATACGGATGAGAGGCAAAGAAGACGCAAAAACATAAGATGATCAGATGACTCTTCAAA
Source organism: Hibiscus syriacus (assembly GCF_006381635.1). Classification (NCBI taxonomy): domain Eukaryota; kingdom Viridiplantae; phylum Streptophyta; class Magnoliopsida; order Malvales; family Malvaceae; genus Hibiscus; species Hibiscus syriacus. The sequence continues at coordinate 483,968 of NW_024061971.1, read as the reverse complement.
GTTGCAAGCTTGAAATCATAAGTTGCTACATTAATATCTGAGTAAACCTTAGAGATGAGTGATCAAGTGGAACAATACATAGTTCTCCATTTTGAAGTCAAAGGAAAATTAAATCAACATTTGTGCATGCATGAGAACGTCATTATCATAAAACAAAATGCATTACATTGCATTTACATTTCACACATAAACGTATGGTTTTACAGATCTTACAATAAAAAGAGAAAATTCATGATATCAAAATCCCAAAAAGTGGAAGCTAAAATTTAGACCTCAAATACAGAGAATCATGTTTAGGGAGGTAGACTCCCATATTTGGTGGTTGTGAGACAAGTTTCCACAAGAAGAATTGATTTTCAAAGATTATCTTGAAATCTAAATCTTCAAGTATGAATTTTCAAATTTTCAAACATATACTAACAAGTGGTAATGTTTACTTTTCAGATTTGATATTCTCGAAGAAAAGAGAAGTAAATCGAACTTGATTCAATCTTCCCTAAAGAACAGTGGAATGAATCAACATTTCCAAATCTAATTTTCTCACTAGAGAAGCAAAACATATCTCTCTCTTTCAATATTTGATCATCCCTGAGTAACAGTGGAACAAGTCTACCTAGATTCAATCTTCCCTGAGTAACAGTAGAATGAATCAATGTCCTCAGATATGATTTTCCCTCAAGAAGAAGTGGAACAGATCCCTCCCTTTTAAGATTTGATATTCCCTGAGTAACAGTTAAACAAGTCTCCCTTGATTTAATCTTCCCTGGAACAGTGGAATTAATCAACGTCCCTAGATCTAATTTTATCTTAAGAAGAAGTTGAACAGATCCCTCTCTTTCAATATTTGATATTCCCTGAGTAATAGTGGAACAAGTTTACCTCGAATCAATTTTCCCTGAAGAATAGTAGAATGAATCAACGTCCCCAGATCTAATTTTCCCTCAAGAATAAGCAGAACAGATCCCTCTCTTTCAAGATTTGATCTTCCCTAAGGAACAGTGGAACAAGTCTGCCTCAATTTAATATTCCCTGAAGAACATTGAAATGAATCAACATTTCCAGATCTAATGTTCCCTGAAAAAGCAGCGGAACAGATCCCTTTCTTTTTTTCAGATTTGATTTTCCCTAAGGAATAGTGGAACAAGTCTGTCTCGATTCAATCTTCCCTGAAGAATAGTGCAATGAATCAATATTTCCAGATCTGGTTTCTTTCAGGAAGTAGTGGAACAAATCCCTCTCTTACAAGACTTGATCTTTCCTGAGTAACAGTGGAACACATCTTCCTCAATTCAATCTTCCTTGAAGAATAGTACTGGAATGAATCAACGTTTCTCGATCTGATCTACTCTGAAGAAACAGTGGAGTAGATCTCCCATCAGATTTTAAAACATGGAGTCACTCAGACGAAAACTCATTGTCTCTTCCACTTTGTCTTATTCTTGTTAATAAAAAATTGGACAAAGAGGGGCAGCTGTCGAAACTCGTTTTTGTCCCATTATTATTATTATTATTATTATTGTTATTATTATTATTATTATATTACTTATATTACTTTTTTAACTTGTAAAGAACACATTAAAATAGGCTATATTGGGCCAAAAAATTTAAAACAACCCAAAATCAAAGCCCAATAAGACCAAAACTTGGCCCAAGTACAAGAAACCCTAATCCAGATTAAAGCCCAAAAAGGTTAGAGTTTTCATCTCAGCAATCGATGCCCTTAAAGCTAATCCACTGTCATCGTTGCTACTATCCACTACCGACAATCCAGGTCACCACCAACCATAAAAGTCAGCCACTCCAGCAGGCTACCCCTACTCCAACTCCTGCAAGGCAACAACGACATGGCAAGATCTAAAGATTTACATTTTGAACCATACACAAAGAAAAATAATGATGATTTTGGGGTTATAAAAGGCCCCTGATTTTCCCTTTTTAGGGTGGTTTATTCAAACAAGAAAACATGAAGAAAAAAGAGAGCTTTCGGAGGGGGATTCTGGGTTTGTAAGAAAAAAGATAGAGAAAGAAAAAAAAGAAAATAAAAAGGGGTTTAAAAAAACAAAAAAGAAAGAGAAATAGAGAACTTTCAGGGATTTGAAAAAAATTAAAAGAGGATAACAGAGGAAAAAATTGAGAAAGGAAAAAAAAGAGCAATCAAAAAAGAGTGGAGAGAAATATAAGACTTACATTGTTTAGGTGTTTACCGGGAGTCTAATCGTTTATCGGAATACCCAATAGTCGTCGAATTTCAAGTTACCCAAGGTTAACTCTTTAGATCTAGGATTATTTATTTGGTTTTAATTTAAAAGAGGGAGGTATTTAGGTTATGGGTTGAAGGATGACGGTTTTGGGGTTTGAGGTGAACTCCGGCCACTGTTGGTGCCCTTTGGCGGTGCCTTCGGATGACTTCTCTTCTTTCATTCAAAGAAGAGAAAGTTAAAGGGGGAGAGGGGTTGAATATGGTTAGAAGTTGAAATAGGGAAGGGTTCAGCTGAAAATCACATAAGAGGGGGTATTTAAACCCCTTAAAACGACGTCGTTTTGGCCTAGGGTAACCCATGTTTTCTAAGCCTTTAGGGGTTAATCGTATCCAAGGTCCCTCGTACTTGTAATCTCTTTATTTCGTTCATGAAATAAAAAGGGTTTATTATTATAGGGATCACGTCAATTTCCCCTCTAGTTCATTTTGGTCCTCATATCAAGCTATTTCGACTCTTTTTAATTTTTGTCTTTATATTTTACAGGCCTTACATTTTAGTCACTGTTTGTGCATGAATATCTTTAGGTAGAATTATTTTGTGTTCTTTTATGTTTCTGATTTATTTTATTTTAGCCCTGAACATTGTTTATGGTTTACTTTCATTTTAGTACTAGCATTGTTTGGTATATTCGGTTGTTGCCTTTATTGTCGTTGATGTTGTAGTTTAGTCTTTCATGTTATTGTTTTTATGATTTAATCTTTATTTACCAAGCATGATTATTTAAATTGTATCTTAGTCTTTCATGTTTGTAGGCTTGTATTTTAGTCCCTGTTTAGATTTATTTTAGTTTTTTTGCATGCTTAGACCCTGTTATCTTAATTTTGTTTATTTTAGACCATTATTAAAGATATATATATATATATATATATTATGTTTTTTATACCAATGTTGGGTTTCAAATTTAATATCTTCATTTTATTAACTATTAAGACTATAGTATATTACTATATATGTATTTAGTTATTATTTTATGTCCCAAAGTATACATATAAGATATTTTTGTGATTTACTGCATAAGTTTAGGTTGTTAATTTTAAATAATTTGTATAACAGCCTCATGAGCATAACTTGACTCGAATCAATAAATTGACTAAGGGTAATATTCGTTCATTTTAATATTTGTCGTAAAGTGATTGTCTTAACATATAAGAAAGTTACTTTCAATAATTTTAAAATGAAAGTATATCCCATTTAGTGACAAGAATTAAATCAAACCCATTTTAAACTTCGGGGATTAGGAAAAAGATCATGTTCTTTAATTAAATTCACCGAGAAAAGACTATTAGATCAAATCTATGGTCTCGTCTTAAGGTATCGATATTGAGAATATCGATATATCTTCATTTCAATTAAAGAAATAAATGATTGATTTGACGTATGAGAGGTCATTCATTCTCGATTTGAAAACATTAGATATTAGCGTTTCCAGTCGAATCAATATTGAATTTTAAGATGAAATAGTAGTATCTCTTCATTTCGATTGGAGTAATAAATGATTGTTTTTAGGCATGAAATGTTATTTATTCTTGATTGGAAATAATTAGAGATTATCATTTTGTCTCTTAAAATTATTTTGGGTGTTGATATTTTGAACTAATAGTGAACTTTGGAATAGAATTTTAATATTTCTTTATTTCAATTGGAGTAAGAATCAATTGCTATAAGGTATGAGAGATCGATTTTTCTCGATAGAAAATAATTAAATATTACCATTTTTGGTCCAAAAATTCAAAGAATATTATTGTTGGGATCGTCGGCGCACCCCACGGCGCAGTTGAAACAAAAGTCGACGGTCTCACCAGTGATCCAAGTACGTAAATCCAAAATCGATAGGAAATGATGAAAATACTTACAATGTGTTCCTTGAAAAACAACAAAGACATCAGCAGAAGTGGTGATCACGAACGGTTCAAATCGTAATCCTCCACGAACACACGTCTTGTCCTCTACTTTGTTCACCCGATTGAAAGCAAAATTTTCTTTTCCCAAAATTGGTTTTGAGAAAAACTGCTGAAGCAATTAGCTGCTAGACCTTACCTCACTTAAATATATCAGTAACCCTAACACTTAGGGTTTTAATTTATTTCGAATTAATAAAAATAAAATATACATTAAAGACTTATAATCTGAATTACAATCTTTAATGTTTAATTAAAATCTTATTTAATTATTTTGAATTAAATATCAATTAAAAGAGTTGTAATCAAAATTATATTCTTTTAATGTTTACTTACTATATTCGAGATAATTAAAATCATATGTATATCAAATATACATATATTAACTCTAGATATATTTTAGTAACATACAACAAATTGTACATCTTTGCTCATTACAATCCTAGGGTGTGACCTTGTAGGTTCTTGTAAAGTTAGTAGTAATTATTATAACAATTTTAATATTACATACAATGAGTGACATCTAGCAATATATCATTGTCACCTAAGTTACAATAAACTATGATTCGACATATCATCTTCATGATTAACTCCTTTATGTATTACATCCTTTTGTCCTTTATATCTAGAATAGACACAAGTCTTAGAATAGTCACACTTGTATAGCCCATCTATTGTTTCTTGATATCTAGAGTATACTATAATTAATGAATAATTTGTGATATCACATATCAATTTATTCGAGAATGGCCATGCATTTCTAGTCTCACTCAATCAAGTGGCCTATGATATATTTCTTATTATATAGGTAGGACAAATCCTATCATAATCATACACACCCCACTGCATATATTGAGATATATTCAATAATAGTCTTTATAGTGCAACCAGTTACGGAGTATGTTTAACTGTATCAAAACATACAACAATATATGTTGGGATGACATTGATCTCAAGTATGAGGATTATACATATAGTCATCACCATGAGAAATGTTATGACCGTTACATAATAATCCAAGACATATGCTCATGATGGATCAATCCAATACATTGTTCTCTAACAATATAATCATATATCAATTCTGACATCTATATGTCAATGACAACTCTTTGTCATAATAATACTTGACTATAGATCTTTTAATAATGTTATTATATGGACTTTATTATCTTTTAGTTTATGTTAAATACATACATATAACTGAAAATAATAGTGGCGATGCCTTTATTTAATAAAATCGGTAAATAAATTTATTATTACAGTCATCATATGATTGGTCTTTGGGCATACTCAAACAATCTCCCACTAGCACAAAGACCAATCACTCACATATCTAATACTGAGTGACTCGGTGTGACAATCTGCCTCTATTGTGTAAGAGGCTTTGCCAAGGGATCAACAATGTTGTCATCTGTGTGTACTCTGCATATTTTCACATCTCCTCGATCTATGATCTCTCATATGAGATGAAAGCGCCTAAGAATATGTTTGGATCATTGATGAGATATGGGTTCCTTTGTTTGTGCAATGCCTCCATTATTGTCACAATGGAGTTCTACAGTAGCTGATATACTGAGAAAACCCCTAATTCCAATATGAACTTCTTGATCCAAATAGCCTCTTTTGTTGCTTCATTGGATGCAATGTATTTAGAATCTGTTGTAGAATCAACTATTGTGTCTTGCTTCAAACTTTTCCAGCTCATAGCACCTCTATTAAGACAAAACACAAAACCTGATTGCGATCGTCCATCATCCTTAGCAGTTTGGAAGCTGGCATTAGTATAACCTTTTATACTAAGCTCTTCCTCCCCTCCATAGACAAGAAATTTATCCTTTGTTCTTCTTAAGTACTTAAGGATATTTTTAACCACAACCAAGTGGTTTTCACCAGGGTTTGCTTGATACCGACTCGTCATGCTTAAAGCATATGATACTTCTAGTCGAGTACATATCATGGCATACATGATAGAACCAATAGTCGAAGCATATGGAATCTTATTAATTCATTCTCTTTCTTGTGGAGTTGAAGGACACATTTCCTTTTAAAGAGAAAAGCCATGTCTAATAGGCAAAAATCTTTTCTTGGATTCTTCCATACTGAACCTTTTCAGCACTTTGTCTATATATATACTTTGACTCAGACTAAGAAGTCGTCTTGATCTATCTCTATAGATCTTAAATCCTAAGATATATGCTGTCTCACCCAAATCTTTCATAGAAAAACAACTACCTAACCAAGTCTTAACAAATTGTAAAGTAAGTATATCATTTCCTATGATGAGTATGTCATCTACATACAAGATTAGGAAAGAAACAATGCTCCTACTAGCCTTCTTATAAACACAAGGCTCATCTTTATTTTTGATAAAATCAAACTCTTTGATTGCATCATTGAAATGAAGATTCCAGCTTCGAGAAGCTTGTTTTAGTCCATAAATAGACATCTTTAGCTTACAAACCTTTCAAGCATTTCCTGGAATGACAAAACCTTCTGGTTGTGTCATATACAAATCCTCTTTAAGTTTTCCAATAAGGAAAGCAATTATGATTTCTATTTGCCAGATTTCATAATCATGGAATGCAACTGTTGCTAGCAAGATTCGAATGGACTTAAACATAGCTACCGGGGAGAATGTTTCGTCTTAGTCTACACCATGAACTTGTAGAAATCCTTTAGTGCCTAATCCCCCTTGTATGTTTGTACATTACCATGTCAGTTTTCTTCTTGAAAACCCATTTACACCCTGTTTGACCCCTTCAGGTGGTTCAACCAAAGCCCATACTTGGTTTACTGACATGGAATCCATCTCAGATCTCATGGCTTCAATTCATTTCTCATAGTCTAGGCTAGACACTGCCTCTTGATAAGTCTTGGGCTCATCTTGATCCATAAGAAGAACATCTCCATGTGTAGTAACAAGAAATCCAAATCTCTCAGGTGCACGATATCCTCTTGTGGATCTGCGTAGTGGTTGTGTTTCTAAATCTTTTGAATGTTCCTCAACAACTTGTGAAACATGCTCAACTTCAAGTTCATTGATCTGTTGTTCTTGAACTTCTCCAAGTTCAATATTTGTACCATTCCCTTTCTTTGAGAGAAATTCTCTTTCGAGAAAAACTCCTATTCGAGCAACAAACACTTTGTTTTCGTTAGGTTTAAAGAAATAATATCCCTTAGTTTCTTTAAGATATCCAAAAAAATATACACTTATGAGATTTAGGTTCGAGCTTAGTAGACATCTGATGTTTTACATAAGCTTCACAACCCTAAATCTTCATAAAAGACATAATAGGACGTTTCCCAGTCCATATCTCATATGGTGTATTTTGAACCGATTTAGATGGAACACGGTTTAGTGTGAAAGAGGCTATTTTAAGTACATGTCCCCAAAAAGAAGTCAGAAGATCACTATGACACATCATCGATTGAACCATGTCTAATAGTGTTTGATTCTTTCTTTTAGAAACTCCATTCCACTGTGGTGTACCAGGTGGTGTAACCTGTGAGACAATCCCACATTCTTTCAGGAGTTCATTAAACTTTATGCTTAAGTATTCTCCACCTCGATCTAATCGAAGTGCCTTAATACTCTTGCCTAGTTGATTTTGTACTTCATTTTTAAATTCCTTAAACTTTTCAAGGGCTTCAAATTTATGGAGCATAATATAAATATACCCATATCGACTGAAGTCGTCGGTGAAAGTTATTAAGTAATGGAATTCACCTTTGGCTTGTGTATTCATCGGTCCACATACATCACTATATTTTAACCCCAATAAATCAATTGCTCACTCGCCTTTACTATTAAAAGGATCTTTAGTCATTTTTCCCAACAATCAAGATTCACATAAATCATATTGTTCGAAAACAAATGAATCTAAGAATCCATATTTATGGAGTTTTGATATGTGTTTCTCACTTATATGGCCTAAACGACAATTCCAAAGATAAGTTTGATTCGAGTCATTTGTTTTTGATATCTTAGTTTTTATGTTATAAATGGTGTTTTCTTGATCCAAAATATTGAGACCATTAACCAATTGTGTCGAACCATTAAAAAACATTATCGAGATAAAAAGAAAAACAATTATTCTTAATAATAATCTCAAAACCAATCTTGTCCAAACAAGAAATAGAAATAATGTTCTTAGTCAAACTAAGCACAAAATAACAATTCTCTAAATTTAAATCTGGTCCACTAGGCAAATATAAAACATATGTCCCTATAGCTAATGCAACAACTCTTGCTCCATTCCCCACTCATAGGTCTACGTCTCCTTTATCCATATTTCTTCTCTTTTGCAATCCATGTACAGAAGTACAAATATGAGAAACACAAATGGTCTCTAATACCCAAGAAATAGATGTTGACAAATTAACATCAATAAAATAAATACCTGAAACAAACGTTTCGTTTGCTTTTGCCTTCTTGACTTCTTCAAGGTAAACAGGGCAGTTTCTTTTCTAGTGTCCGGTCTTATCACAATGGAAACATTTTCCTTCCTTGCTAACCCTCATTTGGATTTCAATGCATTTTCCCTTTCGGTTTGGCCTTACCATTTCCCTTAGACTTTGTTGCTACCTTTTTCTTTCCCTTTCCTTTGTCCTTGTGGACCATCAGAATGGGCTTAGGTCCAACCTTTTTCATGTTACTTTCAACAGTTCGTAATATACCAAGTAACTGTGGCAAAGGCTTGTTAATTTCATTCATGTTGAAATTAAGGACAAATTGGCTAAAGCTATCTGGAAACTATTGCATGATAATATCGGTAGCCAATTCATCTCATCATTGGACAATTAAGTTAACTTGCTTATTCTTCTCGTTTAACCAAGATAGATTTATGTGCCAATGCTTTGGAAAAGCCCACATAATATCGATCGAAGCCTTAACGAGGGTAAATATTGGAAAGTTAAGTTAACTTAGATTATAAAGAGGGATTTGCGTAATTATCTCATCATTGTTCGTTTTAATATTAGATCCTTATTGATCTCATCAATATTCATTCTTATTTTATCATTTGATGCATTGCATACCAAATAAATATAGAAATAAATAAGATACAATGGTTATAGCCTAAAAACAACGACTAAGGTGGCCCATCCCAAGCCAATGGGGGAACTAAAAAACCCTAAAGCCTAAGAATGCTCTCTAGGTATCTTCTCGTCATTATTCTACTCCTTGTAAATCTTCATACGATTAAAATTTTAAAAGAAACTTATTTTACATACGAGGGAGTAAGATTATAAGAGAAATACAACCGAAATATAGAAAGGCATGGCTCGCAGACCTTATTTCAAATTAAACCATTGAAAATTGAACAGGGGCTATAACCATGTATGTCAAACACCGTGCAAAACAAACATATCATATATATATATATATATATATATATATATATATATATATATATATATATATATACACCTTGTTACGCCTTTGTTAAAAAATATTAATATGGGCCTTCAATTTGTACTGCTAATGAAGGGTCAAGGGGCAGAGCCCTAGCGCGCATCGGTCATACGGCGACAGCCGGTGGGATTTTTGAAAAACAATACTTTCGTTTCTATAGAAAAACCTTACAATTTGATAACACTTATCAATAGAATCCTTCTTTTGGGATTTTTCAATCCCAAAGGTTTTCTGCATCGGAACAACCATTGTTCTACTGCCAAAGACGATCTTGTATCGCACTCCCACGGATAATCATGTCATAAATTGACATATGGATTTCGTAAAATCCTTGTAGCAACAAATAGATTGAAAAACATATTAACATATTAGTATATTAATCGTTACGGTTATCGATTCGAACAATGATATCATGCATATTTGTCGAAAACGATAAAACTAGAACATGCATCTTATATATATCGTATCAACCAAGAATTTAACCCATATTTGGATCGTACAAGTGGCTCTGACACCACTGTCGGGACTGTCAGCGCACCCCATGGCGTAGCGAAAACAAAACTCAACGGTCTCACTAGCGATCTAAGTACGTAAAATCAAAATTGGGAGGAAAGGATGTGAATACTTATAATGGATTCCTTGAAAAACAACAAAGACAACAACGAGAATTGGTGATCACAAACGGTTCAAATAATAAGCCTCCACGAAAATATGTCTCGGCCTCTACTATTTCACCTGATTGAGAGCAAAATTTTCTTTCCCAAAATCAGTTTTGAGAAAAACAACTAAAGTAATCGGCTGCTAGAGCTTACCTCACTTAAATATATCAGTTACCCTAACACTTAGGGTTTTAATTTATTTCGAATTAATAAATTTCATATTTTAATTAATTCAAATTAAATATACATTAAAGACTTATAATCTGAATTACAATCTTTAATGTTTATTTAAAATCTTATTTAATTATTCTGAATTAAATATCAATTGAAAGAGTTGTAATCAAAATTACATTCTTTTAATGTTTACTTACTATATGTGGGATAATTAAAATCATATTTATATCAAATATACATATATTAACTCTAGATATATTTTAGTAACATACAACAAATTGTACATATTTTCTCATTTCAATCCTAGGGTGTGACACTGTAGGTTCTTGTAACGTTAGTAATAATTATTAGAACAATTATAATATTACATACAATGAGTGACATCTAGCAATATATCATTTTCTCCTAAGTTACAAGAAATTATGATTCGACATATCATCTTCGTGATTACCTCTTTTATGTATTACATCCTTTTGTCATTTATATCTAAAATAGGCACAAGTCATAGAATAGTCACACTTGTATAGCCCATCTATTGTTTCTTGATATCTATAGTAGACTATAATTAACGAATAATTTGTGATATCACATATCAACTTATTCGAGCATGACCATCCATTTCTAGTCTCACTCAATCAAGTGGCCTGTGATATATTTCCTATTATATAGGAATGACAAATCCTATCATAATCATATTCACCCCACTATATATATTGAGATATATTCAATAACAGTCTTTATAGTGTAACCAGTTACGAATCATGTTTAACTGTATCAAAACATACAACAATATATGTTGGGATAAAATTGATCTCAAGTCTGAGGATCATACATATAGTCATCACCATGACTGATGTTATGATTGTTACATAATAATCCAAGACATATGCTCATGATGGGTCAATCCAATACATTGTTCTCTAATAATATAATCATGTATCAATTCTGACATCTCTATGTCAATGACAACTCCTTGTCATCAATCAATAACATGTTAGTCTTAAGTGTATTATTATTGTCCATGCCTATAATAATACTTGACTATGGATCTTTTAATAATGTTATTATATGGACTTTATTATCTTTTAGTTTATGTTAAACACAGACATATAACTGAAAATAATAGTGGCAATGCCTTTATTTAATAAAATTGGTAAATAAATGTATTATTACAATCATCACATGTCTTTGGGCATACTCTAACAATTATTTGAAGGGGATCTTAAATTAAATCAGACTCGAACTTGTTAATTTCATTGCAAAGACAACTAATTAATCGACTAAGTATTGATTTTGGGCGTTGTAAGGGTGCTAATCCTTCCCCACAAGTAATTGACTCCCGAACTCGAATTTTGGTAACGCGGATAACAAATTTGTTGTTTTAATTAAAACGAATATTTTTAAAATGAAAAATACTTTTTGGGTGCCCAATCATACCCTAATAAAATATTGGTGGCGACTCCTCGAACCACGTTTTATCATTAACCGATCACAAAAAAATTATTTCGAAGCGATACCCCCTTTTTTCCTATTCAAAAAGATCGTTTTGGCATGAAATGAATGCGTAATTTCGGCACTAAACTTATCACCTAATTCTAGCAATGAAATTTAACATTGACTTACACCAGTAAAATGAATACGTAATTCCAACACTAAACTTATCACATAATTCCAGTAGCGAAACTTAACATTGACTTGCATCAGTGAAATTAATAAATAGCTCCAACACTAAAATTTGAATCTTAACATTGACTTACATAAGTGAATGAATACGTAATTCCAGCACTAAACTTATCACATAATTTCCGCAGTAAAATTTGACATTGATTTACACCAGTGAAATGAATATGTAATTCTAGCACTAAACTTATGACATAATTCCTACAGTGAAACTTAATATTAACTTACACCATTGAAATGAATGTGCAACGGTGATAAATGACGAGTATAAAACGAATGAAATATTCAAATATGTAACAAATGAACAATAAAAAGGATACAATACATATTTATTTAAAATAATTTCGTTGTATAAAGAAAATACATATAAAATATATTTTCTAGAAAAAGGTTTATGTACAAAATAGAAACACATATTGAATAACAATAAAATATTAAATTTATTCAAATAACCATTGGAAGTGCACTCCAAGTATTTGGAGGTCTTCCATAGGTTGTCGAATAGTTAACAGTGAATTTTATAATATTAATGGTAACTATTATTTTTCAATATTGGTACTTATTAAAATACTAAAAATATTTTTTTAATGACAAACATTTATAAGAATTTTTGTTATATATATATGTTACATGTTTAATACTAAGTAAATAAGAAATACCCACCAAACATCCAAAATATATTTATTCTATCTACATATAATATTATATCATATATTTTATATTAAATGTTTACAACCATATATTAAAATATAATTAAAAAAACTATGAAATATATATATATTAAAGAAACAAGAACGAAAATAAAAATTTAAAGTAATACATCAAATACAAATAAATGAAAAAAACCAAGTGAATAGCGCCTAACATACAAACACAACATAGTTTAAGGACTTAAAAGAAAATAATCCAACAATATTCAATGTCTATAAGCTAATTAACCCTAAAATTAACAAGTAAACATAAAAGGGAAAATCACACAACCAGGAAAAAAACTTTGGGACTAAAATAAATCAACGAAAATCCAGGATCGAAGTATAAAAACACGGTAGAAGTACGAGGACTAAAATGAAATTAACCCCTAAAGTTTCACTATAATACCCATTTTTTTTCTTTTTTTTTCATTTGTAACCCATCCTCCAAAAAAAACCTCTCATCTCTCTCAACTCCTTCTTCTCCTCTCACCGGGTAGCCTCACTAGACCCCACGCCTATGTCCCGACTGTAGTTCCGGCCACCACCCACGATGACTGGAGTTCCCAAACATCCTAAAGAAACTCTAAACAGCCTGATCTATTCACATAGACCCAAATTGAAACTAAAAACCCCCTAAGCAAGGCCTAGATACCCCTTAAACTCTTCTACCCCTTTTAATATATTTTATTTTTTTATATTCGAAACTTGCTAAAGAAAAAGAAAAATACGTTTTTACTTTTTTTTTTGCTTTTGTATTGCTCTCTAAAACGAGGGGAGATCCCTTTTACATGTTGATTTTTGAGTTTTTATACCCGAATTTTACAAAGATAAGACACATGTTTTTTTTACAAAAATAACACCTAATCTCTACTTGCTCCTCTGGCATTCACTGTTTGCCTATGCACGATGGTGATTTGCATTTTTAATGCCCTGGATTTTTCGGGGCCGTGTTGGGATTTTGATGAGACTTAGTTCAGTGGCTCTGACTGGAAGATGGCTTCGACGATCGACGTGGTTGGGTGATGAGACATATCTGGAAATGGCGACTGGAATCGCTTAGCGGTAACATTGGCATTGGTGATAATGCCAACGACTACTATAACATTTAGGGTTAATGATAAAACCCTAATGTTACAGTTGATCTGTATCATCATATTAGATCTGATCCAACAGTTGTGGCTTTTGGTGGCTGAAGAGAAAAACACAAAACCCTAATCCATATGGGCCTCCTCTTATAGGCTTCGGGTATTCGAATTTGTATTTGGGGTTGGTTTTATATGTTGGGCCCGATTTGTAATAAATAATAATAATAATATTTTATAATAATAATAATAATAACAATAATAATAATAATAACAATAACAACAACGTTTGAAAAATGGTGACTACAAGAACATATCAGATCACCTTTTACCTCGTATACTGTTAGTTCATGTCTTGTATCAACAAAATAAGAAACAACGAGTGCTTAACTATTTCACTTAAATTGGCAATTTTGACTTTTTAATATGACTAAGATTATTCTTAAATTGGCAATGAGGAGATAAATGAATGAGCCTGATGCTATAATTAGATAATAATGATATTACGGACCTTGGGAGCTGCAATAGAGAGTAATGCATAGAAGCAAGCAAACGAGTTGATAATTAAGCAGTGATCAAGAGGCGGTGTCTTTAGTTAGGGAACTCGGTCTTATGTATGGTAGTCCTGAAACTGTGGTTTTTTAGTAGGTTTTGTCGTTAGGTATGCGTTGAGGTTAGTTAGAGTATTATTGGGGTTGTTTAGGTGTTTGCTTGTCGGTTTTTGTGATCAACTTTGTTTGTGTTTTGTTTCGATTTGTAGTGAGGGCCTGGATCGAGGAGTTTGTTAGTTTTCTTACGTGTGTCCTTTGTTTAGATTTTTGTCTGTGAAGGAGTGAGTCTAGTTCTTTTTAGGTTCCTTTGATGAGGGGGTGAAGGGAGTATTTTATTGGTCGTACCATGGTGTTGTAATCTTGGTTTCTGTGGTGTTATGGTGGATTTTTCATTCCGAATGTTAGGGTGTTGTTCTTGACGATTTTTTGTGCTTGATGTTTTGGAGTCAGGAAATCGTTGTTTTGCTCATTTCTGTGGAGGCTTGTGGGGTGGGCTGGAGTTAATGTCAGTTGACTTATGTGGTTTATGGTTTATCTTTGGTTGTTATGGTCTGTTGAGGTGTTATTGTTTTGATTTTTGAAGATTTATGTGATAGGGTTGATTGGCTGGTGTTTTTATTGATTGTTTAGTTATTCGTATTCCACGTTTTGGAGGCTTTTGTTCAGTTTGTGTTGGGTTCTTCAGGGTACTACAACGGTATTAGTTCCTTCTTTTAGTTTCTCTGGTTGTTAGTCATGGAGCCGTTGGATTTGAAGTTTGGAGTTTAGGTCGTTCTTTTTTGTGGCCATGATTCAAGGTTCTAGTTGTTAGTTCGAGGTTGTTCTCTCATTTTGTTGAATTTGCTGAGTTCCGCTTTGGTGCCTTTCCGCAAGAGGTTATGTGGCTAGTTGTTTTGCTGCTCCTTCTTATGTGTTCTTCTCGACCGGTTTCTGTTTCTGTTTGTAGCTGTTTTCATAACTACAGGTTGATGTTTCTTTGAAGTTTCCTGTATCTCAGGAGCTAGTTCTGGCTTTCTGTTCTTTTCACCTCATGGATCACTCTTTTTCCTCTAATAGGTTTAGGGAGGTTTTTTAATGAGGACCATGGGGTGGTGTACCTTGTATCTCTTCAATACAAAGTACCCATTTTTCAAAAAAAAAAGAAGAAGCAGTGATCAGGAATCCCACGTACACTTGTTATACAGGATAATCATTATTACAAACTGAAGAACAAGCAAGCATTTCTAGCTAGGTAGCTATTACATGCAGTAGCTGCATATTTATTTATTTATCTAATATGTTGATCATGAAACCAAGTGGATATGAGGTTCAAAATGAAATTTAAAGTTAAATAAGAGAAAATAACTTCAGTGACCAAAAATCCCAGATAATATACGATTTTGACCAACTTTTTTTGGATTTGCGAAAATGACCAACAAAATCGCAATGCGATCTCTAATTCGCATTGCGATCTCCACTATCGCAAATTCGCGTTGCATTTCGCGTTGCGATAGTTGAAAATCGTGTTGCGATAGTTTAAAATCGCGTTGCGATAGTTGAAATTCCCATCACGTATTACCACGACCACAACCACGACCCGACCCGACCCGACCCGAGACGAGACAGACGGCGGCGGTGGCGCGCGAGAGTCCCCCTTGTTCTCTATCACTCAACAAGGAAGTGGGAAAGTCAAGCCTTAAATACCATTCCCAATAGTATTTCCAATACTATGTGGGATTTGAGCATTACCAACACTTGTTCCCAATACTATGTGGGATTGAGCCTTAAATAGTGATATTATTTTTGAATGTTTTGCTTAAAATTAAAATAATCGCGATTGATTGTAGATTGACTTTTAATTATGACATATTTAATCGTATAATACTAATGCAATTGGTTGCTGATTCAGTTGTTTTAAGGTGCATGATTGTTAATTGTTTCCTGAATAATCACATTGTATTGGAAACAAGTGTTGGTAATGCTCAATCCCACATAGTATTGGAAACATTATTGAGAATGGTATTTAAGGCTTGGCTTTCCCACTTCCTTGTTGAGTGATAGAGAACAAAGGAGACTCTCGCGCGCCGCCGCCGCCGTCCGTCTCGTCTCGTCTCGTCTCGTCTCGTGGTCGTGGTCGTGGTCGTGGTCGTGGTCGTGGTCGTGGTCGTGGTCGTGGTAATACGTGTCTTCGACACGTCCGCGCGGATACTATCTTTTTAGAGAAAATTCTTAACAAACAAAATCTTTTATTTTACTATCACAACGAATTTTCGTAACGAATTTGAAAAATCGCAACGACAACTGTAGACTATCGCAACGCAATTTTCAACTATCGCAACGCGAACTGAGCGAAATGGAAAATCGCAACGCGATTTTCGCAACGAATTTGGAAAATCGCAACGACAACTGTAGACTATCGCAACGCGAAATGGAAAATCGCAACGCGATTTTCAACTATCGCAACGCGAAATGGAAAATCGCAACGCGATTTTCAACTATCGCAACGCGAAATGGAAAATCGCAACACGATTTTCGCAACGAACTTGGAAAATCGCAATGACAACTGTAGACTATCGCAACGAATTTGGAAAATTGCAACGACAACTGTAGACTATCGCAACGCGAACTGGAAAATCGCAACGCGAACTGGAAAATCGCAACGCGATTTTCAACTATCGCAACGCGAAACGGAAAATCGCAACGCGAAATGGAAAATCGCAACGCGATTTTCAACTATCGCAACGCGAACTGGAAAATCGCAACGCGAAATGGAAAATCGCAACGCGATTTTCAACTATTGCAATGCGATTTTCAATTATCGCAACGCGAATTTGCGATAGTGGAGATCGCAATGCGAATTAGAGATCGCATTGCGATTTTGTTGGTCATTTTCGTAAATCCAAAAAAAATTGATCAAAATCGTATATTATCTGAGATTTTTGGTCACTGAGGTTATTTTCTCTATTAGATTTCATGATGGAGACGAACTGTAGGATCATCACCACAATCCACAAATTCATAGTTCACTGTAAGATGCCAGTCTTGCCTGCCTTTGTTATCCATGATCTCAGAAAACGCTGGATAGTCCAAATCCAAACATGGCCTGGTGCATGTATCCAGCACTCTCACCATCACGCTTTTTCCATTGGCAGTGTTGGTCACCTGCATGCATATATGCATTCTGTCAATTCATGGACGCATGGTTTCTAGTAAAACAGAAACAAATTTATTTTGCTTGAAAACAAAGGGCGCTTACTTTTAAGCAGAGTCCACATCTTGATTGTGGCTTAGGAATCTCCGGTCCACAGAAGGCGGTCCAACAATATTTGCTGCGCCATTCCAAAGGCTTATATGCATATTCAGGGAACTGGGAGCAGTAAACTCCTACCTTTTTCAGACTCCATTCATTCTCTATAACATTGTAGTCCGTCCAATAAGCTGTCGCATCTTCAGTAGCCATGGAAGAACCTATTGCCCACCCCAACATCACAATGCAGCTAATTATTATAACACTAATTACTGATCTCTCCATTCTTCTTTTTCTTTTTGGCCTATTCTTCTGCTTGCTTTGAATGATATATTCTTTCCTGGGATATGCTCTTATTTATAGGCAAAGTTCCCCTCAAAGGCTTTACAGGATAGCCATCACTTGTCTTTACTTTAATCCTCTTCTTAATTGGACTTCATTTATTTTAATTAATCTATATACACCCACATATGATTTATATGCTTTTTTGTTCTTATTTTATAGGATCAAATCTGCCTTCCTAATTCCTAGAAAGATCATGATAACTTTTATTATTGCTATTATTTTGAATTTGTTCTAATTGCTTTAAATGATACCATTTCTTGCGATATACTTTGTTCTAATACCCTTAACTTGCTTGTCGGCAGCACTAGAGTCCAATTTTTCCAGCAATCTCAAAACCTGATCAATTAGTTTTGAATCTAGTATAATACATGTTCTCTAATTCAGCCCATCAAAACCAATGTATATGAAACAGTTAAATGAACGAATTTATGTTAATTGAGCATTAACACTGTTAATATCTATGAGATTTTGAGTTCAAGTTTATGTGTTTATTAACAATTGGATTAGTTTTTTTAAAATTTATTAAAGCATAATGATCAAAGTTTGAAAAAGTAAAATAAAGAGATTAACTATCAAGATAAATTTATAATTGCAACATCCTAAGCCTGATCAAGTTTATTTTTTTGTTAAAATATGCATTTATAATTAACTGCTTCTTCTTTGCATGCAAATCAAATACAATTTTATCTTTACCTTTTAAAAGGGCTAAATCTGGAACATTCATTTCATGTTGTATTAAACAATTCTTCAAGGTATCCACGGCCACTGGTGGATGTACATGGCCTCTAGGGTGGGCACTTCAGTTTTCTAAAATACAAATTTTCTTTTTTTGAAATTCAAAAATTTTCAATTAATTATTTAATTTATTAATTGTATCTACCCTAAAATTTTATCGTACTCATCCACGTACAATTTTTTTTTTGATCCGTCACAATCATGGCTAAATAAGCCGCTTTTGTAGAAACATATAATAAAACATTACTATCATCTGGATGTTGCTCGTCATCAGTTGGTACATCCATTACTCCTTGAATAATTTCTTCATCCATAAGTGACTCAATCAAAGATTTATGAATACCTTCAACATCACCAATTTCTTGTTCGAGAGGCATATATTTATCGAACCGAATATTACAATATCAAAAATAATTTGCAATAGTTGTAGGCTTCACATCAATATTCCAAACAACATTAATAAAATGGCTTGTATCAAATACATTAAACTTTTTAGGATTTAGTTCTCCTTTCTCGTAACTTTCCATGATGCTTGAATGAAAGCAACACTGATAATAAATCTTAACTGATAAAATAATTCTAGCATCACATGAATGAATTTTCAATGTTGAATTTGGAGGCAAAAAGAATAATTTAGTGTTTCTCAAGCCTTCAATAACCTTGGGATGGATTGGGCAGTTGTCTACTATAAGAAACACCTTACTACCAATCATTCTAGAATTAAACCAACGAAAAAAATAACCTTGGGATGGATTGGGCAGTTGGCTTGATAATAATAGTTAAGATTGTCAATTTCCACCCGTTTAAAGCATCTAGGATTAGCAAACTTACCAATAATTTAAAGATGCATTTTATCCGAACTATCCTCTTTGCAACAAATCACAACAATAATTTTTCCTTGTCTTTTTTGGTCCTTCTAATTGCTTTGTAGTCAGTGAATGATCTGCTTGCAAACAATAAAATAAATTTATTTCATTCATATTATGATGCTGAAAAAGGTGTTCATCATGAGCTGATCGTAGAATCAGATTCTCAAGTTGCAGTGTCATGAGTTACTAAGCGGTTATTGAGATCATGGATATTTTGGAACTTCTTCATGAGCTTTGATAGGCTCCCCATAGCTCCGCGGAGGTGCTGCTTGTTCTGCCAATTTTCAACATAACCCACCTATCCAATCGCCATTTTCGTCCCTGATTATTCCTCCCGCTTTTGCTAACTCGGTGGTTGTTTTACACCCCATCCATGTTGATGATCCAGTAACTTGCCGAAGTTTCATCTATCTTACCCAAACCAGTACTCTCGTCACGAGTTTGTATGTTGTCGTCAACGCTGATCTCGTATCCCTTGCCAGCTTATGTGCGTAATTCGCCACCTGACTTGGATTTTCGCTCTTCTCTTCGAAGACCTGTTCTTCCAAAGACTCCATATTGTCGCCGAAAAGAGTATACCCTAGCTTAAACCATCTCCCATGTCTCTCTTTGAACAATAGTTTTTCCTTAAACCCGTCTATATCCCCATAGTTCCGCGGAGGCGCTGTTTGTTCTGCCAATTTTCAACATAAACCCACCTATCCAATCTCCATTCTCGTCCCTGATTATTCCTCCCGCTGTTGCTAACTCCGTGGTTACTTTACACCTCCCATCAGTGTTGATGATCCAACAACTTGCCGAAGGTTTCATCTATCTTACCTAAGCCAGTTCTCTCATCACAAGTCTGTATGTTGTCGTCAACGTTGATCTCGTATCCTTTGCCAGCTTATTTGCGTAATGTGCCACCCGACTTGGATTTTCGCCCATCTCTTCAAAGACCCTTTCGTTTATGTTCCTCCAAAGACTCCATATTGTCGCTGAGAAGAGTATACCCCAGCTTAAACCATCTTCCATGTCGCTTTTTGAACAATAGTTTTTCCTTAACCACTCCTTGAAAACCCTTGTTCCGAACTGGTCATCTTGGTATTCTGCATGTAACTCATCCCAAACCAGTTTGCGTCTTGGGGTCATGTTCTTCTTCGCTCGGATTTCCTTAGTATTAAATTTATTCAGATTGTAAAGCCATATGAAGACTCTAATCCATTCTGCAGCTTCCACTCTCCAGACCCATTTCATGTTTTCCGATGGTTGCTATGGAATTTCCATGATCGTAATAGCTTTGGCAGCCGAAGCTATCGTGAACTTCCCATCTTTGGTGAGACCACATAAGACATTATCTCGGTTCCGCTTGATATTCCCTACCGGGATTGGGATCCCTTGGATTTGCTCCCCTGTTTCGTCCGAGATGATACCCTGAATGTCCTAAAGGTTCCATATCTTCTCCTCCGTGATGTAACACTTCACTGTCTCGTTCCTGCTACTGGTGTCCATTGCTGGATAAGTCTTTGATAGAGTTGCATCACCCACCCACCATACCAATACCTCGTTTGGCCTCCTGATCGGACTTGCCATTTGCATCATATCTTAACCAGTTTGCGAGTGCTCAGATTTCCCTTCAAAACCAAGGAATTATCGGCCCGTGGTCGAACTTCAAAGAAACTTGTTTTCTTTAGGTATTTCTCCCTAAAAACTCTATACCAGACCGTGTCTTGGCGATTATAAATTCTCCATCCATATTTTTTGCCATCAAAGCCAAATTCATTACCCTTGTTTTGCGTAGACCTAGACCTCCTTGGAATTTGGGTTTACAAATTCTTTCCCAACTAACTAGATGGTTGTGAGAATAGTCTGTTCCTCCACCCCATAAGAAGTTGCAGTTTAGGCTGTCTATTTTATTTTATACTAAAGTAGGGAGAATTGTTGTTTGCATCGTATGGACTGGTATTGCGGCCTAGACGGATTGGATTAAGGTTCTTCTTCCCGCCATCGAGAGAACTCTTCCTTTCCATCCTGGCAATTTCCGCATCACCTTGTTGATTAATGGCGTACAAGTACATGCATTAACCCTTTTATGGATTATTGGAACTCCCAAATAGGTTCCCAATTCACCCGATAAAGGTATACCACAAAGCTCGCTTAAGTAATTTGACATATCATAATTTATGTTTGTGGAAACAAAAAGTTTAGATTTCTGTAAATTTACGTCCAAACCTGAAGCCTGGTTTAATTCCTTTAAGCACTCCCGAAGTTGAATCACTTGCTCCGCTCTTGCCTCGGCAAAAAGCGGTAAGTCGTCGGAAAAAAGTATATGACTAATTTTAGTACCTCCCCTTGAGACTTTTATAGCCTTCCAACTTCCGTTCTCTTTTTCGAGTATCATGTGCGAAAGTCTCTGTTACTAAGATAAATAGGTAAGGCGACAACTGGTCTCCCTGACGTAAGCCTTGTTTCGGTTCAATTCTTTCTGTCGTTTCACCATTCCATAGTTGTTCAATCGTATTGGACTTTATATAGTACATTATAATGTTGATTAATTCTTCTGGACAGTTAAACTCTTGAAGAGTTTGTTTAAGGAAAAACAAATTCACATTGTGGTAAGCTTTTTGGAGATCAATTTTCATGGTTAAAAGCCCTTTTCTTCCCTTCAATATTATCATAGCGTGGACTATACTTCTTGCACAACCAAAAATGTTGTCCGTTGAACTTCTCCCCGCCAAGAAGCTATTTTGGTAAAGATCTAAAATACATTGTATAACCGGTGGTAGCTGTTGCACCAAGACCTTGGAGAAAGTTTTGTATGAAGTGTTTAAGAGACTAATCGGACGAAACTGAGTTATTCAATTAGCAGTGTTAGTTTTGGGAATAAGCACTAGGAAGGCTTTGAGCACCCCTGTATCTATCGCCCCCGAATTCATGGCTGACTTTACAAAGTTCAAAAGGGTATCTTTCGCCGTGTCCCAATTCTGCTTATAGAAGATTGGTTCAATGCCGTCTGGGCGTAACTGGACGCTTTGAGCCCTTTCATGGAGAAAAGAGCTGACCGAACTTATTAATATAATTATCATAATTAATAATGTGCCTTCAATGGTAAAAAATTATTTTGTCACATTATAATATCATAAATTTATAATCTTTCGAGTCTCAAGTACTTCATTCTTCTTCGATAAATCATAGACTTCACCAATTATAACTTACAAATTAGGTAAATTCGAAGTTGAGTCAATAGCAAGTCAAATCATTTATAGGTCGGGTCAAAAATAATTGAGTCAATTACAAGTCGGGTTGATAACAGGTAAGGTAAAATCAAATCTCATATCGTTTTAAATGGGGTTATATCGATTCTTTACCAAGGTAATCTCAAGTTTAGATTCATATCATATCCGATGCAGGTCGAGTTCGGTTATCACATTATAAGATTCAATTCAGATTTAAGTAGTTCTCAGGTCGAGCTTAAATCCAAAATAACCAAATCCAACTTAAGTTCAAGTCAACACCAATTCAAACTCGAATCAATTTTAGGTCATCACTATCTTCAATCACAAACAATGCAGTCTTGAGTTAATTTCAGTCAATTTTTCAGGTGGAATAAATTTTTCACATTCCCATCTGGGATACTATTTATGACTTAAGAACAAAATTAAGGAAAACTGAATTCAAATAATTCAGTGATTCATATTTTAGGGATGTCATTTACTGTATCGCAATTAAAAATATTTAATAAATATTTTAAGATCATGTATGATAATTTTTACAAATAAAAAATTATACCAAATAAATAATGGTAAAAATAATAATTGAAGTAGGAAGGGAGACTACCTGCATCGATGCTAATAAAATAAGAAGCGTGAAAATCACATGCAGATGTATACACATTAATTAAAATAGATGATTTGTAACAATAATAATTAATAATTAATGTTTCTTAAATAAAATTCAATAATTAATAATTACTTCATTTCTTCACTAAAGATTGTGTCCAACTCCCAATAAATTTTCTTTTAGTATGATTATTTCATACGAAAAAAAATCACAAACAAGTAGAATTCACGTGGTCTTCTTAGTCTCAAGTCTAATAAGGGAACCTCAATTTGCCTATAAATTTGAGCACCCTGGAAATGATTTCAACACAAAACAATCTGATTCAGTGATTCATAGGAAAACTAGAAATGGAGAGATCTGTAATGAGCTTAAATCTTTCCGTGTTAGCTTGTTTGGTGGGTTCTGGCGCAGCACAATGTCCTCGTACTACGTATGCTCATTGGGTCGACTACTTTGCCAAGGAGAACAACTGGGACATGAATAAAGCTAACGATGTTTACTGCAAGAAATATGATGCCGGTTAGCCTACGAATGGCGCAGCAAATATAATTGGACCAATATCGGTGATCTCGCTGGTCTTTCGATTGACGAAGCTTGTGGCAAGTGCATTCATGTAAGTAACATTTTCAACATCTTAGTCTCTCTGATTTCATTTGTAAAAAAACGAAAAAAGAAGCACTTATTCATCAAGTATTCAATACCGATGCAGGTGAGAAACGCAGCGACCGGCGATGAAACTACAGTGAGAATCTTTTGGCCCAACCGGGCATGGCCTAGAGTTGGATAAGCCGGTGTTTGATCAGCTTGACAGTGATGGGCAAGGCCAAGTTGTAGGACGCCTTGTTGTGAACTATAGGTTTGTGGATTGTGATGCTACAGCAGTAGGTTCCGGCGAGTTTAATGTCCGAGCTGATTATTCTCTCGACTACAAACCTATAGAGAATAATTGGGTCTATCCGTCACATGCCGAATGCGCTGCCAAGGACGGCGGTAAACCCTTGGAGTGGCGCAAAAGATATCAGATACAGTTTACTGTGGAAAGTTCAACACTTCCAACCCGGTAGACAACTGTGGCAAGTGCTTAATGGTATCAGATGCAGTTTTTTTCCTGGACTTCAAATAATTTTCAAGGATATATATATATATAGTATAATCCAACCTTTTCTCTGAAATGAAGGTACTCAGCAGAGACACGAAAGATTCGATAACAATGAGAATCATGGATACATGCGGCAAAGATGTGGAAGCCATGGTGTTGGACTACCAAACAACTTTTAAACCAATTGACACTGACGGCAAAGGGTATGAAGCAGGCCATCTTAATGTGGACTATTTATTGTTGAGAAGTCAATATTAGCCTAAATAAGTACATACCTAAATTAATTTGATATAATTGTTTACATCAATTTAGTTTTGATGTCATCACTTACATCAATTTAATTAGGTGAAAATTAAATATTTTTTTCATACAAAACAATCTCTAGGTTTTGTGGCACCAGAAAAGAAAGATAAAGTATGCAAACTTAAGAATCCACGTATGATCTCAAACATGGCTTTGAGCTGTTAAATTTAATGCCCATTTGAACTTAAAATAGAATAAAGAGAACCCTTAATTACTAATGATATGATATTATTATTATTATTATTATTATTATTATTATTATTATTTGAGGAAAAAAGTGATTCGATTGCTTTAATCGTGAATGATGTCAGAAATTAAAACATCCAAAATACAAGGTGGAGAGATTCATAACCATGATAAACTGGTGTAGCAATTGATAAAGCATAGTTCGCGAGGCCGTGCGCAGTTTGAATTGGCTTAAAAGTACAGTTTATCTCTTGAATAATACATGTTTAGCCTAGTTACTTTTAATTGGCTTAAAAGTACAATTTGGTTTTAAAATATTCTAATATTTTTATTTAAGTAATTTTTTTTTAATTTGGAGTTAATACAAGGTGGTATCTATTAAAAGACTTTCAATCATTTGACAATGAATACTCATACCCTTGCATAAACTATACTCAAACCTGGAACCTCAAGATATTACAAAAAACTACTTAACCACTCAGATCGCTTGGTTCACCCAAATAATATTATAATATTTTTTAAATTCAGATTCTAATCGCTTAAGCTTTTTTTTTGTTTTGTTTTTCTCTCGGTTTTCTTTGTCCTTGCGTTTCACTAATTCTTGTTTTTTCCTTAGGTTGCAAGTTGTTATTTTTTTGGATTTTCACTAGTTGACTCGATTAGATAAAGAAAATTGAGGAAAGGGTTCAATTGATCCAAGAGAAACTGAAGGCAACATTTGATCATCATAAGTTTTACAAGGATTTGAAACATAAAAACATCGAGTTTCAGGAATGAGATAAAGTTTTTCTTAAGGTGTCACCACGGAAAAGAGTTACTTGGTGTAACATTTGGTTTTGCCACCCGAGATAAAGTGGATCCATAATGTGTTTCATATATTTATATTGGCGATATCTCTCAAATCCTTCACACATCATTCTGGTAGAACAAATTGAAGTGAAACCTGATTTGTCAAACAAGGAAAAACCAATAAGAATCTTAGCTTGAAAAGTAAATGAGCTTAGAAGCAAGCAAATTCCATTGATAAATGTCTTATACGGAGGAATCATGTACTGGAGGAGGTTTATTGGGAGCTAGAGGAATAGATGTGACCTAAATATCTACATTTGTTTGAACCAGATAAATTTTGAAGATGAGATTTCTTATCATGAGGGAAGAGTCGTAATAGTTAAATTTCGAGTCAGAGTTAACCTGAAATAGTTTTTGGATATATTAAGAGCATAATTGGACCCTTGAGGCATGTTGGGTCTCATTAGGTAAGAATTAGGCCCAACTGGATATTAGTAGGGAAAATATTTATTTTTCACCCATTCTTCTCCTTTAGTTTTCTCCTATAGCCTTTTTCTCTCCCTTCATCTCTAGTGCTAAAATCTTCATATTGACATCATTATGGAAGAATTTCAGCTTCATCAAGATAAGAATTATTCTAATAATTTCATGGGCTTTACAATGCGATCCATATTACTCATTTAGATACATGAGTAAAAGAAGAGTTTTATGATGGTTTAAGCCTCAAGGCTAGGCTATGAGAGATTTGGAGTATACTATTATTTTTAAATTCATTCTTAGCACTCATGATGGCTTAAGCCTCGAGGTTAGGCTAGGAGAGATTTGGAGCAAAATTCATCCTTTGAACTTATGTTATCATTTTGAATGATTAATATTCTCTTTTAATTGTGTTTGATTGGTGAAAGAGAAAGGAGAGCCTAGTAAACCTAGAGGCTAGGAAAAGATTCGAAGGAGTTGATTCAAAAGCCCTAATTGGTGATTTTGAGTAAGGTAGTGCATTACTAATCCCTTTTTATATCATGACATTCATAAATGTGATGCCTCGTGTATGATTTATATATTTTGAAGTATGTTTGAGTGTTATGCGTGTTTGATGTCTTGGCTGATGTATTTGATGTTGAACATAGGTTGTTATGTTACTAAATGAACCTAGATGACCTTTTAAATTTTATAAATGTTGTTTAGTCTTAATGGTAGTATGTAGAGGGGATTTGAGGGTTATTTCTAAGCCTTAAATAAAATTTTCTAGGCTTTGATATCGATATCGGTTGAATGCTAATAATGATAATGGCTTAGAAATGGTAATAATATATAAGTTGGCTTAGAGAACTAATGATTTGCCTTCGTGGCATATGATGAGTGCTTGTGTGGCTATAGTGGTGTTCTTTTAGTTATGAATGATGTGCATTATATGTGACCTTAGTGGTGATTTATATATATATATATAATTATGATGTGACCTTAGTGACAAATAAATATCTATATAAACAACATGAGTGGCAAGATAACGAATGCACATGTGTATTCTTATGCAACCTTAGAGACGAGATTTATCTAAATATCCATGATCATATATATTCCTATACACGATGTTAGATAAGATCGAGATTTGTTGTAATAATATTTAAAATATGATTTATCTAAACTATTGATGAGATTGTACGACTAGGCCAAATAGTTACAAATTAGGGAAAGCATAAGAATAGTATAGTTGAGCCAATGAGATCTATCTATTTTAAGCATGCATTGGATTATGCATCATGTGTATACTCATTGCTTATTGTTTATTCTTCTAGCATGCTTATGTTATAAAAGAATATTTACAAGATATTAATTTATCAATATACTAGTGAAGTTATAATAGTGATATTTTATAAGGGTGGATAATTGTAGGTGTCATGGGCCGTGATATCTAGGTTTGGGACATTGGTGCAAGTGTCCAACAATGAGGTCCGAGATAGAGTATCGGGCTTGCCAAGCCACCAGACTTGGCCAATCACTTGAAAAATGCTATGGAGTCCGTTAACATTGGTTGTGCAGAAAAGAAAAGTGACATCAAATCCGAAGATGATTACATGAGCTCGGTAAATATGACAAGAGACAACAAATTAGGAAGATATGGTGGGGGAATCTTACCATATCCGGTGTGAACACCTATCCAATGAAAGAATCCTGATAATTGATGTAATTGGGTTAGGTTTCCTTGATTTAGGAGATTTTGTATTAATTTGGCAGATCTTAGCCGTTGATATAGAACAATCTAGGTTATTGATTGAGAGGGAGATCAACTATAAATAGAGAGTCTCTCCTCTTTATTTGTAATCATCCATTCATCCATTCTCTTTGGAGAGTAATAAAACTCTGAGGCATTTACTCTAATTCTTTGTTCTTTATTCTCTTTGTGTTGTTGCATATATTGGTGGCCATGAGTAGCCATACTTGTGTTTACACTTCCACACGATAGTCCAACCTTGGTAGCTTGGAGTAGCCATGTTGGTGTTAAAGCTTCCGTAATCCTAGAAGCCTTGGGGGTTTGGTTCTAACCTTGGTGAGTTTGCATGCTCACTAGGCTTGGGTAAGGCTTACTTAGTCGTAGAAAAGACCCAGAAGTTTCAAGAAGCGTCTAGGGTCGCACGTCCCGTCAGACCTTAACTCTGATATTCTGATAGTTTGGGCTTGAAGGTTCTGAGGGAGTGACAAGTGGTATCAGAGCGAGTCGTTATGGGCAGACAATAATCATTTCCTCTGTGTTTTGGTGGAAGGAGAGAAATTGGGTAAGTTTGATTTATTTATCGTATTATCAATTTACTTTGGCAATCAAGTTGGTAAGGATTTGCTCTCAAGCTAGTCAAGGGTGAATTGAACTAGTTCATAACAAAGTGTAAGAGATGGGGGCACAAGAGAAAAGGAGTTTCCATACGCAAAGCCAAAGTGAGCCAGGTGGGAAACTAGAAGAGAGTCCGATGGGCTCGAGAGCATCGTCGGTGTCCAAGCATGGGGATGCCGTGATGAATTCGCAAGAAAACCTTGAGGAGATGAAAGCACACCAAGGGGAGCTGGATCTCGAGATAGAGAGGCTCAAAGGTGAAGCTCAAGGCATGTTTGAGCGAGACAGTACGTTCACTCATAAAGATGAGGAGAGTATTGTTGGGGAACAAGAAGAGGAACTAACAATAGACGAGAGATGGGCATATTTGATAGAATGACTTACATTGTACATAGAGAGGCTCATCAAGTTGGAGCAGATATTAACTTCGTGGGAAAAGAGGGTCATGAGACTTGAAAACCCCGAGGAAGAGGCTAAGGAGACCTAGGGTGTTATGGAATCCTTCCTTAATAGATTGGAGTCTATGGAGGATAGGCTCAAGGATGAGACACACCGAGTTCTCGACGAGTTGGAGATAGTTCTAAGGAGTAACACCCATAAAGTCGAGGTGATGGCTTTGCGAAGCGAGGTAGATGAGCTCAAGAACGAGCTGATCATATGCAAGGAAGAAATGAGTGAATAGAGTGCGCTCAAGACCTTTTTGGAAGGACTTAGACCAGAGGCGATGCTTGAGGGAGAGCAATGTGATGTCCAGAGACTTTCGAAAGTCATAGATGTAGCCCAAAAGCTGACCGAGATTGCAGGAGACAAACCAACTAGCATTGTGTTATCCAGGCCCATGCCCACGAATAGCAAAAATAGTGGGGGACACCGAGAATAGGTACAACAGGGAGATGATAAAAGAAGCTCTTCGAATGGCCAAGGTGAGCCATCGACTATTCATAGCCAAAGAAAGCCATCAAGAAGGAATGACAAGGCTAAGTCTGGTGTGAAGAAGAAGGAAATGATGGAAAAACTAAAGTGCTACTTCTGTGATGGTCCCCATGTGATAAGGGGATGTCTCGAGAAGCGTCAGCTTGCAACCATCATGAAGAGGATGGGAGAAGGAGAAGTAACGAAAATTGGTACGGTTGCAAGTATTAAAGCTGCCAAGCCACTTGGTCCGATTGAGGGGTCAATGTGGCCAAGTAAGGAATAAGACGAGGTATGACTATTGATGTTGAGGCAGCCGAATCCAGAGAAAAGTTCGATACGATTGCGAGTGTCCAAGCAATCAAGTAAGGAGAAGGACTTGGTGAGGCTACATGTTTCAATGTAACCAAATCAATGAGGAAGCATGGTACGACTACAAGTTCTCAAGTAGTCAACCCAGGATCGAGACGTGACAAGACTGCAGTTGTCAAAGCAGTCAAGCACAGGAAAGGACCGGGTGTAATAGCGAAAGATAAAGCCGTCAAGCCGAGGGTGCAAAGTGATCAAGTTCGCTCATAGTATGCCGGGATGGAGGCATGGTCTAAGTTGAGGCGTGGTCCAAGTTGAGGCGTGTTAGGCATAAAGGGACACTTAAGGAGTATGTGAGTCGATTTAGAAAACTCATGCTCAAATTCATGAGTTCGACTGAAGAAGATGGACTCCTCACTTTCATGTTTGGATTAAAGCCATAGGCAAAGAAAGTGTTGGAGCGAATGGAAGTCAAGGAGTTGTCTAAAGCCTTAACAATCGTCAAAGACTTCCAATCTAAAGTCGAAAGCCAAGAGTAGTGGCAAGGGAATTCGTAATCAAGGCAAGTCAAAAGATGAGGAATGTTATTCCTCAAGTGGTAGAGAAAGTCCACTCAATGATAAACCAGATGGTGAGTCTGAGAAAGATATGTGCAGACTTGGCACAAGTACACGTGTCAAAGATACTAAGTCAAGTGTAAGAGTCAAGAAAACGAATGGTCACCAACTTAAGATTCCAGAAGTTTTGTAAGATTACTCGAGGGGAGCCGAGTCATTCAATGTGATGGATGAGCCTAGGATCGAGTTATCCATAAATGAGGACGAACCTAGGATCGAAGAGGCGTTAAGACTTGTCTCAATAAGGTTTTTTTCTGCCAATGTGAGTGAAAGCCAAGTGTAGAAAGTGTTGTCCATGTCTGAGGTGCTTACCAAGATTGTTCAAGTGAAGAACAGTCCTTCAGGGACTATTAAACAAAAGTTGAAGGGGGACAAAACGTTGAGGGAAAAGAAAACCACCCATTTACAGGGTGGAAAATGAGCTCCAACCTTCGTATTATAAGGGAGGAGGCAAGAAAGGACATCATACTTTTTCGTGAGAAAGTGTCAATGCATAGTGATGTAAAGAACTCCAATGACAAGGGTTTAATGTGAGGCATGTCAGACTTCATTAAGTAAGAAGGACTAGCGCAATTTTGAGTAAGTGCCACAAAATCAGAGGGGAATATACATCTCAACACAATTCTAGTGTTGTTTTGAGTTTGATTTGATGTCTTTAGCGAGCGTAGGTCGAGTAAGACATAACCTTTTGTGCAAAGGAAACAAAGTTTGGAGGGGATCCAAGACTTTGCCACAGGGTCAGGAGGGTCCAAGACGAGGCAAATCTAGACTAATAGGAAAAGGTTCCTACGGTAGAGATGTACTTGATGGTGTGTTATCCCATTTCATCACTTGGAGCAAGATCCGAAGCAAGTACAACCTTTATGGGGAGGTCGAGTCCTTGTGGGGGAGGACGTGAGCAAGTGGAGGAGTCGAAAGGAAACCAAGTTGATGTGAAGTATGACACGAGGGATCATGAAGTTATATGTGACAAAAGCCAAGGCAAGCAGTTCGTATGGGAGAACCATAACAAGCCAAGACATTGAAAATTATCCAAGGAGATATTGCCCAGGACCGTTGAGTACAGTGACGAGGGCGTCACTAGGTTCGGTGGGGGAGAATGTCACATGCCATGATATATGGGTCCAGGACATTGGTGCAAGTGTCCAACAAGGAGGTTCAAGATAGAGTATCAGGCTTGCCAAGGCCACCAAACTTGGCCCATCACTTGGAAAATGCTATGGAGCCTGTTCACATTGGCCGTGTAGAAAAGGAAAGTGGCATCAAATCCGAAGATGATCATAGGAGCTTGGTAAATATGGCAAGAGACAACATATCATAAGGATATTATGGGGGAATCTTACCATATCTGGTGTGAACACTTATCCAAGGAAATAATACTGATAACTTATGTAATTGGGTTGGGTTTCCTTGATTTAAGGGATTTTTTATTAATTGGGAAAATCTTAGTTGTTAATGTAAAATGATCTAGGCCATTGATTGAGAGGGAGTTAAACTATAAATAGAGAGCCTCTCCTCTTCATCCATTATCTTTGGAGAGTAATAAAGCTCTGAGGCATTTACTCTATTTCTTTGTTATTTATTCTCTTTGTGTTATTGCCTATCTTGGTGGCCAGGAGTAGCCATATTTGTGTTTGCACTTCCACGCGATAGTTCAACCTTGGTGGCTTGGAGTACCCACGTTGGTGTTAAAGCTTCCGCAATCCTAGAAGCCTTGAGGGATTGGTTCCAACCTTGGTGAGTTTGCATGCTTACTAGGCTTGGGTAAGGCTTACTTAGTCGCAGAAAAGACCCAGAAGTTTCAAGAAGCGTCTAAGGTCGCATGACCCATCAGACCTTAACTATGATATTCCGACAGTTTGGGCTTGAAGGTTCTGAGGGCGTGACAGAGGCCTCTTATTAATGTGACAATGATAATCCACCATTAATAAAAAAATGAATGAGAAAAAGTATTGATATTGTATTCACAATTTTTTAGCCATTATATTATTATTAAATAATATTATTATTTATTACAAACTTGGGCCCAACATTCAAGCTCAATACCCAATTACAAATCAAACTCGAGCCCAAACAAAATTTGAAACCCTAGCCCAACACCTAAACTAACCTAATGTAACCTTAACCCTAATATATCTTTTCAGCTACCGCCGCCACCATCAAAGCTAATTTCCGCCACCACCGACTGAGTTCGTTCCATGTCCAGTCGTGTTGATCGTTACTGTCGTCAAGCCTAGTCGAACCAAATCCCATCAGAAATCTCAACAAAACCTAGAACATTCGGGGCATTAAAAATACAAATCATCACCATGCATCGACAAACATTGATTGTTAAAGAAGCATAGGGATTTGGATTTTTTTATTTGTATCTATGTAAAAATTGGGTATAATACCCCGAAAATCAACATTTAAAAGGATCGCCTCATTTTTAAAGAACAATACAAAAAGTAAAAAACTAGTTGAAGGTAAAAACATTATCTTTTAAGTGTTTTTCAACAAGATTCGAAATAAAGAAAAAGAAAGAAAGAAAGAAGAAAAAGGGTGTCGTTACCTTGTTGTTTTGTGTCCATCACCGTTAGTTTAAGCCTTCGTTGGGGTCTTTTAGGGTCATCAGAGGGGGATCGTCGGAGTTATGAAATAAAATGCTTGAGAGTTTTTGAGGTCTTGTATGTATATTTAGGGATCATTTTAGGTTTTTAGGGTCTCGGTGAGTAGATCAGAGTGTGTAGCGTAATTTGGGGTTCGGTTTAGGAACTCCGACCATTGTATGGTAGCCGAAGCGGCGGTCTGGACGGAGGCGTGGGGACCGAAGAGGCTATTCGACGATAAGAGAATAGGGAGTTTAGAGAGAAAAAGATTTTTTTCGGTTGGGTTACAAATGAAAAAAAGGGAAAATGGCTTTTATAGTAGAAGTTTAGGGGTAAATCACTTATAGGTCCCCCAACTCTTTTGCCATGTTTTTACTTTTTAGTCCCTGGATTTGTGTTTTTTATATTTTAGTTTTGAAATTTCTGTCCCAATTGTGTAATTTTCCCTTTTATTTCAATAATATTGGTTGAAATAAATAATTGGTATAATTGCATTGTAATCACTCTAACCCTTCCGTATTTTTGCATTTTGGTCACCTGTAGTGATTGTTTTAATTTTATTTTATTCTTATTGGTTTAATCCTGTAATTTTCTCATTTTTGTTTATTAGTGCATATTTGGCTTATAAAAAATCAAAAAACCACGTTTTAGTCCTCATTGTTTCAACGCATTATTGCACTTAGGTCCTTGTCATGTTTTTATTTTATTTCGAATTTGGATGTACTGATTGAGTGATTTTACCTTTTTATTTTTTATTTAACCTGTTCAAATTTTAGGAATAATCATTCTTTAGTCCCTCTAATTTTATCTTGTATTTATAATTAAGTCACTATTTTAATTCTTGAATTTTCATGCTTATCTTCTATTTGTTCTGATTAGGTCACTATGATGATTTAGTGTATTTCAATTTAGTCCTTAAATTAATTTGTTGTTATATTACCCCTAATATTAATTTTGTGTTAAATTTATTTTTTTAATTTTAAATTGGCAGTTAATCTTTAAAAAAATCAACTTTGTATAGTTTTAGTTTTTTTAAATGCATATTTGTTTTATGTTTTTAATTAAGTACTAATCCATTAGCTCTAGTTCTTTAATTTAGTTAGTGATTATGGCTTCAGATTTTAGA
This sequence comes from Hibiscus syriacus, assembly GCF_006381635.1. Classification (NCBI taxonomy): domain Eukaryota; kingdom Viridiplantae; phylum Streptophyta; class Magnoliopsida; order Malvales; family Malvaceae; genus Hibiscus; species Hibiscus syriacus. Next base: position 449,805 of record NW_024061971.1, on the reverse strand, counting down.
ATTATACTTATATTTAGATTTCCCACACCTAGACTATAATTTAGGGAATAATTTGATTTTAGCTCTCGCTTTTAGATGCTCTATGGCTCATTTTGATTATTCGATTCAATAAAAAGGTAATTAAGTATGACTAATAATTAGAGTTGTAACAACTCGATTTTCAAAATAATATTTAATTGAAATTGGAGGGTTTAATTGTGAAAATTGGCGAAAATTGGGACTAAATTGAAAGATTTTAAAACTTGGAGCTTGTTTTAGAGTTAAAGAAAATTCAGGGACCAAGCCCTGAATTTATCATTGGAGTGTCGGTAGACATTTGTTATTTATGCGTGATTTCTGTTTTGAAAAACAGAAATCAATTTGACAAATTCTTCCTCAAGCACACAACTTCCAAACTCGATCTCGACGCCGTCCGAATTTTGATCGTCGTTTTGAAAGCACCATCGTGTTCGTTATCGAGTCAGGAACAATCCCCTCAATTTAATTGAAGCGAAACGCTGTCAAACGTCGTGAATTTCAAGTCAAAGCATCGACGCTTTTTTTAGCTCAATCGCCTAGAAAATCTTAAATTCATCGCCGATCGTTGCTCTGTTTACGACACCTCCCGCACCATCGTGTTCCTTGTGCCGTTCCGAGTCCACCGGTGTTCTCCTTTTTCTCCGGCGGCGGCGGCGCGTGGGGAGGTGAACTGGTCAAACTTCGCGATTTGATGAATTCGAGCTCTCCGCCGTTCAAAAATTTGAACCGAGCTTTGTAAGTATCTCGAAAACGCTCAAAATAATTTTTAGAAATTTTTCCGTAATTTTTAGAGCCCCGGATGACACCTCACGCGCCATACGCGCCGCCGTAGGGCGAGTGAGTGACTGGTTCAACCGGTTTTCTTAAGGGTTTGATCGGTTTGACCGGTCACGACCCGACCCGTTAACCCGACCAAATCGTTGACCGTTGACCGGTGCTATTCTGGTAAATAATTCGGTTTTGGTGCTATTTTGGTAAATAATTTGGTTTTTGTGCTATTCTGGTAATTAATTCAAAATTGGTGCTATTTTGGTAATTATTTTAAAAAGGGTGCTATTTCTGTAAAATGTTCAACAGTTTGTTGACCTCCTTTGACCAAAACTTTGACCGGCTTTGACCGGCTATTAAACGATCGTTAATCTTTTCCGAGTATACCTATCCTGATAGTTTTTGACGTGTCGAATCCGTTTCCGAAGTCCGTTTTGTCAAATTTCGAACCCGAAGGCCTCCAAATCGATGGTCAAAGGGTTGACTTTGACTTTGACCAAGAATTCGAATTTTCGGAAAGTCATAATTTATGTTTTTCGACGTCCTGATTCTGATTCCGCAATCCGTTTGGCCAAATTCAGACTGGAAATACCCCAAATTGATGGTCAAACCCGAAAAATGTATATATACTTAAGAAGTTTAGCTTTGAACAATTAAATAGGATTTGGGACTGATAAATTATTATTGTTTGAAGGTATAAGAGACTCTCCGGATCGTTTGACAGCTCGACCCAACTCTTCTAGATCAGTTAAACCACGTGTGCCAGTATTCACCCGTTCGAAAACTATAGCAGAGCGTGGTGAAACCAACAATCAGTAGATCTACTATCTGAACCTATTATCGAGGTGTGTTCCCTACTTATTATTGAACTGTTTTATTGGTTTTAATATGTGGTACACCGAATTCATTGGTTATTGTTTTATGGATGCACCAATTTAATGTGACAATTTATGGTATATGGCTGCTATCTAATTTTTGTTTTGAAATGGTATATGATTACCATGTTTTTGGATTTATGGAATTTATGTCACGGTGCAATTGAATTTTGGAATTGAATTAAGATGGAATAGCTCTGATCAAGCTAAATGGGCCTAATGTGACTCTTGAGGGCCCCAAGATGTTTCATTAGGTCGGTTTTCCTTTGTTGTGTGCTTAGGGTAAGCTATATGGACTTATTGACTTGGGCTTAAGGATACAAGCTTCATAGCCTATCCTTAAGTCGGCTTTCTTTTTGCTATGTGCATAAAGTAAGCTATATGGAAAATAATTTTGGGAACTACTGATGGTGTACCAGAAAAGGGTTTAAACGATGATTTTCAAAAGTTAAACTCTTTTACGAATTTGTGAGATTTACTGGACTATGATTTGTTTAATGTACCTATTGTGATTTGATGGAAATGTTGGGACACACTGAGCCTAGCTCACCTTTCGAAAATGTTTTTCCCCTTTCAGATACTGTGGGTTAGATACCTCGGTACGAGGACCTGGAGAATAAATATATCTCTTGAAGTATAACTGATTGTAATATTTTAATCTTGCAAGTTGACTTTATTCTGGTGACATGGACTTATTTTAAAGTATTGGATTTTATAATGATGACTTTTTTGCTATTACTGTTCGGTTTAGTGTGATTTTGAATTTGAAGACATGTTTTAAATTAATTTATTACTTATTGGTATTATATTTACGAGTTAGATTTTGATATGATAATTTGTTTATAATTTCATGTTATTTATAATGTGATTTTATATTGATGAAATAACGGTTTCGGAAAATGTCTTTAATAATCATAATGTGATCCACTAGACTTAGTCGAAACGCATAGGCCGGGTCTAGGGGGTTACATTTATTGGTATCAGAGCTTTTGGTTTTTAACCATCGGACTGTGTATGAGTCAACATTTAAAATACAGTTTTGAAATATTTTACAAAACGAGTTACTAAGGCCATGTCACAAAGTTATTAAGATTTTAACTATGTTCGAGACTCCAAGTGCTTATCTAACCTTAAGTTTATCTTCTGTAGTAATCTCGAGATATACCAAAATGAGTGCTAGACGTGGTCGTCGAACTAGCCGTGGACGAGGTCGAGTGGCTAGATTTGCAGATCCGATTGATGAGATACGAGTAGATCCCCCACCTCCGATAGGTGATCCTGCTCCTACGACCCCAACGAATATGCCACCTACCGATGGTATTGGCATGACTACACCGATCATAGGAGCGACCGATATTGAGTCAGAGTCTACTGGAGTTGCATTGGATGAGAATTTTAGTAGACAGTTTCTGCAGTTAATACAGGGAGCAGTTAGAGCTACTGGTGTTGTATCTGAGGTTCCTATTTCACAGATATTGATTGCCAATGGAGTTAGAACTTTTGAGGGACAGATTGGTGGAGCTCCTACTGAAGCTGAGGAATGGCTCCAGGATACAGAGAGACGCATGGATCAGTTGGGTTTGGACTCAACTAAGAGATATCTGGGTGCTGTAGCAATGTTAGATGGTAAAGCCTACACTTGGTGGGAGTCAGTGACCAGTAGTGTTCCTACTGATCGTTTGACCTGGAATTTCTTTAAGGATCGCTTTCGGAGTCGTTTTCTGGGAGTGCGCTACTTAGCTCATAGACGACAACAGTTTCAAGACTTGGTTCAGAGAGACATGACTGTTTCTGAGTATGAGATCGAGTTCTTGAAGTTACTGAAGTATGGATTCAGTATGGTACCTACTGAGAGAGATCAATGTCGTAAATTTGCCCTTGGACTCAGATACGAGCTGTGTAGGCAAGTTGTAACCCATCAGGATGAAATATTTGATGTGCTGGTGGGTAGAGCCAAAGATGCTGAAGAGGTAGAGGTTTTAGCTTCTGGTAGAGAGTGTGTTGATCAAGAACGATCTAAGAAATTTTCAGGCCCGATGGAGTCATCGTCACAGTCCGGGAAGAGGACTCGTACTTCAGCCCCTCAGAGAAGCAATACACGTTTCAGGCCAGCAGCATCCTCACCGTTAGTTGGCAGTCGAGGTGGTTCATCGTCGTATTATCATGGGTTCCTCTGTGAGTTTTGTGGTAAACAACACACAGGAGAGTGTCGTAAGAAGATGTGTCTTTGCTATCAGTGTGGATCTAGTGGTCATTTTCGGAGGGATTGTCCTCAGCTAGCTTCGTTTGAGCAGACTGCTACCCAGACTCATGTGCGTTCGCAGACTACAGTATAGACTCCAATTAGAGATCGTAGTCAAGGAAAGACTCGAGGATCAGTGTCCAGGACAGACAGTAGAGCCCGACCTCAGCAAAGTATAGGGCCAACAGTTTCTAAGGCTAGACAACCAGCCTTGGTTTATGCCACTAGACGTCGTGATGACAGAGATGAGCCTGAGGTTATTGCAGGTACATTTACTATTTATTCTACTTCATACTTTCCATTATTGGACAATGGCTCCACTCACTCCTATGTATCGAGCTCAGTATCTCGAAACCTTCAGATTCCGATCGAGAACACTGAAAATACTGTTATAGTTACAAGTCCAGTAGGGCAAGCGGTATTAGTAAATAAAGTATTCCGGCGTTGTCCTCTCGAGGTTCAGGGAGAAATTTTTCTCGTTGATCTTATGGAGCTTCCTTTAGAGGAGTTCGATCTAATTCTTGGAATGGATTGGTTGAAAAAACACAAGGTAAAGCTGGATTGTGAATACAAGGGGCTACTCTGAAGACTTCAGATGGTCGGACTGTTGTGTTAATTGGTGAACGGCGTGGCTATCTCTCCAATATAGTTTCAGTGATGGAAATTGATCATATGATCGGGAAGGGATATGAGACCTTCATTGCTTGTATTTTGAACACCAAAGGTGCATTGTCCACGATCGAGGAGATTCGTACAGTTATAGAGTTTCCTGATGTTTTTCCGGAGGAGTTGCATGGGTTACCTCCTGATAGAGAGGTAGAATTCGAGATTGAGACTTATCCGGGATCTTCACCTATTTCTATGGCACCTTATCGTATGGCTCCAAAGGAACTTAAGGAGTTGAAAGTCCAATTGCAAGAATTATTCGATCGAGGATTTATCCGACATAGTACTTCACCATGGGGAGCTCCAGTTCTGTTCGTGAAAAAGAAGGATGGGTCGCTAAGATTATGTATTGACTATCGGAAATTGAACAAGATGACGGTCAAGAATAAATACCCACTACCCAGGATTGATGACTTATTTGATCAATTGCGAGGAGCTACTGTATTCTCTAAGATTGATCTTCGTTTGGGGTATTATCAATTGAAAGTTAAAGGATCTGATGTTGCAAAAACGGCCATTTGCACTAGATATGGTCATTATGAATTTTTAGTGATGCCTTTTGGTTTGACGAACGCTCCTGCAGCTTTCATGGATTTGATGAATCGGGTGTTCCAGCCATATTAGGATCAATTTGTGGTGGTCTTCATTGACGATATCCTGATCTATTCTTGTACTGAGGCAGAGCATGACGAGCATTTGAAGATCGTTCTGCGGACTTTGAGAGAGCATCGTCTATATGCCAAACTAAGCAAGTGTGAGTTTTGGCTTCATGAAGTGTCGTTTCTGGGGCATATTATTTCTGCGCGAGGTGTTCAGGTCGATCCCAGCAAGATAGAGGCTATAATGAATTGGAAACGACCTAAGAACGTATCTGAGATCCGCAATTTCTTGGGCTTGGCTGGTTATTATCGACGTTTTGTTGAGGGCTTCTCGATCATTGCTTCTCCTTTGACAAAGTTGTTAAGGAAGAATGTGCCGTTTGACTGGGGCGAGGCACAACAGGAGAGCTTTGAGAAATTAAAGGCGGTTTTGACTCAAGCACCGATGTTGATTCAACCAGAGTCCGGGAAGGATTTTACAGTGTATAGTGATGCATCACATTCAGGACTTGGTTGTGTTTTAATGCAGGAAAGTAAGGTGGTGGCTTATGCATCCCGTCAGCTGCGACCTCATGAGTGTAACTATCCTACTCACGATTTGGAGTTGGCAGCAGTAATTTTTTCCTTGAAGATTTGGAGACACTATCTTTATGGAGAGAGGTGTTACATTTTCACGGATCATAAGAGCTTAAAGTATCTTCTGATCCAGAAGGAGCTTAATTTGAGACAGCGTCGCTGGTTAGAGCTTCTAAAGGATTATGATTGCGTGATTGATTATCACCCTGGTAAAGCTAACATTGTAGCGGATGCTTTGAGTCGAAAGACGGTATCGGAGTTGAGGTCTTTAATGGCCAAGATGAATTTATATGACGATGGCACTTTGTTAGCAGAATTGCAAGTTAAGCCGACCTTGGTTGATGAGATCAAGGCTAAGCAGCCCCTTGATAGCTCCTTGCTTTCCATCTTTGAGCAAGTAGAGCAGGGGACAAACTCAGATTACGCAATTGATCAGGATGAAGTTTTATGCTTTAAAGGTAGATATTGTGTGCCTTATGATGCTGAATTGAGGCATACTATCCTTACTGAGGCTCATAGTAGTCCATATGCTATGCACCCCGGAGGAGATAAAATGTATCGGAATTTGAGAGAGAGGTATCATTGGATTGGGATGAAGAAAGACATATCTGATTTTATGGCTAGGTGTTTGACTTGTCAACAAGTTAAGGCAGAACATCAACATCCATCAGGTTTGTTACAGCCTATCAAGATTCCTGAATGGAAATGGGAGCGTATTACTATGGATTTTGTTACTGGCTTGCCTATGACTCCTTCGAAAAAAAGATTCAGTTTGGGTGATTGTTGACAAACTTACAAAGTCAGCTCACTTCATTCCTGTGCGAGTAAATTATACTTTGGACAAGCTGGCAAGATTGTATATTTCAGAGATTGTCAGATTGCATGGTGTTCCATTGTCTATTATTTCTGATCGAGATCCGAGATTTACTTCGAGATTTTGGAAGGCGTTACATACGACTTTGGGAACAAGATTGGATTATAGTACATCCTTTCATCCACAAACTGATGGTCAATCTGAGAGAGTAATTCAGATTCTGGAGGATATGTTGCGGGGTTGCGTAATCGATTTTCATGGTAGTTGGGAGAACTTTTTTCCGTTGGCTGAATTTGCTTACAATAACAGTTATCAGACCAGCATTCGTATGGCACCCTATGAAGCACTCTATGGGCGTAAATGTCGCACTCCGATCTGTTGGACTGAGTTACGTGATAGGAAAACGTTGGGACCTGAGTTAGTGCGTGAGAAGGAGGACATAGTCAGATTAATCCGTGACCGTCTGAAAGAGGCATTTGATAGGCAGAAATCTTATGCAGATCAAAGAAGGAAGGATATACAGTTTGAGGTTGGAGATCAAGTCTTTTTGAAAGTTTCACCATGGAAGAAAGTACTGAGATTTGGACATAAGGGTAAACTGAGTCCGCGATTTATTGGGCCGTATCCTATTCTGAAGAAAGTTGGACCTGTTGCTTATCAGCTTGAGTTGCCTTCCCACCTCAGTCGTATTCATGATGTCTTTCATGTTTCTATGTTGAGGCGATATCGTCCAGATCCAGATCACATCATTCAGGTTGAGGATGTAGAGCTGAGACCTGATTTGTCATATGAGGAGGAGCCCATTCAGAGAGAGAGATGAACAAGTTCTTCGGAATAGGCGTATTCCAATGGTCAAGGTTCAGTGGAGTAATCGAGGCCCCTTAGAAGCTACTTGGGAGACATTGGAGTCAATGGAGGCTCAATTTCCTCATCTATTTTCATAAGGTAAATTTCGAGGACGAAATTTCTTGTAGAGGGGGAGAATTGTAACAACCCGATTTTCAAAATAATATTTAATTGAAATTGGAGGGTTTAATTGTGAAAATTGGCGAAAATTGGGACTAAATTGAAAGATTTTAAAACTTGGAGCTTGTTTTAGAGTTAAAGAAAATTCAGGGACCAAGCCCTAAATTTATCCTTGGAGTGTCGGCAGACATTTGTTATTTATGCGTGATTTCTGTTTTGAAAAACAAAAATCAATTTGACAAATTCTTCCTCAAGCACACAACTTCCAAACTCGATCCCGACGCCGTCCGAATTCTGATCGTTGTTTTGAAAGCACCATCGTGTTTGTTATCGAGTCAGGAACAATCCCCTCAATTTAATTGAAGCGAAACGCTGCCAAACGTCGTGAATTTCAAGTCAAAGCATCGACGTTTTTTTTAGCTCAATCGCCTAGAAAATCTTAAATTCATCGCCGATTGTTGCTCCGTTTACGACACCTCCCGCACCATCGTGTTCCTTGTGCCGTTCCGGGTCTACCGGTATTCTCCATTTTCTCCGGCGGCGGCGGCGTATGGGGAGGTGAACCGGTCAAACTTTCCGATTTGATGAATTCGAGCTCTCCGCCGTTCAAAAATTTGAACCGAGCTTTGTAAATATCTCGAAAACGCTCAAAATAATTTTTAGAAATTTTTCCGTAATATTTAGAGCACCGGAGGACACCTCACGCGCCGTCGTAGGGCGAGTGAGTGACCGGTTCAACCGGTTTTCTTAAGGGTTTGACCGGTCACGACCCGACCGGACCCGTTGACCCGACCTGATCGTTGACCGTTGACCGGTGCTATTCTGGTAAATAATTCGGTTTTGGTGCTATTTTGGTAAATAATTCGGTTTTTGGTGCTATTCTGGTAATTAATTCGAAATGGGTGCTATTTTGGTAATTATTTTAAAAAGGGTGCTATTTGTGTAAAATGTTCAACAGTTTGTTGACCTCCTTTGACCAGAACTTTGATCGGCTTTGACCGGCTATTAAACGATCGTTAATCTTTTCCGAGTATACCTATCCTGATAGTTTTCGAAGTGCCGAATCCGTTTTCGAAGTCTGATTCGTCAAATTTCGAACCCGAAAGCCTCCAAATCGACGGTCAAAGTTGTTGACTTTGACTTTGACCAAGAATTTGAATTTTGGAAAGTCATACTTTATGTTTTTCGACGTCCTGATTCCGATTCCGCAATCCGTTTGGCCAAATTCAGACTCGAAATACCCCAAATTGATAGTCAAACCCGAAAAATGTTATATACTTAAGAAGTTTAGCTTTGAACAATTAAATAGGATTTGGGACTGATAAATTATTATTGTTTGAAGGTATAAGAGACTCTCCGGATCGTTCGACAGCTCGACTCAACTCTTCTAGATCAGTTAAACCACGTGTGCCAGTATTCACCCGTTCGAAAACTATAGCAGAGCGTGGTGAAACCAGCAATCAGTAGATCTACTATCTGAACCTATTATCGAGGTGTGTTCCCTACTTATTACTGAACTATTTTATTGGTTTTAATATGTGGTACACCGAATTCATTGGTTATTGTTTTATGGATGCACCAATTTAATGTGACAATTTATGGTATATGGCTGCTATCTAATTTTTGTTTTGAAATGGTATATGATTACCATGTTTTTGGATTTATGGAATTTATGTCATGGTGCAATTGAATTTTGGAATTGAATTACGATGGAATAGCTCTGATCAAGCTAAATGGGCCTAATGTGACTCTTGAGGGCCCCAAGATGTTTCATTAGGTCGGCTTTCCTTTGCTGTGTGCTTAGGGTAAGCTATATGGACTTACTGACTTGGACTTAAGGATACAAGCTTCATAGCCTATCCTTAAGTCTGCTTTCTTTTTGCTATGTGCATAAAGTAAGCTATATGGAAAATAATTTTGGGAACTACTGATGGTGTACCAGAAAAGGGTTTAAACTATGATTTTCAAAAGTTAAACTCTTTTACGAATTTGTGAGATTTACTGGACTATGATTTGTTTAATGTACCTATTGTGATTTGATGGAAATGTTGGGACACACTGAGCCTAGCTCACCTTTCGAAAATGTTTTTCCCCTTTTAGATACTGTGGGTTAGATACCTCGGTACGAGCACTTGGAGAATCAACATATCTCTTGAAGTATAACTGATTGTAATATTTTAATCTTGCAAGTTGACTTTAATCTGGTGACATGGACCTATTTTAAAGTATTGGATTTTATAATGATGACTCTTTTGCTATTACTGTTCGGTTTAGTGTGATTTTGAATTTGAAGACATGTTTTAAATTAATTTATTACTTATTGGTACTATATTTACGAGTTGGATTTTGATAGTATAATTTGTTTATAATTTCATGTTATTTATAATGTGGTTTTATATTGATGAAATAACGGTTTCGAAAAATGTCTTTAATAATCATAATGTGATCCACTAGACTTAGTCGAAACGCATAGGCCGGGTCTAGGGGGTTACAAGAATTTTAACCTTAGTCTTTTCAAACTTTAGTCCTTGAACTTCTAATAGCTAATTGATCATAATTAATTAGGATTTTTAATAAGAGCCTCCAATTTAGATAGAATTACACTTAGTCTTTAAATTAGGAAATAATCTGAATTTGCTTCCGCAATTAATATGCTTGGAGGACCAATTCGATTATTCGACTACATTATTGGTCAAAATCAATTAAGGTTAATATTAGAGACTCCATTTTAAGGTCTAAACCTTTAGGCTCTCTAAAGCTTCATAATTTTGCACTTTAGATTAGGGGAAGCCTTAATTAATTACTTAGTACAATTAGGTGACATAATTGATTATTTGATTACATTCCAATTTCAAAACTAAGGCAATGTTGATTTACCAAGGAATCAATGGTATATATCCTGCAAGTATGCTCAAGGGGTGACTACTGGTGATTCCCAAAGTAGGTCGATATCCTTTCCAAGACTGCATCATGATTTCTTAAAATCAATGTGATTTTCGGTTATTGGCCATAATAGTTGATCTCTTACCTTCATATTAGGGGCGAACACTATTGGCTTAAATAAACGAATATCCTTTTCAACTGTGCATCCATAGTGATTTTTTGATTAAATAAAGTTCGAACTCAAGATTTCCAATTTTTTTTAAATATAAGGTAATCAACTAGGTTCCGATTTTTGAATTTTGTGGGGGTGCTAATCCTTCCCAACGCATAACCGGCTCTCAAACTTGATTTCTAGTTTTTGTAGACCCAAAACATGATATTTTTATAAAATAAAAATATTTTATTAAAATTACTTGATTTTATGGTGTTCCAATCGCACTTTAAAAGGTTGGTAGCGACTCCTCACATTTCAAAATATTTCCAAAGAAAAACCCTAAGTTGTACTAGTTATTTTTCCACCCGGGTGAAAAACAGTGACGACGACTTGGCGACTCCAATGGGGAATTTTGCTTTCCAAAACAACATGAGAATTGAGCCATGATTTGGTAACCCTATTTAGGATTATGGAAATTACGAGTTCAATCTTATTCAATTTACAGTTCATTATGTTATTTCAAAAAAAATATTTTCTCTCTAGTTAATGCTTACACTTTTGTGAATTTATTTAGGATTATTGCATATCATAGCTCTAAACCCGAGCTTAATCCCAGTTTACCTAAGGGGAAACGTCACACCTCATCAGGAGCATTAGGCTTCCTCGTGTAGGTCTAACAAATTACCCTTGGAAAGCCTCCTAAGTTGCCTGTCCGGATATCAGTTATCAGACACGCTTTTAGTGGTGTGATCCCCTAAGATGAATTCGATTTGCAAGTCTGTAATGTGCCATAATTGGGGTCAACCTTAGCAGGTTGTAAATATGACTTGGGAACCTTCTTAGAACTAAACCTCATCTAGATAATTTAGTAGACCTACCCCTATAAAGCCATGTGGATAACCTAAGAGAATTAGAATGCATGAGGTTAGGAGTTTAATTTCCTTTGTGTGTTTTATGTTCGTAATTAGCATTAATTATTTTTTGAATTCTTTGAATTAATTGAACTTTACTAATTAACATTCATTATTATTTGAATTCTTTGAATTAATTTAACTTTACTAACTTACCTCTTTTGTCTCTTATTTGCAAGTATCATTCTCATTTTCATTTTATAACATTACATAGAATATTGATTCTCGAATCATGTGGGTATCATAAAAAGGGCTTGAGGTAGAAATGTCTTCCGATAAGATCGGGAATGTAATAAATGTTCAGACTTGGCCAGAATATGGACATGCACGATTTGGAAATAGTATTGTAGATGGTGAAGAATTTGTGATGCCAGAGAATGTTATTATTGGTGTCAAGAAAACTCATTTTGCATATTTGTTAAGAATTTAGGCTAGCTCGGATGAGATTAAGAAAATGTTGTTCAAATAGTCTAGGGAGACATAACAGAGTTACTAAGAGTACTACCCGACATAGTTTTCATTCGAGCTTTGTCTGAATGCTGGAATCTTGAGTATCGCTGCTTCACCTTTAGCAAAGTAGACACGACCTCTACCCTCGAAAAGTATACCACCCTGCTGAACATATCAAACGTCAAAAGACATTTGCTTTACACTAAGGCCATCCAACCTAAAAGATTTGACTGGGAAGACAAAGGAATGGGCCGCATGGTATATTCAGAACAAGGAGATCTTATGGGCTCAGCTAAAAGGTTTGATTTGTGAGCAAGCACCGTATAATAAAAGGAGAGATCAATTTGCACTCGTAGTTTCTGGTTTGGTAGTTTTCCTGAAAAAGAAATATCACTTCAATATTGCCATAATAGATTTTATTGAAGTCATTGATAGGAAAACAAATCTCGCACTAGTCATCATAGCAAAAACATTCATGTCTGTTACCCCCTCAGACCAATGCGGGTGGCCCGATCTGATCCGGGGTGTCACATTAGGGCCACCGGAGCGACTCACCGTAAAAATCTCGAAAAAAATAATTTTTTATTAAAACATGTAAATTCATAAAATCATTTATAAATACAAAAGTAAAATTTTTCAATATTCAGAAATAAATAAATATCCAAACTCAGATATAAAATAAAATAGACCATACATGCCCCATAAATACATACACCGTACTCTACAAGCAACGCCGATGGAACTCCCTTACCGACGTCAATAGTTACACTGGTTCAATTTTTTTAAAATGAAATAGTAATTAACAGAGTGAGCGTTGGAGAGCTCAGTAATATAGAACTACCAGAAGATGCTGAGGAACATGTAGATAACAAATAGGCATAATTTTCTTATTGATTTAGACATCTACAGATTTTTATGCTGATCGGAGATCCCACTGATATTTCAAGTAGTAACAGACAGTAAGCTTTCAGTTCAGAAGAAATATTTCGGATGTCTGGGTTCAGAAGATCAGAATAGGTTGTCTAGTGTGTTCCCATAAAACCATTGAAAATGTACATATCATTTTAAAACATGTTTTCAAAACCATAGTAGTCCCTCCAACCAAACGTCATATGCAGCTCCCCAGAACTGCATAACCTAAGAGGGCACCTTGGGACCTGAGAGCCTACCCAAGAAAGATTCTCGGGGCCTCAGAGCCTACCCAAGAGTCACCTTAGGTTTGTAAGGAATTACTAGTCGATACAGAACCGATAAAAGGAATTAACCGTAGCGACTGAACCTGCTAGAGTCTTCATATCGGATCCCAAAGTATCCCAAATAAAACATTTTCATTCAGCAAACAGAGATATCAAAAATCATAGCAGAGATAAGAACAAAAATCAGAGAAAACATTCATGTAATAAGGGAACACACTAGAGGTTCCAGTTATGGTTCAGAGATACTAGATAATCTTATCGGGCTGAGAAACAAAGATCTTCAATATATCGTTAGAATGCCGGAAGTTAGAATCACTATCGAAATAGTTCATTAGCTGATGTAATCATTAGTTATTCAGAATATGATTCATCATAATCATATAGTATTCAGACATTTTTTGAAGACATTAGGAGATCATAAAGGTATTCAGAATATGATTCATCATAATCATATAGTATTCAGACATTTTTCGAAGACATTAGGAGATCAGAAAGGTATTCAGAATCCTTTGCATATGAGTTACTTGTGTTTTCAGATATGACCAAAGTGATTCCAATATTTAGAAAAATTAGAATCATTTTGGGTATTAGATTCTTGGAGGATTCAAGTGATTTGAGCTGATAAGGGATAATCAAATATTCAGGGCACTTACGATTTGTGTTGATCTACCGAAATATTGAATAAACTCAAGCTGAACAACTCCCAAAACTAATGCAAGATAACCGATCCATCCGTTGCCCTTCCAGGGTATTCACTTTTTAATACCAACAATTCTTGTCCATTGATCACTTTCAGAATCATAATTGAATATATCTTAAGGATAGTAACAAATATTCCAATGGTCTTTATTTCATTTTCACGTTTCAACGATATCAGGAAATGTCGACGTATTTGATTTGTGGCTCATAACCCATAGGGATGGTACATCATGTAAGTTCATCCGAGTTTCCAAACTTATCCTAATCACTTACTTAATCCTTAGTCATTAAGGTTACTTAGTTCATTTAGTAGTCAAGTCTATCCCGATTACTTCAGAGTTTTCCAGAGTAATTCGGACATTTTTTAATGTCAGATACATATTGAACTTTCGTTCAGTTCAATTTGGTGATAATAATAAAGTGATAATGGTATTCGAGGTTGATTAGTTCATTTTAGAGCTGAGGGTATTAATTATTCCAGGTTTTAGAGGTACTTTAGATCATTTACACTTTAGGGTATTTTGGTCATTTTACCCTTTAGGGGTATTTTTGTAATTTATACATGGCGTAGATTACGGTAATTTCATATCCAAATATTTCTAACATTTAATCTATAACGAGATTAATCAGAATTTACATGTTCTGAGATTGATTTATTTACTGATTTATCTATTGAACTGAGATTTGTTTCCGATCAATCTACCAATTTCTTTTTAAAAGCCGTTAAAGACTTATACAATATTTCATCCTTAATCCAGTTTCCGTCTGAGTCCAATTATAGTTAACTACCCTAACGGACCTATTATTTCCATTCATACAATGACCATTTATCTGTGAGTCCCGAAAAGCATACAAAAGGTAATAAAGTATTACCTCAATTTCTGTGCCATATCAATCAACCATTTAACTCTATTCGATTGTCATCAAACTTGAATTCAATGCTCCATAATTCCTCGGATAACAAGCAACCAAATTTACGTCAAAAACTGAACTTAATTTAGAAACCAACTTGAATCCGAAGATAAAACATTAAAAAATGGCTTACTGGGTGAGAATTTGGTAAAACAGACTTCAAATTCGGACTCAGGATACTGAAAAACATAAAATATGACCTTTTCGAGAAAGTTAACTTTTTGGTCAAAGTCAACTGGTCAAAGTCAGCGGGTCAAAGTCAATAAGTTGAATCATACCGAGTTGACTTAGACGGGTTGACTCGTTGACTGGACCAGACCAGGTGGGTTGGGTGGGGTAGGCAGGTCGGGTCGAGTTGACCCGATTTTGGAAGTTTCCTTGAACCCAAAATAAGCCAAAACAAGCCACGCGTGTGAGGGCGCGTGTAATGATAAAACGGGGTATGGTCGACGACTGAGCACTCTGACAGCTTCTACTGATGCAAAACAATCCACAATAGCACTTAAATCAACACAAAACAACTTGGCTAGAAAAAATTCGAAACTTACCCTCTCCCAAAACAAAGATCGGCGATGGAAGGCTTCCGGCGACAAACCTGGTCAGGTTCTGGTCGAAATCATCTAGGGAGTGCAACTGTGATGGTGATGATGAAAAAAGACGATCTTGGTGACCAAAAAAGTTGAAAAAATGATAGGTTGTTGAGTTTTTCAACGGGCTTTCGAGCCTTCTTCCATGACGTACAGCGCGGGGTATTGATGACCGGACGGGTGGGTTTTGGTCAAGCTGGCGAGGCACGACGACTGGAGGTGGAAGTGACCTGCACTGCCGGTTGGAGCAGAGACGATGAGAATGTAGCCTAATGATTCTCTCCCTTACTCTCTCCATGCGATGAACGACTATCAAAATGACATTCTAAAGGTCGGGGTTAGACCACCAATCGTTGCTGATGCTGATGACACTAACGAAGTAATCAACAGCCGGTTGGACGGGATGACTGAAAGGGCTACGGTGGGGTTGCTTAGGCTACCAGGGTTCACCAAATGGGGAAAAACTTGTGGAAATTTTCACCGGGGCAAAAGAGGTTTATTTTTCCACATTCTACAAAAATGGACAAATTCAAGAATAAGTCCCTGAATTTCCTGCACTTTCTAAAATTGACTATCAATTTCATAAACTTTTAATTTGACAACTAAATTGGGGTGTTACAATGTCATTAAACAAGTGTAGGTGATCCGGTGGTGGTCAATTTATTGGTTGCATATCTCTCCTGATAATATGATTGTTGAGCCATTCTTGGATAATCGAAAGAGGTTGGCCCAAAAGCTTCAGTCAGATTTCTCTCCCTTAGTAGATTTCCTTGGCAAGTGCAAGATTCCAAAACCTCGTAAAGAAAAGTTTGGATTGAGGCTCTATGAAATAATAAAGATATAGAGGTAGTCTTGAAAGCGTATTGGTTGCCCAAGGAAGACATATTGTATAGATGGAGAAATAACAATTGTATTATGTTACATGGACTATGTAGAGCAATTGGATACACTCTTTTGATGGTACTTCGACAGTTTAGTGCTCAATAATTCATACCCGCTACTCGTGGACTGAAAAAGATAGAGTTTTTCTTTTGTACCCCGAATTATAGAGATTGAATCTAAAAGATATACAATGCCTCGAAAAAACTCTGTTTCCTAATTTCAATATGATAGAACCAACATTTACTTCGGTCTATGATGTATGGAGGACGGGGATAATCAATGATAATACCCCGAAACCAAATTTAAAAGATGGATTGACCATGGAGGAACGATTAAGAAGGATCCTAACTAAAGCTAAGCTATTAGGAGAAGAAATCAGGATGATGAATCTGGATAGAGAAAAACAGAAAAGAAGTTTCTCAAATGAGAAAACGATGTGGGAACCGATCTAGTAAAGCGAGATAGGGTGGTAAAACACTTAACCAAAGAAAAAGAGAGAATCTAAGAGAGTTTTGATGCCTTGGATCGAGATTTCAGGGACTTGAAAAAGAATATGAAGGCTAAGGTTCTACATCATACAACTAAAACTTTGAAAGTGAAGTTAAATGGAGTAGAAAGAAGTGGGAGAAGAAGCAAACAAGAAAATAAGTGAGCTATGTAATATGCCCAAAGATTAAGGGAACAAAGAGAAGAGGTCAATCAAGAGTTAGAACAATGGCGAGCACAAATTGAGAAACTCGAATCACAACTTATTAGTTTAGAGGAGTCTTTTCAGAATCCCTGCAATAGTAATGACATTTTCTTTTAAAGATAGAATGAGGCCTTGAAGAAAAGAATACATGATTTGGAAGGAGGTGAGATGATTTACTTATTAGCTCAAGAAATAACTAGGAAAGAAAATGAAGCTTTGAAAAGTAAGATTGCTAAGTTGGAAGCTATAGTGCAAAGATGCAGTGAACAAATCCAATAGCTTAAAGGGAGTTGACCTTTAACTAATCAAGAGCTTAGACTACACTGCGCCAAGCTAATGACACCATTCAGATGAAACATTAAGTGACAGAGTTGTTTTTCGCTTCAAAATAATTCATTCTTCTCAATTAATAAATATAGGAAATTTAACGTAGTAAAAGAGAAGTAAGAGTCGATCCTACAGAGACTAAGGAAACTTCCTGATTCATTCGTGCTTTGTTTGATATTTGAGACAATAAGTGGATGGAGTAGAATTTGAGTAATGATGGGGATTTATAGATGAAGAGAAACAAAATAGAAGAAATGAAAATTAAAAGATTTCAAAGCAGATTTAAAAGAAAGTTTAAAAGAAATTTCAATATGGTAAAATCAACTTTAGGCTTTCGCTTTGACTCAATTTCCTTCGGATCATCGAATTAGATTTTCCCTTCGGGATTCACGTTGGTTACTTTGTCTACAAGGGTAATCCACGTGACTCTTCTTTGTATACCAAATACCCAAGACAATCTTTGATTCAAATTTCGGAAATTGATCTAATCAACATCAATTGTCGTAGATCAATAACCGTTTAACTTCATGAAGACCGACTCGGATTATTATTTCAATAACGACTAATTCCGATATCAATTTCCTCTTAGCAAGTCAATCTTGCCAAGTGTGTTCCCAAGAAGTTGAATGTTCTTTCAATAAGATGATCCTTCCTCCCACAAATTTAATCGCAAAGACATCTCGACTAAAGTCAATCTTTGATTTTGAAAACTGTTTTGATTTTGAAAATAAGCGTAGAGATTGAGAGAGATATTCCGAAGTTATTCAAGTTCTTTTCAATTCTCACGTTGGAATTGAGTAACCGCTTTAGCCCTCTACTTGAAACAAAATTAAATAAAATAAAATGAAAAGAAAAGAATTTTTTTATTAAACTAAAGAAAGAAAAGAAAGGATTAAAAGATGATTCCATTAGGCTTACCCCGGAAAGGCCACTGTTGACCATCCAACATCATCCAATTAAGATCCCTTACATCCACCATGCTTTGGCCCTGAATAGTCTCACCCAACTGGCTATGTGTTTGACCCTCAACACCCATCAGGTTTTACACTAGATCCCTTGCATCCTCCAGGTTTTACACCGGTGTATGTTTCTATTTGGTCCCCAGCTTCATAGAGACTCGACCTGGAGTTTATTTGGCTAACTAACAACACCACACAAAGCTTTCATTCCCAGTGAACTATTTACCTGAGGCCAGAGCAAGACCTGTCAAATCAGGAATAGAAGAGTTACCACTCGACTTTAATAAATTATCCAAAAAAGAGAAAGTAAATAGTGAGCTTACGCAACCGCTTAGGAATTTAGAGGAAAGGGTAAGTTCGACATAGTTAATTGAGTCATTTTATGGAATGGACGCTAAGGAACTGAGCCTACTCCCTGATTTTATCCTCCCACCAAAGTTCAAGGTGTCAAATTTTGAAAAATATAATGGGAGCACCTGTTCATCTACCCACCTCACCATGTATTGTAGGAGGATGGTTGACTATACAACAAAATGAGAAGCTAATGATAAATTATTTCCATGATAGCTTATTTGGATTTGCTACGAAGTGGTACAACCAGCTAACAAATTCCCACATCAAATCATGGAGAGATTTAGCCAAAACATTTTGGACCAGTACCTCCATGTCACTGATTTGGTCCTTTATCGATAGACTTTGCAAATTATGGAAAAGTGACATAACGGAACTTTTAGGCAGTACACCTAGAGGTGGCATGATGTAGTCACCCAAGTGTCTCCCCCGCTACTGGAAAAGGAAGCCACTTATATCTTCATGAACACCTTGAAGGCTCCTTATCTCGGACATTTGTTAGGAAATGCCACCAAGAATTTTTCTTATCAGGTCATTTTGGGTGAATTAATTGAAAATGCCATAAATAGTGGTAGGATTGAGGGTGGAGAATGGTCTAAGAAGCCCTATTATAAGAATAAAGAGAATGAGGTGTATCATATGAACACTTACCATAATATCGTCACAGCTAGTGCTGCAATCACCCAGCCTAGGGTAGAGAATTTGAACACCAATGAGAATAGAGGGCCAAGGAAAGAGGCTACAAGGATGACATTCTCATATGTGCCAATACCGTATTCGAAAATATATGCATCGCTGTTGAAAGCATACGTGGTACACCCTTATAAGTTGACTCCACTCTAGATGCCTTACCCTCATTGGTATAATGACAACGCCCACTGCGAGTATCACTCATGGATTATACGCCATGATATCGAGAACTGCATGGCATTCAAAAAGATTATGCAAAATATGATCAATACAGGAGACATAGAATTCAAAACACCATCTGAAAGCACTCATACCCTACCCAATCAAGGGAAGAAATGAGTAAACATGATTGGTGAAGAGGACGATAGGATGTTGAAGAAAGATATGTCAGAAATCAACTCTCCTTTTAGTTGGGTGTTCAAACGACTGTGTAAAGCAGGGATGATCAAGGGTAATCCTGAGCTAAAGCTTATTAGATGTAAAGTGTATTGTGATTATCACCAAGAAGAGGGTCATGACATTCAATGTTGCCATGAATTCTGCGATTACTTCAGGAAACATTGAACAATGGTGAAATAGAATTCTTTGATCAAGAGGAGTGCAAAAGAAATATGGATGTTTGCATGACGGATGGCTCTAATAAGACAGAAGAAACAAGAAAACCTGTGATCATCACAATCAAACCTAGAAATGAGAGCTTAATTTGAACGAATCCTAAAGTAGTGATTACAACTCCGTCTCTATTCCCATTTAAAGACTCACGACAAGTTCCTTGGAATTATGCTGCAAATGTGTCCCTGCCAAGAGGGTCGATACCCTCTAAGAGAGTAAAGGATGAGAAGAAACCAATCACTGAAGAGGTGAGCGAAGTGGGACACTTTATGAGGAGTGGAAGATATTACTCACCCAAGACGTCCACAGAGAAAGAAAAAATGAAAGCCAAAGCCAAGGCAGTAGTAGTTCCGAAAATATTTAATGAGGAACCTCCACCAGTAATTAATGAGCTAGTGATTGAGGCTCAGGCTCGTGAGTTCCTAAGGTTCCTAAAGCATAGTGAGTACAATGTGTTAGAGCAACTTCATAAGCAACATACCAAAATCTCAATATTAGATTTGTTAATGAATTTATAGGTACATCGGAATGCCTTCCTGAAAATGATAAACCATACATTTATCCCTGAGGATATATCAAAAAATAAACTAGACCGAATTGTGGGATATATAACTACAGATAATTACATCACATTCACTGATGATGAGATCCTAGAAGGTGGGATAGAATTCGTCTAATCTTTAAATATCACTACTCACTGCCATGACCATGTTCTGCTATTAGTCCTGATAGACAATGGATACTCTCTAAACGTGATGCCTTTGACTACACCGCAGAGGTTACCTGTAGACAGCTTACACATGAGAGCTTACCGTAATGTTATCTGCGCGTTTGATGGAACCCGAAAAGATGTGGTGAGTATAGTGGAGATATCATTGTTGATTAGACCTACTATCTACAACATTGACTTTGTTGTAATGGATATCCATCGGACCTAACCCTGCATATTAGGGAGACCCTAGATCCATTCTGCATGAGCAGTCCCTTTTTCTCTACACCAGAAGGTAAAATTCATGATTGATGGAAAGTTGGTCAGATCAGGGCTGAAGAAGAAATCATTGCTTCAGTGATACCCCATATATCGACATCAATGAGAACACCTTGGAATGATCCTTCAGGGATTTAGAGCATCAATGTAGAATATATTACCGAATGAAGAAAAATTCCACGCCACATGCTATCCGATTGTACCAAGATGGCGGTAAGACAAACTTTGGGAAGAATTCAAATATTAAAAAAGGATTGGGTAGGAATCTACAAGGAATGGTATGACACATAGCCATTGAATGGAAGAGAGACCGTTTCAGGCTTGGGTTCAAGCCCACATTCCAACAACGTGGCTAGGAACTGAGAAAGAGGGCTGAAGCAATAAAGGCCAAAATTAAAGGTGAAGATATCCTTGGGGAACGTATGTCATTCCCTCCTATATAGAGTTCTTTAAATTTGGAGGGGTGTACGATATGGAGTACCAATTGACCGATGCTATAAAGACTAGGGAACTGATGAAAGAGCATAATATGATGGGTGAGGATTTAGAAGAACTATCTGTCAACATGATTATCGGGGGCAATCAGCCTAGAAAATTTTTAGCTGGAATTCATCATTGCTTCCCTAGTGAAGAACTCAACAACTGGACTGCACTAGACCTCCCTGTAGTTTTAGGTCTAGTTCAAAGTAATGCTCAAGGATAACTTTTTGTTAATAGTTAAAAGTATCAAAAGGGACTTTTGTATGAACCAATATTACCAAAACTGATTAATGAAAGATGATTTTCTTATTTCTCAAATGGAAATTATTTTCATTCTTTGTATTTTTGCATCATTTTCTTTTCACCATATTCTTTATTCCATATTCCTTATTCTTCACATTCATATTCCAATACATCCTAGTCAAATTTTATGTAGATGTCACAAGGATACTAGCATGAATATTCCTGAATTCAGTCACAAGATAGATTTTGAGTGACCTTTGTGTCCAGAAGAAGTTAGTGAATATGAATATGAGGAAGATTGTGATGTTCCTAATGAGTTACTAATACATGTGGAAAAGGAAGAGAAATAGATTCTACCCCACAAGGAAGAAAACGAGCAGGTAAATTTGGGAACAAAAAAAAATGAGTGAGACAAAAATTGGTACTACTTTGTCTACAGGAATAAGGTAAGAATTGATAAGGTTGCTCCAAGTGTTCGGGGATGTATTTGTATAGTCGTAGCAGGATTTGTCTGGGTTAAGCACTGATATAGTAGTCCATAAGTTTCCAATTAGACCAGAATGCAAGCTAGCTAAGTAGAAACTTAGGAGTATGAGGCCAGATATTCTATTATATATCAAAGAGGAAGTGACAAAATAGATTAACATGGGTTTCCCTCGAGAGGCAAAGTATCCTGAATGAGTAGCCAATATCATCCCTGTACCTAAGAAAGATATGAAGGTTTGCATGTGCATAAATTATCGAGACCTCAATAGGTCTAGCCCGAAAGATAATTTTCCCCTGCCTGATATAGATACTCTGGTGGATAACACTGTAGGGAATTCATGGTTCTCCTTCATGGATGGCTTCTTGGGATATAATCAGATCAAAACGAATCATGAAGACATGGAGAAAATGACATTTATAATCATGTGGGGGCACTTTCTGCTATAAAGTGATGTCGTTCGGGTTTAAAAACACTAGGGTAACATATCAAATAACCATGGTGACTAATAAGGAAATCAAAGTTTATGTGGATGATATGATTGCCAAATCTCGAACTGAAGAAGAACATATACATAACCGAAGAAAATTCTTCCAAATGTTGAGAAAGTACTAATTAAAGCTCAATCCAGCCAATGCACATTCGAGGTAAAATCAGGGAAATTATTAGGCTTTATGGTGAGTTAGAAGGAATTGAAATCAATCCAGATAAAATCAAGGTGATTAAAGATATTCCAACACCTCACAAGCAGAAAGAAGTTCAATGGTTCCTTGGAAGACTTAACTATATATCTCAGTTCATTTCCCAACTGGCCGACAAATGTGATCTAGTGTTCAGATTGCTCAGGAAGAATAACCCTGAGATTTGGAACAATGAATGCCAAGAGACTTTAGAGATTATCAAGAAATACATATCCAATGTTCCAATCCTAGTAGCACTAGTACCTAGCAGGCCATTAATTCTCTATTAAACTGTTTTTAAGAATTCAATGGGGGGGGGTGTTGGGGTAACATGACAAGTCAGGAAGAAAGGAGAGAGCCATTTATTACCTGATCAAGAAATTCACCGATTGCGAGACTCGATGCCCATCAATTCAAAAGTTGTGTTGTACTTTAGTTTGGGCAAGCCGAAGGCTCAGACAGTACATGTTATACCATACCACATGGTTAATATTGATGTTGGATCCACTAAAATTCCTAATGAAATCTCTCGCATTAACTGACAGAATGACTAGATGGCAGATGTTGTTATTTGAGTTTGATATTGTGTATGTGAGCCAAAAGGAAATAAAAAGGAGTGTCATAGTCGACATTCTTATGAGTCGTGCCTCGAAAGATTACGAGTCTCTGAACTTAAATTTCCCACACAAGGATTTGATGTGCATCTTAACTGAAGAAGAATGTGCCATGAAAGACAAATCCTAGAAATTGTACTTAGATAGAGCCTCTAACACTTTAGGGAAAAGAATTGGGGTAGTGTTGATTTCCCCAAAAGAAATTTATTATCCTTTCACAAGTAGATTGGAATTCTTTTATACCAACAACATGGCAGAATACGAAATATATGTTATGGGGTTAAAAGAAAAAATTGAGAGAAAAGTCAAGACACTTAAAGTATATGGAGATTCCTCATTAGAAGTGTATCAACTAAGGGAAAATTGAAGACAAATGACCCAAAATTAATTGAATATCTAAATTTGGTCCTCGAACTATTAAAAAAAATTGAAGATGTTACATTCAACTATCTTCCTCGAGAGTATAATCAAATGGCCAATGCTCTGGCTACATTGGTTGCGATGTTTAAGGCAAATAGGAAAGCATACATGATGCTAATCAAGATACAAATGTATGAAACCCCGACACATTGCTACCTTCTAGAAGAAAAAGCGAATGACCATCCATGGTACTATGATATCTTACAGTATATGAGATACAAAACATATCCACCATATGCATCGAAAATTGACAAGAAAACAATCAGAAGAATGACAGTCGGATACTCCTTCGATTGAGAAATCATATACATAAGGGGTAGTGATCAAGTTTTGTTAAGGTGCGTGACTGCCAAAGAAGCAAAGAGCATTATGGAAAAGGTGCATGATGGAACATGTGGTACACCTGCAAATGGTTTATCTATGGCCAGGAAAATCATGAGATATGGGTACTATTGGGCCACGATGCATACAAATTGTGTCGATTATGTAAGAAGATGCCACAAATGCCATATATATACGGATAAAATTCAGCCTTTGCCTTCTCCTCTACATGTCATGATCTCACCTTGGTTGTTTTCTATGTGGGATATGGATATCCTTGGGGCAATCACGCCAAAGGCTTCAAATGGGAATCGCTTCATCTTAGTGCAATTGATTATTTCAGTAACCTACAGATGATGGATGAACTCTGTGCATATTTTAAGATAAAACATGCCAACTTTGTAACCTACCGGCTGAAAATGAATATGACAATGGAAGCAACAAACAAAAAATCAAAAGGATCATTACGAAGACTACTGAAACCTACAGAGATTGACATTAGAGTTACCCTTTTCCAAATATACATATATATATATATATATATATATATATGATTTTTTGATTTTTTATTAAACAACCTTTAATAAAAGAATGTATATTTTGCACATGGTGGGTGTGTGTCGTTTCTTGTAGACTAAGACCAATTACAAACACCACCATAGCGTAGTATGATTTCATAAAATTTAACATTGTTAAATTATACAGGTTAATAAGTTTTAAAAGCAATAAAGTGACTGCCCACATTATTTGTACCTAATGATACTGGATATTGTATTCAAGTTAGGTAAGAATTGTGAAAATTTAATGGTTAGAATTTACTTTAATAAGAGTTGTGACCACAACTGATGCCAATTATTTTCTAGGAAAAATAATAAAAGATGTATAAAAGTATGTTCTAAAATAGTAAATTTATACACAATAACTTGTGCATTAATTGTATTGGTGATTGAATCTATAATTTATGGTAATTATTGTGAGAGAAAATAAATTTTATTTGAAAAATAGTACCAACAATCATGTGCAAGTAGTTTGATGTATGAGAATCACTAATAAACCCATTCCAAATTAAAATCATATCCAATACCAACAGTCATGTGCCAAACGAATTATTACTTGAATTGTAACTCTTCATTACCTATTTAAAGAATTACATTTATCATGTTTACAACTCCAATTTTTTATTTATGAGTTTTTTTTTCTTTTTATCTTAGAGGTAAGCTAAAAGTCTAAAAGAAAATAAATCAAGTGGTATCAATGGTTAAAAGTAATAATATTCTCTCTAGAGGTTCTGGATTCAACCAATTATATTTGTAGGGTGTGTATGTTGTGAATAATTAAGAAATATTTTAAACAAATAATCTCTTATAATTATCCTAATATAACTAAACAACCATAGAAAAAAAAAACCCACACAATCTTGCAAATCAACTATCCCAAGTTCTCAACCATTCGTATCAACAAGATAAACAGCAGACAACAGCAATCGTATGCCCTAAAAAAGCTCATGTTCAAAGATGAGGTAAAACAAAAATGATCTTATCGGCTGAGCAACGTACGCAATGATTATTTATTAAAGAAAGTGACAGGACAAACTTGCAATTCACACGTGAGGAAATTAAAAAATCAGAGTCGAACGAAGTAGATTTGAGTTGAATGTATTCGTTTAATTTCAGTAGCAGGAGGGGACCAAAACACATCGGACCAATAATAGATGCATGATTATATGTTAGGGGTAAATTTTAATTTATAAAATTTCAAATTGAATTTATAAAATTTAGGGGGTGAAAACATATTTTCAATAAAAAAAATACATATAAAAAAATCTAAAATATTTTATAATTTTAAATTTTTAGAAGATAATCGCTCCGCCTAGATTGATCACCTCTCTGTCCTAATAATAGAGGATTGCCCCACCATTGCAATTCAGCCACCTGTATACTCCTAGGAAAAATTATGAGCACTTCTTAAACTGAATAAAATCAGTTACAAATTGGAACAATAAAGTATAAGTCAAATAAGTTTATTGTAAAAAAAATCATTAAGTAAAATTAGAAGAACTGAGATACTGTTAATTAATCAAGCTATTGGCGTTGTGGTACAGAAAATGATTTTATTGCAAATAGGCATTGGTTTGATTCCTCTTAAGCCCCAACCTATGTAATTTTTTGTTTTATTTCTAAGCTTAACAAAGTAGAATACACAAATGAATAAATTTTTGAAAACTACAATTTAATCTTTTAAACTGAATTCAGGATGTTACATTGGAATCATTTATCACCATCATTTTATATCAACAAGCTTGCAAATCAATTATTCCATGTAGGGTTGTAAACGAGTCGAGTTGAGTTCGAGTATTATTGAGCTCGATTCGACTCGACTCGAAAAGTTTAAAGTTGAGCTCGACTCTACTAGAAAGCTCACAAGCTTAAAATTTTGAAGATCAACTCGAATTAGAAATAAAAAACTTAAAACTCAACTCGAGCTCGAAAAAAATTAAACTTGAAACAATCTCAGACTTACCTCGATTGAAGATCAAACTTAGGTTCAGTTCAAGCTCGAACTCGATTTCGAACTTGAACCTTAAGTACATTAAAACTTTATATTATATTTAAAAAATAATATCTAAATGAAAATACTATTAATAATTTAAAATTTAAAATTTAATACATTATTTTTTTGAAATTTCTCCCGAACTTTTTAAATTGGATACCAAGTAATTCGTTTTAGCTCGTTAAGTACTCAAATTGAATTTAGGGTAAAGTATAGTAATGGTCATTGAACTTTTCTAAAGCTTTCATTTAGGTCCTTCAACTTTTAAAACTTACAATACAATCCCCCATCATTTAGTCCGTTTGCAATACAATCCCTCAACATTTACTCTGTTTGTAATACAATCCCCCAACATTTATTATGTTTACAATATGGTCCCCGACGTAACCTACCGTTTGACGTTGTTACACTGTCGTTAGTACGTTTTCAATATGGTCACTGAACTTTTCAGGCGCTTGCATTTAGGTCCCTCAACTTTTAAAATTTACAACACAATCCTTAATTTCATTATAAACCCCAAATTCCTTTTCGATCTCGAATTTTCTTTTTCGCTTCTCTCTTCTCATTTCCAGTGTAACTTTTCAATCGGGGATGCATGGGAAATTATAATTTAACTTTGAATTATGTGGATGTGTTGACTTGAATAAGGGTCCATTGAGAGAAGACCCGACCAAGGGACTATCGAGACCATCAACGATTCAAGGTGTAATGTTAGATACATGTCATCTCATGTGAAGCATAGATGTTCGATGAAATGCTTGTGAGAAATAAATTGGGTTAGAAATACAGAGTTGACAAATACTACTAAGATGAACTAAGTATCATTGTTGAAAGTCACCAACAAAGCTGGAAT
Source organism: Hibiscus syriacus (assembly GCF_006381635.1). Classification (NCBI taxonomy): domain Eukaryota; kingdom Viridiplantae; phylum Streptophyta; class Magnoliopsida; order Malvales; family Malvaceae; genus Hibiscus; species Hibiscus syriacus. The sequence continues at coordinate 422,344 of NW_024061971.1, read as the reverse complement.
TATTTTGTATAAATGGCATATAATAATTTTTTCGTTTAATCCTTGTGGTTAAAGATTTTCCAACAGATGATCAAATATAATGAAATCCCAAACAGCGCATTCACCTCTCAGTATCTTTCGTAACTCGAAAGGCATCATGACAGGGTCAAGTAGCTGCTCCAAATATACTACCTTGTCATGATGCCTTTCGAGTTGCATGCATGTAGAATTATATTCTAAAGCTATAATTCAATACAATTCAAGTATAAAATTTCCAAAACATGTAAAAAAAAAATCCAATTCATTCAAGATATATCAGTCCCATAATCAACATGAAATTATTAAAAAGAATACGAGCTCACAAGAAGCCAAAAACCACAGGTCGGATCAATATAATTCCTAGTAAACTAGTAACAGTAATCTCACGGATTGAGCCTGGCGATTTCACTATGTCGATACTCACAACCAATTCCCTGATTTAAAGAAAAAACCAAACAAGAAGATCAAAAAAAATTTAGTTTAGGACCCTATTTCACTTCTATTCTGATGGACTTAATATATTTCATAAGGAGTACTAAAAGTTTTGATTAAGAAGAAAGAAAGACAAATAGATAGTTTTGGTTCAAAACTAACATTGAATATCTAGATCATTGACATGCAATTCCAGAAACATAAAAATTTCAACAAAAACACACAATGCGAGCTGAAAATGGGAAAGTGCTAAAGAGGAAAATCTTACTTCTGGATAGCCCAAAAGAGAAAATAAATACCTTCTTGCAAGTGAGGGGAGAGGCTAAGAAATAAACACAATCGACGTTGCTTTCCAACAATTCTTCCTCTATTTTTTCTTTCTAAATAAAAAGCTGAAAGACAGAGCACTGCTTGGGTTTACAATTTTACATGTCTGAAAATTGAAGAACAAAAACCAAACGAGAGTGCATGTGAGCGAAAGAGACTGAGATGTAAATGTGCTGTTTGAGATTTCATTATATTTGATCATCTGTTGGAAAATCTTTAACCACAAGGTTTAAACAAAGAAATTATTATATGCCATTTATACAAAATAATTCGAGCTTTGTTGGTGACTTTCAACAATGATACTTTGTTCATCTTAGTAGTATTTGTAAACTCTGCATTTCTAACCCCATTTTTTCTCACAAGCATTTCATTAAACATCTATGCTTCACCTGAGATGACCTGTATCTAACATTACACCTTGAACCATTTATGGTCCCGATAACCCTTGGTCGAGTCTTTTCTCAATGGACCCTTATTCAAGTCAACACCTCCACATAATTCAAAGTTAGAATATAATTTTTCATGCATCCCCGTCTGAAAAGTTATGTTGGAAATGAGAAGAGAGAAGTGAAAAAGGAAATTCGAGATCGAAAAGGAATTTGGGGTTTAGAATGAAATTGAGGAAAGTGTTGCAAGTTTTAAAAGTTAGGGGACCTAAATGCAAGCGATTAAAAGGTTCAGTGACCATATTACAAACGTATTAACGGCATCAAACGGTCGGTTACGTTGGGGCCCATATTGCAAACAGACTAAATGTTGGGGGGATTATATTGCAAACGGACTAAATATTGAGGGATTGTATTACAAGTTTTAAAAGTTTAGGAACTTAAATGAAAACTTTAAAAAAATTCAGTGACCATTACTATACACTTAAATTTATTTAATTCAAATATTAATCAAAGTTTAATCAAATCAAATCCAAATACTCGTCTGGTTTACCACTTTAATCGCACATTTTCAATCATTCATATCAACAACATAAACTGCAGACCCCAGCAATCAATTGCCCTAAAAAAGCTGTCAAGGAAAATGACAAAATGGTCTCATCGGCTGAGCAAACGTTCGCAACAAATATTATTAAAGAAACCGACAACAGAAGCATGCAAATCACATATGGAGATATATATATATATATATATATATATATATATATATATATATATATATATATATATATATATATATATATATATAAATCAGAGTTGAGTTAAACTTATATTGTTGGAAACAATGAGTAAATAGTTGAATGTAGGGATAAATATAAAATTTTATATTAGAGAAATAAATTTATAAAATATTAGACGATTTAAATTTATAAAATTTTAAGAAGCGAAAATAGATTATCAATAAAAGTATAAAAATATTTAAAATATATGAGAACTTAAAACATTTTTAACGTGATTGCTCTCACTTATTCGCTTCGGTCCATCTTTGATTTAGGGCTGAGCAATAGACTCGAGAAAACTAAAAAATTGATATGAGCCACATTATACAGTTCAATTCGGTTCGGATTTTTCATTTTGCAATTCAATTTTGGTTCGAGTTTTTCATACAGAACTTACTTATTCAAAATCAAACTGAATTAAAAAAGAAAAAGAAATAATTATTTAAATCAAATCAATTTTGAATTTATTATAAAAGAAATTTAAATAAATAAAGTCATAAAACTAAAAATATTATTTTTTGTGAATTTAAACTTGTGTGTTGGATTCAATTTAAGTTTACATTTTTTTTATTTGTATATTAAGTTTGAAAAATAGTTAATAATTAAAAATCATAAAACCAAACCGAACATTATGGTTTTTATATCATTCGATTTCAGTTTCATTTCAAAAATAAATAACATAAGACGATTTAATTTATCTTTTATCAAAATATCGAACTGAATACATCGTACCCTGATTGAAGTTATCGGTTTTAATACGGCGACAATCATGTCTAAGGAGTCCCCCACAGCCAGGTGGTCCTAGTTTGTCCCTTGCACCCCATCAAGGTTCAATTTCAGCAAACGGAGGGGACCAAAACACAGCGGCTCTCTCTGTCCTAATAATAGAGCCACATAGATTCAGCCACTTGCAACCGCATACTCCTAGGATAAATTACGAGCATTCCTTAAACTGAATCAAATTCATTAAGTGAAATTAGAAGAGCATAGATACTGTTAATCAAGCAATTTTGTAAGTTTATTTTTAGCCAAAAACTTCGTTACAAGATACTGTTGGAAAGAAGAAAAAAAAACATTTGTTACTTTTCATTTTTGGCATTATGTTTGCAATATCAGAAAGTGGTCCAGTAATAGAAACCTTGTAACAGAGTGGTCCATTAACTATGAATATCACATGCGTTTTTAGCTTTTATTTATCAAATTAATTAGGGTAAACTACACGGTCACTCATGTTTGAGTAAATTCTTTTTTCTCTATTAATGTTTTAAAACTAACGATTTGATCACTAATGCTATCGATTTATAATAAATCGATCATTCGATGTTAACAACCATTACTGTGGGTGACTGAAAGCTAATGTAACACGTTAACTGTTGATTTGGCACTGGTTGACCTCAAGAAAAACATTTTGGCTGGTGTTTCTCTTCAATCTCACTCTTCATTCTCCATATTTTGTGTAACCCTCAAAACTCACCATTTCTCTTTAATCTTTTCAATCTCTATGCTATGTACATGCACTGCCTCATCGGGTACGAAAGAGCATATCAGCTTCACGTCGCGTGTGTAGTGTGACGGATAGTAGAGTAGGATATACCAACAGTAAGGTGAAGGCCTATTTTGGAATATCTTTTTCATTCATTATCATAGCCAACAAATAAAATCTTAATATGAAAAAAATACTATCAAATTACAGAATTATTAATAAGAATGAAAGACTGAAAGCATGAACGACGGGGGATCGGATTTAACATTTTATGTCATGTTAGAGGTCGTGAATTTTTCAAGGACATGGTTACCTTTCAAAAAAAATGAAGATTTTTTGAAAATGAAGATTTAATGTTTGAAGATTAGGGAAGAAGAGGATGAGATAAAAAAGAAGATAATTATTTAAAAAATTTAATTCATAAGCAAATAAGATGTGTAAAATAAATGGTGTGTACTCATTCAATTGGATAGAGATTATGGATGAGGTGGTAAACAAGGTTCATAAAATAATTATGCTAATTCTATTAATATCTCGTTGATAATATTTGTAATGTTTTTTTAACAAATTAAATTGTTGTTCCTAGAGTTCACGGGTTAAAGCACCAGCGACCGTAAGAGTGATTAAGCATTCATTGTCAAATGATTGCGAATACTTAGAACATATACTACTTTAGCTTAATAAGGAAAACATTAACTATGTTTCAATAACAATTACTACGCCTAGCCAAAAAAATCACAATTACTACAAAGTAGTGACAGGATTCATGGATAGGCAAAAATCTATGAACTTTAAACTTTGAGATAATCATGTATAACTTAAAAAGTATAATGAGTAAATTAGACACAAATTGCGTATGAGAAAAAGACAAGAGAACAATACGTTCAAAAATCTTGTAGTAAAAAAAGAAGGGAAAAAGATAACGTTGCATAATCTTGAGAACATTTGTTAGATTTAACCACGTGGTCTACTAATCATAAGTCTAAAAGGTAGCCTCCATTTGCCTATAAATTCGAGTACCTTGGAATTGGTTCAAGGCAAAGCAATCGGATTCATTGAAAAACTAAAAAAAATGGAGATATCAGTATTGAGACTAAGCCTTTTGGTGTTGGTTTATCTGGTGGGTTCTGCCGCAGCACAAAGTGCTGAAAATGTGAATGCTTATAAGGTCTACTTCAAGGCTGTGGAGAATAACTGGGACATGAATGCTGCTCATGTTTACTGCGCCGAATATAATGCCAATGAGAACTTCGAATGGCGCAGCAAATATTATTGGGCCGCCTTCGGTGATTCCCATGGTCCCGTAGGGAAGGAAGCTTGTGGCCTGTGCGTCAATGTAAGTAATATTTTCAACATCTCAGTTTCTCCAACTCAAATATATATGTATATTCATCGAGTTATCATTCATGTGTAGGTGACAAACACCGCTACTGGAGACGAAACAACAGTGAGAATCGTTGGTCCCAGCAACAGTGGACTAGATTTGGACGAGCCAGTGTTTCACAAGCTAGACAGTGATGGGCAAGGCGAAGTTGTAGGGCACCTTGTTGTGAACTATAAGTTTGTGGATTGTGATCCAAAACCAGCAGGTCCTGATGAGACTAATGTCCTAGCTTATTATTCAGAAGACTACAACCCTTTAGAGAATAATTGGACCTATCCTTCACACGCCGCTTGCTACGCCTTGGACGGTGGTAAACCCTATGAGTGGCGCAAAAGATATGGATGGACCGGTTACTGTGGCAAGTATGGCTCTAATGCGGAAGAAATTTGCGGCCAGTGCTTAAAAGTAACCAACACACGCACAGATGACTCGATAATTGTGAGGATCACGGATACATGCGGCACCGGAGCGCTGGAGTTGGACTACGAAACGGCTTTTAAACCGATCGACACTGATCTTCAAGGGCATAGAGATGGACATCTTACAGTGAACTACGAATTTGTGAACTGTGATGACGATGTGGGTTCCCCACTTGTCTATTCCCAGTAACTTCGATATATGTTACCAAAGACGTGAGAATTCCCACTCGATTTAACACTACTGATGTTAAATCGTATAAACTATTATGTAATAAACATGTTACCGCGGGAATCATGGATTTCGTTGCGTTTGTAACATTAGATGAATAAAAAGTGGGATTGTTTCAACTGCTCGGAATTTCTATTTTAATGATTTTTATTTTTGTTTTAATCATATGTCGTTAAGAAATTACTCCTTATATTGATATAAGTTTTGGAATAAATGTCTTCGATATTGTGCTTAGTCAAATGGGTAAGTGTTTCCCCTCTCTTTAATGGGGTGTGAAATCAAACTTGTTGGCTGCATTTGGAAAGTTTTGGTCATCATCTTGTTAAAATCTAAATAAGACAAGAGTATAAGGAAGAATTAATGTCAAAATTAGCCCATAACATTTATCAAAATAGTATTTTAGACCTTTTTTTTTGAAATATTTTGGCCCCAACATTTCATTTTAAAGTAAAAATATATTTATTTTAAAGTATTAATCGTTTGTTAACTAACAATTTTCACTCACAAACAAGCCTTTTTACTTCAAAATAAAACGTTAAAGGGTTAAAATATTCCAAAGAAAATACTAGAGACTAAAATAAATATTTTAATAAATATTACGCTAATTTTAACATTATTCCAAAAAGAACTCCACTTTAAAGCCACTGATTGTATATATTAGATCACTTTCTCCCAACCCAATATAAAACAACCCGAATGGCTCAATGGACTCACATATTGGGCCAAGATAATAAGCATCATAGGCCTATAACGCCTCAAACCTAACTTTCATGGTATTGCATCTAGACAGCATGTTCAAACACTAGGGTATATATTATGACGGGTTTAATTTCACTAAATTTAAAGGTCTTAAAAAGTAATTAAATCACGTAAATTTAGGTTAAACGCTTAACTCCTTTAATTTTAAAAGTTACAATGACCTAAAAATAATTATACCAAAAAATTGGGGAGGAATAAGGGCTCAATTATAATCATTTTATAATTATCAGTGACCTAAAATATAATTAGATCATCAAATTTGGGAGGGGTAAAAGCTTAATTATAATAATTTTATAATTATCAATGATCTAAAATGTAATTAGACCATCAAAGTTGGGAGGGGTAATTGCTCTTCCCACCTATAACGTACATCCGTCCCTAATGAAGTCCCCTTGGACCTCCTCTCTCTCTTTAAAGTTCTTTCGTCTCTTTCACATAATCCATTTTTCTCTCAGACCTGAAATGTAATCGGTGAATAACTCTTCGTACAAATTAGAAAGAAAACAAATAATTTGTTAATACCTAAAACATTTTATTTTCGTATTAATCATTGTATATCACCACCTTACTCATTATACAGTACATGCATGCATTTGAATATAATTCAGCTCATTCGCCTGCTTCCATGATTTTGGAGAAAGTCTTGGTAAACCAATCATGTTTCGTTTTGATTACAATATTCCCAATCACTGTTCCCAATAGGAATCCAAATCCATAGCCCAGAAATATTGCTATCCAATCCAATGATCCAGACCCTTCTGAACTAGTTGAAGATGGAGTCGGCAATCCTCCAGAATTAGTGTTACATTCTTTTAGCAATTGTTTTCCACACAACCCTGGATTTCCTTCAAAGGAACTACTTTGAAAAGTATCAAATTGGTGGCCCTGTGGTATAAGCCCTGTGAGATGATTATGAGAGAGGTTGAGGAACTCAAGGAAATTGAGTCCAGGACTCAACTCCAAAGGAATTCTTCCCTCTAGCTTGTTCCTTGAAAGGTCCAAAGATTCAAGATTAGTGAGCTTCGCTATAGCTTTTGGGATTCCTCCAACTAGATTGTTATTCGAAAAATTGAGCAACTGAAGCTCTTTGAGATTCCCAATGGATTCTGGAATTTCTCCACCAAATCTGTTGCAGGAGAAATCAATGGCTGCAAGAGTCTTAATGATCTTTGTGTACTGCATTTCTGTGCCTTTGCTTGTGATTGCCATTGAGTAGGCACAAGACCTGGGAACTTGCATGTCATTTATCATCATATTTGAATTTTCAACCATGTAAGAAGCTTGTGAGTTTTTCCCATCTAGACTTGCCATGGTGATCCATCTTTCAAAGTAACCTGATGGCAGGGTTCCATTGAATCCGTTGTGAGAGAGATCGATGACTCGCAACTTAGGGAAGACGATGCAGGTAACTCACCAGAAAAGCTTGTATTCCACAACGCCAACGTTTTAAGATTGTTGCTGAAACTGAACTCTGGCAAGTAACCTGTGAGAACATGATTGTGTAACAGCCAAATAGTTTCAAGCTTGAGAAGCTGGAAAATGGCTGATGGAAACATGCCCTGCAGTCCACAACCCTCGAGATAAAGGGATGTGAGCTTCGAAAAGTTGGCCAACACACTGGGAACCGGAGAAGCCATATCTACGTACGAGAGATGCAGCTTCTCCAAGTTTGTTAAATTCTGTATCAAATTATTCAAATCTGGCTCTTTGAGTTCCAACAACCTTCGAAAAGGGTTAAACTCTTGATTATTTGAGAGATCCAGGGAAGATAGCCTATAGAGCTTTGAAATTTCTGAGGGTATTTGACCAGAAAATACAGAACTACAGGTTAAGATACGTGAGCACGGAAAGATTGCCCAACGCAGAGGGAATCAGAGAGTGATTGAAATCATTGAAAGCCAGGTTAAGCTTTTGAAGGTGAAGGAGGAGAAAGAGACTGCTGGAGGAATTGATGGAGCCGCAAAGGCAACCACTGCTGAGGTCAAGGCCTATCACCACACCGGTCATTTGGTCACACTCTACGCCATCCCATGAACAGCAATCCACACCTTGTGAATCCCAACTATCAACCTTAGGATAAGAAGACGAAGTAGCAGAACAAGCATGCTTGTCGATGATGAAGCTCTCCTTGAACTGCATCAAAGCAAGACGCTCATCAATGTGACAAAGCACTGACGGCTGCTCAGACGAGGAAGAAAAGGCAATGAATTGGACAAAGGCTACGATGAGAAGAAAGCATGAAAATGAAAGTGAAGGCCTCATTGTATATGTTGATTTTTCTTCATCTTCGATGTACGAGCTTTTATAGACAAGTCCTTCGGATTCCGAATCACGTAACGAGATCAAGTATCGTGTACATGGGTTAAGGCCCGCGGGTTACCCGTTTAATCCGCGGCCCGTACGGGTTTTGGACATAAAAAATTAAAGCTCGTTTAAATTGCGGGTTTTTTAACCCGGACCATTAAACCCGTGGGTTTAATGGGTATAACCGCGGATAGCCCGCGAAGCCCTCAATAACCCGCTTAATTTAAAATTTATAAAATTTTAGAGAAAATAAACTTAAAGAATTTTATTGAAAAAGAAAATAAATTACTTATAAATATGATGTTATTTATAATCATTGTAGTTCTTAAATTTATTAGAGCGTTTTTCATAATTCTACCGTTGCTTGATTTTTTTTTTCATTTACAATGCATCAAATTATTTTTCATTTTAAAAAATAAAAATTAAAAGATTTATATAGTATTTTAGTGTTATAAAATTTACATCATTATCACTTTGGTATTTAAAGATTTTTTTATTTAATTTTGACATTTATTTTTTTTCATGAAGTATGTTATCAATTTCGTTTTTTAATTATAAAAAGTCAAGTGATATTCTAATAATACATCACATGACACGTAATATTTGGATTAAAAATGAAAACATATTTTTCAACTTTTAAAGATTTTTAAAGGCTTTTACAAAAAAAATATATTTTAACAAATTAATGACTTATATTTTATCAATTTTAATATAACTGTATCTTTCAAATTTACTCTTATAATGTAAGTATTTTATTTTATATTTTCATATTATATTTTAGTCTTTCTCTAAAGTATCCATAAAATACAATTATTAGGATCACATGACAATTTTCTTGTTAGATTTGTATAATGTTTGACTTTGTTGAATTTTTATGTTTGAATTTCTGTTTGCAGATACTTCTTTGTCTTCATATAATAGCCTTAAATAATCGTGTTTTATAAAAATATAATGTGGTTATTGTTTTATTTGTTTTTCAATTTGGTGATATAAGTGGATATTGTTTTTTTAATTTGAGTTTAAGTAATTATATCATTATATATATATATATATACATATATATATATATTAATGATTTAAAAATTAAAAATTAAAAAATATTATTTTGTAATCATTTCCGACTATTTAAAATAAAATTTAAATATTATTTATTATTTTGACGGTGCTACCTTTATTTTCAAGTTGTTGGATCATTTTTAAAGGTGTAGCAAATTAAAACATTATTTTTTATTGCATTTAAAATTGTTGTTATTTAAAGGGTTGCAGGTAAACCCGTTTAAACCGCGGGTTAAATAGACGGGTCACGGGCCTTAAAATTCAAAATCATTTAAGAATGTGAATTTTTTAAACCCCTCCATTTAAACTCACAACGTCAAAATCCGCGAGTTAAATGGGCAGGTAGGCCGTATACCAACCTCTAAGTATAGTTGGCTGAGAATGACCAAGGGTAGCCGTATATATATGGGGGAAGACTTTTTCCCCTTTTTGTCCTTTTATAATAAATATTAAACTACACTTTTAGTAACTAAACTAGTTATTTTAATATGTTTTAATACTTAAAATTTTGATTTTTTTTCAAATCCATACTTATATTATCAGTTTTGGCCCTTTTATTAAACTAAAACTAAATGTAAGTTATGATTTTGAAAAAATTAAAAGTTTAGATATTAAAATAGACCAAAACTGATAATTTAGATATTAAACTCATAATTTACCCTATAATGAAATCGTGGGAGGGATTATTTAGATAGATAAATATCAAAAGTAATATTTAACTTTCTATATCAACTTCATTTATTTTTGAAAAATTTTATATAAAAATTCTATTTGATTTAAATTTATAAATTATTAATATCATTATTTATATAACACTATTATATAAATAAATATTTATATATTATATACATAACTATTTATATTTATTTAGTATGTAAATAAATAATTATATTTATTTTTATATAATTGAACTAAAATTCATGTGTATAGTTATTATATTTAATTTTTACCTAAATGAAAATTAAAATATTATGTATATAATTACAATTAATTAAAATTTATGTATTACACCAAATATTTATCAAATTTTACACTAAAAATTAAGAAAATTCAAGTTACGCGCATACACTTTCATGGAACTTGAGTACTTTTCTAAATTTTCCACTAAATTATGATGGCATGTATTAAGTTATATAACCATAATAAGGCATGTAAAGATCTTATTCTATATGAAATTGAATTTCACATGTATGCAAGTTATGATCTTATATTGATAAATTGTTATAATGTTTATAGTTTTTTATTTCGGAGATACATATGAATGGACTAATGGTTTAATGTTTAGTTGTGTTTTCGTGCATATATATAAAATTTATGTAAGGAGGTGCGAACTTAAGAAGATATATTAAAATTTTTAAAGTATGCAGTTGAAAAATTTTAGAAGGTGCGAAACTAAATAATCAATAAAAAAAATTAAAATATAAGGGAGTTCAAAAATTTTAGTGAGTATGACCAACCCCTTTACCTCTAGGTCCATCCTTATATATAAATTTTAATAGTATTTAACAGTAAAATTTTGATACTTTTAGTTCATAAGGTGTCAACACACCTTTTCGTCTTACTAGGATTCAAACTCTTAAAAATATGATATAATTTTAGGATTCAAACTCCTAAAAATGGGATAGAGTTTTACTATGATTCAAACTCCCAAAGATAGGATCCACAAGCATTATAAATAGCCATTGTAACTCACTATTGTAACAGAAGAGATATATGAAATACCAAGAAAAAAATTACAAGCAACTCGTAGCCATTTTTCGAAGCATTTATATTTTGAAAGGTAAAGTTCATATTTTCGCATGTTATTTTTCCTTACCTTTGCTGTGTTTTGATTCGAAAGAAAACCGAGAGAAGTGTTTTTGGCCAATGAACGGGGGCGTTTTCGAGATCTATTTTTGTAGATTTAGCCCCCGAGACTTGTGTTTTTTTGAAAACCTATTCGAATTTTTATAAACGGGTCGTGTGGATCCGTGTGTTTTGCCTCTACAGTGGGTTAATGCCAATTTCGGTCCCTCTGATTTTAAATACACACAGATTCATTTTTTTCTTCGATTGTCTTTTAATTTCGACCCATAATTCATTTTTTGTTTTAATTTAACCCTTATTATATATATATATATATATATATATATGTTTAATTATATTTTATTTATTTATTATAGTTCTCTTTTTTTCATTTTTTTGTGTTATATTATATTATTTTCCTATATATATATATATTATATTATTATTTTTTATCTATGTTTACTTATTTACTATTTTTTATTATATCTTCCTAACGTTATATATATATATATATTCTTACTTCATTTTATTTTATATTTCTATGATTACTATTTTTTTAGTTAATATTATATGTATATTTATTTTTCATTTATTTATTATTATTATTACTATTTAGTATTTTATAATATTATACATACATTTTTATATTTTTATATATATATATTTTTTTATTATTTTATTTATACTATTTATTTATTTTCATTATATTTTTAGTTTCTTTGCTCTTATTATTATTTTTCTTTTTTAAAAAAATACTTTACCTTTTTTATTCTTTTTGTATATATATTTTATCTTCATTTATTTTATTTTATTTTATTCAATTTCATTTTATTTTTTTTGTTTCATCCAATTATTTTATGTTTATTATTATTGGTTTCACTTATTTCCTTGGTTTACTCTTTAGTTTTGTTACTTTCTTTTATTATTATTATTTTCTTTTAACATCTTATTTTTTAAGGGTATTTCCGTAAACTCATTAAGGGTAAGTAATTCGGATCAAATTTTACCTTTTAATTTTAATTGTAATTTTCTTAATTAAAGACAACTGGAAATTACGTAGTACCGAAAGGGCAGTTCAAGGGTGTTAATCCTTTCTTGACCGTAACCGACTCCCGAACCCGACACATCTTTGGAAAGACACAGATTAGGTAAGAAATAGGGTATCCGATCAACCCATTTGTTTTAAATAAATGATCGGTGGCGAATCCAATCCATATTTTTCAAGTCGAAACCCAATTTGGGGTCCAACTGAAAGACGGTTACGACAGCTTGGCGACTCCACTGGGGACAGGTAAGTGAGTCAGGCTAAGGTAATTTCCAGTTGCTTTTTTAACGAAAATGGTAAGTTTAAATTTTGAGGTAATATTTCGATCTTTTTTACTTACTTTTGATTATATTTTTGAGTAAATAGTTGTACTAATCGTTTTCTCATGATTTCAGCCTTCAAAGTTTTTTCACTTAAGGCTCTAAACCCGAGCTCCAAACCCGTTTTAAGTGGGGGTGAAAGCGACGCCTTCGTGTGAATTTATTCACCGTATGGGCCTAGCAAGTAGTCTTCGGGATTCATATACCTTATGCCTTCGTGTGAATTTATTCTCCGTATGGGCATAAGGGAATGTGTCCTCTCGAATTTAACTTAGTCCACACAAGCCTGTGATAGGTTTAGGACTAAGGGTCTGGCAAGCCCACGGGGGCACCGGGAAGGAGAACTCAGGTACCATTTTTTAGAACCTAAACCGGGAAGCTATGGATAAATAGAGCCTACCCCAAAACCACATTTCAAACCCTAGGACATTTTACCCTAACCATGTTTTTGTTCCTTCTTACTCTTCTTATTTTTTTTATTTCGTCATTTCATATTTACTTATATGTTTTCATTTTACTAACATTTTTACCTTTGTGTTTGTTTTCTAGCATTTGCATCATAACAAGAGGTCATTGATCCCTAAAAAGCATTTATTACACACAAAATAATCTGAACAAATGGACAAAGGTGTTGTAATACAAGAGATTAAAAACCCGGAGGTACGACTATGGTCCGAGAAAACCCAGAAGGAAAAGGGAGACAGTCTTCAAGGAAGCAATGTGTCAGAGCTGGTTAATTATGCCTCTATCAGCCTAAAACATAACAATATTCAAGAGCTTCGAGACATCTGGGACAGTTGGAAGAATGATCGAAAACAAAAGTTCAGCCAACGGTACGGTGACATTGCACTTCTACTCCAGGTTAAGATTGATGAGCCTTTAATCAGAGCATTGGTTCAGTTCTGGAACCCAGGATATAGTTGCTTCACTTTTAACCGGGAGGACATGGTGCCCACCATTGAAGAATACACTGCACTGCTGCATTGTGAAAACATCAAACTAGAGTGAGCCTACATTAAACACATTAAAAGTCATCCTTTTAAGAATACACTAGCCAGAGTTGCGGGAGTAGACGAAAAATGGGTAATTGACCAGACTCAGCGCAGAGGACGCGAGGAAGGAATTGAATGGATCCACATAAGGCAATTAATGAAGAACCACCCTGATGAGTGGAAGACTATAGACCTTTTTGCACTAGGTCTATACGGGTTGATTATCTTTCCGAATGCATTGGGTTGCATTGACGCAGCCGTGGTAGAATTGTTTGAACAACTTCCGAGACGAATCAACCCCGCACCGACCATCTTAGCAAAGACCTTTCGGTCTCTTAATCATTGTCGAAGATCTGGTGGAGGTAGGTTCGTTGGGTGTATTCAGCTCCTTCAAGTCTGGATTCACAGCCATTTCTGGAAGACTAACGGGGTCGCTTACCGCCGATTAAGCACCACATATTCACCTTTGGGGGAGTTCATCACAATGAAATGGCATGAAGGTGCTTCAAAGGAAAAGTGGATGAAAGTTTTTACACATCTTCAGGATCGGGATATTACCTGGAGATCCCTCTAGTTGTTCCTCGGTGACGTTCTTTCCAGTGCGGGGATTATGATACTATAACTTTACTCGGACTTTGGGGTGCAGTTGGGTATGCTCCATTGTTAACACTTAGACAGTGTGGGGCACGTCAGTTTGTCCCCGCAACATACGGACTAATTAAATCAGAGTTTGTGTATAGCGGTGACAGTTATAAGAAGATGATCAGGGAAGCATCTGAGTCATGGAAGAAAGTATTTCGTATGGATGTCGTTGCTGCCAGAGACATGCTTACTCCGGATATGTGGAGTGTCGAAGATTGAGAAAGAATGATAACGTCCTGGTGCCAGACTGTGAAGACACTCGGACTATGGAAGAACATCTCAGGCTTGTCCCTTCCGGACTGGAGATAGCCAAGGCAGAGTTTGAAGCTGTGAATAACGAGCTGAAGCAGAGGAATAAGGAACTTGAAACTGAAGGTTATCAATGGAAACTCGATGCCGACTTACAGAAAGATAAAGCAGATAAACTAGAAAGAGAACATAAAAGAGTTCGTTTTGAGCTTGAAGACTTGAAAAAGGGGTATCAAGATACGGTCAAGGATAACTCCAAGTTGAAGGTGTCTTATGAGTACTGGAAAGATGAAGCTCACAGCTTGAAAAGAAAGTTTAAGGGGCTTGATGAGAGAACCTGGAAAGAATAGATAAAAACTGCCCAGAGACGTTTAGTAGACATCCAACATCAAAACCAATGCTTGAAAATCCAGATGGCTGATCTGGAGAAACAACATGAGAGAGATGGCAAAACAATAGCTGAGTTAGAAGCTATTGTAGATAGGTTCAAGAAGAAAGCAAGCGAGCTTCAGATAGTTCCCTTCGATGGAGGTTTACAGTGGAGTTTTCGTTGGGAGCGAGCACAACAAAGGGTGAAAGCTAGAGACGCAGTCATCCGAGATTTCCTGGATCAAGTGCAAAAAGCAACTCGTCATCTTCACGGCCTGGCAAGGGAAGCTGGAGTGGTTCGACAAGGCATTTAACCAATGATAGATGAAGGCAGAAGACTTGTCAACGTACTAGAAACTGTTCGGGGTCTAGAGGATTTAGTCCGAACGTACCTTTGATTTTTTTATGTCTCTTACAAGATAAAACATTTCTGTCTAAATAAGGATTATTTATAATAATAGACACTTTTCTGGATCAATTCCTTGAACATTTCATGTATTTTTGCATTTTGCATCTACATTTCATTTTTAAGCATTTTCATAAGCATAAAGTTTCTTCATGGAGAATTCGATGAAGTGGTTTTAACCACATGACACCACATGGAAGCAAGATTGTAACATAAAAAAAACTGAAATCACGACGAACGAGCCCGATCAGCTGGTTGTAGGACTAAGCCTGCCAGGATGATCTGAGAAAAGAGTCCACATCTCCTAAGGGCCACGACGTTGAATCTGTTTGCAGTTACCACATAGGAACCCCCAAACATTCCTCTGAGAACTATAAGGTGCTGAAGCGCGAGATCCAAAACCTGATGGATTCAGGGGCATGGACAGCCGAAGAAGAGGGCATTGCATATATCATTTGCACTTAGAGGATTGTTTTGTTTGAACACGTCTTTGATCTTTCATGTTCGCTTAATTTTTTTTAAATAATTGAATTTATGCTACGTTTTAAGGTGGATCAATTGAACAAATTTTAATCTTTAGTTCTTCGAATATTAAATGAATTAAGGATTCTTTTAATTCTTCAAGAATTATAGATTTTTGACATATGACAAGTTTAGACCTTTATTATCCTGTCTCAAACCCCAAAATAAAATACCTTGATTCTTTGCCCAAAATGAAATACCTTGATCATTACCAAAAAGACCAAATTCTTGAACATTGCCTTTATCTTTTCGATACACCCATACCTTTTTTTGAGTCAATAAAATCACACCACTGTCTTTTTAGACTCAAAATTGACATTTTAATACCATTAAAACCCAAGGCATTGAGTTGTTCATCTGAACATGAGCGTTATTCTAAAGACACAATTTGGGGCATCTCGCCGGGAGCCTGAACATTGAGACATCTGGAAAAAAGAAGAAGAAGAATTCATTCGAAATAATTCTATCATGCATTAATTACACTGTTTTCATGTGAATAGAATTAATCTTGAAAATCTATCCCCCTGGGGATACCTCTTCTGTGAAGATTTACATGTATGAAATGATGAACGGCTTTCTTTCTTTATCCCTTCACAACAGGAGAAAAAATATATCCATTGTGTCCCCTTTTGATCCTGTAGTATTTTTCTTCTGATTCAACCCTAACCAAGGATCACCCTCCACACTGGGGGGCAAGGTGGAAGAAATATGCTCACATGAGCGAAGACATTAATTCAGATGAGATACCAAAAGGTGAACCAAATGCCAAGTGCGAAGATTCAATCAGAACAAAAAGGGCAAAAACAAAAAAAAAGAAAAGAAGAAAACAAAAGAAAAAACAAAAATCAAAAAGAAAAAGGGACAAAAAAGCACATGCAAAGATTCCCTAAAGACAAATGGCACATCAAGCTTCAAACTATGAGATTGATCAAGCACAATCATTCCCGAATCACTGAATCACTTCACTCGAAGATCATAGAGCATCAAGAGAGAGAAATATTTTGAGCAAGATTAAAGGCATCAGAATGAATTGATCCTTGGTTCAATACCCTGAAACACTTATTTGGGCCTATTTATCATTTTCTTTCATAACTATGAACCCTGGCCTACATTACGTGCCTTAAAAGTCCCTTCTAATCATACATGGATTTCTAAACAGAAGAGAATATCTTCAGATTTCATCCCGCCCATCAGAATTAATCTTTATTTGCAAAACAAACAATATAATTAATGCATAGTAGAGAAAAATAACAAAGGGGGGTTCAAGACGTAAATTCTGAATAATGTCTTGAAACCAAAGGAGGGTTCGAGTTGAAAACCTGAAAAGGCGGCTCGAATATAAAAATTGTGCAACTGAGGCGATCACACAAGTTCCTTGATACGGCATCGTACAATCCAAGTGTGACCACGAAGGTTGGGAGTCAGAGAACACTTCCAGCAGAGGAGCATGCATGCTACCCCATCAAACCTTTGAGCATCAAATGCCAAACCTTTGACCAAACACAACAACCTGAGACCTTTTTATCCTTTCCCAAAGATAGCTTTGGTCTTGACACTTGTCAAATAGCTATAATTTATTGAAGGATTAACATTGTAATTAATTATTTGATATTCGATGAACTCTAGTTTTATGATTCATCTTAATTGTAAAACTGTGAAAGGGACAATATTTTCAAAACTTTTAATTAAACATCTTTCAAAACTCTTGATTAAACATCTTTCAAAACTCTTTTTTTGATATTTTCAAAACTTTGAAAATAAAAGAAAAAGAAACATTTTTTTCAAATAAGACAGTCTCTCTAGAGTGGATCTTGGTAAATGACATGTGACTCTTAGACACAAAACTCGTGCTCAGAATCAATGATGAAGCAAGAAATGAGGAACATTTGGGGCATCTTTGAAGATTCAACATCAAATATTGGGACATTTTTGGATATTGGGGCATCTTTGGGGATTCAACATCCTAATACGAATTATCAGACCTTCTGAAGGCATTTCTTCCACATGTAGGAACAAGCAAGCAAAAATGAGTCTCTATCCAAGAGATAAATGACATTAATTCATATTGCATGCATCTTAGACATACTTGAGAGCATCACATTTATCATTTTTAGCATACATAATATTTGCAGCTTTAGAGTCAAGTTTCAACTTCAATGCGAAAGATACTTGATTCAAAAGAGTTTGTAAAAATCGATAATGGTTGCTTAACTCAGTAGCAAATAGCTACACCTCAACTAATTTGATATATTGAAAGATTGACAGCTCTTAGAATCAACTTCAGACGAGTTCGAGAGCTAATTCAGAACCGATCTTGTTCGTATTTTCAAGTTGGATTTCAACTTCACGACGAAGGATATCTAATTCCTGGCTCAACTTCACAGTGAAGGGGCCACCCACGGTTTCAACTTCACGATGAAGGGAATCGTGCTCACCATTGTCTCTCATGAGACAGTTTCCCTTGAAACAAACTTTGTCTCTCTTGAGACAGTTTCCCTTGAAAAAAAACCTTTGAAATTGTTTCTCTTGAAACACAAAAACCTTTGAAACATAAATATTGAAAACATTTCCCTTGAAATGAATTTTGTCTCTCTTAAGACAGTTTCCCTTGAAACAAAATCTTTGAATATGTTTTCCTTGGAACTAATTTCATCTCCCCGTGAGACAATTTCTTTTGGAACTAAGTTTTGTCTCTCTTGAGATAGTTTTTCTTAAAACAAAATTTTGTCTCCCTTGAGACCGTTTCTCATTAAACAACAAATATCTTTGAGATCGTTTCCCTTGAAACGAATTCTATCTCTTTCGAGACAACTTCTCTTGAAGCATCATCTGAACCGTTACACTCAGGTCAGACAAATACTTGGGATGGTCGAGAAGCATTTTTCAAATCAAAAAATAAAATGTGCACATCAAATTTGAACATTTAAAGAATTCAAGATCAGGGATCTGAACTTGAGGATTCCAGAACTAAGATTCCAGAAAAGCAACCGGAGATCGAGATTTCAATCCTGAGTCCAAAAATAGCATATGTTGCATATGCATTTTAGGCATGCCTAAGAGCATTGCATCCATCTCATCACATATATGCATAACATTTTCAGGTTTTATCTAGAGTTAATTTCAACTTCGCAACGAAGGATATTGAGCTCAAAGCTACACAATCAACTCGAGAGTAGATTTCAACTTCGCGACGGAGGATATCTAGCTCGAAGCCAAACTTCACAATACTTGGATTTCAACTTCATGACGAAGGATATTCAAGTCAAGGCTCACCTTCACGACGAAGGGGTCATCCACGATTTCAACTCCATGACGGAGGATATCGTTCCCACACATCCACGATTTTAACTCCACAACGGAGGATATCGCGCCACCTGAGACAACACAAGTTCAACTTCACAACGAAGGGACGCCTGGTTATCAACAAACAATTTCCTAGTTTCAGAGCCAATTTCAACTTCACAGTGAAGGATATTGGACTCGAGACAACACAAGTTCAACTTCACAACGAAGGGACGGTTGGTTGTCAACAACAATTTCCCAATTTCAGAGCCAGTTTAAACTTCACATAGAAGGATATTGGACTCGAGACAACACAAGTTCAACTTCACAATGAAGGGACGGCTGGTTGTCAACAACAATTTCCCAATTTTAGAGCCAATTTCAACTTCACAGCGAAGGATATTAGACTCAAGACAACACAAGTTCAACTTCACAACGAAGGGACGGCTGGTTGTCAACAAACAACTTCCAAATTTCAGAGCCAATTTCAACTTCACAGCGAAGGATATTGGACTCGAGACAACACAAGTTCAACTTCACAACGAAGGGACGGCTGGTTGTCAATAAACAAATTCCCAGTTCCATAACCAATTTTAACTTCACGGCGGAGGATATTGGACTCGGAACAGTACAATTTACTTGGATTTCAACTTCACAAAGAAGGATATCCAATTCAAGGCTCAACTTCACAACGAAGGGGCCACCCACGGTTTTAACTTCACGACGGAGGGAATCGTGCACACAAGCAACATCCATCTTTAGATTGGATTTCAACTTCACGATGAAGGATATCCAACTCAAAGAAGGAGTATCTATCAACAAAGACCTTCGAGTTTGATTATACTCAGCTCCAAGGCGCATCATTTACAGCATAGCTCAAGACTAGAAGGGCTATCGGTCAGCAAAGACCTTCGAGTTCGAGTACGCTAAGCTCCAAGGCACATCATTTGCAACATAGCTCAAGGCAAGAAGGGTTATTTGCCAACAAAATACCTTCGAGTTCGACTACGCTTAACTCCAAGGCATATCATTTGCAGCATAACTCAAGGCTAGAAGGGTGACCTGTCATCAAAGACCTTCGAGTTCGATTACATTCAACTCAGAGGCAAATCAAATTTACAGCATAACTCAAGACGAGAAGGGTTATCTGCCATCAAAATTGTCGAGTTCGATTCCATTTAGCTCGATGACACATCAATCGCACTACTTTCTGGTTGTAGTCGAGGTTTTGAAGTCGATAAGAGGACCTGGGTTAGCCGTGCCTTAATAACAAGCAACCATTTTCAAGCAGCATAGCTTAAGTCAAGAAAACGCTATCTGTCAATGAAGATTTCTGAGTTCGATTCCAATCCAAGGTCTTTAAACCAAGAAGAAGACCGAAGGGCAACGAGAAGCCGTGTGCTAATTCAAATTCCAAACTACAGCTTCAATTTCATATCATTCAAGATGAACTCAACTTCATGACGGAGGAGTCATCCGTAACTCAATTCGACAATGAGCTATTGAAACATCAGAGTCAATTTTCAACTCCACCGAACGAAAAGTGTGTCTTTTAATCTTTGCCCTATCCCCGTTATAAGACTATGGGCAAAGAGGGGCAGCTGTCAACACACCTTTTCGTCCTACTAGGATTCAAACTCCTAAAAATAGGATAGAATTTTAGGATTCAAACTCCTAAAAATAGGATAGAGTTCTACTATGATTCAAACTCCCAAAGATAGGATTCACAAGCATTATAAATAGCCATTGTAACTCACTATTGTAACACAAGAGATATATGAAATACCAAGCAAAAAATTACAAGCAACTCGTAGCCATTTTTCGAAGCATTTATATTTTTAAAGGTAAAGTTCATACTTTCGCATGTTATTTTTCCTTACCCTTTCTGTGTTTTGATTCGAAAGAAAACCGAGAGAAGTGTTTTTGGCCAATGAACGGGGGCGTTTTCGAGATCTATTTTTGTAGATCTAGCCCCCTAGGCTTGTGTTTTTTTGAAAAACTATTCGGATTTTTATAAACGGGTCGCGTGGATCCGTGTGTTTTGCCTCTACAGTGGGTTAATGCCCATTTCGGTCCCTATGATTTTAAATACATGCAGATTCGTTTTCTTCTTCGATTGGCTTTTAATTTCGACCCCTAATTCATTTTTTATTTTAATTTAACCCTTATTATTTATATGTATATATATATATGTTTAATTATATTTTATTTATTTATTATAGTTCTCTTTTTTTCATTTTTTTTGCGTTATATTATATTATTTTCCTATTATATATATATATATTATTATTTTTTATCTATGTTTGCTTATTTACTATTTTTTTACTATATCTTCCTAACGTTATATATATATTCTTACTTCATTTTATTTTATATTTCTATGATTACTATTTTTTTAGTTAATATTATATGTATATTTATTTTTCATTTATTTATTATTATTATTATTACTATTTAGTATTTTATTATATTATACATACATTTTTATATATATTTATATATATATTTTTATTATTTTATTTATATTATTTATTTATTTTCATTATATTTTTAGTTTCTTTGTTCTTATTATTATTTTTCTTTTAAAAAAATACTTTACCTTTTTTATTCTTTTTGTATATATATTTAATCTTCATTTATTTTATTTTATTTTATTCAATTTCATTTTATTTTATTTTATTTTGTTTCATCCAATTATTTTATGTTTATTATTGTTGGTTTCATTTATTTCCTTGGTTTACTCTTTAGTTTTGTTACTTTCTTTTATTATTATTATTTTCTTTTAACATCTTATTTTTTAAGGATATTTCCGTAAACTCATTAAGCGTAAGTAATTCGGATCAAATTTTACCTTTTAATTTAAATTGTAATTTTCTTAATTAAAGACAACTGGAAATTACGTAGTACCGAAAGGGCGGTTCAAGGGTGCTAATCCTTCATTAACCGTAACCGACTCCCAAACCCGACACATCTTTGGAAAGACGCAGATCATGTAAGAAATAGGGTATCCGATCAACCCATTTGTTTTAAATAAATGATCGGTGGCGACTCCAATCCACATTTTTCAAGTCGAAGCCCAATTCGGGGCCCAACTGAAAGACGGTTACGACATAAGGATCGGAGAATTATACTCCACACTGAGTCACTAAAAATGA
Source organism: Hibiscus syriacus (assembly GCF_006381635.1). Taxonomy (NCBI): domain Eukaryota; kingdom Viridiplantae; phylum Streptophyta; class Magnoliopsida; order Malvales; family Malvaceae; genus Hibiscus; species Hibiscus syriacus. The sequence goes on along the minus strand of NW_024061971.1, from coordinate 400,001 downwards.
AACAAAATCATTAGGATATTATTTGAGATATTATATCAAAGAATTTCAGATTCACTAAAAATGAGATAAAAATATATATGATTATAAAAGAAATAGGTAATATTGAGATTAGTTTTATATTACTGATTTTTAGTATTATTGGTAATATTGTATTTCTAAATCACAAGTCTAAGTTTTTTTTTATATAAATTTACAAATTAGAATTCGAATGATCACTTGTTCTGAAAAATCTTGGTCACGTCAGTTTAGGATTGTTTGATTGCTGGAAAGTTGGAACCAAAAGCTTCACTACGTATCATAGCTGTCGTTCTTGACTTAGCCAACCTGCTTCTCAGGTAAGTTAATAGAATGCAAGAATAGACCGTCACCCTCTAAAAATTTTAAAAATTTATATTTTCTTAAAATTTTATAAATTTATCTTTCATAAGAGAAAGTTTTGAGTCCATCCATGATAGGATGTATAACTTTCCAAGGTGTATATGTGTCTCTCTTATGTTCTGTCGCCGTCTCGCGTTTCCACTTTTTCTTTTTACTTTAGGAAAAAAAAGCGAGTCAAGACCAGCCCCACAACACCAACGCCATAACATCGAAGCCATGTCTAATGTAGACCCAGCAAGCAACAACAAGGACGCACGCTTTTAAATCAGCAGCAACAAGTTGTGAATCATCCGTTAATTGGGCGCTTGTGATTTAAACGTTGAAAGTATTTAGAATGAATTTTGGTGTACTATCCAGCTCGCGATCGATTTGCTCGATAAGCACCATATGCCTAATATGTGTTTTGTAATTTGTTAGTATGTGAACGTCCTTAGCCCCTTGGTTGAATGGATAATTGCATGTTTAGACCCTCCTTAGGATTTAACTCATAAAGTTTGTAAACACGTTTTAGATGTCACTATGAATTTTATGGATTACATTTATAAATGATTTCATATTATGATCAAGGAAGGAAATATTTTAAAGTAATGGTCGCTTAAGTGATCCAATGTGATATTTTTGGACCATCATATAACGGATCGAATTTAGGGGCTTACAAACAAGGGAGGAGAAGTATGGCAAGTGAACGTGGCCTTCAAAGGCAATCGATAATAAGGAATAAATAGTTTGCATATGAAATATGGCAATATGTCTACGTTTTGGGAATTAGTATTAATTTTTGTTTGTAACTTTAACTTTAAGATTGAAATTTCAGGCTTAAATGATCATTTGGTAGGTTAGAAGTATGAAATATGTAAAAATTTATGTAACATTTTAGGTTTAATTGGTCAATAGTATGCTCGTGTGTATGTTTTGTATGCAACAGTCATACGAAAATATTAAGTTAAAAGGTCATCATTTGTTCGTATTACTTTTTAGATTTTGGATAAGTCATAAAGCATGTATATGATATGCTATACTTGTTAGATTAAGAAAATAATTCTCAGAGCCGAAAATGATTAGTGAGATTCCTGAAAAATGAAAAATTGCAGGAATTAATACTTGGTGGTTTACATTTTTATATATGATGTTATTGATCATGAAATTTGGCACACAAGAGTTTTTTTCATGCATTGAATATGTTGAAGAATCTTTAGGAGCATGTATAGGATGATCGGTGATGTTGGGAGACCAATTTCTTGCTTAAAACTATTAAAATATGCAGTTCTACGTGATAAATAATTGAAACCGAGCAATGTACGTATTGATAGAATTTATTCCTTCTTCTTAATTCGCTCGCCTCTACTGTTGTTAAAAAACCTATCAATAAAGATTCGATTTAAATCAGTTGATAGGTGTCGTTTTACTATTAAAATAATTCCGGCTTCTTAATAAATAAATAGAGAGAGAGAGAGTAGAATAGAGAAGCATAGTCGGTCCACAAGAACTCTAGTGTTTCTGATGAAGTGAACTTTGTAATTTAGGTAAGGATGAGATAAGCTACAGTTTTGGATGAGATAAAATAGAGGATTAAAAATTGTTTTAAAATAAAAAAAATAAGAATTAAATAAAAGAAAATAAATAAATAAATAAATTTAAAGTGATTGTGATAAAGAGAAACTGATAGTGAAACTAGCCTCGAGCTTCAGCTTTTGCCTCAAATTCCAATTGATCATCGGAATAAATTTTTGCTTCGGTTATTCACCGGTTACAGTCTACAGGGCCCAACCCCTGTAACTTGTTTTCTCTTGTGAACCGATAACCCAAAATCTATTTTTGGATATCAGTTCTTTACGGAGACTAACTACGATTATCGTACGTTAGCGCCAAACTATTTTATAGATCTGGAAAAACCTGACTCGGACTATGTTGTCTCAATGAGAATCGAGTCCGATAGCGGACCGCCAGTAAGTGTGTTCACAGGAATTCAAACTTGCTACTAGTCTATTCTTCCTCCCAACTATAAATCAGAACAACTTTCGAACCAACGTCGACTTTTTGAATAAAAAGCGTTTTGATTTTAAAAATATAGGTTGATTACCAATCTTATTCCTCCAGAAAATTGAGAAAATAACTCGAAGTTATTTTAGTGTTTTTCAATCCTCACTATAGGGATTGAGTCATCAGTTCAGCCCTTGGCTATGGAGAAATTTGTTAAGTATGACAATCGTACTTCACATCTTTTAAAAAAATAAAATTAAAAACAAAAACAAAGAAGAACTTTGAAAAAGAAAATAAAAACTTTTATAAAAACTAGATAAAGAAGGAGAATGATTTTTGAATATGTTTCTAGGCTTACCCTGAGAGGGTATTTATAGCCGTCAAAATCCTAAAAATAAGGAAAATATAATTCCTAAAATAAAGAGATAATTTCTAATGAAAATACTTAAGCTATTTAGACTAAAATACTAAAAACAAAGATAAGAAAAAATATAATATTTAAACTAATATCCTAAAAACATGATTTTAATTTAAATTTGAAACTCAGAAACGTGCGACTGATCCATTCGTCCTACTAGAAGTGCTGACTGGACCTTCTGGAAGGTGCTGACTCATCGCCACATCAGATGTGTCATGCTCGGAGTCATGCCCACTAATCCAACCTTAATTTCAAAAATAAAAAAACTGCATAATTATGTTTTTTTAGTTCAATTTCCAGAATCTAGTGTCACGCACATATAATGAATCAAAACGAACAAATCAACCACAATAACTAACAATTAAGGAGCAATTTAAAGTTAAAATAATAACTAAATAAAGTACCTATCAAATTCCCCCTCACTTGTTCAATGCTTGTCCTCAAGCATTCCTCAATTAACATATCAAAATCACAAGTTGCCATATTCAATTTCAATTTATTCCTCAAACTTCCAATAGAACTAAGTCCATGAAAATTTCCAAATTCAAGGTACAATCAAGCAAAGACACAACTAAGGAGAATTTTAAGCAAGTAAGATTTCCCAATTATTTGCCAACATCAATAAAACATAACTCAATACCTCACAAAGTCGCACACATATCCGCTAAAAGTGTTTAGGGTAAAATAAAATCCCTCAAACCGGAACTAACCAAGATATTACCATAGGTTTGGAATCCAATCAAGTCTCCACCACTAAAAGTGAACATAATGCAATAATCAAGGGGTCTTTAAATCAAGGTGTAATGTGGCTTAGGTTAGGTAGGGAAAATGCCATGATTATCAGTTTAAGTACCAAGACAAGATATTTACAAAATATTCGTAATATAAAATAAAATAAAAGTAAACATATAAAAACATAAACATATTTTCTTTTTTTCTTTTTTTTTACCTTTTTTCATTTTTTCATATTTTACTTTTTTCATTTTTTTGTTTTGTTTTGTTTTTGCAAATATAAAGATGACAAAAATAATAAAATAATGAAATAAAAAAAATAAAGAACATACATCAATGTAAAAATCTAATTTACTTGTCTTGATATAGGTAGAAAAGAGGGATAAAAATAAAGGCTTGGGTTTAATTATGTCATGTAAAACAGAGAAAAAAAGATAAAGGATCAAAAAGTGGTTCACTAGTAGATATATAAATGGGTAGGCTTTTTGGGAAAAAGTGGGTTTATCCTAGGTGCCCCTATCACATTAAAACATTATGTCTAACATGTAGTATCGATATGCATTGTGATTACAAGTTCTATAATATCATAACTAGTCCGGTACACTCAAGTCAAACAATGAGAAAGAAAGAAAATGTATACTCGTTAGCCTCGAATCTCACAAGAAAAGGCTTCTATGTACTAAGTCAAGTTCATCCCCATCAACAAAGGCATGAAATATCAATACTTAGCAGAAAATCACCAGTTATACTAATCACCATCATGCAAATTGAATTCGATCAAAACATGGTCATAATCCAAAAGGAAGTAAGGGTCTAAAGTGAATTTCAAGATAAAAAACTAAAGAATCCAACACATCAATATCAAAACTACTCAATTCAAGCCAATCAAACAAGCAAGCAAAGAATTTGATAGAAAATTCTACCCCCTCACTTAGACCATATTGTCCCAATATGAATATAAAAGCACAAGAGAGGGAATATAATTACTCCCCTGATTTAATGGCAGTCGCGGCAACAGCGAGACGAACCCAGTTGAAGATAGGAAATGATCTCAGCTAAGTTAGCCTCAATGGAATCGAGGTGCTCATGAACTTCATGGATCTCACTGTGTGGATGTTCGGTATGTGGTGGTTGTGGAGTAGTCCTCCGGAGAAAAACTCACAGATTACGAGGCATGATAGTGTCAGAAGGAACCATGTGAGAAATGTCGGGGTGCCGACAAAGAGGCCCATTGTATCCAAACACATAGCATCCAAAGAATCCATTGCAAAAGCATAAGTAAACTGGGCAGTGTCAAAAGTTAATGGAAACAAATAGGATGCAAGGTGAGTAATATAAGGCCCGAGCATAAGGGGCGATCGGAGCGCACAACCCGCTCAAAAGAGTGGATTATCGAAATCCCAAATTTACCTTAGTATCGGTTTGCATACACCATGAAAAGAACAGTTCAACCTTACTTAGTGAGGATGTAGTATCATTATGTTCAGAATAATTGTATGCTAAGAACCGGTGGATATAGTTGAAAACGGGATCATGAATGTGCCATGCTTTAGTAGTGCATGCATTGTATTGAATTCCCACTGATCTTGTGAGTGCCTCATAAGCTATGTTAGTGTCGAAGTCCTGAGGCATCTCAAGTAAAGCAGTCAGATATCCATGATCTGTGACATCCATTACAAACCCCATAGAAAAAGTGAAATCATTCACATATATTCTAAAGTACTGGCCAAGCAATAAAAATGATATAACATCAAGAAAGATGATAGAAATGACTCGATGCTGTAAAAAGGTAAACATAACATAAAATTCGAACACTAATTCATAATATGTGCTACACCCAATGGAAGAAAAAAATTAGAGATAGAATCTCATAAATGTAAAGCATCAAAAGTATGGGAGGGAATATATTTGCAAACCTGAAACCGGTGATGTCTGATGATGTCAAACCTCCATGACTCATCATCATCAAATTAAAGATATCCCTGGAGAACTTCTTCAAATGGGACTGAATAAGTTTGGCCCCGACGATATCTTTCATAAGAACCGTCAATATCAATATTACCCTCGTAAGTAGAATGCTCACCAGAATCGACTACAAAGCTTACAACAAATGAAGGAGATGGTGGTGGCGCAGTATGCTGATGAGAAGATGAAGGAACGACAACACCGTTGGAATGGGAAAACCTTGTTCAAAGTCCTCTGTAAAACCGAAAGTAGGGTGCCACATCAGTAAAGGTTCAATTTCCAAAGGTTTATAGTTTACCTCGGGTTGTTCAGGGATAACAGACGATGGTGGCATGACATCTGACACCAACTGGGAAGTGGAACCTGATGGCAAAGAGTAGAACGTCGAGGTGGCTGATGATGAAGGTCTGGGCTGCTATGGATTGCTTGGACCGACAATATGATGATGAGAGAATGTGGAATGGCCAGAGAATTGAGGAACGACAGCGGTTTCATGCGTAGGCATTGGAGTTATCGGTGGAGAGCCTTGCGCCATGATAAGGAGGAGGTGGAGCGGGCAGCAAGTTCGAATCACTTGGAATGGTTACAAAGGTCAGAGTGACATGACAACGGTGTCCTCTAAGATTGAGCGATGGAGGAGCGCCTTGTTTGGCTTGGTTGTGCTTTCTCACCATCTTTAATAAAGGAGAATTCAAAGAAGGCCGAAGTGAAGGCGGTGGCACAATGATTTGGCGGTGGTGGTGCAATGTGTGTGGAGGCCGATCAGTGAAAATAAAAGAAGAAGAAGATGGTTACTTGTCATGCGGCTAGGGAGGAAAAAGAGTTTGGTTTTGTTAAATGGGGACTAAGTCACGTGGGTTATAAAGCAAAACGGAGAATTTGAGTTTAAAAGAAGTTAAAAGTGATAGATGGATCTATAGAAGATTAAAATATAGGAAAATAATTTTAAAAAAATTTGGGGAGATAAAAAAGTGGTTGGTCAACCAAAATAATTTGGATTTTTTATCAAGTGGGACCCATGAGAAGTTTTAAAAGGGAAGTGATTGGATTTGATTTAAAAAGGTAAGATAGAGATGATAAGGTAGGCCTCGCTAAAAAATTCAAAACCCCTCAAAGTTAGAAGTATCGGAAGAAGATAAAAAGCTTTAGCTTTGGGGATTGCTATCGTGCACCTGAGGGGTGTGGGTTATGATATCCTGCACCGCCTCCTGTCTTCAAATTTAAAACACTGCTCCTTGGTTATATAACCGATCGAAATTTGAATCTGTTCAGAAAATAAAATAAAATGAGCATAAAACAAAGTAACAATATACTGGAAATTAAATGGAATGAAATAAAACAAGCGAAAAATAAAATAAAATTGAATGGGTTGCCTCCCACAAAGCACTTTTCTTTAATGTCGTTAGCTCGACGACCTGTTTTTTTCCCATTATTTGGGTTCCTCCAATTCGATTTCTTCGACTAGACCAACCGGAGCATTTTCATAATACGACTTTAACCTTTGACCATTAAATTTAAATCAAACTCTTGAGTTATCTTCAACTTCAACAACACCGTGAGGAAATACTTGAGTCACTGTAAGCGGTCCGAGCCATTTTGATCTGAGTTTTCCTGCAAAAAGTTTAAATTTAGAGTTAAACAATAAAACCTTTTGACAAATAGAAAATGTTTTAAAAGAAATTATTCTATCATGGAATTCTTTGTTTTTTCTTTAAATATCCGAGCACTATCATAGGTGTTTCTCCGGATTTCTTCAAGTTCCTGAATATGTAATTTCTGAATTTCACCAGCCGCATCTATGTTCATGTTACACTTTTTAACTATCCAATAAGCTCGGTTCCTAATTCAACCGGTAAATGACACGGTTTACCGAAAACAAGTCGGGATGGAGACATACCAATGAGACCTTTATAAGAAGTTTGGTATGCCCAAAGTGCATCGGTTAATTTTAGACTCCAATTCTTAGGGTCTGGTTTAATAATTTTCTCAAGAATTATTTTTACTTCTCGATTCGATACTTCTGCCTGCCCATTTGTTTGTGGCTGGTAAGCGATAGCAATTCTTTGAGTTACTCCAAATTCCTTCATCAGCAATTGGATTACTCGGTTAATGAAATGGGTTCCTCTATCTCTTATTATAGCTCGTGGCGTACCAAACCTGGAAAAGATATAATTTTTTTTCAAAAAGTTAACTTTTGTTTTAGCATCATTATTTCGGGTAGCCTTAGCTTTTACCCATTTAGAAACATAATCAATAGCCAAAATTATATAAGTATTTCCAAATGAAGAAACAAAAGGACCCATGTAATCGATTCTCCAAACATAAAAAATCTCACAAAATTTTACCGGATTAAGTAGTATTTGTCTTCTACGGCTTAAATTACCTGTACGTTGACATCTTTCACAAGTTTTACAAAATAGATAAGAGTCCCAAAAGATGTTAGGCTTAAAGAATCCACATTCAAGAATTTTATGACTTGTACGTTTTGGCCCAAAATGACCACGACAAAAGTAAGAGTGACAAAATTATAAAATTGAATTTACCTCATTTTCGGTAATACATCGCTGAATTACCTGATCTGAGCAATGGTTTTATAAATAAGGATCATCCCAAATATAATAACAGGATTCTTGTTTAATTTGATTGATTTCAGCTCTCAGTATATCTAATGGTAACTTACCTGTGGCCAAATAATTGACCATATACGCAATGGAGTTATGCTTTGCGCCACCATTATATTTTCTTTAGGAAATTCTTCTCGAAGTGGTGGATCAGTTATGGAAAAGGGAATTTAACTCAAGTGATCCACAACCAGATTTTCGCATTATTCTTATCCTTGATTTCTAAGTTAAACCCCTATAAAAGAAGGATCCATGAGATAAGTCTCGGTTTTGTCTCCTTCTTGTTCATCAAATATCTTAAAGATGCATGATCATAATAAACAATAATTTTAGTTCCAAGCAAATAAGATCTAATTTTTCCTAAAGCAAAAATCGTAGCAAACAATTATTTTTCCATTGTGGAATAATTTCTATGAGTCGAATCCAAGGTTCGAGATGTATAAGCTATGATATGCGACTCTTTGTTGATTTTTCTACCGAGAACGACTCCAACGCTTGTATCTGATGGATCACACATAAGTTTGAAAGGGTAATTCAAATCTTGTGGCTTAACAATTGGGGCTGATATAAACTTCTTCTTTAATGAATCAAATGACTTTATGCATTCTGAATTAAAATCAAACTCTTTATCCTTCTGAAGTAGATTGCATAAAGGTTGTACTATCTTTGAAAAGTCTTTAATAAACCTGCAGTAAAACCCTACATGTCCAAGAAAAGAATGAATTTCCCTCACAATTATGGGGTAAGGAAGTGAGCGTATAACATCCGCTTTTTCTTTATCAAAGACAATCCCTTTTGAATGAATAATATGGTTAACTCCTTATCAACCATAAAATGACATTTTTTTGTAATTTAAAACAAAATTAAATTCTAGGCACCGTTTAAGCACATTTGTCAAATTTAATAAACATTCATTAAATAAATTACCGTAAACAGTGAACTCGTCCATTAAGACTTCAATACCTTTCTCGATATAGTCAGAGAAAATATTAACCATACACCTTTGGAATGTGGCAGGTGCATTGCATAGTCCGAAAGGCATACCCTGGTAAGTAAATGTGCCAAAGGTACATATGAAGGTTATTTTTTCCTGATCTTCTGGTGCCACTAGAACCTGGAAAAATCTTGAAAAGCCATCAAACTCCATTGTAAGAATTACACTTATTACATCGATTTTCGTATTTTTTGTGCTAAGGAATGGACGACCCAGAAGTATCTCTGAAAAAGTATTTGTTCGGTCATTTTCCATGTCAATGACATAGAAATCTGCCGAAAATATAAGTTCATTTACCTTAACTAAAACATCCTCCAAGAGTCATTTGGGATAAATTATCGATCGATTCATCATCTGTATTGTTATTTTTGTATCCTTCAAAGGCTCATTATAAAGTAAGTGGTACATAGATAAAGGCATTATATTTATAGAAGCTCCTAAATCACACACTACACGTTTAGTTCCAACTTTACCAATTTTACAAGGTATAGCAAACATACCTTGATCTTTTAATTTTGGTGGAAGCTTTCGTTGGAAAACAACAGAAACATGCTCTCCTAAATTTACCTTTTGTGTCCCGATAAGATTTCTTTTTTGTAGTACAAAGGTCTTTATGAAATCTAATATACCTTGGTATTTTTCGGATTACTTCAAGGAGGGGTATGTTGATTTCAACCTTTTGAAATACCTCTAGAATTTCCTTATCTTCAGCTTGTTTGTATCTTTTTACTAACATAGAGGGAAAAGGTGGCAGAGTTTCATAAGGAGATATTATCGGATCAAGCTTTGAAACTTGTTTCTTCTTTCTCTAGTTATTTATGTCAATCCCTTTTTCCTTTGGATGGTCTGCACCAACTATTTTTTCTTCTACTTGGGGTTTCGATTCTTCTTCATTCTTTTGGGATTTGAACCAACATCCTCTGGGACTAGTTGTTAAAAATTTGTACCACTTCAGAGAGTGATGACGCTTACATTCTCTCTCGGTTTTGACTCTATTTGAGAAGGTAACTTCCCTTGTGATTCTAATCTTCCCTCGGTTTGAGTCAGTTGAATTATTTGTTTATCCAATTCTTGTAGATGAGCCTCATTTTGATTTTGGAATTTTTCCTGGAACAAGGCCAAACGTTCAATAATGGATTCCAAAGAGGACTTTTATGGTTGAAATGTTTGTGGGGGCCTTTACTGATAGGCATGATTATACCTTGTGTTTTGCCCATAACTCATATTTGGATGGTCTCTCCATTCCGGATTATAAGTATTGGAGAATGGGTTATAGGGTCTCTGTGGAGGTCCTTGAAAGTTCCCTACAACAATTACTTTTACGCCAACTTCCTCCTGTAGCAGTGGACAACAGTCTGTCAGATGATATGACATTGTACGCATACTTTTGCTAATCCAATTTTTCCTGCAACCAAAGAATTAAATATGTCAGTTAATTTATTGATTTTGTTTTCTAAGGAAATAGTACTTATCTCGTGAACCCATCAGTTGGGTTCACTTGAAGTGCCAAACTGCTGAGAGTTGGTAGCCATTCTCGAAAGTAATTCCCTTACTGCAACTAGTGTTTTGTTTATAATAGCTCCTCCACTAAAAACATCTATAGTTTTCATCTCCATTGGAAGTAGCCCTTCATAGAAATATTGGAGGAGTGTTTGATCGCATAATTCATGTTGTGGACAGCTTGCACAAAGCTTCTTAAATTGCTCCCAATAGCAATTCACCATCCTTTTGTCTTGTTCGCAGAATGTTTCTCCTTAATTCACTTGTTTTTACTGCTGGGAAAAACCTATCAAGAACAATTCGAGTTAAATCAGGCGAAGTATTTATAGAATTGGGAGGTAAATAAAATAGCTATTCTTTGGCTAAACCAGATAAAGAAAAATGGAAAGTCTGTAGTTTTATTTGGTCTTTAGATACTGTATGAGGTTTCATGCTTGAACATACCATATAAAACTGTGTGAGATGTTTGTATGGACTTTCATTGGAAAGCCCATGGAATATAGGAAGAAGATGAATAAGGCCCTTTTTCATAGTAAAAAGAGTTGCGCCTTGAGGAAAAGTGATGTAGTGAGGCTGTTGTATGGTAGGTACTACAACTAACTGTTGAATCATCTAGTCTACCATTGGTTTTGGCATATTCTCTGCGCCTAGTGTATCTTCGATTATCGGTTCTTCGTTTGTATCAAAGGATGATGTTCCTTTCGGATTTAATTATGGATATGAATGCTCAAGTTATTCCTGTTGTCGTTTCATTCTTTTTTTCTCGAAGCGTTTTTACTTGAATTCGTCTGGATAGAGCTTCGATTTCTAGATCAAATTCTACCAAATCACCTGGATTACTTCTGGTCATAAATAAAAAAGAAACAACTTTATCAGTTACTTTAGCTGAAGTCCCCGGCAACGACACCAATTTTGACATGTGTCGTTTTACTTTCAAAATAATTATGGCTTCTTAATAAATAAATAAAGAGAGATAGTAGAATATAGAAGTAGGGTCGATTCACATGGACTCTGATGTTTCTGATGAAGTGAACTTTCTGATTACATAAGGATGAGATAAGGTAGAGTTTTGGATGAGATAAAATAGGGGGGTTAAAAATTATTTTAAAATAGAAAAAATAAATAAAATAAAATAATTAAATAAATAAATTTAAAGTGATTGAGATAAAGAGAAACTTATAGTGAAATTAGCCTCGGGCTTCAGCTTTTGTCCCAAATTCCAATTGATCCTCGGAATAAATTTTTTCTTCGGTTATTCACCGGTTACATTCAACAGGGCCCAACCCCTGTAACTTGTTTTTCTCTCTTATTTTTGGATTTCAGTCCTTTACGAAGACTAACTACGACTATCATCGTTAGCACGAAACTATTTTATAGATATAGAAAAACCTGACTCGGACTATATTGCCTTAATGAGAATCGAGCCCGATCTCAATTTTCCTTTGCAGCCCACTGCTAAGTGTGTTCCCAGGAAGTCAAACTTGCTACAAGCCAATTCTTCCTCCTAACTATAAATCAAAACAACTTCTGAACTAACGTTGACTTTTTGATTGAAAAAGAGTTTTGATTTTAAAAAGATAGGTCGATTAACAATCTTATTCCTCTAAAAAATTGAGAAAATAACTCGAAGTTATTTTAGTGCTTTTCAATCCACACAATAAGGATTGAGTCATCGCTTCAGCCTTTGGTTATGGAGAAATTAGCTAAGTATGACTATCATACTTAGCATCTTTTAAAAAACTAAAAACAAAGAAGAACTTTGAAAAAGAAAATAAAAACTTTTATAAAAACTAGAGAAAGAGTGAGAATGATTTCTGAATATGTTTCTAGGCTTACCCTGAGAGGGTATTTATAGCCTTCAAAATCCTAAAAATAAGGAAAATATAATTCCTAAAATAAAGAGATAATTCCTAATGAAAATACTTAAGCTATTTAAACTAAAATACTAAAAACAAAGATAAGATAAAATATATTATAATATTTAAACTAATATCCTAAAAACATGAGTTTAATTTAAATTCGAATTAGAAGCGTACAACTGATCCATTCGTCCTTCTAAAAGTGCTGATTGGACCTTCTGGAAGGTGATGACTCATCACCTCATCAGATGAGTCATTCCCGGAGTTATGCCCACTAATCCATCCTTGATTCCGAAAATAAAAAAATTGCATAATTATGTCATTTTAGTGCAATTTCCAGAATCTAGTGTCATGCACAGATAATGAATCAAAACGAACAAATCAACCATAAAAAACTAACAATTAAAGATCAATTTAAAGTCAAAATAATAACTAAATAAAACACCTATCATCAGTCCACATATTGATAGAATTTAGCGGTAAGTAAAATAACCACTCTTTAGCTAAACCAGATAAAGAAAAAAGGGACAACTCGTAATTTTATTTGGTCATCGGAAACTCCCTGTGGTTTCATGCTTGAACAGACCAAGTGCAATTCTGCCAAATGTTTATGCGGACTTTCACCAAGAAGCCCGTTGAAGTTAGGAAGAAGATGAATAAGCTCGATCTTTAGTTGAAACGAAGTTTCACCTTGAGGAAAGATGATACAAAGGGGTTGTTGTACGACAGATGCAGCGGGTAATTCTAGGATCGTGCGATTGTCCATTGGTTCAGTTGCTTTTGGCTTCGAATACAATTTAAAATTTTATGTAGTGTTAGGCACGATATTAGATGATTCAGCGTCGGGTTGCGTTGATTCTTGGTGGGATGCATTAGATGATGCTTTAGGACTTGATTCTGGATTTGATTGTGCTTCTTCTTATTAATTCCTCATTTCCCAAATTGTTAGTCCACGTAGTCTCCAGGCTAGTGATTCAATCTCAAGTTCAAAATCTACTAGCTCTCCTGGATTTTGTCTGGTCATAAATCAAAAACAAAATTAAATCAGTAACTTTTTCTGAAGTCCCCGGCAACGACGCCAATTTAACAACTCGTCATTTTCACTATCAAATAAATTTATCCTTAATCTCATTAAAAATTAATATTATAGTATAGAGAGGTAAGGGTCGATCCACAGGGACTAAGGAAGATGTTGAAACGATTGTTCTTGATCTCCGATCTAGGCAAAAATACAAGTATAGTAAAAAGGGGGTTTATTGAGAAATTGAATAAGCAAATAATGATTCAAAGGAAAATAAAGAATTGAAGAAAGTAAAATTAAAAACCAATATGATGAAATTAGCCTCAAGCTTTCGCGAGCCTCAAATTCCAATCGATCATTGAATAGGATTTTTCCTCCAGTTAAATGTAGGTTTGAGTTCACATGGTTCAATCCTTGTAGCTCAGTTTCCTCTTTGGTGTTTGATTTTCCCAAATCTATTTTAGGAATCGCAACCCTTGATTAGAATAACTTCGACTATCGTTGTTAACTCAAAACACTTTAAAAGCACTTGGAAAAAAACCGACACAAATTATGCTTTCTCTATGAAAGTCAAACTCGATCCAAATTTCCCTTAGCATACCATTTGCTAAGTGTGTTCAAGGAATTCGAATAAATTGATTCTATAATCCTAATAGTAAACCATAACGTCATTCAAGCCAAAATCTATTTTTGAAGTGCAAGCATTTTGATTTTAAGAAAGACAATCTGCCAATCTAGTTTTAAGAAAATTGAGAATTTAACCCGATATGGTTTGAGGTGCTTTTCAATTATCACAAATGGAATTGAGTCATCACGTTAGCCCTTCGCTATGGAAAACTTAACTAAGCATGGTAGAAACCATACTTAACATTTTAAAAGAAAATAAAGTAAACTTAAAAGTACAATAAAACGAAAGAAAAACTTTTATAAATCTAAAGAAAGAAAGAAACAATAGAGTTCAAGATTAAATGATCTCCATGATCTCAATGATGAATTGAAGTTTACCCCCAATGGAGTATTTATAGTCCTCAAAAACACTAAAAGATTACATTCAAACTAGAAGATAATTATGAAAGATAATTCCTAAAATTAAAAATAAATACTAATTTAAATTTAAAAAATGTGGCTGAGTCTCTTGTTCCACGTAATATGTTGACTGGACCTTCTAGAATCTACTGATTGGACGTCACGTCAGCAAAGTTATGCCCCAAGTCATACCCACTAATCTAGTCATGATTCCAGAAAATCAAAAATTGTACATTTCATCAGTTTTAGTAACATTTTTGGAATCTACTCTCCTGCATTGAAAATGAACGAAAAGGACCAAGTTAACAACTTAAAATAGCTAATCAATCAGTAATTAATCACAAAATAATGCATAATTTAAGCACTAATCAACTTCTATATCGAACAAAACTCTAAAAAAATTTAGCATTCTCTCAATGTGAGACATTGTTTCATTTAACTCAAATTTAATGCTAAGTTTAAATAGAGAGTTATTTGAGGAATAGATTCAATATTAATTTTTTTTCTAAAAAAAAAAACTTCTACTCAAATAATCTCTTTTATTAGTTTTAGTAACTTTTTGATTTTTAGGATAATTAACTCATTCAAGTTTTTTCATTCCAATCTAAACTGAACCCGTTAGCGACTTCAGTAGTAGAAGGGAATATTAATCTCCTTAGAAGTCTTGGGTTCGAGCAATGGCATCTACAGTGGATACCTGTTGTCAATAAGTTAAGAAAATTTCGAATAGATACTAAATTATAATTACCCCGACTATCAAAAGAATCTCTAGTACTCAATGCATCTTGTTTTGAGTGAGGCTTGGAGGAATAATTGGGTCGAGCTTAACATATAATACTTTGTTTTGATTGAAAAGCAAGAGACGTATTCTACTACCCCAAGAGATAAGCAATTGGTTTATTCCTTTTAATAGTAATTTAAGAGTTCAAATTTTATTTATTAAAATTATTAATAGGGTAAACTACATGATTGATTTTTTTCGTTTAAGTTTTGTACAATTTCCCTCATTAAATTAAAAAACATAATATTTGGTCACCTTCGTTTTTATTTAATTAAGATATGATCTTTGAGGGTAACTGTCATTGGATCTTTAATGGATTGTTGATACGACACAATGAATATATAAAATGAAAAAGGGTAAGCTACACAAATGGTCACTATTGTTTGATTAAGTTTTCATATTCCCCATTAAAATTTCAAAAGTAACAAATTGATCACTAAAACATCAAAATCTTTCTAGTTTCTAATTTTTCTCCAAACACTCCACCACCTCCACTATATTCATGTGAACATCCTTCATGCTGCACCAACACAAGATGGCTTGTTGGTCGCACGATGAAACTGTTGTCTTGATCGAGTATTTATTTGTTGTAATTCATTCTTGACCTTAATGTCATTAAACCCTTTGAATACTGTTAAAGAATCCGTCCTTTTTTTCGACGTTACCAGTGGTGCTTAGGATCAAATTCTCCATTGTTTTTTTCCCACCTACAGGGCTAAGAACCGATTTATCTGTCTCATAAGGATCCAAAGCCATTCTATATTCAATGGCAGTAGCGGACTTTTTTTTTTTGTATTAGAGTGGCTGGCAATGGCACGACCTCATTACTAGACATGTTTTTCATAGGTTTATAATTTGAAGAATTTGCATATCATGACATTCAACTAAGTAAACATTTGTTGTTGCTTCTTCAAATCATACAAAAATAATTATGATATATTAGGCAAGCTGAAAATGCATTTGGTTAAATATTCATAAAATATAGTATTTACTTTCATAAGAAAAATATGTCAATTATCTCTTATGAAAATAATGTAATATATATAATTAAGTGGATGTCTAAAAATATATATATATTTTTGGAACCTATGATTATTGGAGTCCTATAAACAGAAGTTATGTAAAAAATTATAAGATGTAAACAATAGAGAAATTATTATCTCATTTCATTTTATGTTATATAATTTTTTTTTTACTATAAGTTTCATATTTATATAACATACCAAAAATAACTAATTATTATAAATTACATATGATGTCATTTTTAGTACTGTAAGCATACATTCAATGTATCATTCACAGTGATGTAGTTTGTTGTATTTACTTTTCTATTATAAGATATTGTATTTACTTTTGAAAATGCTCTAAATCAGTTGATGTTATTAACTTATCTTATTAAGTTAATAAAATCATTATTTAATTATATAAAAATAAAAATAAAAATAAAAGAATACACATCACATTAATTTTTCTAGTATTTGACCAAGCACTTTTGCCTAGTTGGTTAAGCTGCTCATCATTGTTTTCTCATATTCCCTTAGGTCACATGTTTTAGACCTATAACGAGCACTCCTCTTCCTTTCGTTAGAGTCTCCAGTTTTTTTGTAACCCCTAGACCCAGCCTATGCGTTTTGACTAAGTCTAGCAGATTACATTCATGATTTTTAAAGACATTTTTCTTAAAACGTTATTCGATAACTTAAATCATATTACAAATTGACATTTATAAAAGTATAAAAAAATAACAATAATACTCAACTTGTAATATAAAACTAAAAAGTAACAAATTAATTTTAAAACATATCATAAAATCTAAATCACGATAAACCGAATATCAATAGCAAAAGAAGTAGTCATTATAAAATCAAATACTTCGAAATAAAGGCCCATGTTTCAATAATAAAGTCAACTTGCAATATAAAAAAATATTACAATCATATGGATTATACGAAATGTGTCAATCCTCCAAGTTCTTGATCCTGAGTATCTAACCAAAAGTATCTGAAAGGGGAAAAACATTTTGAAAAGTGAGCTAGGCTCAGTGTGTCGCAACAGTACGAAAAAATCATGATAGGTACACTAATCAAGTAATAGTTCAGTAAAATCTCATAAATCATAATGTAGTTTAGCTTTTTAAACTCGTAGTTTAAAAACCTATTGTATAAAGAGCCAACATAAGGGAACATCTTAGGGCCTGAGAGCCTATCCAAGAAAGTTTTCGGGGCCATGGGGCCTACCTAAGAAAAATCTCAGGGCCGCAGAGCCTACCTAAGAGTCACATTAGGTCCATAAGAATTTACCAGCTTGATCAGAGCTGTACTTTATAAATTTGTATCTCAAAATACAATTATACAATGACATAATCTCCATAAATCCTTAATCATTGTAATTATATACCAGTGAAAATCAATAATTAGATAGAAGTCAAAATCCATAAGCCATCACCATTAAGTCGGTGCATCAATAAAATAGTAACCATAGATTTCAGTGTACCACATTTTAAAACAATAAAACAATTAAGTAATATATAGGGAACACACCTCGATAATAGGTTCAAACAGTAGATCTATTGAGTACCGACCTCGCCACGCTCTGCTACAGTTTTCGAACCTAATTCATAATAACACTACATTACTAGTGGTAACATAATTAATTTATGAAATCGTAAGATTTATGGGTCATACGAGTGAATACTGGCACACGCGGTCTAACGGATTTAGAGGAGCTGAGTCGAGCTGTTGAGAGATCAGGAGAGTCTCTTGTACCTTCAAATAACAATAACTAATCAGCCTCAAGTCTTAATTTAATCATTCAAAGCTAAAACTCTTAAATACATATGCATGTTCGAGTTTGACTGACAATTTGGAGGCTTTCGAGTTCGAATTTGGCAAAACAGACTTCGGATTCGGACTTAGGATGTCGAAAAACATAAAATATGACTTTTCGAAAATTTTGACTTTTTGGTCAAAGTCAATGGTCAGTCAACGGGTCGGGTCGGACTGGATCGAGTCGGGTTAACGGTTCAAACTGTCCCCGTATTTGTGAAACTTCCCCACTCGTAGGGGCGACGTCTTAGGGCGTCCCAAAAATTCCAGAAAAATTCCTAAAATTATTTTAAGGGATTTTGAGACACTTATCAAGCTTGTTTCAAAATTTTGAATGGTGGAGAACTCTTTTTCAAAATGTCAGAAAATTTAACTTCCTCACCTCCCTCACGCGTCGGCAACGACGGAGACAAAAAGGGCACCGGTGGAGTCGGAACGACACAAGGAACACGATGGTGCTGGAGGTGTCGAAAACGGAGTAACGATCGACGATGAATCGATAATTTTCACTGTGATGTTGTTAAAAAACGTTGAAACTTTTAATCGAAATTCACGGCGTTAGACAACGTGTCGCTACGAATGGCTTACGGGATTTTAGACAACGTGTCGCTACGAATGGCTTACGGGATTTTGTTCACCGGTCGACGACGAACCAAACGGGAGTAGTGGTGTAAGCTAGAACGGCTGGACAGCGATGGAATCGGCTTTGGACGGAGGAGTGCCGGGAGGAAATGTTTGAGAATTTGTTTTCTGGTTTGCAACCAGAAAACAAATTGCACGCATTTAACAAGGATTTGCTGCCGACACTAAATGGGGACTTCTAAAACAGCCTACAAGTTATGGAAACTTTTAATTTAATCCCCAAATTTCACCAAGTTGCTTAAATATAAATATTTTTTCCGGGTGGTTACATCTCCTTCTTTCTAAGTAAGATTAAGATTAGATTTAGAATTTGTAAAAAAAATAAAAAAAATAAAAACTAATATAGTACTCAACGCATCTTGTTTTGAGGGAGGCTTGGAGGAATAATTAGGTTGTGCTTAACATATAATACTTTGCTTTGATTGAAAAACAAGAGAGGTATCTAACTACCCCAAGGGAAAATAGATTAACACATAAGTTTCAAATTAATTCTCCAAAAGAAAGCTATAATTTTTAAAGTTAACACTCTGAAGCAAGGTTTGGCCTTTTGTTTAGGAAGATTCCAAAACAAAGATTTATCTACTCAAAATTAAATGAAAAGCAACCGGTAGAGCATCTTTCTCATTGAAGGAAAATAGATTTTATATAAAAAAAACCCACATCGTTGAAGAATTTCTACTTTCAATTTATCCTCTCACTCTCTCACTTATTGTTATTATTGTTTTGTTTTGGTCCTCTAAAATGGAGTTCCAACATTTTCTCCACCAGCATAAGCTAAGCTATACGGAGAAGAATGAGAATTGCTCGTGCTACGGGTGCTTGGACTTCATTTATGGTCCGGCATATATTTGTCAAAAATGTGATTATTTTGCGATGCACAAATCATGCACTGAATTGCCGTTTGAAATACAAAAACATACTTTCACCCCCCCATCCACTCAGATTCAATGCAGGGGACGTGATTGTGTGTAATGCATGTAGAAGATTGTTGGCATGCTTCATCAATTACAGGTGCATGTATTGTGAGCTTAACCTTGATTTCAAATACACTCTGGATATTTTCAGTGATGAGATTGAGCTAGCTAAAAGTGACGATGAGGATCATCAAGGAATCTCGATTCTTCATTTTAGCCACCGGCACCAACCATAGTATCAAGTTGTGGTTGCGGATGCAGTTCCGGTGTCGCAGTTGCGAATGCGGTTCCGGTGTCGCGGTTGCGGATGCTGCAGACGTTACGTAACGTGTTGCGGCTGTCGCGGGCATGATCTCTTCCTCAAAAATCACAATACGTCTAAAATATTATATTTATACATTTTACAATTATATTTTAATAAACTAATATTTATATACTCTTTTAATATTTTATTTTGAAAAAAAAAATTTAATTTCATAGGTAAAAATTAATTAAAAACAAATATAAACCATAGAAATGGTATCATATTGGAAAATGGGTAATAAAAATTATAATGTTAATGAATAACATATAAACAAAATCACTAAAATCATATAATTTTTTTTATATTTTAATATAAAAATGTTCATTTTACATAACTTAGAAAGAAAAAAATACATAACTACAAATATAAAAAATATATATCTTACAGTTCACCACTAAAATGAATGGTGTGGCAGATCTAAAGTATTTTCATCTTCTTCATTGTCTTGGTTTTGATTTCTTCCTATTTCATGTGAAGAAGGCATCATAATATGTACATCATAAGATGCATCATTGGTAGGAAACATGTTGTATGATAAATGATGACAAAAAAATCTATAACTTGGATTTTGTTTAAGGTAAAGTGGATAACATGAATTTGGTAACTAATTTTTTTTATTTTGTCAAGGAATATATTCATTTTTTATTTTATTTATTTATTTATTCTTTATATTATAGATTAAATAAGATTTTATAGTTTCATAGTAAACAGATAAAATATATATACTATTATAGTATTATAAAGTGAATTATTCTCTTATACAAAATTTATATAATAATAAATAAACATATAATTATGATACTTAATGTTAATATTAAAAATTAATTTAAAATTAATCACGTCAATTTTATATATGAGAAAATTCAATTTAAATTTAAAATAATTTAATTTTAAAATAATGTAAATAAATCATTTAATTAATTCAAATTTAAGTAACTAATTTTAAACATAACTATTAAGATATTATTAATGATATATATTTATAATCCACTTTTAAAAATTCAATTAGAATAATTCATCTATGTAATTTTATATTTCAGATAATTTAAAGTTTGTTGTGGCGTTACGGTGCAATTTATAGCGTGTTGCGGTGTTACGTAACGGTTTTTTACAGTAACAATCGTGATACGGTTCCCTTATCGCGTTGCACCGATATTGCGTCTCGTTAACCTTAAAAAAATGTTACGATGCAGGAGTTACGCTGCGTTACGGCCGCAATTTAGTACTATGGCACCAACTGTCTCGCTGTAAGTTTTCTTTTCCAACGACTCCATATGGGGAAGAGATTTTTCGAGGTTTATGGGATTCGGGAAATTTATAGTGTGTAGCATGCAAATGGGAGATCCATGGAAGTACTGTAATTTATACCTGCCCTCCTAAGTTTGTCATTCATGAATCATGTATGAATGAGATGCCAAGGCAAGTTCAAATGAGTCTGTTTCACCCACACCATAGTCTTCTCACTCAAGCATTCCTTCATGATGAGGATGATGATGCATAGAGACAAGTTCGATGTTATGCCTGTAGGGAGATAGTTCAAGGTTTCAGCTTCTATATAAATGCGATGTCAAGTTGCATTTTTCATGTGCAAAGTATCGAACTCGTACTATAAAGCATGGTTGTCATGCTCACGATTTCCTACAATTGGGGACAAGCATTGTCAATGACATATCCTGCGATGAATGTGGAGAAGATTGCAATGAATCCTGCTTCACCTGCAAATGTGCATCCTGAATGTATCCCACTACCGTCTAGTTTTAAACATAAATACCATTTGAATCCACTTGTGTTGGTAAACCCTATTGTTGAAGATGATTCAGGAGATTATTATTGCGATATGTGTGAGACAGAAAGAAATCCAGAACTCCAACTTTATTTTTGTAAACAATGCAATTACATTGCACATATTGATTGTGTCACTTATGAGGTAAAACACCAACAACTACTCTCTTTTTCTCTTTTTGTTTTCTTTTGATTATTTGATATATATTTGAAACTCATCTTTTGTGCTTAGATTCTTGATCATGCGAAAGAGATGCTCTTAGATCCTCAAAGAGTAGAAGAGAATTCTGACGACAAAAGTTTGGAATCAGAAGGGAGGGTGCACCATAGCACGGTTAGTATCTGTGTGATGATAACGTTTGAGATTGAAAACATTTTAAATTGAATACTTAAAAAATAATTAATTATCTTTACTTTTAATTATTTTTTCTTTTGTTAGATACAAAGAGATGTTATTCATCCTCACCCGTTGACGTGAAATGATGATTCAAATATAAAATTTGTGTGTGACAAATGTGAAGAATTGTGCAAAGGTTTATCTTACAGCTACCAACTTTGTTCATTCATCATTGACAGCAAGTGTGCTATTTTAAAGGATGAAACCCATCAAAAGAGAAAAATTAAAACAAAAGTCAACCATTTTAGTCACCTCCATCAACTTACACGATGCAAAATTTAATATTTTGCAAATGGGCTCAGGGTTTGATGCGTCTTGCAGAGCATGCAAATGCCTTTGCGAATTCTTTCTACACGAATCTTGTCTTGGTGACATGTTGGTGGAAGTTCAAAGTCCATTTCATCCACAACATCCTCTTTGCATATTACCATCCTTGGTTGCCTATAATTTTCATTGCTTCGGCTGCAAGTTAGTTATTAAAGAGGAATTATTGTTCGCTTGTATAACATGTGAATTCGCCATGCACTATTCATGAGCTAACAATCAATTTCGTGAGGTGAAACATGATTATCATCCCACTCACCATTTCTACATTTGGGGAAAAGCTTTTCTGGTGACAAATCTCCCCAGTGTTCTGTATGTGGTGAAGCTTGTGAAAACACTTTTTGGTGCTGCCTTGAGTGTAGGTTTCACATTCATCTTGAATGTATTCAACTACCATCACTCGTCAAGCACAAACGTCATTTCCACCCACTTGTACTCACAACTGTGACTGGAGGTGATTCTGGAGAGTGTTATTGTGATACATGTGAAACACAAAGAAATCCAGAGCTTGATTTTTATCACTGCAACGACTGCAACTACATTTCACATATTGACTGTGATTTCCGAGGCAAGTACATCTATTCTATAATGAAAAATAATTTTTTCTTACTTATCTGATGAAAGACTGAAACTAAAATTTAATATATTGTTTATTTAGGTTGAACCTCCAGAACAAATACTTCAATATCTAACCCCTCGTCCAGGGAGAATATTAAGAAGACGGCTCCTCTAAAAACCAGTCTTTACAAGTAAGCATATTTTATTTTATCTTCCTTATGTGACATTTAGTTTTCAATTATTAATTGAATTCTCTCATTTATTTAAATTTACTTCAAAGATGTTTCTCATATCTAAATAAAATAAACTAGTTAATAACCTATAAAGTAAGTGGTTAAAAGCTCTTAGATGGCACCTCCTCTCTCCCTTAAGTTATGGGTTCAATACCTATAGGGAGTAAAATTCTCTTTCCCCCCTCCCTTACTAGAAAATTTTCAAGGAAAAAAACTAAATACTTAGTCACTAAATTAATTTTTATGATTCTTTCTAGTGTAATTATAAATTGAGTTAATTACATCATATGTCCCCAAATTATAACATTTATTTTAAATTGGTCCTTAAACTTTTGAATATTCTAATGTCATCCTCAAACTACGATTCTCATCCTAAATTAGTCTTTAAACTTTTAAACATTCTAATTTCATCCCTAAACTATGACCCTATTTCTAAATTAGTCCCCAAACTTTGGGATATTTAAATTTCATCCCCAAATTCATCCAAATATGTAATTAGTTTCAATCATAGTTTAACCTAAAATTTATTTTTTAAGAAAAACATATAATAATATAACTTGGCCTAATGATTTTATTAACAAGATATGTAATTAGTATTGTCACACCCCAATTTTTCAATATCAATTTTATTGTTTTTAATTGAGGGACTAAAATGAATAATTTTGAAGATTTCTGAGTTAAATTTGAAAGTTTTGAAAGTTTAGGGACTAGTCCCATAATTTCCCATAACCTATCTGAACCCAAAATTAAAAACCTTAACCTATTTTTTCCCTGGTGTGAGTAAACTCGCGTTATCCCAAACCCCTAAATAAAGCTATCCCGTTGCTCCGTTCGACCACCGTTTAGCGCACAGTAACCGTCGTTCGACTCACCAACAGCCGGCGACCAAATCCCCTCACTGTTAAACGACACCTAACGTCATAATTTTTGACGTAAAATTTCATCGGTTTAAACCCGTCGCCACGATTTTCCCTGATTTCGACCAATCCGGCGACCATCGCACCTCACCGCCCTTCTCATCAAGTTCCCCAATTCTGTGCGACCAAAACCCGACCGGGTTTGTCGCCTATCGTTACCGTTTTCATCGATCACAGGAGTGGGTAAGCGTTTTGATCCTTTTTTTTAATTTCGATGGATTTTGGCTGAATGTTGATGTTGTTTGGATCGATTTTGCCAAGTACATGAACATGGTGTAATCGGCCGGTGGAAGCCAGCCTCGTCACCGTCGCACGCGCCACCACGCGCTGGTAGTGCACGTGGGGCTCTCCTGCCGGTCCAAGAGGGTTCTAGAACCGGTCCAGCTGGACCAAACTGGTTCAGTCAGACCAGTTTGAACGAGTTAACTCAGTTGAGTCAACTCGTTCGAGTCAACTTGTCCGAGTCAACTCGTTCGAGTCAACTTGTCCGAGTCAACCCGTTAACTCTGACCGTTGACTTTGATCAAAAAGTCAAATTTTTTAAAAAGTCATATTTTATGTTTTTCGACGTCCTAAGTCCAAATCCGAAGTTCGTTTTGCCAAATTCGCACTCGCTAAGTTGTTTTTCAGTGTTTTTTCTTCATATTCAATTTGGTTTTTCGATTAAGTTCAATTTCTGACGTAAATTGGGTTGCTATGTATCCAAGGAATTATTGGACATTGAATTCAAGTTCGAGAGTGATTGAATGGACTTTAAATGTTCAATCGATGAAGTATGAAAATTGAGGTAATATTTACTACCTCTTTTCATGCTTTATGGAACATGTTGATAATGTATGTATATAATTGGTATGCTATGCATGTTTCCTTATGGATAGATTCGAATCAAATACAGTTTAAGTGATAAATAGGTTAAGACTCGATTAAATTACATAAAGGAATTATAAGGCTAGTAAGAAATGATTTCAAGTACAATGATTCATCTATAGAGCCAATGACCTTAGAATTATTAAATTCTAATTATTTTCGTTAAAAGGTTTAATATTGGAATCATCTGATTATAAAATTACTAAATTGCCCCTATAGGGTAAAAATGGCTCGGACTGACTTAAGATCGAAAGTACCTTGAGAATTCATATTTTTAATTCGATAAATCACTATTTCATCTATTAAATTCACGATCTGTCTGAATAGCCACTAATAATCGGATCCTAACATTCGAAAAGGTACAAGACCTGTAATTGTTGATTATCAGCAAGCACCTTAAGACTAAAATATTAGAAGTATTGTTCTTGTTTGAATAATTTATAAAAATTGAATTAAATGGAAATATTGGATGAAAGGAAATGACTAGAATAAACTTGAATTGTAATATGACCAAAATGCCCTTGCACTGCAAAAAGACCATGATTACCCCTAAGAGCGAAAAATAACGTTGAATAAATATATTTGATCAAATTACCAGAAAAGGTACATATGTTTGGATTTATCTGAATTATCGAAATGTCCTTGACCTATGAAATAACTAAAATAACCCTCAACGTTCAAATGACCAAAATACCCGGAACTCTAAAGGAACTAGAATACTTTGAAGTCTAATTTATCAGAAGTAATGCCACTGACAAAATTGAATGGAATAACGATAATACCCTTAAAGCATAAAAAGGAATATGGATGAATATGATAATGGATATGACCTGAGAACTTATATTTTGATTCACTTGAACCTTTTTATCACTGATTAAATTCCTGATCTATTTGAAAAACCCAAAAAAAACTCATACATTTAGAAATTCTTAAAACGTTGATCTCCTTGTTTTTGAATAATCATTTGAAGGCCAGATTATTGGAAGTATGACACGTCACTAAAGTATTTAAATGATGGATTATCATCAAGTTTTGAAATAACTAATGAGTTTGGACCCCAAATGACTAAATTAACCTCAAATACAGAGATGATCTAAATACCTTTATGACTTAGATCAAGGGAATGTCTTTGGATAGACTATGGGAACACCGATGAAATTAAATGATGTACTGCCTCTAAAGGTTATGGCGCATGACCCAAGTCATCGAATATTTTGGATACTATTACAACGTGAAAATGAAATAAATACCAACAGAATACCTATTCGTCTCCTCAAGAACTGATCAAGAATAATTCTAATATTGATTAGATCAACTGGTGCAATTAGAAATAAGAAATGAATAATAGTGAAGTATCACGGTCCGAATGATTGACAAGTATCACAATATTGGGATCTGTAGTTCAATCGGACTCGAAATCCTGATAATTCAATGCATAATCTTAAATACCAAAAATCATTGCTCTATCCTTATTGAGTTAAATTACTAAGAATTCTCCAAGAACCAAATGTCTAAAATGCCCCTGATTTGCCTGAATAATGGGAACACTCATGTTATGTCTAAATCTTCAATAATTATGATGTAAAAGATTTTGAATGCCTTTCTGATACTCAATTGTCTATGAAAATATTTGAATATTGTATGATCTTGATAAATCACTTTCTGAATGAATGATGAATTAGTTAGCTATCAAATCCCCCTTTATAGGGATCTTGATTCTGAAATCCTATTAAATTACAAAAGTTTCATGGTTCCTTACTTGATAAATACCAAGTATCTCCAAATAATATATGGATCCTCTAGTGTTTTCCTTATATGATATGTAAATGTTTTAGTTTTTTTAAAATGTGATTTTCTGAAATCACTGATTTACTAATTTACTGGCTTATGAACTATGGTTACATGGTATATGTTCTCTGGTTACCTATTTTCACTAGAAAATATAATAGTTCATGATTTATGGATCATGGAATTTACTGGTTTATGAACTATGGTTACCTGAAATGTGTTATTTGGTTTTCTATTTTCACTGAAAAATATGATTGTTTCTGATTTATGGATCATGAAATCTACTGGTTATTACTTGAACTATTTTATTGAGACATTATCTGGGTAGGTTGGAGTATGGAGGTTCAGCTCTGATCAAGCTGGTAAATCCTTACAATACTAAGGTGACCTAGGCTTTGAGGCCCCAAGAAACTTTCTTGGGTAGGCTCTCAGTCCCCAATGCACTCCATTGAGTTAATCATGAGACAACATATGGTGTATGGGTGGAGGGCAATTATGTGATTTATTTCTTTGTCACTCTTATGAGATTTTACTAGATCACGATCATGATATTACAATTTACTGTTAAATCTGATTTATATTAGATACTGTATGGGTAGGATTATAGAGTATGGAGGTTCAACTCTAATCAAACTGGTAAATCCTTATGGACCTAAGGAGACCATTGGGTAGGCCCATAGGCCCAAAGGTACTCCCTTAGGGTGGCTCATCTGTTGTGTGCTTAGGGTAAGTCCTATGGATGCAGTCCTGGCGAACTGCATAACGATGTTTGGTTGAAGGGTGTTACTATGGTTTTCAAAATATGTTTTAAACTATAAATGTTTTTAAAGGATTTATATATGTTACTCTGTTTTGTTGGAACACACTAGACATCCTATTTCAATCTCCTGAAAACTCGGTCATCTGAATGTTTCTTATGAACTGAAATCTTCATGTCTTTTACTCGAAGAAACATTAGTGGAACCTCAGCTCAAACCAAAAACTTGTAGACATATGAATCAATAAGGAAATTTATGTTTTTTTTCATTTATTTATATGTCCTTCAGTATCACTTGATAGTTCTGTATTACTGAGCTTCCCAAAGCTCACTCTTTTACTCACCATTTCAGGTTAAAAGAATCGTACAAGTACGCTATCGATATTAGTAAAGGAGTTTCACTAACGTTACTTAAAGAGTGCGGTGTATGTGATTAGGGGGCATGTAGGTCACGTTTGATTTTTATACCGAGTCTGGAAATTGTATTTATTTATAATTTTTTTATGATTTTACAAGTTTTAATAGAGATTTTAAATTTTATGTGATTTTTACTGTTGGTGCTCCGGTGGCCCTAATGTAACACCTCAAATTAGATTGGACCACCTGGATCGATCTGTGGGTGTTACATTTAGTAGCATTAAAGTTAGGTTGAGTCGAGTTTTTCTGGGTAGACCGATCGGTCGATTGTCATAGGATGTACGATCCCCTAGACTATAAACGTACTTCTCTAAGCCGGAACTCCAAAGTCGAGCTTTTATCTGTAATGAGCTAACCTAAGTTTTCTATCCGTTAGGGCTCGACCTATTCATAAAGGAATACCATTAATGTTTTTCCAAATTCTGTAAAGTGTCTCACGAGTAATGTGAAAGTTACTTATCCGAGAAATTATGACCCAACTATAAAAATAAAATTGAGATATATTATCGCTCTATGATTCTAACCTCTTAGCTAAGGTCAAATTATTCTAAAAGGATAATTTTGTTCAGATTATTTTATTAGGATGAGGGAGAATTCTAACGAGAATGTATACTCAGTTGGTTGAGGATTAGTAGAGGACCCGTACTTTTTAAAAGAGACCTTAAGATATTGAAGAATTGTTGTAAGCTTCATTTCTGTATTTTTGTGACTTGAGTGAATTTTGAGGATGAAATTCTTTTAAGGGGAGGAGAATCGTCACACCCTAATTTTTTAGTATTAATTTTACTATTTTTAATTGAGGGACTAAAATTAATAATTTTTGAAGATTTTTGAGTCAAATTTGAAATATTAGGAAATTTAGGGACTAGTCCCATAATTTTCCCATAACTTATCTGAACCCAAAATTAAAAACCAGAATCTATTTTGCCCCGGTGTGAGTGAACCCGCGTTATCCCAAACCCCCAAATCAAGCCATCCACGTCGCTCTGTTCGACCATTGTTCAGAGCGACGCAACCACCGTTCGACTCACTAGCAGCCGGCGATCAAAACCCCTCAAACCTCTCATCGTGAAACAGCGCCTAATGTCGTAATTTTTGACATAAACTTTCGTCAGTTTCAACCTCGTCGCCATGATTTTCCTTGATTCTGGTCGATCTGACGACCGTCGTACCTCACCGCCCTTCCCATCAAATTCCCCAGTTTCGTACGACCAAAACCTGATCGGGATCATCACCTATCGTCTCCGTTTTCACTATCAACGAAGTGGGTAAGCGTTTCAGTCCTCTTCGTTTAATTTTGATAGATTTTGGTTAAATGTTGATGTTGTTTTGATCAATTTTGTCAAGTACATGAACAGGGTGTAATCGGCCACTAGAAGCGAGCCTCGTCGCCGTCACACGTGGCACCGCACGTTGATAGTGTGTGTGGGGCTCTCCTGCTAATCCAGGAGGGTTCTAGAATTGGTCCAGCCGGACCGAATCGGTTCAGTCAAATCGGTCTGAATCGAGTAACTCGATCAAGTCAACTCGTCCAAGTCACCAGTTGACTTTGACCCGTTGACATTGACCTATTGACTTTGACCCGTTGACTTTGACTAGAAAGTTAAAATTTTTGAAAAAGTCATATTTTATGTTTTTCGACGTCCTGAGTCTGAATCCAAAGTTCATTTTACCAATTTTGCACTCGATAAGAAGTTTTTCAATGTTTTGTCTTCTGATTCAATTTGGTTTTTCGATTAAGTTCCATTTTTGAAGTAAATTCAGTTTTTATGTATCCGAGGAGTTATTGGACGTTGAATTCAAGTTTGAGAGTGATCGAATGGCATTTATATGTTCGATCGGTGAAGTACAAAAATTGAGGTAATATTTTACTACCTCTTTTCATGCATTATGGAACATGTTGATAATGGATGTATATGATTGGTGATAAGTGCTTAATTTAATTAATATTTTTCTTTTAAATTACTCCTTAATCATTGGTTTTTGTGGCTTATTGTTCGTTTTCATTCATTTTTTGTGCATAATGTCAGATTCTAGAAATTACACTAAAATGAAATAATTCTATAGTTTTTTTATTTTCGGAATCAAAGCTAGATTTGTGGGCATGAATTCGGACATGAAACATCCGACGAGGCGATGACGTCAGTACCTTCTAGAAGATCCAGTTAGCGTTTCTAAAAGAATGAATGAATTGGTCGCACGTTTCTGGAATACGGATTTGAATCAAACTCAAGTTTAGGATAATATTTTAAACATTATATTTTATCTTTGAATTTTAGTTTAAATAGGTTTTAGTATTTGAATTAGGATTTAGGATATTATTTTAAAGAGTATATTAGTTTATATTTGTTTTAGGTATTTTAGTTTAAATAGTTTTAAGTGTTTTTATTAGGATAAAAGATATTATTTTAGGAATTATCTTTAGTTTATTTTTAAGAATTTGAAGGCTATAAATACCATCTAAGGGTGAGCCTAGAAATAGATCTCTCTCATATGAGAATTATATCTTCTTTTTCTCTCTAGCCTTCTCTTTTTTTTTTTTTGCAAACTTCTATTTTCTTTTAGAATTTCGTTTTGAAATATGCTAAGTATGACATTGGTCATGCTTAGCTAATTTTCTTTTAAGCCGAGGGTGTAACACCCCCAACCCGTATCCAACCCGGATACGAGTCCGAAGTGTCACATTGACTTTTCAAACATTTATTCGTATAAAATAGTGAGTAATTTTAAAAACTTTTATAACATTTAACTTATTCAAAACATTTACAAAACTATCCAGAGCTTATACAATATAATCTTTTCATTACATGCCAACTAGAACTTTATATACAAAAATACAGATTATTCACCTCTCTTCTGATCTGACATTCGGTAAGGAGAACTGACATGTCTTGTTCCTCTTTACTTCTCTTTTCGCTTTCCAAACCTACATGTGAAACAATCACACGCTAAGTCGATGACTTAGTGAGGCATATAAAACATATAATATTTCATATAACATAAAGCATACATAAACATATACCATCATTATCATAATCTCTATCATTATCATTAAGAAACACATATAACATCATATGGTTCATGTAACACATTTCAAACCACTTACTTTTGATAACTATTTATAAACCCATCGTATACATATCACATTTAGTATGTTTGTTTAATCTCTTTATTATCCCATGTACACTAGTGAGAACTTAAGGTATGTGAGTACATTGAGGTTGTGCGCACATATGCTGTCACCACAGCTCATATCAATGTCCCGAATGACCTATCCAGAGGTCATAAAGATCCTCAGTAACTATCCAGAGGTCATAAAGATCCTCGGCAACTATCCATATGTTCCTTAGAACATAGGTATATTGTACATATGTCTCGAAAGACATAGGAAATTATGTCCATATATTCCATAGAACATAGGTATATTGTCCATATATCTCGAAAGACATAGGTATTTTTGTCCATATGTTCTGTAGAACATAGGTATACCCTCGACTCTTGGCATGCCAACTATACCCCTAGCTCTCATATCACATAACATGGGCATTATCATTTATAACATTTCATATCACTTGCTATTTCTCTTCTGTCATATACCACATGTATGTGTAACCATATATCTCATATCATATCACATGTATCACAAGTGAATGTATTCACGTAGATAGTTTCATATGACTTATATCATTTCTTATTTGTTCATGTAACTCGCATGTCATATCATGTAACATATAACACATAATCATATAGGCTCACGATTTTATCACCTATCATGTTATTTCACATATACACTTTTATAGCGCATAAACTCATATATATCATATCACCTATAATAACATATGACACATATACCCATAACTTCATATCACATACTTATATCAATTCACACTTATTCACATGGGTCATTTCTCATAACATATATCACATCACATATGTTCATGGGTATATCCCATAGCATATAAAATAACATATAAACTTATATATGTATTCATGTGTATACTTTCATTTAGCCTATATATCAATGTCATATAACTTATTTCATAACTTATTTGATATTCATATATATTCTCATCTTATAACTTATATTACCTATGCATATAACCTTATGACTTACTATCAAGTACTCAATTAATGTTCCTATATGGTTCCATCTTTATCATATAACCTATGAGCTATTCTTATATTACCCTATATCAACCATACTTTGTTTATCTCACTTTTCATGTCATTCATTTATCACATATATGTCACTTTGCTTATAACACTTCTCTGGTTTTCATATGACATGTAAATCATTGTCATCTCTTGTTCTCATATAATTTCATATAGTCACTTATCACTTATCACATAGTTTACATCCTATGATCATAGAATCATATCAATAACACATATACTCATGCACACATATAAATCATAACAAACACATACCTCTATGAATTCATGCATTTTACTATTGGAAATAGACTTATCATAAGTCTTATTTTCCATTTAACATCATATACTAAATAATGTGCACTCACCTTAGCTTTACTTTGATTCGATTCTAATCCTTCAATTGATTCAGAACGGGATCACGTTCTATATCTACATAATCATACATAGATCTATATTAGTATTATAACTAATATAGTCTAATGTTTCACTCTTTAGATTAAGATAAATGCCAATTTCTTCTTTCAATAAGGGTATGCATCGATGCACTACTGGTGCATCGGTGCATAAAATACATTCGATGTTGTATTATTATTGGGATGCATCGATGCATGCCTTATGCATCGATGCACTAATTGCATTCGATGTTTCTATTTTAAAAGAGTGCATCGATGCACTACCTGTGCATCGATACACCTTCAAACAAATTTCTGGGTTTTAACCTTGATGCATCGATGCACAATGAATATGCATCGATGCACTCTGCCCAGAATCCTCTTTTTGAACCCGAAAATCATTCATTTTGGATTAAATCCTTCATGTTTCATCCCCTTTTTCATTCTTAACTCTAGTACACATACTTAAACCAATCTATATTCATTTATTTCATCTTAAACCTCAAAATCCTATATTCCATATGTAATTCAATAATTACATCAATTTTGCAACATGTTTCAAATCCAATTCTATTACTTCATGTCTCTTACTTAGATTGATAACAAGTCAAATCCAACTTTCAATTCTTGTTATGAACTCTATTCCAATATTTCATTCAAGAACCTCTAATCTTTAATCTTCTCTATCTCCTTTATCTTTTGATCTTAAGATAACTTAAGCTTTCCTTAAGCTTAGTTATCATCTAATGATCAAAACCTAATCTTAAACTTAACAAATAATTAACTAAGTAGAAGACTCACCTTTGAGCTTGGAGATACGGGAGGAGATGAAGAAGAAGAAGAAAAAAGAGTTTTTAGAGAAATCTCTCAATCTTATCCCATATATATCATTATCTTATCCTTTCCAAGTCAAATGACCACTTTGCCCTTAAAATCCTTTAATAATTACTAACAACTTTTAGGATTTATTTTCAGATAAATCATTGAACTAATTTATTCTTCTACTTTAATCACCAAATTCTGAAACTTTACAATTAAGTCACTAACCCATAGTTTGGGATGTTACAACTCTCCCCTCCTTATAAGAAAATTCGTCCTCGAATTTTCACTGCACATCTTGATAAGAACATATCTTCTAATGTTCTTATGTTGCTTCCCTGACTTATTCTTTCTTGTCATCATCAAACACTTACTTTTCAATCCTTTAATTTTCCAACTATCATTTTCGTTTATACATTCATCTTTTGTTGCTTATCATATAAACAATAACCAGTAATATCAATCCATTGTTGTCTTTTCTCTCATTCGATTATGCATTTTTCCTTTGACCTTTCTAAAATTCATATAATGTTACTTATCCTGTAGACAGTAACATCAATTCTTATCACTCAAAATCAAAAATCAATCAATTGATTTCTTTCCTCATTTTCTAATTAATTCACCACAATCAAAACTTTTACTCATTCTTTCATCCTTGTCTGTATTACGATACACATAATCTCTTCATATAACCTTACATACTTTTCTTACTTCTAATCAAACTTACAATCTACACTTCCTTATAACCCTTTATCATATTTAATCCTTTAAACACCATCTTTTCATTTATTTATCCATTTATCCTTTTATTATCAAAATCTTCTTATATACAAATCATATCTTTATCACCTCTTTATAACGTTAATAACCAACTTCACTTATACATAACCTCATTCTTTACTATCACTTATAATTGTATTTTCCTTCATCAGCTTCTAATCCTTTAACTTAATATACTCCAACTTCATAACTCTGTTAATCAACATCGATTCTTCTAATCTAAAGTGAAAACCTTCATCTAACCATTCATATACATTCTTTGCAATTGGAATTATTTCAACAATTACTAAATCTCAATACTCATCTCACCCCTTTATAATACGTTTCCCGCTTCAATTTTCATAACTCTAACAGAACTTTTAATCTAATTCACAAAGGTTGTCTTTAACCTTGGTTTATTATCAATTAAATCATTGTTTAATCTTTCAGTACCAGACCATACTAATTGAGTCTGTCTGACTCTCTTTGATGGTATTGAACTCTATGAAGCACCAATTCTCTTAATTGTATCCACACTCTTGCTTATACCCAATATTATCCCTTCTTTTCAAACTCATAAGCTCTGGCTTCATATACCTTATACACTTGTCACTGATGCACTTATCCTTGAACTCTTTTACAAATTCTCACTAATTCATTTAATCTTTTAACGTCCTTATGGTGACACTCGTTCACCATATTCCATCTTATCCACATAATAACAAACTTCTCAATTTAATTTCTCCACTATTGAGAAATGAACATCTTCTAGCATTATCTTCATATCATTTATCCAGAGGTCTGTAACAACAGAGCCTTCATCAAATTCACCCTTGAGCTCGGGTGCTCATAACTCTTTTAACTATTTCGATATATTCATTCTATGAGTTAACGAAGTATACAATTGAAAACACATCGGAATATCATATAACATCATGAATCATTCTCTAATCTTATACAAACATTCCCTGAGGTTTTCGTTGTTCTCCCTGCCTGGCCAGGGCAGGTGAATGCTATTACCTTTAGGTCTATCGTCTTGTATTTCACTTTAGAAACTCTCATATCATTTCTTCTATCACATATCACGTGTGCATATGATCATCCAATTCATATCATATAACATGTCATTTACATATGTTCACATATCATCTATCATATCATATAAACATATATATATCTCATAAATCATTCTCAGTATTCACTTATCTTATATAACATAACAATTTAACTCTATTAAGAAGACAACACACTACTTACCCTATCATATCAGAATTTTTTTTTCACTTTGTGTTGGCATGTACACTTTTTAAAACACTTTTGATTTCATTTTTAGCCTAGAATCGGCTAAACCGTAGCTCTGATACCATTAAATGTAACACCCCAACCCGTATCCAACCCGGATACGAGTCCGAAGTGTCACATAGACTTTTCAAACATTTATTCGTATAAAATAGTGAGTAATTTTAAAAACTTTTATAACATTTAACTTATTCAAAACATTTACAAAACTATTCAGAGCTTATAAAATATATTCTTTTGATTACATGCCAACTAGAACTTTATATACAAAAATACATATTATTCACCTCTCTTCTGATCTGACATTCGGTAAGGAGAACTGACATGTCTTGTTCCTCTTTACTTCTCTTTTCGCTTTCCAAACCTACGTGTGAAACAATCACACGCTAAGTCGATGACTTAGTGAGGCATATAAAACATATAATATTTCATATAACATAAAGCATACATAAACGTATACCATCATTATCATAATCTCTATCATTATCATTAAGAAACACATATAACATCATATGGTTCATGTAACACATTTCAAACCACTTACTTTTGATAACCATTTATAAACCCATCGTATACATATCACATTCAGTATGTTTGTTTAATCTCTTTATTAGCCCATGTACACTAGTGAGAACTTAAGGTATGTGAGTACATTGAGGTTGTGCACACATATGCTGTCACCACAGCTCATGTCAATGTCCCAAAGGACCTATCCAGAGGTCATAAAGATCCTCGGTAACTATCCAGAGGTCATAAAGATCCCCGGCAACTGTCCATAGGTTCCAAAGAACCTAGGTAAACTGTCCATATGTTCCTTAGAACATAGGTATATTGTCCATATGTCTCGAAAGACATAGGTAATTCTATCCATATATTCCGTAGAACATAGGTATAATGTCCATATGTCTCGAAAGACATAGGTAATTCTGTCCATATGTTCCGTAGAACATAGGTATACCCTCGACTCTTGGCATGCCAACTATACCCCTAGCTCTCATATCACATAACATGAGCATTATCATTTATAACATTTCATATCACTTGTTATTTCTCTTCTGTCACATAGCACATATATGTGTAACCATATATCTCATATCATATCACATATATCACAAGTGCATGTATTCACGTAGATCGTTTCATATGACTTATATCATTTCTCATTTGTTCATATAACTCGCATGTCATATCATGTAACATATAACACATAATCATATAGGCTCACGGTTTTATCACCTATCATGTTATTTCACATATACACTTTTATATCGCATAAACTCATATATATCATATCACCTATAATAACATATGACACATATACCCATAATTTCATATCACATACTTATATCAATTCACACTTAGTCATATGGGTCATTTCTCATAACATATATCACATCACATATGTTCATGGGTATATCCCATAGCATATAAAATAACATATAAACTTATATATGTATTCATGTGTATACTTTCATTTAGCCTATATATCAATGTCAAATAACTTATTTCATAACTTATTTGATATTTATATATATTCTCATCTTATAACTTATATTACCTATGCATATAACCTTATGACTTATTATCAAGTACTCAATTAATGTTCTTATATGGTTCCATCTTTATCATATAACCTATGAGCTATTCTTATATTACCTTATATCAACCATACTTTGTTTATCTCACTTTTCATATCATTCATTTATCAAATATATGTCACTTTGCTTATAACACTTCTCTGGTTTTCATATGACATGTAAATCATTGTCATCTCTTGTTCTCATATAATTTCATATAGTCACTTATCACTTATCACATAGTTTACATCCTATGATCATAGAATCATATCAATAACACATATACTCATGCACACATATAAATCATAACAAACACATACCTCTATGAATTCATGCATTTTACTATTGGAAATAGACTTATCATAAGTCTTATTTTCCATTTAACATCATATACTAAATAATGTGCACTCACCTTAGCTTTGCTTTGATTCGATTCTAATCCTTCAATTGATTCAGAACGGGATCACGTTCTATATCTACATAATCATACATAGATCTATATTAGTATTATAACTAATATAGTTAATGGTTCACTCTTTAGATTAAGATAAATGCCAATTTCTTCTTTCAATAAGGGTATGCATCGATGCACTACTGGTGCATCGGTACATAAAATACATTCGGTGTTGTATTATTATTGGGATGCATCGATGCATGCCTTATGCATCGATGCACTAATTGCATTCGATGTTTCTATTTTAAAAGAGTGCATCGATGCACTACCTGTGCATCGATACACCTTCAAACAAATTTCTGGGTTTTAACCTTGATGCATCGATGCACAATGAATATGCATCGATGCACTCTGCCCAGAATCCTTTTTTTTGAACCCGAAAATCATTCATTTTGGATTAAATCCTTCATGTTTCATCCCCTTTTTCATTCTTAACTCTATTACACATACTTAAACCAATCTATATTCATTTATTTCATCTTAAACCTCAAAATCCTATATTCCATATGTAATTCAATAATTACATCAATTTTGCAACTTGTTTCAAACCCAATTCTATTACTTCATATCTCTTACTTAGATTGATAACAAGTCAAATCCAACTTTCAATTCTTGTTATGAACTCTATTCCAATATTTTATTCAAGAACCTCTAATCTTTAAACTTCTCAATCTCTTTTATCTTTTGATCTTAAGATAACTTAAGCTTTCCTTAAGCTTAGTTATCATCTAATGATCAAAACCCAATATTAAACTTAACAAATAATTAACTAAGTAGAAGACTCACCTTTGAGCTTGGAGATACGGGAGGAGAGGAAGAAGAAGAAGAAAAGAGAGTTTCTGGAGAAATCTCTCAATCTTATCCCATATATATCATTATCTTATCATTTCCAAGTCAAATGACCACTTTGCCCTTAAAATCCTATAATAATTACTAACAACTTTTAGGATTTATTTTCAGATAAATCATTGAACTAATTCATTCTTCTACTTTAATCACCAAATTATGAAACTTTACAATTAAGTCACTAACCCATAGTTTGGGATGTTACAGAAGGCTAAAGCCAAGACTCAATTCCAAACATGAGAATTGTAAGGTACTTAAATCGCTTCGGATTTTTCTCTCTGTTATGGTTTTCAACATTGGTCTAGATATTGTTATGGTTAATGTTGGAAGAAGGATTGGCTTATTGAAGCACATTGGACTCCCCAATAATACACTTAGTAAAATTGTTTACTAAGAGGAAACAAAGATAGGAATCAGTTATTATTGAAACAACATAATCCGAGTTGGCAGCAAGGAATTGTTCTTGTAGTAACCGACGTGAATCTTGAAGTAAAAATTAGTTTTCGATGATCCGAGGAATTTGAGGCAAAGCTGAAGTCTGAGGCTTCTTTTATTATAAGTTTCTCTATATTTCAATCTCTTAAAATTATTTATTTAATTATTTTTATTTAATTCTTATCTTTTATTTTAAAAACAACTTTTAAAAACCTCTTTTTATTTTACTACTATTATTTATTATTATATTATTTTCCCTTTTATTTATTATTATCTATTTTATTTTATTAAATCTTTTCAACTTTACCTGGAATTCTATCTCCTCCTAAAATTAAGAAACAAATTTTACTAAATCAGAAACACCACAGTCCCTGTGGATCGACCATGCTTCTCTATACTACATTTTTCTTTCTATTTAAGAAGATGAAATTATTTTGATAGCAAAACGACAACTATCAAATTGGCGTCGTTGCCTGTGACTAAAGGCAAGTACTAATTTATTTTTCTAGTTTTTTATTTATGACCAGAAGAAACCCAAGTGAATTAGCAGATCTAGATCCAGAGATCGAAGCACGAGCACGAAGAATCCACACACAAACGCTTCGAGAAAAGAGAAAAAAGACAAGAAGAACAAGAGCAAAGTTCAGAAACATAATCAAATCCGGAGAAAAACTCTGAAGCAGACACATACAACATCCCAATGGTAGAAGAAGAATAAATGATTCGAGAACTAGCCACAGCTCCTGTCACTCAGAAGTGATTATGCATCAATTTTCCCATTGGCGGGACACCGTTCCAATTAAAGACAGGACTCGTTCATCTTTTTCCCACTTTCCACGGCTTTCCCACTAAAGATCTGCACAAACAATTGTTGGAATTCTACATGGTTTTCACTAGCATGAAACCACAGGGAGTTATCGATGATCAAATTAAATTGAGAGTTTTCCCTTTATCTTTAGCCGATTTGGCTAAAGATTGGAAATTTTATTTTCCTCCAAATTCAGTTAATTCATGGGCTGACATGAATCAAATTTTTCTTGACAGGTTCTTTCCAGTGGCTAAAGCAAGCGAGTTATGAAGGAGCATTCTTTCCATTCAACAAAATACCGAATAAAGTCTTTATAACTATTGGGAACGATTTAAAAAAACTTTGTGCACGTTTTCCATAACACGAATTAAGTGAGCAAACGTTACTTCAATACTCTTATGAAGGCCTTTTACCAATGGAGATGAAAATGGTGGATGCCGCTAGTGGAGGAGCATTAGTCAACATGACTCCAAAAATAGCAACAAAATTGATTTCAACCATGGCAACCAACTCTCAATAGTTTTCAAGTGAGCCTAGCCGACGGGTTCACGAGATAAGTACTTTTTCCCTTGAGAATAAGTTAGAAAAATTAACTGAAGTGATTAATTCACTTGATGCGGGAAAATCTGGAGTAACAAAGCATTTGGGATGTGTACAAAACTAGACTATCCGACGGATTGCTGCCCACTGATACAAGAAGGAGGCAATGCAGAAATTAATGTAGTAGGGAACTTTTCAGGTCCTCCCAAAGACAATACAACCCATACAACAATACTTATAATCTAGGATGGCGAGACCACCCAAACTTTGGCTATGCTTCTAATCAAAGACTAACTTATCAACCAATACCTCCTCCTCAACAGCAAACGCAAAAACCATCATTGGAGGAACTCATAGGAAAGTTAGCAATTTCACAAGAAAAGTTGATTGCATCCCAGGAAAAATTTCAAAGCCGAACCGAAACACATCTTCAAGTGTTAGATAACCAAGTAAGCCAACTAGCTCAAACTATTAGAAAATTGGAATCACAAGGAAGACTACCTTCTCAAACGGAGTTAAATCCGGGAGGGAATGTTAGTGCCATCACACTCTGAAGTGGAATAGTTATCTCACCCGAAGTTCCAGCAAAAAAATCCGCACATCAGAAAGAACAAGAAGACACGCCACCTTTAGAAATACAAGGTACATCTGACTCGCATCATTATCTTTCTTCTCATGAAATCATGGCATCACCCTTCTCATCAAGGTTGATAAAGTGTGATAAAAAATCTGAAGAAAATGAGATCTTAGAGGTGTTCCAAAAAGATCAAGTCAACATACCTCTTCTTGAAATAATTTGACAAGTACCAAGGTATGCTCGATTTTTAAAAGAACTTTGCACTAAAAAGAGGAAATTAATGGGGCACAAAAAGGTAAATTTAGGAGAGCATGTCTGTCCAGTTTTTCAACGAAAGCACCCACCAAAGATGAAGGATCAAGGTGCTGTTGCAATTGAAGATAACTCATGAGTACGATTTAAAGTTAATGGTCAAAGATTGAAGTCATATTACGAAAATACCTTGATTTGTCTAATCGAAGAAATCAATTTAGAGGAACCCACATTCTGAAAAATTTAGGTCATCGAGCTAACGACGTTAAACAAAAGTGCTTAATGGAGTCAACCCATTTCGTTCTATTTTTATTTTTTTCATTTTTCATTTTTCATTTTATTTCATTTTATTTTTTCTATTTTTAGAAAACTTTATTTTCATTCTATTTATTTAATTTTATTTTATTTTTCTCTGAGCAGATCTGAATTCCAACTGAATATTTGACGAAAAGAACAATGTTCATGTCTTAGAGTAGGATGAGGCGCACGTTAGCAAAACCCAACCCCCAAGAGGTGTACGTTAGTAAACCCCTAATTTTGGTTGTTCCCTCCTCTGCCGAAAATTACAAGTTTAAAACCACTTTTGTTTCAAATTTATTTATTATGGGCCCCACCTTATCTATCGCCATCCCAAATTTTACAATTCTAAACCAATCCCAACACTTTCTCTTTCCACCTTTTAGTTTGACCAAAACTAAAACTCTTTTCTCTTATTTTATTTCCCACGTGATAACCCCCAAACAACCCCAAATCTTCATTCTTCTTACATTCAACGCCTCTCTACCTCCTTTCTTTGCTTCCTTCGAACGACTACCATACATAAACCTGAGACCACCGTTCAACGCCTCACTACCAGTTTCAACACTCGTCGCCTCCTCCACAATCCGATTACTCCACTTCTTTTCACCATGGTAAGAACATGTAACCAAGAAAACCAAGGAGCTCCACCGTCGCTCAACATTGGAAGACGCTGTCGCCACGTCGCACTGGTTGTCTATATTCCAAGTGATTCCGACCCACTTCCCACGCCACCACCTCCTCAATGAGGTGTACGAACACCATAAGGATCACCGCCAAGGACGACAATACGTACACCCGAGACCACCGACTTCCCTCCATCATTCGACCGTTCTTCTTTCAACTGATACGCTATCGTATCGAGCACTGTATGACTATCCAGCCTGTTATCGCTGATAACCCCAATGTTTTACTCTATGTCGTTGGGTTTGGGAACACTTTCAATGTCGAATATGGAGTCTCCACCATTTACTATACTTGAACAATCCGAGGTAAATTCTGAACCTGTCGATATTGAACCGTTACTAATGTGGCATCCTATTTTTTTGGCTAATTTTAAGATTTTAGGAACGGATTCAATTTTTCGAGTGGTATACCACCACAACCGAGTCTCGTATCCTCATATGGACCCATGCCTTTACCACCACGCCACTCGACTGGGCAGTCATAACCTACATCCTATAAAGCAGGGTTAGATGAAACTGAAGGACCACCTAACGAGACCTCTGATCCTTTCGATGAAAGAAATCGAAGGGACCGAACATATTCGGTGCCACCCGTGGAATCGTTGTAAGGATATCTCAATTTTGATGGTGACGACGCAAGGAGTTTCGATAGCATTCGTCACCGCAGGTTTTAAGTGTGTAAGTATATTCTATCACATACACTAGACACTTTACATTTACGTGATTTGTGGTGTGTTATTTCAATGCTATTGGTTGGACTCCTTATTCAAACATTAGATGCTATACTTATTATGAATTGGTTTTTGAGTTCTATACCAATTTTGTTTTTCAGCAGTGTCGTGCTATATCTATGAATACACCTGACGTTATTACTTTTTGGCTGTTAGGATAATATTTTAAGATGTCGTTGAATGATTTCAATTTTTCTATGAGGTTTGTGACCAATGTCAGGGACCATGATTATTTGACATCTTTGCATGAGATTCCACAGGATTTTAACACTGATATGGCTTATGAGGCACTCATAGGATACATAGGTATTCAATTTGATGTACGCATTACAAAGCATGGCATATTCACGACCCCACTCTCCGCTACATACATCGGTTCCTTGCCTACACCTATTCCAGTCATAATGATATTACCTCCTGTTTGAATAAGGTTGAATTATTTTTTTTATGTTGCATGCAAATCGGCATGAAGGTAACTTAGGATATTGGTTCGCTTGAGCTTTTGAGCGAGTTGTACGAACCAATCGACCCTTGATTCTCGGACCTTATATTACACATTTAGCATCTCGTTTATTTCCATTAGCCTTTGATACCGTAAATTTCACTCATGCTTTTTCTATGGATCCCCTTGATGCTAGATGTTTGGATTCAATGGAACTTCTTGCAGGCACTCCCACTGCCCCCACATTATACCTCCTCGCACCATTACAACACGTAATGGACGTATGTACCTGAGGTGGACTAAACCACCTTCGGTAGCCAGTTCTCAAATGGATATGCGAGCCGAGATGCAAGGCGTGACTGGTCGCCTTGACACCCATTGAAGCCAACCTTGTCGAGGTCCTCTCTTACTTTTGCCAGGTTCATCTCAACGTGGTCGTTGTCGTGGTCTCCACTAGATTAGGGAGTATTCCTTTTCCCTCTCTTTGTTTTTAAATTGGATATACGTTTTGGGACAAAACGAAATAAGTGAGGGGGAAAGGATAAGCATGTCGTCGTAAATTTCCTTGACTTATTTAATTGTTTGAATTGAGTTGTTATGATGTT
The DNA here is from genome assembly GCF_006381635.1 of Hibiscus syriacus. Taxonomy (NCBI): domain Eukaryota; kingdom Viridiplantae; phylum Streptophyta; class Magnoliopsida; order Malvales; family Malvaceae; genus Hibiscus; species Hibiscus syriacus. Next base: position 356,327 of record NW_024061971.1, on the reverse strand, counting down.
GATATGTTGGGATCGTTGGTTACAAGTATGGAATTTCTCTTTATATTCTTGCTTCCTTTTTTATTTTGTTCATGTTTTGATCAAATTTAATTTGCATGATTGATGATTGGTATAGCTGGAAAATATTTTGTTGAGTATTTATATTTCATGACATTGTCAATAGATATGAACTTGACTCATTTCACATAAACTTTCTTATGATATTTGAGCCTAACGAGCATACATTTTCTTTTTTTCTTATTGTTTGACTTGTGTGTGCCTGACTAATTTGGATGTTCTAAAACTTGTAATCACAATGCATATCGAGACTACATGTTGAACGTAATGTTTTAATGTGATAGGGGCACCTAGGATAAACCATTTTTCCCAAAAAGCCTACCCATTTTATATATCCATTAGTGAACCACGTTTGAGTCTATTTCCCTTTCTTTTTTTTAACACCTCATAATTAGACCCGAAGCCTTTCTTTTTATTTTCCTCTCTTTTCACACCCTTGCCGAGACTTAAGATCTTGTATCAATCTTGTTCCATGAAAAAAGAAAAAAAGGAATGAAAAAAATTCACTGTTTCGAACAGTAAAAAGAAACATACCCTTTGTTCGAAAAAATAAAAAATGAAGGAAAAATCAATCGTTTCAATTATCTTTCATCTATTTTTTTCCTTTTTTTGTTTTTCATTACACATGATGTTAATTCATAGATTGTTCGTAATTATTTTGATCTCTTGTTTCAGTATTTTAAAGCTTTCTTTTCTACCTTTTCCCTACCTTAACCTAAGCCACATTACACCTTGTTTAAGACCCCTTGATTATTGCATTATGTTCATTTTTAGTAGTGGATACATGATTGGATTCCAAGCCTATGGAAATATTTTGGTTAGTTTCTGTTTGAGCGATTTCATTTACCCCAAACACTTTGAGAGGATATGTGTGAATCTTTGTGAGGTATTGAGTCATGTTTCAATGAAATTGGTAATTAATTGGGATGTCTTGCTTACCTTAAAATTTCCGTAGTTGTTTCTTTGCTTGATTATAACTTGAATTCGACAAATATTATGAACTTAGTTATATTGGAAGTTTGAGAAATAAGTTGAAATTGAAGATGGCAACTTATAATTTTGATATGTTAATTGATGAATGCTTGAGGACAAGCATTGAATAAGTGCTTAATTTAATTAATATTTTACTTTTAAATTACTCCTTAATCATTGGTTTTTGTGGCTTAATTGTTCGTTTTCATTCATTTTCTATGCAGGATGTCAGATTCTGGAAATTGTACTAAAAGGAAAGAACTATGTAGTTTTTTTACTTTTGGAATCAAAGCTGGATTAGTGGCCTGAATTTGGACATGAAACATCTGACGAGGCGATGATGTCAGCACCTTCTAGAAGATCCAGTCAGTGTTTCTATAAGAATGAATGAATTGGTCGTATGTTTCATGAATAAGGATTTGGATCAAACTCAAGTTTAGGATAATATTTTAAACATTATATTTTATCTTTGTATTTTAGTTTAAATAGGTTTTAGTATTTCAATAAGAATTTAGGATATTATTTTAAATAGTATTTTAGTTTATCTTTGTTTTAGGTATTTTTGTTTAAATAGTTTTAAGTATTTTTATTAGGATAAAAGATATTATTTTAGGAATTATCTTTAGCTTATTTTTAGGAATTTGAAGGCTATAAATACTCTTTAAGGGCGAGCCTAGAAACATATCTCTCTCATATGAGAATTAAATCTTCTTTTTCTCTCTAGCCTTATCTCTATTTTTCGCATACTTATTCTATTTTATTTTAGAATTTCGTTTTCAAATATGCTAAGTATGACATTGGTTATGCTTTATAACCCACTCAGACCGATACGGGTAACCCGAACCCATCTGGAGTGTCACATTAGGGCTACCGGAGCGACCCACTGTAAAACTCTCAAATAATTTAAAACTTTTATAAAAATATGTAGCTCATAAAATTATTTATCAGTATGCAGATATAAAACAGATTTTCAGACTCATATATATAAAACAAAATACAATTACATGTCCCCTAATCACATGTATCATACTCTGCAAGCAACGCTGGAAGAACTTCTTTACTGATGTTGATAGAAGCACTGGTACGATTCTTTTAACCTGGAAAGGGTGAGTAATAGAGTGAGCTTTGGGAAGCTCAGTAATACAGTACTACCATTTGATGCTACAAGACATGCAGATAAATGGAAAGCCATATAATTTCCTTATTGAATCAGACGTATACTAGTTTTTGGGATAATTTGGGGTTCCACTAGTATTTCATCGAGTAAAAGCCATAAAAATCTCAGTTCATAGGAAGCATTCATAGTATCACGTTTTCAGGAAGTCAAATAGGATGTCTAGTGTTTTCCAGTCAAAACTAGTGGAAATATATAAACCTTTTAAAACCATAGTGGAACCCTCCAACCAAATTCCATTATGCAGTTTCCCAAAACTACATCCATAAGGGCTTACCCTAAGCACACAACAAAGGGAGCCAACCTAAGGGGCATCTTGGGGCCTATGGGCCTACCCATGAAATTTCTTAGGGCCTACCCAAGAAAAATCTCAGGGTCGCAGGGCATACCCAAGAATGATCTCAGGGCCGTATAGCCTACCTAAGAGTCACATTAGGTCCATAAAGTTTTATCAGCTTGATCAGAATTGTATTTCCATATGCCAGTCTTATCCAAAATCGGTATCTCAAAGATACAATTTGTACAGTAAGCAGAATTTCCATAAATTTGTAATCATAGTAATCATATACTAGTGAAAAACAATAATCAGATAGCAGTTATAGTCCATAAGCTATCACTAGTAAGTCGATGTATCCATCAAATAGTAAATCATAGATTTCAGTGTACCACATTTCAAAACAGATAAAACAATTAAGTAGTTCATAGGGAACACACTAGAAGGTCCAAGTATTTTTTAGAAACACTTGGTATTTATCAGAATGTATAACATAAAACTAATGTCCTTTGATCAGATTCTAGGAACGAGGTCCTACTTAAAAGAATCGATTACTAATTGATTTAATCATACATTTAATGTTGATACTTTAGAATCCTACTATGTTTCATGTGCATCTGGAAAGTGTTCAGGTATGACCAGAGTGATTTGAGCTGATAAAGGAGAAACGAAGATTCAGGGAATTTACCATCCATGTCAATCGATCAGATTATCGAACAACTCGAGCTGAATAACTACCAGAACTGATATCTATCGACTGATCAATTCCCTACCCTTCTATGCTATTCACTCTTTAATACTTAAAATTTAGTGTCCATATATCCTCTTCATAATCATCACTGAATAGATCTTAAGGGAAAAAACATATATTCCAATGAAAGTTATTTCATTTTCATGTTTCAACGATATTATAAAATGCCAACGTACTTGATTTGTGGTTCATAACCTATAGGAATAGTACACTATGTAAACTCATCTGAGTTTCCAGACTTATCCAAATCACTTACTTAATCTTCAGTCATTGAGGTTTCTTAGTTCATTTAGTAGTCAAGTCTATTCCAGTTACTTCAGGATTTACTAGAGTAATTCAGACGTTTCTGAATTTCAGATACATATTGGACTTCATTAGGTTCAATTTGGTATTCGTGATTGATTTGTCTAACGAATATTCACTTCTTAGTACCGAATGTGCTCTAAAGTTAAGCTGAGCTAAGTACTCCCAGAATTATCATCGATCGAAACTAGAGGAGACGAATAACATTCAAGTGGTATATATGCCATTCTAGTATTGATATAGCATTAGCGTTGGTCGACCGACTTAAGGTGTTTTCCATAACTTTTTAAGGGCAATGCAACATCCATGTTTATTTGGATTCCTTAATGAATCTAATACATTTACTTATTCTTGGCCATAAGGGTATTTTGGTCATTTTGGTGCTCAATGTTGTTCCTATCATTTCAGAGATTGAGAATATCCAATCCTTCCTGGGCTTGATGAAATTTGTGGGTTATTTGCATTATAGGGGTATTTTGGTCATTTTATAGATACAAGATATTTCAATCCTTTCTTTCCATCCGATCTTATTATTTAATCTGCTCTTATCATCTATTTCGGTCTCTTCAAATAACTCTGAAAAAGGAGCACCCTCAATTTCTTTATCCTTCACGTATTTACTCACAACTCGGAGATTTACGGATTATCAAGAATTTTCTAAACAAAAGTAGGATCTTAACAATTAAATCAATTATTCAACGATTTAGGCATAACTTCTCGGTTACTTTCTCATTCCAGGTCAATTGAGGCTACTTTTACCTCTCAAGTGTAATTTCGTAATTTCTTAACAAAATAAATTTGGTATTAACTCATAACGAGGATAATTATAATTTAGAGATCCTAGAGTTAATCGCTTTCGCGGATAATCTTTGAACTTGAAATGATTCCTTATCAAACTTCTAGTATCTTGTACAAGTCATCTTTGGGGTTAGAAATCAGTTATCCAAACTTTCTAGACAAAACTAACATTTTCTATGCACATCAGTAACTTTATTAGATCAATATATCTTTTCAAAGTTATTATTCAACTTCCAGGGACAATCCTTGTCTTTTTACAACATAAAGGTATTTATATAATTCCAATATAGATCCGGAATTTAATTCGATGATTCCAAGGTTCCCGTGAATCAAGGTATGAGTTCTCAGGTCGTCTCTATTATCATAGTCATCCATATTTCGATTTACTCTTTAAGGGTATTATCATAATTTTATTCAATTCTGACAGTGGCATTACTTTGGTAAATTATGCTTGAAAGTATTCCAATTCCATTAAAGATCAGAGTACTTTGCTCATTTGTTCATTGGAGGCTAATTTCACCACTAAGGAAAGTCTTTGCCCTTCTTCAGCACAAGGGCATTTTCATAATTTATCCATAGCGCTATTTCCGGTAATTTCATATCCAAATATTTCCTACATTTAATCCTTAATGATATTAGCCAGAAATTACACTTTCTTAGATGGATTGATTCACTGATTTATTCATTGAATCGAGGTTTATTTTCGGTCAGTATGTAATTTCTTTTACGAGCCGTTAGAGTCGTATACAGTGTTTCGTACTTAATCTAATTTTCATATGAGTTCAAAGATAGTTAACTACCTGAACAGACCAATTATTTCAATCAAACAAATACCATTTAAACTCCATTCGAACACCCTCGATCTTGAAATCAATGTCCAATAATTTCTCATATAGATATCAACAAAAATTTCATCAAAAACGGAGCTTAATTGCAAAAAATGGATCGAATCGGGTGTTAAATCAGTGAAAATAGCTTATCGGGTTCGAATTATGCGAAACAGACTTCGGAATCGGACTCAAGACGTCAAAAAACATAAAATATAACTTTTCGAAAATTTTAACTTTTTGGTCAAAGTCAACGCCGGTCCACGCTGGTCAATGGTCAACATGGTCGGCTCGGCTTGGCTTGGCTTGGCTTGGCTCCCCTGGAGGACAAACGATGCCCACTCTCAAGGGGCGGCGCGTGCGGCGTGTTCGGTGGCCTAGGAGGTCGGAAAAATTCCACAAAAATTTCTAAAATTATTTTTAAAGGATTTTGAGACGCTTACCAAGTTCGGTTCATAATTTTAAACGGCGAATAGCTCAATTTTAAAATGTCGAAAGCTTTATCTTTCTCACCCCTCATGCAATGGCGACGATGGAGACAAGACAAACACTGGTGGACTCAGAACGATGCAAGGAACACGATGGTGCAGGAGGTGTCAAAAATGGGTGGCCGGATTGACGTGAATCGACGGAAAACCAATAGCGATCGAGTTAAAACTGATGATACTTCCGGTTGAGATTTATGGCGAACAACGATGATTCACGACGAGAGGTTTGAGGGGTTTTGTTCATCGGTCAACAACGAACATGATTGTGGTTTCGGATCGACGAACGGTGGCCTGACGGTGGAGAAATAGAAGCTCAAAGTAGTTGACCGGGGGAGAGAAAATGGGAAACATTCTAGGAAAACAGACGGGGGAGGGGGTTTATAATTCTCACTAAAGAAAAATGGGTAAATTCAGGACTAGGTCCCTGAATTTCCTATACTTTCTAAATTTGTCTACCAACTTTGTGATTTTACACTTTAATCCTTAATTTCTTCCAAAATACCACTTAAATTCGATATTTTAAAATTTCTAAAATTTAGCCCATAAATTGGGGTGTGAAATGCTTAGCTAATTTTCTTTTAAGCCTAGGGCTAAAGCGAAGACTCAATTCCAAACGTGAGAATTGTAAGGTTCTTAAATAGCTTCAAATGTTTCTCTTTGTTTTCTGAACTTACTTTTCAAATCAAAATGATTTTCAACATTGGTCTGGATATTGTTATGGTTAATGTTGGAAGAAGGATTAGCTTATTGAAGCACATTCGACTCCCCGAGAACACACTTAGCAAAATTTTTTGCTAAAAGGAACCAAAGATCGGAATCAGTTATTGTTGAAACAACATAATCGGAGTCGACAACAAGGAATTGTTCTTGTAGTAACCGACATGAATCTTGAAGTAAAAATCAGTTTCGATGATCCGAGGAATTTGAGCCAAAACTGGAGTGTGAGGATGCTTTTACAATATGTTTCTCTTTATCTCAAACTCTTTAAATTATTTGTTTTATTTAATTCTTATCTTTTATTTTTTTAAAAAAAACTTTTAAAAACCCCTTTTTTATTTTGATATTATTATTTATTATTTTACTATTTTCCATTTTATTTATTATTATCTATTTTATTTTATTGAATCTTTTCAACTTTACCTGAAATTCTATCTCCTCCTAAAATCAAGAAACATTTTTACTAAATCAGAAACACCACAGTCCCTGTGGATCGATCCTCCTTCTCTATACTACCTTTTCCTTTCTATTTAAGAAGCCGAAATTATTTTGATAGCAAAACGACGACTTTCAATTTGTTTGCTAAGCATGTTTGCTTCTGGATGGATTCAAATCGAATCTGGTTTAAGTGATAAATATGTTAAGACTCGATTGAATTACATAAAGGAATTGGAAGGCTGGTAAGAAATGATTTCAAGTACAATGATTAATATATAGAGCCAATGACCTCAGAATTATTCAATTCTAATTATTTTTGTTAAAATGTTTATTACCAGAATCACCTGATTATAAAATTAAAAAATTGCCCTATGTGGTAAAAATGGAACGAACTAACTTGAGAGCGAAAGTACCTTGAGAATTCATATTTTTAATTCGATAAATCACTATTTCATCTGTTAAATTCATGATATGCTCAAATAGTCACTAATAATCGGATCCTAACATTCAAAAAGGTACAAGATCTGTATTTATTGATTATCAGCAAGCACTTAAAGACTAAAATATTTGAAGTAATGTTCTTGTTTGAATAATTCAAAAAAATGAATTAAATGCAAAGACTATATGGAAGGAAAGGACTGGAATAACCTTGAATTGTAATTTAACCAAAATGTCCTTGCACTGCAAAAAGACCATGATTACCCCTAAGAGCGAAAAATAACGTTGAATAGATATATCTGACAAAATTACCAGAAAAGGTACATATGTTTGGATTGATATGAATTAATGAAATGTCCTCGAGGTACGAAATAACTAAAATAACCCACAACGTTCAAATGACTAAAATACCCGAAACCCTAAAGGAACTAGAATACTTTGAAATCTAATTTATCGGAAGTAATGCCACTAACAAAATTCAATGGAATAACGATAATAACCTTAAAGCGTAAAAAGGACTATAGATGAATATGATAATGGAGATGACCTGAGAATTTATATTTTGATTCACTTGAACCTTGGAATCACCGATTAAATTCTTGATCTATTTGAAAGACCCCAAAAATAAACTCCTACATTTAGAAATTCTTAATACGTTGATCTCTTTTTTTTAATGATCATTTGAAGGCTGGATTACTGGAAGTGCGACGCGTCACTGAAGTATTTAAATGATGGATTATCCTCAAGTTTTGAAATAACTAATGAGTCTGGACCCTAAATGACTAAATTATCCTCTAATACCAAGATGATCTACATACCTTTATGACTTGGATCAAGTAAATGTCTTCGGATAGACTATGGGAACAGGATGAAACTAAATGATGTACTGTCTATAAAGGTTATGGAGTACGAGCTAAGTCATCGGACATTTTGGATACTATTATAATGTGAAAATGAAATAAATACTAACAGAATACCTATTCGTCTCCTCGAGAACTGATCAACGATGATTCTGATATTTATCAGATTAGCTGGTACAGTTAGTAGTAAGAAGTGAATAATAGTGAAGTACCACGGTCCAAATGATTGACAAGTATCGCAGTATTAGGATATGTAGTTCAATCAGACTCGAAATCCGAATAATTCAATGCATAATCTTGAATACCACAAACCATTGCTCTATCTTTATTAAGTTAAATTATTGAGAATTCTCCAAGAACCAAATGTCTAAAATACCTCTAATTTGCCTGAATAATGGGAACACTCATGTTATGTCTAAATCTTCAATAATTCGGATGTAAACGATTCTAAATACCTTCTTGATACTCAATTTCCTAAGAAAATATTTGAATATTGTATGATCTTGATAAATCACTTTCTGAATGAATTATGAATTAGTTAGCTATCAAATCTCCTTTTATAGGAATCTTGATTATGAAATCCTATTAAATTACAAAAGTTTCATGGTTCTCTACCTGATAAATACCAAGTATCTCCGAATAATATCTAGATCCTCTAATGTGTTCCTTATATGATATGTAAATGTTTACCTATTTTAAAATATATTTTTTTTGAAATCAATGATTTACTGATTTACTGGCTTATGAACTATGGCTATGTGGTATATGTTCTCTGGTTACCTATTTTCACTTGAAAATATAATAATTCCTTATTTATGGATCATGGAATCTACTTGTTTAGAACTATGGTTACTTGAAATGTGTTATCTGGTTTTTTTCCCTATAAAATATAATTATTCCTGATTTATAGATCATGGAATCTACTGGTTACTACTTGAACTATTTTATTGGTACATTATCTGGGTAGGTTTGAGTATAGAGGTTCAATTCTGATCAAGCTGTTAAATTCTTACATACCTAAGGTGACCTTTGGGTAGGCTCTAAGGCCCTGAGAAACTTTCTTGGGTAGGCTCTCAGGCCCCAAGGTACTCCATTGGGTTAATCATGGGACTACATATGGTGTACGGGTGGAGGGCAGTTATGTGATTTATTTCATTGTCACTCTTACGAGATTTTACTAGATCGTGATCCTGATATTACAGTTTACTGTTAAATCTGATTTTATTGGAAATTGTATGGGGTAGATTCTGGAGTATGGAGGTTCAGCTCTGATCAAGCTGGTAAATCCTTATGGACCTAAGGAGACCCTTGGGTAGGCCCATAAGCCCCAAGGTACTCCCTTAGGGTGGTTCCTCTTCTGTGTGCTTAAGGTAAGTCCTTATGGATACAGATCTGGGGAACTATATAATGTGTTCGGTTGGTGAGTATTATTATTGTTTGCAAAATATGTTTTAAACTACAAATGTTTTTAAACGATTTATATATGTTACTATTTTTGTTAGAACACACTAGAAATCCTATTTCGATATCCTGAAAACTTGGTCCTCTGAATGTTTCTTATGAACTGAAATCTTCATGTCTTTTACTCGAAGAAATATCAGTGGAACCTCAGCTCAAACCGAAAACCTGTAGACATATGAATCAATAAGGAAAATTATGTTTTTTCATTTATCTGCATGTCCTTCAGCGTCACTTGGTAGTTCTGTACTATTGAGCTTCCCAAAGTTCACTCTTTTACTCACCAATTCAGGTTAAAAGAATCGTACCAGTGCAGCTATCGACATCAATAAAGGAATTCCATTGGTGTTGCTTGCGGAGTATGGTGCATGTGATTAGGGGACATGTAGGTCACGTTTGATTATTATACCGAGTCTGGAAATTGTATTTATTTATAAAAAAATTTATGATTTTACACATTTTAAAAGAGATTTTAAATTTTCTGGGATTTTTACTGTGGGTCGCTCTGGTGGCCCTAATGTGACACCTCGGATCGGGTCACCTGTATCAGCCTGTAGGTGTTAAAGGTATATACATTTAGTTTGAGATGAAATTATATTATTCAAAAAGTTTGGGGACCAATTGAGAATGAATGTCATAGTTTGGATGAAATTGAGATGTTCAACAGTTTGATGACTAATTTAAAATGATAGTCATAGTTTAGGAATGAAAATGAAATATTTAAAAATTCAAAGACCAATTTAAAATGAGACGCATACTTTGATGACATATATTGCAATATCTTTTATAAATTTTAAGATTTGTTTGATAGAAGTTCCAAAAATTATATACTTTCATTATAAGTATACTTTTTGCTTATGTATATTGTTAGGTTATTTGACATTTATCACATGACATTACTATATCAAAATGAATACACGATTGATGTATAAAATATTATTGGGTAAACCACCAGTATTGATCACTTTCATTTAAGTTTTATACATTTTTTTCACTAAATTCAAAAAACATAATATTTAGTTATTTTTGTTTTTATTTAATTAAGATATGGTAACTGAGTGCAAACTGTCGTTTTGACTTCTAATAGATTACTGACGTGACACAATGAATATATAAAAATAAAAAAGAGTAAACTGCACAAATGATCACTAATGTTTGAGTAAGTTTTCATTTTCCACACTAAATTTTCAAAAATAACAAATTGATCACTAAACCGACCCCACAAAATGTAAAATCATGTAAAACCACTCCCGATGACCTTTGCTCTTACCCTCCTCACGGCGTTGTTTGTGATTATTTCCCGATGACATCTGCTCTTTCCTCTCTTCTTTTCTGCAAGCTGGCACTGATTTTAGATGATAATAGAAAAAGCACAGGTATTAATAAATGAAGATTATTTTTGAAAAGCGTGCAAGATCTTTTTCTTTTATAGTTGTCAAGCATGAAATTCATCTCTAAATACTTGGTTCTTAGTTTTCTTGATAACCAATTTTAATGGATCTTTCAAACGGAGCTGAAGGATTTAAATAAGCTTTATTTTGATGGAACAATTAGACTAGAGGAAAATACAGTTCAAATATCACAATTAGTCTAAACAAAGTAGTGAACTAAACCAAAACACCACAAGAGCGTAGGTCATCGGGAGTGGTTTTACACGATTTTACATTTTGTGGGTCAGTTTCGTGACCAAATTGTTACTTTTGAAACTTAAACGGGAAAAATAAAAACTTACTCAAACATTAGTGACCATTGTGTAGTTTACTCTTTTTTATTTTATATATTCATTGTGTCACATTAACAATCTGTTAAAAGTTCAACATCAGTTAATCCTCAATGGTCATATCTCAATTAATTTAAAACGAAAGTGACCAAATATTTTTTTTTAATTCAATAAGAAAAGTTTCAAAAACGTAAATGAAAGTGACCAATCATACAGTTTACCCAATAGTATTTCATAAACCGAAAATATTTATTTGATCCACCGAAAATGCATGAAACATATAGACTAAATACGATTTACTTTTATTATCATTTAAATATTTTTTATTATTTAAGAGTTAATTGAATCATACATTCTCAAATTATGACTCTTATTCTAAATTAGTCCTTAAACTTTTAAATATTTCATTTTCATATCTAAACTATGACTATCATTCTAAATTAGTCCTCAAATTTTTTAATGTTTCATTTTCATCTTCAAACTATGACCTTCATTCTAAATTGGTCCCCAAACTTTTTACACATTTCAATTTCATCTCAAACTAAAATGTATATACTTATAACACCATTTCTTAATAAAATCGTTAGGCCAAGTTATATTATTATATGTTTAAAAAAACAAAATTTAGGTTAAACTATGCTAGAAAATAATTACATAATTGGATTACTTTAGGTATGAAATTGAAAGATTTAAAAGTTTGGGGATATATTTAGAATGAGAGTCATAGTTTGGGGATGAAATTGAAATGTTCAAAAGTTCAATGACTAATTTATAATGAAAGTCATAGTTTGAGGATAAAATTGGAATATCCAAAAGTTTAAGGACCACTTTAAAATGATGATCATAATTTGGGGACATGATGCAATTAACTAATTATTTAATTGACCTGATACTTATCTTGTCATTTATTTATATAACACAACTAATGAATTTATATTCTTCCATATATTTTGAACCTAAATATCTCTTAATTTGGACGTGTTTTCTTTTGATTGATTTCAGGAGAATGAAAACTTATATTTATTGATCAATGATAACTATTTTAATATTCTTCAAAGTCCTATCAGACCATCCTCCTGCAAAAACCACACCAATGCAAATGAACAAGAGGGCAAGTTTTTGGGAGAGATAGAGAGTTGCAATGATTAACAATTGAGATGAGAAAACTGCACAAATGAATTGTTGTCTTTTGGGATGGAAAAAGTGTATGTGTGTATCTATGTGTATGTATATATGAATGGGTGTATATTTGTTTGTAAATATAATCTTTTAAACTAAGTATTTGTTGTTGTAAACTACTTCTCTTGGGTTGGTAGAACTCGGAAAAAGTGTATGTATTTATGTATGAATGAAGGTGTGTATGTTTGATTGTAAATATAATCTACTAAACTAAGTATGTGTATGTATGAATTGTTCTCTAGCCTTGCTCATATTATATAAATCATATGATTATTTCTCATATTTAGGGGCCTATTGATTATAAATTCAACAACTTTCCCCTTATAAATAGACATGATATGCAAACCACCAGTTTTTTATATATATAAAATCAGAGAACACTTTTCTTTTCCTACGCGTGAAAATCATCACACGCTAAGTATACACTTTGTAACATCCCAAATATCGGGTCAGTGACCAATTTGTAATAATTTAAAACTTAGTGGTTTAATTGGAATAACTTGAAAAGTTTAAGGATTTCTTGTGAATTTTTGTGTAGGACTTGATCTCAAAATTGGATTATTGAAAGTGCATTATGGTCTTTTCACAAGAAGAATTTTTATCTTCCCTTTTTAAGGGATATAAGTACGTGGGGTTTGAAGGATAAGGAAAATCTAGAACCTTAACTTTCTTCTTTTTCCTTGCTCGTGGAAACCATTTCAAGGGTGAGTTGATTTACAGTTGTTTGTTCATTGAATTTTTAAGTTGGCTTTTATTCTTTGGGTAATATATAAGCTTAAAGAAAGCTTAGGATTGAGTAAAACTAAAATATGGATGAATTAGAGATAAATTTGAAAAATGAGTTTTTAAGGGATATGTTGTTATAGTTGAGTTTTTGGATTTCTATTGACAAATTTGACTTGTCAAGGGTCTAATTAAGGAGTTAGGAAGACTAGAAATGATTAAGAACATGTTTGAATTTATGGTATGATTTTTAGATTCAAGTGTTTTAGTGAGATTTTTTATATTTAGGAATGTTAATTTAAGATAAGTTGGTCTTTATAAGTAAGGTTGAGTTTGAGGGAACTAAAGGAGATTAAAGTAAGAGATTTGGTTAAGTTTTAGTTAAATTTCGAGTTGGAAATGATAAATTATGGGCAATGGGTATCGGTACAGGAAGAACAATACCGATACTTCAAGGCAAAATTAGTTTGAGTTCAAAGATCAATATCGGTTCTGGTTGAGGGAGGTATCGATACTGAAAAGGGAGTATCGATACCAAGAGTTAGATATCAATACCATTATCAGGTTTGAAATTCCAAAATGAAGAAATGGTATCGGTACTGAAGTGGGTATCGATACCATAGAAGGGAAGTATCGGTACTGTAGTGGGAGTATTGATACTAATGCGCCTAAAATGATAAAATAAGTGTTTCTTTCAGCTTAAGTTGTTATGTGTGATTATAAGCGATATGAATTGTGATATTCATTTTCGATTATTCTTGTGTAGACATCGATCAAAGACACGTTTCGGATACTTCGACATTTTAAGTTATCGATCAAAAGTGATAAGGATTCGTTTAGGACTTCAGTGAGGCAAAGGTGAATGCAACTCATTGGTTTTATATTAGATTCGAGGACGGCTTGCGATAAGACAACCTCAAAATTTTCAATCGAAAACCTTTCAAATTCTTTTATGTTATATTTTTACAATGTTTTATTCAAGTTATATTACTTAAACTATGTTTTGATATTTATGTATGCATGACTATGAAAATGTGAAATGTGAATATGTGAATACAAAGATATTCGATGTGAAAGTGCCTATGTGAACAAGATACACTTTGAATAAGGAAATGATAAATGATTATGTGGTTAAAAGCCCAAGGTATATGTATGAGGACTAGAGGTATAGTTGGCATGCCAAGAGTCGAGGGTTTTATGTGGTCCTTCGGGACAAAACTATGTGGTTCTTCAGGACAAAACTATGTGGTTTTTCAGGACAAATATGTGGCACTTTGGTGCAAATTATGCGAGCTATGGTGAAAGCATTAGTGCACAACCTCAATGTACTCAAATACTACAATTCTCAGTAATATACATTGGGCCATTAGAAACAAAGTTATATGAACCGAACAATGAGTAAAAGAATCTATTCGTGTTATGAAAAGCAATTTGAATTCCTTATGAAATGTTTTATGACATGAATAAGAATTTTTATTTATAAAGTTTTATATGACTTGTATTTGCCTCACTAAGTTAACGACTTAGCGTGTGATTGTTTCACACGTAGGTTTGAATAAATCAGATAGTTGAAGCTAGTTGAGGACATCATACTCCCGCGAAGATCAGATCAAGACAATTTAAATGTATGGTTTCTTGTAAATTTGTTATTTGTTGGCATGTACTACAAAATTTGAATTGAAATGCTCTGATCTATTTTGTAAACTCATACTTTTTGTTATTTATGTGAATTATTTAAATATTAATGCAAGTTTTATTATGAGTTACTTTAATCAAAAGGTGCCACCTTGTGCTAAAAATAAAAGTTTAAAATTTTCCTACATTTAAGAGCCAATGTTTTGAAATGCCAATGTGACACCTCATATTTGTATCCGAATCAGGTACGGGTTGAGGGTGTTACACACTTAGTGAGGCATTATAATCCTAACAATAGTAAAACATATGTATAATAAAACATAACACACACATATATTTATCAAATATAAAAGCATTATATAATAAGTTGATTTATAATTCTTCAAACCGTATATAAGATATTCAACATCAAACCAAGTTCTCAATAAAAGTATTATTATCAATTCAGTTAAACCAATATGTTAACATATCATTTCATATCAAAACCCAAATGTATCATGATTGAGAATACATGATACAAGAGTCATATATAAGTATATCATATCTAGTTTAACTACCTTGTAAACAATTTGCACTTTAGTACCATATAACTCATTTTCAATTCAATCGACCAACAAGTATATTTCCATCTCATATCAATCCAATGCCTTTTACTTTATTCATTTCATAGTCTGTTCCATTCATTTTATTCATTTCATAGACTGTGCCATTCATTTTATTCATTTCATAGCCCAATGTAAACCATTGAGAATGCAAGGCATGCGAGTTAGAAGAGCATATACATATAATGTACAAGTACTGTAGAACACAGTATCAATGTGCTAATAATAAGGAATACATCGCACCAACATCATATACATGCTGTCGTAACCGGTTTTCGTCCGGGTACGAAATATTTATTTGGCGGGAAAATTGATGTGAATAAATGGTTTTTGAAAATAATTTGGGAGTCGCCATCGGCCTTTTGGGTCAGGTAGGTCGAATACCTAAAAATTATTTTTTAAAAGAGTTTTAAGAAAACATCAATTAAAAAATGAACTGATCTGCGTTTATAACCAAAAAATCGTTCTTTTTAATAATAAAAAGGGATTCGTGGTCGGTTACGTTTAGGGAAGGATTAGCACCACTACAACGCCCAAAATTGGTACTTTTTAATTATAAATTGTCTCTATTATTAAAAATTTAAAAATTCAAAATATATTTAATTTATAATCCTATTATTTCAAAATTATATAAAAAATATTTAAAAATATCAGAAAAGGACTTCTAGGTGCCTTAAGACAGCTCTTTTCTTTGATATTAATAAATATTAATTTGAATAAAATTAAATAATAATTTTTTATAATATTTAATTTTATTATACCAGAATAGGACATCCAGTTGTATTAAGACTGCCCTTTTCTTCGATATTAATAAATATTAATTTGAATAAAATTAAATAATAATTTTTTATAATATTTAATTTTAAAATACCAGAATATGACATCCAATTGTATTAAGACTGCCCTTTTCTTCGATATTGAAAAATAAATATTAAAATAATTTATTAAAAAAATAAATTATTATTTATTATATATATATTTATGACTACATAATAATAATAAAAATATTTAAATATATAAACAAGTAAAATTAAAACAATAAAAATATAATTAGAACTATATGAAAATAATTAAAATTGGTGACTAAATTATAGTAAAATTAAAATTAAATATCTAATTCATAATTAATCAAAATTATAGGGATTAAACATGCTATTTTCTTATTTATTAATTTAGTGACTAAAATAAAACTTATCTAAAATTCGAATATCAGATTAAAATAAATTAAAAATATAAACTCGGGATTAAAATATTAATTATTAAAATTAAGGGATTAAATCTGTTATTTACCCTAAATATATTATTTTAATATAAAGGACTAAAATAAATAAAATTAAAATTAAAGAACCGAATTAAAAGGATTATAAATTGATTTAGTGACTAAAATGTAAAGTTTACAAATTTAAGGGATGGCGGATGGGATTTAACAATTAAAAAATTACACAAATAGCCCTCCCCAAAACGACGTCGTTCGGGAAGGGCTATTTAAAGCCAAACCCGGCTGGCCCGAAGGGCCAGCTTCATTTCTCCTTTTTTTCCTCTCTCTCTCTTCTCTGAGAGAGAGAATTTTCTCTCGCTTCTCTCTAAAACAGAGAGAAGCTAGCCGGCCGGCAGCCGGCCACCGAAGGCGGTGGCCGGAAAAAAAATTATACTAAAATATAGATCGGACCGTCCTAATGATGGTTCCGATGGTTTTTTCTTCTAAACGGCTCCCGATCGGAGCAAATCTAAGAAAAATACCTTCAGTTTTCGAAGGTTTTGGTGACGTTTGAAGAGGTCCGGTGGTCGTAGCTTCCTCGGTAAGCTTTTCTCCTCCCTTTTCTTTTGTTTTTGGTTGCTGGTTATTGTGAGTTGGTCTCTTTTTTGGTATCTTTGCTTTCGGTTTTTGTCTCTCTGGCTCTGTTGTTCTCTCTTTTTTGTTCGCAGATGGGGTGATGGCTTTATAGCCATCACCGGTGTGGCCATCGGACCGGGTAAAAGAATGGAGTCTGGTGAGTCACCGGACTCCCAGTGGTGACTCACCGTTGGGACGACATGTGTGCGGCTGGAGTGGCGGCGAGGCTGAAGCAACGCCGCGTGGTCTTCTGGAAGCTACGGCGGC
This sequence comes from Hibiscus syriacus, assembly GCF_006381635.1. Classification (NCBI taxonomy): domain Eukaryota; kingdom Viridiplantae; phylum Streptophyta; class Magnoliopsida; order Malvales; family Malvaceae; genus Hibiscus; species Hibiscus syriacus. Next base: position 338,812 of record NW_024061971.1, on the reverse strand, counting down.
TGCTGGGACGTGTCCCTAGGGTATTGATACCCTAGGGTTTCCTCTGTCAAACTGTGGACCGTTGGATCAAACCAGATCCAACGGCTGAAGCTGAGCGGTGGCAGCTGGATAGAAAACCCTAATTGGGTTTTAGGGTTTCTAATTTGGGCCAGTTGGGTCCTTTGTAATTGGGACGGTCCAATCTGGGCCTGTTTGTAATATTAATAAATAATATATATTAATAATAATAATAATAATAAAAATGGGTAAAAAAAATTTAATATCTTCACATGCATGCACCAATGTCATATATGTGCCATAAAATGTATTCCGAATGTACATTAGTATAAATGTCATATAAGTAACGTCAGAAGTGCTAAGTACCATGTAACTGATAGTAACACCACAGTCACATGAATAACGTCAGATGTGCTAAATACCATACAGCTGCTACTAGCACCATCGTCGCATAAGTAACGTTAGACGTGCTAATTACAATGCAGCTGCTAGAAGCACCACTGTCACATAAGTGACGTTAGACGTGTTAAATGCCCCACCTCTATGGCACGCCAATTATATGTATGACTCTCAATGAATTTACAATGAACATTTCATCAAAATCATATATCATTCACTTATCAAAAACTTTTCAAATATCAACCAAAATCAAGTATCATTTAAATGTCCAATGGGCAGTTCATACCTGAAATCATTTAGCAAAATAATATAAAATATATAGTATAACGATTTGAAATCATTTTCTTTTCAAATCATTCGAGGTTGACTCATCGCAAGTATTCCTCATATCATACTTATAATAGTATATGTTAAATGCACTCACCTAATAATGCCTCACTAGAAATCTTATTATTGATATCCCTTTATTCTCATACGTTTTCCTTTGTTTTTTATTCACATTGAACTTGCTTTTTGTCACAATCTACATAAGCATCATTTACACATCACATACATTTCAAAGCATATATTAGTATCCTACTAACATAAGCACAATCTAGTAATAAAATTCATAAAAAAAATCTATCATTACTTATTCGATACTAATTCCACTTCAAAACATGAATGCTAACTATAGCATTTAAAATATAACTTTAATCCTCCTATCATTCGTGTCAACTCATAGTTCAATTAATCCATTCAAATTCTACCATCTAGCCATTAAAATGAAGTTTTCTTATAATTCACCTCAATATTTCCAATTTATTCAAAATGGTCCCCTTGCCATTTAACTTCAAATCCAAGCATCAAAACTAAAATCAAACATTCTAATAATATATTTAAGCATCGCTCAACAAATACATACTAATTTCCATTTCAAAGCCACATTTCCTCCTTTTTACTATTTGATCCCTAACCTTTATACGCTTCTAAATTGGTCCAAACAACTTTCTAAAGCTTGCATAATCATTCATTCATCGTATCTAACCTCAAAATAGTTTTTCACAAATGTTTCCCTATTTATTTCATCAAGGCCAAATATACTATAGCTACTTGAACTTGATTTCCAACTTCATTCAAGCATGAATTCAACTCCCAAACATCATTTCCAATCATTTACAATCAATTCCATATCAATTTCAATTCAAAAAACCAATTTCCTCCAAAACGCAAGCTTGGTCGAATTTGATATATGCATTTTTAGGTGGTTTTGATCATCATACAAACATGGAAATGATTCTCCAACATCAACTACATCATAATCCATCCTTAAAACATAAAAACCTAACATCCCCTTCATCTATCCAATTCAAGAACTTAAGGTTTTATGCATGAAAAACATAAACCAAAGGTACCAAATCATAGGAATTTCATGGAGATCAATTTTGAATTTCATGTTTTCATCCAAATTCCTAAGAAATTAGCTTGAAAATAAAAAAATAAAAAAGTTTCTCCATACCTTATGAAGCTCACGATCAAAGGGGAAAGATGAAGAGAATTCTTGATTTTTCTTAACAAAAATCTAAGCTTATTTGTCATCTTTTAATTATAAAACGAATTAAAAATTCATTTAATGCTAAATGGCCATTTTGCCCTTGAAATATAAAGCTCCATAACTTTCCACATGTCATTTTGTTCATCCAATGGTCAAAATTAAACCAATAAGTTAGTAGTTACCAAATTTGCCATTAGAAATTTCCAAATTATCTTGCCATTTTTCATCCATCGGTCCTAATTTAATAGAGAAAATCAACATTAATCCAATGATCCATATTACATCCTTTAAATTCAAGTCATGGAAATGGCATTGTTAACCTTGCCTTATCATCATTTAAAATATCTCAATAATTTGATTTGATCCGATTATATGAATTTTCTCAAACTTTATCGCAATATACTTTTAATATAAAATCCGTACGAAAAATATGAAACCCACAAAAATGAAATTCTTGGGGATAAACTATTCATTTACAGGACCAGATCACATAACTTTTGAAAATTACATTGTGGTCCCTAAATTTTTCTCAAGTTTATGCTTTGGCAACAAACTTTTAATTTATTCATTTTGCTAATTAGCATAGATTTTGGGGTATTACAAAATGACCATGTAACCTAATTCACTATGATGGTTATCTCTAACAATCATATAAATCATTCTTCGTCTAAATTAAAAGGTTGAACTCCCAAAAATCATCGTAATCATAATTTTTTAATATTAAATATTAACATTTTGATCAATCCCCTCACAAAACAGAATGAAAAGGACAAATAAAGGAATCATGATTTTTCTCGGTACAAAATATTGTGAAGAATATTAAGGAAAAGTCGCCATCACCAAGAAACGACATCATCGAAAGTGGAGAAATCCAAGGTTTGAGATGAGCCTCATCTCAAAAGGTTATACCAACAATAACTCTTACTATTCATTCACTTGTAATTTCCCAACACATTTTTTACTAGCAGCTTTGCTTTCCACTGTTCTAGATATTATACCTTCGGAGATATTCCTACGTGAACGACAACTTCTCTACCTATCAAAACCTTTTAGTCCTATTCGTCATCCAATTATAAACATTTGAAAAAATTATTGACAGAAAGAGCCAAAAGATTTATCGACGCCAAATCCACTAACATGCAGCCGCATTCAATGATCTACATCAACATATGTCAAATTAAATTAAACTTGAATTAAGTATGCATACTGAAATGCCAAACGTTATAAATGTCATTTGGCAATCCCTCTTCCTTTAAATTCCAAAGCCATTGACGTACTTTAAGCATAAGAATTATACAATACTGAAATGGCTAAGCTTAGTCTATGTCTGGTTTGTTGCTTTTCTTATACCATAAACTTGCACAATTCATGTGCAAAGTATCATACCCGTGCCCATACAAGCATTTTTTTCATCCTCAACATCTTCTACAATAGGGGAAAAACATTATCAATGAGTTAGAATGCAATGAATGCGGCAAAAAGAATTATTTCAAAATAAATCCTCATTGTATCCCACTATGTCAAGTTTTATACATAGACATCTTGCATTCACTTGTGCTTGTTGGTCCTGTCACACCCCAATTTAAGGGCTAAATTTTAGAAATTATAAATTATTGAATTTAAGTGGTATTTTTGAAGAAATTAAGGAATAAAGTGTAAAATCACAAGGTTGACAGACCATTTTAGGAAGTGTAGGAAATTTAGGGACCCAATCCTGAATTTACCCTTTTTTTTATGTGTTGAATTATAAACTCTCTCCCCTTAAACAATCTAGTTTTTCCAGATTATTTTCCCATTTCCTTTCCCCTGTCAACCCTTTTTGTAACTCCGATACCTTTATTGCCCGGCCACTGTTCATCGATCCGAAACCACCATCGTGTTCGTTGTTGACCGAAGAACAAAACCCCTCAAACCTCTCGTCGGGAATCATCAACGTTCGATGTAAAATTCAACTCAAAGTTTTGAAGTTTGTAAACTCTACCGCCGTGAAAATCGTCGATTCGTTCTCGATCGTTGCTCTATTTTCGACGCCTCCCGTACCATCGTGTTCCATGCATCGTTCTGAGTCCACCGGTGTCCTTTTTGTCTCCATCGTTGCCGGCGCGTGATGGGTGAGAAAGCTAAAGTTTCTGACATTTTAAAATCGAGCTCTCCACCGTTCAAAATTGTGAATTGAGCTTGGTAAGTGCCTTAAAATCCCTTAAAATAATTTTAGAAATTTTTGTGGAATTTTTCTGACCCTCTACGGCCCTGAACGCGCCACCCCTGAGAGTGGGGAAAGTCCACTGCCTGGTGAACTGCTTGGAATAGGCCTGCCCGACCCGCCTGCCCGGCTGAGTCAACTCGTACTGAGTTAACTCGACTGAGTTAACTCACTGAGTCAAATCGTTGACTTTGACTGAGTCAACCCGTTGACCGTTGACATTGACCAAAAATTCAACATTTTTGAAAAGTCAAATTTTATGTTTTTTAACGTCCTGAGCCCGATTCCGAAGTCCATTTCACCAAATTCGAACCCGGTAATTTGTTTTTCACTGATTTACCAACTAATTTGATCTGTTTTTCGCAATTAACCTTATGGGATTTTTCTTGGGTAGGCCCCGTGGTCCTGAGATCATTCTTGGGTAGGCCCTACGGCCCTGAGATCATTCTTGGGTAGGTCTCGTGGCCCTGATAACTTTCTTGGATAGGCCCCAAGATTCTCCCTTATGTTGGATTGATATCTTCATGGATTTTACTTGATGAACTACCAGTAGAACCCCAGATTATTTCGAAAATCAGTATATGTCTGATTCAATAAGGAAATTATATGGCTTTTCGTTTATCTGCATGTTCTGTAGCATCAACTGGTAGTATTGTATTACTGAGCTTTCCAAAGCTCACTCTATTAATCACATTTTCAGGTTACAAGAATTATATCAGTGTATCTATCGACATCAATAAACTTCCGGCGTTATTTGTAGAGTATGGTACATGTGATTAGAGGGCACGTAATTGTATTTTGTTTTACATATATGAGTCTAAAAATATGTTTTATCTCTACACACTGATGAATCATTTTATGAGTTACATGTTTTAATAAAAGTTTTAAATTTTTCGAGATTTTTACAGTGGGTCACTCCAGTGGCTCTAATGTGACACTCCAGAGCTTAGGTTTGAGTCAAAATTTTTTCAAATATATCAGCCGATCGAATATGAAAAGATGTATGATCAGTACATGCCCCTAGACTATAATCGTACTTCTCGGAGCTAAAACTCCAAGGTTGAGTCCCTATCTGTAACAAGAAAACATAAGTTTTTATCCATTAAGACTCTACCTTTTTATAAAGGAATACCAGTAACGTCTATTTAAATTTTGTAAAGTACCTCATAAGCCATGTGAGAGTTACTCATCTAAGAAATTCCGATCCAACTCCAGATATGAAATTAGGATATGTTAACGCTCTATGAGCCTATTATCGTAACCAAGGTTGAATTGATTCCACAAGGATAATTATATTCATATTCTTTTATTGGAATGAGGAAGAGTTCTGACTAGGCTAAAGATTAGTATAGGATCGGTACTTCTGTAAAAGCTATTGGAAGACATATAAGAACTGATGGAAGCCTCATTTCTGCATTTCTGTGACCTGAATGAATTTCGAGTACGAAATTCATTTAAGGAGGGGAGAATTGTCACACCCCAATTTAGGGGTTAAATTTTAGAAATTATATATTATTGAATTTAAGTGGTATTTTGGAAGAAATTGAGGATTAAAGTGTAAAATCGCAAAGTTAACATACACTTTTAGGAAGTGTAGGAAATTCAGGGACCCAGTTCTGAATTTACCCATTTTTCTTATGTGTTGAATTATAAACTCTCTATCCTGAAACAATTTGGTTTTTCCAGATTGTTTTCCCATTTTCTCTCCCCCGTCAACCCCTTTTGTAACTCCAATCTCTTCACCGTTCGGCCACCGTTCATCGATCTGAAACCACCATCGTGTTCGTTGTCGACCAGAGAACAAAACCCCTCAAACCTCTCATTGTTAATCGTCGTCGTTTGATGTAAAATTCAACTCAAAGTTTTGAAGTTTGTAAACTCCACTACCGTAAAAATTGTTGATTCGTTGTCGATTGTTGCTCCATTTTCGACACCTCCCGCACCATCGTGTTCCTTACATCGTTTCGAGTCTACCGGTGTCCTTCTTGTCTCCGTCGTCGCCGACGCGTGTGGGGGTGAGAAAGCTAAAGTTTTCGACGTTTTAAAATGGAGTTCTCCGCCATTCAAAATTGTGAATCAAGCTTGGTAAATGCCTCAAAAGCCCTTAAAATAATTTTAAAAATTTTTGTGGAATTTTTCTAACCCTCTACGACCTTACACGCGCCTCTACGCGCCACCCCTGAGAGTGGAGAAAGTCCACTGCCTGGTAAACTACTTGGAATGGGCCTGCCCGACGTGCCTCACCCGACTGAGTCAACCCGCACTGAGTTAACTTGACTGAGTCAACTCACTGAGTCAAATTGTTGACTTTAACCGAGTCAACCTGTTGACTTTGACCGAGTCAACCCGTTGACCATTGACTTTGACAAAATTTCAACATTTTCAAAAAGTTATATTTTATTTTTTTTTCGACGTTCTGAGCCCGATTCCAAAGTCCATTTCGCCAAATTCGAACCTGATAAGCTGTTTTTCACTTATTTACTAACCGATTCGATCTAATTTTCGTAATTAAGCTCCGTTTCTGATGAAATTTATATTGATATGTATTTTAGGAATTATTGGAAGTTGAATTAAAGATCGAGTACGTTCGAATGGAATATAAATGGTCGATCGGTATGGTACGAAAATCGAGGTAATACATTACTACCTTTTCATGCTTTATGGAACATGTTGGTATTGGTAAATGCATGAATGAAAATGTTTGGTTTTATCTGGATAGTTAATTAATTCCTACACTCGATACGAATGCGGTAAAAAGTAGGTAAATGAATATGGCTCAGATGATTAATATAAGAAATTGGAGGACAGTTAGAATTCTAAACCCAAGATGGTTTGTACAAGATACTAGAAGTTTGATAAGGAATAATTCAAGTTCAAAGATTATCCGAGAAAGCAATTAACCCTAGAATGTCTAAGTTATAATTATCATTTTAAGAATTTTAATACGGAAAGTTCATGGTTAAGAAATTACAAAATTGCCCTTGAAAGGAAAAAGTTACCCGAATTAACCCTAAATGATAAAGTACCCAAGAAGTCATGCCTAAATCGATGAATTACTAATTTCATCATTAAGTTCACACGTTTATACAGAAACTTCCTGATAATCTGTAAATCTCTGAGTTATGAGTAAATACCTGAATAATAATTTATCGAGGGCGCTCTTGGGTAGGCCCTGCGACCCTGGGATTTTTCTTGGGTAGGCCCCGTGGTCCTGAGATCATTCTTGGGTAGGCCTTACGGCCCTGAGATCATTATTGGGTAGGTCCCGTGGCCCAGATAACTTTCTTGGGTAGGCCCATAGGCCCCAAGATGCTCTCTTATGTTGGCTTCCTTTGTCGTGTGCTTAGGGTAAGCCCTTATGGATACAGTTATGGGAAACTTCATAATGGACTATGGTTGGAGGCTTCCGCTATGGTTTTAAAAGATTTATGTCTTTTCACTGGTTTTGATTGGAACACACTAGATATCCTATTCGACCTCCTGAAAATGTGATACTATGAATGCTTACTATGAACTGATATCTTCATGGTTTTTTCTCGATGAACTACCAGTAGAACCCCAGATTATTTCAAAAATCAGTATATGTCTGATTCAATAAGGAAATTATATGGCTTTTCATTTATCTGCATGTCCTGTAGCATCAACTGGTAGTATTGTATTACTGAGCTTTCCAAAGCTCACTCTGTTACTCACCTTTTCAAGTTACAAGAATCGTATCAGTGTATCTATCGACATCAGGAAGGGAGTTCTTCTGGCGTTACTTGTAGAGTATGGTACATGTTATTAGAGGGCATATAATTATATTTTGCTTTACATATATGAGTCTAAAAATATGTTTTATCTCTGCATACTGATGAATTATTTTATGAGTTACAAGTTTTAATAAAAGTTTTAAATTTTTCGAGATTTTTACAGTGGGTCGCTCCTGTGGCACTTACTGTGGCACTCTAGATTGGATCGGGTTACCTGCATCGGTCTGATGGGGTTACATTTAGTGGTATCAGAGCTTAGGTTTGAGTCACAATTTTTCCAAATAGATCGGCCGGTTAAATGTGAAAAGATATTTAATCAGTACATGTCCCTAGACTACAATTGTATTCTCTGAGCTTAAACTCCAAGGTTGAGTCCCTATTTGTAACAAGCAAACATAAGTTTTTATCTGTTAAGGCTCTACCTTTGCATAAAGGAATACCAGTAACGTCTATTTAAATTCTGTAAAGTACCTCACGAGCCATGTGAGAGTTACTCATATGAGAAATTTCGATCCAACTCCAGAAATGAAATTGAGATATGTTATCGATCTATGAGCCTATTATCATAACCAAGGTTGAATTGATTCCACAAGGATAATTATATTCAGATTCTTTTGTTGGAATGAAGAAGAGTTTTGACGAAAATGTATACTCAGGTGGTTAAAGATTAGTATAGGATCGGTACTTCTGTAAAAGCTACTGGAAGACATGGAAGAACTGATAGAAGCCTCATTTCTGTTACTTGAATGAATTTGGAGGATGAAATTTATTTAAGGAGAGGAGAATTGTCATACCCTGATTTAGGGGCTAAATTTTAGAAATTATAAATTATTGAATTTAAGTGGTATTTTAGAAGAAATGGAGGATTAAAGTGTAAAATTGCAAAGTTGACATACTATTTTAGGAAGTGTAGGAAATTCAGGGACCCAGACCTGAATTTACCCATTTTTCTTATGTGTTGAATTATAAACTCTCTATCCCGAAACAATCTGGTTTTTCCATATTGTTTTCCCATTTTCTCTCCCCCGTCAACCCCTTTGGAACTCTGATTTCTTCACCGTTCGGCTATCGTTCATTGATCTGAAACCACCATTGTGTTCATTGTCGACCGGAGAACAAAACCCCTCAAACCTCTCATCGTTAATCGTCATCGTTTGATGTAAAATTCAACTCAAAGTTTTGAAGTTTGTAATCTCCACCGCCGTGAAAATCGTCGATTTATTGTCGATCGTTGCTCCATTTTCGACACCTCTCGCACCATCGTGTTCCTTACATCGTTCTGAGTCCACCGGTGTCCTTCTTGTCTCCATCGATGCCGACACGTGGGGGGTTGAAAAAGCTAAAGTTTCCAACATTTTAAAATTGAGTTCTCCGTCGTTCAAAATTATGAATCAAGCTTGGTAAATGCCTGAAAATCCCTTAAAATAATTTTAGAAATTTTTGTGGAATTTTTCTGACCCTCTACGGACCTGCACGAGCCTCCACGCGCCACTCAAGAGAGTGGGTAAAGTCCACTGCCTGGTGAACTGCTTGGAATGGGCCTGCCCGACCCGTCTGTCCGACCCGCCTGCTCGATCCGCCTGACCCGACTGAGTCAACCCGCATTGAGTTAACTTGATTGAGTCAAATTGTTGACTTTGACTGAGTCAACCCGTTGACCGTTGGATTTAACCAAAAATTCAACATTTTCGAAAAGTTATATTTTATGTTTTTCGACGTCCTGAGCCCGATTCTAAAGTCCATTTCGCCAAATTCAAACCGGTAAGTTGTTTTTCACTGATTTACCAACCGATTCGATCCGGTTTTCGTAATTAAGCCCCATTTCTGATGAAATTTATATTGATATGTATTTGAGGAATTATTGGACATTGAATTAAAGATCTAGGGCATTCGAATGGAATTTAAATGGTCGATCAGTATGGTACAAAAATCGAGGTAATACATTACTATCTTTTCATGCTTTATGGAACATGTTGGTTTTAGTAAACGTATGAATGAAAATGTTTGGTTTTATCTGGATAGTTAATTAATTCATACACTCAATACGAATGCGGTAAAAAGTAGGTAATTGAATATGGTTCAGATGACTAATATAAGAAATTGGAGCACAGTTGGAATTAAATTGCAACTTCTGGGATTAAGTGATAACGGAATCAGCTGTAGATATGTAAATTATAATTTATATAATTAAAGGTTAAATGCAAAAGGTATTTGGATGAGAAATTATTAGAATACTTCGGTTAAGTAAAATTATAAAAATACCCTTATGTTGTAAAAAGACAAGAATTATCCATGGAAGTTGGATAATAATCTAAAAAGACATATTGATCCGAAGAAACTACTGATGCGCATAGAAAATACTAGTTTTTCTTAGAAAATCTGGATAACTGAATTCTAAACCCAAGATGGTTTGTACAAGATACTAGAAGTTTGATAAGGAATAATTCAAGTTCAGAGATTATCCATGAAAGTAATTAACCCTAGAATGTCTAAGTTATAATTATCCTTCTTAAGAGTTTTAATACCGAAAGTTTATAGATAAGAAATTACAAAATTGCCCTTGAAAGGAAAAAGTTGCCCGAATTTACCCTGAATGATAAAGTACCCAAGAAGTCATGCCTAAATCGATGAATTACTAATTTCATCATTAAGTTCACATGTTTATACAGAAAATTCCTGATAATCCGTAAATCTCTAAGTTATGAGTAAATACCTGAAGAATAATTTATCGAGGGAGCTCTTGGGTAGGCCCTGCGGCCCTGGGATTTTTCTTGGGTAGGCCCTGTGGTCCTGAGATCATTCTTAGGTAGGCCCTGCGGCCCTGAGATCTTTCTTGGGTAGGCCCCGTGGCCCTGAGAACCTTCCTGTCTCGATCATCGCCGGTGCGTGAGGGGGTGAGAAAGATAAAGTTTCTGATGTTTTAAAATCGAGCTCTCCACAGTTCAAAAATTGAACCGAGCTTGGTAAGTGTCTCAAAATCCCTTAAAATATTTTTAGAAATTTTTGTGGAAATTTCTGACCCTGCACGCGCCATCACACGCCACCCCTGAGAGTGGGGAAAGTCAACTGCCTGGTGGACTGCTTGGAACCCGCCTGCCCGACACGCTTGACCCGGCTGAGTCAACCCGTACTGAGTTAGCTCGACTGAGTCAACTCACTGAGTCAAATCGTTGAGTTTGATCAAGTCAACCCGTTGATCGTTGACTTTTACTTTGACCAAAAAGTTAACATTTTCGAAAAGTTATATTTTATGTTTTTGGACATCCTGAGCCTAATTTCGAAGTCCGTTTCGCCAAATTCGAACCTGGTAAGCTGTTTTTCATTGATTTACCAACCGATTGGGTCCGTTTTTGTAATTAAGCTCCGTTTCTAATGAAATTTATGTTGATATGTATTTGAGGAATTATTGGAAGTTGAATTAAAGATCGAGGGCGTTCGAATGGAATTTAAATGGTCGATCAGTATGGTACAGAAATCGAGGTAATACATTACTACCTTTTCATGCTTTATGGAACATGTTGGTATTGGTAAATGCATGAATGAAAATGTTTGATTTTATCTGGATAGTTAATTAATTGATACACTCGATACGAATGCGGTAAAAAGTAGTTAACTAAATATGGCTTAGATGACTAAATAAAAAATTAGAGGACAGTTGGAATTAAATTACAAGTTCTGGGATTAAGTGATAAAGGAATCAACTATAGATATGTAAATTATAATTTATATAATTAAAGGTTAAATGCCAAAGGTATTTGGATGAGAAATTATGAGAATACTTCGGTTAAGTAAAATTACGAAAATACTCTTATATTGTAAAAAGACAAGAATTGTCCATGGAAGTTGATAATAATCCGAAAAGACATATTGATCCGAAGAAACTACTGATGCGCATAAAAAATGCTAGTTTTTCTTAGAAAATCTGGATAACTAAATTCTAAACCCAAGATGGTTTGTACAAGATACCAGAAGTTTGATAAGGAATAATTCAAGTTCAGAGAATATCCGAGAAAGCAATTAACCCTAGAATGTCTAAATTATAATTATTCTTGTTAAGAGTTTTAATACCGAAAGTTAGCTCGAATTCCTTGAAAGGAAAAATTAGCCCGAATTAACCCTGAATGATAAGGTACCCAAGAAGTCATGCCTAAATCGATGAATTACTAATTTCATCATTAATTTCACACGTTTATACAGAAAATTCCTGATAATCTGTAAATCTCCGAGTTATGAGTAAATACCTGAAGAATAATTTATCGAGGGTGCTCTTTTGTCAGAATTGTTTGAAAAGACTAAAATAGATGATATGTTTGAATTAAATAATGAGATGGATGAAAGAAAATGATTGAAATACCCTGGATATGTAAAATGACCAAAATACCCCTAGAATAGAAATGACCCAAGAATATCACCAAGCCGGGAATAAATGGATATCCTTAAGCTTTGAAATGATGGGAATAACATTGAGCACCAAAATTACCAAAATACCCTTATGGCCTAGAATAAGTAAATGTCTTGGATTAATTAAGGAATCCAAATAAACGGGGGTGTAGTACTACCCTTAAAAGTTATGGAACTCAACTTAAGTGAGTCAATCAACTGTAATGATATGTCAGTGCCTGAATGACATAGATATCACTTGAATGTGTGTTCGTCTTCTCAATTTTGGATCGATGATAATTTTGGAAGTACTCAGCTCTAGATCGTATTTGGTACTAAGAAGTGGATATTCGTTAGACAAATCAACCACGAATACCAAATTAAACTGAACGTGAGTACAATATGTATTAAAAATTCAGAAACGTCCGAATTACTTTGGAAAACTTTGAAGCAACCTGGATAGACTTGACTATTAAATGAAGTAAGTAACCTCAATGACTTAGGACTAAATGAGTGACATGGATAAGTATGGAAACGTTGATGAACTTACCTGATGTACTGTCCTTATGGGTTGTAAACTACGAATCAAGTATGTCGACATTTTCCTGTTATTGTTGCAACGTGGGAATAAAATAAAGACCATTGGAATATCTGTTCGTCTCCTTAAGATCTATTCAGTGATGATTCTGAAGGTGATCAATGGACAATAATTGTTGTATTAAAGAGTGAATACCTTGGAAGGGCATTAAATGGATTGGTTGACATGCAATAGTCTGGGAGTTGTTTAGCTTGAGTTATTTCGATAATCTGATAGATCGACACATATTGTAAATGTCCTGAACCTTTATTTCTTCCTTACCAGTTTCATGTTATCCATCCTGATAACTACCAAGTGTCTTTGAAAAATACTTGAACCCTCTAGTGTGTTCCATATATATTACGTAATTGGTTTATATGTTTTGAAATGTGGGACACCGAAATTAATGGTTTACTGTTTTAATGATGCACTCACTTATTGATGATGGCTTATGGACTATGATTGTTATATGATTATATGTTTTCACTGGCATATGATTACGATGATTACAAATTTATGCAAATTTTGTTTACTGTACAAATTGTATCTTTGAGATACCGATTTTGAGTAGGACTGGAACATTGAGGTACAACTCTGATCAAGATGGTAAATCTTTACGGACCTAATATGACTTTTGGGTAGGCTCTGAGGTCCCGAGATCATTCTTCGGTAGGCCCTGCGACCCTGGGATTTTTCTTGGGTAGGCCCTGTGGCCCTGAGATCATTCTTGGGTAGGCCCTGTAGCCCTGAGATCTTTCTTGGGTAGGCCTCGTGGCCCTGAGAACTATCTTGGGTAGGCCCATAAGCCCCAAGATGCTTTCTTAGGTTGGCTTCCTTTGCCGTGTGCTTAGGGTAAGCCCTTATGGATGCAGTTATGGGAAACTTCATAATGGAATATGGTTGGAGGCTTCCGCTATGGTTTTAAAAGATTTACATCTTTTCACTGGTTTTGATTGGAACACACTAGACATCCTATTCGACCTCCTGAAAATGTGATACTATGAATGCTTACTATGAACTGAGATCTTCATGGCTTTTACTCGATGAACTACTAGTATAACCCCAGATTATTTCGAAAATCAGTATATGTCTGATTCAATAAGGAAATTATATGGCTTTCCATTTATCTGCATGTCCTATAGCATCAACTGGTAATATTGTATTACTGAGCTTTCCAAAGCTCACTCTATTACTCACCTTTTCAGGTTACAAGAATCGTATCAGTGCATCTATCGACATCAGTAAGGGAGTTCTTCCGGTGTTACTTGTAGAGTATGGTACATGTGATTAGGGGGCATATAATTGTATTTTGTTTTATATATATGAGTGTGAAAATATGTTTTATCTCTGCATACTGATAAATCATTTTATGAGTTACATGTTTTAATAAAAGTTTTAAATTTTCTGAGATTTTTACAGTGGGTCGCTCTGATGGCCCTAATGTGACACTCCAGATCGGATCGGGTTACCTGCATCGGTCTGATGGGGTTACATGTCCTTTTTGTTGAAGATAGTTCGGGAGATTATTATTCTGATAGTGAGAGGGAAAGGAATCTGTTTAAGGTAAATTATAAGTTTAGTATCCTAATTATTATTATTTTTCTATTTTGGTCACTCAACTATTATTTTTTTAAATCATACCCATTAAAATTCACTAATTCAGATTAGGCTATTTAACTTGTGATATTAAGTTAATAAAAAATATTAACATATGATATAAATATAAAAACAAAAAAGTACACATTATATTTGCTTTTCTAGTACTTAATGTATCTTGTTTTGAGTGAGGCTTGGAGGAATAATTGAGTCGAACTTAATATATAATACTTTGCTTTGAATGAAAAATAAGATAGTTATCCTACTACCCCCAAGGGACAACAAATTAACATATAAGTTTTAAATAAATCCTCCAAAAAAGAGTAAAAAAAATTTAGAGTTCATTATATTGTGATGTTAGAGTTGATATTCGTGGGATCTTTGATTATTGAAGTCCTATAAATAAAGGTTATGTATATAGTTATAAGACAAACAATAGAAAGAATATTCTCTCCTCTTGTTTTGTGTTCTATAATTATCTCTTGTTTTTACGATAAGTTATAATATATAAAAAATAACTAATTATTATAAATCACTATGCTATCATTTATAGTGTTGTAGCATAAATTAAATGTGTCTTTTTGTTGTAATTTATTGTAACTATTTTTTAATTTACTAATTTAGTTTATATTTTTTAGTTTATGATATTAAGTTAATAAAAAATATTAATATTTGATATAATTATAAAAACGAAAGGATATACATCACATCAATTTCCTAGTAGTTAATGCATCTTGAGGCTTGAAGGAATAATTGAGTCGTGCTTGACATATAATACTTTGCTCTGATCGAAAATCAAGAGAAGTATCCTACTACCCCAAGCGAGAAGCAAATGGGTTTTTTCCTTTTTAGGAAGGAGAAGAAAGATGAACAATAATATAAACTTATTCAAACGTTATGACTTAAACTCTTATATCTAAAATTTTAATTAGATATTATTACTAATCCTTTTATACTAGTTGAGGAGTTAAAATTTTAATTATTAAAATTATTAATATTGTAGAGATAGTATTTTATTAAAACTATTAATATATTTAGAAATCTCAAAAGAACAATTGATATGAGGTAATTTTACTCTATTGGTTCAATGTCTCTATAGAGTATTAGTTTTTTTTTTTTTTTTGTACATAAAAGTTTAGGTAAGGGGTGACTCCCTAGTTTAGGGCGAGGGTATACTTAAGACTTAATTGGGATTTACATAAGAATTTACAGACTGTCCACCAAGAGGGACGGTGGAAGGATTCGAACTTAGTCTTAAAAACTCAAATTCCTTAATCTCAACAACTTGTACCGGCACTCGTATTCATTATATTGTGACAGTTCAATATTTATGGGACCTATAATGGTTGAAGTCCCATATATAAAAGCTATGTACAAACTTATAAGACAAACAATAGAAAATATATTCTCTCCTCTCATTTTGTGTTTTATAATTTTCTCTTGTTTTTACTCTAACTTATAACATATAAAAAAGGGTAAACTATATAAATTGTTATTGATGTTTGAGGAAGTTTTCGTTTTTCCATTGAAGTTTTAAAAATAACAAATTTATCACATTATTGATTTGTAATAAATTGATCACTTGTTAACCGTCGTTGTTCCAGTAATATAAGGCTGCGTTAGGCACTTGAGTTGAGTTACTTGGCATCGTTTGACCAGTCTTCTTTTCTTCTTTCTTTTTATCGGCACGAAAACAATCCCCCATGCAAAATCTACAGCGTATAAGACTTACATGCTGCTTCCTTTCATTAACAATTATCCTCCTCCATGTTCAGCTGGGTTGAAAACCTTGTCAGATGAGGAACTTAGCTTTGCCATTAAAGCCTTTTTATCTGATATTTTTCATTCGACGAACCAACAAGTATCCAACCTACAGAAGGAACAAAGATGGTCTTTATGTATCAACAGACGGTGATACAACTTATGATGTTTCTTCCACCTTGAGCTCCATACAAGTAAGTTTGACTTGGGTTCTTGATGGACTAACCAAATTCTCTGAGGCCTCGTTGAAGATGTACAAGGGTGTTAGACAAAAAAGTGATGTTGCTCAAATTGCATACCTCGAGTTGTTGCAGGCTAACTAGATTCTGTAAAGCTATGTGATGATTAAATATAAGCAACATTAAGATTTTGGGTTCTAGAAATAGACGGTTATAGATTAAGAAAGCTGCAAGTATACATGCAGGATTTGATAATCTACATTACAACCCGACATACAATATTGATTTAATGTGGTTTAAACCAATTTTTCCTCAGTGTCACCACCATTTACGATTGGTATACCATTAGAGGTGCCTCAAAGTTGGGGGGTTTGACAGCCACGAAAATATGCATTGTTATTATGTTTCATGATTTACCGTCATGTAAAGATCATTTGAAAAGTTATTGACATTAATCTTGAGGATGAACTATTCAAGCTTCAGATTGAATTTTTAATATCAAGTAAACAATGATAACTCGAACCTATCCTAAAATTCTATGCTACTTGTAGTGGCTAAGTTGATGCTTTAAAAGAGGTTGCGATGTCGGTCAATAAAGTGAGATTAAAGAAGGGTTTGATTCATCTTAGAATGATGATGCATCGAACGATAGTTTTAGCAAAGAGACTAAGAATTCCGAGCATTAAGTGGTGGAGGTTGCCTAAGTCATCCTCAAAGAGTTGTAGGTCATTGCAGTGGTGTATCGAAGTGTTGTTGATATGCTCATAGCTTGCTCTTGCTGAGTTTGTTTGAAATGTAACCAGTTATACTTCTTACATTGGATTTGTGGGTAACACTGTATATTCTAACGTGTTAAGGTTGTTTTATAGTGATAATCAGCTGCTTACATTTGGTCGGACTTTCATTATCAAGGGTCTAATTAGCGACCGTGCTAGTGGGAGTTCTGGAACAAATGCAGAAAAATAAAGAAAAGAATAATTTCCATTAAACCTGTAAGGTCAGACGGTGCCAAGCAAGTCAACTTAGCACCTAACGTGCCACATCAGCCTTCTGTTACTGGGGTAACGGGTGTTAACGGCCAGGTGATCGATTTGTTATAAAACAATAATGTTAATAACCGTTTTCTAACAAATCGATAATGTTAGAAACTAATTTGTTACTTTTGAAACTTTAATAGAAAAAAGAAAAATATACTTAAACATTAGTGACCATTTGTATAGTCTACCCTATAAAAATGACTCATTATTATAAATCACATATGAGGTCATTTATAACGTGTACCATACACTTAATGTATTTTATGTTGTAGTTAGTTTATGATACTAAATTAATAAAAAAATATTAATCTATTTATAAATATAAAAACAAGAATAAACATCACATTAACTTTTCTAGTACTTAATACATCTTATTCTGAGTGAGGCTTGAAGGAATAATTGGGCCGTGCTTAACATATAATGCTTTGCTTTATTGAAAAGCAAGAGAGGTATCCTACTACCCCAAGAGAGGTTTATTCCTTTTTAAGAAGGTGAAGAAAGATGAATAATAATATAAACGTATTCAATAATTATGGCTTAAAAACTTGTATTTGAAATGATAATTAATTATTCTTGCTAATCTTTTTATAATAGTCTGTGAGTTAAAATTTTAAGGCTTAATGTAAGAGTAAGTGCCCAAACTATATTTAAAGTTAATTTTAGGTGCCTAAAATTTTTTTGTTAAAAATAAATGACTAATGTTTCCAACGTTACACTTTTAGGTGTCTAAAATTGTAGCAGCTGTTAAATTTAGCCGTTAAGTGACACGTGTCGCTCTCATATTTTTTGAATTTTTTTTATTTTATCAAAAATTTAATAATATTATTAATTAATAAAAATCCTATTTTTAAAAATTGTAAAATAAACCCCAAAACCTTAAAATCCCTAATTCCAATCCCCATATCAATCATCGATCATCACAGTTCGCCTTCACCATCATCAAATGACCACCCACCTATTGTCGGTCATCCCTCTTGTAGTCATCCCAATCCCCATAAATCTCTAATTTTAAATTCCAAACCCTAATCCCAACTCTCATTAGTGTCACCGACCATCATCGGTTGTTGTCGTCGTCAAACGGCCATCCACCCATCGCCATCCATTCATTGACCAGTCATCACCCTTCTCATCGCCCCCAATCTCCCAAATCGCTAAACCTAAAACACTTTCTTCGCCCCATGCTTGTCGTCACCCATTACCCTGTCACTTTATCCTTTGTAAAATTCAAATCACCTGTAATTTGATGAAAGAGAAAACTCCCACGACAATTTAAACCCCACTGCAATTTTGTAATTATTATTCATTTTTATCCCTTTTCTCTGCAATTTGTATATGAGAAATCCCTACTATAATTATGAAAGTATAATTTTGATGGCGACCAAAGTTCGAATGGTCATTGCACCAATGCACTAACACCAAACGGTTGTCTATAATGGCTACGGTCACTGGGTTGACGGTGGCAAGTTTTGGGGGTTTTTTAATATTTTAGAAAATTTTAAGGTATATTTTTAACGAAAAATTCTTTAAACATCTAAAGTTAACTTTGAGTATACACTATAGTGAAACAAGTATGTAGCGGCGCTTATAGCAACATTTTGATAGCAAATGCCACTAATTTTATGCATATCGTGGCATTTTAAGCCAAAAAGCCACAATTTGATAATATTAACGACCTTTTTAAACAAACGCCGTTAAAACTCGTATTTTAGTAACGTTTTGAACAAACGTCGTAAAATACTCGTAGTTAAGTGGTGTTTTTAAACAAATATCATAATATGACACATATATAATGGCGTTTTCAGAAAAGAAAAAAAATACCGCAACATACTCGTACTTTAATGTCGTTTTTCAATAATCGCCACAATATGTCCGTACATTATGGCGTTTGTTTGTATTTACAAACGCTTCAAATTTTGTGTTTCTAAGTCCCCACCCCTTTAACATTTTTCATTTTTTCCCTTCACCTATTCTTTTTCATTCCCGCCGTTTACAAAACCACCCATCGCAAGTTTTGAGGGCTTCATTGACCGACAACATCATTATCGGAAGCATTTTTTGAAGACCCCAAATTTAGGTCTCACCAATCCAAAGGTACGAATATTTCTCCAAATCGACCAAATTCACTCGTTCCATATCTCTGTAATCTCTCTCTTTTCTTCTTTTGTTTTCTTTACTTTTGCGCAACAGCATGCGAAGTAGCTGGTTTCCCTTGAAAATTCCAACGAATGGATTTTTTATGAATATGGTTTATTAGTAGACATTCCTGTTAGTTGTCCCTAGTGGTGATCTTCACTCGCTTGACCCTTCAGCCCCAATCTGGTCCTCTAATCAACTCAGATTCCTCTTTTCACTTGACCCGATTTTATAAAGATTTGAGACTATTGCTTTCTTGATATTATGCAAAGGAATTAGAATATTGATTTATATTGAATGATTTTTTGTTTTAAATAAAATGACAGATGGTGTAATAATTGAGGTTTTAAAAGTGTTTCTGGGTAACTATGGGAAACAATGGGATGAAAGGGAAGCTAAAAAACAATAGGAAAACATCATTGGAAGTTGCTGCAGTTACTGTTGACGAGTATGGACTTCCTTGTGGAAATGATGAATTTCTTGCAGAAATGCATTCCGTATTCTCTACCCAGTAAGTCAGGTTTTATGTTATTGTTGTTAGCTACTTCAACATTTGAGTAGTCATGGTGTGCCTATGGCATTAGCTTCAAACTCCCATAGGGGAAACATTAAATCTAAAATTTATTATCACCAAGGTTGGAAAGACTGTTTCTCTGTCATTGTTGGCGGTGATGAAATGTCAACAGGGAAGCCAAGTCCTGAAATGTGAGTTCCATCAGTATATGGTCTGCAATTCTGTTAGATGTTTTTTATCTAATATGAACATAAAATTCTAACTTCGTTTTTCCTTATCCAAGTCTAACACTCTCTATTTCCTATTAAAGATTACTGGAAGTTGCTACAAGGCTAAATAGAGAACCTTTAGAGTTGCGTGGTCATTGAAGATTCTATGTAAGTGACCTTTTTTATTAAAGATCCTGTTTAATATGTTTTCCCATATGATAATTCACCATTTGCTTGAATTAGTGGTGTAGAAATCTGTCAAATTGGTGTTTAATCCTTTGTTTGTTGTTGGATTCTTCAGATTTGTTGGTTGAATTAGTTCACAGTATTGAATTAGTGGAGTAGAAATCTATTAGATTGGTGTTTAATTCTTTGCTTGCTGGGTATATTAGATTTCAATTGCCTCTGCCATTTGGCTGCCTCAAAACATAAATATTTTAGTTGACTGGGGATAAATTAGCTGCAGAAGGAAACTAGAAAGCTTTAATAAGTATTGTGTTCTTTAAGCTCGACTTGTGTTCCATAACTTTGCTTGTTATTTGAATTAGTTATCTACCCTGTTTAAAGAAAATTTTCATATAATAACTAAAAAGGAGTTTAATTAATATATTAAAATTATTGTTCATGCCCAGCTCTGTAGTTTATTCACTAGTATGTTCTCTAATAACTTCTGTTTCTGGTATAGACATCTTCCACTACTGAAACATTTCACAATCACGATGGTCAAGTGGTAAATCATATCAAGTGTGATAGAGACGATAGTATAGTTTCTTCTTTCACATTAAAGACATGGAATATGGATTCTCAACCAAGTTTTTCCAGTATTGAAGATCAATTGATTTCCTTCTATTCCAGTTCTACTTTGTCCATAAAGATATCGGTAACCAAAATGCCGATGGAGCTTTGGATGTAGCGAGAAGTTGGGAAAGGTTGCCGTTGGAAATCAGAGGCATAAGTGGGAAGCATGAAAATACACATGCAACTAGTTTGCTTTTTTTGTTTCTAGTATATGTAACACATATGTATACATTGGTATGTATTTTTATGATATTAATGCTTTCCAGTCTTTAGTTTCAAGGACTTGTTTTTATTTAATATTTGGAATATATGTTTTGATTTGTAGAATTAATTCTTACTGTGAGTCTAAAAAATGTCTTTAATGGTGTTTTATGCAACTCATGCAGGTGCTCCTAATAGTGCCATTTGCGGCGTTTTTCGATGAAAATGCCATTAATGATGGACTCATTTGCGGCGTTTTCAAAAACAAACGCCACTAAATACATAGTCAATAACGGTGTTTGTAAAGATAAATGTCACTATATATTATCATATAGCAGCGTTTGTGGTAAAAAAATGCCACTATATGTCACGGCTTATTGCGGCTTTTTTTGTTCACAAACGCCGCTAATGGTTGTGGCATTTTTTGTTCACAAATGCCGTTAATTGTTGCGGCATTTGTTATAGTGGCACTTTTTGCGGAATTTTTACAATCATAGGGAAAGTTTTAGCGGCTCTTAAAAACGTCGTTATAGATCTAATAAAATGTTGCTAAAAACTTGTTTTACTGTAATTAATGTTTTTAAAACCAGACTAGACCTTAAACCGGTGAAGGTATTGATTCACTGGTTCAACCGGGTTCAACCGCGGTTGAACTGGTTTATATAAAATAATATTTTTTTAAAAAATTTACATAATATTCAAAGCAATATATATATATAACACTTTTTTAAGTTCACAATATTAAAAGGTATAAAAATATCACAAGCCATAATATATATAAGTTAAATATCATAATATCAAGTGAAACAAAATGATTTAAATCAACTACAACATAATATTTAAGGTCAATACCAAATGAAATTCATCAACAACTAAATAAAAAAAGTACATAATTGATACAAGTATCAATCATCATAATATTCATTGAAATTGATTTCCTCAAATTCTAAAATATTACGAAAAGCTTCTTCATTAGTTGACCTACCACCGCCATCACCACTTTGAACTTGAAACTTCATAGTATCACTTTGAACTTGAAACTTCATAGTATCACTTTGAACTTGAAAGTCCACAGCATCAAGATCTTCATTACCTAGCAATATGATAAATAAATAAATAAATACAAAGTTAA
This sequence comes from Hibiscus syriacus, assembly GCF_006381635.1. Classification (NCBI taxonomy): domain Eukaryota; kingdom Viridiplantae; phylum Streptophyta; class Magnoliopsida; order Malvales; family Malvaceae; genus Hibiscus; species Hibiscus syriacus. The sequence goes on along the minus strand of NW_024061971.1, from coordinate 316,410 downwards.
ATTTAAATTCACAAACAATACTTAACAATTAAAAGTAAAAGTGTAAAACATATTAAATAATAAATATAATTATATAACTAAAATAAACAAGCAAAGATTAACCTTCATTGTTTTTTATGATAATTATATAACTAAAATAAATTTGGGGCTGAAAAAATCATAATAAGCGATGTCGTTTGGTTTAATTAAAAAAAAACAGAACCGCCAGTTTTGCCGGTTCCCAACCGGTTCTACCAGTTCTTTAGCAGTTCATTGCAAAAATGATTTTGGAGGCTGACCGGACCGGACAGGCAACTGGTTCCCGATTCAATCGGTCGAACCGGCCGGTCTAGTCCGATTTTGATAACATTGACTGTAGTGATAATTTGGAATCTTACTTTTATATTATGTCAAATTTTAATTATTAAAATCATTAATATTATAGAGATAATATTTCTATCTTATCGGTGTAAATAATACAAGATCCACTATCGAGAATTGTAAATGATACAAAATAAAAAAATTGATAATGATCTGATATACTGATAAATACGATTAAGTTTCAAATTAATGTTATATAGCTATAATTTCGTTTTATGTAATTGTATATTTTAATTGCCTGTACATTATATAAGTTTCAAATGAATCCTCCATAAAAACTAAATAATTTTTAAAGTTAACACTCTGAAGCAAGGTTTAGGCTTTTGTTTAGGACGATTCCATCTACTCATAAGCAAATGAAAAGCAATCAGTATTGCATCTTTTTCATTGAAGGAAAATATATTATATATATAAACTATACAATTTTCATCGTTGAATAATTTCTACTTTCAATTTATCGTCTCACTCTCTCACTTATTGTTATTATTGTTTTGTTTGGTCTTCTAAATTGGAGTTCCGACATTATTTTCACCCGCATAAGCTAAGCTATACGGAGAAGAATGGCTTGTTTTTGTAAAGAATGTGAGGGATTTGAGATGCACAAATCATGGACTGAATTGCCGGGTGAAATACAAAAACATGCTTTTCACCCTCATCCACTCATATTCAATCTAGTGGACGTGATTGTGTGTAATGCATGTAGAAATTTGTTGGCATGCTTCATAAGTTACAGGTGCATGTACTGTGAGCTCAACCTTGATTTCAAATGCACTGTGGCTATTTTTGTAACACCCCCAGACCGATATGGGTGATCCGATCCGGGTGTCACATTAGGGTCACCGGAGTGACCCACTGTAAAAATCTCGGAAAAAATTACAATTTTATTAAAACATGTAAAATCATAAAATCATTTATAAATACAAAGGTCAACTTTACCAGTATTCAGAAATAAAACAGATTTTCAGACTCGTATATAAAAATCAAATACAACCTACATACCCCCTAATCACATGTACCATACTCTGCAAACAACGCCGGAGAAACTCCCTTACGGATGTCCATAGTTGCACTGGTTCAATCCTTTTAACCCATAATGGTGAGTAACAGAGTGAGCTTTGGAAAGCTTAGTAATACAAAAACTACCAGATGATGCTGAGGAACATACAGATAATAGATAGGCATAATTTTCTTATTGATTCAGACATCTACAGATCTTTATGCTGAGTAGAGATCCTACTGATATTCCAGGTAGTAGCGGACAGTAAGCTTTGAGTTCAGATGAAAATATTTTCGATGACTGAGTTCAGAAAATCAAAATAGGTTGTCTAGTGTATTCCCACAAAACCAGTGAAAATATATAGATCTTTTAAAACCATAGTAGTCCCTCCAACCAAACGCCAATGCACTTCCCAAAACTAAATAACCTAAGGGAGTACCTTGGGGCCTGCGAGCCTACACAAGAACATTCTCGGGGCCACGGAGGCCTACCCAAGAAAAATCTCAGGGCCGCAGAGCCTACCCAAGGGTCGCCTTAGGTCCATAAGGAATTACCAGTCGGTGCAGAACCTATAAAAGGAATTAACCGCAGCGACTGAAATTGCTAGAGTCTTTATATCAGATCTCAAAATATCCCAAATAAAATATTTTCATTCAGTAAACAGAGATACCAGAAATCATAATAGAATTCAAAGTAGAAATCAGAACATAAATCATATAAAACATTTATATGATCAGGGAACACACTAGAAATTACAGATATGGTTCGGAGATACTGGATAATCTTATCGGACAGAGAAATAGGGATCTTTAGTATACCGATAGAATATCAGAAATTAGAATCACTATCGAAAGAGTTCATTACCTGGTGGAATCATCAATTATTCAGAATGTGATTTTATAAGGATCATATTGTATTCAGACATTTTTAGGAGGCACTAAATAATCAGAAAGATATTCAGAGTCTTTTGCATCTGAGTTACTTGTTTTTCAGATATGACCAAAGTGATTATATTATTCAAGAAAATCAGAAGCATTTTGGGTATTAGATTCTTGGAGAATTCATGGCGATTTGAGTTGATAAGAGAGAAACGAAGATTGAGGGCATTTACGATTTGTGTCGATCTATCGGAATATCGAAATAACTCAAGCTGAACAACTCCCAAAACTATGCATATCGATCAATCCATTCGTTGTCTTTCCAGGATATTCACTCTTTAGTACCAACAATTATTGTTCATTGATCGCCTTCAAAATTATAACTGAATGTAACTTAAGAAGACGAAAAGATATTCCATTGGTCTTTATTTCATTTCTACGTTTCAACGATATCAAGAAATGTCAACATACATGATTTGCGGTTCATAACCCATAAGGATGGTACACCATGTAAATTCGTCAGAGTTTCCAGACTTATCCAAATCACTTACTTAAACCTCAATCATTGAGGTTACTAATTCATTTCAGCATTGAGGGTATTATCATAATTTTATTCAATTCCATCAATGGCATTACTACGGGTAAATTAATCTTGAAAGTATTCCACTACCATTACAGTTCAAAGTACTACACTCATTTGTTCACTGGAGATTAACTTCACCACTGTGAGAAGTATTGGTTCTTTTTTCAGTACAAGGGCATTTTTGTAATTTAACCATGGCGCTCTTTTCGATAATTTCATATCCAAATATTACCTACATTTAATCCTTAACAAGATAAATCAGAAATTACGCGTTCAGAGATTGTTTGATTCATTGTGTTTCCGATCAGTATACCAATTTATTTTTTGAGCCGTTAGAGTCTTATACAGTGTTCCGTCCTTAATTGTATTTACGTCTGAGTCTAATGATAATTAATTACATCTAATGGACCAATCATTTCCATTCAAGCACATATCAATTATCAATGAGTTCTGAAAAACATACAAAGGGTAGTAGAGTATTACCTCTATTTCCATGCCATACTAATCAACCATTGAAACTCCATTCGATCGCCCTCAATCTTTAAATCAACTTCCAATAATTCCTCAGATACATATCAACAAAAATTTCATCAAAAATGAAGCTTAATTGCGAAAATTTGATCGAATCGGTGATTAATCAGTGAAAAACAGTTTTTGAGTTTGAATTTGGCAAAACAGACCTCAAAAATGGACTCAGGACATCAAAAAACGTCAGGATAGGTTTACTTAGAAAAAGACAACGACCGGTCAATGGCAGTCAATGGTTAATGGGGTCAACACCTCAGCGACTCGGCTCGACTCGGTACAAACCGATCCAGCCGATTCAGACCGGTTCAATCATCCTACTCCCCAGGCTGCCAGACGAGGCCTATGAGCAGGGGGTGGCGCGTACGGCTGCGCGTGCAACGGCCTGGGCGTCGGTTCGGCATGAAATTTTCCAGATTTGTAGATCGACACCTTGGGAGTCTCATGCAAGTGTTATTTTTCATCAAAACATAACGGAATGTAGAATTTTAAAATATACCAACTTATCTGACGGTAATAAGTGAGTAACGATGACGGAGCCACAACGACATAACGATTTCGGTCAGGTTTTGAGAGCACGGTGACGGTGAGTCCGATGGTGTAGGAGGTGTGATGAACTGGTGGTCGAATCAACTGGAATCGACGGAAAACCAACGGCGATCGAGTTAAATCCGATGAAGCTTTCAGTTGAGTATTACGACGAACGATGTTCATTCACGATGAGATAAAGATCGGGTTTTGTTCTCCGTTTAATGGTTAATCTATTGGTGGTTTTGGATCGACGAACGGTGGTCGGATGGTGGAGAATCGGAGCTACAAAAGGGGGTTACGAAAAAGGAAATTGGGGAATATTGGGGGCTTTATTTCTGGTTTTTAACCATAAACAAAACTTTAAACATTTCAACATATTCTCTGTCGATGCAAAATGGGCAAATTCAGGGCTAGGTCCTTGAATTTCCCTCACTTTCTAAAATGGTTTGCCAACTTTGTGATTTTAAACTTTAATCCTCAATTTCTTCCAAAATACCACTTTAATCCTAAATCGGGGTGTGAAAATTCTCCCTTCCTTAAAAGAATTTTGTCCTCGAAATTCATTCAAGTCACAGAAATGCAGAAATTAAACTTCCATCAGTTCTTCCATATCTTCAAGTAACTTTTACAGAAGTACAAGTCATCTACTAATCCTTAACTAGCTAAGTATACATTTTCGTCAGAACTCTCCCTTATTCCAACAAAAGAATCAGAACGGGTTTATCCTTGTGGAATCAATTCAGCCTTGGTTACGAGAATAGGTTCATAGAGCAGTAACAAATCCCAATTCCTTTTCTAGAGTCGGGTCAAAATTTCTCGGATAAGTAACTCTCACATTTCTCGTGAGATATTTTACATAATTTAGACAGACGTTACTGGTATTACTTTATGCAATGGTAGAGCCTTAACAGATAGAAAACTTAGGTTAACTCATTACAGAGAGGGACTCGACCTTGGAGTTTCGGCTCAGAGAGGTACAGTTGTAGTCTAGATTCATGTACTGATCAGACATCTTTTGACATTCGACCGGTCGGTCTATCTTGAAAATTTTAACTCAACCTAAGTTATGATACCACTAAATGTAACACCCCTAGACCGTTGTCGGTGACCCGATCCGATCCGGGTGTCACATTAGGGACACCGGAGCGACCCACCGAAAATTCTCAGAAAAATTTACAATTTTATTAAAACATGTAAAATCATAAAATCATTTATAAATAAAAAGGTCAACTTTACCAGTATTTAGAAATAAAACAGATTTTCAGACTCGTATATAAAAACAAAATACAACCTACATACCCCCTAATCACATGTACCATACTCTGCAAGCAACGCCAGAGAAACTCCCTTACGGATGTCCATAGTTGCACTAGTTCAATCCTTTTAAACTGTAATGGTGAGTAACAGAGTGAGCTTTGGAAAGCTCAGTAATACAAAACTACCTGATGATGCTGAGGAACATGCAGATAACAGGTAGGCATAATTTTCTTATTGGTTCAGACATCTACATATATTTATGCTGAGCAGAGATCCTACTGATATTTCAAGTATTAACGGACAGTAAGCTTTGAGTTCAAATGGAAATATTTCGGATGACTGAGTTCAGGAGATCAGAATAGGTTTTCTAGTGTGTTCCCACAAAATCAGTGAAAATATATAGATCTTTTAAAACCATAGTAGTTCCTCCAACCAAACGCCAATGCAGTTCCCAGAACTACATAACCTAAGGGAGTACCTTGAGGCCTGCGAGCCTACCCAAGAACATTATCGGGGCCACGGAGGCCTACCCAAGAAAAATCTCAGGGCCGCAAAGCCTACCCAAGGGTCACCTTAGGTCTATAAGGAATTACCAGTCGGTGCAGAACCCATAAAAAGAATTAACCGCAACGACTGAACCTGTTAGAGTCCTCATACCAGATCCAAGAAAATCCCAAATAAAATATTTTCATTTATTAAATAGAGATATCAGAAATCATAACAGAATTCAGAGAAGAAATCAGATAAAACATTCATATGATCAGGAAATACACTAGAGGTTACAGATATGGTTCGGAGATACTGGATAATTTTATCGGACAGAGAAATAGGGATCTTTAGTATACCGATAGAATATCAGAAATTAGAATCACTATCGAAAGAGTTCATTACCTGGTGGAATCATCAATTATTCAGAATGTGATTTATAAGGATCATATTGTATTCAGACATTTTTCGGAGGCACTAAATAATCAGAAAGATATTCAGAGTCTTTTGCATCTGAGTTACTTGTTTTTCAGATATGACCAAAGTGATTATATTATTCAGGAAAATCAGAAGCATTTTGGGTATTAGATTCTTGGAGAATTCATGGCGATTTGAGCTGATAAGAGAGAAACGAAGATTGAGGGCATTTACGATTTGTGTCGATCTATCGGAATATCGAAATAACTCAAGCTGAACAACTCCCAAAACTAATGCATATCGATCAATCCATTCGTTGTCTTTCCAGGATATTCACTCTTTAGTACCAACAATTATTGTTCATTGATCGCCTTCAAAATTATAACTGAATGTAACTTAAGAAGATGAAAAGATATTCCATTGGTCTTTATTTCATTTTTACGTTTCAACGATATCAAGAAATGTTAACATACATGATTTGTGGTTTATAACCCATAAGGATAGTACACTATGTAAATTCGTCAGAGTTTCAGACTTATCCAAATCACTTATATAAACCTCAATCATTGAGGTTACTAGTTCATTTCATAGCTGAGGGTATTATCATGATTTTATTCAATTCCGTCAATAGAATTACTATGGGTAAATTAATCTTGAAAGTATTCCAGTACCATTACAAATTCATAGTATTACACTCATTTATTCACTGGAGGTTAATTTCACCACTATAAGAAGTCTTGGTCCTTTTTTAGTACAAGGCATTTTTGTAATTTAACCATGGTGCTCTTTTCGATAATTTCATATCCAAATATTACCTACATTTAATGCTTAACGGGATAAATTAGAAATTACACATTCAGGGATTGTTTGATTCACTAATTTATTCCTTGAACTGAGATTTATTTCCGATCAGTATACCAATTTATTTTTTGAGTCGTTAGAGTCTTATACATTGTTCCGTCCTTAATCCTATTTACGTCTGAGTCCAATGATAATTAATTACATCTAATGGATCAATCATTTTTCATTCAAGCACGTGCCAATTATCAATGGGTTCTGAAAAGCATACAAAGGGTAGTAGAGTATTACCTCGATTTTCATGCCATAATGATCGACTATTTAAATTCCGTTTCGATCACCCTCAATCTTTAAATCAACTTCCAATAATTCCTCAGATACATATCAACAGAAATTTCATCAAAAATGGAGCATAATTGCGAAAAATAGATCGAATCGGGTGATTAATCAGTGAAAAATAGCTTACATGGTTTGAATTTGGTAAAACGGGCCTAAAAACGATATGATAGGTGTACCCAAAAAAAGTCAATAGTCGGTTAACGGGAGTCAAAGTCGGTTAACGGGAGTCAAAGTCGGTCAACGGTCAATGGGGTTAACGGCTCAGCAACTCGGCTTGGCCCGGTCTAAACCGATCCAATCGGTTCAGACCGGTTCAACCGGTCAGCCCACTCCCCAGGCTGCCAGACGAGGCCCACGACATACCGGATTGTAGAATTTTAAAACATAACAACTTATCCAATGGTGATTGACGAGTAACGACGACGAAGCCACGACGACGTAACGATTTCGGTCAGGTTTTGAGCACAAAGTGACGGTGAGTCTGATGGTGTAAGAGGTGTGATGAACGGGTGGCTGGATCGACCGGAATCGACAAAAAACCAACGGCGATCGAGTTAAAACCGACGAAGCTTTCAGTTGAGTTTTATGACGAACGGTGCCGATTCATGACGGGATAGAGGTTGGGTTTTGTTCTCAGTTCAATGGTGAGTCTATTGGTGATTTCGGATCTAAAAACGGTGGCCGGATTATGGAGAATCGGAGCTACAAAATGGGGTCGACGGAAAAGGAAATTAGGGAAAATTGGGGGCTTTGTTTCTGGTTTGTAACCAAAAACCAAACTTTAAACATTTCGATATATTCTCTGTCGACACAAAATGGGCAAATTCAGGGCTAGGTCCTTGAATTTCCCTTACTTTCTAAAATGGGCTGCCAACTTTGCGATTTTACACTTTAATCCTCAATTTCTTCCAAAATACCACTTTAATTCAATATTTTTTTTAATTTCTAAAACATAGCCCCTAAATTGGGGTGTGACAATTTTCAATGAGATTCAGGTAGCTAAAAGTGTCGAGGAGGATCATCAAGGACCTCAATTCATCATTTTAGCCACCAGCACCAACTCACTCACTGTAAGTTTTCTTTTCCTGCGACTCCATATGGGGAAAAAAATTTCGAGCTTTATGGAAGTCGGGAAATTTGAAGTGTGTGGCATGCAAATAGAAGATCCATGGAACTGTAATTTAGATATGCCTTCCTTGTACGTTTTTCATGAATGAGATGCCGAGGTAAGTTGAAAGGAGTCTGTTTCACCCGCACCATATTCTTCTCGCTCAAGCATTCCTTCATTATGAGATGCCTAGCCAAGTTAAAAGGGGTCTAGAATCCCTTCATTATGATTATGAGCATGCATCGAGACAAGTTCGATGTTATGCCTGCAGGAAGATAGTTGAAGGTTTCGGCTTCTATTGTAATAAATGCAATGTCAATTTGCATTTTTCATGTGCAAAGTATCAAACTCGTACTATAAAGCATGGTTGCCATCCTCACAATCTCCTGCAATTGGGGAAAAGTATTGTCAATAACGTATCATGCAGTAAATGTGGCAAACGTTGCAAGGATTTCAGCTTCAGTTTCAAAGAGTGTGATTTTAATGTGCATCCTGAATGTATTCCTCTGCCGTCTAGTTTTAAACATAGATATCATTTGCATCCACTTGTGCATGTAACACCTATTGTTGAAGATGATTCAGGAGATTATTACTGCGATATGTATGAATATATTTCTCTTGAATATTTGATATATGTTTGAAACTTAAGTTTTTTACTTAGATTCTTGAGCCTGCGAAAGAGACGCTCTTGGATATTCAAAAAGTGAAGAGAATTTTGGGGACGAAAGTTTGGAATTAGAAGAGAGGGTGCACCATCAAACGGTTAGTATCTGCGTAATGATTAACTAACTCCCGTTAATTGTATTAATAATTAAAATCAAATACAAGAAAAAAGAACCAAAACTCACTCCATCTTTCATATAGAAACATGGCGAACCAGTCTTACAAGCTAATTAAGGTCATGGTATCTTCATATTTATAAGGTTTAATGACATTTTATCCCTTAACTCTTTTCAGCTCTCTTGCCCTCGAACTTTCAATATTTTTTAATATTTTTTTTTATAAATTTTGCTATAAACTAACTTAATTTTTTTTTTGTCAGATACAAAGAGATGTTATTCATCCTCACCCGATAACACGAAATGATGACCCAAAAACAAAATTTGTGTGCGACAATTGTGAAGAACTGTGCAAAGGTTTATCATATAGTTGTAAACTTTGTTCGTTCATCATTGACAGCAAGTGTGCTACTTTAAAGGATGAAACACAACAAGTTAGAAAAATCAAAACCACAGTCAACCATTTTAGTCACTGGCATCAACCTACACTGTGCAAGTTCAATATTTTGCAAATGGGCCCAAAGTTTGATGGGTGTTGCGGAGCATGCGAACAACGCATTTGTGATATAACATATGCTTGCATTTATTGTGAATTCTTTCTGCACGTATCCTATCTCGAGGACATGTTGGTGGAAGTTCAGAGTCTGTTCCATCCACAACATCCTCTTCGCATATTATCATACCTATTAGCGGAAGAAGCTGATTGCCTCGGCTGTAAGTTAAAGATTGAAGGCGAATTATTGTTCACTTGAATGGAATGCAGATTTTCCATGCACTATTCATGTGCTAAGTATCAATTTCGTGTGGTGAAACATTATTTCCATCCCGATCATTATCTTCTACATTTGGGGAAAAGCTTTTTCGGTGATGTATCTCCCCTATGTGATGAATGTGATCGAACTTGTGAGAATACTTTATGGTGCTGCATCAAGTGTGCGTTTTGCATTAATCTTGAATGTATTCCACTACCATCGGTCGTCAAGCGCAAACGTCATTTGCATCCACTTGTACTTTTAACTGTGACTGAAGATGATTCTGGAGAATACTATTGTGATACACAAAGAAATCCAGGGCACGATGTTTATCACTGCAAAGAATGCAACTATATTTCACATATTGACTGTGTGATTCTTGAGGCAAGTACATCAGTTTTATAATAAAAAAAACATTTTTCTTCGGATATTTGATGAAAGCCTGAAACAGAAATTTGATATACATTTGTTTATTAGGTTAAACCTCTGGAGCAATAGATACTTCAGTATCTTACTCCTTATTCAAAGAAAAAATTAAGAAGGCACCCCTGAAAATCAGTCTTTGCAAGTAAGCATATTTTATTGATCCTTTTTCTGTGACATTCCATTTTAAATTAGTAATTGAATTCACTCATTTATTTAAGTTTATTTTATTTTGATCGACTTTAACAAACTAACAAACAAACATAGGGCAAATCTTTTGGAGAGATGGAGAGCTACAAAGATGAATATTTGAGTTGAGAACATTGGTATCCGATCTATTAACCGATTAATCTAGATCGGGTACTAGAGAGGCGAGGGCGACCCTCCCAACTCAGTTTGCTCTATTCTCAAACTTCAGGATTCGAACCCCTGACTTTTTTTAAGGGACTTAGTGCATCATCCCACTAGATCAACTGGTTATTGGTCAACTCATAATTAATCTACTAATAAACTAAGTATGTATTGTTGTAAACTTACCCTCTTGGGTTGGTAAAACTTGGAAATCTACCTTTAAGGTTTCATGATAGATACCACATAATGAGAAAATTTATGTTTGATTCCTTTAGAAATCACTTTTTTATCCAAGTCCTCAAGCACAACTCTTTTCAATCCTAATCAACTTCACATCGAGGGACAACACTGAATTTCATGTTAAGAGGGTGAACTTCTAAAATTTAAGGAGATGACAGATTTATAACATTTCAAGGGCTAAAACATATTTTTAATAGAAAATACATAAAAATAAATCTAAAATATATGATCATTTTAATTTTTGGGGGCAACTGTCATCGTCCGCCCCCTCAGTCCATCCTTATTCACCTTATACATAAAAGTATTTTGATCCCATAATTAAATCAAAATCATGAAAGAAAATCCCATTAAATGTGTAAAAAATTTGATCTATTGAATTATAATGTTGGCAATTTCGAGCAATTTTATCTATCAATACACTTTGCCCCCATGGGACTCGAAAGTTTTACCCCTTAATTTGTATTTCTCATCTCTAATCTTTTCTTTCGGACTAGTTAAATGCAAATGAATAAATCGAATTGATATTTTTATTGGCTTAATACCTACCTACTTTAGTCCTCTATTTTTTAAAATTGTCACTTTAGTCCTTTTTACTATTTTCAGTTAGTTTTGTCCTCCAACATTCATTCCCTCGACACTTTTAGACCTTGGATTTATTTGCTAAAATTTCCGTGGCCCAATGAGGTTTTGGCAGGTGGTGTTTAAAAAAACTCAAAAATAGCTAAAATTTAAATAAAATCATAAAAATGTAAAAATCCTAGATAATTACCAAAAAAACCGTCAAAATGCGTATATGCTTTCAAAATTTGTAACTATACTTAATTTATTTTTTTAAAAAAAATATGTATAAAAATAAATTATAAAAATCCTATAAATAAAAAATTTAGTACTTTTAAATTCTAAGTTTTTTAAAAATATTTTTTCATTTTTATGATAATTTTTTAGTTTTCTATTATTATTTTTTATTTTTTTATTTTCTGAAAAGTTTATGTAGTAAAATTTGATTCACATTATCATTTTTAATTAAAATAAAATCTAAGGGATAAACGTACCGCCGGAATAAAAGTTGAAGGTCCAAACTGACACAATATAGTAGAAGGGTAAAGTGAAAATGTTATAGAAGTAGAGGGGCTAAAGTAAGTATTAAGTCTTTTTATGTTAAGTTTTTTTATGATTTACTTTTAAAATAAAAATCACAATTTTAAAATTCAAAATTTATATGTAATTAATTAAATTAATTTTAATTTTCTATATAGATTAAATAAATTAAACATATAACATAGATATACTTTAGGAACCTTTAAGCCTAAAATAAAAAGGGCAATTTCATATCTAGATCCCTAAAATATATATATTCTTTAAACAACATATACACCATGTTCTTAATCTTTCAAAGGCTAAACAAGGGAAAAGTATTTTTGTAATCGTTTTTACATGGAGAACTCGAAAACCCAAGAAAAATAATAAAGGGTAAATTATATATTTAGTCACTCAATTATTTTCATAATTTTTTGTTACTAAAATATTTTTTTCAAAATTTTACGTAATCTTACGTTTTTGTTCTGTTTGGTCACTCATTATTAAAAAAATAACTACGATACTGACATGTCATAAGCTAATGTCATCTCATTACTGAAAAAAAAGTCAATAGTTTTGTTTATTTTGGGGTTAATGGTATGTGAGGCCTTCAAACATTTAAAAAAAATGACCCTCAAATTATTTTTACACTCAATGTGGTCCTCAAAGTCAAAAAAAAATTAATGTGACTATTTGACCAATAATTTTCGTCATTGATTGATACATTGTTGATGTGGCAGTTCATGATACTAACATAACAGTATACGATATTGATGTGATGGTCCACGGTGATTGATGATGCGATGATGACCAAAAAAACAATTCAGTCTATCGTATCATCATCCACATCATCAACTATCATGGAATGTCATATCATCATCGTATATCATCACATCAGCATCGTAAACTGTCACATCAATATTGTAACAATTAATGACGAAAATTATTAATCAAATGGCCACATTGAATTTTTCTGAGTTAGAAGGTCATATTAAGTATAAAAAAAAATTGAGGGTTATTTAATTTTTTTAAAAGAAGTTTGAGGGTATTACATACCACTAAACCTTTAATTTTAAATGGAAGACGATTAAAACAAAATAAAAACGTAAATTTTAAGTATAATATTAAAAAAATAATTAGATTACAAAATAGAATGACTAAATACTTAGTTTACCCTCAAAAATAAAAATAAAACTCAAACCAGTGAACCACCAAGAGCCAAAGCCAAAAGACTTTTACAAGCCGCTGTTTTTGTTTTCTTTTCTATTTTGTGTACAAAAATCCAACCAAATCTCACGTACTTAAGTTCTAAAAATTCCACCTCCAAAACCCGCCCCTTCCATTCATATCTGTCCCAGTATAGATCAGGCTTTCACGATATCCTTCATGTAATAATAGTAATTGAATTCACTCATTTATTTAAGTTTATTTTATTTTGATCGACTTTAACAAACTAACAAACAAACATAGGGCAAATCTTTTGGAGAGATGGAGAGCTACAAAGATGAATATTTGAGTTGAGAACATTGGTATCCGATCTATTAACCGATTAATCTAGATCGGGGTACTAGAGAGGCGAGGGCGACCCTCCCAACTCAGTTTGCTCTATTCTCAAACTTCAGGATTCGAACCCCTGACTTTTTTTAAGGGACTTAGTGCATCATCCCACTAGATCAACTGGTTATTGGTCAACTCATAATTAATCTACTAATAAACTAAGTATGTATTGTTGTAAACTTACCCTCTTGGGTTGGTAAAACTTGGAAATCTACCTTTAAGGTTTCATGATAGATACCACATAATGAGAAAATTTATGTTTGATTCCTTTAGAAATCACTTTTTTATCCAAGTCCTCAAGCACAACTCTTTTCAATCCATAATCAACTTCACATCGAGGGACAAACACTGAATTTCATGTTAAGAGGGTGAACTTCTAAAATTTAAGGAGATGACAGATTTATAACATTTCAAGGGCTAAAACATATTTTTAATAGAAAATACATAAAAATAAATCTAAAATATATGATCATTTTAATTTTTGGGGGCAACTGTCATCGTCCGCCCCCCTCAGTCCATCCTTATTCACCTTATACATAAAAGTATTTTGATCCCATAATTAAATCAAAATCATGAAAGAAAATCCCATTAAATGTGTAAAAAATTTGATCTATTGAATTATAATGTTGGCAATTTCGAGCAATTTTATCTATCAATACACTTTGCCCCCATGGGACTCGAAAGTTTTACCCCTTAATTTGTATTTCTCATCTCTAATCTTTTCTTTCGGACTAGTTAAATGCAAATGAATAAATCGAATTGATATTTTTATTGGCTTAATACCTACCTACTTTAGTCCTCTATTTTTTAAAATTGTCACTTTAGTCCTTTTTACTATTTTCAGTTAGTTTTGTCCTCCAACATTCATTCCCTCGACACTTTTAGACCTTGGATTTATTTGCTAAAATTTCCGTGGCCCAATGAGGTTTTGGCAGGTGGTGTTTAAAAAAACTCAAAAATAGCTAAAATTTAAATAAAATCATAAAATGTAAAAATCCTAGATAATTACCAAAAAAAACCGTCAAAATGCGTATATGCTTTCAAAATTTGTAACTATACTTAATTTATTTTTTTAAAAAAATATGTATAAAAATAAATTATAAAATCCTATAAATAAAAATTTAGTACTTTTAAATTCTAAGTTTTTTAAAAATATTTTTTCATTTTTATGATAATTTTTAGTTTTCTATTATTATTTTTTATTTTTTTATTTTCTGAAAAGTTTATGTAGTAAAATTTGATTCACATTATCATTTTTAATTAAAATAAAATCTAAGGGATAAACGTACCGCCGGAATAAAAGTTGAAGGTCCAAACTGACACAATATAGTAGAAGGGTAAAGTGAAAATGTTATAGAAGTAGAGGGGCTAAAGTAAGTATTAAGTCTTTTTATGTTAAGTTTTTTTATGATTTACTTTTAAAATAAAAATCACAATTTTAAAATTCAAAATTTATATGTAATTAATTAAATTAATTTTAATTTTCTATATAGATTAAATAAATTAAACATATAACATAGATATACTTTAGGAACCTTTAAGCCTAAAATAAAAAAGGGCAATTTCATATCTAGATCCCTAAAATATATATATTCTTTAAACAACATATACACCATGTTCTTAATCTTTCAAAGGCTAAACAAGGGAAAAGTATTTTTGTAATCGTTTTTACATGGAGAACTCGAAAACCCAAGAAAAATAATAAAGGGTAAATTATATATTTAGTCACTCAATTATTTTCATAATTTTTTGTTACTAAAATATTTTTTTCAAAATTTTACGTAATCTTACGTTTTTGTTCTGTTTGGTCACTCATTATTAAAAAAATAACTACGATACTGACATGTCATAAGCTAATGTCATCTCATTACTGAAAAAAAAGTCAATAGTTTTGTTTATTTTGGGGTTAATGGTATGTGAGGCCTTCAAACATTTAAAAAAAATGACCCTCAAATTATTTTTACACTCAATGTGGTCCTCAAAGTCAAAAAAAAATTAATGTGACTATTTGACCAATAATTTTCGTCATTGATTGATACATTGTTGATGTGGCAGTTCATGATACTAACATAACAGTATACGATATTGATGTGATGGTCCACGGTGATTGATGATGCGATGATGACCAAAAAAACAATTCAGTCTATCGTATCATCATCCACATCATCAACTATCATGGAATGTCATATCATCATCGTATATCATCACATCAGCATCGTAAACTGTCACATCAAT
Organism: Hibiscus syriacus; assembly: GCF_006381635.1. Classification (NCBI taxonomy): domain Eukaryota; kingdom Viridiplantae; phylum Streptophyta; class Magnoliopsida; order Malvales; family Malvaceae; genus Hibiscus; species Hibiscus syriacus. Next base: position 300,717 of record NW_024061971.1, on the reverse strand, counting down.
ATTGTAACAATTAATGACGAAAATTATTAATCAAATGGCCACATTGAATTTTTCTGAGTTAGAAGGTCATATTAAGTATAAAAAAAAATTGAGGGTTATTTAATTTTTTTAAAAGAAGTTTGAGGGTATTACATACCACTAAACCTTTAATTTTAAATGGAAGACGATTAAAACAAAATAAAAAACGTAAATTTTAAGTATAATATTAAAAAAATAATTAGATTACAAAATAGAATGACTAAATACTTAGTTTACCCTCAAAAATAAAAATAAAACTCAAACCAGTGAACCACCAAGAGCCAAAGCCAAAAGACTTTTACAAGCCGCTGTTTTTGTTTTCTTTTCTATTTTGTGTACAAAAATCCAACCAAATCTCACGTACTTAAGTTCTAAAAATTCCACCTCCAAAACCCGCCCCTTCCATTCATATCTGTCCCAGTATAGATCAGGCTTTCACGATATCCTTCATGTAATAATAAAGAAGCTTCCCCTCCTTTTTGACACCAATACTTGGAACCAAACACACACTTGTCAGAACCCAACGAAAACCTCAATCTTCTTCTAAACTTCTTTTCTTCTTAGTTTATTGGACTTACCCATTGTTTGCTGATGAATTTTCTTCTTCATCGAACCAGTTTCAGCCTTTGAATGTGAAGGGAGAAAAAGATGGTTGGTGGTAGTCATCATAGTGTTGTCAAAGTAAAGAGAGAAACTTTAGAGTCATGCATGACATGCCCTCTTTGTAATAAGCTTTTAAAGGAAGCTACAACTATTTCCCTGTGTCTCCATACGTGTTAGTTTCTCTTTTCTTTTATGTTATTTTTCATGTGCTTTTTCTTTCCTTGATAATTGCTGATCTGGGTTTTCTTCTTTTTCTTGTTGTATTTGGATGATTATTTTATTCTGGGTTGTTTTTCCTTTCTGGGTTTCTTCATCTGAGGTTCACTATTTTGCAATTTATTTGATTAGTTCTGTTGTGTCGAGATATGTCTTTCTCGACGTCTTACATTCATTAAACTATATGTTCCAGATGTTTTGTATTTGATTTCTATTGAATGCCAAATTTCAGATTTTTTTTGTCATCCGATTTATAATTCTTTTAAATGTCAGTTTTCTTTCAACCTGGTTGTTCTGGTCAATACTCCTTCATGTTCTGTTTTCACTTCTTTACCTTTGTTGGTCTCATGCATATACGTATGTTGTATGTAGGAGATTTAGAGTATGCCATAATTTGCCACCATGAATGATTCTGGTATGCAAGACAACAAGGACACCAACTTTTCGGTCTCATGTATTAAGGACTGCCTTTTGAACAAGTTGGTATATAGGTTGCTTTAATTAACCCACTTTTAAGTTTAATATCAATGTTGTCATCTTCAAAGAGAGATCGTCTACTAAATGCTTCTACATTGTACAACTTCTACTTGAACATTGTACTGCTTTGTGTTGTGCTTTTGATTCATATAATGTGTCGAACTGCGAAGTCAAGGTTGCTGCTGTTTTTCCTTGGAATGTTTGATGTATGCTTTTGTGGCTCACTTCCGATGCACTGAATCTTGAAATCAATTCAGTCTGTAGGAAGTGCATATATGAGAAGCTTTCGGATGAAGGGATGGACTGTTGTCCCGTATGCGACATTGAGCTGGGATGTCTGCCAGTTGACAAACTCAGGTTATTGATTCTGGGTATTCAGAAATATATGAATCTTGTGTCATTATCCTTTTTCAAATATAAGAACTATAACTGTTACCCTGTAAACAGTGCAAATTGTTAGCAGTAGAATTCAAAAGCTCTGATCAAGTCCCACTGATGTCAAATTTGGTTTTTTTTCTTCTGAATTATATCTGGAAAGATTGTGTCTGGTATTGTATGTTTTTATCTCTGTAACCACTGTCGCTGGAAAGAAATTGTATAACTGTGCTGTTATATCAATTTCCACGTCGTAAATGAATGTTTTTATGCATTGAGCCGCTCGTCAGCATGCTCTGACTCACACCTTTACTTCTTAAGGACTTTTTACAAGTCTGTGTCAGCAGATGTTGCTTTTAGCATATTGCTTTTAAAATATATGCTAGCTAGATGCACTCCATTTTTGTGATACTATGCAAGTTTCCGAAGAATCTGTATATATGAAAACTTACAGTCGGTGTGTTTATTATGAAGTTTTGTGTTGTTATAAGCTCGCACAGAATTATTTTTCCTATAAATATATGCAGACCAGACCACAGTTTACAAGAAGTAAGGGCAAAAAATTTCCCTTACAAAAGAAGAAAGATAAGTGCTCCCGATGTTATGCCTTCAGCTTCACCACCAGCAAAAAGAAAAGAAAGATCACTGTCATCATTGGTGGTCAGTACTCCCAAAGTGCCAATGCAGCGTGGTTTGACTGGAAGGAGAACGAAAGCTACCGCACGAAAAAGGATTGCTGATTCTCGAGGGTGTAGTTTCTCTGTTGAAGGGTCCCCTAAGAAAGGAGATTCCGCAGAAGATCATCCCTCAGGCTCAACCTCACCTGATTCCTCAAACAAAATTAGTCAACGTAAAAGGCAGGTAAAGGAGGCTGAAGAAATATTGTTTACGATTATGTTATGTAAACTTCAAACTTAATTTTTGAAAACTTGTCCATCTTCCTTAAATCGATGCAGGATTGTTTCTGTAACGCCCCAATCTATGAGTTAAAATTTTATGATATTTGTAGAAGAGGTTTAATTAAAATTTTGGTTATCAATAAATTTTTAAAAAATTGAGGACTTTAAGTGTAATTTTGTCCTTCATTGGTTTTAGTTAATTATAACATTCACATGGTTTGTTCACTTTGGTTGATGTGAATTGTTTTTTTTTAATTCTCTCATATATATATATATATATGAAGTATAATTTCAACTACCCAAATAAAAAATCATATCTTATGGTACTATAGTTGCCTAGTGGGTCCTGCAAATTAGATTTGTTTTGTCTGCAATCTTCTTTGTTATCTCATAAAATAGTAGTACCAATCTTTTATATTACAGAGCATTCATAAACAACCAAAGCCACATACATCCCTTGCTCGATAGCCTCACCATCGTGAGCAGCTTGCTTGTTTTCTTATGGCAGCAAATCATCTACCAGAACCGTCATGGAGGAACTGATCGATAGAAGAAAAAAAACTGGACTCGCTTCTTGATCCTCTTGACCTCTCACTTCGCAAGCTCATCCTCCGCTGCGGTGACTTCTGCCAGGCAACATATGACGCCAAGCTTGAGCATGTCGAACCCCTTTTTACGAGTCGATGAAAATACCAACAACCAAAAAGAAAGCAATCCCTCGTAAAACTACTGGTCAATCATGGGAAGATCCAACACTTACGGAATGGCCTGAAAATGACTTTCGCCTATTTTGTGGTGATTTGGTAATGAGGTGAACGATGATGTGCTTTCAAAATCATTTTCATGATTTCCTTCGTTTAACATGGCAAGAATTTTTAGTATGAAACGCACTGGACAGTTGTGTGTTTGTGTTTAAGGAACCATTTATGAATGCTACGACTGCAGCTGGAAACGATGATAGCACAACGTAGACAGGGAAAGAAGAAATAGGTTGATCCTATATCAAGAACGAGGCATCAGAAAGGGAAGCTACGGAGGGTCTTTAGCCAACGTCGATCTGTTGTAGCTAAGTTCGCAGCCCCTAGGAGCTTCTTCAATCCAGAACCGGTCAAAGGGTCCAAGCGATGATTTCTTGTGTTTGATTTCGGTTGGTGAAGATTCTTGCTACAGAGCACGCTGGTAAGGCTTATTAAGCGTGAGAGAATGAAGCAAATAAGAAAAGTATTAATGTTAGAGAGAGCACGTGGGTTGTAGAGAAAATTTAATAAAGGATGAAGGGTAAATCACAACAGGAGTCATCCAAGTGTGGTAAGAACTCAACCTTGTCATCTAGTTTTCATATAGTTATGAATATTGCTTAGAGGTTTTAATAAAATTATTGTCACTAACCTTGGTAGCTAATTATTAAATTGATCCCATAAAGTCTTAATTTTATCAATTAGGGACCCTTATATGAAAAAGGATTTCTAATAAGTTATTTTTATGGTGAGGGAAATTTATTTGGATTCAAATTCAAATTTGAGATGGTTTGGGATCATGAGAGAAAGATTGGAAGCTCGAAAGTCAAAATTTTCGAAAAGTCATATTTTATGTTTTTGGACATCCTGAGTTCAATTTCGAAGACCGTTTCGCCAAATTCAAACCCGGTAAGCTGTTTTTCACTGATTAATCATCTGATTCGATCTATTTTTCGCAATTAAGCTCCGATTAGAAGTTGAATTCAAGATCGAGGGCATTCGAATGGATTTTAAATGGTCGATCAGTATGTCACGGAAATCGAGGTAATACATTAATACCTCTTTATGCTTTATAGAACATGTTGACAGTGGATAAATGCATGGACATATATGATTGGCTATTATGTCTATTTAATTATGGATGGATTCGAACTGAATACGGTTTAAGTGATAAATTAGTTAAGACTCTATTGAATTACAAGTTCTGTGATTGAGTGATAAAGGAATCAGTCCTGAATATGTGAATTATAATTTATCTCATTAAAGGTAGTTGGATGATAAATTATGAGAATACTCCGGTTTGGTAAAATTACGAACATACCCATATGTTGTAAAATGACAAGAATTGTCCTTGGAAGTTAATTAATAACTCTGAAAAGACATATTGACCTGATAAAACTAAAAATGTGCATAAGAAATGCTAGTTTGCTTAGAAAATTTGGATAACCGGTTTTAACCCCAAGAGAATTTGTGCAAGATACTAGAAGTCTGTTAAGGGAATCATTTCAAGATTAGAGAATGTTCTGAAAAGAAATTAACCATAGGATCTCTAAATTATAGTTATTTTTGTTAAGAGTTAATACTGAAACTATTTGGTTAAGAAATTAAGAAAATGCCATTGAAAGGTAAAAATAGTCCGAGTTGACCCTGAATGAGAAAGTACTTTGAGGATTCGTACTTAACTCGATAAATTATGGATTTAATTGTTAAGATCCTGTCTTTGTACATAAAATTGATGATAACCTGTTGGTAACTTCCGAGAAGATAATTGACCTGAAAATCTTCGAGTTAAGAATAAATTATCGGGGGTGTTCTTTTGTCAGAATTGTTCGAAAGGATTGAAATAAATTATAAATTTCAATTTAATAATAAGATCGGACGGATGGAAATGATGGAAATACACTGGATCTGTAAAATAACCAAAATACCCCTGAAATGAAAATGACTCAAGAATATCACCAAGCCCATGAATGAATGGATATCCTCAAGTTTTGAAAAGAATGGAAAAACATTGAGCACCAAAATGACCAAAATGCCTTTACGGCCTAGACTAAGTAAATGTCTTGGATTAATTAAGGAATCCAACACTAATGCTATGTCAGTACCTAAATAGCATATTTACCACTCGAATCCTGGTTAGTCTCCTCAAGTTTTGAATCGATGATAATTCTGGAAGTACTCAGCTTAGCTCAACTCTAGATCGCATTCGATACTAAGAAGTGGATATTCGTTAGACAAATCAACTACGAATACCAAAATTGAACTGAACGAAAGTATAACATGTATCCGAAATTCAGAAACGTACTAATTACTCTGGAAAACTCTAGAGTAACAGTAAAAGACTTGACTACTAAATGAATTAAGTAAACTTAATGACGGAGAATTTAGTAAGTTATTGGATGAGTCTGGGAATATCAATGAACTTGTATGATGTACGATCCCTATGGATTATGAACCAAGAATCAAATACGTCATTAATTCTTGATATTGTTTTAATGTGGAAAGGAAGTAAAGATTATGAGGATACATGTTCGATTCCTTTAGATGTATTCAACGATGATTTTGAATATGATCTATAAACAAGAATTGTTGGTATTAAAGTGTGAATACCCTGGAAGGGTAATGAATTGACCAGTTGAAATACATCAGTTTTAGGAGTTGTTGATTGTCCGATCGATTGACATGGATGGTAAGTGACCTGAATCTTCGTTTCTACTTTATCAACTCAAATTACTCTGGTCATACTTGAACACTTTCCTGAGATATATGAATCATAGAGGGATTCGAAAGTATCAACCTTAAATGTCTGATTAGATTGGTTATTAATCGATTCTCTTCAATATGACCTCGTTCCTGGAATCCGATCAAATTTCATAAGTTTCGTGTTATCCATACTGATAACTACAATGGCCTCTGAAAATACTTGGATCCTCTAGCGTGTTCCCTATGTACTACATAACTATTTTATCTGTTTTGAAATATGGTACATTGAAATCTATGATTTACTGTTTATTGATACACCGACTTACCGGTGATGGTTTATGGACTATGATTGATATATGATTATTGGTTTTCATTGATATATGATAACGATGATTACAGATTTATGGAAATTATGCTTACTGCATAAATTGTATTTTGAAATATTGATTTTTGGATGGATTGAATTACGGAGTATAGCTCTGATCAAGCTGGTAAACCTTACGGACCTAATGTGACTCTTGGGTAGGCTCACGGGCCCCAAGATGCTCCATTAGGTTGGCTCCCTTTGCTGTGTGCTTAGGATAAGCCCTACAAACTTACGGACTTAAGGATACAGGCCCCAAAGCCTATCCTTAGGTTGGCTTCCTTTTTGCTGTGTGCTTAAGGTAAGCCCTATGGACGCAGTTCTGGAAACTGCGGATGGTGAATAAGAGAATGGTTTAAACTACGAGTTGCAAAAGTTAAACTTCATTATGATTTTATGAGATTTACTGAACTATCATTTGATAAGTGTACCTATTATGATTTTATTGTACTGTTGGAACACACTAGACATCCTATTCGATCTCCTGAAAACGTCATACCATGAATGCTTCTTATGAACTGAGATCTTTATAGTTTCTACTTGATGAATCACCAGTGGAACTCCAGATTATATCTTGTAAACCAGAATACGTCTGATTCAATAAGGAAATTATATGGCTTTTCAGTTATCTGCATGTCCTGTAGAATCAATTGGTAGTTTTGTATTACTGAGCTTTCCGAAGCTCACTCTATTACTCACCGTTGCAGGTTAAAATAATTGTACCAGCGCAGCTATCGACATCAGTAAGGGAGTTCTTCCGTCGTTGCTTGCAGAGTATGGTACATGTGATTAGAGGGCATGTAATTGTATTTTGTTTTATATACGAGTCTGAAAATACGTTTTATTTCTAAATGATGATAAAGCAATTTATAAGTTACATGTTTTAAAAAAAAGTTTTACATTTTCCGCTATTTTTACAATGGGTCGCTCTGGTGGCCCTAATGTGATACTCCAAATCGGATCGGGTTAACCGCATCGGTTTGAGGGGGTTACAGTTCCGGGGCAAAACCTTCTAGTGAACACAAGTCTAATGAAGATACAGATGATGTTGAAATTATGGAAGGGAAAGCAGATCTGTGGACATCCTTAAACTGTCTTGTCAAAGCAGCTAACAGAAAATCATCCAAGTTAAATTCACAGGCATCACCAGCTTCTATATCTGAGCCACATAATGGCCTTGATCGTCACTTATATGCGCCTGAAATAAAAGCTGGCCTTGAATCCCCCACTGTTCCTGATGGAAAATTGAGTATTCATAAATATAAAAGAATGGGGCAAATTTGATTACAAAACCTGTGAAATGTAGAAGGTTGCATGCAGAATCACAAAAGAAGGCAGCTGGCTCCAATAGGATCATGCTAGACACTTTGGGGTCTAAGTGGAATACAAAAAACAATCCATGTTATCATTCATGTAATACACATTAAGTTATTGAATTTGTTTTATTTCATTCTTGAATATTTATAACTTTATTACCTTTTAGGAAATTTGGATTGAAACATATTTAGGGTAAATTGTAAGAAATGAATCGTTTAAATTAATTTCCTAAATATATAAGATTTGGTAAGTAAATAAAATTTAAATTAATTATAAGAACATATATGAGAATTTTAAAATAAATTAATTTAGAATGGCAAAGTAAATGAATACAATCATATGATTTTGGCACATTGTTTGTTTAAAATATAATTGTTTATTTGTTTGTTTAATTTTATAAAATTATAATTTTATTTATTTATTTATTTATTCGATAATATAGGCTTTTGCACCTTACTTTATATAATATATATGATTGTAATATAGGCTTTGAAACACCAATATGTATGTTCGATAAAACCATTCGGCTTTAGCAAATTTTAAAAAAGCCAAGTTCATGTTAACCGAGCTCGAATCAAGCATTGATCGAACTTTGTCCGAATCAAACTCGAATAATTTGTGATATATCTCATCTCATTTACAATCCTCTTTGACAAATTGTAAAACAGCCAAAGCTTATAAGCTGAAACAAACCTGTCAATGCTTCAAGGTTATCAAACAACCATTACGAGACATGTTCTAAGACACCGAGTTTGCAAGCAAAGAGTTTATTGATCTTTAGATTCATCCAGATTATGCTACACCAAAAAGCAACGAAACCAGTGATAACTTTTTTTGTTGAAGAAAATCAGTGATTACACTTCAGTGACTGAAACAGTAACTTCAGAATCGGAACAATACGATAACAAACTAATCACCTCAAAGCTCCCATGGTGTCATACTTGTCAGCAATTTTAACACAGCTTCATCATCATCATCATCATCATCCCTATCCACACCGACCGACGAGATTTCATTTAACAGTCATGTTAATTGGCCAGAAGACACGACCAACATTACCATCAAATAAGCAGGCAGCCACACCTTCTCCTATATTTCCAGGATATACAAACTATTAAGCCGCAAGATCACACCTCTTTCAAGCTTGAATCAGAAGTACTGAAGTTGTTAAATCCACTTCAAACCCAAGTGCCTCAAATACTAACCACTAAAAGGAGAAATGAGAAACACCAGGACCAAAAGACACCCTTCGATCCCCATGACACAATTCAAAGCAAAACCCCAAGAAACCACCAACTTCCACACCAATGCCAAACCTAAAAACACCTAAACCACAAGGATGAATTCATGCATGGAACAAGTAAGAACTCGAACACTATCGACATCAAAGATTAAACTAATAGCACCTAAACCACAAGCCACACATCAACCAAAAGCTTAACCACTAAAAGGATCATTTAACAAAAATGAAACAACCAATTCCTCCACTCCAATTTCCACAACCTTAAAGCTAAACCCCACTTGAAATCAACACCCATAAAACAACTTTCGCAACAATTCGACACCAAAAAAGATGGAATTAAATCCTATTATATCAAGAAGATGGCCTCAAAGGCTGACTTCCAACAACAGAAAGGAACCCATTTTCCTCCTCTTCACCAGGGGAACCCAAATCTTGGTCACAAGGGCCATTGCCTCTTTAATTTTTTATTATTAAAAAATATATATGGGTAAATATTAAATTAGGGCTTCAAATTTTAGTTTATTTTGATTTTGCCCTATGATTTTCTATGATTAATTGTACTTTGCTCCCTTAAGTTGGAATCCTAGCTCCGTCCCTGTCCATCTAGTTGATTGTTTGGTATAACGCACTATGTCAAACTCAGATATGACGGAATTTTATTCTTTAAAGGAGGAATTGCAGTGCCTCTTACCTAGGGACGAGGTGTATCTAAAACAAAGATCCTAAAGTCTTTGGCTATCAAACGACTATAAGAATACATCCTATTTCCATACTCAGGCTAACGATCGAAGCGAGAAGAGTTTTATCCAAGTTTTGTACGATTCTAGGGGTCTTTGGATTGATTAGTTGGATGATATTCATCGCGTTGTAGTGACATTCTTTTGCGGCCTTTATCGCTCCACTTGTTGTCAATATTGAATGTGTCCTTTCTTCTGTCTCCTTGGTTATTACTTGAAGAAGTATATGACGGATTCTAAGACTGTCGGAAAATTTGTGATTAATTGATCACGAAATAGTAGGCAAGGATAGCCTGGGCATACTCTGATGGCTGTTGTCAACAAAATGGTTTTGGTGCTTATTCCAAAAGTCTCTTATCTGACTTTGATGAAGCAATTCCAACCCATTTCTCTTTGCATTTTTTTTTTTGCTCGGCAAATAACATTTTATTAACTTAAAACAGTAGATTAAGTTCAACTTATGAGCCTCATTAAAAACCTCCCTAAAGTAAATTGGAGGAAAAGAGTGCTACATAAGAGAACCAAAACAATCACTGCAGTCCAACAACAAGAACCAGAATACAGTAACCCTTTTACAGATTCAACAGAACGATAGAAACTAAAACCAAAAAAGGAATAACTTCCTCGACAGCAACATCTCTTACAGATTCAACAAAACCATAACCACTAGCACCATAACAGGCCACCGGACGAATAACTCGATGAACATTCTACTTCCGCATTAAAACAGTGGAGAATCCAGCAGCAAGCTCTTCCTAATATCATCAAGCAAGTATGCAGGAATCTCTCAACCAAACGAAACAGTTACTAGCCAAACTACCGTTCCACTATAGAATATGAACAAGCAAAACAATAACAACACAAACAGACCACTCCACAAAAAGGACCAAATGAGAGAAAAAAGCATCCAACTTCGCAAAAAACAGCAAAATATAACTGGAGATAAAATCCTTTAAATGATTCATTGAAAATGGCAATTCCAAACTTGACGCTCCTCCACTTTGGTTCTTCAGAACAGAAGTAATTTGACACTAAAAACCAACCCTTAATAAAGCATTGATTGCACCTAAAAAAATTGCTCTGTAAAATTATGCAATTATTAATTCCCCTTAGACAAAACCAAAATGATCGAACTTTTGCCTCCACATAACCTCCTGCAGTTCTACAACTTTCCTCCATACAGTCACAACATTCTTGAGATTCATTTTAATCAGCGCATCTAGACCATCCACCTTGGCAACCAAAAAGTCCAAGTCAAACTACCATTTTAAACAATCTACTAATATTCTTGCACAAAGAATATGTATATTAAACTACTCCAGCTCCTCTATAAACCACGACACAAGCCTCCTAAACCACCATCCTCAATTTAATTCTAATGACGCTAAATCCTTGAGAATCTCTCTTTTCGAACCAACAAAATTAATACCGAGAATCTTACCTAATGACAACGTCTTCTCCACTTCAACAGTTGCATCAGCCCATTTTCTCTTTAAATCAGAATCCGAAAGAGATCTCCCTGATAATTCAGAGTAAATAAGATCAGACTTCTTCAAATTTTTTCTCTTCAACGCCCGATTTCTTTTTCTTATCTCCGCTTTCGAAAGGACTTTGTCTTGAATATCCAAAAGAGAACCGTATTTCTTCAAATTCTTATTTTTAGTTAAGTATATCTCTGGCATGACCGAATCCTCTACAAAATCTCCCCCAAATTGCTCATTTTTTGAATTCTTCGTTATATCTGAATTACGTTTATGCTTCTCCCCTGATGCCAGCAACCTTTCACAATTTAAATCCATAAGAACTTCTGGGGCACCTACAAAATCCCCTTCATCCATAGCTTTAGCCTCCATCGATGTACCCCCCTCATTAATATTATAGACCGCATTAGAACATAAAGCCATAGTCTCTACCCCTACATCGCCGACTCCCTGAACATACTCCTGAATAGAGTGATTTTGAAATTGATTATCTACACTCTCTCTCCCTTCATCGGAACCACATCCAACCGCGATCGACTTCCCAACACTATCGTTTCTACAATCTCCTAAGATGTCTCCAGAGCACAAAACATTAATTGCGCTGCCACTATTTTTCGTAGCCCCTTTTATATCATATGAGCTTCCCGACGATGACGCATCCGACGTATCTTCGAAATTTTTTTCCGATGACAACCCTTCTTTTACAGCCCCAAAATCTACTCCAACCTTCATATCCCCATTCTCTTTAATCTTGTAATTTTCATTTTTTGACAATTTAGCAACCGAGTGATCCACCATCCCTACTTCGAGAACTCGGACACCAAATTTCATATTATCCACCACCACTTCAACAACTTCATCTATCCGAGCTACCAACGAAGTGGATATCAACATATTTACTTTTTCACAATCTATTTGATGTTTAACATTTTCACCATAAGCTTCAAACGTACCCCACAAGCCAACCAACCTTTTCAACGTGATTTCATTCCAGCAATGCAAAGGTAAACCATCTATCTCTATCCATACAACTCTTTCCTTTTGACATAAAGATTCTATCCACAACATGACATCCACAAAAATCTCCTTCAAGTAAGACCACTGAAGGTCTTCCAGCATGATAAACAAGTCTTCATCCTCAATGGTAAGCAGAAAGGACTTCCCACGTAACCTTTGAACTCTAATTTCCCCTAAGCCCCATTTTTGTAATCTACCAACTATACTTCCAACACTACAAACACCAGCCATTACGCCTACCAAACATCTCCTCAACTTTCTTACTTCATCCTCATCAACATGACCCACTACTTCCTTTCTCGATGCTCCCTCTTGGCCAGCCATCATACTTTGAGTTTTTTCACATAAGGTTGAGCTCGCGATTTTTGATTTCCAGACCAACTCACTTTGCAAACATTTTTCCTTTTGATCCTTCAACATATACTTGGCAAAACGCACTGATATACGACTGCCATACACCATAAGACCATTCAGTCGTTCCCTAACTCTCTTCGCTTCAACCCAATTACTAACTTTTACGAATCCAAACCTTGTTCCTGCTCGACTCCTCTTCTTTGAAATATTCCCACTAAGAACCTCACCATAACGACCCACTACTTGCCATAAACCTTTCCAGTGAATAGAGTTTGGTAAATAATCCACAAACAAAACAACAGTTTCCATCGGAGGACCTACCATGTTGATACTAGTGAAAAATCTTCATTCAAGCATTTTGACAAACAGTTTGTACGCTTTCTGAAGGAATACTCTGCAGAGCAAGAGAATCCAATTATATGAACCTTAGAGTACCCTTAATAGTCCTTGATCCCCCTTAACTTTTCAATCCAACCAATATCATGTTTTCAACTCCATAGGAGGTTGGTTAACAGCAACATACCCAACTGATTAGCTCCTTAACAGCACATGTAGATTGGTTGGATGCTTACCTTGTGAGTATTTTGGATCTTCTACTGTTTGATTGTATTATATGAACAATATAGGCCGAATCTCTTTGCATTTTGATATACAAAATCTTCTCGAAGGTATTAGTCAACCACTTGAAACCATTGATGGGGCACTACATTGATCGTTCACAAGCTACTTTTATCCAAAAACGACATATTTCACATAATATTCTCATTACCTAAGAAGTTATCCACTATCTCTATTCGGTTAAATCAGGTTATTCTAATTGGTGTCTCTCACTATGACATGCGTTACCACTTCCACCTTTTGCGTGAGCATCGAGGAGTTTTGTCGGGAGCGTGACCTCCTTCAAGGTTGACCCCCTTTAATTGTTCCTATTTATTTGTTGTACTCAAAGTTTATCTTCACTATTGAATCAAGAGCAGCGGTGGGGTGGTACTCGTGGACTCCGGGTGTCAGAAAATGGTCTTCGCATTCCTTACCTGTTATTTGCTTACGATAATATGGTCTTCGCAATGGCAGATCATCCTATGGGGTGTGGAGACCTCATGCGATCAGTAAAACTAGGGTGGGACGAAGCTCGTATCTGGGTTGTTTCTCTTATGAAGATGCTATAGTTATCCTTCAATGCCTCATCTTACCTACTACGTCGGATATTTTGATTTGTAGTCACTACTCCTCAGGTGTATATTCAGTCTTTTCAGGCTATAACTGGTTAATGCACCCCACTCACTCTATGATAGCCATCTCTTCCTTATGGCTTTATCTAAGCTGCTTTCACAGATAGTCAAAGGTTAGGGCCTTCCAGTGGCGTCTTGCACATGAAGCTTTACCAACGGGTCACCAATTATTTGTGTGGAGTCCATGAGGAAATAGCACTGGATTCACTGCATGATTGTGTTGAATCTCGAGATATTTTGATAACAGTTGGGATGACATCTCCTGTCTTCTTTACTGATCACGTTTTTTGGGAGGCTACCTACCAACAATGCGCTTCAGCATGATTACTTTTTAGTTGCCTCCTCTCATTCTCTCGATATAGACTGTGTTATTCCCTCAATCTGGAAGAAGCCACCTTGGGAGTCTATAAAGGTTAATGTTGATGATGCCCTGTGATCAGCTGCGTCAGCTTCTTTTGTTGGTGTGCTGGCTTATGATTTCACTGGCAGTTGTAGCAGGGCAAGCTATTCTGTTTTCGTCTATGCGTGATGCCGCTCTTCTGGAAGTTTAGACCCTTACTTATGGAATATGTCTTGCTTATCAACTACAATGTCGGAAGGTGATTGCCGAGAATGATGCTTCTAATGTCGTCACTCAACTGCTTTCCAGAAATAACGATATGTCAATTATTCAATTTCATCTTGCTGAAGCACGAAACTTACTGCAATCTCATCCCCACATTGTGGTCCAATCGATTTGCCTATCTGCTTGGTTTAGACTATACTTGATGATGTCAATTATGGCTAATGAAATATATCTCGCATCCTTTTCGAATCGATTTAATACAAAAATAAGTGTCCAAAGTTAACTTTAGGTGACTAAAGTATTTTTCATTAAAAATAGGTGTTTAACGTTTTCTCCGTTACACTTTTAGGTGTCTAACGTTTCCGACGTTTATATTTTTAGGTTCCTGAGCTGTAATGGATGTTAAAACAATCCGTTAAAAAAATCAATCAATCATTGTTTGACATGTTGCCTAATTGTTTGAAAAATAAAATTTATAAATTTTCAAAAAAGGTCCATATCTTTTCCTATTTTTCAAAAAATACCCCAAAAATCATAAAACCCCAATATTGTGTTCTCTGCTGGTGACATCATAGAAAACCAGATTGATGCGTTACTTTCAATCACATTTTGGTTTATCTTCTTAATAATTTTATTATTTTTTTAAAAATACTTAATATATTTATAAATATCAATTTAAAGTATATGTTATAACAAATAGTGTGAAAATATATAATTTTTCATGTCACTCAATTTAATTGGGTAAAATATAAATTATATAATGTAGGTACAATTTTAGAAATTTAGTTTGCAAGCTCACCCTTTAGTAAAAGGGTTTGAAGAAGTCAAAGAAGAAAGTTGAGTACCAAACAGAATTTAAAGTTAGTTCATAGGAGTGTAAATGAATTGAGATTAAATGAATAAAGTTATATTCATGTTTGATAATTTTTGAATGTGTACATATTTTATTTGTGTTCGTTTAAATTTTTAGTATCATGTTCATGTTTGTTTATTCATTTTTCAAGGTATTTGTGTTCGTTTGTTTAACGTTCACAAATATGTTTGTTTAACGTCTGTGAACATGTTCATTTAACGTTCTTTTAATATTCGACAACCAACACTCTCTTTTTTAGTCTTTTATTTTCAAGCCAATGAAAAATGGTGAAATTATGCCACTAGCCCTTAGCTTCCTTAGGTTTCATAGTTTGAACTTCAAAGTTCAGCTTATGTTCAATTTAGTCCATGTATTTATAAATATTTAAAATGTAAAAAAAAATAATAAGTAAAGGAGAACCCAGTAAATGAGTTTATAAATGAATCAGTAAACGAACTTATAAATGAGTTGATAAATGAGTCGATAAACGAGCTTATTCATGAACATAAACGAACTGAAGACATCTTTGTTTGTATTCATTCGTTTATTAAATGAACATAAAAATTTTGTCATACTCATTTATTTAACTTAATAAACAAACATTATACGAACAATTCGTCCAACACTATGTTTATTCACCCCTATGAGTTCCCCATATGTTTATTGGAATGTGGCATTCCAGCCTGAACCGACGGTACTAAAACGGAACTGAAAACATTGTTCTCAAGACCTTGAACTTGGTGTGCATAGTTGGTTACATTTATTTTCATGCATAGTAACATTGATTTGTAATGTATTTTTTTTTTATTTCTGAAGAGCAAAGTTGGGATCTCATTGCATAAAAATCAACTAAAATTATGCATGCCTATCACAAATGAAAGCGAGTCAAGATCAGTATGCCTTTCTTCATTCTTTTAATATTTTTCTTGTTTAATTTATTTGAGAATTTAACATTGATCTTGAAATTTCAGATTGTCAAACACAAGATCCATCCAAAAAAATCATGATTGTCATCCAATTTCCTATCATTTTTTTATCTAAATAATTTAGAATAATTTTTATTTTAGAAAATGGACAGAATGTGAGTGTAAATAAGTATAAAATTAATTTTTTGTCAAGTGTATGAAATAAGTGAATTTCCCCTTTGTTAGTAACTCCATAGGTTTGGTAGAAAGTGGACAATGGCAGAACTTGGTGGTAGAGTTAGGGGTCAACTTAAAACTTTAGAAAAATTAGAGTTTGAAATTAAAATTTTCAAAATTTTTGAAAGGTTTAGTTTATATTTTAAAAAAATTGGGGGTCTAACTAAAGTTTTTTAAATTTTAAGAGGCTTAATGAGAATATTTAAAAATTTTGAGAGGAGTTTAATTAAGAACATTTAAATATTTTAAAGTTTAATAAGAATTTCTAAAATTTTTGTAAGAGATAAATTTAATTTTTTTTTTAAATTTAAGAGTCTAAATTATAATTCATGTCTCTGTTGTGTTCCGCCCCTTGAAAGTGGACCTGCTAAAATACATATCAGGACATTTACCAATCATTAAATTTATTCAAATACATTATATATAAAGCTCGAGAATGACAATATGAGCTTTTGATATACATATTTTTCTCTTAAGAAGCAGTTATGGGAATAGGGACACCTAAAAGCATAATTTTATTAATTTTATGGGTCCGGTATTATATGTCTAATTAAGGAAGCGTATTAATTTAGGGCAGAACAAACTGTAGGATATGGAATGCCATTTGAAAAGGCTACACACTAGTGTGGAGGATCTGCATGAGTTTCAGCGTCGACAGTCTCACCAACATGCACATCTGACTGTCAAGACGTTTCTCTGCCCGGCGACGGAGAGTGCAAATAGTACACCCCATATAGTGTAACTAGTCTCGAAAAAGTAAGTGCTTATCCTCCATGAATCAGATAAAACACCAAATTGTAGAGTCGCCACCAATCTTTAAAATGGTGAGATTGGTCACCAAAATGTCATATTATTTTAATGCAAATTCCTAAGAATAATATTGAAATAATACAAATCGGGTCAGTTTACCAGAAAAATGAGTTCGGGAGTCGGTTACGTATGGGAAAGAATTAACATTCTCACAACGCCCAAAATTAGTACCAATATTTATTAATTAAATGTCTATGCAGTAAATGATAGATTTGCTCTTTTAATTTTAAAGTTACAAATATTTTTTTTTTGTAAAAGGGGTACTTTGTATTAGAATAAATGCAAAGTACACCACTTCATGGACCTCATTAAAAAACCTCTTTAACCCTAAATGGAGGAAAAAGAGTGAACCAAGAGGTGGAGAAGAATAAAATCCAGCATAACACAGAACAACAAACCATTCGCAACCCAAACCGCACTAAAATCCACACAAACGCCCATACCTACTGAACGTGTTACATAAGACCTTGACATTCAACAACACTCAACCCAACACATAATAACCAACAATAACATCCTACAAGACCCTTTAGAAATAAAATCAGCAGATAATCTCAAAGAACACAACCTTGGACTTCACACAATCCCAGGCATTCTAGCACCAACCTCAAAAACAAATCTCGTGCAACCCCAAATTGATCGTGTCACTCCTTTTCAACTAACACAACCCACCTTTTCTTCAAATCTGTTGAGTTAATCGATTGACAGATTTGGCCAAGAGGGGGGTGAATTGGCAATTAAAAATTTGGTGGAAGCTTTTGCAGAAAATTGAAAGTAATTGCACAGTGATTTAGAGTGGTTCGACTTTCTCAATTAAAGTCTACGTCCACTACCTTAGCTATCCACAATAAGGATTTTCCAAAAAATTCACTAATTTGTTCTTTCTTTTGAGGCCAAAGAGATAACCTTACAACACCCTCAAGAATATACCCCAATTCTTGAGAACACTCTTTTCCCAAAGAGAAGATTACAAATTTGCAAACTTACAAGGAAAACCTCACAAGGTAAGATGTTTTCACAATTCTAGAACAAGAAAAGAACACTCAAAGATAATTACAAATGGGCACAAATGGTGTTCTTGAAAGCAAAATGAATATTGAAAGGAAAATTGGCTTGATTTGCACAAACTTGATGTTTGAAGCTTTCTCTCTTGTTTCTCTATGATTTCTTGTTGATCAAGGGCTTCAGAACTTGTTTAAATACACCTTGAATCACTACTGAACGTTGGGGGATAATTAATGAAGATAATATAGCCGTTTTAGTGTGAAAACAATTAATAAAACAGCTTGGAGCGTGGGGGGAATCGGTTCCCCCTCATAGGGGATCGGTTCCCCCTCATAGGGGATCGGTTCCCTAAGTGTAAAATTCAAATATTTCGACCGTTGAACAGGGGGGAATCGGTACCCCCTATGGGGGAATCGGTTCCCTCCGAGCATTCTGGATATCTCGGAGCCAAACCCTTCAGGGGGAATCGGTACCCCCTTGGGGGAGGAATCGGTTCCCTCTGAGCAATCTGGAATTTTTGGCTTTGAAATGGTTCGAAATACATTGAAAGATTATTTTGAAATTGTTTTAAGATTAAAACTTAATTTTACACTTAAGTAAGGATTAAAAATGATTTTTGAAATATTTGGAGTAATGTTTTGATATTCGAATAATTTTATCGAATATACTTTAGAAAATCATTTTGGAAAATCTTAAAATTCATTTAACTTAATTTGTTATATCGAAATATCAAAATGTTTTCAACAATCTCCCCCTTTTTGATATAACAAAACCTTTTAGTAATTTTAATATTTTGAAACCAAGTTTTGAAATTACTCCCCCTTACTTTAACACTTCTCCCATTTATTATTTTAAAACACACTTAAAACACACTTCTCCCCCTTTTTGTTAAATCAAAAAGATTCAAATAAACGTGAAAATAATTAGCCAATTGATTAGGTATATGTATGCATAAGCTGCTAAGATCACAATCAAGAGAACTGTTAGCCATTAGTTCCATAATCAATATTCATAAACAATGTGATATGGTAAAATTGGTCATATTGCTAATAATGATGTAAATGATGCAATAATGAATAAATCACACCAAACATATAAATTCACAATCAATCAATTCACAAATTCAAACATTCCAAAATATTCAAAATGTTAAAACAATAAGTTTGGAGTTCAAAGTAAAACATTTAATCACATATCCGGATCAGGAGGAGGAAATCGAGCTCGCATAGCGGCCATTTCGTTAGTGAGGTCATTAATACGTGCATTGGTTGCTTCATTATTTGCACGCATTTCCCGAAGAATTTCTAATTGTTGAGCTCCCATTGTGGATAGATGGGACTCTATAGAAATAAAGCGCGAATCCATGGTCGCATATCGGTAATCAAATGTCTCCATAAAAGATTGAAAATATGGAGGCATTTGAGTCGATTTTTGTGCGTGCTCCTCGGGTTGCTCAGGCTCATCTTCAGCTTCATCGATATCCCTCATTAATTGGTCAAACTCTGGATCTTCGTCAGCTTCGGGTGGAGCTTGTGAAGAACTAGCTCCCGGAGTAGTTGCAGAAGATCGAACCCATTCACCGGTTTCTTTATTTTTGACCCATCCCGCTCTTGTTAAAGAAAGAAGATTGATTTCTTTCTTAAGAGGAAAAGCGGCATCTAGACCAACTCGAAGCTCGGCTTTAGAAAAGAGATTACTAAGGATACAACCGTAAACTAGTGAAGAACAGAGTTTCTTATTTGGCACTAGGTTAACGGTTTCAACGATCTCAGCAAAGATAATCTCGAAAAGGTTTATTTTTATGTTGTGTTCAAAACAATGCAACCACCAAAGGTCTAAAGCTCTAAGAGTAGAATAACGACCCCCGGATGGTCGAAACCACCAAGTGATCATGAGATGAAGAAAACGCTCATGAAGATCTAGAACACTTGCACTATCATTCCGTTTATATCGTGAGCCTAAAACTTGTTTTTCGTTTGATAAACCTTCATTATCCAAGCCTAAGGCATTGGCTATGTAATCCGGATCAAGATGGAAATATTGACCTAGGAGGTAGGAACGTACTCCTATGGTTTTGGTTTTGTCACGATTTTTGATACAAACGGCATTACAGTAGAAGATACGAACAAGTTGATGATAGACAATGGGTTCAAGTTCGAAAAGTTTATCAAATTTCCATTCGTGCAAGATAGGGAGATATTTAAAGTTAATATCAACCATAGTTTGAAGAGATGGGATACGTTCTTCCCTAATCTTATACGAGTCAAAATATTGGTAAAACCAATAACGATAATCTTTAGGACCCGGTTGATTGAAACAAGAATTTTGGATAGTCAAGTTAGGATCAAGATTTGGAATAGGATTTTGAGGAATAGGAGGAGGATTTGGTTGACGACTAGAACGACTAGATGAAGACCTAGCACGTTTAGGATTGGACATGGTTTAGGAAATCGGAATAGAATTGATAACCTGCAATTTTAAAAATAAATGTATGCAATTCAATTAATCCCAAAACTCAATTGAGTCCTCAATATTTCAAGGTTCTCTAAATCAATCCTAATGGGCAAAGTTTTTGAAAAACTTTTGAAAAATATGGTTTTGAGAAACAATATATGTGTAGTTTTCATAACAACAACATAATTTAATCAAAACACAATAATTTGAAAATTAACATTTTTTTTATTTCGAAAATTTAAAAAATTTTGGAAAATTCTTGTGTTTTTGATGAAATTAGTTGTAACATCTAGTTTTTAATCACTAAACAATCAATGCCCGATCACTATTTTAACCTAGAACTAATTAAAACTAATCCTATGTTCAAAATCAATGTAATATAGAGTTTAGAAAAATTTACCTTGAAAGATGAAGATTGAGGGGATTTTGATGTTGTTTGCACGATTTTAATGATGATAGCAAGTTTAGAAGATGATATTTGAAGTGAATTCCGATTGAAAATGGTGTTTTGATGAAAAATTGAGATTTAGAGTGAGAGATAGAGAGAAAACGGCTAAGAGAAAGAATAAGAAGGGTTTTGGGATTTTGGGGTTGTTCTGTCCGATTTTAACAGAACCCCAGGGGGTATCGATTCCCCTGTGGGGGGAATCGGTTCCCCTTCAAAGGGGGAATCGGTTCCCTCATGAGGGGATTGATTCCCTCTGCACCAAAATGCTAAAATCCGACTTTTAAGCACACAAAATGCTAAATTAATCTTCTCTAGGGGTATAGGCAACTCATATATTGAAAAATAATTATGTTCAAACAATTAAATTAATCTTTAATCAATATTTGAACATAAAGATAATTTTTCATCAAGAATCATAAACTCCCCCTAACTAATAGCAATGAATGCAATCAAAAATTACTATTATGAGCATTTTTCAGTATTTATTAAAAGTGCTGAATTATTTTAAACACTAAGTGAAGATAGGTCAGTTAAACCTAATTCTCTCCTAAGTGTCCAAAACCTTTCCTTATCTAAGGGTTTTGTAAAAATATCCGCTAATTGATGCAAAGTATCAACAAATTCTAGAACTACATCTTCCTTAGTGACATGGTCTCTAATGAAATGATGTCTAATTTCAATGTGTTTAGTTCTAGAGTGTTGGATGGGATTTTTAGTGAGACAAATAACACTAGTATTGTCACACTTGATAGGAATAGTACCTACTTCAATTCCATAATCAAAACGTTGTTGTTTCATCCATAAAACTTGTGCACAACAACTACCGGCTGAAATATATTCCGCTTCAGTGGTAGATAATGCAACACAATTTTGTTTCTTTGAAAACCAAGAAATTAGCATATTTCCAAGGAATTGACAAGTATCGGAGGTGCTTTTCCTATATAATTTGCATCCTCCATATTCCGCATCAGAAAAAGCATGCAAGCTAAAGCTAGAGTCTCTAGGATACCAAAGTCCTAAACTAGGAGTGTCCTTAAGGTATCTAAAGATTCTCTTAACAGCTAGTAAATGTGATTCCTTAGGACATGATTGAAATCTAGCACATAAGCAAACACTAAACATAATGCCCGGTCTACTTGCAGTTAGATAAAGCAAAGAACCAATCATTGACCTATATAATTTAACATCTACACATTTACCTCCTTCATCTAAGTCAAGCTTTGTTGAAGAGCTCATTGGAGTGTCATGAGGTTTCCCATTTTCCAGTCCAAACTTCTTGAGCATATCTTTGACGTACTTAGCTTGATTAATGAAGATGCCATCTTTTCTTTGCTTGATTTGGAGTCCCAAGAAAAATGAGAGCTCCCCATCATGCTCATCTCAAACTCACTTTGCATTAGCTTAGAAAATTCTTGGCAAAGAACATCATTAGTAGAGCCAAATATTATATCATCAACATAAATTTGAACTACTAATAAATCTTTACCTTTATGCTTTAAAAAAAATGTAGTGTCAACCTTTCCTTTTGAAAAACCTTTTTCAATTAAAAATTTGACAATCTTTTATACCAAGCTCTAGGAGTTTGTTTTAAACCATAAAGAGCTTTTGTCAATTTAAGAACGTGATCTGGAAATTTTGAATCTTCAAAACCTGGAGGTTGTTCCACATACACTTCTTCTTTTATAAAACCATTTAAAAATACACTTTTAACATCCATTGATATAATTTAAATTCATGAAACATGCAAATGCTAATAACATTCTAATTGCTTCCATCCTAGCTACGGGAGCGTATGTTTCATCATAGTCTATGCCCTCTTCTTGAGTATACCCTTGAGCAACAAGTCTAGCCTTGTTTCTCACTATATTACCACTCTCATCAAGCTTATTCCTAAATACCCATCTAGTACCTACAGTAGATTTATTACTAGGCCTTTCAACTAATGTCCATACTTTACTTCTCTCAAATTGATTTAACTCTTCTTGCATAGCCATAATCCAATGTTCATCATTTAATGCTTCTTTAATATTCTTAGGCTCTATGCATGAGATAAATGCAACATAATTACAAATATTTCTAAGAGAAGACCGAGTTGTTACCCCTTTTGATGGATCACCTATAATTTCACCATCCTTGACATAGTTGTACTCTCTTGGATAAGATACTTCCCTTTCTTCAATGGTTGGATTCTCAAGAGGATCATGAGTTTCCTCATTTTTCGTTTCTTCCTTTGATGATGGTTCTCCACTTTCATGTCTAACGTCATTTGTATTTATAATACCTACATCATCATTCACACAAGAATCCTTCCTCGGAAGGGGATTATCATCGAAAACATGTATAGACTCTTCTACAACTAAAGTTCTTTTATTAAATACACGATAGGCTTTAGAATTTAAGGAATAACCCAGAAAAATTCCTTCATCACTTTTAGCATCAAATTTGCCAAGGTTTTCTTTACCGTTGTTTAAAACAAAACATTTACATCCAAAAGGATGAAAATAACTAATGTTAGGCTTTTTATTTTTGAAAATTTCATATGGAGTTTTATTTAAAATTGGCCTAATCATTACTCGATTTATAATATAACAAGCGGTATTTGTGGCTTCCGCCCAAAAATATTTTGGCAAATTATTTTCACAAAGCATGGTTCTAGCCATTTCTTCTAAAGTTCGATTTTTCCTCTCAACAAATCCATTTTGTTGAGGGGTTCTAGGTGCTGAAAAATTATGGCTAATACCGTTAGAGTTACAAAATTCAGTAAATCCAAGATTTTCAAATTCAGTTCCATGATCACTCCTAACACTAGTTATAGAGTAACCCTTTTCATTTTGGATTATTTTTGAAAATGTGATGAACTGTTCTAATGCTTCATCTTTAGTACTTAAAAATAGAACCCAAGTATATCTAGAATAGTCATCTACCAAGACAAATGCATATTGTTTTCCACCCAAGCTAGTAGTCCTAGTTGGCCCAAAAAGATCTACATGGATCAATTGTAATACTCTACTAGTTGATACGTCATTAATGGATTTAAAAGAAACACGCTTTTGTTTTCCTTTAGCACAAGCATCACAGATTTTATCATTATCAAATTTAAGCTTAGGCAACCCTCGAACTAAATCACCTTGAATTAGCCGTTGCAAAACACTCATACTAGCATGTCCTAGTCTCCTATGCCATAACCAACTATCATGTTCATCCTTAGCAACTAGGCATAAATTAGTCATATCAAAAGAATCTAAACACACCATGTAAATGTTTCCTATTCTATGACCAATAAGCATAATCCGATTAGATGCAATGTCAATGACTTTACAACCATTAATTTCAAATAAGACATTGAATCCTTTATCGCATAATTGACTAATACTCAATAGATTATGCTTTAATCCATTCACATATAAAACATTTTTAATTTGTATGGAAGAGGTATTACCTATTGTACCAATACCTTCAATGTGACCTTTTGAATTGTCTCCAAAAGTCACTTCTCCTCCATTTTGGCGTTAAGCTCAATGAACCGGCTTTTGTCTCCGGTCATATGTCTTGAGCATCCACTATCAAGGTACCATGAATTTGAATTTGTTTCCCGTGCCTTGTAGCAATGCTCCTTTCCCTACAAACATAGATTAATTTTTGATTTTTGGTACCCAAATTCTTTTGGGTCCATATTCATTAGTTTCCAAAATCCTAGTCCCCTTAGGTATCCATTTATGTAGGATATTTTTATCTTTAGTAGTAATGAGTTCTTTAGGAACCCACATACTTCTAACGATTTTTCCATTAGAGGTTCTTTGGGGACCTCTATGATTGTAGTTTCTAAAACTTTTTCTAACAAAGTTGGATTTTGAATTTTCACCTTTTTTAAAATGTTTTGTTCCAACTTTATCAAAAGAAGTTTTAAGATCATCAATTTTCTTTTGATGATCATCATTGATCTTTGAAAGTAAATTTTGTAAATCTAAATTTTTCTTTTCAAACTCTTCTAGTTTGATTTGCAAATCTTTGATTTTACTTTCAAGATCGTTGTTGGTTTTGGATATGAGTTTGTTTTCATTTTTCAATTTTGAAACATCGTTTTTATATTTTAAAAATAATTTCTCATAATCCGAAGCCAACCCATTATATTCCTCTAATAACTCATCATAGGATAAATCATCAAAATCGGATGAGTTAGAGGTTACCTTAGAATCTTCCCCAAATGCCATCAAGCACAAGTTAGCTACTTCTTTTTCCTCTTCATCGGAACTTTATTCATCGCTCCATGTAGCCACATGATCCTTGTGCTTATTCTTTGATTGACCCTTTTTCTTCAATTATGGGCAATCATATTTAACATGCCCTGGCTTTTTGCATTCGTAGCAAATGATTGGGTCCTTCTCTTTCGGTTCATATTTGAGGCCTTCATTTCGTTTGAACTTTCTTCCTCGATAAGGTCTCATCATTTTTCTGAACCGTTTGGCAAACAATGCCATTTCCTCGTCATCATCATCGTTATTTGTATCACTCTCATCTTTTATGGATTTGAGAGCAACTCCAATGTTTTTCTTCTTCTCATTCTCCTTTGGTGTCTCGTCAATTTTATCGAGGTCCACCTCATCTTCGAGCATCATTTCATGAGTGAGGAGTGACCCAATTAGCTCTTCAAGAGTTAAGGACGTTAAGTCCTTAGACTCGATGATTGCCGTCTTCTTTGATTGCCACGATTTTGGGAGGGAGTAGACTAACTTCCTCACAAGCTTTTCATTTGAAATGATCTCTCCATATGATTTGAGACCATTGACAATCGTTGAAAATCTATCCGTCATAGCTTTGATATCTTCATTTGGTTTCATCCTGAAATTTTCATAGCTATGCGTTAGAATACTAATTTTAGATTTCTTTACCTCATCGGTACCTTCATAAGTGACTTGAAGTTTGTCCCATATTTCTTTGGCGGTTGTACACGATGAAACTCTTCCGTATTCATCTGGTCCAAGAGCACAAAAAATGATATGGATGGCTTTGGAGTTGAGCTGGAACATTCTTGTCTCTCCTTCACTCCACAACCTTGGATGAGTGAGAGGTTTGATGTATCCTTCTTCTACAGCATTCCATGCTCCCATGTCACTTGCTTGAATGAAATACATCATTCTATTCTTCCAATAGGCATAGTTAGCTCCATTGAAGAAATGAGGCTTGTTGAAGGGCATCGAATCGAGACCGGAGTCGAAGTTTGAAGTGGAGGCCATTGATGACTTTGATAATCGATATAACTCTTCTCGAATCGACTCAAGAGGCGATTAAACCTTCAAATGAGTTAGGCTCTGATACCAATTGTTGAGTTAATCGATTGACGGATTTGGCCAAGAGGGGGGTGAATTGGCAATTAAAAATTTGGTGGAAGCTTTTGCAGAAAATTGAAAGTAATTGCACAGCGATTTAGAGTGGTTCGACTTTCTCAATTAAAGTCTACGTCCACTACCTTAGCTATCCACACTAAGGATTTTCCAACAAATTCACTAATTTGTTATTTCTTTTGAGGCCAAAGAGATAACCTTACAACACCCTCAAGAATATACCCCAATTCTTGAGAACACTCTTTTCCCAAAGAGAAGATTACAAATTTGCAAACTTACAAGGAAAACCTCACAAGGTAAGATGTTTGCACAATTCTAGAACAAGAAAAGAACACTCAAAGATAATTACAAATGAGCACAAATGGTGTTCTTGAAAGAAAAATGAATATTGAAAGGAAAATTGGCTTGATTTGCACAAACTTGATGTTTGAAGCTTTCTCTCTTGTTTCTCTATGATTTCTTGTTGATCAAGGGCTTCAGAACTTGTTTAAATACACCTTGAATCACTACTGAACGTTGGGGATAATTAATGAAGATAATATAGCCATTTTAGTGTGAAAACAATTAATAAAACAACTTGGAGCGTGGGGGGAATCGGTTCCCCCTCATAGGGGATCGGTTCCCTAAGTGTAAAATTTAAATATTTCGACCGTTGAACAGGGGGAATCGGTACCCCCTATGGGGGAATCGGTTCCCTCCGAGCATTCTGGAAATCTCAAAGCCAAACCCTTCAGGGGGAATCGGTACCCCCTTGGGGGAGGAATCAGTTCCCTCTGAGCAATCTGGAATTTTTGGCTTTGAAATGGTTCGAAATACTTTGAAAGATTATTTTGAAATTGTTTTAAGATTAAAACTTAATTTTACACTTAAGTAAGGATTAAAAATGATTTTTCAAATATTTGGAGTAATGTTTTGATATTCGAATAATTTTATCGAATATACTTTAGAAAATCATTTTGGAAAATCTTAAAATTCATTTAACTTAATTTGTTATATCGAAATATCAAAATGTTTTCAACAAAATCAGAATCAGATAGCAAACTACAAGATAATTCAGAGGAATTTAGATCTAATTTCAACAATTTTAATCTCTTCAATGCTCGATCTCTTTTTATTTTCTCATCTTTCGAAAGAACTTTGTCTTGAATATCCAGTAGCGAGCCAAATTTCTGTTGTTTCCTATTAAACCTATTGATCGACACCTGTTCAGAACTCGAACTCTCAAGTGGCTTAGATTGTCGGAATTAGACTTGGATTGCCGAGGATCTACATTTGAATTTGGGACCAAACACCTAAGAATATCCCTGCTCGGCAGCTCATCGAAAGGCTCACTCAGCAAATCCAGCGCATTACCTCCTAACGCTACATCCAATTCCTTGCTTTTCACGTGCGCCATAATATAATTATCAACAACATTGTGATAGCCGCTCCACTGACATAGAGAAAAGTGCTCCCTAGCCCCATACCTCATGATCTTGGAATTAAAAAACCCATGCTATTATTTAAACCCTTTTTACTAACCCATCACAAGGCACAAACGGACAAGCATGCGCATTGTCTTCTATGACAACACACAGCTCCACCTCAGCGCTCACGAGCCCACTACAAGTTGTCTCCGAAGAATTAGAAGCATCACAACTCTGACACCGTAAACCATACATATTAACCCCATAACGCACTACCTGGGGTACTGAATCTTGAGCCCATAACTCTTCACAACGAGGACCAACACCAGCTTTCTCCATAATTGGACACCTCGATCCACCAACAACGGTCGAGCCATCGAGAAAATCTTGAAACTCTTCCTGACCAGTCTCCATATGTGAGTTAACACGAAAAGATTGAGAAGTCATACCAGCACAAACCTCCAATTCGGGAGTCTTTTCTGATGAGACCTCGACTATCTCCTCCACCAAGGAAGCCGGAGAGGCAGCATCCCAAGCCATCAAAGACGAATCTTCCCAAATAGAGTCTGACCTAAAACAGGGTTCAAACTCAGAAACAAACACTGAAACAATCCTTTCCCCAACTACCAAATCGATTGATTCTTCCACACGAGCTTTACAGTTCGTTGTAATATGAAACAGAGCCTTATCAAATGATCCGGGATTAAGGGTCCCTTCCTCAATGGAGATGAGATCTCCCCATTTCTTTGCAATGTTTCTGAAAGTGAAATGACTCCACACAAACGGAGGTATCCCCCTGTAAGATAGCCATGCTCGACGGCTGCAACACTGGAAATTCTCCGACCACACTTCCACTTTGTTAAAGCCATTTTTCAACGCTTCAGACTGGTTAACCTCATGATTTTCGGGCCTGATATACCTTCCTTGTGCATAAAAGCGGCCAACTCTTTCGTTTTCATAAATTTTCTGCAACACCCTACCAGATTGTATCCAAGTGTAACTAGCTTATCCTCGTCGACAACACCGACAATGGGAGACTGAGAAAAGCTATCCACCACCATTCTGTTCTTAGCCTCAGCTGAATTTGGACCCAAAAACTTCTTTCTCCAGAAAGCTTCTCGAGGATGAAATCTCACCATGAAAACTCGAATTTTATTACCTTGAATTCTTGTTCTATCGGCACAATTGATGGTCTTCCTCGCATCCTCCAATCTGGTAAACCGAACAAAACAAAATCTACTACCTCCCTTGCTTCTTTTGTTAGGGATGAAAGAATAGACCACCTCACCATACTTATCGAATAATATCCAAATACCTTGATGATGAATAGGCTCTGGAATGTTAAAGATGATTACCGTAACACAGTTTCGCACTAACGAAAATCTTGTCTTACTCGCCATAGAGAATATAATTATGAAAACGCCTGAAAATTTTGAACGCATGAATTTTAGAGAGAATAAGGAGCTTCTCTCACTAACTCAAATAATTAATATAGATAACTGCTAAATAATATTAAACCTAAATGTTACTAGTCTTATTATAATATCTAATATAAAAAAAAATATATTAAATTATGTATAATAATAATCCTAAAACATTAATAATAATTAATCATACGATATTATATATTAATTATGTAATTTATCCTAATTTGTTAATAAAGGACTAAAATACGAACTACTAATGTTTAAAGGTTTAAACATAATATTTTACCTAAACACATATATAAATATATGTAATAATGACTAAAATATAATTTAGTAAAACTTGAAAACAAATTTAAAACATGCTAAAACATGCTTTTTAGTGACTAAATCGAATAATTACAAAATTACAAGAGCTGCTCGTGCAATTGAACCCTGTACAAATCTATCCAGAAGCCCCTTCCCAAAACATTGCCGTTTGGGGAGGGTATTTAAAGACCCTAACCGGCCCAAAGAGGGCCATCTTCCTTATTTCTTCGTCTTGCTTCTCTCTTTTACAGAGAGAAGCTCTCAACCCTCCCTAGGATTCCCTAACCCTAGATCTGCCCTTATTTTCTACCAAAAACAGTCCTATAGCTTAGATCTACAAAGTTTACCTTAAAAAAAACTTCTCCACTGACGCTGTTTGCTTCTGTTGATGGCCGAAACTTCAAGGGTAAGACTCCTTTCTCTTTTTTCTCTATTTTGTTGACTTGGTTGCTGTGTATTGGGTACTCTTGTTCTCATTTTTGTTTGTTGTTGTTGTTGTCTTCTACTCTTCGCAGGTTCGACCCTATTTATAGGGCTCTTCGATGCACTCTTTTGTTTGGTTAAAAGGTCATACCCCGGTGAGTCACCGGAGCTACGGTGGTGACTCACCCTTAAGGGTGATGAGTTGTGCGGTGGAGAGGATGGGCTCATTAAATGCACCCAGATATTGCAGATCCGGTGAGGACGTGGAACCATCGTGGCATATTCTTATTGGCGAGTTCCTCGGTGGGGGCATCATTATCTCTACGTCGGCCCCGGAATAGCCCTAGGGTTACAATGAGTACCCTAGGGTTTCTGATGGTTGGCTGTGAACCATATGATTGGCTTTTGGATCAGACGATTGGGATCTATGCGGCGTGAGAACCTTGCGTGGAAACCCTAGCTAAACATGGGTTCGTTTCTGGGCCTGTTGGGCTGTTAGGTCCAAGTCTGGTTCTTCACCGAGCCTGTTGGGCTGTTCAGGCGAAGTCTAGGCCTGGACCGGGTCTGGTTGTAATCGGGCTTCGGGCAATATTTCATTTAGGTTCTGTAAAATTGTAACCATTGAGAATAATAATAATAATATAAATATAATAATATTTATTATATTTATTATATATATAATAATATAATATAAGTATAATAATAATATATATAAACGTCACTCAGATGAAAACATTATCGACAGCTGCCCCTCTTTACTTATTTTTGTGTAAACAAGAATAAAGCAAAGATAAAAAGAAAAACAATTTTCGTCGAGTGACCTTTTATTTAATAAAAATTCGTTCCTCTACTCTTCCGTGGAGATCGAACTTTTGATCAGATCTTGCTTCACTACTTTTTGTGAAGTCTTGATTTGACATTGCTTTACTACTCTTTTGCGAAGTCTTGATTTGGCATTGCTTGAATACTCTTTTGTGCATGCTTGATTTGGCATTGCTTCACTACTCTTTTGTGAAGGCTTGATTTGCTTGAAAGAATCTGTTTCACTACTCTTCCGTGAATATCAGATTCAAGGTTAATTTGCTTTCACTACTCTTCGTGGAGAGAGAATTTTGATCTTGTTCCTGCTGGGGAATCCATTTCATTATTCTTTTATGGATACCAGGCTCATACAATCTTTAGATATCCTTCTTTCAGGGATTTTAAATTCAATATCTTGAACTTTCGGCCTTCTCTTCGGAAAACCTGCAAATGTGACATCGTATTTGCTATCATGCATTTATGAATGTCATGATCCTATTTATGCCTAAAATGTATGTAATGACAAAGTTTAAGGGTATTTTCTTTTTTTTTCCGAATAAGGACCCCTTTTTGTTGTTCATTCTCAACTCAAACTTATCATGGGTGCAATAATCAACCGATCATCTTGATCGTTTTTGGTTGAATATGAACTTGTCTTTGTTCTTCTTGAATTCCACCAATACAAATGATAATCATTCAATTAATGACAAATATTTCATATCATCATGTATCTAAAACCTCCTATGCTTCAATGTTTCATGTATCATGTCATCACATGTTAAAATCATTGCTAGCCTCATAATACCAGTATTTTTCAAAGACTTTTTGTACAATAATACACCATAATTTTATTTACTTCAAATTAAACTAAATGTTTTGAATCTTCAAATCAAGATGCTTTGCAAGAAAAATATTTATATTTATACAAAGAATTTACATGACAAACTTTTTATTTGTAAAAGACAAATTAGGGATCTTCAGACACCAATAACATAAATGCTTTTGAACTGGCACACCACAAAGTGATTTGAGTGTAGCTTCTATCGAAAGGATCTTGAAATTATGAAGAAGGTATGGAATTCCTCAAATCCTTTTTTACTTTCATGCAAATTATCTTTTAACTGCATCTGAATTTACTGGTTAAGGTAATTTCGATCCATCCATTTCAGTATGGACTAAAGCTCCTCTAGAAAAAAACCTTTTTTACAACATAGGGTCCTTCCCAATTTGGCATCCACTTTCCTCGATGATCCTTTTGAAAAGGTAAAATCCTTCTAAGCACAATATCTCTTTCATAAAATTCTTGAAGACAAACTTTCTTATCATGTGCTCGTATCATCCTCTTTTGGTACATATGACCATGACAAATTGCTTTCATTCTTTTTTTCTTCAATTAAATTCAACTGGTCATATATGGTTTGTACCCAGTCTATCTCATCTAACTTTACTTCTGATAGAACCCGTAATGAAGGAATTTCTACCTCAGTTGGTAAGACCACTTCCATCCCATAGGTTAATGAAAATGGAGTTTTCCAATCGATGTTCGTACCGAAGTTCGATAAGCTAACAGAGCAAGTGGTAGTTTCTCATACCAATCCTTATAAGTTTCAGTCATCTTCTCTATAAGCCTCTTGATATTTTTATTAGCTACCTCAACCGCTCCATTCATCTTTGGGAGATAGGTGGTGGAATTATGATGATTTATCTGGAATTGTTCACAGACTGATTTCATCATTTTGTTGTTCAAACTCAAAGCATTATCGGTAATAATTCTTTCTGGCAAACCATACTGACAAATAATCTCTTTTTTCAAAAATTTGCAGACTGTAGACTGAGTAATGTTTGTATAAGAAGCTGCTTCTACCCATTTGGTAAAATAATCTATTGCTACCAAGATAAAGCGATGACCATTTGAAGCTTTGGGAAAAAATTGTCCAATAACATCTATGCCCCCACATAGAAAATGGCTAAGGGGCTGTCATTACATGCAATGGATGAGGAGGAATATGCTTCCTATCTCTATAGATTTGATACTTGTGAGACGTTCGAGCATAATTAACACAGTCTGTTTCCATGGTTGACCAATAATATCCAAATCTCATAATTTGTCTAACTATTGTATGCCAATTAGCATGAGTACCACATACTCCTTCATGTACTTCCTCAAGAATTAATTTAACTTCCTTGGTATCCACACATCTCAACAAGACTTGATCCATGCTCTTTTTGTATAAGACTTCTCCATCGAGTACATACCCTGATACCGTTCTTCGGATAGTTCTCTTATCATTTTTGGTTGCTTGTTCAGGGTAATTCTGATATTTGATATATTGCAATATATCATAATACCAAAGTTTCTTTTCTTCTTCTTCTTCAATGTTAAAACAATGTGCTGGACATTCATAGGTATGCATTTCAATAGGCATCATACTTGCATGTTCATTCACCTTAAATGCGGCTGCCAAAGTTGCCAAGGCATCTGCCATTTGATTTTATTCTCTGGGGATGTAATCAAAAGTCACTTATTCAAATTCTTTGATAAGTTCCAGAACCAGTTTCTGATATTTTACAAGCTTGAAACCTTTTGTATCCCATTTTCCTTTAACTTGGTAAATTACTAAAGCTGAAACCCCATAAACCTTAAGCATTTTTACTTTACGTTCAATGGAAGCTCTAAGACCCAAAATACACGCCTCATACTCAGCCATATTGTTTGTACAATAAAAATTAAGTCGGCTAGTAAACGGATAATGCTCTCTATCTGGCGAAACTAATATTGCCCCAATTCGGTGTCCCAAAGCATTTGAAGCACCATCAAAAGTAATATTCATTAATGGATGTAACTGATTCTCTTACTGATATTGCCATCAAATCCTTATCAGGAAAATCAAAATTTATTGGTTCATATTCTTAAGAAGCTATACTCGTAATAAATTCAGCTATTGTACTCCCTTTTACTGCCTTTCGAATGACATATTGGATGTCGAATTCTGATAACAAAATTTACCAACGAGCTAATCGTCCAGATAATGCAGGAACATTCATTAGATATTTCAAAGGATCAAATCTGGATATAAGCCATGTAGTATGATATAACATATACTGCCTGAGCCTTCGAGTGGTCCATATCAGAGCACAACATAATTTTTCAATTGAAGAATATCTAGTTTCACATTCAGTAAACTTCTTACTGAGATAATAAATAGCTTTTTCCTTCTTCTCAGTTTGATCATGTTGTCCTAGTACACATCCCATTGAATTATCCCAAACCGACAAATAAAGAATTAAAGGTTTATCTGGGATACGTGGTACCAATATTGAAGTACTTGATAAATATTTCTTAACTGTCTCAAAGGCTTCTTGACATTATTCATTCCATGTCCCAGAATTATTCTTTCTAAGGAGGCGAAAAATAGGATCACATTTCTCAGTTGGCTGCAAAATAAATCGAGCTTTATAATTAAGCCTTCGTAAAAATCCTCGAACCTATTTTTGTGTTTGTGGGGGTGGAAAATCTTGAATAGATTTGACTTTATCTGGGTCTATTTCAATTCCTTTTTGGCTTACAACAAATCCCAAAAGTTTACCAGAGGTTACCCCAAATGTACATTTATTTGAGTTAAGCTTTAACTGGCATTCCCTTAACCTCTGGAAAAGCTTCCTTAAATTCCCAACATGATCTTCTTCGGATTTAGCTTTGATAATCATATCATCGACATAAACTTTTATTTCTTTGTGCATCATGTCGTGAAATAATGTTACCATAGCCATTTGATAAGTTGCCCCTGCATTCTTTAATCCAAATGGCATCACTCTATAACAAAACGTTCCCCATAAGGTGAAAAATGTTGTCTTCTCCATATCCTCAGGGTACATTCTGATTTGATTATAGCCAGAGAAACCATCCATAAATGAGAATAAATAATTCTTAGCGGTATTGTCCACTAACGTGTCTATGTGTGGCAAAGGAAAATTATCCTTTGGAATGACTCTATTAAGATATCGGTAATCAACACACATACGGAATT
Organism: Hibiscus syriacus; assembly: GCF_006381635.1. Classification (NCBI taxonomy): domain Eukaryota; kingdom Viridiplantae; phylum Streptophyta; class Magnoliopsida; order Malvales; family Malvaceae; genus Hibiscus; species Hibiscus syriacus. Next base: position 265,934 of record NW_024061971.1, on the reverse strand, counting down.
TACCATCCTTTTTTGTTACATGGACAATATTTACTACCCACTCGGGATACTTGGCCACCTTAAGAAATCCAGCATCAAATTGTTATTTTACTTCTTCCTTGATTTTGAGCAGAATTTAAGGTTTCATTCTTCTCAATTTTTATTGCACAAGCTTACATTCTGATCTTATTTGCAACTTATGTACTACCAATTATGTATCTAACCCTGGCATGTCCTCATATGACCAAACAAATACATCCTTGTACTCTTGCAGCAATTTAATCAAGTCCTGTCACCCTCTATTAGATTAAGGGTCTATTTGTTTCCCGTAATTGGAATTACGAAATTGGTTTTCCCTGAATTCCCGTGTTTGTTTCACGTAATTCATTTTCCGGAAAATGTTTTCCCGTGTTTGTTTCACGTAATTTGTTTTCCGGAAAACGTTTTCCCGTGTTTGTTTCACGTAATTCGTTTTCCGGAATGTAATTCATTTTCCTAGTAACAGAATTTCCTTTGTGTTTTCTGTAAAATGACTTACGGATTCATTTTCCGTAAGTCATTTTCCGAACTTTTCACTTCAAAGCAAAAATACTCAAAATAATTTTATTTTATGAATTTAATTTTAATAAATATTTTAATATCATTTTCATCAAAATATTAATTATTAAAATATTTAAAATATATTTATATATTTATAATAATATAATATTATATTTTTAATATTATATAAAATAATTAATTATATTATAATAATATAAGATATTATATTTTTATTTAATATATAATAAATTTTTATATATTTAATAATGAATATTATTTATATATTTCAATAATATTTTAGTAAAGATATTTAAAATACTAATATTTTTAAAATATAATATATCACTATTACTTTAATAAATAATTAATATAATTTATAATATTTTATTTCACTAAAATATACCAATACTAATATTTTTATTAATAAAATTATAAAAATAATATTTAATAATAAATAAATTATTTTAATATTTTAAAATAATAATATTAAGTTTTATGATAAATAATATTACTTATTATATTTAATATTTGTAATAAATAATTTTTAAAAAACTCTTCAACTAGTGGAAAAAATGTTTAAATAACATATTCCAAACATCATAAAACGTTTTCCAGAAATGTAATTCATTTTCCAGAAATGTAATTCATTTTCCAGAATTCAAATTCCAGTAATTCATTTTCCAGAAATTCAAATTCCAGTAATTCAAATTCCAGTAATTCATTTTCCGGAAAACCAATTACATGCAAACAAACAGACCCTAAGTGGTACAAATTTTCACCTCATTTTTATCCACATCAGACTCCAAATTTAGGATTTCGAAAGATTCCTTATGAGGTAGAATTTTCTTATCTTCTTTTTCTACCATCTTTAACAGTTCATAAGGTAAATCACACCCTTCACCATAATCCTCAACTTCCTCAGGACACATAGGCTACTCAAAATCAATTTCCGGGCCAGCATCATTAGCATCTATGTCATTGATATTTGAGTTCCTGAAAGAAAAATAAACAAGAATATATATATATATATATATATATATATATATATATATATATATATATATATATATATATATATATATATATATAAATACATCTTAAAAATGCTTGCTATTTAGAATTAATGCATCTTTTATTGAAAAACAAAAACACATAGTTTAACCCTTTACACAAAATCAAAATATTGCCCCAGGGTATAGGCAATAATGAAAGTTTTGGTTTATTACTCTGAAAAAGATTTGAAAACTACAGGCAATTCTTCCACAGTCCAATTATTTAACTCGAAGTCTGATGATGCGGGGTAAATGCCCATAGCTTCTTTTACTGCAGATTCATCATTTGATATGAAATTGATACTCATTTCTTTCAAAGTATCTTCAACCACCATCTTTTTGCTTTGTTGATTTTCTTGGAAAACATGTACTCTTGAAACAAAGATGTCATTTAATGGTGGAAAGGTCATCGGTTCCCATGTGATATACTCTCCAGCTAACTTTGCTTTTCTCAATTCTTGATTCCTTCTAATGTGTTTCTGTCTCTCTTTCATGATCGGTTGATATCCCAAACCAAACTGATCTTTCTTGGAGATAGGAAAAACTAGATTAACTGGTCATTGCAAATAACTTCCTAATCCTTTTCCAGTTTTTCCCCCTTTCCATAGGGTTAATCAGAGTCCTATTTTTGTGCAATTAGAAATTTTGGGTTTAGGTATCCTTTTTCCTTCAGCCACAAACGTTGCGTTGACAAATTCCAATGATCTTAAAGAGCATTCAATAGTTTCTTCATCCAACTCAACATATGGAGAAGTTGTAGAGATTGAAGTGAGGATGTCTTCTTTAGCATTAAGACATATCAATCTGCCATATATTACAAATTTTATCTTTTGGTGTAGTGTAGATGGAACTGCCCCTGCTTGTTGAATCCATGGTCTTCCCAAAAAACAATTGTAAGTGGGTATAATATCCATTACAAGGAATTCTATCTCATATGTAGCCGGACCAATAGTTAAGGGAATATCAATTTTCCCTAATACCTACTTCTTGGTTCCGTAAAAAGCTCAGACAATACTCTGACTACTTCTCATGAGTGTGCTATCAATTGGTAATTTCTTTAGAGTCACTAATGACATTACATTCAAAGCGAGCCATTATCTACTAACACTCGAGATAAAAATATGTCATTTTGACTTAACTGTAATATGCAGAGCTTTAGGGCTACCATTCATCTCAGAAGGAATTTCATCTTCGAAAAAAGAAAGGAAATTGTCAGCTTGTATATTTGCAATCAACCTATCCAATTTGTTTACAGACAATTCTTTTGGTACAAAAGTTTGATTTAACACTTTTAACAAAGCATTATGATGTGCTTCAGAGCTTAATAAAAGTGCTAAAATTGATATACGATCTGGCAGTTTATGCAACTGTTCAACAATGTTGTATTTACTGTGCTTGAGAAACTTAAAAAATTCTACAACTTCATTTTCAATTACAGGTTCATTGATGGCAGTTTCATCCTCTTTTAACTGTAGCTCGACCTTTTTTCCTTTATCAACGGGATCTTGTATCTCAGATTCCTTCGAATAATATCTCCCACTGCGGGTAAAATGTCAAACTTCATATACCTCTTCATTTCCTTCCATTGCTTCCTTTATTTTACATTCGTAATTCTATGGAACTTGCTTGTTTTCTTTGTAAGGAAATGGAGATGGTGAAGTGATAACCACCTTTAGAGATTTCTTATCTAGTGTCTGAGTCCTTGGTGTGATAATTAGAGGATGACTAGAGTTGTAAAACTCCTTAGATGATCCATCAGATGCACAAATATCCATTTCTTCTTCTGATATTTCCTTGAAAAATTCCATCTCCTTTTCATCCATTAATTGTTTGTACCAACGCCCGAAAATTTGAACATTGTTGTATAACATGTCCTTCATATCTATGATAATGACATAAATTTCCATCGCTTAATTGTTTTGCTGTAAGATCAGATTTTAACAAACCAACTTTGATCATCTGAGTCCATACGCAAAACATAGGTGATTTCACTTCATTAACTTGCCTTATCACCTTCTTTCCTTTTGCCTCTATAACTTCATTGATTCCTGCCCCTGCATGATTTGGTAATGGTTTTTGAGCCATATTCGGTTGCTATTTATCACCAAAATTTATTATATTCTTTGTTCTCAGGCTTTGAACAATTCTCTTGAATGCAATACAATTTTAGATCGAACGCCCAGGAGCTCCTGCATGATATTCGCATTGCAAGTTATCATTGTAGCACTTAGGATATAGAGATTGTATGGGTGATACATGATAGGGTGATATTATATGTTTTTCATATAATATCTGGTATAATTCTTTGTAGGTCATCGAAATTGGGTCAAACTGAAATTTCTCTCTTTCTACCCTTGGTTCTCTTGTTTCTTGCTTGGCGAAGTTTGGTGCAGAAGATCCAATATCTTGGGGTTGAGACACTATGATATTATTGGACTCATATTTCCTTGCATCATTTACCTCACTTTCCTTCTTTTACATAAATGGCTTCTTACCAGATTCACCACTTTCAAGTTTCCCATTCTTAACTGCCATTTCATTCATCTCACTTGCTATAACTATGTCAGCAAAGCTTTTGAAAGAATTCCCTATGAGGTGAGTAAAGAAATGAGATTTCAAAGTGTTTACAAAGAGCACATTTGTTTCTTATTCTTCCATGGGTGGATGTACCTGTATAGCTATGTCCCTCCATCTTTGGGTATATTGCCTGAAACTTTCATTGAACTCCTTTTCCATGTTTTACAGTACCATCCGATTAGGTCTTATATCCTTCACATGCCAGTATTGTTCCAAAAAAGATCTAGCTAAATCTTTCCAAGATTTCATATGAGCTCTACTTAATTGGTTATACCATTGGATGACCAAACCAGTTAAGCTTTCTTGGAAACAATGTATCAGTAGTTGATCATCCCCTATATAACCCGTCATTTTCCTGTAAAACATCGTGATATGGGTAGAAGGATATTTCATACCATCAAAATTTTCAAACTCTGGGATTTTTAATTTGGTTGGTAATACCAGATCAGGTACTAAACTCAATTCCTTGCCTTCAATTCCATATACATTAGAGCCTTCCTTTATTACCCTAACTTCTTCCATTAGCTATTCCAGTTGTTTGTTTGACTCTTTCTTTTCTTCTTGATCAAAATTTGGAACATTCTCAACTTGTTGTTGGTTTATAGAAGCACTAGGTAAATTTATGTTTACCCTCCCTGTCTGAGTAAATGCTCTAGACTGGGCTTTAACATGAGAGGTTGTATGATCCGGAGGGTATAAAGGTTCCTCAGTTACTTTAGCATTTAAACGATCTTCTCTTGGTGTAAACCCTAGAGGATATAAAGGTTCTTCAGTGAAGGTTCCAACAGATGGGGCATTTATTTGATCCGTGCTTCTCTTTTGTAGCATATTTACAAATTTTTCCATCATATCATTCTGGGATTTTATCAATTGCTCATGCATTTCTTATGGAATTTTCTTGAAATTCTCTTGCATCTCAAGCTGATTCCTTTCAATTTGAGCAATCTTATCGTCTATTGCCCTTTTTCTGGTATTATACGAATGCTTAGGGCGGTCTAGTATTCTTCGAAAAAGAAGAGAAAACCTTTTTCATGAATATGGATGAAAAGTATAATTATGAAAGACAAATATAATGTTATGATGTTTATGCTTAATATGTAAATGCAAGGTGTTGATATCAAGATAATTTCTTCAGAGCATCTTTTATATTAAAACAAAGTTTTATTACAAATCTTTAAAACACAGTACAAATTATAAATACATCTGAGTAGCTTCTCCTAACTGTTGTATATGTTCAAGTAACTCAAAGACCTTATGAGCTTCTTTGGTTCCTGGTTCCAATTCTTCACTCAAAGTATTAGCTTTGTATGCCAAGTCTACTAGATATTGTGCCACTCCCTGAGCTTGCTCCAGATATTTTGCAATAAGGTCGTCTCTTTGTTTGACTTTCCATTGGGTACGTTCCCAATGGTAACACCATTGTAAAATTCCATCGTATGGGACGATAGGGAGTTGATTTGCCTTTCTCTGAAAATCTTGGACTTTGATTTCCAGCTCATTCACTTGCTTCCTCAGTCTTTTAACTTCAGAGTTACTTTCTTGACTTCGAAGTGTAGTCTCCATTCTTTCAATCTTGGTTTTTAGTCTCTGGTTATGAGCTTTATTTTCCAATAGTCTTTGTTCCAATGCCTTCTTTTATTTAGCAAGCATTTTGGTATGGTGTTTACTTTATTTGAGCTCCTCTTTACCTTCTTCAGTTTTTCTCTTCGGACCTGTTGACTCATGTTTACTTGATCCTTCAACGATCTGAGTTTTTATCACCCATTGATAGGTCGACTGAAGATAATTGAAATCTATTCTAAGATGTTTTTCAACTCTGCTAACTTGATCTGCTCTCCTTTTATGGATATCTATCTCGATTTCTTTGTGATAGACTTATTCTTTCAGCTTTTACAGTGTCTTTCTCCACTGCTTTCTTTCGATCTCAAAATCTTGTTTCATCAATTCCAATGGAGATGGTATGATTCTCAAATGTTCTTTGATGGGTTGAACATTCTCGAAATTAACCATTGGAATGTTGTTGTTGACACGGTTAATTCTCCATTGCTCATATTCGGGTGAAAGCTTTTGATTGAAAGTAAATAGATTTACTTGATGAATCCATTTCCATACCTCAACAACCTTTCTGATATTTTCCTTGTATTGATCACTTCTGAATGCAAATTCTGATTCGGATAAACCTGATGTAGCGGGAATAAACTATCTTGATCCATATTGTCTGGAGACCATCAAAGGTGTATATCCTACAGAACCCCATATGCCATGCAAGGGAACCCAATCATGCTCTCCACACGTATATGTTATATTTGAAGAAGTATTCCACAAAGTTTTATATAATACGTCTTTATCTTTGAGATTTCGAAAGATATTCATCCATTTCTCCGCATCATAACCTTCGGGTCATTTGTGAGAAAGGAAATCTTGTAGAGGCGAGAAGCCTTCTAAAAATACCCGTCCAGGAGCTCTTTCTTCAGGTTTAAAGTGGTTCAGAATCCATCGTGTCTGCAGGAATTCAAGGAACGGAATGTTTCAGCTAATACGAAGTGAACAAGATTTGTATTCTTTTTCAATCTTTCAAACAGGTCTACAGTAGATATATCCACATGCCCCAGAATCTTCGGGAAAATTATTAATCCATAAATTCCTAAAGCCAGCATATTAATCTATTTTCTTTTGTCTGGATGACGGTAGATTACTTCTTTCAAGGCAGTCCAAGTAATGCATTCACTATCACCCTTTTTCTTGATATGTCTTGCACCCCATTCTTCACTCATCCCATTTAATAAAAGAACTTTTTTCTTGAAAGGAGAAGTGTTAGGTGACTTAATATTTACCCTGTCTTCGTAGATTCTTGGACAGCGAATAAGAGCTCGATATTCTTCTATAGTGGGTGTCAAATCTACCTTTCCAAAGGTGAAACAACTGTAGGCAGGGTTTCAAAACTGTGATAGAGATCTGAACAGATGTCGGTCAATAGGAATGTCCAAAAGATAAGCAATGTCAGCGTATAGCTGATAAAACAGCTGCTTGTCCGCCACTTCCCATTTCTCCAAAATTTCTTTCAACTCACCCATATTATTCTGGCGAACATTGATATGTGTATATTTGACCAAATCTGACACATATCCAGGTGATAGACTATTTCCCTTGCTATGTTGAGACTGCTCAGACCATCTTAAAACAACTACATTGTCTTCTACTTCATATTGAACTCTTTGTTCCATATTTCCAGCTCTCTATATGAAATCAGTCATGAATCAACACCATGATATGAAAATGCAGAATGCAGGAATAAAAATAAAGCATATAAAAAATTAAACCCTAATTTCACACAATCTAGTTTCATGCTTTATTTAAAACAACAAACCTATCCACATGATTTCTAGTTCGCATGCATTTATTCAAAAATAATACTAAATAATTAAAAGACCCAACATGTTTTTCCTTGTGTACTCATCTTTAAAAGACTTAATTGGGCTAGGTTCCACCTAAACTCCAGTTCTAGGTTTTACTATATGTTGGGTTTTGGCTCTAGAGTAAAAGGATCAACGAATTGTCCTTTGTTGGTGTCCCCTTGGACTGCCAAACCCTCAATCCTGGTCCATTACAGACTTTCAGATTAAGTTCAATTCGAAGGAACACACTTCTTTAAGTCCATACAGAGGTGAAAATCGCACGAGGAACATAAGGTGTGAGCCCAAAGAGTGGTCCCCTATCCCATACGGAGGTGAAAAACACACGAGGGAGTAGTTTCTCATTCACTTAAATAGGATAAAAGCGGGGTTTTAGCTCATGTCATGAATGCAGTGCATAAAGGGTGTGGAAAAGCATAAAATAAAATAATATATACAACATATTATTCTATTCTACATACCCAAAATTAAATTTGTTTACATAAAAGAACAAAAGTTAGTAAAGTAATAAACATAATTAAAACAAAATTAAAATAAATTTATTATTTACTGCAAAGACGAATAATTAATAAATTGGTGGCTGGAATCTCATTTAAAAAAGTATCCCCAACAGAGTCGCCAAGCTGTCGAGACGTTTCTCTGCCCAGCGACGGAGAGTGAAAATAGTACACACCATATGGTGTAACTAGTCTAAAAAAAGTAAGTGCTTATCCTCCGTGAATCAGATAAAACACCAAATTATAGAGTCGCCGCCAATCTTTAATATGGTGAGATTGGTCACCATAATGTCATATTATTTTAATAAAGATTCCTAAGAATAATATTAAAATAATACAAATCGGGTCTGCTTACCAGAAAAATGAGTTCGGGAGTCAGTTACGTATGGGAAAGAATTAACATTCCCACAACGCCCAAAATTGGTACCAATATTTATTAATTAAATGTCTATGTAATAAATGATAGATTTGCTCTTTTAATTTTAAAGTTACAAATAATTAATATAGATAACTGCTAAATAATATTAAACCAATGTTAATAGTCTTATTATAATATCTAATATAAAAAATATATAGATTAAATTATGTATAATAATAATTCTAAAACATTAATAATAATTAATCATACGATATTATATATTAATTATGTAAATTATCCTAATTTGTTAATAAAAGACTAAAATACGAACTATTAATGTTTAAAGGATTAAACATAATATTTAACCTAAACACACATATATATATATGTAATAATGACTAAAATAAAATTTAGTAAAACTTGAAAAAGAATTTAAAACATGCTAAAACATGCTTTTAGTGACTAAATCGAATAATTAAAAAATTACAAGACCTGCTCGTGCAATTGAACCATGCACAAATTTATCCAGAAGTCTCTCCCCAAAATGACAGCCACCGCTGGCCACTACTCACGGTTGCCAGATTTTACAAATTTATATCAAAATAAAGATCTCTTCTTCCTAACCCTAGATCTGCCCTTATTTTCTACCAAAAACAGTCCTATAGCAGTAGATCTACAAAGTTTACCTTCGAAAAAAACTTCTCCGATGACGTTGTTTGCTTTTGTTGATGGCTGAAACTTCAAGGGTAATACTCATTTATCTCATTTCCCTATTTTGTTGGCTTGGTTGCTGTGTATTGGGTACTCTTGTTCTCGTTTTTGTTTGTTGTTGTTGTCTTCTCCTCTTCGCAGGTTCGACCTTATTTATAGTGCTCTTCGATGCACTCTTTTGTCCGGTTAAAAGGACATACCCCGGTGAGTTACCGGAGCTACGGTGGTGACTCACCCTTAGGGTGATGAGTTGTGCGGTGGAGAGGTTGGGTGCATTAAATGCACCCAGATCTTGCAGATCCGGTGAGGACGTGGTACCATCGTGGCATATTCTGATTGATGAGTTCGTCAGCGGGGGCATCATTATCTCTAGGGCGGCGCTAGAATAGCCTTAGGGTTACAATGAGTACCGTAGGGTTTCTGCTGGTTGGCTGTGAACCGTTGGATTAGCTTCTGGATCGGATGGCTGGGATCAGTGCGGCGCTGAAACATTGCGTGGAAACCCTAACTGAATATGGGTTCATTTCTGGGCCTGTTGGGTTGTTAGATCCAAGTCTGGTTCATCACCAAGTCTGTTGGGCTGTTCGGGCCAAGTCTAGGCCTAGATTGAGTATGGTTGTAATCGGGCTTCGGGCAGTATTTCATTTGGGTTCTGTAAAATTGTAACCATTGAGAATTATAATAATAATATAAATATAATAATATTTATTATGTTTTTAATAATATTATATAAGTATAATAATAAATATATATATATAAACATAACTCGGACGAAAACCATTGTCGACACTTACATACGTATTCATTAAAATGAAAGCAATCAGAGAGACATGTTCCTCCAGTGATAGAATCAGAATATGATTGTTGCATGCCCCTAAATTTTTCAGTAGCCACCTCCCCTGCAAGTATAAATGTTCCACTCAGTCATTGACATTTAAATAACTATTTTAATTTTTCACAGATTTAGAAATGAGTAAAAAATAAACGGTTACATTTATTTTCATGCATAGTAACATTGACCATTCATCTTTTAGTCAACAGTGTTTAAATGTTCATATAACTGACATAATTGACACCTTTCTGCCAATTGCATAGTTAGACCATTAAGCTATTACTTTGGAGATAGTTTCTACTATAATAATTTTATATAATATCAATTAACTCCTTCCACTCATTATAAACTCTACAGTTTGCACATGTAGTGTAAATTACAATAAATTCACAAACTTATTATTTACGTGAGTAGCACACACACATTATCAATACCAAAATTGATAAACTTATGAACATAAGTATAGCATATAAATTCTAATATTGATTAACTCTTTTAATTTATTATAGTTCCAAAAATGTCGCTATAGAACTTGACCTTTTGCGGCGTTTGTTCCAAAAACGCCGCTATAGATACGATCTTTTGTGGCGTTTATTCCAAAAACACTGCTATAGATATGATCTTTTACGGCGTTTGTTCCAAAAACGTCATTATAGATCTCAACTTTTTATGGCGTTTGTTCAAAAAATGCCGCTATAGATCTTGACCTATTGCGACGTTTTTTGTTCTCAAACGCAGCTAACTTTAGCGGCGCTGGTATGTCCGGCGCTTCTTGCGGCGCTTTTCCTATCGCCGCAAGTGCTTTTAGCGGCGCTTAAAATACTGCTATAGAACTAAAAAAAGCCGCTAAAACACTGTTTTGCTGTAGTGCAAGATCAGTATGCCTTTCTTCATTCTTTTAATATTTTTCTTGTTTAATTTATTTGAGAATTTAACATTGATCTTGAAATTTCAGATTGTCATCCAATTTCCTATCATTTTTATCTAAATAATTTAGAATAATTTTATTTTAGAAAATGGACATAATGTGAGTAGCTGTAAATAAGTATAAAATTAATTTTTTATCAAGTGTATGAAATAAGTGAATTTTCCCTTTGTAAGTAACTCCATAGGTTTGATATAAAGTGGACAATGGAAGAACTTGGTGATAGAGTTTGGGGGTCAACTTAAAATTTTAGAAAAAATAGAGTTTGAAATTAAAATCTTCAAAAATTTTGAAAGGTTTAGTTTACATTTTAAAAAACAATTGGGGTCTAACTAAATTTTTTGAAATTTTAAGAGGCTTAATGAGAATGTTTAAAAATTATGAGAGGAGTTTAACTAAAAATATTTAAGTATTTTAAAGTTTAATAAGAATTTCTAAAAAATTTGTAAGAGCTAATTTTTTTTTTTTTTAAATTTAAGAGTCTAAATTATAAATTTTCAAGTTCTTGGGACCATAACCCCAAAATTTCTCTTTTGTGTTCCGCCCCTTGAAAGTGGACCTGCTAAAATACATATCTGGACATTTACCAATCATTAAATTTATTCAAATACATTATATATAAAGCTCGAGAATGACAACATAAGCTTTTGATATACAATTTTTCTCTTAAGAAGCAGCTATGGGAATAGGGAAACCATAAGGGAAAGTCTCATGAAAGGCAGATTAATATACGGCTAATATACGATGTTACCGGATACATTAAAAGATATTTAACAAATTCGGTTTAGCGCTATCGGAAATATCGAGTAATAATAATGTTGTAGGTGGAAATCATGAAGAAATATTAAAAACTTTGGCAACCGGTAAACTTAGCTTGTCGGTTTGTGTCGGTACAAATAAAAAATGTATCAATCCATAGCAATATAACAAGTAAAAATATGACAAAACCGGTTTCATTATGATAAAATCGGTAAAGCGCTACTGAATATGTCAAAAGTATCGATTAGATTGAAATAAGTATCGACACTTTTGGAATTTAAAAGAGAAGAAGTAACAGTGCCTATAAAGTATCGATACTTTATGAAAATGTATCGATCCATAACAATATAACATGTTAAAATATGACAAAACCGGTCTCGAAATGAAAAAACCAGAAAAGTGCTACGAGATATATTGAAAGTTTCGATACTTTAATATAAGTATCGAAACTTTTGGAATTTAAAAGAGAAGTAGTAATAGCGCCTATAAAGTGTCGATACCTTTCAAAAATGTGTCGATCCATAACAATATAACAGGTAAAAATATGACAAAACTGGTCTCGAAATGACAAAACTGGTAAAGCACTACCGAATATGTTAACATTGTTGATACTTTAATATAAGTATCGACGCTTTTGGAATTTAAAAGAGAATAAGTAATAGCGCCTATAAAGTGTCGATACTTTATAAAAATGTATCGATTCATAAGAATATAACAGGTAAAAAAATGACAAAACCGATCTCGAAATGACAAAACCGATAAAGCGCTACCAGATATTTTGAAAGTGTCGATACTTTAATAAGTACGCGTAATAAATTGTGAATACTTTCAAAGAAATAGGTAAATATCCTATCGAAAGTATCGACACCTGAAATAAAAGTAACGACACTTAGGTAATTGTATTGATTAAATATAAATAACATATCCGGTGTAAATATAAAGGGCATAGCTAAATTTCCTCTGAAAATAGATAGAACACGGACGAGTTTTTGAAATCGAAGCGTAATTATTGCTGCATTTCAGAAGGCATTTCTAAAGAGAAGTTTGTTTGTTTGTTGCTGCAGTCGAATCGAAAAGTACGTTGTTAAAACCCTAGTTTTTTATTATTACAGTAATCAGAAATAGGGTTTTTATGTGTTGTTTGGGGTTTTTGAAGTAAAAGAGCATTTGAGACCGATTACATGTAGAAAGTGATATTCTAGGTAGATGATAAATATCAATACTTTTATTTAATATTATAGGTAGAAAATGATATTAAAGGTTGTATAAATGTGCCGATACTTGGAGTATTGAGTGTTCCTATTCGTTTGAAAGAAAGAGGGATTAGGGTTTGGTTTGGGGATTTCGAATCGAAGCCAAGAAGGATTTGGGACCTATTATATAATATTATATGTAGAAAATAAATATGGATACATGTATATAATATTATAGGTAGAAAATGATATTTTAGGTTGTATAAATGTGCCAACACTTGTTGTAGTGGCCATTCAAATTCTTTTGAAGAAAACCGTTTTACCACAAGGGTAGTTATAGATATTTGTATATTGAATAAAGTGTATGTAACAAGTATTTGATTTGATTTGCGTAAACTGATATATGAAGGAAAAATGAAGTCAATGGGTGGAAAAATTATTGGTGGCGCATATGACTTTGAAATTGAGGCCGAGAGTCGAAAGCAACCAAAGGGTGGATATATGTACTTCTAGTAAGTATAAATGTCTTTTTGTTATTATTTTTGAAATGATAATTGGATTAAAGTATTTAAAAACTTTAAATTGATTACAAATTTCAAATTTTGATAGTATGGCCGAATACCAAAGGATGAAGGAAGATGTCACACACATCGGTTTGGTATGTAAAATGAAATTGACATTGAGTATTATTTAGCATTAATGTATTGATTAAGAAACGTTTATGCTTAATATTAGGTGAAAAATGATGTGCTGGCGAAATGGAATTCGATGATTGATGCTAATAAGGAACCTTACATCACACAGTCAAAGATGGATAGTGAAGAATACAAAGAATGAAGGAAAGCACATGAAAAGAAGGTATTCATTAAACTTGTAAATACGTTGATACAAGATATATAAGAACAATAACATTATATATTGTTAAAAAAATGTAGGAAGTGTCGACAAGGTGCAACATAAAAAGGGTGAATTCATTAATTGAACACCTTAAGGAGAAAGATCAGTTTAATGTGCTGAGAGAAATGGGGTTTGGATTGTTGATAGGAGTAAGGGATCGACCAATTCGGAGGGAATTGTGTCGATCCTTGATGGAGCAATTTGATGTCAAACAATGTATTTTTAAATATGGTGATTATTCATTCCCTATGGTCCCATGTATTGCAGCCGTCTTGGGGGTAGGAAATCAAGGCAAAAGTGTTATAGAAGTCTCTAAGAGTAAGAATTGGAAAGCACTTGCCTCCAAATATGGTTTGAAGCATAAGGTGACATATGCTGAACTTGAAGAGTAAATCAAAAGTGGATCTTACGGGGGGTATCACCTGAAGGCCCAAGTTCTATTGTACCTTTTCGGGATCTTTCTTTGTCCAACGGGTGATACGTCAACGAACAATGACAATATGAAGCTGATTTGCGATGAAGGCTTGAAGGGTGAATTCAATTGGGCTGAATATATCCATTCGGGATTGATTGAATCAATAATCACCTTTCAAAAGGGCAACCAGAGATACCTCAAAGGGTGCATAGCAATCTTAGAGGTAATTGAGTTGAAGAACGTTTTTGTTTTTTATATAAATGCAAGTATAGTTTTTATATAAAATGATAAATTTTATTATAAATGCAGGTTGCACTATTCGATTTTTGGTCGGGCTGTGATAGTGTGCCGGCTTATGAAAGAAATAGATTGGCACGCATCCGTGCATGGGGGAAGGAAGAGGTGGTTAGAATGATGGCGAAGTTGAAGTTTGATAGACTGAGGAAGTAAAAAGGGTAATAATTGTAATTAAATAATATTAAGAATATAATCAATGTATTAATATTGTAATTTAATTTTGAAGGTTATTGGCAATGAGGTAGAGGCGGTAGAGGAGGAAGTGGAGGAAATGGAGGTAGTGGATGCAGTGGAGGCAGTGGTGGAAGAGGAGAATGTAGAAGAGATGGTAGTAATGGGGGATGAAGGTGAGGGGGATGACGGTGAGGGAAAACAGAGTAAATTCGACATTTTGATGTCTGAATTGGCAGATGTAAAAAATTTTCTTTTTGATATTTTGCAAAGACAATCAAGAGTCGAAGAGACAATTGAGAGGCTTACAGGGGAAGTGGGTGGAAAAATAGATGAAGTGGTGAAAGAAGTGGAGGAGTTGAGGGGTGAATTGAAGATGATGATGGGTGGAAAAATTGATGGAGTGGTTAAGGAAGTTGTGGATTTGAGGGGTGAACTTACGGGGGTGAAGGGAGTGGTTGAGAAAAACTTGGGTGAAGGGGAAAAATGAAGGGTGAAATAAAAATGATGAAGAGTTATGTAGAGGAAAAATACGACGAATTGAAAAAATATGAAGAAGAAAATATGGAGGAAGAAGAAAACATGGAGGAAGCGAAGAGGAAGGATGTCGACGTGATCTATACACCGGAGAGTGTTATAGATCCAGATTTGGAGTCAGAATGTCCTGCACCCAAGAAGAAGAAGCAGAAGGTAAGCTGAATAAAAGAAAACTTTGTTTGATTTTTATTATGTTATTGTGAAAAAATTTTGTATGCAAAATTGTAGGTTGAAGAAGCCGAAATTCCAAGCGCAATTGGTGAGCTCGAAACTGCAATGTGTGATTATTTATGGAATAGTGGGTTAGAATCGTCGTAAGTGAAATATATTGCTTTATGAGTGATATTTAAATATTTCATGACAAGATATTAATCCTAATGATTAATACATACATGTTGTAATCGCAATGGGAAATCAATACACTACTGTAAACGACGTTGAAACGTTGAAGCCTATGGAATGGGTTGGCGGTGCGGTAAGTAGACAGTAAAAAATATTAAAACCTATTGAATATGTTCTGATTGTGTAATTAATTTTGTTAGGTTATTGATTTGCTCACTGGACATTGTGCTACGATTCAAAAAAGTTACCCAGGAAGATTGGCTACCTTCCATACCACTTATCGGTGAGTTAAATTAATAAATGTTGAAAAGTAGTGTTATAGACGGTAAATTAATAATGATTGCCACCTAAATGCAGCAACAGGCGTTGGAGGCCAATGACAACGTAACGGTTGATGGTATTGCGAGCTTTTGGTGTCCCATATTGAATGACTATGTGAAATTCACCGACTGTGACAAGGTAAGACACCATACGACTTGCAAATGATGTTTTCGGATATATAATGTTGAATTTGGGTGTGAAATTTGTTGCAGATCCTGATCACAATAAACTACCAAAATTCCCATTGGTATATGTTGGTGTTGGATATGGTAGGATGTGTTACAACGGTATATGATAGTCTGTTTTCATCTGAAGCAACTAAACAGAGAGTGAATGATGCTAAGAGATTCGTATGTATGAAAGGAAATTATGTAAATTATAATGCATAATTTGTTTGGATCATATCTTGATATTTTTTAATGTGGATGAAATTATTAGATAGTTATAATAAGAAACACATTTTGGTAGAACCATGTGGCTCTCTAGGAAAGGTCCCCTTGCAAAGATTCAAATTTGTGGAGCATAAGATGAATGAGTAATTGAATGGGTATGAGATGTTATCATAAATAGAAAGCTTAATTTATGCATGTGTCATAATTGACATGTGTGGTATTCAAATTTTGTAACAAATATGATTGCGACATTTATGTGATGATGCGGATGGAATCGATCGCTTCTAGATGGACAACTGGTGATTTTTTAAGTGGAATTAAAAATTAGTTTTCAATTAAATTGTTAAAAGTCATATATTGAATGCTGTGGTTTATAATACTTAACGTACTGACAATTTGAATATAGGTTGTTGGACAATGGGATCGTATGCGACTATTAAACGATCTCGTAAGCCACAATCAAAATAGAGTAAGAGAGGAGATGACAAAAAATGCCATAAGACACAAAAATAACAAAAGGAAGCGGTGATGTAAATGTAGGGTTAATTTTGTATATGATTTATAATTTTGTATACTATTTTGTAATTTTGTATGTGAATGTAATTGTGTATGAGACGAGAAAAGTTAGCAATAGGAATAGGTTGTTGTACATGTTTCTTATACACAGTAGGAGTCATGTTAATACTTCGATATATGGAGATCGTTGTCTGCATTATTCCAAATGTCACTAACATAATTGTCATCATGTGCGGGACTGAATGACCATTCCATATTTAGGTATGTACAATAACTACAAAATTCAATAACTTTAAAGTAATAGTAAATTTACAATGTAGGTGGTAAAAATAGACTTTTTTAATGACAAAATTAGTAAACACAAAGATTTGTTTCTAACATTTTGTCCAGTATGGTTCCCAAACATAAAGTTTCCAAAAAAGTAATAGGTTTAATGAGAGAATAGGTAAACAAATGTGTTGATACGTTTATAAAAAGTATCGATCCCAAAAACATCGAGACCGATAATTATAATGTAGTAGGTAAATTTACAATGTAACCGGTAGAAATTTACTGGTTTCATGAGAAAATATGTCTATACAATGTATCGACACTTGATAAATTTGTGTCGATACTTATTGTCCAGAATGAATGTCAAAACGAGGTGCACACATAAAGTGTCGATACATTTATTAAAAGTATCGATCCCAAAAACATGGAGACCGATAATTATAATTTAATAGGTAAATTTACAATGTAACCGGTATAAATATACCAGTTTTATAAGAAAATAGGTCTACATAATGTATCGACACTTTCTAAATTTGTGTCGATACATTTTGTCCAGAATGAATGCAAAACTAGGTGCACGCATAAAGTGTTGATACATTTATAAAAAGTATCGATCCCAAAAACATCGATCCCAAAAACATCGAGACTGATAATTATAATGTAATAGGTAAATTTACAATGTAACCAGTATAAATACACCGGTTTTATGAGAAAATAGGTCAACATAATGTATCGACACTTTTTAAATTTGTGTCTATACTTTTTGTCCAGAATGAATGTCCAAATAAGGTGGACGCGTAAAGTGTCGATACATTTATTAAAAGTATCGATCCCAAAGACATCGAAACCCATAATTATAATGTAATAGGTAAATTTACAATATTACTGGTAGAAACATACCAATATAATTAGAAAATTGGTCAACATAATGTATCGACACTTTTTAAATTTTTGGCGATACTTTTTGTCCATAATCAATGCCCAAACGAGGTGTACGAATAAAGTGTCGATACATTTAAAATCGTACCGATCCCAAAAACATCGAGACCGATAATTATAATGTAATAGGTAAATTTATAATGTAACCGATATAAATATACCGGTTTTATGAGAAAAATATGTCTGCATAATGTATCGACACTTTCTAAATTTGTGTCGATACATTTTGTTCAGAATGAATGCCAAACTAGGTGCACGCATAAAGTGTCGATACATTTATAAAAAGTATCGATCCCAAAAACATTGAGACCGATAATTATAATGTAATAGGTAAATTTACAATGTAACCGGTATAAATATACCAGTTTTATGAGAAAATAGGTCGACATAATGTATCAACACTTTTTAAATTTGTGTCGATACTTTTTTAAACTTCGCGTTTTCCCCCTTATTTATAGGTTAGAATCGATACAAAGTCAAATCGAAAAACCCTAAACCTAAAGGCATAAGAGAATTTCCCTCCACTCTGACAAATATCAGCGTTCATAATAGAATCCGATCAGATCTTCAGGTAAATTTATCGATATTTTGCCATAAATTAGGGTTTGATTGATTTTCAGATTGGACTTTTTTTCCATAATATGTTTGTGTTCCAATGTAACAACCGAAATGAATCCAAAACGTCAGAGGCATGGTCCTTCTCAAAGTTCTTCTCAAACAAGCTCTTCTCAACGACAATGTCCTTCTCAACCAATCGCTTCTTCTAAACAAACCAGGTCATTCGAAACTCCGAACTTTAGAACCGATGAGGAGAAATAAATATGGCATAAGAGTTTCAAAGTAAGGAAGATTCGTCTCGAACGTCTCATTGACCTGGATTTCTTGTTCGATGATAAATATCATTTTAGTTTTAAATCCACATTTACGTCTTGGGGTTGGCTTGAAGTCCTTAGTGTAGAACCAAAATATTACCCCAACCTAGTTAGAGTCTTCTACAATAATGCTTCCTTCGTGCATGAGCCTAATAAGAGTAATATAATAGGAATTAATACCCATGTCATGGGGAAGAATATATATATCTCCGGAGACTATTGCTTCGGGTATAGGTTTCGAGAATAAAGGGCATGATGATGAAAATGATTTAGACATTACAATAGAACGGGTTGATAGAAATAACCCAATTCACTTAGATGTAGAGTCGAGAGTGTTTCACAAAATGCTCACTTGGTTTATTCGGCCTTCTGGGGGAAACATTTCAACTATTCGAGATCGCGATTATTGGTGGTTAGCACAGTATAGATCCAAAACTGCTCCAAACATTGCTAAACTGATATTTAAGACAATTGTATATATGGTCACAAAGGGAACATCAATTTCAACTTCACTACCCTATGGATGTGTCATCACCCATCTGTTGAAGAAGGAAGAAGTTGATTTTTCGCATGACTCCCCTGTTCGCTTAACCCGGAAGATTGACATGTTATTAATGACTAGAGTGGGATACAATTTTGTTGAAAAAGAAGGATTATGGAAGCGTTTCAAGGATGTCAAATTAGAACAAGAGAAGGAGCAAGTGGACTCCATTGGCCATGAAGATGACCAACCAATGGGAGATGCAATGATGGAAGTTGCTCCAAGTGGAGAGGATGTCACACTTAAGACAGTGATGAAATACATGGTCAATTTTCGGGAGCATATTGATTCCCTTGTGAGCGAAATGCAAGCCGATATTGCATCATTGCGCGATGAAGTCTCCATCTTGCGTGACGAATTACGTCAACGACATCAAACGAGTTAGGTAACTAATAATTTATGTTTCTAAACATTTACACGTTGTAAAATGTATTTGATTTTCTTTTAACAGATGTGGAAAACCAAGCGCGCAATGAAGATGACGATGAATATGAAGATGATGATAATGATGATGATCCAAACAAGTATATCGTGTCTGCAACACCGCCGTCAAGAAAACTTGTAATTTTTTATGTCAATGGTGTCCTTGCCTACTTCTCAAAAAATCCAAGAGGTTTTAATTATGTTCATTTGTATCCATTATTTTAACATATAAGCATACAACTTTAATCTCATTTTCTTCATGTTGTAGATGTTATCCTGAGAAGGGGAGTAGTTGAATTTATGTATTTTTGTTTACAAAATTTTGTTGTTGCCATATGGTCTTCGAAGATGAGGTTAGAACTGTTAAGCAATTGAATTACTATAGACAAAATCGTTAATATACAATTAAATGTTAACATTCAAACTTGATTACAATAGCAGACATAACATCGACCGTGTACTTCAGAAACTATCTTTTATCCCGTTTAGTTTACATTTTAAACAAAATGGAGTCTAACTAAAGTTTTTAAAATTTTAAGAGGCTTAATGAGAATTTTTAAAAATTATGAGAGGAGTTTAATTAAGAATATTTAAATATTTTAAAGTTTAAAAAGAATTTCTAAAATTTGTGTAAGAGATAAATTTAATTTTTTTTGGAAATTTAAGTCTAAATTATAATTAATGTCTCTGTTGTGTTCCGCCCCTTGAAAGTGGACCTGCTAAAATACATATCTGGACATTTACCAATCATTAAATTTATTCAAATACATTATATATAAAGCTCGAGAATGACATCATGAGCTTTTGATATACATATTTTTCTCATAAGAAGCAGTTATGAGAATAGGGACACCATAAAAGCATAATTTTATTAATTTTATGCGTCCAGTATTATATGTCTAATTAAGGAAGCGTATTAATTTAGGGCAGGACAAACTGTAGGATATGGCATGCCATTTGAAAAGGCTACACACTAGTGTGGAGGATCTGCACGAGTTTCAGCTCGACAGTCTCACCAGCATAAGAGCCTTAGCAGCAAATCTGACATATTCCGTCTTCATTGAATTGACAGCAACCAACGGGACATGTTCCTCCAGTGGTAGGATCAGCATATGATTGTTGCATGCCCCTAACTTTTTCAGTAGCCACCTCCCCTGCAAGTATAAATGTTCCACTCAATCATTGACATTTAAATAACTATTTTAATTTTTCACAGATTTACAAATGAATAAAAATAAACGGTTGAGATTAATAATAAAAAAATGAGAAGATATTAATTTAAAAAAAAGAGTTAATCTCAGCCATGTTAGCTGCTGACCTTTTTTCTTTTCGGTGGTAGTTTCAGCAAGGGTTCGAGCTGCCTCTTTGGAAGAAAGGAGAAGTGCTGCTAAAACAGCAAGGATGAGGAAACTCTTGGAAATGAAAGCCATGTTTGATTTCCTTTTGTCAGAGTGAACAATCAGAGTTAAGGATGCTTAAACTAAGACATTGTCTGTATCTATTTATAGGCACCCACCCATCATCCAAAAGAGAAATATGGCAACGTGAGTGTTACTAACGCAAAACATTACCCCTCGACCACGCTATGTTGTAGGCTGTTGAAGAGTACGTGAAGCATCAATTTCTATTGTGGAATAAGGAGCCATAAAGTGGAACACGACACTACGAATTGAATTGGTGTCTGTCCCACTACTAACGCAGAGTAACATGGATACTATACCATGATAATGATTTTCTTGTACTTTATCTCATTTAGATACCTTTTTTTGTAAGTAATTTTCATTTTTTACCAAAAGATCAAGCAACCAATTTGCTGGAAATATCCAAACGAATTTACAAAGATATTTCTCTTATCTTCCTTCTAAACCAGTCATACATAAAGATATTTCCCTATAAAATTCTCAGATTTTACCCTATGAAGAATAGTACAATTCATCTGGTATGGATTCCAAACACATAATTATCTTGTTTTACTCGTGAATCACCCCAAATTCATCCTAAATGCTTGTTTTAAGTCCTAAGGTGATAACTGTCATTTTTCTATTAAAATAATTCCCGACTTCTTAATAAATAGAAAGGAAAATATAGTATAGAGAAGCAAAGTCAATCCACAGGGACTATGGTTTTTGTGATTTAGTAAAATTGTTTCTTGATTTTAGAGGAAGATAGAATTTCAGGTAAAGTTAAAAATGTATATTAAAATAAAATAAATAATTATAAAAGAGGAAAAAATAATAAATAATAATATTAAAATAAAAAGGGGTTTTTTAAAAGTTTTTTTTAAAAAGATAAGAATTAAATAAAAGAAAATGATTAAATAAATAAATTAAAGAGATTAAGATAAATAGAAACTTATAGTGAAAGCAGCCTCAGACTTTAGCTTTGCCTCAAATTCCTCGGATCATCGAAACAGATCTTTACTTCAAGATTCACGTCGACTTACAAAAACAATTCTTCGCTGCCGACTCGGATTATGTTGTTTCAATAATAACTAGTTCTGATCTTCGTTTCCTCTTAGCAAACAATTTTACTAAGTGTGTTTTCAAGAAGTTGAATGTGCTTCAATAAGTCAATCCTTCTTCCAATGTTAACCATAACAATATCCAGACCAATGTTGAAAATCGTTTTGATTTGAAAAGTAAGCCCAGAAAACAAAGAGAAAATCCGAAGTGATTTAATTACCTTACAATTCTCACGTTGGACTTGAGCCTTCGCTTTAGCCTTTGGCTTAAAAGAAAATTAGCTAAGCATGACCAAAGTCATACTTAGAATATTTGAAAACAAAACTTTAAAGGGAAATAAATGAAGTATGCAAAAAATAGAGAGAGAGCTAGAGAGAAAAAGAAAAATTTTATTCTTAGATGAGAGAGATATGTTTCTAGGCTCACCCTTAGAGGGTATTTATAGCCTTCAAATTCCTAAAAATAAGCTAAAGATAATTCCTAAAATAATATCTTTTATCCTAATAAAAACACTTAAAACTATTTAAACTAAAATACCTAAAACAAAGATAAACTAAAATACTATTTAAAATAATATCCTAAATCCTAATTGAAATACTAAAACCTATTTAAACTAAAATACAAAGATAAAATATAATGTTTAAAATATTATCCTAAACTTGAGTTTGATTCAAATCCGTATTCCAAAAACGTGCGGCCAACTCATTCATTCTTCTAGAAATGTTTACTGGATCTTCTAGAAGGTGCTGACCTCATCGCCTTGTCGGATGTTTCATGTCCGAGTTCATGTCCACTAATCCAGCTTCGATTCCGAAAATAAAAAAAATTGCAGAATTCTCTCATTTTAGTGCAATTTCCATAATCTGACGTCTTGTACAGAAAATGAATGAAAACGAACAATTAAGCCACAAAAACCAATGATTAAGGAGTAATTTAAAAGCAAAATATTAACTAAATTAATCACTTATCAAATTCCCCCTCACTTATTTAATGCTTGTCCTCAAGCATTCATCAATTAATACATCAAAATCATAAGTTGCTATCTTCAATTTCAATTTATTTCTCAAACTTCCAATCGAACTAAGTCCATGATATTTGCCAAATTCAAGTTACAATCAAGCAAAGACACAACTAAGAAAATTTAAAGTAAGCAAGACATCCCAATTAATTACCAACTTCAATGAAACATGACTCAATACCTCACAAAGATCCACACAGATCCGTTCAAAGTGTTTGGGGTAAATGAAATCGCTCAAACCGAAACTAACCAATATATTACCATAGGCTTGGAATCCAATCAAGTCTACACTATGAAAAATGAACATAATGCAATAATCAATGGGTCTTTAACAAGGTGTAACGGGGCTTAGGTTAGGGTAGGGAAAAGACGAAAAGAAAGGTTTAAAATACTGAAACAAGAGATCAAAATAATTAAGAATAATCCACAAATTAACATGAAGCACAATGAAAAAAAGAAGGAAAAAGAATAGATGAAAGACAATTGAAACGATCGATTTTTCCTTCACTTTTGTTTTGAACGAAGGGTCTGGTTTTTTTTTCTTTCTTCCTTTTTTTTGTGTTGTTCGAAACAGTGAACAACTTTTTTTCGATTTTTTTATTTTCGAAACATTGATTTTTTTGAACAAGATATCAAGTATCGGCAAGGGTGTGAAGAGAGGAAAATAAAAATA
Organism: Hibiscus syriacus; assembly: GCF_006381635.1. Classification (NCBI taxonomy): domain Eukaryota; kingdom Viridiplantae; phylum Streptophyta; class Magnoliopsida; order Malvales; family Malvaceae; genus Hibiscus; species Hibiscus syriacus. Next base: position 242,012 of record NW_024061971.1, on the reverse strand, counting down.
AAGGCTTCGGGTTTAATTATGAGGTGTAAAACAAAGAAAGGGAAACATGCTCAAACGTGGTTCACTATTGGATATATAAACGAGTAGACTTTTTGGGAAAAATTGGGTTTATCCTAGGTGCCTCTATCATATTAAAACATTACGTTCAACATGTAGTCTCGATATTCATTGTTATTACAAGTTCTAGAACATCCTAATTAGTCCGACACACATAAGTCAAACAATGAGAAAGAAAGAAAAGTTATGCTCGTTAGTCTAATTCTCACAAGAAAAGTTTATGTGCACTGAGTCAAGTTCATCTATATCGACAAAAGCATGAAATATCAATACTCAAAAATTCACTAGCTATACCAATTACTAATCATGCAAATTAAATTCGATCAAAACATGATCACAATCCAAAAGGAAACAAGAGTATAATGCGAAATTCAAGACTAGCAACCAACGATCTCAACACATCAATATCAGAACAACTCAATTTCAAACAATTAAACTAGTGAGGGAAAAATTTGATGACATGCTTATCATTCCCCCCTCACTCATTCCATTTTGTCCCCAAAACATATATTAAATTAAAAATCAAAGAGAGGGAAAAGGAATACTCCCCAATCTAGTGGAGACCGCGGCCACGACCATGTCGAGACGAGCCTGGGAAAGGTAAGAGAAGACCTCGGTAAGGTTGGCTTCAATGGTGTCAAGGCGACCAGTCACGCCTTGCATCTCGGTTCGTATATCCGATTTGGAAGTGGCTGCCGGAGGTGGTTCAGTCTGCCTCATGTACACGCGTCCATTACGTGGTGTAATGGTGTCGGGAGATACAATGTGAGGGGCAGCGGGAGTGTCTGCGATAAGTCTCATTGAATCCAAACATCTAGCAACAAGTGGATCCATAGAAAAAGCATGAGTGAAATTTGAAGTATCAAAGGTTAATGGAAATAAACGAGATGCTCAGTGTGTAATACAAGGTTCGAGAATCAAGGGTCGATTGGTTCGTACAACTCGCGTAAAAGCTCGAGCGAACCAATATCTTAAGTTTACCTTTATGCCGGTTTGCATGCACCATAAGAAAAATAATTCAACCTTACTCAAACAAGAGGTAGTATCATTACGACCGAAATAGTTGTAGGCAAGGAACCAGTGTTTGTAGCGGAGAACGGGGTTGTGAATATGCCATGCTTTGGTAATACGTGCATCGAATTGAATACCTACGTATTCTGTGAGTGCCTCATAATCCATATCAGTGTTAAAATCTTGTGGAATCTCACGTAAAGTAATAACATCAGGTGTATTCATAGATATAGCATGACGTTGGTGAAAGACAAAAGTGGTATAGAACTCAAAAACCAATTCATAGTAAGTATCACATCTAATGTTCAAATAAAGATTACAACCAATATCATCAAAATAACGCATCACAACATCACGTAAGTGTAAATTGTCAAGTGTACGTGATAGAATATACTTACACACTTGAAATATGCGATGACGAATGCTATCAAAACTCCTTGCGTCATCGTCATCAAAATCGAGATATCCTTGCAACAACTCCTCGGGTGACACTGAATATGCCAGACGAGTGGCGTGGTGGTGAAGGTGTGGGTCCGTAGGAGGATACGAGACTCAGTTGTGGTGGTACACCACACGAAAAATTGAACCCGTTCCTAAAGTCTTCATAATATCCAAAAATAGGGTGCCACATTAGTAACAGTTCAATATTGACATGTTCAGAATTTACCTCGGTTTGTTCGAGTGTAGTGAATGGTGGAGATGCCACGTTCGACATTGAATGTGTTCACGAACCCTACGGCATGGAATAAAACGTTGGGATCATTGGCGATGACAGATAAGACAGTCGTGTAGTGCTCAGTCCGGAAGCGTATCGGTTGAAGGAAGAACGATCGAACAATGGAGGAAAGTCGACGGTCTCGGGTGTACGTGTTGCTTTCCTTGGAGGTGATCCTTGTGGTCTTCATGCACCTCGTTGAGGAGGTATTGGTGTGGGAAGAGGGTCGGAATCACTTGGAATATCGATGACAACCGGCGCGGCGTGGCGGCGGCGTCCTCCAATATTGAGCGGTTGTGGCGCTTCTTGGTTTTCTTGGTTACGTGTACTTACCATGGTGAAAAAGAGTGCAGTAATCGGCTTTTGGAGGAGGCGGCGAGTGTTGAACCGGCGGTGAGGCGTTCAATGGTGGTCGCGAGTTTATGTATGGTGGCCGATCGAAGGAAGCAAATAAGGGATGTATAAAGGCGTTGAATGAAAGAAGAGGTTGGGGTGTTTGAGGGGCTTATCACGTGGGAATAAAAGAAAGAATTTTTTTTTTAGTTTTGGTCAAACTAAAAAGGTGGAAAGAGGAAGTGTTGGGATTGGTTTAGAATTGGAAAGGTTGGGATAGATAAGGTAGGTCCCACGATGAATAAATTTGAAACAAAAGTGGTTTCAAACTTGTAATTTTCGGCAGAGGAGGGAACAAAAATATTTTGGGTTATGTTAACGTGCGCCTCTTAGGGAGTTGGGTTTTGTTAACGTGCGCCTCTTCATACTTCCAGACGTGAACATTGTTCTTTCTGTTAAATATTCGATCGGAGTTTGGATCTGTTTAGAGAAAAATAAAATAAAAAAAATTTATTGAAAATAAAGTTCGCTAAAATTAAAAAAAAATGTAATAAAAATATATATCAAAATGGGTTGCCTCCCATCAATCGCTTTTGTATAACGTCGTTAGCTCGACGACCTGATTTTTCAAAGTGTGGGTTCCTCTAAATTGATTTCTTTGATTAGACCAACTGGAGCATTCTCATAATACGACTTCAATCTTTGACTGTTAACTTTAAATCGAACTCCTGATTTATCTTCGAATTCAATAGCACAATGAGGAAATACTTGAGTTACTGTAAATGGTCTGATCCATTTTGATTTGAGCTTTCCTGCAAAAAGTTTAAATTTGGAGTTAAATAGTAAAACCTTTTGACCGACAGAAAAAGTTTTAAAAGAAATTTCTACTATCGTGAAATTCTTTTGTTTTTTCTTTAAATATCTGAGCATATCATAGGCATTTCTTTGGATTTCCTCAAGTTCTTGAATGTGTAATTTCCGAGCTTCACCAATTGTATCCATGTCCATGTTACATTGTTTAACAGCCCAATAAGCCCGATATTCTAACTCAACCGGTAAATGGCATGGTTTACCGAAAACAAGCCGGTATGGTGACATCCCAATGAGACCTTTATTAGCGGTTTGATATGACCAAAGTGCATCGGTTAATTTTAAACTCCAATTCTTTCGGTCCGGTTTAACAATTTTCTAGTTTTCTAGTTTTTACCCCGATTTTTACCTAAATGGGGTCGAATTTTATTATACTTACACCATACAATACTATCAAACTTTTCTTTAACTATCCATACTAACTTCCCTTTATTTAGTTACTTAAAACATCTAGCATTCTTCAATATCATTTGATTCTAAGAATCACATCACATTTTCTAATTTGTTTTAAAACTCATCCAATACTTCTAATATCTTATTTACTACTTTGACAAGTCAAATGTACTAATAAACATCCATAAACACTCATATATTAAAACATCATTTCAAAACTCATTTTCTTAAATCTCTAATATTTCATACATACCTTTGTTTTAATCCTATTTACCCCTCCCTTTAGCTTACATATCACTTAAGGTTGTAAAAACAACCCATAATCGAAAGGAAAAACTGATTAAATTGAAATTTACCTTTGGCATATGGAGAGTGGTCCTTGCACGGGAAGAAGAAGAAGAAGAGAAAATAAGCTTTTCCCTTTCCTCTTTTTCTTAAATCCCTAATTTAAATAGGTTTTAAATTTATTTCACCTAAAAGACCAAAATGCCCTTTCAATAAACTATCTTTTACAAATTGGTCTTACTTAAATCATTTCTTATATTTTCCAATTACTCAATTTAGTCCTCCAAATTTTTAATTCCTTTCAAATAATCAATGACATATTATATGGGGTATTACAATTCTCCCCCTTAAAAGAAATTCGTCCCCGAATTTAAAGACCTTGTGTGTTTACCATAATACTAGAACTAGAGGGATCATTTTGCTACACTGTCTCTGGATTTCTCTAGTCCAAATATGTACTGATTCTTTTTCATGATCCACTTCTAATCAAATTTTTGTTTTCATGTTGACTCTATTCAGTCCAGGTGACCAACTCAATTCGTGAAATCTTGGTACCTCTTTAGCATTTCAAGACTCTCTTGACCCTTCTCCGCTCTACAAAAGACATATCTTTCTTTTAAAACTTAGTTAGAAGCAAGGCTAACATTGAAAAGTTTTTCACTAACCTTCGATAGTAACCAACAAGCCCCAAATAAATCCAAACTTCAGAATCATTCTTTGGGAATTTCTATTTTATTACAACATTAGTTTCTCTTAGAATTTACTCTTATACCTTATACTGAAACAACCTGGCCAATGAAAGCCATCTCTGTTAATCAGAATATCATATTTAGATTGTAACACCCCAATTTAGAGGCTAAATTTTAGAAATTATAAAGTGGTGAATTTAATTGGTATTTTGGGAAGGAAATTGAGGATTAAATTGTAAAATCGTAAAGTTGGCAGACCATTTTAAGAAGTGCAAGAAGTTTAGTGGTTAAACTCATAGTTTAACTATTTTTCTTTAGGAGAGAATTATAAACTCTCTCCCCGTGCTGCAGATTGTATTTTTCCAGTTTTCCTCAACCCTCCGTTCAACTCCTATTTACTCGCCGTCCGACCTCCGATCGGCGAACTGAAACCACCATCGTGTTCGTTGTCGACCGATGAACAAAACCCCTCAAACCTTTCATCGTGAATTGTCATCGTTCGTAGTTAATTTCAGTCGGAAGTATCGTCGGTATTAACTCGATTTCAGTTGGTTTTTCGTCGATTCACGACGATCCGACCATCCGTTTCGACACCTCTCGCACCATCGTGTTCCTAGCATCGTTCCGAGTCCACCGGTGTTCTCCGTTTCTCCGTCGTCACCGATGCGTGGAGGGTGAGAAAGTAAAAGTTTTCAATGTTTTGGAATCGAGCTATCCGTCGTTCAAAATTGTGAACTGAGCACGGTAAGTGTCTCAAAATGCCTTAAAACAATTATTATGAATTTTTTCGGGAATTTTCCGACACTGTATCACTGTTCACACGCCGTACACGCCACCACTGTGCGTAGGGGGTTAATTTTGTAATTAATTTCTGTTAGGGTGATATTTTTGTAAAACGGTCGAATGTTGACCGTTGACCTGCGTTGACCACTGTTGACCAGAACTTTGACCGGAGATGACCGGGAATTGAACGACCTTTGACTTTGAACGGGTATACCTATTCTGACGTTTTTCAACGTCTTGAATATGTTTTTGGGGTTTGTTTCACCAAATTCGAATCCAGTAAGTTGGCTTTCACTGATTAATCACCCGATTCGATCCGTTTTTTGGAATTAAGCACCGTTTTTATGAAATGTTTATTGTTATGTATCTGAGGAATTATTGGAAGATGATTTCAAGATTGGGGGCATTCGAATGGAATTTTTATGGTCGATCAGTATGGCACGGAAATCGAGGTAATACTTTTCTACCTCTTTATGCTTTATGGAACATGTTGATATTGGTAAATGCATGAATAAGATAATGTTGGTCACTTTTATGGAGTTAATTAATGAAGTTGTACACTCGATACGAATGCGGTAGAAAGTAAGTAATTGAATATGGCTCAGATGACTATTATAAGAAATTGGAGGACAACTGAAATTAAATTACAAGTTCTGGAATTAAGTGATAACGGAATCATCCATTGATATGTAAATTATAATTTATCTTATTAAAGGTACTTAGATGATAAATTATGAGAATATTTCGATTAGGTAAAATTATGAAAATACCCCCATGTTGTAAAATGATAAGAATTGTCCCTGAAAGTTGATTAACAACTCTGAAAAGGCATATTGATCTGATAAAATTACAGATTTGCATAAGAAATGCTAGTTTTGCTTGGAAAATTTGGATAACCGATTTTTAGCCCCAAGAGGGTTTGTGCAAGATACTAGAAGTCTGTTAAGGAATCATTTCAAGATAAGAGAATGTTCGGGAAAACAATTGACCATAAGATCTCTAAATTATAATTATTTTCGTTAAGAGTTAATACCGAAATTATTTGGTTAAAAAATTACAAAAATGCCCTTGAAAGGTAAAAATAGCCCAAGTTGACTCTGAATGGTAAAATAACCTGAGAATTTGTACTTAAACCGATAAATTACTGATTTGATTGGTTATATCCTACCTTTGTATGGAAAATTCTTGATAATTCGTTAGTAACATCTGAAAAGACTTTTAACCTGGAAATCTCCGATTTGAGAATAAATTATCAAGGGTGTTCTTTTTTTCAGAACTATTTAAATGTACTGGAAAGGATGATACGTTTGAATTAAATAATAAGATCAGATGGATGGAAATGATTGGAATACATCGGATATGTCAGAATAGTTCGATGGGACTGACATAAATGATAAGTTTGAATTTAGTAATAAGATCGAACGAATGAATTATTTTACTACAATGGATATATAAAATGACCAGAATACCCTTAGAATACAAATGATCAAGAATATCACCAAGCTCATGAATGAGTGGATATCCTCGAGCTCTGAAATGAATGGAATAAAACTGAACACCAAAATGACCAAAATACCCTTATGGCCTATACTAAGTAAATGTCTTGGATTAATTAAGGAATCTAAATAAGCATAGGTGTTGGAATACCTTTAGAAGTTATGGAACACAGCTTAAGTGAGTTGATCAATCTTAATGATATGTCAGTACCTGAACGACATAGATGTTACTTGAATGCATGCTCGTCTTCTCAAGTGTGGTTCGATGATAATTTTGAAATTACTCAGCTCAGCTTAACTCTAGATCATATTCGGTAATAAGAAATAGATATTCGTTAGACAAATCAACCACGAAGACCAAATTAAATTGAACAGAAGTAAAATATGTATATCAAATTCAAAAACGTCTGGATTATCCTAAAAAAACCCGAAGTAACTGTAATGGACTCGACTGCTAAATGAACTAAGTTACCTCAATGACTGAGGATTAAATAAGTGATTGAATGAGTCTGGAAAAGCTATTGAATTTACATGATGAATTGTCGTTATAGGTCATCAACCATGAAACAAGTACGTCCGTATTTCCTGATATCGTTGAACGTGGAAATAAAATAAGGACTATTGCAAGATCTATTCAGCAATGATTACGAAGATGATTTATGGACAAGAATTGTTAGTATTATAGAGTAAATACTCTGGAAAGACAGTAAATGGATGGGTCAACATGCATTAGTTCTGAGAGTTGTTCAGTTCGAATTGTTCGATAAGTCGATTGATCAACATGGATTGCAAATGTCTTGAATTTTTATTTCTACATTTTCATATTAAATCATTTCGTTCATGTCTAAACACGCATGTAACGTAGAAGGAAAAGATTATGAATACCCTATTTGGTTCAATTGAGCTGAGATCTTATGAATTTAAGTATATTCCTGAATACCCCTGATTGTTTGGGTAATAGAATCATAATCAGTAAATCTGAATCTATAATTATTATGTATAAAGGTTCCTGAATGTTTTCCTGATGCACATGAAAACATAGTGGAATTCTAAAGTATCAATCTGAATTATCTGATTAGATCAGTTAGAAATCAATTCTCTTCAATAAGGTCTTGCTCCTGTAATTCAATCAAATTGCACAAGTTCATGTTATCCATATTGATAACTATATAATGCCTCTGAAAAGTACTTGGATTCTCTATTGTGTTCCTTATATTTTAATAAATTGTTTTAATACACTGAAATCTATGATTACTATTTTATGGATGCACCGACTTAATGGTGATGGCTTATGGAATTGTATCACTGTATAGCTCTGATCAAGCTGAAAAATTTTTATGGACCTAATGTGACTCTTAGGTAGGCTCTGCGGCCCTGAGATTATTCTCGGGTAGGCCCTGTGGCCATAAGATGTGTTCTTAGGTAGGCCCTGTGGCCCCGAAACTTTCTTGGGTGGGCTCTCAGGCCCTAAGATGTTCCCTTAGGTTAACTCTTTATACGATGGGTTTTTAAACCACTATGAGATTTTACTGAGATATTATTTGTTTAGTGTACCTATCATGATTTTATTGTACTGTTAGAACACATTAGACATCCTATTCGACCTCATGAAAACGTGATAGTATGAAAGATTTCTTATGAACTGAGATTCATGGCTTCTACTCGATGAACTACTAATGGAACCCCAGATTATCCCGTAACTGGTATACGTATGATTCAATAAGGAAATTATGGCTTTACATTTATCTGCATGTCATGTAGCATCATCTGGTAGTTCTGTATTACTGAGCTTTCTGAAGCTCACTCTATTACTCACCATTGCAGATTAAAAGAATTGTACCAGTGCATATATCGATTTCAATAAGGGAGCTCTTCCGGCGTTGGTTGCAGAGTATGGTACTTGTGATTAGGGGGCATGTAATTGTGCTTTGTTTTAATATTTGAGTCTGAAAATATGTTTTAATTATGCATACTGATTAATGATTTTATGAGTTTACATGTTTTGATAAAAAATTAAATTTTCCGCTATTTTTACAGTGGGTCGCTCTGGTGGCCCTAATATGACACTCTAGATCGGATCAGGTTACCCGCATCGATCTGAGGCGGTTACATTTAGTGGTATCAGAGCTTTGGTTTGAGTTAAAATTTTCATGATAGACCGGCGAGTTGAATGTTAAAAGATGTCTGACTAGTACATGCCCCTAGACTACAATCGTACCTCTCTCAGTCGGAACTCCAAGGTTGAGTCTCTATCTGTAATGAGCAAACCTAAGTTTTCATCCGTTAAGACTCTATCGTTTAATAAGGAATACCAGTAACGTCTATCTGAATTCTGTAAGTACCTTACGAGTAATGTGAATCACTCAATGGAGAAATTCTGATCCCACTCCAGAAATGAAATTTGGATATATTACAGCTCCATGAGCCTATTTTCGTAACCAAGGTTGAATTGATTCTTCAAGGAAATTTTCTTTCTGATTCTTTTATTGAAATGAGGAAAAGTTCTGATAAGAATGTATGCTCAGCTGGTTAAGGATTAGTAAAGAACTCACATTTTTGTAAAAGTTACTTGAAAGTATAAAAGAACAGATGGAAGTTTCATTTCTGCATTTCTGTGACATGAATGAATTTTGAGGATGAAATTCTTTTAAGGATAGGAGAATTATAACACCCCAATTTAGGGGCTAAATTTTAGAAATTATAAAGTGGTGAATTTAATTGGTATTTTGGGAAAGAAATTGAGGATTAAATTGTAAAATCGTAAAGTTGGTAGACCATTTTAAGAAGTACAGGAAGTTTAGTGGCTAAACTCATAGTTTAACCATTTTTCTTTAGGAGAGAATTATAAACTCTCTCCACGTGCTGCATATTGTATTTTTCCAGTTTCCCTCAACCCTCCTTTCAACTCCGATTTACTCGCTGTTCGACCTCCGATCGCCGAACCGAAACCACCATCATGTTCGTTGTCGACCGCCGAACAAAACCCCTCAAACCTTTCGTCATGAATTGTCGTCGTTCATCGTTAATTTCAGTCGAAAGAATCGTTGGTTTTAACTCAATTTCAGTTGGTTTTTCATTGATTCACGACGATCTGGCCATCCGTTTTTGACACCTCCCGCACCATCGTGTTCCTAGCATCGTTCCGAGTCCACCGGTGTTCTCCGTTTCTCCGTCGTCACTAACGCGTGGAGGGGTGAGAAAGTCAACATTTTCAATGTTTCGGAATCGAGCTATCTGTCGTTCAAAATTGTGAACTAAGCTCGGTAAGTGTCTCAAAATGCCTTAAAACAATTATTAGGAATTTTTCCGGGAATTTTGCAACACCGTATCATTGTTCACGTACCGTACGCGCCACCACTGTGCGTAGGGGGTTAATTTTGTAATTAATTTCTGTTAGGGTGATATTTGTGTAAAACGGTCGACTGTTGACCGTTGACCGGCGTTGACCGGGCATTGAACGACCTTTGACTTTGACCGGGTATACCTATTCTGACGTTTTTCGACGTCCTGAATCCATTTTGTGGTCTGTTTCACCAAATTTGAATCCAGAAAGTTGGTTTTCACTGATTAATCACCTGATTCGATCCGTTTTTCAGAATTAAGCCCCGTTTTTTATGAAATGTTATTGTTATATATCTGAGGAATTATTGGAAGATGATTTCAAGATTGGGGGCATTCGAATGGAATTTTTATGGTCGATCAGTATGGCACAAAAATCGAGGTAATACTTTGCTACCTCTTTATGCTTTATGGAACATGTTGATATTGGTAAATACTTGAATAAGATAATGTTGGTCACTTTTATGGAGTTAATTAATGAATTTCTACACTCGATACGAATGCGGTAAAAAGTAAGTAACTAAATATGGCTCAGATGACTATTATAAGAAATTGGAGGACAACTGGAATTAAATTACAAGTTCTGGAATTAAGTGATAAAGGAATCAGCCATGGATATGTAAATTATAATTTATCTTATTAAAGGTACTTAGATGATAAATTATGAGAATATTTCGATTAGGTAAAATTACGAAAATACCCCTATGTTGTAAAATGACAAGAATTGTCTATGGAAGTTGATTAACAACTCTGAAAAGGCATATTGATCTGATAAATTTACAGATTTGCATAAGAAATGCTAGTTTTGCTTGGAAAATCTGGATAACCGGTTTTTAGCCCCAAGAGGGTTTGTACAAGATACTAGTAGTCTATTAAGGAATCATTTCAAGATAAGAGAATGTTCGGGAAAACAATTAACCATAAGATCTCTAAATTATAATTATTTTCGTTAAGAGTTAATACCGAAATTAATTGGTTAAGAAATTACAAAAATGCCCTTAAAAGGTAAAAATAGCCCAAGTTGACTCTGGATGGGAAAGTAACCTGAGAATTTGTACTTAAATCGATAAATTACTGATTTGATTGTTTAGATCCTACCTTTGTATGGAAAATTCCTGATAATTCGTTAGTAACTTCTGAAAAGACTTTTAACCTGGAAATCTCCGAATAAATTATCAAGGGTGTTCTTTTTTCAGAACTATTTAAATGTACTAGAAAAGATGATACATTTGAATTAAATAATAAGATCAGATGGATGGAAAGGATTGGAATACATCGGATATGATAGAATAGTTCGATGGGACTGGCATAAATGATAAGTTTGAATTTAATAATAGAGAAAAAAGCGTCAGTGACCGAAAATACCTTATAATATACGATTTTAATCAACTTTTTTTTTATTTTCCAAAATGACCAACAAAATCGCAACGCGATTTAGAAAATTGCAACGTTGAAAAGAAAATCGCAACACGATTCAGAGAATTGCAATGTGATCTTCCAAGAATCGCAACGCGATTTAGAGAATCGCAATGTCTTCCAAGAATCGCAACGCGATTCAGAGAATCGCAATGTCTTCCAAGAATCGCAACGCGATTCAGAGAATCGCAAAACGGTCAAAAGAAAAAAGTAGTAGAGCTGTTGGTATTGCATTTGTTTCTTAGGAATTTTCTCTAAAAAGATAGTATCCGCGCGGACGTGTCGAAGACACGTATTACCACGACCACGACCCGAGACGAGACGGCGACGGCGGCGCGCGAGAATCCCCCTTGTTCTCTTTCACTCAACAAGGAAATGAGAAATACAAGCCTTAAATACACTTCCCAATAGTGTTTCCAATACTATGTGGGATTAAGCATTGCCAACAATTGTTCCCAATATGCCTATGTTTTTTTGTACAAGTGTGAAGCCATGAATAATTTCCTCGCAACTTTGGCCTCGGACTTTTGCACTTAAAAACTGATATAAATGTGAGTTAATTAAGCTTGGAAAGTCATCTCGTTTTAATTGAATAGTTCATTCATGAAATCTGAAATTGACACTTTTTCCGGGGTTTGTTTTGGCTTGTTCATCATGCTCTTTAAGCTTTAATATACTCTTTATATTTTTTTAATGTCTCGATCCATTTTTTCTCAAATGCAGGAAAAGGTTAATACTCATGATGTAGCTGTATCTTTGGGACAAAAATATTCAATTAAACAAAAAAAAATAACACAAAAATAATAACAAGCTTCTATCAAAGCATTCAGAGATAGTCCAAAAACATAGGCATATTAGGAACAATTGTTGGTAATGCTTAATCCCACATAGTATTGGGAACACTATTGGGAAGTGTATTTAAGGCTTGTATTTCTCATTTCCTTGTTGAGTGAAAGAGAACAAGGGGGATTCTCGCGCGCCGCCGCCGCCGCCGTCTCGTCTCGGGTCGTGGTCGTGGTCGTGGTAATACATGTCTTCGACACGTCCGCGCGGATACTATCTTTTTAGAGAAAATTCTTAAGAAACAAATGCAATACCAACAGCTCTACTGCTTTTTTCTTTTGACCGTTTTGCGATTCTCTGAATCGCGTTGCGATTCTTGGAAGACATTGCGATTCTCTGAATCGCGTTGCGATTCTTGGAAGATATTGCGATTCTTGGAAGATCGCATTGCGATTCTCTGAATCGCGTTGCGATTTTCTTTTCAATGTTGCGATTTTCTAAATCGCGTTGCGATTTTGATATCGCGTTGCGATTTTGTTGGTCATTTTGGCAAATCAAAAAAAAATTGATTAAAATCGTATATTATAAGGTATTTTCGGTCACTGATGCTTTTTTCTCTTAATAATAAGATCGGACGAATGAATTATTGGACTACAATGGATCTATAAAATGACCAGAATACCCTTAGAATGCAAATGATCAAGAATATCACCAAGCTCAGGAATGAGTGGATATCCTCGAGCTCTGAAATGAATGGAATAAAACTGAACACCAAAATTACAAAAATACCCTTATAGCCTATACTAAGTAAATGTATTGGATTAATTAAGGAATCCAAATAAGCATAGCTGTTGGACTACCTTTAGAAGTTATGTAACACAGCTTAAGTGAGTTGATCAATCTTAATGATATGTCAGTACCTGAACGGCATAGATGTTACTTGAATGCGTGCTCATCTTCTCAAGTGTGGTTCGATGATAATTTTGAAAGTACTCAGCTCAGCTCAACTCTAGATCGTATTCGGTAATAAGAAATATATATTCGTTAGACAAATCAACCACGAAGACCAAATTAAATTGAACAGAAGTACAATATGTATATGAAATTCAGAAACGTCTGGATTATCCTGAAAAAACCGAAGTAAATGTAATGGACTCGACTGCTAAATGAACTAAGTTACCTCAATGACTGAGGATTAAATAAGTGATTGGATGAGTCTAGAAAAGTAGTTGAATTTACATGATGAATTGTCGTTATGGGTCAAGAACCATGAAACAAGTACGTCCGTATTTCCTGATATCGTTGAACGTGGAAATAAAATAAGGACTATTGGAAGATCAATTCATCAATGATTATGAAGATGATTTATGGACAAGAATTGTTAGTATTAAGGAGTAAATACTCTGGAAATACAGTAAATTGACGGGTCAACATGCATTAGTTCTGAGAGTTGTTCAGTTCGAATTGTTCGATAAGTCGATTGATCGACATGGATTGAAAATGTCTTGAATTTTTATTTTTACATTTTCATATTAAATCACTTTGTTCATGTCTGAACACACATGTAACGTAGAAGGAAAAGATTAGAAATACCCTATTTGGTTCAATTGAGCTGAGATCTTATGAATTTAAGTATATTCCTGAATACCCCTGATTGTTTGGGTAATAGAATCACAATCAGTAAATCTGAATCTATAATTATTATGTATAAGGGTTCCTGAACATTTTCCTGATGCACATGAAAACATAGTGGAATTCTAAAGTATCAATCTGAATTGTCTGATTAGATCGGTTAGAAATCGATTCTCTTCAATAAGGTCTTTCTCCTATAATTCGATCAAATTGCACAAGTTCATGTTATCCATATTGATAACTATATAATGCCTCTGAAAAGTACTTGGATTCTCTAGTGTGTTACTTATATTTTAATAAATTGTTTTATTGTTTTAACATGAGGTACACTGAAATCTATGATTATTGTTTTATGGATGCACCGACTTAATGGTGATGGCTTATAGAATTGTATCACTGTATAAATTGTATCTTGGGTAGGCCCTGTGTCCCTAAGATGTGTTCTTAGGTAGGCCCCGTGGCCCCGAAACTTTCTTGGGTAGCCTCTCAGGCCCTAAGATGTTCCATTAGGTTAACTCTTTATACGATGGGTTTTTAAACCACTATGAGATTTTACTAAGATATTATTTGTTTAGTGTACCTATCATGATTTTATTATACTGGAACACATTAGACATCCTATTCGACCTCATGAAAATGTGATAGTATGAAAGGTTTCTTATGAAATGAGATTCATGGCTTCTACTCGATGAACTACTAATTGAACCCCTGATTATCCCGCAATTGGTATACGTATGATTCAATAAGGAAATTATGGCTTTACATTTATCTGCATGTCATGTAGCATCATCTGGTAGTTCTGTATTACTGAGCTTTCCGAAGCTCACTCTATTACTCACCATTGCAGATTAAAAGAATTGTACCAGTGCATCTATCGATTTCAGTAAGGGAGCTCTTCCGGCGTTGGTTGCAGAGTATGGTACTTGTGATTAGGGGGCATGTAATTGTACTTTGCTTTAATATTTGAGTCTGAAAATCTGTTTTAATTATGCATACTGATTAATGATTTTATGAGTTTACATGTTTTGATAAAAAAATTAAATTTTCCGCTGTTTTTACAGTGGATCGCTCTGGTGGCCCTAATATGACACTCCAGATCAAATCGGGTTACCCGTATCGATCTGAGGCGGTTACATTTAGTGGTATCAGAGCTTTGGTTTGAGTTACAATTTTCATGATAGACCGACGGGTCGAATGTTAAAAGATGTCTAACCAGTACATGCCCCTATACCAGTAACATCTATCTGAATTTTGTTTTCATCCGCTAAACTCATAGTTTAACCATTTTTCTTTAGGAGAGAGTTATAGACTCTCTCCCCGTGCTGCATATTGTATTTTTCCAGTTTCCCTCTTCCCTCAACCCTCCTTTCAACTCCGATTTACTCGCCGTACGACCTCCGATCGACGAACCGAAACCACCATCGTATTCGTTGTCGACTGATGAACAAAACCCCCCAATCCTTTCATCATGAATCATCGTCGTTTGTCGTTTATTTCAGTCGGAAGTATCATCGGTATTAACTCAATTTTAGTTGGTTTTTCGTCGATTCACGACGATCCGACCATCTGTTTTCGACACCTCCCGCACCATCGTGTTCCTAGCATCGTTCCAAGTCCACCAGTGTTCTCCTTTTCTCCGTCGTCACCGGCGCATGGAGGGGTGAGATAGTCAACATTTTTGATGTTTCAGAATCGAGCTATCCGTCATTCAAAATTGTAAATCGAGCTCGGTAAGTGTCTCAAAATGCCTTAAAACAATTATTAGGAATATTTTCGGGAATTTTCCGACATCGTATCACTGTTCACACGCCGTACGCACCACCACTCTGCATAGGGGTTAATTTTGTAATTAATTTTTATTAGGGTGATATTTGTGTAAAACGGTCGACTGTAAAAAACCCTTAGAATGTAAATGATCAAGAATATCATAAAGCTCAAGAATGAGTGGATATCCTCGAGCTCTGAAATGAATGGAATAAAACTGAACACCAAAATGACCAAAATACCCTTATGGCCTATACTAAGTAAATGTCTTGGATTAATTAAGGAATCTAAATAAGCATAGGTGTTGGACTACCTTTAGAAGTTATGTAACACAACTTAAGTGAGTTGATCAATCTTAATGATATGTCAGTACTTGAACGGCATAGATGTTACTTGAATACGTGCTCATCTTCTCAATTATGGTTTCGATGATAATTTTGAAAGTACTCGGCTCAGCTCAACTCTAGATCGTATTTGGTAATAAGAAATATATATTCGTTAGACAATCAACCACGAAGACCAAATTAAATTGAACAAAAGTACAATATGTATATAAAATTCAGAAACGTCTGGATTATCCTGAAAAAACCCGAAGTAACTGTAATGGACTCGACTGCTAAATGAACTAAGTTACCTCAATGACTGAGGATTAAATAAGTGATTGGATGAGTCTGGAAAAGTTGTTGAATTTACATGATGAATTCTCGTTATGGGTCATGAACCATGAAACAAGTACGTCCGTATTTCCTGATATCGTTAAACGTGGAAATGAAATAAGGACTATTGGAAGAGTCTTATTTAACCGTCAATATCTAGGCATAACCATATATATATATATATATATATATATATATATATATATATATATATATCTTTTCGTTAATAACTCAATTACTTGTCGTGATGAAATACTCATACTGATAAACTTTGATCAATCAATTCTTATAATTGAACCTCTAATTCTCTTAATGTGTTTGAGTCATGGGATACGAAATCAGAGAATCCTGTTCAATCCTTTAATAACCATCAACTTTGAATTCCACCTCTCAATCTGGATGTAACCCCATAATTCTATATGAAAAGACATCTATAATTTCCCAACTTTTGTGAAATTATCATACAATTCTTATTTAATCAATTGTGTATCTACCACATTAGCCAGAAAAACTATATATATATATATATATTTATATATATATATCTGACCTAATATTCTCTAGATACGAGCAACATATACCAGTATGATCTTAATTCATCATATGGCAATTTCATCAGATTCTCATGGAACATAGCCCCTGTAATCTTTATTAAATGTTTACTACCTGTCCAACTCATATTTTCACCATGACCCACTAGGTTTTACTGTTATCATCTCACTTGATATTAAGTTAAATATAATACTTTTATTTTTAAAATCTTTCATTTCTTTCTTGAGGAAATCTATGAAATTTTCCAGATCCATTTAAAGTATTCTCAAGCAATTGAATCATTTTCTCTCTCGACTATGAAAGTCTAATTATCAACATCATTAAATAATAAGACTTGACAACTTTGTAGAAATAACCTCCTAGCAGTTAATGTTAAAATTACACTAGTAACCAATTTACTGCTTTTCCTTTCATTATGAACTTGACACTTTTCCAATTTCTCAAGAATTAATATCGATTTTAAATAATAATCCATTTTCACAATTTACTTTCTAAAATAACTCTATTAGTTTCATAAAAGTTAACATTTATTCTTAAACAACTTATAATCAGTTGATCCACTTACAACTCCTCTTTCTATAAACCTTTAGCGGTCAATGTACTTACCGCTTATTCATTTCTTCTTACTCAAATTAACCATACTTTAAACACTTTAATTCTTCATTTAAGTACTTGTCAAAGGTTTAAACGTCGTTAAACGTTGGGGCATTCTTTCCACAGAATTGAAGAAAATCCCTAGCATCCTTTGCCCTTCTAAGACATGATACTGAAGTCATGTCAGATTCTCTTAGGTCGATTGTGATCTCGAACTTCTTTTCAATAGTATCAACTTTCTTACTTTTGTCCTTAGTTTCCGACATCTATTAGAACATACATAAGAAAAACGCTCAAGTTAATAAAGAGTGACATCAATTACACTCTAATTGACACCCTATCAGTAACTTTGACAATCTTAATGACATGTAATCCTTTTTCTCAATTCATTTAAGCTCGGTTTCAGCCAAGAATCGACTAAATCTGTAGCTCTGATACCAATAAATGTAACACCCATCTCCCATATACCCTTCCCTACATGAGATATGGATGTCACATCACTTTAAAATAATGTTTATCATTTGAAAACCCTTATAAATTTGTTTTAATTTGATTAACCATAAAATAAGATATTTTTAAAAGCAACATTCTAAAATTATCACTTAATTACATTACAAAATGTTTACCATAGTTTAATTAGATGACAATTAAGTTCTTAAATTGAATAAGATTGTCATAATATTACTGATGAGTCAACCTTTAATTGATGAAAGCTACTGCTAAGGCTACACTCCTTACGCACTAATCCTTGCCTTTACCTACGCGTGAAATAAACACACGTTAAGTAATTACTTAGCTAGACATAATATTGTAATTTAACCTTTGAATATACATAAATATGTCACATTAATTTATTTCGTACTAAATCGTATATTCTTTAAGTATCCCATGCTCCTCCTCATATTTCATTCACAATTTTATTAATTCTTTTTCGTATGCCTAGCATACCTATCTTCCTTTATATTTTTCTTTTCCATTTAACTCTTTAGTCATTATTCTTTATTTTCATTGATAACATCCATTCATGATTATAATGCACCTATATGTATTTCAATTATATCATCCTTACATGCCTTTTATGCAATATTATACCTTCATTTATGATATCCTTTCATGCCTTTTTATATTCTGTTTACGTTTTCCTTTATAACATCCATTCATACAATTATGCATTGTTGTACAATATATATATATATATATATCATCTCTTCATATCACTTATATACCATTCATATCACAATACATTATAATTCCTTTATACTTTTACCCAAAGGTATTTAGCTTTCCATTTAAAGTGCATATTTGACACTTTTCTTTCAAATATACCGCTAGTCCATTATTCTTTTACTCAACAGTGTTTTGACCTTTCATCTTTTACTCAACGATGTTTAACTGTTCATTAACTGGCATAATTGACACCTTTCTACCAATTGCACAGTTAGGCCATTAATCTTTTACTTTGGAGATAGTTTCTAATATAATAATTGTATATAATATCAATTAACTCCTTCCACTCATTATAAACTCTACAGTTTGCACACGTAGTGCCAATTACAATGAATTCACAAACTTATTATTTACGTGAGTAGTACACACACATTACCAATACCGAAATTCATAAACTTATGAACATAAGTATAGCATATAAATTATAATATTGATTAAATCTTTTAATTTATTATAAACCTTATACATTTGGACCCTCAGTGCTAATATATTAATTTACCCATTTCCTATTCGTGTTCATTTATTATGATGCACACTTGGTGTTTATACGGTAGTTCACCAACTTATGCTAAATTTCGTGTATTTACATACATAGTGCCCATTAAGTAATCATCATACATATATCAATAATTACATCATTTCGTGTATTTTATTTATGACATCCTTTCATTCCAATAATGAACTCATATGCATTATTCTTTTATGCCAATAATGCACCCATATGCATTTCAGCTATGCCATAATTTTCTGTTGATAATGTACCCATATACATTTCAACTATAGCATACTTTTTTTTTGATAATGTACCCATATACATTTCAATTATAACATACTTTTCTGTTAATAATGTACCCATATACATTTCAACTATAGCATACTTTTCTTTTGATAATGTACCCATATACATTTCAACTATAGGATACTTTTCTGTTGATAATGTACCATATACGTTTCAACTATAGCATACTTTTATGTTGATAATGCACCCATATGTATTATTATTTTCATTCACAATATCAATTCCATATATTCAATAAAACATAGTAATTACAGTAAAACATACATTAACATTTAAATATTACATCTTGAACAATTATAATCATTTTCGTCTAAATTGCATACAATAAATGTACTCACCTAGTAATCCCTGCTAATAAAGTGTAGAGACTTCTGACTAATCAACCCCTTTACCTTTCTCTCTTTTCTTGGTAGATTCAGGAGCTTGATTCTGTTCTACACAAGTATCCATTAAGTACACATAACATACCAATGTTAGTATACTCATTAACCTTGAACTTTAAGAATATTCAAAATATCATTATCTCTATAACAATTTCAACCTAATTGGCCTTTCCAAGCTCAATAGTATCGATACTACTACCCTAGTACCGATACTTCTATACTATGGTACAGATACCCCCTCTGGTATCGATACCAATTTTAGCTTCGATGTTGTATGGTATTGATACTCTTACCATGGTATCGATACTACCATACTATGGTACCGATACCCCCTTCCGGTATAGATACCAATTTTAGATTCGATGTTGCCAGGTATCGATACCCTTACGATGGTATCGATACTACCTCATTGGTATCGATACTGATTGAATCAGTATCGATACTACTCGGCTAATTCATCCCATTTTAGGCTATAGTATTGGTACTGTTCTATCAGTACTGATACCCTTGCTCATATTTTTCCAGTTTTTACACCGATTTTTACCTAAATGGAGTCAAATTTTGTTACAATTACACCATGCAATACTATCAAACTTTTCTTTAACTATCCATACTAACTTTCCTTCATTTAGTTACTTAAAAAATCTAGCATTCTTCAATATCATTTGATTCTAAGAATCACATCACATTTTCTAACTTGTTTTTAACCTCATCCAATGCTTCTAATCTCTTATTTACTACTTTGACAAGTCAAATCTACCAATAAACATCCATAAACACTCATATATTAAAACATCATTTCAAAAACAATTTTCTTAAATCTCTAATATTTCATCCATGCCTTTGTTTTAATCCTATTTACCCCTCCCTTTAGCTTACATATCACTTAAGGTTGTAAAAACAACCCATAATCGAAAGGAAAAACTGATTAAATTGAAGTTTACCTTTGGGATATGGAGAGTGGTCCTTGCACGAGAAAAAGAAGAAGAAGAGAAAATAAGCTTTTCCCTTTCCTTTTTTTCTTAAATCCCTTATTTAAATATGTTTTAAATTCATTTTACCTAAAAGACCAAAATGCCCTTTCAATAAACTATCTTTTACAAATTGGTCTTACTTAAATCATTTCTTATACTTTCCAATTACTCAATTTATTCCTCTAAATTTTTAATTCCTTTCAAATAATCACTGACATATTATTTGGGGTATTACATTCAAGATCCTTAAAAAGATCATAAGAAAAATTATATTCAATATATTCATCAATTAAATGATCTATAACATCAGCAGAATTAATTCTTTCAACATGATCAGGGTATTTTATTGCTTTGTAAACATCAAATTCAACGATCTCACCATCAAAATTCCATTGTTAATGTACTATTTCTAATATCAATCTTTGTATGTGCTGTTCTTAGGAAGGTTTGACCTAAGAGTACCTCGGAATAAGAATCCGACCTATCATGTTCCATGTCAATGACATAGAAATCTGTAGGAAAAAATAATGCATCGACCTTTACCAAGACATTTTCCATTATTCCTACTGGATAGATCACAGATCGATCAACCAACTATATGGTTATTCATGTTTCCTTAAAAGGCTCGTTAGTAATCATTTTATAAATAGAAAATGACATAACATTTATTGAATCTCCTAAGTCACACATTGTACGTTTTATTTTAAAATCACCTATTTTGCAAGGTATAGCGAACATACCTTGATCCTTCATCTTTGGTGGGAGCTTTCATTGAAAAATTGCATATACATATTCTCCCAAATTTACCTTTTCGTGCCCCATTAATTTCCTCTTTGTAGTGCAAAGTTCTTTTAAAAATCGAGCATACATTGGTACTTGTCGAATTACTTCAAGAAGAGGTATGTTGACTTGAACTTTTTGGAACACCTCTAAGATCTCCTTTTCTTCAGCTCTTTTATAACGCTTCATCAACCTTGATGGGAATGGTGGTGGTGTGATATCATGATAAGACAGAGAAGGATGTGAGTCAGACGTACCTTGTATTTCTAGAGGTGGCGTGTCCTCTTGTTCTTTCTGATGTGCGCCTTTTTCTACTGGAACTTCGGGTGAGATAACTGTTCCACTTCAGAGTGTGATGGCACTAACATTCTCTCTCGGATTTAACTCTGTTTGAGAAGGTAGTTTTTCCTTGTGATTCCAATTTTCCCACAGTTTGAGCTAGTCGACTTACTTGATTATATAACTCTTGAAGATGTGTCTTGGTTCAGCTTTGAAATTTTTCCTGGGATGCAATGAACTTTTTTTGTGAAATTTCTAAATTTCCTATGAGTTCCTCCAATAATGGTTTTTATGTTTGCTGTTGAGGAGGAGGTCTTGGTTGATAAGTTGGTCTTTGATTTTCTGCATAGCTAAAGTTTGGGTGGCCTCGCCATCCTGGATTATAAGTATTGATGTATGGTTATATTGTCTTTGTGGAGGACCTGGAAAATTCCCTGGTGCATTGATTTCTGCATTGCCTCCTTCTTGTATCAGTGGGCAGCAATCTGTCGGATGATCTAGCTTTGTGCATATCCCACATGCTCTTGTTGCTCCATATTTTCCTGCAACAAGTGAATTAACTACTTCAGTTAATTTATCTAACTTATTTTCAAGGGAAAATATACTTATCTCGTGAACTCGTCGGCTGGGTTTACTTGAAAACTGTTGAGAGATGGCTGCCATGGTTGAAATAAATTCCCTTGCTGTTGTTGGGGTCATGTTAACTAATGCTCCTCCACTGGAAGCATCTATCATTTTCATCTTCATTGGTAAAAGGCCTTCATAAAAGTATTAAAGTAACATTTTCTCACTTAATCCGTGTTACAGACAACGTGCGCAAAGTTTTTTAAATCATTCCTAATAGTCATAAAGTCTTTGTTCGGTCTTTTATTGAATGGAAAGAAAGCTCCTTCGTAACTCGCTTTCTTTAGCCGCTGGAAAGAACCTGTCGAGAAAAATTTGATTCATGTTAGCCCATGAATTAACTGAATTTGGAGATAAATAAAATAAAAAATATTTAGCCAAATCAGCTAAATATAAAGGGAAAGCTCTCAATTTAATTTGATCCTCGGTAACTCCCTGTGGTTTCATGCTAGTGCAAACCATGTGGAATTCCAACAAGTGTTTGTGCGGATATTCAGTGGGAAAGCTGTGGAAAGAAGATGAATGAGTCTCTTCTTTAATTTAAATGGACTCTCGCCACTAGGAAAATTGATGCATAATGGCGTCGGAGTGACAGGAGCTGTGGCTAGCTCTCACATCGTTTGTTCTTTTTCTGCCATCGGGATGTTGTATGCGTCTACTTCAGAGTCTATCTCTGGATCTGATTCTGTTTCTGATCTCTTTTCTTGTTCTTCAAGTGTTTGTGCGTGGATTCTTTGTGCTCGTGCTTCGATCTCCGGATCTAGATCTGCTAATTCACCTGGGTTTCTTATGGTCATAAATCAAAAACTAGAAAAATAAATCAGTACTTGTTGTTAATCCCTAGCAACGACGCCAATTTGATAACTGTTGTTTTGCTATCAATATAATTCCTAGCTTCTTAATAAATGGAAAGAAAAAGGTAGTATAGAGAAGCAGGGTCGATCCACAGGGACTATGGTTTTTGTGATTTAGTAAAATTGTTTCTTGATTTTAGAGGAAGATAGAATTCCAAGTAAACTTGAAAAGGTATATTAAAATAAAATAAATAATTATAAAAGAGGAAAAAATAATAAATAATATTAGTAAAAATAAAAAATGGGTTTTTTAAAAGTTGTTTTTAAAATAAAAGATAAGAATTAAATAAAAGAAAATAATTAAATAAATAAATTAAAGAGATTGAGATAAAGAGAAACTTATAGAGAAAGCAGCCTCAGACTTCAGCTTTGCCTCAAATTCCTCGGATCATCGAAACAGATCTTTACTTCAAGGTTCACGTCGGCTTACAAGGACAATTCTTCGCTGCCGACTCGGATTATGTTGTTTCAACAATAACTGGTTTTGATCTCTGTTTCCTCTTAGCAAACAATTTTGCTAAGTGTGTTCTCAGGAAGTTAATGTGCATCAATAAGCCAATCCTTCTCCAACGTTAACCATAACAATATGCAGACCAATGTTGAAAATCATTTTGATTTGAAAAGTAAGCCCAAAACACAAAGAGAAAAATCTGAAGCGATTTAAGTACCGTACAATTCTCACGTTGGAATTGAGACTTTGCTTTAGCCTTCGGCTTAAAAGAAAATTAGCTAAGCATGACCAAAGTCATACTTAGCATATTTGAAAAAAAAATTAAAGGGAAATAAAGGAAGTATGTGAAAAATAGAGAGAAAGCTAGAGAGAAAAAGAAGATTTTATTCTCAGATGAGAGAGATATATTTCTATGCTCACCCTTAGAGGGTATTTATAGCCTTCAAATTCCTAAAAATAAGCTAAAGATAATTCCTAAAATAATATATTTTATCCTAATAAAAAAACTTAAAATTATTTAACTAAAATACATAAAACAAAGATAAACTAAAATACTATTTAAAATAATATCATATATCCTAATTGAAATACTAAAAACAATTTAAACTAAAATACAAAGATAAAATATAATGTTTAAAATATTATCCTAAACTTGAGTTTGATTCAAATCCGTATTCCAGAAACGTGCGGCCAACTCATTGGATCTTCTAGAAATGTTGATTGGATCTTCTAGAAGGTGCTGACGTCATCGCCTCGTCGGATGTTTCATGACCGAGTTCATTCCCAGTAATCCAGCGTCGATTCCGAAAATAAAAAACTGCATAATTTTCTCCTTTTAGTGTAATTTCCAGAATATGACGTCCTCTACAGAAAATGAATGAAAACGAACAATTAAGCCACAAAAACCAATGATTAAGGAGTAATTTAAAAGCAAAATATTAACTAAATTAAGCATTTATCATAAGGTGATTATCAAAGTTTATATAAGTTATTAGGGTTCATAATACATCATTTTTATGCTTTTCTAATATTCAAATTGATCACATCGAATCCACATGCACCCAAGTCCCTACTATGCTTCACCACCCCATACAAGCAAGAAAATCAAATGTAAATGACATACAAGTAGTAGAGAAGAGTTAAGGTGTATTGCCTTAGCCTTCAAGCAACCCAAATACCTTTCTAGTTTATCCTAGAATCAACCTCTCTTACTCTTGCTCTTACGGGGTCACACACCGAGGGAATAATCTACTTAGAGTTTGATCAAAATTCATATTCTAAAATTTGTGATTGAAATTATTAGTTTATTAATCCTATTTTGGTTTATGTTGTGATGATCTCATGTGTGAAACTCATATATTATGGATACTTGTGCTATTAATTTATGATTATGTTGCGATAAATCCATTCATGTTTTGGTTTTTGTTGTTGGCATATATATATTTGGGTTAATTCTTTTTAATCTCAGGATATTTTAAGATCAAGAGAAAAGTCTTTTCAATCTTATTTTCTATTTTCTATTTTCATAGTGTTTTAAGGTCATTGCAAATCTTTCTATTCATTCTTTGTGAGCTTTAATTCTTGTAATCATCTACCTTGTGAGATTTTCTTGTTTACATCTTTTATCATTTGTAAAAGGAAAATGGTTATATCTTAGTCTTTGAAAAGATACAGATTTGTAAAAGTTACTCTTGAGCCTAGAAAAAGAAAGAACAAATTATTGAATTTGTTAGAAATCCTTTATGTGGAGCTAAGGTAATTGATGTAGATTTTGGTCGATAAAGTTGAACCACTCTAAATCTTTGTGCAAATTTTCCCATCTTTATTCCTTCTACACCTAAATTTTTTAAAAGGCTAATTAACCCCATTTTGGCACATTTTTGGTTGATCATATAGCTTCAATATTTCCAACAATTTGTCTCAAAGTTGGTCATAATCGACAGTCAATAACCTTGTAAAGCTCCTAGAAGCGCTCTATCATTTCCCTATTCAACTAAGAAAATGACATCAACTTCTAGCTCATACTACCTTGAGGATTCTCACTCTATCATAAGGCACCATACTTCAATGGTGCCAACTATTCTTATTGGAAGAATAGGATAATGTTGTTCGTTCAAGCTACAGAGCTTTCAATTTAGGATGCCATCACCGATGATTCTCCCACCCCTCCAAGGAATAGGTCGGAATGGATAAGTGAACAAAGAAAGCTAGCCCAATTCAATGCCAATGCCATGCACATCCTCTTTTGTGCACTTATCCTCAATGAGTATAGTAAAATGTCTTCATACTCTAATGCTAAGGAGATTTGAGACAAGTTAGTAGTGACTCATGAAGGGACAAGAGAAATAAAAAAGTCCAAAGTTGGCATTCTCACTCTAAATTATGATAACTTCAAGATGAAGCCCAATTAAGACATAAATACTATGTTCAATCGATTCACACTCATCATAAATGGGCTTAATATTTTTGGAAAGAAATATCTCAATAAAGAAGTAGTGAGAAAGATGTTCTTTTCCTTACCAATGTCATGGGAAGGAAAGAGAAATGCCATTGAAGAAGTCAAGGATTTGGAGATGCTTACTCTTGATTAACTCATTGAATCATTTCTCACTCATGAGATGAGACTCCAAAGGAAACAAAAAGAAGAAAAAAATAATGAAAAGAAGAAGGAGGTAGACATTGCGTTCAAGTCCGCCAATGAGAGTAAATAAGACTCAAGAGAATAGTTAGATGAAGAACAAGTAGACCAAGCTATTCAAAAGATTCAAGTGATTCATGATATCAAAAGAAAAATATGTAAAGCATGAATAAAAAAAAAGAATGCTTCCCCATATGCTTCGAATGTCACAGAGTGAGACATGTCAAGTATGATATTCCCCTCCTAAAGAAGAATGGATCTAGAAAAAAAGAAGGCATTTGTGGCTACTTGGAGTGATGAGGACAACTCCAATGATGAAGATGAAGTAGCTAATCTTTGCCTCATGGTCATTCAAGAAGATTCAAAGGTATCCTCTACCTCAAATGAATTTAATTTATATTCTTTTAATGATCTCTAAATTTAAAAGTGAAAATGAATTCTTTTGAAAACAAAAATGAATTTTGAAAAATAAAATGATTTTAAGAAAAGATTTAGAGTTTTAAAAAACTAAAATTGATGAATTTAAAAAAAATAAAATATTGATTTAAAAGTTAAGCTTGAATGCTTAACAAAAGAAAAAGAAATCCTTTTAAACAATTCATCTAGCTTAATAATGGAAAAATGCTCACATTACCATTATAATGGTCATAGTCTATATATTCGTCTTGTTAAAATTAGAAAACCTTTTAAAATTAGACAAATATGAGTTCCTAAGGGAACTAGAGACATTGGTACAAACCCTTAAGGACTCAAAGCAATTTGAATACCAAAATCCAAATGAATGTTTCTTGTAGGTGTGTTTGAGCAATGGAGTGAAATGTCAAGACATTTGAATTCTCTAGTCACAAAAAAGAATGATGGATAACCTCTAAACTTAAAGTTGATTGATCTTGTATGTTGGTTGCCTATTGATTTTTTATGCATGCATGAGTATTGAACATGAATGATTACATGTTGTTTGTTATCTCAGGTATGTTGAAATGTGTTATGACAAACATTTTTTAAGTTAAATGTTTTTTATCAATTTTTAGTTCACCATAATGTTTTTTCAAGTTATGTTTTTATATTTTAAATGATTTTTTTTATCTTGATCTCAAGGTGATTTTCATTATTTGAGTTTAAATTCCCAAATCTTAATATTTTAATGAAATTCTTTTTTTTTTTATTGTCTTTTTATTTGTGTACTTAATTCTTACACTCTTGATATGCAAATGCAAATGATTTTAAATGTTTATGATTATGCTCTTTCTTGCAAATGATATCTCTCTAACAATTGATATTTATATCGAATGCATGATATTTTTGTAGTGCTTTATGAATGTGAGTTTTAATGTTTCATTTCTAATTATTGCATATAAATGATTGTCTTAAATTTATTGAATTTCATATTCTATTAACTTGTTTATCTCTTGGTTGAAATTCAATATCTTTTAAGTGTTAAATTTTTGTGTCAAAATTTTACATGGAATGCTTTTATTGAGGGGGGCTTTGATTTTTCAAATGATTTTATGTTAATTTTTTTTACACACCATTGTTATTTTGGACCAATAAAGTTTGAATTATTTTTGATTTAACAAAAAGGGGAGAAGTATAAGTTTGAAAAATTCAATTTCTCAAAGAAAAAGGAGAGCTTAAAATATTTTCAAATATTCTCTTTTTCAAGAAATGTTTTACAAATGGGAGTTTTGCCAAAAAAACCATTGTATCGATACTGGTCAAGCCCAATGGTCATTAAGGACTAGTTTTTCAAAGGAAATACTAATACTTCGAACTTGAGTACTGACACGTCATGTGTTTGGCAGTTTTATTTTGCAGCTAATTCCAACATATAAAAACAAGTCAAAAACACTTGAAGAATGTTACAACACCTATCCAAGCTTAAAGATCAAGAGAAAAACATTTTCAATCTTTATTTTTTATTTTCTTTTTACATAGCGGTTTGAGTTCATTGCAAATCTTTCTATTTATTCTTTGTGAGCTTTAATTCTTGTAAATATCTATCTTGTGGAGTTTTATTGTTTACAATTTTTATCCTTTGTAAAAGGGGAGTGGTTCTATCTTAGCCTTTGAAAAGATAGACATTTGTAAAGGTTACTCTTGAGCCTGAAAAAAAGAACAAAATAGTGAATTTGTTAGAAATCCTTTGTGTGGAGCTAAGGTAGTGGATGTAGACTATGGTTGATAAAGTCGAATTACTCTAAATATTTGTGCAATTTTTTTCTCTATTCATTCCACACCCAAAATTTTCAAAAATTCAATTCACCATCTTTTGGCACATTTTCGATTCAACATAGAGCCTCAATATTCCCAACATATTGCCATTAACAGGGGGAATTTCATTTGGTATGGTCTGATTTGTCCGAATGCTTGCGGAGGAAGGTTTGGTATTGATAAGAGCACATTGTTATCTTATGGGAGCTACCTAGATAGATCTCGGATCACCTACACAAAGGAGATGATGGATTGGGAACCGAGGTTTTTCAAATTCATCAGTAGGTGGCTAAACCAAGTAGGGTGTGAAGCTTTTGAAGTAGCAAAATTGAGCTCATTGCAGTATTATAGTGAATTAAAGGTGTTATTATCGTTCTTCTAGCTTAGATATGGCTTTGGTTTTTTGTCAAGTTTGGGGCTGTATTGTTTTGCTGATCTTGCTTTGTTGTAATTGTTAAGTGCCTTTCTTGAAGGTGGTGTACTCTATCCTCTATCTAGGATTAGAGAGGTTTTTAACGAGGCTCACCTTTCGGAGTTAAGCGTTTATTACGATTAACGAATAAAATCAAATTTGCTGAGTAAAAAAAACAGTTACATAATTATGTGTGCAACTTTGGTAATAAGCATGTGTTAATTATTTGGTTTGATATACGAGTAATAAATCGGTCTAAAGAAAATTTTTTGCTTGACATGTTCGTATTATTAGTGTTTAATTATCACACCATATATCATTTAAAATGAATATTTTTTTTAAAATAAAATATTAATAGAGTGTTTGATATCTTGAGATACTATATCAAAGAATTAGAGAGCTCGATTTATTAGTTTTTACTTTTTTATATTAAGAAAAAGAATTAAAGTCACTAAAAATGAGATTATAGGTAATATTGAGAATAATTTTATATTACTAAATTTTAAAATTGTGGGTAATATTAATATTTCCAAATCACAATTCTAAGCTTTGTTGGATAAATTTACAAATTAGAAATCAAATTATTCCATCTTCTGAAAAGTCTTGTTGAAGTCAGTAGTGGTTTAGCGGTTGTTTTACGTTTTAATAGTACAGCTATTGTATAGTTTTAGTGAAAATGAAACATGTGTAAGTTAATAGCCTGTGTAATCTTCCAATGTCTTTCTCTTATCTTCTTGAGTTTAGGATTGATGGAAAGTTGGAACCACTAACTTCATTACGTATCATAGCTATGGTTCTTGACTTAGCCAACCTGCCTCTCAAGTAAGTTAATAGCATGTGGAATCTTCCAATGTCTTTCTCTTATCTTCTGTCCCCGTCGCTTTTCCACTTTTTTTTTTACTGCAGAAAGTAGAATGGAGACAGCTAAACCAATGGGAAATAAGCTAAATTATCCAAAAAAGAAAGCGAGTCAAGACCAGTAAGCAACAACAAGGACACATGCTTTAAAATCAGCACCGACAAGTTGTTTATTTGGGCGCTTGTGATTTAAAGATTGATTGAGTCTTTAGGATGAATTTTGGTGTACTCTGTTAATATGTGAACGTCCTTGGCCCCTTGGTTGAATGGATAATTCCATGTTTAGACCCTCTTTAGAACTGATAATTTAATGTAATGCCTTTTACCCATTTATTAAATGGAATTATTACATTTTTGCAGGGAAAACGCAGAATTTTATGCTAGGGGATGAATTTCTAAATTTTTTGAAGAATACGAACTTATAAAATTCTAGGGTGCGAAAATATATTATCAATTAAAAATATAAAAAATATCTAAAATATATACTAATTTAAAATTTTTCAGGTGGCGACTGCCCCCACCCCTCGTTGCATCCCTGTATTTTGGGACACTTTCAAAAATTAACGATTCAATTTATTTTATTTTAGCACAAAATGTTTAGTGTTCCTGAAGTATTTCAATTACATGGTACAATATTATGGTGGACTTGTATACCCATAAGACTTATACATGTATCTAGTTTATAACCCTATTTATATTTTGAAATAAAATATGAGAAATGTTTGTAAACAGAGCTCCGGTTTGTAAACACATTTTAAATGTCACTATGTATTTTATGGGTTATATTTATAAACATTTCATATTATGATCAATGAAGGAGAGATTTTAAAGTAGTGGTCGTTTAAGTGATCCAATGTGCTGTTTTTGGTTCATTATATAAGGAATCGTAGTTAGGATGTTACAAAAAAGGGAAGAGAAGCAAGGCAAGTGAAGGAGGTCTTCAATGGCAATTAATAATAAGGAATAAATAGTTTACATATGATGTATTGGTAATGTTGAAGTATGAAAGATGCAAAAAATCATGTAACATTTTAGACTTAACTGATTACTAGTATGCTATTGTGTATGTTTTGTATGCAAAAACTGTATGAATCTTGAGTTAAAAGGTCAAATCATTTGTTCATATTATTTTTTTGGTTTGGACAATTTATAAAACATGTATATGATATGTTATACTTGTTGGATTAAGTAAATTACACTTAGAGTCGAAAATGATTAGTTAGATTCCTGAAAAGTGAAAATTTGTATGAATTGGTACTCAGTGATCTAAATTTTGATATATGATGTTATTGATCATAAATTTGGCACATTTTTTTTTCCATGTATTTAGTATGTTGATGAATCTTTAGGAGCATGTATAGGATGATTGGTGATATTGGGAGACCAATTTCCTGCTTAAAAATATTAAAAATTTGTAGTTTTACATGAACAATATTGAAACTGGATTA
The DNA here is from genome assembly GCF_006381635.1 of Hibiscus syriacus. NCBI lineage: Eukaryota > Viridiplantae > Streptophyta > Magnoliopsida > Malvales > Malvaceae > Hibiscus > Hibiscus syriacus. The sequence goes on along the minus strand of NW_024061971.1, from coordinate 210,706 downwards.
TCGGTTTCGAAATTGGTTGACCTAGTATTAAAGTCAGGTGTTTGGTATCAAAATCGAGCCATTGGTATTGATATCGACTGAAAGAGCCTACTAGATCTTTTTTACTTAATTTTTTATGTAGAGTAAGTTCACATTAGTTTCAAATTTTGAAACACAAATTAAAGGTATAATTTAGCTCAAAATGCTTTGAAATTTAGCATGTGGCCTTAAAATGTATTTAATTTCAGTGTGGAACTGTCTAATTTGACTTTTTATTTAATTACATAAACCTATTTTATTTTATAATTTATTCCTTAAAATTAATGTTTTTACAATTCTCGTTGACTGAGAATCTAGATTGAAGTAACATTTGGCATGGCATCATTTATAATATTTCTGAGTATTTTGCCGGTGTTAATTTTGTGTTTTAACATGATTTATGAAAGCATACTGGGAAATATAAAAAAGGCCCTTACATTTGTAATTACTTGTTTGGCTTAGAATTCAAGAATGATTTAGGATATATGCCACTATTATGTATGATTTATTACTTTTCAAGTATTTGTTACTTGGAATTCCATTTGCTTGCCAAAGCTGGAACAAACCTCAGGTTGTAGCACTAATGGAGACTCGAGTGAGCAAAAGAACAGCGGATATTGTCATCAAAAAGCTGGGATTTATGAACATTTAGAGTTGAAGTGCAGGGCTTTAGCGGAGGCATATAGATTTTATGGGGATAGGCTATGGAATCGGAAATCTTGAAAATCTCGAACCAATTTATACATGGTTGATGCAGGAACCAAGGTAATAGGACTTGGATTACAATCACTATAGTTTACGCAATCCCTCAATCATCACAAAGGAAACTTCTTTGGGACAAACTAAAACAATTGGATCACGGAAACAATGAAGCGTGGATACTAGGTGGTGACTTTAATGCCATTTTAAGATGGGAAGAAAGGAAAGGTGGTGTTCGACGAGTGTCCGGAGTAAGGATTTCTCAGACTTTGTATTCGACTTGGGACTATAAGACATTATTTCTATGGGTTCAGAATACACATGGAGGAGAGGGAATCTTTATCAGAAACTGGATAGATGCCTTGTGAATGAAAGATGGTTACAAATCCGCCCAAATGCAAGAGTACTGCACCTCGAAAGAATAGGTTCGGACCACTGTCCAATATTGCTACAAAATTGTGAAGGTGAATGCAACAACTTGAACTGGTCTTTTCTATTCATAGCTGCATGGCTTGATCATCCCAATTTCAAGGAATTTCTCAACACAAACTGGAACCGGGAAGCACATGTCTGTTGGAACGTGGAGGAATTAAAAAATAAGGTGTCAACTTGGAACCAAGAAGTCTTCGGTCACATAGGGGTCAGAAAGAGGAAAACCTTGGCTCGGCTTAGGGGAATAGAGAAAGCTTTGAACAAAGCTCACTCGTTATTTTTTGAAGAGCTGGAAAAGCAACTACAAACAGAGCTTGACGTCATATTAGAACAAGAGGAAAGCCTATGGTTTCAAAAGGCGAGAAGTAAATGGGTACTTCAGAGCAAAAAAAATACAAAATACTTCCATACATCCACTATGAGCAGACGAAGGACAAACACGATCAAAGCATTAAAATTGTCGGATGACACATGGTGTGGAGATCAAGAAACGTTGAAGGATATGGCTACAGATTTCTACCAAAACATGTTCACAAGCTCTAACATGGACGGTCATGGATACGAGGTCAGCGGTGAATTTCTGATCATGGAGCAAAATGTAAAAGAAGTGTTAGTAGCACCGGTAACGGTGGAAGAAATCAAAGGGGTAATGTTTGAGATGAACCAATGGAAAGCACCCGGGGTGGATGGTATGCATGCTTTATTATATCAACGTAACTGGAATATTGTGGGGGATTTAGTATGCAAGTTTGTTAAGGAAGTGTTCAATGGTGCTCAATCGACGAAAACCTTAACATCACACTATTAGTGTTGTTGCCAAAGGTTAGCTCGCCAGAAAATTTGAGCCAATTCAAAACGATAAGTTTATGTTCAGTATTATACAAGGTAATTACGAAAATTATGGTGAATCGAATAAAACCTCTGCTTCCAAATTGAATATCTCATACTTAAACCAGCTTTGTCCCAGGCCGATCAATAACTGATAACATTAGCATTACGCAAGAAGTAGTACATTCCATGAATGGTCTTTCATTGAAAACACACTACAAGACATTGGGATCTCGCCCAAGATGAGGAGAATGATTATGCACGGTGTGTCTTCAGTCATCACACAAATACTTTGGAATGGTTCAATGACGGAATCATTCAAACCAACGAGAGGCATTAGACAAGGTGACCCATTGTCACCGTACCAGTTTGTAATGTGCATGGAAAGATTGACACAGGCAATAAACCAGGAAGTAAGGGGCAATGGAAACCGTTCAAGGTATCAAAGGAATACCCAAAAATCTCACATATTTTCTTCGTAGATGATATGATTCTTTTTGTGAAAGCTTCAATCCAACAATTAAATGTTATCTCAAAAGTAATGGAAAAATTATGCACAGAATTAAGACAAAATGTTAGTGTCGACAAAACAAACATCTTCTTTATTGGAAAATAAAACGAGTAATTTCTCTATAACCAAATTAGTGAGAATGTAAAATAAAAGCGAAAAAATAATACCCGAAATTGATAACGGAGTTCGGCCAATTATGTATACGTCTCCAGACTACTGCTGATCTTTTACTAAAGAGAGAAAATTTAGAGGTGTTTACAAAACACTCACAACTCACAAGAAAACTCTCTAAACTCTTTAGTATTGGGAGAAAAAAAATGATTTGGGATGATTTTGAAGCTAAATGGGTTAGGGTATTTATAGTTGAAGTTTAAGTACTAATCTTGTAAATACCCTATAGTCCATGGACTAAAAGAGCATTTTTCCCATGCTAATTTTTCAACAAAAATCAGCTGCCCACCTTTGAATCATATAGCCGCCGGCTACCAAAATTGAAGCATCCAATGGCTGCCAAAATTGAAGCATTCAATTTGACTTTTCAATAATCTCCCACTTGAAGACTGATTTTAATTTGTCTTCACACCTCGATCAATGCAGCAGCATTTCGGGTCTTGTTACTCTAGCATGCCAACTGAAGCTGAACACAACTTCAATTTGTCCGTAGTCACCATCTTTGTTAACATGTATGCCAGATTTTGAGCTCCACTAATCTTTTCAAGTTTCAAAATCTCATCTTCCAGAAGAGACCGGATAAAATGATATCGCAATTGTATGTGCTTCATCCTGGAATGAAAAGACGGATTCTTCGCTAGATGGATAGCACTTTGACTGTCGTAATACAAGACATTGTTTTCTTGTTTCTTGCCAAACTCTTCCAATAAACTTTGGAGCCAAATTAAACCATCTCATTGCTGGCTTCCGTAACAGTGACATATTCTGCTTCAATTGTGGAGAGAGTAAATATCTTCTGTAGTTGAGAAACCCAACTCACTGCGGTTCCTCCTAGAGTATAGACATACCCTGTAGTGCTTCTTTTGATGTCAACATTTCTGGCTAAGTCAGCATCTACATAGCCTGTCAGTATCGTATCTCCACCTTTGAAACAAAGTGCTTTGTTTATGGTACCTCGTAGATATCTGAGGATCCATTTGACTGTTTCCCAATGTTCCTTGCCTGGATCATTCATGTACCTGCTAACAGCTCCCACTGCTTGAGCAATATCTGGTCTGGTACAAAGCATGGCATACATCAGACTTCCAATTGCTGAGGCATACGGTACCTTCACCATGTGTGCACGTTCTTCCTCCGTCTTTGGTGATTGTTATTTGGAGAGTCTAAAATGAACACCTAAAGGTGTACTTACTGGTTTAGCATCTTGCATGTTGAACCTAGAGAGTACTTTGTTGATGTACTCAGCCTGTGATAACATCAAAGTCCCCGACTTTGTGTCTCTCTTAATCCTCATCCTAAGAATCTGCTTTGCAGTGCCCAGATCTTTCATTTCAAACTGCTTCAACAATTTTTGCTTCAAGTTTATAATATCTTGCATGTCTGAGCCTGCAACAAGCATGTCATCAACATACAACAATAAAATAATGAAGTTGTTATCGAACTTCTTGATGAAGCAACAATGATCTGCTTGGTATCTGGTAAAACCATTGCTACCCATGAAGCTATCGAACTTCTTGTACCACTGTCTAGGAGCTTGTTTTAAACCATACAAGCTCTTCTTTAACCTGCATACTAGGTTTTCTTGTCTGCCTTTATGAAGCCTTCTGGCTGCCTCATATAGATTTCTTCCTCCAAATCACCATAAAGGAAAGCTGTCTTCACATCTAACTGCTCAAGATGTAGATTCTCTGCAGCTACAATTTTCAACACCAGTCTGATTGTAGACAGTTTCACGACTAGAGAGAAAATTTCATTGTAGTCAATACTTTCTTTTTGCTAAAAACCTTTGACAACTAATCTGGCTTTGTAGCGTTTGCTCCCATCGTGCTCTTATTTGATCTTGTAAACCCACTTGTTATGGAGCGTTTTCTTGCCTGGTGGTAATTCAGCTAATTCCCGCGTTTGATTTGACATAAGTCAGTCCATCTCATCTTTCATGGAAGACTCCCACATGACTGAATCCTCCACCTTCATTGCTTCATCACAGCACTCTGGTTCACCATTGTCAGTCAGCAATAAATAGTGTAAAGAAGGTGAATAACGCTGGGTTGGTTTAGGAATTATGGAGGAGCGTCTGAGTTGGTGTGTCTGGTTCTTCTTGAACTGCTTCAGGATTGGTCTGAACATCATTTCCAGAGATCTCCTCAAACTCATCAAATTCCTTTGTTTCAGCTCTAGTATTGGAGCTACTTGATTCTATGGTTAACATGTCTTTGTACATCACATTCTCATTGAAAATGACATCTCTTCTTCTGATGATCTTTCGATTTTCGTAGTCCCAAAATCGGTAACCAAACTCATCACCACCATAACCAACAAAGACACATTTGTTGGACTTAGCATCAAGTTTACTTCTTTCAGCAGAATTTATGTGTGCATAAGAAATACAACCAAACACTCTTAAGTGTGAAAGATTTATTTCTTTTCTGCTCCAAACTTCCTCTGGTATTCTACCATCCAAGGGAACTGAGGTCCCACGGTTGATCAGGTAAGCTGCAGTGTTGATAGCTTCAGCCTATAGTAATTTGGGCAATCTGGCATGTATCCTCATGCTTCTGGCACATTCATTCAGAGTTCTGTTCATGCGCTCTGCTACGCTATTCTGCTGCGGTGTCATGGGAACTGTTGTCTCTAACTTGATCCCATTGTTTGCGTAAAATTATATGAATCTACTATTTTTGTACTCTCCTCCATTATCATATCTCAACCGCTTGACTTTCAAATCAGTCTCATTTTCCACCATGGCCTTCCATTGTCTGAAGGTATCAAAGACTTATTAATTCTTCTTCAAAAAATAAACCCACACCTTCCTTGTAGAATAATCGATGAAGGTGACATAATATAGTGAGCCTACAAGAGATGGAACTGGAGATGGTCCTCATACATAGTATGAAGCAACTCTAACTTTTCTGCCTTGGGTGTCTTGCCAATCTTTGCAAAACTGACTTTATTTTGTTTGTCAAAGATGCAATCCTCACATAGTCCGACATCTATACTCTTTAGATCCGGAAGCTTCCCTTTTGACAAAAGTGTCTTCATCCCTTTCTCGCTCATATGTCCAAGCCTTTGGTGCCATAGGTTTAATTTTCCATCAGCATCTGCTACTGCAATGATATTCTCCAAGTTTGAGGTTACATAAAGAGTACCAGTCTTTTTACTACGAGCAATGACAAGTGCTCCTTTGGTAATCTTCCATTCACAGCCTGAAAAGGTTGTAGTATATCCTTCTCCATCAAGCTGTCCTACAGAAATCAAATTTCTTTTGAGGCAAGGAATATGTCTCACTCCTTTCAGCTTCCAGGTGGTCTGGTTTGGCAACTTTAATATGATGTCTCATTTTTCGACGATCTTCAAGGTTTCATCATCAGCTAGATGAACCTTCCCAAAATCACCACTGACATAGTTCTCCATGATTTCTTGGCATGGAGTGGAGTTGAAAGATGCCCCTGAATCCAAGATTCACGATTCAATCAGACTGTTGACGCTTAGAATCATGGCATCACCTATCTCCTCTGTCATGTTGCCAGATTCCTGTGCGCTGGTATCTTTCTTCGGTGCTCGGTAATCTCTTTTAAAGTGACCATTCTTACCGTAATTATAACAGTTAAAATCTTTCTTTCTCGTTATTGATTTTCTTATTCTGGATTTCGATCTACTACGATTTGAATTTATTTCTGAAGTTCTCCCTCTAGACTTCGTGTGCAAGGCTAAGGAGCTTGATGCTTCACCCGATTCTCTCCGTCAAATTTCTTCACTCAATACCAGATCTCGAACATCCTCGAATTTCAATTTATTGTTTCCTGACGTGCTACTGACTGCTGTAACAGTAACATTCCAACTGTCTAGTAAAGATGATAAGAGAATTAGATCTCGAACTTCATCATCGAATTCAATTTCCACGGAACTCAACTGGGTTGTGATTGTGTTGAGTTCATTTAGGTGTTGAGCCACTGATGCTCCTTCAGTCATCCGCAAATTGAATAATCGCCTCATCAAGTAAACTTCGTTTGAGGCCGATGGCTTCTCATACATACTGGAGAGAGCCGCCATAAGACCTGTCGTAGTCTTTTCATTTGTTATGTTGAAAGCAACATTGCGGGATAACGTCAGTCGGATAACTCCGAGTGGTTATCTATCGAGAAGAGCCCAGTCTTTATCCTTCATACCCTCTGGTTACTTTCCTGATAAAGGTTAATATAGCTTTTTCTGGTACAGAAAATCTTCAATTTGCATCTTCTAAAAGTCAAAGTCCGCACCATCAAACTTCTCAATTTTCACATTCCCTTCTTCTACAGCCATCGCTCTCACTCAAATCTGGTTTCTTTTTGGATCTTTTCTGAGAATTTCTGCAAACCACCGTATATTAGAACACATCCGTCGACAAATTCGTATTGCCGACCAAATTTTACTATTCACGAAATTCATTATTCATGTGAATAGTAATCTCGTAGAAAAAAATGACAAAATTCACCACCAAAAGCTCTTGATACCAGTTGTTGGGAAATAAAATGAGTAATTTCCCTATAACCAGATTAGTGAGAATGTGAAATAAAAGAGGAAAAATAATACCCGAAATTGATAACGGAGTTCGGCCAATTATGTCTACGTCTCTAGACTGCTGCTGATCTTTTACTAAAAAGAGAAAATTTACAGGTGTTTACAAAACACTCACAACTCACAAGAAAACTCACTAAACTCTTTAGTATTGGGAGAAAGAAATGATTTGGGATGATTTTGAAACTAAATGAGTTAGGTTATTTATAGTTGAAGCTTAAGGACTAATATTATAAATACCCTAAAGTCTAGGGACTAAAAGAGCAATTTTCCCATGCTAATTTTTCAACAAAAATCAGTAGCCCATCTTTGAATCATATAGTCGCCGGCTGACAAAATTGAAGCATTCAATGGCTGCCAAAATTGAAGCATTCAATTTGACTTTTCAATATTGTTCTCACATAATTTACCCATGGACTTTAAGGACGGAAATTAGAGAGGGCTTCGGGTTCAAAGAAGTTCAAAACTTGGGGAACTACCTAGGGGTACAGGTTTTACATGGAAAGTTAACTAGGAATTCATATAGATATTTGGTGCAAAAAGTACAAGATAAATTATTTGGCTGGAAAGCGAAACAACTATCATTATAAAGGAGAATCACGCTCGCAAAAGCGGTATTAACCGTAATTTCATCGTACACCATGCAATCAGCAACAATTCCTAAAGGCATCTATTATAAAATTAAAAGAATAATAAGGCGATTTGTCATGAATCACTCCTCGGATAAAGGGATGAAAAACCTAGTGAATTGGAACTCAATGTGCAAAAAACATTGAAATGAGGCTGGGGGATAAAGAAGCTCGCCTAACAAAACGAAGCGTTTTTAAATAAGGTTGCATTCCAACTACTAACGAAGAAAGACCAGCTGTGAGTCAAGTTGTTGCACGCCAGATACAAATAGAATATGCGATCCTAAACTCCATAAATAGAACAAATTGTTCCAGGTTTGGGAAGGATATGTGAGGAGGTACGTGAGGGCGTAATATGGAACATCAGAGACGGAAAATCAATCAAGTTTTGGAAGGATCCTTGGCTGGATGAGACAGGTCCTTTAATCAACTATGTACCGGAATCAAGAAAACAATGACTGGAAGAAAGCTTCATCACCGACATGGTAAATGATGACGATGACTGTAAATGGAATTAACTGAAGCCACTACTTACAAACTCCATACTCGTTAAAATAACGGTTGTCAAGCCACCAAATACAACATTTCAAGGGGATTTTTTTGGTTGGAAGTGGTAGGTTGACAGGAAATTCTCAGTCAAATCGGCTCGACGGAATCAGAGCAAAACAATTAGTGGCTATTGGAAAGAGGGAAAAGATGAACACAAGCTACAGAAAATGATATATCTTGAACGTGCATTGAATACAAAGCTTTATCAGATTTATATACACTGCATGCACCAGTTAGTTCTAACAAACCATAACAACCGAGTAAAAACTCCTAACAGCTAAGCACACAGCTAGTGTCATGTGTACTACACAATTATAATAACCATACTGCTAACTATGCCGCTAAAATTCTCCCTACTTTTTCTCATCCTCTCAATTAAAAGAATGAACACACACTTTGGATCGAAACTCTTCAAATGCAGCTCGAGAGAGGGCATTGGTGAATCCATCAACTAACTGGTGCATGGCAGAAACATAATTAACACATAATTGCCCAACAACTACCTTCTTATGAACAAATTGCACATCAAGATCAACATGCTTGGACTGAGCATGATAATTGGGATTGGCACTCATGGCCACTGCATAATGATGTCACACCAGACAATAGGTTCTCGACACTACTGAATTCGAAGATCGGTCAGAAGAGCATTTACTCAAGTTATATCAGCAGCCGCATCTGTTATACTCTTATATTCGGCCTCCATCGTGGAATGGGAGATTGTACGTTGCTTTTTTTAGCACCATGCAACGAGAAATTTTCCAAGAAACACACCATACCCAGTGATCAAGTGTCGGTCATCAACTCTAGCACCCCAATTTGCATCAGCAAAACCAACAATGTACAGTCTAGTATTAACATGATAGAATAGAAGTCCAAAGTTTAGAGTGGAAGCTAAATATCGAAGAATCTTTTTTACTGCAACATAGTGAGCTTCCCATGGTGCATGCATATGTTGGGCAACTCGTCCCACACTAAAGGAAATGTCGGGCCTAGTATGGTAAACAAACAAAAGAGAGCCAACAATACTTTTGTATTCACTGGCATTAGTAAGAAGGTCACCTTCTTCATGAGAAAGCTTGGATGACACAACCATTGGTGTGGCACAAGTTGCAGCTGTCAACATTCTCGTCTTCTCTAACAACTCAATTACATATTTCTTCAGACTCAAGATGATAGACCCATCAACACGTTTAACTTCAATTCCAGGAAGAAGCTCAATTCTGCTAGATCCTTAAGCGAAAAATGGTCTTATAACATTGACACAACCTCCGGAATAATAGTGGAAGACTGTCATGTAATGACTATATCATCTACATATACAAGTATGTAAACATAACCATTATCGATACGCTTGAGAAATAATGAAGGGTTTGCCCGAGAGACTATAAACCCCATTTGCAACATATTATCCTTTAGCTTAACATGTCAATTGCGAGGTGCCTAACATAGACCATAAAGAGCCTTTTGGAGTTTACACACAAGAGGCTTGCCATATTCATCAAATTGTTCAAACCCAGGAGGTTGTTGCATGTAGACATCCTCATTCAAATCTCCATTGAGAAACGCATTATTTATATCTACATGCCTTAGCTCCCAACAATTAGAGACAATAATGGCTAACATCGTGTTGAACATGGAGAAGCGAATAACTGGGCTAAACGTATCCATGAAATCATACCCTGGGATTTGAGAGAACCCTTTGGCAACCAATTATGTTTTGTAGCGATGAACAGACCCATCAGGATTGCGTTTAACACGAAAAAAGCCATTTCTATTCTTTTACAAGGCATTGTATTCATCATGAACAGTTGCAGCCCAATGAGAAAACTGTAGTGCCGCATGTATTGTGGTAGGAATATCATAATCAAGAATGCTTGAAAATTTTTTGGGTTTATAGATCCCACATCGACTACGTGTCATCATAGGATGAGTAAGAGAGGGAGGAACGCTGACATCAGGTACTGAAGTAGCTACAGAATCAACACCAACACTCTCAGAATCATCACGTACATGCCTAGTTTCTATCAGCAGATTCCCCAGGTGAAATATTTTCTGAAGCAACAGTGTCCATATCATCAGACACATGTTGAGGATTAGGAGAGCTACCATCAACAATATCATTCATAGTGGGCATAGTTGTAGTATTTTGGACACCAGGTAAACGTTGGAAACAAGTATTCCTGAAATCAGTAACAACTCGTAAAGATTGAGGAGTTGGAACCGTGTTCACACCAGAATTCAAAGGTTCACAAAGCCATGTCCGTGCAAACGGAAAAATATTCTCATTATGTAACCCCCTCAGACCGATAAGGGTAACCTGATTCGATCTGGAGTGTCACATTAGGGCCATTGGAGTGACCCACTGTAAAAATAGCGAAAAATTTAAAACTTTTATCAAAACATGTAACTTATAAAATCATTTATCAGTACTCAAAAATAAAATAGATTTTCAGACTCGTATATAAAACAAAATACAATTACATGCCCCCTAATCACATGTACCATTATCTGGAAGCAACGCCGGAAGAACTCCCATACTGATGACGATAGTTGCACTGGTACAATTCTTTTAACCTGCAATGTTGAGTAATAGTGTGAGCTTCGGAAAGCTCAGTAATACATAACTACCAGATGATGCTAAAGAACGTGCATATACAGATAAATATATATTTTCTTATTGGTTCTGAACATCTATGAATTTTCATGTAGAGCGGAGATCCTACAGATATTTCATATAGTAACGGACAATGAGTTTTCAGTTCAGATGGAAATATTTCAGATGTCTAGGTTCAAGAGATCAGAATAGGTTATCTAGTGTGTTCCCATAAAACCAGTAAAAAGATACATAATTATTTTAAAACATATATATATATATACACCCCCATCCTTTCACAATCTGTTTGTGTAGGTTCCCCAGAACCATACACCCCGCACAACCAGTAACAGTAAGGCCCTGAGCACACAGCCGAGGAGCCTGTAGTAATCTTCCTCCAAACAATAAACCCCCCAGATAAAACATTTCTCCGTCGGTAAATAGAGATATCATAAATCAAAACAGAATTCAGATCAGATATCAGAACAGAATCCAGATCAGAAATCAGAACAGAATTCAGGTAATGTATCAGAACAAAATTCAAGTCGGAAATCAGATAAAATATTTATATGATTAGGGAACACACCAGAGTTTACAGATATTATTCAGAGGTATTGGATAATCTTATCAGGCAGAGAAACACATATCTTCAGTATGTCGATAGAATGTTGGAATTTAGAATCACTATTTGAAAGAGTTCATTAACCGACAGAATCATCAGTTATCCAGAAGATGACTTATTGGGATCATCTTATTCGGACACTTTTCGGAAGCTCTACGAAATCTGAAGGTATTCAGAATCTTTACAATCTATGATGATTAAACCGATTATCGAACAATTCTAGATTCCCATAACCAATATTTATCAAATTGTCAATTCATTAACCTTCCAGGGTATTTACTCTTTAATACCAAATATTCTTATTCATAGATAATTTTCTGAGTCATCATTGAATATATCTTAAAAAAAACGAATAAATATTCCAATGGTTTTTATTTCCTTTTCACGCTTCCACGATACCATGAAATGTTGACGTACTTGATTTGTGGTTCCTAATCCATAGGGATGATACATCATGTAAGTTCATCCGAATTTCCAGACTTATCCTAATCACTTACTTATTCCTCAGTCATTGAGGTTCTTAGTTCATTTAGCATTCAAGTCCATTCCAGTTACTTCGGGATTTTCCAGAGTAATTCAAACGTTCCTAATTTCAGATACATATTGCACTTCCGATCCATTCAATTTGGTCTTCGAAGTTGATTTATCGAAAAAACGTCCAATTCTTAGTATTGAATGCGAACTAGAGTTGAACTTAGTTGAAATACTTCCAAAATTATCATCGAGCCAAACTTGAGAAGATGAACACGCATTCAAGTAATATCTATGTCATTCAGGTATTGATATAGCTTTAGGGTTGATCTATTCACTTAAATTGTATTCCATTACTTTGAAAGGTAATCCAATACCTATGCTTATTTGGATTCCTTAATTAATCCAAGACATTTACTTAGTATAGGCCATAAGGGTATTTTGGTCATTTTGGCATTTAGTTTTATTCCATTCATTACAGAGCTTGAGGATATCCAAACATTCCTGAGTTTGGTGATATTCTTGGGTCATTTTTATTACAAGGGTATTCTGGTCATTTTACAGATCTGGTGTATTTCAATCCTTTCTTTCGATTCTGTCTTATTATTTAATTCCAACTTATCATTTATTCCAGACCTTCCAAATAATTCTGACACAAGAACCCCCCTCGATAATTTATTCTTATCTCTGAATTTTCAGGTCACTGTCTTCTCAGAAGTTGCAAACAGGTTATCAGGAATTTTCTGTACAAAGACAGGATTTTTAACAATTAAATCCATACTTAATCGAGTTAAGTACAAATTCCCAAAGTACTTTCCCATTCCGGGTCAACTCGGACTATTTTTACCTCTCAAGGGCATTTTCGTAATTTCTTAACCAGATAATTTCGATATTAGCTCTTAACGAAAATAATTATAATTTAAAGATCCTATGGTCAATTGCTTTCTAGAACATTCTTTGATCTTGAAATGATTCCTTAAAAGACTTCTAGTATCTAGTATAAACCTTCTTGGGGTTAAAAACCGATTATCCATCATTTCCAAGTAAAACTAAACATTTCTTATGCACATCAATCGTTTTAGCAGATCAATAATTCTTTTCAGATTTATTAATCCACTTCCAGGGACAATTCTTGTCATTTTCCAACATAAGGGTAATTTTGTAATTTTACCTAATCAAAATATTCTCATAATTTATCATCTAAGTACCTTTAATGAGATAAATTATAATCTACATATCCATGGTTAATTCTTTTATCACTTAATTCAAGAACTTTTAATTTAATTCCAACTGTCCTCCAATTTCTTATAATAGTAATCTGAGCCATATTCAGTTACCTATTTTCTACCGTATTCGTATCTAGTGTAGATCTTCATTAATTACACATATGAGACCAAACATTTCCATTCATGCATTTACCAATACCAACATGATCTATAAAGCATAAAGAGGTAGTAAAGTATTACCTCGATTTACGTGCTATATTGATCGACCATTTAAATTCCATTTGAACGCCCTCGATCTTTAATTCAACTTCCAATATTTTCCTCACGATCCAGGCCATCAAAATTACTAACTCGAATCCAAATAATTTCCCTCGCCATAAAAATAGCTTATTAGAATTGAAATAATAATTTGTAAACCCAATTTGTATAATTGAATATTTGTGGGGTTACTATAAAAATTAATCAGTAAAATTAGGGACTGAACCGAAATAATTTACACTATTGGGCCATAAACAAAAACTAATAAAAACTAGGAGACAAGGCCATGTTCTTACCAAGCTCTGAAGACTCATGATGCGATTTCCCACTATATATATATATTTTTTAAGGCACTACCCACGTGATTTTCCTTTTGAGAATCATAACCCTATTTTGCAAGTAATTGGTGTATGGGCATTGCCACATAACCCACGTGGAGTGTCCCTTGCATGCACCACTCTTAATTATTAAATCTAGTTGTATCATGTGGTAATGAACCAAAGACCAAAGCTATGGTCAACGGCAGCCGTGAGTGCCATAAAGATGGCAGCATCCTCTATGCATGTTACGTGTCGCATGGTCAGTTGCACCGACGGTTTGCTGCTCTCATTTTCCCCGTGAACTCTGCAACTCATTACAAAGCTGTCCGAGTTTGGGGTTAATGCTTGAGCTTTCCCCAAAGCAACCAGCTCTCTGGCCTTAAAGCGTCGGGACGAAGAATCAACCAAGCTCCCGGGTTGGACTTGGCAACCCAATCGGAACCTGTTGATGGAACAAAGGGCGTGGTTATGAAGGTCGCCGCAACAGCCGAGCCGGACAGATCATGTATCTTCACCTTCCATCCTTTCCTCTCTCTTCTCCCTGTCTCTATGTCTAAATTGTCACCCGAACCTGACAAGTGTTCAATGAATCAACTTGCACTACCCTGTCTCGACTGAATTCACAACTGAAAATCGGTTGTTTGTACAGGGAAACCTTGGATTCATATCTCACACGCACATGGGGCAGAGAATGTATGAATTCTGGCTCTCGAAGAACTCAGGGCCGTTTCACGAATCCTCAGACCTAGTGAGTCTATTGACAACCTAATGAAAACCTGAGGATCCATTATTGTCATGCGAATTTCCTCATTGTAAAAAGCTTAAAGCTACAACGACTTGAAAATCCTTTGAATGAAGCTTGTTCTTCATACAGCAGTTGAAAGAAACAAATTTACAGGAAAGAAAAACGTCTACCCAGACTCCAATATTCCTTTGTCTTTGCCTCTTCAATTTCTCAATATCCCCGAACTCCAGATTATTTTGCGAGTTTATTGAACCATTTATAATAAAATTTCTTTATTCGATTTCAGGCTTTGGTGGATACCGTCGAAAGTGAAATCTGGAAACAATGAATTCCATGCAATGCATTATCATTAATTAAATCCCATCACCCAATAATTTATCCACTACTACCTACTATTTCATCCCCATTCATGTTTTTCTTTTAAAAATAAATTGCCCATTACTTTAAAAGATATCTATTATTGAGTGGCCCTCAATTTGTTTAAAAGATATCATATTTAATCTAGAAAAAAATAACCCCTACATTGGGGTGTTACAATTCTCCCCTCCTTAAAAGAATTCCGTCCTCGAAATTTAGTCATGTCACTGAATTGTAGAAATGAAACTTTTATCAGTTCTTTCATATCTTTCATGTAGCTCTTATAGAAATACGGATCCTCCACTAATCCTTAACCAATTGAGTATATATATTCTTATCAGAATTTTTTTCTCATCTCAATAAAAGAATCCGAATGAAAATTTCCTTGAGTAATCAATTCAGTCTTGGTTACGAGAATAAGCTCATAGAGCAGTAGCATATCCCAATTTCATTTCCGGAGTCGAGTCAGAATTTCTCAGATGAATAACTCTCATATGGCTTGTGAGGTACTTTACAGCGATTAGACAAATGTTATTGGTATTTCTTTTTGTACAAGTATAACCTTAACAGATGGAAACTTTGGTTTACTCGCTACAGATAAGGACTCAGCCCTGGAGTTTCGGCTCAGAGAGGTACGATTGCAGTCTAGGGGCATGTACTGATCAGACATTTTTTTGACATTCGACCGGCCAGTCTAACTTGAAAATTTTTGACTCAAACCATAGCCATGATACCACTAAATGTAACCCCCTCAGACCGATAAGGGTAACCTGATCTGATCTGGAGTGTTACATTAGGGCCACTGGAGCGACCCACTGTAAAAATAGCGGAAAATTTAAAAATTTTATCAAAACATGTAACTTATAAAATCATTTATCAGTATTCAGAAATAAAACAGATTTTCAGACTCGTATATAAAACAAAATACAATTACATGCCCCCTAATCATATGTACCATTCTCTAGAAGCAACGCCGGAAGAACTCCCATACTGATGACGATAGTTGCACTGGTACAATTCTTTTAACCTGCAATGTTGAGTAATAGAGTGAGCTTAGGAAAGCTCAGTAATACATAACTACCAGATGATGCTGAAGAACGTGCAGATACAGATAAATATATATTTTCTTATTGGTTCTGAACATCTATGAATTTTCATGTAGAGCGGAGATCC
Source organism: Hibiscus syriacus (assembly GCF_006381635.1). NCBI lineage: Eukaryota > Viridiplantae > Streptophyta > Magnoliopsida > Malvales > Malvaceae > Hibiscus > Hibiscus syriacus. Next base: position 194,547 of record NW_024061971.1, on the reverse strand, counting down.
TACTGATATTTCATATAGTAACGGACAATGAGTTTTCAGTTCAGATGGAAATATTTCGGATGTCTAGGTTCAAGAGATCAGAATAGGTTATCTAGTGTGTTCCCATAAAACTAGTAAAAAGATACATAATTTTTTTTAAAATATATATATATACACCCCCATCCTTTCACAATCTGTTTGTGTAGGTTCCCCGGAACCATACACCCCGCACAACCAGTAACAGTAAGGCCCTGAGCACACAGCCGAGGAGACTGCAGTAATCTTCCTCCAACAATAAACCCCCCAGATAAAACATTTATCCGTCGGTAAATAGAGATATCAGAAATCAAAACAGAATTCAGATCAGATATCAGAACAGAATCCAGATCAGAAATCAGAACAGAATTCAGGTAATGTATCATAACAGAATTCAAGTCGGAAATCAGATAAAATATTTATATGATTAGGGAACACACCAGAGTTTACAAATATTATTCAAAGGTATTGGATAATATTATCAGGCAGAGAAACACATATCTTCAGTATGTCGATAGAATGTTGGAATTTAGAATCACTATTTGAAAGAGTTCATTAACCGACATAATCATCAGTTATCCAGAATATGACTTATTGGGATCATCTTATTCGGACACTTTTCGGAAGCTCTACGAAATCTGAAGGTATTCAGAATCTTTACAATCTATGACGATTAAACCGATTATCGAACAATTCCAGATTCCCATAACCAATACTTATCAAATTGTCAATTCATTAACCTTCCAGGGTATTTACTCTTTAATACCAAATATTCTTATCCATAGATAATTTTTTGAGTCATCGTTGAATATATCTTAAAAAAATGAATAAATATTCCAATGGTTTTTATTTCCTTTTCACGCTTCCACGATACCATGAAATGTTGACATACTTGATTTGTGGTTCCTAATCCATAGGGATGATACATCATGTAAGTTCATCCGAATTTCCAGACTTATCCTAATCACTTACTTATTCCTCAGTCATTGAGGTTACTTAGTTCATTTAGCATTCAAGTCCATTCCAGTTACTTCGGGATTTTCCAAAGTAATTCAAACGTTCCTAATTTCATATACATATTGCACTTCTGATCCATTCAATTTGGTCTTCGAAGTTGATTTATCGAACAAACGTCCAATTCTTAGTACTGAATGCGATCTAGAGTTGAACTGAGTTGAAATACTTCCAAAATTATCATCGAGCCAAACTTGAGAAGACGAGCACGCATTCAAGTAATATCTATTTCATTCAGGTATTGATATAGCTTTAGGGTTGATCTATTCACTTAAATTGTATTCCATTACTTTTAAAGGTAATCCAATACCTATGCTTATTTGGATTCCTTAATTAATCCAGGACATTTACTTAGTATAGGCCATAAGTGTATTTTGGTCATTTTGGCATTTAGTTTTATTCTATTCATTACAGAGCTTGAGGATATCAAAACATTCCTGAGTTTGGTGATATTCTTGGGTCATTTCTATTACAAGGGTATTCTGGTCATTTTATAGATCTGGTGTATTTCAATCCTTTCTTTCCATTCTGTCTTATTATTTAATTCCAACTTATCATTTATTCCAGACCTTCCAAACAATTCTGACACAAGAACCCCCTCGATAATTTATTTTTAACTCTGAATTTTCAGGTCACTGTCATCTCAGAAGTTGCAAACAGATTATCAGGAATTTTATGTACAAAGATAGGATTTTAACAATTAAATCCATACTTAATCGAGTTAAGTACAAATTCTCAAAGTACTTTCCCATTCCGGGTCAACTCGGACTATTTTTACCTCTCAAGGGCATTTTCATAGTTTCTTAACCAGATAATTTTGATATTAGCTCTTAACGAAAATAATTATAATTTAAAGATCCTATGGTCAATTGCTTTCTAGAACATTCTTTCATCTTGAAATAATTCCTTAAAAGACTTCTAGTATCTAGTATAAACCTTCTTGGGGTTAAAAACCGATTATCCATAATTTCCAAGTAAAACTAACATTTCTTATGCACATCAATAGTTTTAGCAGATCAATAATTCTTTTCAGATTTATTAATCCACTTCCAGGGACAATTCTTGTCATTTTCCAACATAAGGGTAATTTCGTAATTTTACCTAATCAAAATATTCTCATAATTTATCATCTAAGTACCTTTAATGAGATAAATTATAATCTACATATCCATGGTTAATTCTTTTATCACTTAATTCAAGAACTTGTAATTTAATTCCAACTGTTCTCCAATTTCTTATAATAGTAATCTGAGATATATTCAGTTACCTATTTTCTACCGTATTCGTATCTAGTGTAGATCTTCATTAATTACACATATGAGACCAAACATTTCCATTCATGAATTTACCAATACCAACATGTTCTATAAAGCATAAAGAGGTAGTAAAGTATTACCTCGATTTACGTGCTATATTGATCGACCATTTAAATTCCATTTGAACGCCCTCGATCTTTAATTCAAGTTCCAATATTTTCCTCATGATCCAGGCCATCAAAATTACTAACTCGTATCCAAATAATTTCCCTCGCCATAAAAATAGCTTATTAGAATTGAAATAATAATTTGTAAACCCAATTTGTATAATTGAATACTTGTGGGGTTACTATAATAATTAATCAGTAAAATTAGGGACTGAACCGAAATAATTTACACTATTGGGCCATAAACAAAAACTAATAAAAACTAGGAGACAAGGCCAAGTTCTTACCAAGCTTTGAAGACTCATGATGCGATTTCCCGCTATATATATATATATATATTTTAGGCACTACCCACGTGATTTTCCTTTTGAGAATCATAACCCCATTTTGCAAGTAATTGGTGTGTGGGCATTGCCACATAACCCACGTGGAGTGTCCCTTGCATGCACCACTCTTAATTATTAAATCTAGTTGTATCATGTAGTAATGAACCAAAGACCAAAGCTATGGTCAACGGTAGCCGTGAGTGCCATGAAGATGGCAGCATCCTCTATGCATGTTACGTGTCGCATGGTCAGTTGCACCGACGGTTTGCTGCTCTCATTTTCCCCGTGGACTCTACAACTCCTTACAAAGTCGTCTGGGTTTGGGGTTAATGCTTGAGCTTTCCCCAAAGCAACCAGCTCTCTGGCCTTAAAGCGTCGGGACGAAGAATCAACCAAGCTCTCGGGTTGGACTTGGCAACCCAATCGTAACCTGTTGATGGAACAAAGGGCGTGGTTATGAAGGCCGCCGCAACAGCCGAGCCGGACAGATCGTGTATCTTCACCTTCCATCCTTTCCTCTCTCTTCTCCCTGTCTCTATGTCTAAATTGTCACCCGAACCTGACAAGTGTTCAATGAATAAACCTGCACTACCCTGTCTCGACTGAATTCGCAACTGAAAATCGATTGTTTGTACAGGGAAACCTCGGATTCGTATCTCACACGCACATGGGGCAGAGAATGTACGAATTCCGGCTCTCGAAGAACTCAGGGCCGTTTCACGAATCCTCAGACCTAGTGAGTCTATTGATAACCTAATGAAAACCTGAGGATCCATTGTTGTCATGCGTATTTCCTCATTGTAAAAAGCTTAAAGCTACAACGACTTGAAAATCCTTTGAATGAAGCTTGTTCTTCATACAGCAGTTGAAAGAAACAAATTTAAAGGAAAGAAAAACGTCTACCCAGACTCCAATATTCCTTTGTCTTTGCCTCTTCAATTTCTCAATATCCCCGAACTCCAGATTATTTTGCGAGTTTATTGAACCATTTATAATAAAATTTCTTTATTCGATTTCAGGCTTTGGTGGATACTGCCGAAAGTGAAATCTGGAAACAATGAATTCCAGGCAATGCATTATCATTAATTAAATCCCATCACCCAATAATTTATCCACTAGTACCTACTATTTCATCCTCATTCACGTTTTTCTTTTAAAAATAAATTGCCCATTACTTTAAAAGATATCTATTATTGAGTGGCCCTCAATTTGTTTAAAAGATATCATATTTAATCTAGAAAACAAAATAACCCATACATTGGGGTGTTAAACATTAAATACAAAACGACAAGGCGCCAAACATTGGAACCCTTTGTGCTGAGGGCTAATACCCATGTAAGTACAAGCTTGAGATCTAAAAGATAGCTTGTGATTCTGAAATAGTCCTAAGTGAGGAAAACAATGACACCCGAAAACCCTAATCATGGAATAATTTGGTTTTTTTAAGAAGCTTTTCAAATGGTGACAATCCTTGTAACACCCTAGTAGAAAGCCAATTAATCAAGTACACTGCAGAAGCAATAGCATAGGACCATTACTTAATCGATAAAGATGTCTGAGCTAATAAAACAAGTTCTAATTCAACAACATGATGATGCTTGTGTTCTACAACCCCATTCTGCTCAGAAGTATGAGGACACGTCAACCGCTGTATAATTCCTTCTTTAGCCAAGACTGGTGACAATCTCCTAAATTCACTGCCCCAGTCGGTTTGTAAAGCCTTGATAGTAAGACCAAACTGATTAGCTACAAGCTTATGAAATAGTTGAAATGTTAACAAATCTTTATCCTTGCATTTCAAAAAATAAATCAATGTGTGTCATGTAAAAGCATCAACAAACGAAACATAAAAACGAAAACCATTATAAGTCACATGTGGTGGTCCCCATAAATCGGAGTAAACAATATCAAAAGAAGATACAACTATTGTATTCGATTTAATAAAGTTCAGTTTATGACTCTTGCCCATATGACAAGCCATACATTCTTTATTTACATCAGAATTAACTTTGATACGTAGCTCACTAGCGAATTTTACTAAATTATCAACAACTGGGTGACCAAGACGCCTATGCCAGAGTACATCCCGACGAAGTAGACACTGAGCTAGCAGAAGCTTCTGCAACATTGACTTCTAAGGAACTATCATCCATAGCAAACGAATATAAACTTCATGTTCTTCACCTTGAAGCAGTACAGCACCAGTAGCCTCATCACGAACACAATATCGATTGGCATGGAACTCAAGGAAAACATTATTGTCCCTAGCAAGCTTAGAAATCGAAAGCAAGTTCTTGGTTATTTGTGGAACATGCAACAAGTCATTCAGTAACAGCACACAAGAATAAGAATTAACATGAGAATGACCAATCAAAGTAACATCAAGAGGCATACCATTTCCAACTAAGAGTTTACCTGGTCCAGAGAATTTAGATTGATTCAAAACCTTACTAGAATTGTAAGTAACGTGATGTGTGGCTCCTATGTCAACCACCCAACGCTTAGGTTCTATGGAAGAAGTATGAGCTTGTGGTTGAGCAACCACAACTAAACCAGACTTTCGTTTAGCACATCACTCACAACCATCATCAGAGGATGACATAGAAGGATTACCGGTGGAGAAATCATTTTTATAATTCGATTGGTACTGCCCACGATGAGAAGAAGTCACACACAATAATTCTTGGTCGTATCTATGCGGAAAGCGATCAACAAGGTGGCCAATCTATCCAGAAAGTTGACACTACACATGTGATCTACCACGACCCCGACCTCCAGCTCAAGAGCCAGATGAATAAGCAAATCTCTTATTAAAATTTTTATTTGACATCAACGAGCTCTGAATCTCTCCTTGAGCAATATTTGCATTCATCAGCAATGACTCCAGCTGATCACCAAAACTAGCAAGTTGTGTTTCTACATCAAGAAGCATAGTATAAAAAATATATAAGGACAAAGTTTCCCTCATGGTAGTGATAACTGCCATGAAAGGTTGATATTCTCGTAGAAGCCCTTCAGAATACTAGCAATGTGTTCAACCTGAGGCACCACACTGCCACAAGATGCTAAGGCATCACACACCTCCTTCACACGAGTAAGGTAAGCACGCATATTGTCTCCTCCTTTTTTAATGACTGAAGTTTGTAATGAAGGCTCATGATAGCATTCGTCGAGCGATTAGCAAAAAACTGGAGAACCGTATTCCAGATGGCCGCTGTCGATTCATCTCTGACAAACTAAGGAAGAAGATGAGCACTAATAGTGGACAATAACCAAAAGGCAACTCCACTGTCTTGGGCCACAAAGTCTTCATATGCTTCATTGACACGAACAATGCCATCATCATCGACAACAGTCTCTGGCAGAGTCACCACAACACCTGTAAGTAATCACTCCAAACGATAACTCCGAATGGTGTGAAAACCTTGTTGCTTCTAAAGAAGAAATTCATCTCATCAAGGACAACATTCACCTTCTTGTTAGACAAGGATTTAGCACTGGTGGAGAAATCCATCAAGAAACCGCCACAATTGACAGTAAAACTCAAGCAACAGAAGCCAAATAGAAAGTCCCAAGATCAATGGCGAAATATACCATATTGGAAAGAGGGAAAAGATGAACACAAGCTACAGAAAAATGATATATCTTGAACATGCATTGAAACAAAGCTTTACCAGATTTATACCCACTACATGTAGCAGGTAGTTCTAACAAATCCTAACAACCAAGTAACAAACTCCTAACGAATTCAAGAAGTTGGCAAGACCAGAAGAGGTTTTCTCATAAGGTGAGAGCACGTCTTACCAGTTCGTGCAACCCTAGATTAGGGTTATGAATTTACAAGGGAAAAAAGGGGTTAGGATTTTTATAGAAAGTCTTAAAATTCGAGGACGAATTTTATTTAAGGAGGGGAGAATTGTAATACCCCAAAAATGTAGATAATGACCAAAATGTAAATTTTGAAAATTCGATGGTCAAAGTATAAAACTTGGAAATATTTAGGGAATTAAGTGATAAATTTCCTAAAGAGAATTTGATTTTTATAAATATATAGTTCACTCTTGAGAGTGAGGTTTATAGAAATTATATTTTTTGATTTGGAAATTTAGTAAAGAAAAATTAGAAAGGGTTAAAGTCCGGTAACGAATCGATATTTCAGATCGAATTGGAATTTTACAAAAATTTTAAGGATGTTATAAAATGGTTGGAAATATTATTTTAATATTTTATATCAGAGAAATTTGGTATGGATATGTGCAATTTTTCATATTTAACCGAAGCAGTGGAATATAGTGACTAAAATGCAAGTTTTGAAAATTTCATGGGCATTTTCGTAATTCAAAGTCAAATTTATTCATCTTTGACTTTGAAAGATGATAAGGATGACTTTTCATGGTTTTATGGTGAATAAGAAGATTCATTAAGGGTGATTTGGTCTTATCCCAATTAAATGAATATTTTATTCATTTAAGTGGAATATAATGTAAACAAAGATGAAATGCACCCAACATTTCATCCAAATTTGCTCTCTTCTTCTCCAACCAGACGTGGGCTTCTTCAAAGGTAAGAGAAAGCTTCAATTCAATTTTCAAGCAATTTCCTTAGGATTTTGAGTATGTTGAAAATAGAAAATTGTTATATGCGACAAACGCTATCATTTGGTACCAATATTGCATGATAATATTGTTAGTGTTCAAGTTCATCTTGAGTTGATGAAGGGGATGTTGATTTCTTGTGTTTTATGGGTTATGAAGAGTTAAGTGATTTTAAAGAATTGGTTGTAAGAATTGATGAAGAACCTAAGGATGAGATTAAAGAAAACAGTTTATATTTTGAAGTTATCAGTGGGTTTGAAAATTAACCAGAAATTATATAAAACTAATTTGGAGGTTAGTTTTACATATTTTTGTTCATATATTGATCTAGTTTTGTTTAAACAAATGGGGATCAATTTCAAGGTGTATACAAAAAGATATGAATTTTTAACAAAGGAAAGGTCAGAAAAAAATCGGACAGCAGATTCTGTAAAACAGATTATATTGGTCAACTTTGAAAATTCATCATAAATTGTACATAATGAATTAGATGGAGTTATTTATATGGATAGATTTGTATTCGAGTCTAGTTTTCAACAGAATAAACAGAATTAAATTCAAGTGTGTATATCAATACAAAATACTAATTCTTTAAAGGTAGTGCGAGTTGTCTGAATATGGAAAATTGATGGGTTGTTGTGTAAGTGTAATATAATTGATGTATTATGCTGGAAATTGTTGTTTGATAATTGAAATGAGTGTTAGATGTGAAATATGACTATTTTGGAAGTTTGAAAAGATTTGTGATTTAAGTACAACATTTGTATAGTTGGGGTACTTAAATGTTATTATGCTTTTGTAAAAGCCTTTGAATGGTAATAATTTCAATAATGGAATTATTGGTATTAAGAATATAAGTGATAAAATGGTGAAGGACCATTTTGTGTAAATTGGAAAAGTAGGTTCCAATGTTAAAAGGAATTATTAAGTGTTAAATATTTTAGACGAAAATGAGTTTCAAGTATATTATGGAGTTATTTTGGGATATGTTTATGTTAGTCCAATACTAACATATATATCATTATGAATTTGTGATTTATATAGATTATAATTGATTTGCAATTGAAGCAAGTCAAGTACAAAAAGGGTTTATTGTGGACAATAGTGAGGCTCACATATTTTGAAAAATATAAAGTGTCAAGGTGAGTGCAATACATGCATGAAATTATACATGGATGTTTTATAAATCATCAGGAAGACTTGTGATAAGTCAACCTTGTTTATATCAGGATGATATTATGTCATATTTTTATAAATTGACATGAAATTGATATGTCACAGTATGAAATTATAATGCAGTGATCATGAATAATGTGATATTGTACCATGAATGTTTCGGGTATGAATTGCCCAATGTTAAATATTGATAATATACTTTGTCATGGATGGATTGAATAAAATAGACTATATGCCCAAGTAAGTCATTGAGGGACAGGGTATAGTTGGCATGACATAGAGTATAGCAACTGCAGGTTTATATTAGCACTATAGTGTGTAAGGACACTAAGTGCAGGTTTATGTCCGGAATAGCACTATAGCGTAAGCTTAGTGTAGGTGGTGGACACGACCTTATGTGTATTATCCGGATTAGCACTATGGCGTAAGCTTAGTGCAGGTTTAGCATTACGGTGCAGGTATTTTGCTTGAATACCCAGGGTCCCTAGGGTGTTATATTGGGCTATTGTCTATGGTTTATGATTTATTGCTTAATAAATGGTAAGCATGCAAATAAGATTACGAGCTTATGGAATAATGGCAAGTATATTGGTAAAATAAGCTTATGGGATTAAATGGTAAGTATATTGTTAAAATAAGTTTACGAGCTTATGGAATTAAATGGTAAGTATATTGGTAAAATAAGCTTACGAGCTTATGGAATTAAATGGTAAGTATTTTGGTAAAATAAGCTTACGAGCTTATGGGATAAATGATAAGAAATTTTATATAATTTTTTTATAATGGTAAAATATTGGATATGCTAGTAAAATGATTTTACGGTATTTTGATCTTGACATTGAAATTCATGCATGAATTGTATTACACTGATTATTGTTTTAATTGCCGTACTAATTATATACTTAGCGTGTGATGATTTTCACGCATAGGTAAAAAGCCAATAGTGGAATAAAGAGTTCGAAGTGACATCAAGCATCGAGGAGTATATTTCATTATCATTAAGACATCATATGGTGTAATTTTGACTTAGATAGTGGCATGTAATTAATAATGTTCAATTTATTTTGTTGAACTAATTTGGAAACAAAACAGTAAAGTTACAATGATGAAAGATTAAGTTTTATGAGTTTTATATGTATTTTTCGGAAATTACTGTAGCAGTGAATAGTGATGAACATTATTGTAGCAGTGAATAGTGATGAATAGTACCCACGCTTAAAAAAAATCCAGAATGCTATAGGGGTACCGATATCCTACTACAGGTATCGATACCCTCATTGTTCACTGTTCACTGTTCATAAAAAAACTTTTTAATTAAATTTGTTAAAATGAAACATAATTTATATGATATGATATTTTTATAATATCAGTTACCATTTTAATTGAATAAATTTTAAATCGCTTTTGAATTGGAAAATGGTTTTAGAAATTCGGGTGACATCTATAATCTGTATACGGGTTATGGGTGTTACACTTATCTCCTTCGTCATCGTCAAGTGGGAGTCAAAGTGAAAGAGTTGTGCAACGTACAAGAAGCCTTAGAGATATCTATGAGGTAACTGAACGATAAGATAATCTTACATTATTTTGTATGTTTGTCGATTGTGAACCAGTGAGCTTTTAAGAAGCAGTAAAATAAAATAAATGGAGAGATGCGATGGACGAAGAAATCAATGCCATTGTGAAGAATGACACATGGGAACTTACCTCACTTCCCAATGGACATAAGGCGATAGGTGTCAAATGGGTGTACAAAACAAAGAAACCGCCAAAGGAGAGATTAAAAGGCACAAGGCGAGGCTAGTTGCTAAAGGCTATAGTCAAAAGGCTGGAATTGACTATGATGAGCTATTTGCTCCTGTTTCTCGATTGGAGACTATCAGACGAATCATTTCTTTGGCAGCTCAAAACAAGTGAAAGATACAACAGATGGATGTAAAGTCTGCCTTCCTAAATGGATTTCTTGAAGAGGAAGTTTACATTCAGTAACCATCAGGCTACGAAGTCAAAGGACACGAAGACATGGTGTTGAAGTTGAAGAAGGCTCTTTACGCGCTAAAAAAAGCACCAAGGGCATGGAATAGCTGAATCGACATGTACTTCCAAGAGAATGGCTTCAACAAATGTCCCTACGAGCACGCTTTATATATCAAGATCAAAGATGGAGATATTTTGATCGTGTGCCTCTACGTGGACGATTTGATCTTCACCGAAAGCAACCCAAGCATGTTTAATGAATTCAAGGATGTGATAATGAAAGAATTTGAGATGACATACATGGGGCTCATGGCGTACTACCTTGGCATTGAAGTTAAGCAACAAAATAATGGAATTTTCATTTCACAGGAAAGCTATGCAAAGGAAATACTAAAGAAGTTCAAGATGGAGAACTGTAAGCCAATAAGCACACCGACAGAATACGAGATCAAGATGTCCAAACATGAAGAAGGAGAAAGTGTAGATCCAACATTATTCAAAAGTTTGGTGGGAAGTCTACGCTATCTAACTTGCACGAGGCCTGATATTCTTCGCGTAGTTGGATTGGTTAGTCGATACATGGAATCTCCAATAACCACCCATTTTAAAGCCGTAAAGAGAATTATTCACTATCTGAAAGGTACAATTGACTTTGGATTGTTCTATTCAGTTTCTAATTATTACAAGCTTGTTGGTTATAGGGACAGTGATTGGGGTGGAGACATAGATAATCGAAGGAGCACTACTGGATTCGTATTTTTCATGCGGGATACTGCTTTCGCATGGATGTCAAAGAAACAACCGATTGTCACATTGTCCACTTGTGAAGCAGAATATGTTGCTGCTACCTCATGCGTTTGTCATGCAATTTGGCTTAGAAATCTATTGAAGGATATAGGTTTGATACAAGAAGACCTACCAAGGTTTGTGTCGACAGCAAGTCAGCCATTGCCTTATCAAAGAATCCAGTATTCCATGATCGAAGCAAGCACAACGACATACGCTACCACTATATAAGGGAGTGTGTTGCAAGAAACGATGTAGAAGTTAAATATGTGAAGTCACAAGATCAAGTTGCTGATATTTTTACCAAGCCGTTGAAAAGCGAAGACTTCGTAAGATTAAGGAACTTACTAGGGGTCACAAGATCAAGTTTAAGGGGGTGTTGGATCATAAACTTGATCCATTATGGGAGCCTAAACCCAAACCCAAACTAAGTTGATGTCATTACTTACATCAATTAGGAGAAGATGTCATTGCTTACATCAATTTAGTTAGGTGAGAGTTAGATATTTGTATATTTTAATGGTTTAAGTTATTTTATTTGTATGGTGTAGGATTGTTCTTGAGTAGTATAAATACCCCTCCCCATTTTAGTTTAAGCATCAAGAAAAATTAAGAGCTTCTAAGTGAGTGAAGAAGCAAAGTCTTATAAGAGTGAGTTGTAGTTCTTGTTTTTGAGTGAAAGTGCTCTTGTAATATTTGTTTGAGTTTCAATAAAAGTTGTTTGTGTGAGTGTTTTATTTCCAACAGGAATGTAAGAAATATTTTCAACATCTTAGTTTCTCCAACTCAAATATATATTTATATTCATCGAGTTATCATTCCAGTGTAGGTGACAAACACCGCTACTTGAGATAAAACAACAGTAAGAATCGTTGGTCCCAGCAACAGTGGACTAGATTTGGACGAGCCAGTGTTTCATCAGCTAGACAGTGATGGGCAAGGCGAAGTTGTAGGGCACCTTGTTGTGAACTATAAGTTTGTGGATTGTGATCCAAAACTATCAGGTCCTGGTGAGACTAATGTCCTAGCTTATTATTCAGAAGACTAGAACCCTTTAGAGAATAATTGGACCTATCCTTCACACGCCACTTACTACGCCTTGGACGGTGGTAAACCCTTTGAGTGGCGCAAAAGATATGGATGGACTGGTTACTATGGCAAGTATGGTTTAATGCGGAAAAAATTTGCGGCCAGTGCTTAAAAGTAACCAACACATGCACAGATGACTCGATAATTCTGAGGATCACGAATACATGTGGCACCGGAGCGCTGGATTTGGACTACGAAACGGATTTTAAACTGATCGACACTGATCTTCAAGGGCATAAAGATGGACATCTTACCGTGAACTATGAATTTGTGAACTGTGATGACGATGTGGGTTCCCCACTTGTCTATTCCCAGTAACTTCGATATATGTTATCAAAGACGTGAGAATTCCCACTCGATTTAACACGACTGATGTTAAATCATATAAACTATTATGTAATAAACTTGTTACCGTGGGAATCATGGATTTTGTTGCATTTGTAACATTAGATGAATAACAAGTGGGATTGTTTCAACTGCTCCGAATTTCTATTTTAATGTTTTTTATTTTTGTTTTAATCATCTGTCATTAAAAAATTACTCCTTATATTTTTTGCGAAATATGGCTATCGGATAGAGTAAAATCGCAAATGATAATTTGAGAAAATAAAAAAAAAAGATAAAGAAGACACAAAATTTACGTGGAAAACCCCTAAATAATATAGGGTAAAAACCATGGGCAAAGGTAGAAGAATTTCACTATGAGAAAATAAGAATTACAACATCTCTCGATCTAACAAGGAGAAAACAATGACAATTCTCTCTTGATAAAAAAGATAAAACAACTCTCAAGAAAACTCTCTAATTTCTCTAGTATTGGAAAAAAAGCTAGAATGATTTGGGATGGTTTTGAAGCTAAATGGGTTAGGGTATTTATAGTTGAAGCTTAAAGATTAATCTTATAAATACCCTAAAGTACAGGGACTAATTTAGTAATTTTACCATGCCATAAAATTCAACAATTTCGGTGCCAATTGCACCGAAAGTTTTGGCCACCGAAAGTGGCTTGACTTTTCAACAATCTCCCACTTGAAGATTTGATTGGAACAATCATATCATCACACCACTCTTTCTACCTTGTACCTTCATATTGCTTACGTTTCTGACATGCCACAAGAGGATCGACACCAAGTAAATTTATCAAGATTAATCGCCTTTGTCATGAAATCTGCTATGTTGTCTTTGGTATGGATCTTCTGCATATCTACCGTCCCTTCTTCCACCTTTTCACGAATGAAATGGTATTGAACTCGTATGTTTTTTCCTTGAAAGAAATGTTGGATTCCTTACTAAATGAAAGGCGCTTTGACTGTCATAAAACAAAGAGACATACTCTTGATTGTGCTCAAGCTCCTCCAATAGCATCTTCAATCAAATTGCTTCTTTACTGGCTTGTGTAGCTGCTACATATTATGCCTTAGTTGTTGACGTAGCCACAACTGACTGCAATTTTGAAACCTAGCTTACAGCTCCACCAGCAACTTTGAACACATATCATGTAGTAGATTTTTTTTTATCCAAATCCCCCGCATAGTCAGAATCAACATACCCATTGATAAGTAAATTTGATCCTCTGTAACATAATGCAATATTTGAGGTCCCTTTGATGTATCTCAAAATCCTCTTTACTATATTCCAATGCTCTTTGCCTGGATTCACCATGTACCAACTAACCACTCCCACTGCTTGTGCAATGTCTGGTCTTGTGCATATCATAGCGAACATTAAACTGCCCACTATCGATGCATACAGTACTCGAGACATCTCCATCCTCTCTTCTTCACTGCTAGGACTCATATTGGAGGATAATTTGAAGTTAATAGGAAGAGGGGTAGAAATTGGCTTACAATCTTGCATGTTGAATCGTGACAAGATCTTCTTCAAGTAATTCTTTTGTGAAATTCAAATCTTCCTATTACTTCTGTTTCGGTGAATTTGCATCCCTAGAATCTTGTTTGTTGATCCCAAGTCCTTCATTTCAAATTCCCTAGCCTGTTTTGCCTTCAATTCTTCAATATGATCTTTCTTGGGTTCTACAACCAATATGTCTTCCACATTCAACAGCAATATAACAAAATTATTATCACCAAACCTCTTTAAATAAGCACAAGGGTCTGAATTAAGTCTGTTGTATCCAAAGCACATAATGAAGGAATCAAATCTCTTATACCAACACCTTGGTGCCTGCTTTAGACCGTACAAAGATTTGTTCAACCTGCAAACCAAGTTCTTCTTTTCTTTTCCTTCAAAACCTTCAGGCTGGAGCATGCAAATCTCTTCTTCAAGATTTCCATGAAGAAAAGTTGTTTTAACATCTAGCTGCTTTAGATATAAGTTCAATGTAGCACACATTACCAAGACTACTCAAACTGCTGTTAGTCAAACCACAGGAGAAAATATTTCATTGAAATCAATACCTTCTTTTTGAGTATATCCTTTGACCACCAGTCTTGCACGATACCTCTCCACTTGATCGTCACCATTTCACTTGATTTTGAAGACCCATTTGTTACCAATTGGCTTCCTTCCTTGTGGTAGTGGCACAAGGTCCTATGTATTATTTTTATGAAGGGCTTCAATTTCTTCTTGCATCGCCATCATCCACAGTGAAGCATCTGAGTTGTTTATTGCCTCCTGGAATGTTGATGGCTCACCATCCTCTGTTAAAAGACAATATGCAATATTTCCTTCTATAACATAATCTGAGTGCCAATTGGGACGTCTTCTCACACGATCTGATTGACGAGTTGTTGGAGCTTCAGAACTCTCTGGTTCTTGTTCATCATGTGATGGTTCTGCTTCAGAAGAATCTCCTTGTTCAAACTCTTTTTCCACATGTATATATGTAGTCTCTGACTTTTTAGTGATCTCATCTTCTTCTTTTCTTTGTAGTTTATCTTCTACAAAGATAACATCTCTGCTGATGATCACTTTGTGGGTAGTGGGATCCCACAAGCGATACCCCTTTACTCCATCAGCATACCCCAAGAATTTGTATTTCCTGGATTTTGGATCCAACTTTGAAATTTCTTGGGAGTTGTACATCACGTACACACACTTCCAAATACATGGAGGTTTGAAAAATCAGTTGGTTTACAAGTCCACATCTCCATTGGTGTCTTCAGCTCTATTGCAGTTGATGGAGCTCGATTCACCAAATAACAGGCGGCATTGACTGCTTCTGCCCAAAATGATTTTTCTAGGCCTGCATCTCTCAACATTTCTCTTGTTCATTCTAACAAGGTTCTGTTCACCCGCTCTGCCACTTCATTTTGTTGAGGAGTGTTCGTCACTGTGAACTGTCTTTTGATGCCTTATTTCCTGCAAAAGTCATCAAATTCTTCACTTATGTATAACCTCCATTATATGTTCTAAAACACTTGATCTTATTTCCAGAATCAAGTTTCACCCTCGTTTTAAAGTTTTTAAAAGTTGAAAACACATCTGACTTCTTCTTAATAGGGTACACCCAACATCTCCTAGAGTAGTCATCAATAAATGAGACAAAGTATTTTGCTCCGCCTAGGGATGTAACTGGTGCTTTCCATACGTCATAATGAACCAATTCTAGAACACTTTTGCCTCTAGAATTTGATGTGTTGAATTTCAACCGGTGTTGTTTACTTGTTATACAATGTTCACACAAAGTAAGTGATACCTTTTTTAAGCCTGGAAGTAGCTTTTGTTCCACAAGGACTTTCATTCCTTGTTCTGACATGTGTCCAAGTTTCTGATGCCATAACATTGCAGAATATAAACTACATGAGGAAACAGAGGCTTCTGCTTCTAGCAAAGTCTCTCCCTTCAGCATGTACAAGTTTGTTTCTATCTTTTTGCCTTTCATCACCACAAGCGCTCCACGGAACACCTTCATGATTCCTTTCTGTGTTTCAATTTTACTTGCATTATTATCCAACAATTCATAGGATAATAAATTTTTCTTCAGGACTTTCACGTGCCGCACATCTCGAACAACTGTAATTAGTCCATCATACACATTTAATTTGATGGTTCCAAGGCCAATGATCTCAAAGGCATGATCATTTTAACTATACACAGATCCTCTTGAGACAGGTTCATAATGATGAAACAATTCTCTTCTTGAGGTCATATGATATGTTTCTCCCAAATCAATGAGCCATATATCTGAAAATCTCTTTCTACCTTCCACGGTGGTTGAAGCTTCACAACATAAAGCATATCCATCATCTGAAGTGTTTGCGGTATTGCCTTGTGGATTGGAGTTTTTACCTAGACTCCAACAATCCTTCTTCAAGTGATCATTCTTTCCACAATTGTAGCACTTTAAATTCTTCTTGTTTCTTGACTTTGATCTACCATGTTTGTGACTGTTGCTTTGGCCACGTTCTGTTGATCTCCCACTCATCGTTGTCAACGCTTCTGATTGTTGCAGATTTACTTGTCTATCTTCCTTGTTCTTGCGCCGATTTTCTTCTTGTAGAACAGCAGCTGCAACGTCATCGAAGACTAAACTGGTGATATTATTGTTTGTCAAGTTGATGATGAGTTGATCATACGAATCAGGTAGACTTTAGAGTAGAAGTTCAACACGTTCTTGTTCTCCTATTGTACATCTTAAGGATGTAAGGTGAGAAAATAAAGTGTTCAGTGTGTTTAAGTGCTCTGTCAATGAAGTAGATTCTGGAATCCGGAGAATGTACAATTTCCTCTTAAGGAAAATATTATTGTGCAACGATGTGGCCTCGTACAGTTTGGTGAGATGATCTCATATCTCCTTAGTTGTCTTCTTCTCCTCGATGCTTGACAATACTTCATCTGCTAATGCTAGATGAAAGTTTGCTATAACATTCTCGTCCATTTCGATCCATTTGTTGTCATCTGTGAAATCTACCGGCCTTTCACTGATAGCTACTAGACAACTGTCTTTCCTCAGGATGGCCTTTATCTTCAATTTCCACAATGAGAAATTTCTCTCATTGAACTTTTCAATATCAAATTTCATTTCCATAGCTTCTATTACGGATAGCTCCCACTATTTCACTATCGTGAATAGTTCTCTAGAACCTTCAAAGAATGGGTAATACCTTCTTACTTTCTTATGTTAGAAGATCCACCTTTTGGTGGCAACCATAAAGATAATAAGTAGGTATTACACACTCAAACCTGGCTCTGATGCCAATTGTTGCGGAATACGGCTATCAGATAGAGTAAAATCGCAATTGATAATTTGAGAAAATAAAAAAAATAAAGATAAATAAGATAAAACATTTACGTGGAAAACCCCTAAATAATATAGGGTAAAAACCACGGGTAAAGGTAGAAGAATTTCACTATGATAAAATAGGAATTACAACTTCTCTCGATCTAACAAGGAAAAAACAATGACAATTCTCTCTTGATAAAAAAGAGAAAACAACTCTCAAGAAAACTCTCTAATTTCTCTAGTATTGGAAAAAAGCTAGAATGATTTGGGATGATTTTGAAGCTAAAAGGGTTAGGGTATTTATAGTTGAAGCTTAAGGATTAATCTTGTAAATACCCTAAAGTACAGGGATTAATTTAGCAATTTTACCATGCCATAAAATTCAATAATTTCGGTGCCAATTGCACCGAAAGTTTTGGCCACCGAAAGTGGCTTGACTTTTCAACAATATTGATATAAGTTTTGGAATAAATGTCTTCGATATTGTGGTAAGTGTTTTCCCTCTCTTTAGTGGGGCGTGAAATCAAATCTTGTTGGCTTCATTTGGAAAGTTTTTGTCACCATCTTGTTAAAATCTTGAAGAAAATAATTGGATGACTAATATAAGACAAGAGTAAAAGGAAGACCTAATGTCAAAATTATCCCATAACATTTATCAAAATAGTCATTTAGACCTTTTTTCTAAAATATTTTGGCCAAAACATTTCATTTTAGAGTAAAAAGACTTTTATTTTAAAGCATTAATCGTTTGTTAACTAACATTTTTTACCCACAAACAAACCTTTTTACTCTAAAATAAAACGTTAAGGGTTAAAATGTTCCAAAGAAAATAATAGAGACAAAATAAATATTTTAATAAATGTTAGGGCCTAATTTTAGCATTATTCCATAAAGAACTCCACCTTAATGCTACTGCTGTATATATTAGATCACTTTCTCCCAACCCAGTAAAAAACAACCCGAATCGCTCAATGGACTCACATATTGGGCCAAGATAATAAGCATTATAGGCCTATAACGCCTCAAGCCTAACTTTCATGGTATTGCGTCTAAGACGGAATGTTCAAACACTCGGGTATATAATGGCGGGTTTAATTTCACTAAAGATCTTAAAAAGTAATTAAATCACATAAATTTAGGTTAAACGCTTAACTCCATTAATTTTAAATGTTACGATGATCTAAAAATAATTATACAACAAAATTTGAGGAGGGATAAGGGCTCAATTTTAATGATTATATAATTATCAGTGACCAAAAATATAATTAGATCATCAAATTTGGGAGGGGTAAATGCTTAATTATAATGATTTTATAATTATCAATGACCCAAAATGTAATTAGACCATCAAAGTTGGGAGGAGTAATTGTTCTTCCCACCTATAACGTACATCCGTCCTTAATGAAGTCCCCTAGGACCTCCTCTCTCTCTCTTTAAAGTTTTGTCGTCTCTTTCACATAATCAATTTTTCTCTCAGACCTGAAATTTAATCGATGAATAACACTTCGCACAAATTAGAAAGAATAAATCATAAGTTAATAACTAAAACATTTTTTTGTATTAATAATTGTATATCACCACCTCACTCATTATACAGTACATGCTTGCATTTGAATATAATTCAGCTCATTCGCCTGCTTCCATGAATTTTGGAGAAAGTCTTGGTAAACCAATCATGTTTCCTTTTGATTACAACATTCCCAATCACTGTTCCAAATAGGAATCCACATCCATAGCCCAGAAATATTGCTATCCAATCCAATGATCCAGACCCTTCTGAACTATTTGAAGATGGAGTTGGCAATCCTCGAGAATTAGTGTTCTATTCTTTTAGCAATTGTTTTCCACACAACCCTGGATTTCCTTTAAAGGAACTACTTTGAAAAGTATCAAATTGGTGGCCCTGTGGTATAGGCCCTGTGGTATAAGCCCTGTGAGATGATTATGAGAGAGGTTGAGGAACTCAAGTGACAACTGTTATTTTGATGTCAAAATAAATTCTTTCTTCTCAATCAATAAATAAAGAAAATACGTAGTAAAGAGAACTAAGGGTCGATTTCAGAGGGACTTAGAAAATTCTAACTTTCTGTCTGAATTGTTTAAACCAAGCGTGATATAGTAAATAGGGAGTTTTGGTAAAAAAATATTTAAATAGTAAAAATAGATTAAATAAATAAAAGCAATTAAAGTAAAATAAGAGAATAAAGATTGTAAATTAATACGGTAAAAACAGCCTCAAGCCCCGCTTTGACTCAATTTCATTTAGATCATCGAACTAGATTTTCCTTTCAGGATTCTCGTCGGTTACTTTGTCTACAAGGGCAATTCTCGTGACTCTATTTTGTATACCGAATATCCAAGGCAATCTTTGATTCCGGCTTCGGAAACTGATCTAATCAACATCAATTGTCGTAGACCAATTACCGTTTAAGTTCGTGAAGACCGACTCGGATTGTTGCTTCAATAACTACCGATTCTGATCTCAATTCTCTCTTGGCAAGGCTATCTTGCCAAGTGTTTTCCTAGGAAGTCGAATGTGCTTTCAATAAGTCGATCCTTCCTCCCACACATTTAATCGCAACAACCTCTTGACCAAAGTCAATCTTTGATTTTGAAAACTGTTTTGATTTTGAAAAATAAGCGCAGAGATCGAGAAAGATATTCCAAAGTTATTAGGGCCTTTTTCAATTCTTCCTTTGGAATTGAGTCATCGCTTCAGCTCTCGGCTTATGAGAAAATTAGCTAAGCATGAAAAAAGTAATACTTAGCATATTTAAAAACAAAGCTTAAAAATAAAAGGAAAAACCGAAAACTTGAAAAATAAAATAAAGGAGAGAACTTTTATAAAACTAGAAAGGAGAAAAATATTGTAATATGAGTTGTGTTTAGGCTTACCCCAAGAGTGTATTTATAGCCTTTAAAAACCTAGAGATAAACAAATAAATTAAAATGAAATAATCCTAAAGATAATTATTTTTTTCTAAATTCAAACTTTAAATAAGTCTCCTAATGCAACTCTGCTCGCCGTCCATATTCCAGAAGGCGCGCTGATTAGATCTTTTAGAAACTGCTGCTGACTGGACCTTCTAGAAACTGCCACGTCAGATCGTGTCATGCCCAGAGTCGTGCCCATGTCTCCAGTCTTGACCAAATAAAAAAAATGCAGAATACGCCCGCTTTACCACTAAGTCTGGAAAGTAAGATCTTGCACGAAAACAAGCATAACAAAACCAAATCAGCAGTAATAAATCCATAAGATCGAAGAATTAACGAGCAAATACTACTGATTCTGAATACTCATCAAATTCCCCTCACTTATCTCATGCTTGTCCTCAAGTATGATATAATCAAATCAGTCAAAAAATTACATTTACATTTCTTTGTCAAGTTTCACATTCAAGGAAGCAAGGTAGATACCATAATAATTATTCAAGTCAAGACATCAATCAATTGAACATCACCAATTGGAACAAGTCAAATGCAAATATAACATCCATTCATTCATTAATCTCAATACCCATAACTCAACACCTTATCGAGATTCACTCAAATCACTCAATGTGTTTGAGGTATAGAAGCGCTCAATGTCAGAACCGACCCGATATTACCATAAATCTGCAAGTAAATCAAATCTCCGCTACTAACGAGAACAAGATGCATAAATCAAAGGGTCTTTTATTGGTTGTAACGGAGCTTAGGTAAAGGTGGGGAAAAAGCTAAATATATGGCTAAAAATTCAAGGCAATGAACTAACAAATAACAAGTTCAACTTCATCAAAACATTAAGCATAATAAGATAAAAAGACAAACTATCAAACAACAACTTTCTTTTCTAAATGCATTTGATTTTTTTTCTCTTTGTTGTTGTTTTGTTTTCAAATTTTTTATCATGTCTTTTCTCCTTTTTTTCTTTTCTTTTTTTCCGAATAACTTCTCTTTTCTTCTTTTTTTTCTTTTCTTCTTTCTTTCGAACTGCTGCTGTCTCTCTCTCCTTTTTTATGGAGCATACATCAGATTAACTGTTCACTTGCCCTGAAAAGGGTAGAAAAGAGGGATAAAATAAAAAGGCTCGAGTTTATGAATATGGTGAAAACAAAGAAATGAGAATGGCTCAAAAGTGATTAACTAGGGGAAAATGCATGGGTAGGCAATTTTAGTGGGGAAAACGGAACGGTTAATCCTAAAGTGCCCAAATCATTTTTAAGCACCATGTTCATGTGTAATCTCGACAATATTTAAAATGCAGGTTCTAGAATACCAATGTCAAATTTGACACACTCAAATCCAACGAAATGAGAGCAAAATGATATGCTCGTAAAGGCTCAAATCTCACCAAATTGTTTTCATGCATCGAGCTAAGCACATTTCAACCAACAAAATCATGGAGTATCACAGGAAATCTAACTTGATCACAATTCATGCTATTCGCTATCAAGAATATCCTAACCTAAACAATTATGTGTTCCCAAACAAGCATGTCATTCAAAAAATATTCATCAAGACAAATGAATTCAATGAAATTTGTGAACTGTGATGACGATGTGGGTTCCCCACTTGTCTATTCACAGTAACTTCGATATATGTTACCAAAGACGTGAGTTCCCACTCGATTTAACACGACTGATGTTAAATCGTATAAACTATTATGTAATAAACATGTTACCGCGGGAATCATGAATTTCGTTGTGTTTGTAACATGAGATGAATAACAAGTGAGATTGTGTCAACCCTGGGAATTTCTATTTTGATGTTCGATTTATTTTTATTTTGGTTATCTGTTGTAAAAAAAGTACTTTTTATATTGATATAAATTTTATAAGTATTGGGGTATGTCTTCAATATTGTGCTTAGTCCAATAGGTAAGTGCTTCCCCTCTCTTTAATGGGGCGTGAAATCAAATCTTGTTGGCTACATTTGGAAAATTTTTGTCAGCGTCTTTTTAAAATCTTGAAAAAATAATTGGATGACTAAAACAAGACAAGAGTAAAAGGAAGACCTAATGTCAAAATTAACCCATAACATTTATCAAAATAGTCATTTAGACTTTTTCCTGAAACATGTTGGCCCCAACATTTCATTTTAGAGTAAAAAGACCTTTTATTTTAAAGTGTTAATCGTTTGTTAACTAACAGTTTTCACCCACAAACGAGCCTTTTTACTCCAAAATAAAACATTAAGGGTTAAATTGTTCTAAAGAAAAGAATAGAGAGTAAAAGAAATATTTTAATAAATGTTAGGGGCTAATTTTAACATTGTTCCAAAAAAAACTCCACCTTAAAGCCACTTACTGTATATATTAGATCACTTTCTCCCAACCCAATAAAAAACAACCAGAATGGCTCAATGGACTCACATATTGGGCCAAGATAATAAGCATCATAGGCCTATAACGCCTCAAGCCTAACTTTCATGGTATTGCATCTAAGACGGAATGTTTAAACACTCGGGTATATAATGACGGGTTTAATTTCACTAAATTTAAAGGTCTCAAAAAGTAATTAAATCACATAAATTTAGGTTAAACGCTTAACTCCATTAATTTTAGAAGTTACAATGACCTAAAAATAATTATACCAACGAATTTGGGAAGGGACAAGGGCTCAATTATAATGATTTTATAATAATCAGTGACTTAAAATGTAATTAGATCATCAAAGTTGAGAGGGGTAAAAGCTTAATTATAATGGTTTTATAATAATCAATGACCTAAAATGTAGTTAGACCATCAAAATTGGGAGGGGTAATTGCTCTTCCCACCTATAACGTACATCCGTCCCTAATGAAGTCCCCTTGGCCTCCTCTCTCTCTCTTTAAAGTTCTTTCGTCTCTTTCACATAATCCAGTTTTCTCTCAGACCTGAAATGTAATCGGTGAATAACTAAAACATTTTATTTTTGTATTAATCATTGTATATCACCACCTCACTCATTATACAGTACATGCATGCATTTGAATATAATTCAGCTCATTCGAGTGCTTCCATGAATTTTGGAGAAAGTCTTGGTAAACCAATCATATTTCCTTTTGATCACAACATTCCCAATCACTGTTCCAAATAGGAATCCACATCCATAGCCCAGAAATATTGCTATCCAATCCAATGATCCAGACTCTTCTGAACTAGTTGAAGATGGAGTTGGCAATCCTCCAGAATTAGTGTTACATTCTTTTAGCAATTGTTTTCCACACAACCCTGGATTTCCTTCAAAGGAACTACTTTGAAAAGTATCAAATTGGTGGCCCTGTGGTATAATCCCTGTGAGATGATTATGAGAGAGGTTGAGGAACTCAAGGAAATTGAGTCCAGGACTCAACTCCAAAGGAATTCTTCCCTCTAGCTTGTTCCTTGAAAGGTCCAAAGCTTCAAGATTAGTAAGCTTCGCTATAGCTTTTGGGATTCCTCCAACTAGATTGTTATTCGAAAAATTGAGCAACTGAAGCTCTTTGAGATTCCCAATGGATTCTGGAATTTCTCCATCAAATCTGTTGCAGGAGAAATCAATGGCTGCAAGAGTCTTAATGATCTTTGGGTACTGCATTTCTGTGCCTTTGTTTGTGATTGTCATTGAGTAGGCATAAGTCCTGGGAACTTGCATGTCATTTATCTTCATATTTGAATTTTCAACCATGTAAGAAGCTTGTGAGTTTTTCCCATCTAGACTTGTCATGGTGATCCATCTTTCAAAGTAACCTGATGGCAGGGTTCCATTGAATCCGTTGTGAGAGAGATCGATGACTCGCAACTTAGGGAAGACGATGACATTCGACGTAGGGTCCCCTATGGTACCATAAAGTGCATTCGAGGATAAAATAAGAATATTCAACTGCGGAAGTGACCCCAACCATGAAGGGAATCCATCCCTAATCTGATTGTTTCCAAGATCAAGATATTCCAACATTCTACACGCCATCAGAGATTTTGGAATCCCACCTTGCAAGTTGTTTCTTCCCAAATCTATCATTTTTAATCTGTTTCCACTTGTCCAACCACTAGGAATAGGACCCTGCAAGTTGTTGGACCGCACCCTCAATACTAACAAGAGCTTGCTGAAGTTGCTCAGACACATTGGCATGTTACCAGTCAAGTTATTCTGGGAAACGTCAAGAATAGAAAGAGTGCTGACATTGCACAACAGCTGTGGGATTTCTCCGCTTAGAGAATTGTTTGAGATGGAATAGAAAAGAGTAGACATGGGTGGAACAGGGAGTGAACCTTGGAGAATGTTGGAATCAAGTTTCAGATATTGTAGTTTAGACCAAGGAAGAACAATTGGGAATTCAACAAAACCGGTGAGAGAGTTGTTTGAAAGGTCTAGAAAAAAGAGAGTTTCAACGCTCACTTTGGACATCCATTGGGGTATCTGGCCCTTAATGTTGTTTGAAGAAAGATCAAGAAGCTGCAAGCGGTGTTGGTTGCGCAAGAAATATGGGAACTCTGTTAGATGGCAGTACCGCAACCCTATATCAACAAGCTGAGCACCGGTGGCATTGCTATTATTTCTAGAAACTAAATAGAAATCATTCTTTGACAGAAACAAATTTTGCAAATTCTTTAGCTCAAGAAATGTATCCATCTCCAGTATGCCACCCAATCTATTGGCGTCACAGTCGAAAAAGTGAGCTTGGAACTGATCCTTGTAACATGTTCTGTTGCAGGTCCAAATCAGTGAGTTGGGTCAGGTTGGTCAGCTCAGGAGGAATAAAACCTGTTAGATTAAGATAAACAGCTAATTATTCTGCAGGGGCACAAGGGCAGAAGAATTTTATTCTGCTGGTAGCTGAACTCACCTGTAAAATAATTACTACCAAGATCCAAATAATCGAGCTTGGTGAGATTAGCCAGCGTCGGCGATACTGACCCTGTGATGTTGCAATGAAGAAGAATCAGAAACTTGAGATTAGTGGAGATTACTCCAACTAAATAAATAAGTATTGGGATTAGTGGAAGGCAACTCACCCCTAAAAGAATTGATTGCAAGATCCAGGAACTTGAGATTGGGGAGATTACCCAATGTAGATGGCACTAACCCTGTGAAGTTGCAGTGACCAAGTCCCAAGAATTCCATGGAATCAAGGTTCTCAATTGATGCAGGTAACTCACCAGAAAAGCTTGTATTCCACAACGCCAACGTTTTAAGATTGTTGCTGAAACTGAACTCTGGCAAGTAACCTGTGAGAACATGATTGTGTAACAGCCAAATAGTTTCAAGCTTGGGAAGCTGGAAAATGGCTGATGGAAACATGCCCTGCAGTCCACAACCCTCGAGATAAAGGGAGGTGAGCTTCGAAAAGTTGGCCAACACACTGGGAACCGGAGAAGCCATATCTACGTACGACAGATGAAGCTTCTCCAAGTTTGTTAAATTCTGTATCAAATTATTCAAATCTGGCTCTTTGAGTTCTGTTGAAAAAAAGGATAACCAGAAGAATATAGACTTGTATATTGAATATCAGAATACACTACTTGATTTACAACTCCTCTGCTGTTTATATACAGCTCTCCATAGTTGTTATAGTCTTAACAGACTTTGTAACTAAACATTAACAACCTCAACTAAACATTAACAGCCTTAACTACTATCAAACTTCTAGAATCACTAAACAACATGCACAAGAGCTCGAGCCACGTAAGAGCACTACCTCAAGCACTAACTCATTATGCTAACATTCCCTCTATTTCTTCTTCTTCAGTTCTTCTAACCTTGAACACACTATTATAGCAAGCTCTAAAAAACTAATTACAACTAATTTCTGACATTCAACCTTCTTGATGAAAAGATGATCAATTGAATCGAAAGTGCCGATGCTTCATTCCGTTCACTTTGAATCGAAAGTGACGATGCTTCCTTCCGTTCACTTTGAATCGAAAGTGCCGATGCTTCCTTTCGTTCTTCTTTTTCACCTCCATTTCTTTCTTCTTCATTGCTCTTTCTATTATACACGACCAGAGAAAAAAAAATTAATACTAGGCTACACCATTTACCCGTCAGGAAACCTCCATTGCACTTTCTAGGCTTTGTTCTTTCCATGAAGATGCTGGTGCAATGATCCATGAGCCATAAACTCATAAATCAGAAGCCGTTCTCCACCCTCTTCGCAGTATCCGAGCAGATTTAAAAGATGGGCATGGTTCAATCTTGACAATAAATCTAACTCTGTGTGGAACTCTTTCGAATTCTTCTGTTTATCTGAAGACATTATAGCCTTTATAACTGCAACAACAGTCCCATCTTTCAATACCCCTTTATAAACGCATGAGAAACTTCCTTTTCCAACCACGGATTCTTCTTTGAATCCACCAGTGGCCCTCTCAAGTTCTTCGTAATTGAACATCCGAGCTCTCCTGATCTTAAGCTCATCGAAGTCGGAACGGATTTTTATGTTTTCTTTTCGGCAAGAAGCAACCTCATTAGCTTTCATGGATTTTGACACTTTTGCTTTGCAGCGACAGTTATGCAACCTCTCGTTTTTACTTCCATTAGCAGCATCAGAATTCGAAGACAAAGAACAATTAGAGAAGCATTCCACTGAATTGCAACTAGAACAATTGTAATCACAAACACGATCGGCCTTCAAAGTACATCCTGATTTTTGCTACATTTCAGCAGGGCAACCAAGGCCAAGGTGGTAGTGAAGGAAACGAGCAATCAACAACTTGTTCTTCGTTTGTCTAACAGCATGAACCGGTTTAGTCTCCGTACGCCGGCGGCCTTCCATTTTAAGCGGTGCTGGAAACGGAAGCCGACGGCAACGGAGGAAGAGGAGGATGCAGGGGACGAACACCAAGGTCAGGACCGTTTGGCGAATGATACCATGTTGAAAAAAAGGATAACCAGAAGAATATAGACTTGTATATTGAATATCAGAATACACTACTTGATTTACAACTCCTCTGTTGTTTATATACAGCTCTCCATAGTTGTTATAGTCTTAACAGACTTTGTAACTAAACATTAACAACCTCAACTAAACATTAACAGCCTTAACTACTAGCAAACTTCTAGAATCACTAAACAGCATGCACAAGAGCTCGAGCCACGTAAGAGCACTACCTCAAGCACTAACTCATTATGCTAACAAGTTCCAACAACCTTCGAAAAGGGTTAAACTCTTGATTATTTGAGAGATCCAGGGAAGATAGCCTATAGAGCTTTGAAATTTCTGAGGGTATTTGACCAGAAAATACAGAACTAGACAGGTTAAGATACGTGAGCATGGAAAGATTGCCCAACGCAGAGGGAATCAGAGAGTGATTGAAATCATTGAAAGCCAGGTTAAGCTTTTGAAGGTGAAGGAGGCGAAAGAGACTGTTGGAGGAATTGATGGAGCCGTAAAGGCAACCACTGCTGAGGTCAAGGCCTATCACGACACCGGTCATTTGGTCACACTCTACGCCATCCCATGAACAGCAATCCACACCTTGTGAATCCCAACTATCAACCTTAGGATAAGAAGACGAAGTAGCAGAACAAGCATGCTTGTCGATGATGAAGCTCTCCTTGAACTGCATCAAAGCACGACGCTCATCGCTGTGACAAAGCACTGATGGCTGCTCAGACGAGGAAGAAAAGGCAATGAATTGGACAAGAGCTACGATGAGAAGAAAGCATGAAAATGAAAGTGAAGGCCTCATAGTATATGTTGATTTTTCTTCTTCTTCGATGTACTAGCCTACTAGGAGAGTGAAGAGCTTTTATAGACAAGTCCTTCGGATTCTGAATCACGTAACGAGATAAAGTATCGTTGGCTGAGAATGGCCAAGGGTAGCCGTATATATGGGGGAAGACTTTTTCCCTTTTTGTCATTTTATAATGAAGGGTAAATTACGCGTTTATTATTTAAATTATTAGTTTTGATTCGTTTTAATACCTAACTTTTAATTTTTTAAACTCATACCTAAACTATCAGTTTTGGCCATTTTATAACGAAACTAAAACTAAATGTAAGTATAGTTTTGAAAAAATTGAATGCTTAGGTATTAAAATGAACTAAAATTGATAATTTAAGTACTAAACTCATAATTTATCCTATAATGAAATTGTGGGAGGGATTATTTAGATAGATAAATATCAAAAGTAATATTTAACTTTCTATATCAACTTCATTTATTTTTGAAAAATTCTATATAAAATTTCTATTTGATTTAAATTTATAAATTATTAATACCATTATTTATATAACACTATTATATAAATAAATATTTATGTATTATATACATAACTATTTATATTTATTTAGTATGTAAATAAATAATTATATTTATTTTTACATAATTTAACTAAAAATAATGTTTCATGTGTATAATTATTATATTTAATTTTTACTACATATAATTAAATTAAAATTAAAATATTGTGTATATAATTACAAAAAATTAAAATTTATGTATTACACCAAATATTTATCAAATTTTACACTAAAAATTTAAGAAAATTCAAGTTACGCACATACACTTTCATGTAACTTTAGTACTTTTCTAAATTTTTCACTAAATTATGATGGCGTGTATTAAGTTATATAACCATAATAAGGCATGTAAAAATCTTATTCTATATGACATTGAATTTCACATGTATGTAAGTTATGATCTTATATTGATAAATTGTTATAATGTTTATAGTTTTTTTATTTCTGAGATACATATGTATGGACTAATAGTTTAATTTTCAGTTGTGTTTTCGTGCATATATATATATATAATTTATGTAAAGAGGTGCCAACTTAAGAAGTTATATTAAAATTTCTAAAGGGTGCGAAGTTGTAAAATTTTAGGGACGCAAAACTAAATAATTAATAGAAATAACTTAAAATATAAGGGAGATTAAAATTTTTAGTGAGTACGACCGACCCCATTACCCCTCAATCCATCCTTATATATAAGTTTAAATAGTATTCAACAGTAAAAATTTGATACTTTTAGTTCATAAAGATCAGAGATATATACTCCACACTGAGTCACTAAAAATGAAAGAAAATCATTAGGATATTATTTGAGATATTATATCAAAGAATCAGAGAGTTGGATTCATTAGCTCTTATCTCATTATATTAAGAAAAAGAACCGAAGTCACTAAAAATGAGATAAAAAACATAATATTATAAAAGAAATAGGTAGCATTGAGATTAGGTTTATATTACTGATTTTTAGTATTGTTGGTAATATTATATTTCTAAATCACAATTCTAAGTTTTTTATATAAATTTACAAATTAGAATTCGAATGATCATGTGTTCTGAAAAAATCTTGGTCACGTCAGTTTAGGATTGTTTGATTGCTGGAAAGTTGGAACCAATCACTACGTATCATAGCTGTCGTTCTTGACTTAGCCAACCTGCTTCTCAGGTAAGTTAATAGGGTGCAGGAATAGACCGTCTTCCTCTAAAAGAATTTTAAATTTATTTCCTCTTAAAATTTTATAAATTCATTATAATAGAAAATTCTGAGTCCGTCTATTATAGAATGTGTAATTTTCAAAAGTGTATATGTCTCACTCTTATCTTCTGTCGTCGTCTCGAGTTTCCACTTTTTTTACTTTAGAAAAAAACAGAAGCGAGTCAAGACTAGTGTGCCCCACAACACCAACGCCTTAACATCAAAGCCATGTCCAATGTAGACCCAGCAAGCAACAACAAGGACACGCTTTAAAATCAGCAGCAACAACTTGTGAATCATCCGTTATTTGGGCTCTTGTGATTTAAACGTTGATAGAGTCTTTAGGATGAATATTGGTGTACTATTCAGCTCGCGATTGACTTGCTCGATAAGCACCTCTATGCATAATATATGTTTTGTAATTTGTTAATATGTGAACCTCCTTAACCCCTTGGTTGAATGGTGTTGAAAACATTTTGATGTTTCGATATAACAAATTAAGTTTAAATGAATTTTAAGATTTTACAAATGATTTTCTAAGTATATTCGATTTAATTACTCGAATATCAAATTATTACTCCAAGTTTTTCAAGATCATTTCAAACCTTACTAAATGTGTAAAATTGTGTTTTATATTTAAACTATTTTTTAAACAATTTTCACAAAGTATTTTGAACCGAAATCAAGCCTAAAATCAATTTTTCAAAGTGATGCACCGATGCACCAATCCATGCATCGATGCACCAATTATTTTTTCAAACATCGAATGCATTTTATGCATCGATGCACATACCATGCATCGATGCACTCAGTGCATTTGATGCATCGATGCACGGTGCATTTGATGCATCGATGCACAAGACCGTGCATCGATGCGCTCAGGCTTTTTCAAAACATCGAATGCATTTTATGCATCGATGCACTCTTAATGCATCGATGCACCAAGGGTCCAACGGTCAAAATATTTGAATTTTACACTGATGCACCGATGCACCATGGGTATGCATCGATGCACTGACGCTCCCAACTGCATTTATTAATTGTTTTCACATTTAAACGGCTCTATTAACTCCACTAAGCATCCCCAACGTTCAGAATCATTTGAAGAAGTATTTAAACAAGCTTAGAAGGCATTGATCAACAACAAGAAACTAGAATCAAGAGAGAATCAAAGAGAAAGCATCAAACCTCAAGTTTGAGCACTTCAAGCCTATTTTTCATTCAATATTCATTTTGCTTTCAAGAACACTACTTGTACTCAATTGTATTCATTCTTGAGTGTTCTTTTCTTTGTTCTAGAATTGTGTAAACATATTTTCCTTGTGAGGTTTTTCATTAAGTTTGCGAATTTGTAATCTTCTCTTTGAGAAAGAGTGTTCTCAAGAATTGGGGTATATTCTTGAGATAGTTGTAAGGTTATCTCTTTGGCCTCAAAAGAAAGAACAAATTAGTGAATTTGTTGGAAAATCCTTAGTGTGGATAGCTAAGGTAGTGGACGTAGACTTTGGTTGAGAAAGTCGAACCACTCTAAATTACTATACAAATCTTTTCTATTTTCTGCAAAAGCTTCCACCAGAATTTTTAATTGCCAATTCACCCCCCTCTTGGCCGATTCCGTCGATCGATTAACTCAACAATTGGTATCAGAGCCTCACTCATTTGAATGTTTAATCACCTCTTGAGTCGATTCGGGAAGAGTTACATCGATAATCAAGTCATCAATGGCCTCCGCTTCAAACTTCGACTCCGATCTCGATTTTATGCCCGTCAACAAACCTCATTTCTTCAATAGAGCTAACTATGCCTATTAGAAGAATATGATGATGTACTTCATTCAAGCAAGTGACATGGGAGAATGGAATACCATAGAAGAAGGATACATCAAGCCTCTCACTTATCCAAGGTTGTGGAGTGAAGGAGAGACAAGAATGTTCCAGCTCAACTCCAAAGTCATTCATATCATATTTTGTGCTCTTGGACTAGATGAATACGGAAGAGTTTCATCTTGTACAACCGCCAAAGAAATATGGGACAAGCTTCAAGTTACTCATGAAGGTACCGATGAGGTAAAAAAAATCTAAAATTAGTATTCTAACGCATAGCTATGAAAATTTCAGGATGGAACCAAATGAAGATATCAAAGCTATGACGGATAGGTTTTCAACGATTGTCAACGGTATCAAATCATATGGAGAGATCATTTCAAATGAAAATCTTGTGAGGAAGTTAGTTTACTCCCTTCCAAAAGCGTGGCAATCAAAGAAGACGACAATCATAGAGGTTAAGGACCTAACGTCCTTAACTCTTGAAGAGCTAATCGGTTCCCTCCTCACTCATGAAATGATGCTTGAAGATAAGGTGGACCTCGATAAGATTGACGAGACACCAAAGGAGAAGGAGAAGAAGAAAAACATTGGAGTTGCTCTCAAATCCACAAAAGATGAGAGTGATTCTAATGACGATGATGATGACGAGGAAATGGCATTATTTGCCAAACGATTCAGAAAATTGATGATGCCCAACCGAGGAAGAAAATTCAAATGCAATGAAGGCTTCAAAACTGAATCGAAGGAGAAAGACCCGATCATTTGCTATGAATGCAAAAAGTCAGGGCATGTCAAATATGATTGCCCATAATTGAAGAAAAGGGTCAATCCAAAAAGAAGCACAAGGCTCATGTAGCTACATGGAGTGATGAAGAAGGTTCTGATGAAGAGGAACAAGAAGTAGACAACTTGTGTTTGATGGCCATCGGGGAAAACCCTCAGGTAACCTCTAACTCATTTGATTCAGATGAATTATCTTATGATGAGTTTATTAGAGGATTATAATGGTTTGGCTTCGGATTATAAGACTCTATTTTCAAAATACAAAAATGATGTTTCAAAATTAAAAAATGAAAATAATCTTATATCCAAGACCAACAATGAGCTTGAAAGTAAGATTAAAGATTTGCAAATCAAAATTGATGATTTTGAAAAGAAAAATAAAGATTTGCATAACTTACTTTCAAAAGTTCATGATGATCATCAAAAGGAAATTGATGATCTTAAAGCTTCTTTTGATAAAGTTGGAACAAAACGTTTTCAAAAAGGAGAAAATTCAAAATCCAACTTTGTAGAAAAAAGTTTTAAAAACTACAATCATAGAGGTCCCCGAAGAACCTCTAATAGAAAAATCGTTAGAAGTATATGGGTTCCTAAAGAGCTCATTACTACTAAAGATAAGGATATCCTACACAAATGGATACCTAAGGGGACTAGGATTTTGGAAACTAATGAATATGGACCCAAAAGAATTTGGGTACCAAAAATTAGAAATTAATCTATGTTTGTAGGAAAAGGAGCATTGCTACAAGGCACGGGAAACAAATTCAAACTCATGGTACCTTGATAGTGGATGCTCGAGACACATGACCAGAGATAAAAGCTTGTTCATTGAGCTTAACGCCAAAAATGGAGGATAAGTGACTTTTGGTGATAATTCAAAAGGTCACATTGAAGTTATTGGTACTATAGGTAATACCTCTTCCATACAAATTAAAAATGTTTTATATGTGAATAGATTAAAGCATAATCTATTGAGTATTAGTCAATTATGCGATAAAGGATTTAATGTCATGTTTGAAACTAATGGTTGTAAAGTTATTGACATTGCATCTAATCGGATTATGCTTATTGGTCATAGAATAGGAAACATATACATGGTACATTTAGATTCTATTGACATGACTAATTTGTGCCTAGTTGCTAAGGATGAACGTGATAGTTGGTTATGGCATAGGAGACTAGGACATGCTAGTATGAGTGTTTTGCAATGGCTTATTCAAGGAGATTTAGTTCGAGGGTTGCCTAAGCTTAAATTTGATAATGATAAAATATGTGATGCTTGTGCTAAAGGAAAACAAAAGCGAGTTTCTTTTAAATCCATTAATGATGTATCAACTAGTAGAGTTTTACAATTGATCCATTTAGATCTTTTTGGGCCAACTAGAACTACTAGCTTGGGTTGAAAACAATATGCATTTTTCTTGGTAGATGACTATTCTAGATATACTTGGGTTCTATTTTTAAGTACTAAAGATGAAGCATTAGAACATTTCATCACATTTTCAAAAATAATCCAAAACGAAAAAGGTTACTCTATAACTAGTATTAGGAGTGATCATGGCACTGAATTTGAAAATCTTGGATTTACTGAGTTTTGTAATTCTAATGGTATTAGCCATAATTTTTCAACACCTAGAACTCCTCAACAAAATGGAGTTGTTGAGAGGAAAAATCGAACTTTAGAAGAAATGGCTAGAACTAGGGATGGCAAAAAAACCCGAACCCGACGGGGAAAACCGAAAACCGAATTAAACGGGTCGGGTTCGGGGATGATAAACGGGGACGGGGACGGGGACGGGGAAAACCCATTTATTTTAAATAGGGACGGGGACGGGGACAGGTTTGGTAATCCCCGCCCCGATTACCCGCCCCGATACCCGACCCGATAAATATTAAAAATAATTATTTTTATATATATATAATATTAATAAATTTAATTTAAATAAAAAATATATATTTAATTTAAATATATATATACCCGTCCCGATTCCCGGCCCAATACCGACCCAATACCTGACCCAATACCCGGCCCAATACCCGTTTAAATAACCGTTTATACTAAACGGGGATACCCGTTTCCCCGCGGTTTTCCCCGATTACCCGACGGGGATCCCCGTTTAAATCTCTATGGTTTTTTAAACGGGGACGGGTACCGGTTTTTTAAACGGGGACGGGGACGGGGGGACCAATACCCGGCCCGAACCTGGCCCGATGCCATCCCTAGCTAGAACCATGCTTTGTGAAAATAATTTGCCAAAATATTTTTTGGCGGAAGCCACAAATATCGCTTGTTATGTTGTAAATCGAGTAATGATTAGGCCAATTTTAAAGAAAACTCCATATGAAATTTTAAAAATAAAAAGCCTAACATTAGCTATTTTCATCCTTTTGGATGTAAATGTTTTGTTTTAAACAACAGTAAAGAAAACCTTGGCAAATTTAATGCTAAAAGTGATGAAGGAATTTTTCTGGGTTATTCCTTAAATTCTAAAGCTTATCGTGTATTTAATAAAAGAACTTTAGTTGTAGAAGAGTCTATACATGTTGTTTTCAATGATAATCCCCTTCTGAGGAAGGATTCTTGTGTTAATGATGATGTAGGTATTGTACAAGCAAATGACGTTAGACATGACGTTGGAGAATCATCATCAAAGGAAGAAATGAAAGATGAGGAAACTCATGATCCCCTCGAGAATCCAACCATTGAAGAAAGGGAAGTATCTTATCCAAGAGAATACAACTATGTCAAGGATGGTGAAATTATAGGTGATCCATCAAAAGGGGTAACTACTCGATCTTCTCCTAGAAATATTTGTAATTATGTTGCATTTATTTCATGCATAGAGCCTAAGAACATCAAAGAAGCATTAAAAGATGAACATTGGATTATGGCTATGCAAGAAGAGTTAAATCAATTTGAGAGAAATAAAGTATGGACATTAGTTGAAAGGCCTAGTAATAAATCTACTATAGGTACTAGATGGGTATTTAGGAATAAGCTTGATGAGAGTGGTAATATAGTGAGAAACAAGGCTAGACTTGTTGCTCAAGGCTATACTCAAGAAGAAGTCATAGACTATGATGAAACATAGGCTCACGTAGCTAGGATGGAAGAAATTAGAATGTTATTAGTATTTGCATGTTTCAATGAATTTAAATTATATCAAATGGATGTTAAAAGTGCATTCTTAAATGGTTTTATAAAAGAAGAAGTGTATGTGGAACAACCTCCAGGCTTTGAAGATTCAAAATTTTCGGATCATGTTTTTAAATTGACAAAAACACTTTATGGTTTAAAACAAGCTCCTAGAGCTTGGTATGAAAGATTGTCAAATTTTTTAATTGAAAAAGGTTTTTCAAAAGGGAAGGTTGACACTACATTGTTTTTAAAGCATAAAGGTAAAGATTTATTAGTAGTTCAAATTTATGTTGATGATATAATATTTGGTTCTACTAATGATGTTCTTTGCCAAGAATTTTCTAAGCTAATGCAAAGTGAATTCGAGATGAGCATGATGGGGGAGCTCTCATTTTTCTTGAGACTCCAAATCAAGCAAAGAAAAGATGGCATCTTCATCAATCAAGAAAAATACGTCAAGGATATGCTCAAGAAATTTGGATTGGAAAATGGGAAACCTTATGCCACTCCAATGAGTTCCTCTATAAAGCTTGACTTGGATGAAGGAGGTAAATGTGTAGATGTTAAATTATATAGATCTATTATTGGTTCATTGCTTTATCTAACCGCAAGTAGACTAGACATTATGTTTAGTGTTTGCTTATGTGCTAGATTTCAATCATGTCCTAAAGAATCACATTTACTAGCCGTTAAGAGAATCTTTAGATACCTTAAGGACACTCCTAGTATAGGACTTTGGTATCCTAGAGACTCTAGCTTTAGCTTTCATGCCTTCTCAGATGCGGATTATGAAAGATGCAAATTTGATAGGAAAAGAACTTCCGGTACTTGTCAATTCCTTGGAAATATGCTGATTTCTTGGTTTTCAAAGAAACAAAATTGTGTCACATTATCTACCACTAAAGCGGAATATATTTCATCCGGTAGTTGTTGTGCACAAGTTTTATGGATGAAACAACAACTTTTTTATTATGGAATTGAAGTAGGTACCATTCCTATCAAGTGTGACAATACTAGTGCTATTTGTCTCACTAAAAATCCCATCCAACACTCTATAACTAAGCATATTGAAATTAGACATCACTTCATTAGAGACCATGTCGCTAAGGAAGATGTAGTTCTAGAATTTGTTGATATTTTGCATCAATTAGCGGATATCTTTACAAATCCTTTAGACAAGGAACGCTTTTGGACACTTAGAAGAGAATTAGGATTAACTGACCTATCTTCACTTAGTGTTTAAAATAATTTTAGCACTTTTAAGAATAAATGAAAAATGCTTATAATGGTAATTTTTGATTGCATTCATTGCTATTAGTTAGGGGGAGTTTATGTTATTTGGTGAAAATTAATTTTATGATTCAAATGTGTTAAAGATTAATTTGATTGATTGAACATGATTAATTTTCAATATATGAGTTGCCAATACCACTAGAGCTAATTAATTTAGCATTTTAAGTGTTTAAAATGGATTTTTGACATTTTTGTGCTTCATGCATCGATACACTTAACAGTGCATCGATGCATCCTTGAATGTACATCAATACACCATGAAGGTGCACCGATGCACGCCTTGAATGTGCATCGGTGCACAGAGTCATGCATCGATCCATCCATCGAATTTTAGGTATTTAAACCCTATTTTCTCATTCTTTCAAATACCTAAACTTCAAAACTCCCCGTCGTTCGTCCCTCTCTTTCTCCCTAACTCTCCTTTTGATCAAAATCAACAAAAATTTATCAGAATCTTTGAGATTTTCAACTCCTAATCCTGCTCTTATCATCAAATCGTGCAAAACATCATCTCATTCTCATCAATCCGAAAGTTTCAAGGTAATCTTTCAAAAACCTCTATATTATTGATTTTTTTTCTTATTTTAGGACTAGTTTTAATTAGTTCTAGGATGAATATTATATCAGACATTGATTGTTTGATGATTGGAAACTCGATTTTACAACTAATTTCATCAAAAACTCACAAATTTTCAAAGAATTTTTGATTTTTTGAAATAAAAAAAATTCGAAAATTTGAATTTAATTTTTAAATTTGATGTTTTTGATACATCTTATAGTTTTACAAACATTATTTTTCAAAACCTTGCCCATTAAGATTCGGTTTAGAGAACCTTGAATTATTGCGGACTCAATTGAGTTTTGGGATTGATTAAAATTGCATACATGTGTTTAAATTTACAGGTTATATTTCTTATTCCTATTATTAAACCATGTCTAATCTCAAACGCCCTAGAACTTCATCAAGTCGTTCTCGTTCAAACCAACCTCCTAATCTCGTTCCTTCTCCTCGTAATAGTCTTATAGGACTTTGTTTCAACATGTCTGAACGTCGTAGAGACGACTTGTACAATAGATACATGGAGTCCTTCCAATCCTATAGAATCCGGGAAGAGCGTATTCCTTCTCTTCAAGCCATGACAAAAATTGACTTCGAATACCTCCCGACTCTTAGAACTTGGAAGTTTGATCTCAAACCTGTCGTTTTTCATCAGTTAGTCCGCATTTTCTATTCTAATGCGGTGTGCATTCAAAATGATACTCAATGTGGGACTATTGCTATTATATCCTATGTCTTAGA
This sequence comes from Hibiscus syriacus, assembly GCF_006381635.1. Classification (NCBI taxonomy): domain Eukaryota; kingdom Viridiplantae; phylum Streptophyta; class Magnoliopsida; order Malvales; family Malvaceae; genus Hibiscus; species Hibiscus syriacus. The sequence goes on along the minus strand of NW_024061971.1, from coordinate 156,247 downwards.
GCAATATATTAATATTGATTCCTCGATTATAGCCTCACATTTTGGGTTAGATGACGATGGGTTATATAATGAAAATGAAAATGTGGATTATCCCTATACTCCAAATTCTAGTGTAAGTACCCTTCGTTCTCATCACGATCGTTTTCTTCATTTGATAATCTCGTGGTGGTTTCGACCATCTGCTGGTAGGTACTCCACTCTACGTGCTAGGGATTTATGGTGGATGTATTGTATTAAGAACAAACTCAAAATAAATCTGCCCCACATTATTTTTAGCCAACTAGTAGATATCATAAACATTGTTCCTTCCAAACATGTAGAAACATTAGTTTATGGATGTCTTCTTAGTAACCTCTTTATCAAACTTGGTCTAGATGTCTCTCTCGATAATCTCATTCCTCTCCAAAATCCAATCAATCTAACCTCGTTAAAGAAGGCCGAGTGGAAACAAGATGAGACAACCGGTCTTTGGGTCTTTCGACCCAACAAGTAAACTCCGGGAGCTAGTTCCTCACGAGCTGCTCCTATCTCCTCTCGTTTACCTCCTCCTCCTCCGGCTCCAGCTGCTGATGATGATTCTGAATTTCAACAGCTTATGCAAGACATCGAAGATCATGTACCAGATGATGAGCCTGCTCCACAAGAGAATCAAGTGCCTCAATATTTTCGTTCGTTTTTGGAGACATTTGATCTACGGTATGCTTCCATCGAATCCCACTTGACTGCTACTCACGAAGCAGTAAATCAACGTTTAGACACTTTGGAAGCTCGACAGATGGAGTTTCAAAGGGAGATGCTTGCACGCATGGATGCTCTCTCTCTTGAGATGCAAGCCCGATTTCCTCCTCCGCCTCTCGATCCTTCTATGAACGAGTAGACCTCGTTTTGTTTTGGATCTTCGTTGAACTTTTTTTGTTAAAACATTTTGAATATTTGGGGGTTGTTGTTTTCTTTGGATTGTTTGACTTTGTTTGGAGATATGATGTTTTATGGATTTTAAATTTAATATATCTTGGTTTGGTTTGAATTTTCTTTTTGAAGATTAACGTTTATTAATTTTTGCATCATTTACGTATTAGTTCATTATGACCAATTATCCATTACATGTTTATGAATATTGATTATGAAACTAATGGCTAATCTCTCTTTTGATCTTTGCTCTTAGCAGCTTAAGCTATATTTAGATGTTTAATCAATTGACTATGTTTTTCGAAGCCTTCTTTCACTCAGTTTTTTAGTCTTTTTGATTTAAAAAAAAGGGGGAGAAGTGTTAAAGTGTTAAAATGTTTTAAAGGGAAGAAGTGTTATAGTAAGGGGGAGTAATTTCAAACTTTATTTTCAAAATAGAAATCTTAAAATTACTCAAGTGTTTTGTTATATCAAAAAGGGGGAGATTGTTGAAAACATTTTGATGTTTCGATATAACAAATTAAGTTTAAATGAATTTTAAGATTTTACAAATGATTTTCTAAGTATATTCGATTTAATTACTCGAATATCAAATTATTACTCCAAGTCTTTCAAGATCATTTCAAACCTTATTCAAACCTTACTAAATGTGTAAAATTGTGTTTTATACTTAAACTATTTTTTAAACAATTTTCACAAAGTATTTTGAACTGAAATCAAGCCTAAAATCAATTTTTCAAAGTGATGCACCGATGCACCAATCCATGCATCGATGCACCAATTATTTTTTCAAACATCGAATGCATTTTATGCATCGATGCACATACCATGCATCGATGCACTCAGTGCATTTGATGCATCGATGCACAAGACCATGCATCGATGCACTCAGGCTTTTTCAAAACATCGAATGCATTTTATGCATCGATGCACTCTTAGTGCATCGATGCACCAAGGGTCCAACGGTCAAAATATTTGAATTTTACACTGATGCACCGATGCACCATAGGTATGCATCGATGCACTGACGCTCCCAACTGCATTTATTAATTGTTTTCACACTTAAACGACTCTATTAACTCCACTAAGCATCCCCAACATTCAGAATCATTTGAAGGAGTATTTAAACAAGCTTAGAAGGCATTGATCAACAACAAGAAACTAGAATCAAGAGAGAATCAAAGAGAAAGCATCAAACCTCAAGTTTGGCACTTCAAGCCTATTTTTCATTCAATATTCATTTTGCTTTCAAGAACACTACTTGTACTCAATTGTATTCATTCTTCACTGTTCTTTCTTTATTCTAGAATTGTGTAAACATATTTGCCTTGTGAGGTTTTTCATTAAGTTTGCGAATTTGTAATCTTCTCTTTGAGAAAGAGTGTTCTCAAGAATTGGGGTATATTCTTGAGGGAGTTGTAAGGTTATCTCTTTGGCCTCAAAACAAAGAACAAATTAGTGAATTTGTTGGAAAATCCTTAGTGTGGATAGCTAAGGTAGTGGACGTAGACTTTGGTTGAGAAAGTCGAACCACTCTAAATCGCTGTGCAAATCTTTTCTATTTTCTGCAAAAGCTTCCACCAGAATTTTTAATTGCCAATTCACCCCCTCTTGACCGATTTCGTCGATCGATTAACTCAACAAATGGATAATTGCATGTTTAGACCCTCTTTAGGATATAACTCATAAAGTTTGTAAACACGGTTTAGATGTCACTATGAATTTTATGGGTTACATTTATAAATGATTTCATATTATAATCAAGGAAGGAAATATTTTAAAGTAAGGTCCCTTAAGTGGTCCAATGTGACATTTTTCGACCATCATATAACAGATCGAATTTAGGGGCTTACAAACAAGGGAGGAGAAGTAAGGCAAGTGAACGTGGCCTTCAAAGGAAATCGATAATAATGAATAAATAGTTTGCATATGATATATGGCGATATGTGACTTTACGTTTTGGGAATTAGTATAATACAACCAAAATTTTGGTGTACTAGTCAATAGTATGCTTGTGTGTATGTTTTGTATGCAAAAATCATAGGAATCTTGAGTTGAAAGGTCAAATCATTTGTTCATATTACTTTCTTGATTTGGATAAGTCATAAAGCATGTATATGATATGTTATACTTGTTAGATTAAGTAAATAATTCTCAGAGCCGAAATGATTAGTGAAATTCCTGAAAAATGAAAAATTGCATGAATTAGTACTTATTGGTTTACATTTTTATATATGATGTTATTGATCATGAAATTTGGCACACAAGAGTTGTTTTTCATGCATTGAATATGTTGATGAATCTTTAGGAGCATGTATAGGATGATCGGTGATGTTGGGAGACCAATTTCTTGCTTAAAACCATTAAAATATGTAGTTCTACGTGAAAAATATAGAAACCGAGCAATGTATGTTTGTTTGGAAGATTTTCACAAAACCGCTACCCTGCCTAGCTTGAAGATATACCCACTCATAAAGCTTACCTTATTGATAGCTAAGTTAGCATCACAATATCACTCTAAGACTGCAAGATAGTCAGCAAATTCTAGTTTTCGATCCATTGTATCTTTAAGGTACTTTAGTAAGTTCTTGAGTGCAATAAGTATATCTGCTTTGTTCATTTAAAGGATAAAACCCATAAAAAAAGAAAAATTAAAACCACGATCAACCATTTTAGTCACCTCCATCAACTTACAAGGTGCAAATTTAATATTTTCCAAATGGGCTCATAGTTTGATGCGTCTTGCAGAGCATGCAAACAACACCTTTGCAATATAATATATACTTGCATTTATTGTGAATTCTTTCGACACGAATCCTATTTCGAGGATATGTTGGTGGAAGTTCAAAGCCCATTTCATACACAACATCCTCTTTGCATATTACCATCCTTGGTCGCCTATAATTTTGATTGCTTCGGCTGCAAGTCAGTGACTAACGAAGAATTATTGTTCGCTTGTATGGCATGTGAATTCGTCATGCACTATACATGTGCTAACAATCAATTTCGTGAAGTGAAACATGATTGCCATCCCGATCACCATCTTCTACATTTGGGGAAAAGTTATTTTGATAAATCTCCCCGATGTTCTGCATGTGGTCAAGCTTGTGAGAACACTTTGTGGTGCTGCCTTGAGTGTAGGTTTTACATTCATCTTGAATGTATTCAACTACCATCACTAGTCAAGCACAAACATCATTTGCATCCTCTTGTACTCACATATGTGACCAAAGGTGATTCTGGATAGTACTATTGTGATACATGTTAAACACAAAGAAACCCAGAGCTTGATGTTTATCACTGCAACGAGTGCAACTACATTTCACATATTGACTGTGTGATTTTCGAGGCAAATATATCTGTTTTATAATGAAAAATTAATTTTTTCTTCAGTTATCTGATGAAAGTCTGAAATTGAAATTTTATATATATATTTTTATTTAGGTTGAACCTCCAGAAAAAATACTTCAATATATAACTTCTCGTCCAAGGAGAATATTAAGAAGATGGCTCCCCTAAAAGTCATTCTTTACATGTAAGCATATTTTATTTTATCTTCCTTATGTGGCGTTTAATTTTTAATTATTAATTGAATTTTCTAATTTATTTAAATTTATTTTGAAGATATTCCTTATATTTTAAAAAATAAACTAGTCAAAAATCTATAAAGTGGTTAAAACTTCTTAGTTGGAACCTCCCCTCTCCCTTTGTTCATCATTGACAGCAAGAAAATTTTAATATTTTCCAAGCTCTCCTTGAACTGCATCAAAGCAAGACGCTCATCGCTGTGACAAAGCATTGATGGCTGCTCAGACGAGGAAGAAAAGGCAATGAATTGGACAATACGATGAGAAGAAAACATGAAAATGAAAGTGAAGGCCTCATAGTATATGTTGATTTTTCTTCTTCTTCGATGTACTAGCCTACTAGGAGAGTGAAGAGCTTTTATAGACAAGTCCTTCGGATTCTGAATAACGTAACGAGATCAAGTATCGTTGGCTGAGAATGGCCAAGGGTAGCCGTATATATGGGGAACACTTTTTCCCCTTTTTGTCCTTTATAATGAAGGGTAAATTACGCATTTATTATTTAAACTATTAGTTTTGATCCGTTTTAATACATGAATTTTTAATTTTTTCACACTCATACATAAACTATCAGTTTTGGCCCTTTTATAATGAAACTAAAACTAAATGTAAGTTATGATTTTGAAAAAATTGAAAGTTTAGGTATTAAAATGGACCAAAACTAACAGTTTAAGTACTAAACTCATAATTTACCCTATAATGAAATCGTGGGAGGGATTATTTAGATAGATAAATATCAAAAGTAATATTTAACTTTCTATGTCAACTTCATTTATTTATTTTTAAATACTATATAGAATTTCTATTTGATTTAAATTTATAAATTACTAATACCATTATTTATATAACACCATTATATAAATAAATATTTATATATTATATACATAACTATTTATATTTATTTAGTAAGTAAATAAATAATTATATTTACTTTTATATAATTGAACAAAAAATAATGTTTCATGTGTATAATTATTATATTTAATTTTTACTACATATAATTAAATTAAAATTAAAATATTGTGTATATAATTACAATAAATTAAAATTTATGTATTACACCAAATATTTATCAAATTTTACACTAAAAAATTGATAAAAATCAAGTTACGCACATACACTTTCATGTAACTTGAGTACTTTTCTAAATTTTCCACTAAATTATGATGACATGTATTAAGTTATATAACCATAATAAGGCATGTAAAGATCTTATTCTATATGACATTGAATTTCACATGTATGCAAGTTATGATCTTATATTGATAAATTGTTATAATGTTTATAGTTTTTTTTATTTCTGAGATACATATCTATGGACTAATGATTTAATGTTTAGTTGTGTTTTTCTGCGCGCGCATATATATATATGTATATATAATTTATGTAAGGAGGTACGAACTTAAGAAGTTATATTAAAAACTTTAAGGGGTGCGAAGTTGTAAAATTTTAGGGAGAGCAAAACTAGATAATCAATAGAAAAAACTTAAAATATAAGGGAGGTTAAAATTTTTAGTGGGTATGACCGACCCCATCACTTCTAGGCCCATCCTTATATATAAGTTTAAATAGTATTCAATAGTAAAATTTTGATACTTTTGGTTCATAAAGAACAGAGATGTATACTATACACTGAGTCACTAAAAATGATGCAAAATCATTAGGATATTATTTGAGATTTTATATCAAAGAATCAGAGAGTCACTAAAAATGAGATTAAAAAAATATAAGATTATAAAAAATAGGTAATATTGAGATTAGTTTTATATTACTGATTTTTAGTATTGTTGGTAATATTATATTTCTAAATCAAAATTATAAGTTTTTTATATAAATTTACAAATTAGAATTCGAATGTAGACCAGTGTGCCCCACAACACCAACGCCATAACATCAAAGCCATGTCCAATGTAGACCCAGCAAGCAACAACAAGGACACACGCTTTAAAATCAGCAGCAACCAGTTGTGAATCATCCGTTATTTGGGCTCTTGTGATTTAAACGTTGATCGAGTATTTAGGATGAATTTTGGTGTACTGTTTAGCTTGCGATCCACTTGCTCAATAAACACCCCTATACCTAATATGTGTTTTTTAATTTGTTAATATGTGAACGTCTTTAGCCCCTTGGTTGAATGGATAATTGCATGTTTAGACCCTCTTTAAGATATAACTCATAAAGTTTGTAAACACGTTTTAGATGTCACTATGAATTTTATGGGTTACATTTATAAATGATTTCATATTATATTAAAGGAAGGAAATATTTTAAAGTAAGGTCCCTTAAGTGGTCTAATGTGACATTTTTCGACCATCATATAACGGATCGAATTTAGGGACTTACAAACAAGGGAGGTGTCGACACCGTTTTTCGCCCGAACGGGAAAAGATTGATACCGATTTAGGAGTTTTCTATTTGAAAGGAATTTTTGAAATGTAGGGAGTCGCCACCAATCATTTAATGTGCGATTGAGACATCATAAAAACAAGATGATTTTAATAAGACATTTTATTTTTATCAAAATATCGAGTTTTAAGGTCTGCAAAAATCTAGAAATCAGGTTCGGGAGTCAGCTACGCGTGGGGAAGGATTAGCACCCCCACAAGCGCCCAAAATTGGTACCTAGCTGGTTACCCTATATTTAAAATCGAAAATTTTGAGTTCGATCTTTATTTAATTTGAAAATCATTACGGATGCAAAGTTGAAAAGGGTATTCGTTTATCGAGACCGATAGCATTCGCTCCCTAATAACCGAATATTGCCTTGTTTTTAGAAAATCATGATGCGGTATTTGAAAAGGATGTCTACCTATTTCGGGAATCACCGGTAGTCACCCCCTAAGCAATACTTGCGGGAGATATATCATTAATTCCCTAATACGTGAACATTGCCTTAGGTTTAAAAACAATGCAATCAAACAAAATTTTATTTAATCCTAATTAAGCTAAGGTAAATTAAAGGTTTTTTCTAGCTTATGGTGTCAAATTATGAAAATTAAGGAACCTAGGGGACTAAACCTAAATGTAGGCTCTAATATTTACCCTATTTGATTTTTAAATCAGTTATTGAATCGAATAATCGAGATGGTTCCTCGAGCACTTAGGCAAGGGTCGACTCGAATTATTCCCTAAATTAGAGGACTAGTTTAAAATCTAACTAAAAGTGGAGGCTCTATTTAACATATTTAATTATGCCAATATTAAAACACTAATAGAAGTTCGGGGACTAAAAGGTCAAGTTCTAAAAATATCGATTTGTAAAAGATTTAAAAGTTTAAGGACCTAAATAAATAATTTCTAAGGTTGAGGAGTAATTAATAAATCAAAAAACCTAATTCTATCTAAATTATTAAACCTAAAATATTTTAGAAAATATTAATTATTAATAAATTTTAAAAGTCGAGCAATCGATTCGAATAATCAGGCATCTATTGCGAAAACTCGACTTAATTTGCTCCCTAATTAAAAATAATGTGAAATCTTAATTTGTAAGCTTCATTCGAATATTAATCTAATTTAAAATTTTATCTAAGAAATAAACCATGAAACAAAACAATTAATAAATAAACTTAATTTTAAAAAATAAAAAAAAAACAAAAAAAACAAAAAAACAGTAAAAACAACATAAAATAAAAAATAAAAAAATAAGTACAATGACCTAATTGCATAAAATTTAATTACAAGCTCAAAAACAAATAAATGAAACATATAATAAGGGACTAAATTAAAATAAATTAAAATTTGAAGTCTAAATTAGAACAAAATAAAAATAAACGAATTAGGGACAAAAATACAAAAACAATCATGAAATTAGAGGTACCTAAAGAAAAATAAACCATTTATTTAAGCTTAAAAAATTTGTTAAAATAAAAAGGAAAAATTATAAAGTTAGTCCACAGATTTTAAAAAAATTAAAAGATCACTACGCATTCAAAAACGTGGGTAAGTTGAGGGGATTAAAATACAAATAAACCAAAAAAACAATGTATACACAAAAAAGGTCAAATTACTTTTTTGGTCCCTTAAGGGACCAAACTGTAAAAACATGTATAAATTCCAGGCGACCCAACTCCGGCGACCCAACGGCGGCTCCTTTTCGACTCGAAGGTAACCGATCTAACCCTCTTTTTTATTTTCGTATTGTTTTGACTGCGAAATGGTTATTATTTGAATAAAGCTTCCATTTTTTAAATCAAAGGGAGGGATCGACCCACAATATTACTGCATTTTTTTAACGAACCTAATAAACGTTGGTCCCTCAAAACTAAAAGGAGCCTTCCTTTTTACAGAGTTTCGAATCTAAAAAAACAGAGAAAACAAAAAAAATGCTCGAAATAGAAAAGCAAAATAAAATATTAACCTTGAATGCAGTTGTAGTTTATTGCTTTGAAAAACAAAGTTACAAAGTTGTAAAACCAAAAAAAACCCAGAGTACACATGATTTGCCATCGGGTTCTTATACCCATTTTACAGAAAAATAGAAAAATTCAAACTATTTTTTCCTTGTTTTTTTGTCTTCTGCAGGCGTGAAGATGATGGCGTGCACGAGATGGCTTTGGCCAGTATTAGGGCAGAGAACGGTGTGTGTTGATTGGTGGGTTGGGCGGTGGGCAAGGTCTTAGTTGGTTCGGGTCGGGTCTGGGGCTGCCCGGGTTGTATTTTGGGTTCTGGGTATTGGTTGGGTTTTGGGCCTGGTGGGGTATTGGATAAGGGGTTAAGTTGAAAAATGGTGATTAGAGGAGGAGAAGTAAGGGAAGTGAACATGGCCTTCAAAGGCAATCGATAATAAGGAATAAATAGTTTGCATATGATATATGGCGATATGTGACTTTACGTTTTGGGAATTAGTATAATACAACCAAAATTTTGGTGTACTAGTCAATAGTATGCTCGTGTGTATGTTTTGTACGTAAAAATCATACGAATCTTGAGTTGAAAGGTCAAATCATTTGTTCATACTACTTTCTTGATTTGGATAAGTCATAAAGCATGTATATGATATGTTATACTTGTTAGATTAAGTAAATAATTCTCAGAGCCGAAAATGATTAGTGAGATACCTAAAAAAATGAAAAATTGCATGAATTAGTACTTAGTGGTTTACATTTTTATATATGATGTTATTGATCATGAAATTTGGCACACAAGAGTTGTTTTTCATGCATTGAATATGTTGATGAATCTTTAGGAGCATGTATAGGATGATCGGTGATGTTGGGAGACCAGTTTCTTGCTTAAAACCATTAAAATATGTAGTTCTGCGTGAAAAATATAGAAACCAACACAACAGCAAAATAGAGTTTTAACGGCGTTTTTTAGTTCTATAGCGGCGTTTTTAAGCGCCGCTAAAAGCACTTGCGGCGATTGGAAGAACGCTGCAAAAAGCGCCAATCATACCAGCGCCGCTAAAGTTAGCGGCGTTTGAAAACAAAAAACGCCGCAATAGGTCAAGATCTATCGCGGCGTTTTTGGAACAAACGCCTCTAAGGGTCGATATCTATTTGGTGTTTTCGGAATAAACGTCGCAAAAGGTAGAGATCTATAGCAGCATTTTCAGAACAAACGTCGCAAAAGGTTAGATCTATAGCGGCGTTTTTAAAACAAAACGCCACAAGAGGTCAGTCATATAGCGACGCTTTTTGGATACAAAAAAAGTCAGATCTATAACAGCGTTTTTGGAACAAATGCCGCAAAAGGTCAGATCTATAACGGCGTTTTTGAATACAAACGTCGCAAAAGGTCAGTTCTATAGCGGCGTTTTTAGAACAAACGCCGCCAAATATGCATTCTGTTAGTGGCGTTTTCCCCTAAAACGCCGCTAATCGAATCTGCTTTTCAACATATCTTCTTCCAATTTTGTATTACCCAAATTGAACTTGTAACAATATCCAATAACCGTCTTAAATTTCATTACCATTCTATAAAAATATTAAAAAAATCAAAGTTTACAAACATCCAAGTTAAATAAATAAATCTTCGGTGGGTACTGAAACATCAAGCTAGATGTTACATAAGTTTAGACACCAAAATGCTACTTAAGTAAGAGAAGGTTTAGGACAGTTGATTAAAACACATAAAAAAAGTCCTACCAACACTAAGAAACACATGATATATGAATGTCCTCAAGACCAGCAACCAGAAATTTGCTACTTAAAGCCTCTCCAGTAATCCATCTGCAAGATCATTCCTACAAAATTCAAATCGAAGAATTAAATGGTAAACAATTAAAACAACTTCTTGTAAAGGTAATTTTACTAAAAAAGATTGAACAATTAGAACAACATTATTCAAATACTAAGCTAAAATGAGAAAATTCATTTAAAAATGATAAAATTCCAAACAAACTCAAACATACATCAACAGCAGATGCATCTTCACTAGGAGCAAAACATGCAGCAACCCGCAATGCCTTTACCTTCTGATCTACTTCCTCGTACGAACACTCTGCAAAACTAATTAAATTTTTTAAAAAATATATACATTTTTAATCATATTAAAAACCCACATTTAAATTGTAATATAAATTAAATCACAAATGACCCATCTTAATCAAAAGAAAAAAGACTTACTGTAAGAGAGATAACCAGCAAAGCCTGCAGTTCCTGTAATAGCTGCGATGAGTACGTACTTGAGCTTTTGCTAATGCTCTAAGTAAATTCTTATTGAAAACCTCAAGCAATTCTCATATTTATAGGATGATACTTCAAATCGTTACCAAAAGGCCTTTTGTTATACTTTATCGCCTGAGAAAAAATAACCATATGACATTACATATTTATAGGATTTATAATCTTTGTGACCATAAATTAGGATTATTGAATAAGGAAATAAAAAAAATATTTAAGAAAAAAATATTCTAATATAAATTCATAAGAATAAAGAATCAATATTTAAATTAGTAAATTCCTAAAATCAAGTATCAAACTTCTTGCTTTGCATCTCCTTCTTATAAGTAAATGAATCCTACATAACTGAAGCAGATGCCCTAGGATCCATACCTAGCAAAAAATGACAGCACAAAGCAAGTTCTTCAGCAATGGATACTGAGTTTGCTATGTTGAAGAATTGCTCGAAGTAGCAGAATCTATAAAGACAAATAATTACAAAGTACACACGTAAAAGATATAGATTATGGAATAGTTCTAAATGAACCAGGAGCCATCTTCTGCCTGCATCTTTCGACAAACCCAACATCTCTACCAATACAATTTTGAATTTCTTCTGTTCTATGTTCAGGATATAATTTCCTGAATGAGGCTAGTGCTTGAATTGTTGCTGAGGTGCATTCAACATATTTATGTTGCCACTCCATAAACATCAAATCAGCATGTAATCAATTATAAAAAAAATGACTTATACAGAAAATGAAGTAAGCTAGGAACTTACGGGTAGTCGATAACTATGTCGCCAAGAGTTTCAGCAGGATTGATCAACTTAAAATGGGAGAAACATGAAACAGTGCAATTATACAGGCCACATTACAAAATGCAAAAATATTTGACAATTATAAAGGTTAAATTGTTCTAATAATAATTAATAATAGTAATGTAAACACTAAACCATAAACAAACAGTATACTGCACATATGTTAACTCTATCTTTCCTAAACAATGATTTCATCTCAAGAAGCAGAGTTTTCCTCTAATTTCATTTCCCCTGGTTCAAATAAATTAAATGAAGCGCTTTCTTTTCTAAGTAACCTTTTTGCTTTTAATTGATAATGTGTATGCATGTTCGTGTATATGTCTCTTCATCTGTCTGTGTGTGTATATATTTTGTGTGTGTTTAATGTGAAGAGGGGAAAATTATAAGGCCATATACGTGTCAAGCAGTTTCCTCCATCCACTGATAGGATCTTGTCAGCTCATATGTAGCAAAACCACCATCAGCATTCTGCACTGATAAAAAAATCTAATCGAATTTAAGGGAATATTTGTATAACCAGATTTCAGATATGTCCCATCAAATATTAAGTTAGTTGATCAAGGTAAATAGGTAATAATAGAAACGAATGCTGACCTTCAGCAATTAACTCCCCTGTTGCTTTGTTTCTAACAAGAACAATTGTTCCATCATAACCTCCTCTTTGTCCTAAAGCATTTAAGGTAATCTCTAACTCATCCTGCAAATGGCCTCCGATCGTATTAAAAGCAGTATAACCAAACTCTCTTACAAACAGATTAACTAATGTGAAAGAAGAAAGACCAGTGGGATTATAATCTGTAATGGATCATAATACACGACTGAAGAGAACCAACTACAGAAAAACCAGTAGGATTATGGAAAGATATTCTATCAATTCTTCCTTCAGCTTCAAAACAAGAGGCGTGATATAAGTTTAGACCTGTAAATTCTGACTCGAAACCAAAAAAAATACGAAACTCAACTGGATTTGATCATATAAATCAATAATCTAAAGCCCCTTAACTTAAATCCAAGGAAGATTTGAAACCCAGGATGAATCAAATTGAAAAACCTAATTGTAAACACATTACCTGATCTAACGTCCTTTGTTACAATTTTCAACTAGCATATCTTTCTATAGGTCCAAATTCAGATGGTGAAAAACTCAGGCTACTTTAATTCATGATCAAATCGGCTAACCGATTCAAGCAGCATAAAATACGCCCAAAATCAAGAAATAATTAACAGATGTGAATGACTTTCTGAAAACAGTCGATGCATCGTAAGACATGATCAGTACTAAATTAAAAGCAACTCACTATAGCAAAGGAGCTAGAAATTCATTATTGAATTTAGTAGTTCCCAGAAATGAAATGGCCCCCGCTGCTAAATTCCCATTTTTATCCTACCAAAGTCAATTTATTCAACAAAAAGAAATGAAGCCAGATCTGATAGAATTCTAATTCCAGGGAATTTGAGATAGGGTTTTATTGGGGACAGCTTAGGATGAGGCGAGGAGGGACTTTGAAAGTGCAGGAAACGAAACCAAGCTTGACCCTGTCGACACGAAGACCGCTTAAGAAGAACTCATTGTAGAAGCTGCGCTCATAACCGACTCGGTGGGGGTGAACAAGAACGTACTTCATTTTTCTCTCCTGATTCTGCCTTCTTTGAAACTAAATGGAAATGGAAAAAGAAATGAGAAAAGAGAGTCGTTATTTATAGCAGTGAGAAATAAGCAGCAAAGCAAAGGGCGACCTTGCATTGATAAAACCAAAGTCCAAAGCAAAACCCAAAGCCACGAAATCAAAATCAAAATAAAAAGAACAACAATGACTGGTGTCGGTGTTAACGATAAATTTCGCAGAATGAAAAACGAGGATTTGAAAGTTGGGGGAAATGTGGATAAGGGAATCAAAATCAGAGAGCGTAAAAATGGCCGTGAAGCAGATGGGTTTGGGGTTTAGTAGTGAAGTAGATGGGTTTGGGGTTTGGTAGCAAAGCAGATAGGTCTGGGGTTTGGAGTTTGGTAGTGAAGCAGATGGATTTGGGGTTTGGAGTTTGGTAGTGAAGCAGATGAGTTTGGGGTTTGGTAGTGAAGCAGATGGGTTTGGGGTTTGGAGTTTGGTATTGAAGCAGATGGGTTTGGGTAAAACGCGGGAATGAAAAATGGGTGAAGGGGGAAAAATGAAAAAAAGGTTACCTTTGTAACACAAACGTCACTAAAGTACGAGTGTATAACGGCGTTGTATATAAACGCCACTAAAATACAACTGTATAACGACGTTTGTATAAAAATCTCACTAAAGTACAAGTCTATATATAAAAACGCCACTAAAGTACGAGTCTTTAGCGGCATTTGTATAAAATGCCACTAAAGTACTACTCTATTGCGGCGTCTGTTGAAAAAACGTCACTATGGATGAACCTATTGCGGTGTTTGTATAAAAACTCCGCTAAAGTACTACTTTATAGCAGCGTTTTTAAGAAAAACGCCGCTAAAGTTACCATTTTGTGGCGTTTGCTATGTAAACGCCGCAATATGTTTAAAATTAGTGGCATTTTCTCCCAAAACGCCGCTAAAAACGCCGCTGTAGAACAATTTTGCTGTAGTGCAAGCAATGTACGTTTGTTTGGAAGATTTTCACAAAATCGCTACCCTGCCTAGCTTGAAGATATACCCACTCATAAAGCTTACCTTATTGATAACTAAGTTAGCATCACAATATCACTCTAAGACTACAAGATAGTCAACAAATTCTAGTTTTCAATCCATTGTATCTTTAAGGTACTTTAGTAAATTCTTGAGTGCAATAAGTATATCTACTTTGTTCATTTAAAGGATAAAACCCATAAAGAAATAAAAATTAAAACCACGATCAACCATTTTAGTCACCTCCATCAACTTACAAGGTGCAAATTTAATATTTTCTAAATGGGCTCATAGTTTGATGCGTCTTGCAGAGCATGCAAACAACATCTTTGCAATATAATATATACTTGCATTTATTGTGAATTCTTTCGACACGAATCCTGTTTCGAGGACATGTTGGTGGAAGTTCAAAGCCCATTTCATACACAACATCCTCTTTGCATATTACCATCCTTGGTCTCCTATAATTTTGATTGCTTCGGCTGCAAGTCAGTGATTAACGAAGAATTATTGTTCGCTTGTATGGCATGTGAATTCGTCATGCGCTATACATGTGCTAACGATCAATTTCGTGAAGTGAAACATGATTGTCATCCCGATCACCATCTTCTACATTTGGGGAAAAGTTTTTTTGGTGATAAATCTCCCTGATGTTCTGCATGTGGTCAAGCTTGTGAGAACACTTTGTGGTGCTTCCTTGAGTGTAGGTTCTACATTCATCTTGAATGTATTCAACTACCATCACTAGTCAAGCACAAACATCATTTGCATCCTCTTGTACTCACAACTGTGACCAAAGGTGATTCTGGAGAGTACTATTGTGATACATGTGAAACACAAAGAAACCCAGAGCTTGATGTTTATCACTGCAACGAGTGCAACTACATTTCACATATTGACTGTGTGATTTTCGAGGCAAATATATCTGTTTTATAATGAAAAATAAATTTTTTCTTCAGTTATTTGATGAAAGTCTGAAATTGAAATTTTATATACATTTTTTTATTTAGGTTGAACCTCCAGAACAAATACTTCAATATATAACTTCTCGTCCAAGGAGAATATTAAGAAGATGGCTCCCCTAAAAGTCATTCTTTACATGTAAGCATATTTTATTTTATCTTCCTTATGTGGCGTTTAATTTTTAATTATTAATTGAATTTTCTCATTTATTTAAATTTATTTTGAAGATATTCCTTATATTTAAAAAAATAAACTAGTCAAAAATCTATAAAGTGGTTAAAAGTTCTTAGTTGGCACCTCCCCTCTCCCGTTGTTCATCATTGACAGCAAGAAAATTTTAATATTTTCCAAGCTCTCCTTGAACTGCATCAAAGCAAGACGCTCATCGCTGTGACAAAGCATTGATGGCTGCTCAGACGAGGAAGAAAAGGCAATGAATTGGACAAGAGCTACGATGAGAAGAAAGCATGAAAATGAAAGTGAAGGCCTCATAGTATATGTTGATTTTTCTTCTTCGATGTATTAGCCTATTAGGAGAGTGAAGAGCTTTTATAGACAAGTCCTTCGGATTCTGAATCACGTAACAAGATCAAGTATCGTTGGCTGAGAATGGCCAAGGGTAGCCGTATAATATATATGGGGACCACTTTTTCTGATCCGTTTTAATACATAATTTTTTAATTTTTTCAAACTCATACATAAACTATCAGTTTTGGCCCTTTTATAACGAAACTAAAACTAAATTTAAGTTATCATTTTTGAAAAAATTAAAAATTTATGTATTAAAATAGACCAAAACTAATAGTTTAAGTACTAAACTCATAATTTACCCTATAATGAAATCGTGGGAGGGATTATTTAGATAGATACATATCAAAAGTAATATTTAACTTTCTATATCAACTTCATTTATTTTTTTAAAAATTCTATATAGAATTTCTATTTGATTTAAATTTATAAATTACTAATACCATTATTTATATAACACCATTATATAAATAAATATTTATATATTATATACATAACTATTTATATTTATTTAGTATGTAAATAAATAATTATATTTACTTTTATATAATTGAACAAAAAATAATGTTTCATGTGTATAATTATTATATTTAATTTTTACTACATATAATTAAATTAAAATTAAAATATTGTGTATATAATTACAATAAATTAAAATTTATGTATTACACCAAATATTTATCAAATTTTACACTAAAACAATTGATAAAATTCAAGTTACGCACATACACTTTCATGAAACTTGAGTACTTTTCTAAATTTTCCACTAAATTATGATGACATGTATTAAGTTATATAACCATAATAAGGCATGTAAAGATCTTATTCTATATGACATTGAATTTCACATGTATGCAAGTTATGATCTTATATTGATAAATTGTTATAATATTTATAGTTTTTTATTTATTTCTGAGATACATATGTATGTGTTGGGAAATAAACGAGAACAAGTAATTTCCCTATAGATAGATTAGTGAGAATGCAAAATAAAAGCGGAAAAATAATACCCGAAATTGATAACGGAGTTCATCCAATTATGCATACGTCTCCGGACTGCTGCAGATATTTTACTAAGAGAGAAATTTACAGGTGTTTACAAAACACTCACTACTCACAAGAAAGCTCTCTAGTATTTGGAGAAAAAAATGATTTGGGATGATTTTGAAGCTAAATGGGTTAGGGTATTTATAGTTGAAGCTTAATGACTAATATTGTAAATACCCTAAAGTATACAGGGACTAAAAATTAATTAACCCAAAAAATAATAATAAATGCACCGAATTCGACGGCACCCCTATTTGCTTCAGCCCCTCATTTGCCTCCTATTTTGACTTTACAATCTTCCACTTGAAGACTGATTTTAGTCTGTCTTCACACCTCGATTAATGCAACAACTTTTATAGTCTTGTTACTCTAGCATACCAACTGAAGCTGAACACAGCTTCAGTTTGTCCGTAGTCACCGTCTTTGTTAACATGTCTTCCAGATTTTAAGCTTTTCCAATTTCAAAATCCCATATTCCAGAAGAGACCGAATAAAATGATATCGCAATTGTATGTGCTTCATTCTGAAATGAAAAGACGGATTCTTCGCTAGATGGATAACACTTTGACTGTCGCAATACAAGACATTGTTTTCTTGTTTCTTACCTAACTCTTCCAAGAAACTTTGGAGCCAGACCATCTCCTTGATGGCTTCCATAACATCGACATATTCTGCTTCAGTTTTGGAGAGAGCAACTATCTTCTGTAGTTGAGAAACCCAACTCACTGCAGTTTCTCCTAGAGTATAGACATACCCTGTAGTGCTTCTTCTGATGTCGATATTTTCGACTAAGTCAACATCTACATAGCCTGTCAGTATTGTATCTCCACCTTTGAAACAAAGTGCTTTGTTTGTGGTATCCCGCAGATATCTGAGGATCCATTTGACTGCTTCCCAGTGTACCTTGCCCGGATTATTCATGTACCTACTAACAGCTCCCACTGCTTGAGCAATATCTGGTCTGGTACAAACCACGTCATACATCAGACTTCTAATTGATGAGGCATACGACACCTTCACCATGTGTGCACGTTCTTCCTCCGTCTTTGGTGATTGTTCTTTGGAGAGTCTAAAATGAACACCTAAAGGTGTACTTACTGGTTTAGCATCTTGCATGTTGAACCTGGAGAGTACTTTGTTGATGTACTCAGCCTGTGATAACATCAAAGTCCCCGACTTTGTGTCTCTCTTAATCTTTATCCCAAGAATCTGCTTTGCAGCGCCCAGATCATTCATAGCAAACTGCTTCGACAATTTTTACTTCAAGTGTATAATCTCTTGCATGTTTGAGCCTGCAACGAGCATGTCATCAACGTACAATAATAAAATAATGAAGTTGTTGTCGAACCTCTTGATGTAGCAACAATGATCTGCTTGGCATCTGGTAAAACCAATGCTACTCATGAAGCTATCGAACTTCTTGTACCACTGTCTAGGAGCTTGTTTTAAACCATACAAACTCTTCTTCAAACTGCATACCAGGTTTTTCTTGCATGCCTCTATGAAGCCTTCTGGCTGCCTCATATAGATTTCTTCCTCCAAATCACCATGAAGGAAAGCTGTCTTTACATCTAACTGCTCAAGATGTAAATTCTCTGCAGCTACAATTTTCAACACCAGTCTGATTGTAGACAGTTTTACTAATGGAGAGAAATTTCATTGTAGTCAATACCTTCTTTTTGCTGAAAACCTTTGACAACCAATCTTGCTTTGTAGCGTTTGCTCCTATTGTGCTCTTCTTTGATCCTATAAATCCACTTATTGTGGAGCGCTTTCTTGCTTGGTGGTAATTCAGCTAATTCTCACGTTTGATTTGACATAAGCGAGTCCATCTCATCTTTTATGGAAGACTCCCACTTGACTGAATCCTCCACCTACATTGTTTCATCATAGCACTCTGGTTCACCATTGTCAGTCAGCAACAAGTAGTGCAAAGAAGGTGAATAACGCTGGGTTGGTTTAGGAATTCTGGAGGAGCGTCTTAGTTCTGGTGTGCCTGGTTCTTCTTGAACTACTTCAGGACTGATTTGAACATCATTTCTAGAAGTCTCCTCAAACTCAACAAATTCCTTTATTTCAGCTCCGGCATTGGAGCTACTTGATTCTATGGTTGACCTGTCTTTTTACATTACATTCTCATTGAAATGACGTCTCTACTTCTGATGATCTTTCTATTTTTGTAGTCCCAAAACCAGTAACCAAACTCATCACCACCATAACCAACAAAGACGCATTTGTTGGACTTGGAATCAAGTTTACTTCTTTCAGCAGAGTTTATGTGTACATAAGAAATACAACGAAACACTCTTAAGTGTGAAAGATTTATTTCTTTCTTGCTCTAAGCTTCCTCTGGTATTCCACCATCCAAGGGAACTGAGGGCCCACGGTTGATCAGGTAAGCTGCAGTATTGATAGCTTCAGCCCATATCAATTTGGGCAAGCCGACATGTATCCTCATACTTCTGGCACGTTCATTCGGAGTTTTGTTCATGCGCTCTGCTACGCCATTCTGTTGCAGTGTCATGAGAACTGTTGTCTCCATCTTGATCCCATTGTTTGCACAGAAATCTCTGAATCTACTATTTCTGTACTCTCCTCCATTATCAGACCTCAACCGCTTGACTTTTAAACCAGTCTCATTTTCCACCATGACATTCCATTTTCTGAAAGTATCAAAGACTTCTGATTTCTTCTTCAGAAAATAGACCCACACCTCCCTTGTAGAATCATCGATGAAGGTGACATAATATAGTGAGCCTGCAAGAGATGGAATTGGAAATGGTCCACATACATCAGTATGAACCAACTCTAACTTTTCTGCCTTGGGTGTCTTGTCAATCTTTGCAAAACTGACTTTCTTTTGTTTTCCAAAGATGCAATCCTCGCATAGTCCGACATCTACATTCTTTAGATCTGGCAGCTTTCCTTTTGACAAAAGTGTCTTCATCCCTTTCTCGCTCATATGGCCAAGCCTTTGGTGCCATAGGTTTGATTTTCCATCAGCATCTTCTACTGCAATGATATTCTCTAAATTTGAGGTTACATAGAGAGTACAAGTCTTCTTACCACGAGCAATGACGAGTGCTACTTTGGTGATCTTCCATTCACAACCTGAAAAGGTTGTGTTATATCATTCTCCATCAAGCTGTCCTACAGAAATTAAATTTCTTTTGAGGCCAGGAATATGTCTTACTCCTTTCAGCGTCCAGGTGGTCTAGTTTGACAACTTTAATCGGATGTCTCATTTTTCGAGGATCTTCAATGTTTTATCATCAGCTAGATGAACCTTCCCAAAATCACCACTGACTTAGTTCTCCATGATTTCTCGACATGGGATGGAGTGGAAAGATGCCCCTGAATCCAAGATCCATGATTCAATCGAACTGTTGACGCTTAGAATCATGGCATCACCTATCTCCTCTGTCATGTTGGCAGATTCCTGTGTGCCGGTATCTTTCTTCAGTGCTCGGCAATCTCTTTTAAAGTGACCCTTCTTGCCACAATTATAACAGGTAAACTCTTTCTTTCCCGTTCTTGATTTTCCTCTTCTGGATTTCGATCTGCCACGATTTGAATTTCTTTCTGAAGTTCTCCCTCTAGACTCCGTGTGCAAGGCTGAGGAGCTTGATGCTTTACCCGATTCTCTTCGTCGAATTTCTTCACTCAATACCAGATCCCTAACATCGTCAAATTTTAATTTATTGTTTCCCGATGAGCTGCTGACTGCTGTAACAGTAGCATTCCAACTGTCTGGTAGAGATGATAAGAGAATTAAAGCTCGAACTTTATCATCGAATTCAATTTCCACGGAACTCAACTGGGTTGTGATTGTGTTGAGTTCATTTAGGTGTTGAGCCACTGATGCCCCTTCCGCCATCCGCAAATTGAATAATCGCCTCATCAAATGAACTTTGTTTGAGGTCGATGACTTCTCATACATACTGGAGAGAGCCGCCATAAGATCCGCCGTGGTCTTTTCCTTTGCTATGTTGAAAGCAACATTGCGGGATAACGTCAGTCGGATAACTCCGAGGGCTTGTCTGTCGAGAAGAGCCCAGTCTTCATTCTTCATGCCCTCTGGTTGCTTTCCTGAGAGAGGTTGATATAGATTTTTCTGGTACAGAAAATCTTCAATCTGCATCTTCCAAAAACCAAAGTCTGCACCATCTAACTTCTCAATTTTCACCTTCCCTTCGTCTGCAGCCATCGCTCCCACTCGAATCTGGCTTCGTTTGGATCGTTTCTGACAATTCTTACGAACCACCGTGTATTAGAACACCTTCGTCGACAAATTCGTATCGCCGACAATTTTTTTACTATTCACGAAATTCACTATTCATGTGAATAGTAATGAATAGTAACCTCACAAAAAATTGAAAAAATTCACAACCAAAAGCTCTGATTACCAGTTGTTGGGAAAGAAACGAGAACAAGTAATTTCCATATAGCCAGATTAGTGAGAATGCGAAATAAAAGCGGAAAAATAATACCCGAAATTGATAACGGAGTTTAGTCAATTATGCCTACGTCTTTGGACTGCTGCAGATCTTTTACTAAGAGAGAAATTTACAGGTGTTTACAAAACATTCGCTACTCACAAGAAAGCTCTCTAGTATTGGGAGAAAGAAATGATTTGGGATGATTTTGAAGATAAATAAGTTAGTATATTTATAGTTGAAGCTTAAGGACTAATATTGTAAATATCCTAAAGTGTGCAGGGACTAAAAAGTAATTAACTCAAAAAATAATAATAAATGCACCGAATTCGGTGCCAACCCACCGAATTCGGAGCCACCTCTATTTGCTTCAGCCCCCCATTTGCCTCATATTTTGACTTTACAGTATGGACTAATGATTTAATGTTTAGTTGTGTTTTCCTGCTTCTGCGCATATATATATATATAATTTATGTAAGGAGGTGCGAACTTAAGAAGTTATATTAAAAACTTTAAGGGGTGCGAAGTTATAAAATTTTAGGGAGGGCAAAACTAGAAAATCAATAGAAAAAACTTAAAATATAAGGGAGATTAAAATTTTTAGTGGGTATGACCGACCCATCACTTCTAGGTCCATCCTTATATATAAGTTTAAATAGTATTCAATAGTAAAATTTTGATACTTTTGGTTCATAAAGATCAGAGATGTATACTCTACACTGAGTCACTAAAAATGATACAAAATCATTAGGATATTATTTGAGATTTTATATCAAAGAAATTGAGAGTCACTAAAAATGAGATTAAAAAAATAAGATTATAAAAGAAATAGGTAATATTGAGATTAGTTTTATATTATTGATTTTTAATCAGAGGCAGACCCAGGACAAAAATTTAGGGGTTGCACAAAAAAACTCCTATAATAAATAGCAACAATTACACACAATTTAAGGGTGACACTTGTATTAATTAAAAAAATAGAAAAAATTAACACTAAGTAGACAATTTTGAGGGGTTGTCTGGGATATCCAGGGCAATTATAAGGTCCTAAATCACAATTATAAGTTTTTTATATAAATTTACAAATTAGAATTCGAATGATCACGTGTTCTGAAAAATCTTGGTCACGTCAATTTAGGATTGTTTGATTGCTGGAAAGTTGGAACCAAAAGCTTCACTACGTATCATAGCTATCGTTCTTGACTTAGCCAACCTGCTTCACAGGTAAGTTAATAGGATGCAGGAATATAACGTCTGAGTCCGTTCATGATAGAATGTGTAATTTTCCAAAGTGTATAAGTCTCACTCTTATCTTCTGTCGTCGTCTCGAGTTTCCACTTTTTTTAATTTAGAAAAAAAGAAAAAAGAAGCGAGTCAAGACCAGTGTGCCCCACAACACCAACGCCATAACATCAAAGCCATGTCCAATGTAGACCCAGCAAGCAACAACGACACACGCTTTAAAATCAGCAGCAACAGCTTGTGAATCATCCGTTATTTGGGCTCTTGTGATTTAAACGTTGATAGAGTCTTTAGGATGAATTTTGATGTACTGTTTAGCTTGCGATCGACTTGCTCGATAAACACCTTATACCTAATATGTGTTTTTTAATTTGTTAATATGTGAACGTCCTTAGCCCCTTGGTTGAATGGATAATTGCATGTTTAGACCCTCTTTATGATATAACTCATAAAGTTTGTAAACACGTTTTAGATGTCACTATGAATTTTATGGGTTACATTTATAAATAATTTCATATTATATTAAAGGAAGGAAATATTTTAAAGTAAGGTCCCTTAAGTGGTCCAATGTGACATTTTTCGACCATCATATAACGGATCGAATTTAGGGGCTTACAAACAAGGGAGGTGTCGACACCATTTTTCGCCCGGGCGGGGAAAGATTGATACCGACTCGGGGGTTTTCTATTTGAAAGGAATTTTCGAAATGTAGGGAGTCGCCACCAATCATTTAAGGTGCGATTGGGACACCATAAAAACCGAGTGATTTTAATAAAAAAAATTATTTTTATCAAAATACCGAGTTTTAAGGTCTACAAAAATCTAGAAATCAGGTTCGGGAGTCAGTTACGCGTGAGGAAGGATTAGCACCCCTACAAGCGCCCAAAAATTGGTACCTAGCTGGTTACCCTATATTTAAAATAAAAATTTTTGAGTTCGATCTTTATTTAATTTGAAAATCATTATGGATGCAAAGTTGAAAAGTGTATTCGTTTATCGAGACCAATATCATTCACTTACTAATAACCGAATATTGCCTCATTTTTAGAAAATCATGATGCGTTCTTTGAAAAGGATGTCGACCTATTTCGGGAATCACCGGTAGTCACCCCCTGAGCAATACTTGCGGGAGATATATCATTAATTCCCTAATACGTGAACATTGCCTTAGGTTTAAAAACAATGCAATCAAACAAAATTTTATTTAAACCAAATTAAGCTAAGGTAAATTAAAGGCTTTTTCTAGCTTAAGGTGTCAAATTATGAAAATTAATGAACCTATGGGACTAAACCTAAATGTAGGCTCTAATATTTACCCTATTTGATTTTTAAATCAGTTATTGAATTGAATAATCGAGATGGTTCCTCGAGCATTTAGACGAGGGCCGACTCGAATTATTCCCTAAATTAGAAGACTAGTTTAAAATCTAACTAAAAGTGGAGGCTTTATTTAACCTATTTAATTATGCCAATATTAAAACACTAATCGAAGTTCGGGGACTAAAAGGTCAAGTTCTAAAAATATCGATTTGTAAAAGATTTTAAAGTTTAAGGACCCAAATAAATAATTTCTAAGGTTGAGGACTAATTAATAAATCAAAAAACATAATTCTATCTAAATTATTAAACCTAAATTTTTTCAAAAAATATTAATTATTAATAAATTTTAAAAGTCGAGCAATCGATTCGAGTAATCAGGCATCTATTGCGAAAACTCGACTCAAATTGCTCCCTAATTAAAAATAATGTGAAATTCTAATTTCTAAGCTTGATTCGAATATTAATCTAAATTAAAATTTAATCTAAGAAATAAACCATTAAACAAAACAATTAAAAAATAAACTTAATTTAAAAAATAAAATAAAAAATAGTAAAAACAACATAAAATAAAAAATAAAAATAAGTACAATGACCTAATTGCATAAAATCTAATTACAAGCTCAAAAATAAATAAATGAAACATATAATAAGAGACTAAATTAAAATAAATTAAAATTTAAAGTCTAAATCAGAACAAAATAAAAATAAACGAATTAGGGACAAAAATACAAAATAATCATGAAATTATAGGGACCTAAGGAAAAATAAATCATTTATTTAAGTCTAAAACAATTTGTTAAAATAAAAAGACAAAATTATAAAGTCAGTCCACAAAGATTTTAAAAAAAATTAAAAGGTCACTATGCTTGACCAAAGTGCAAAAATGCGGGTAAGTTGAGGGGATTAAAACGCAAATAAACCAAAAAAATAATGTATACACAGAAAAGGTCAAATTATAGTTTTAGTCCCTTAAGGGACCGAACTACAAAAACGCGCGCAAATTCCAGGGGCTAAACGCAATAAGACCATAAATTCCTTCAATGAATACTATTTATCCTTCTTTTTTTTCATTTTCAACCAAACAAGAAAAAAAAGGGATAAGCTCTCCCCTCTTCCCTCGGCCTGTCTCCGGCTGCGACAGCCGAAAATCCTAAATCGTCCCAAAAACTCCAAAAAATGTAGATCACCCCATAGAACCCCTTTTAGCACTAAAACCATCGAAAAACATTCTAAAAACCCCCTAAATCACCAATAAACCGTTCGACTTCCCCAACTCCGGCGACCCAACGACAGTTTTTTTTTGACTCGAAGGTAACCGATCTAACCCTCTTTTATATTTTCATATTGTTTTGACTGGGAAATGGTTATTATTTGAATAAAGCTTCCATTTTTTTTAAATCAAAGGGGGGTTCGATGTAACCCCCCAGACCAATGCGGGTAACCCGATCTGATCTGGAGTGTCACATTAGGGCTACCGGAGTGACCCACTATAAAAATAGCGGAAAATTTAAAACTTTTATTAAAACATGTAACTTATAAAATGATTTATCAGTATGCAGAAATAAAACAGATTTTCAGACTCGTATATAAAAAATACAATTACATGCCCCCTAATCACATGTACCATACTCTGCAAACAACGCCGGAAGAATCCCTTTACTGATGTCGATAGATGCACTGGTTCAATCCTTTTAACCTGCAATGGTGAGTAATAGAGTGAGCTTCGGAAAGCTCAGTAATACAGAATTACCAAATGATGCTGAAGAACGTGCAGATACAGATAAACATATATTTCCTTATTGGTTCATATATTTACAGAGTTTTAGGCTGAGCTGAGATCCTACTGATATTTCAGGTGGTAACGGACAATGAGCTTTCATTTCAGAGAAATATTTCGGATGACTGAGTTTCAGGAGATCAGAATAGGTTATCTAGTGTGTTCTCGCAAAACCAGTAAAAAAATACAGATCTTTAAAAATATATTTTTTAAAACATAACACTACCCCCATCCTTTCACAATCTGTTTGTGTAGGTTCCCTAGAACCATACACCCAACCCACACAACCTGTAAGGCCCTAAGCACAAAGCCGAGGAACCTGGACAAATACTTCCTTCAACAATACCCCCAATTAAAACATTTTTTCGTCAGTAAACGGATATATCAGAAATCAAAACAGAATTCAGATAAGATATCAGAACAGAATCCAGATCAGATATCAGAACAGAATCCAGATCAGAAATCAGAACAGAATCCAGATCAGAAATCAGAACAGAATTCAGGTAATGTATTAGAACAAAATTCAAGTTGGAAATCAGATAAAATATTTATGTGATTAAGAAACACACTAGTGTTTACAGATATTATTCAGAGATACTGGATAATCTTATCGGGAGGAGAAACACTAATCTTCAGTTTACCGATAGAATGTCGGAAGTTAGAATCACTATTGGAAGAGTTCATTAACTGACAGAATCATCAGTTATTCAGAATGTGATTTATCAGGATCATCTCTTATTCGGACATTTTTCGGAAACTCTATGTAATTAGAAGGGTATTCAAAATCCTTTACATCTGTATTACTTGTGTTTTTCAGATATGCCCAGAATGATTTGATCTTCTAAGGGAGAACGAAGATTCAAAACCTTTACAATCTATGTCGATTGATTTGATTATCGAACAACTCCAGATGAATAACTCACATAACTAATGCTTGTCGACTGATCAATATATTGTCCTTTCAGGGTATTTACTTTTTAATACCAAAAATTCTTATCCATAGATCATCTTCGGAATCATCGGTGAATAGATATTAAGGAAACTAACAGATATTCCAATTCGCTTATTTCATTTTCACGCTTCCACGATATCATGAAATGTTGACGTGTTTGATTTGTAGTTCATGACCCATAAGAACATTACATCATGTATGTTCATTAACGTTTCCAGACTTATCCAAATCACTTATTAAATCCTCAGTCATTGAGGTTACTTATTTCATTTAACAGTCAAGTCTATCCTGGTTACTTCAGAGTTTTCCAGAATAATTCGGATGTTTTCTAAATTTCGGATACATATTGTACTTTCGTTCAGTTCAGTTCGGTTTGGTCTTCGTAGTCGATCTGTCGAATAAATATGCAATTCTTAGTACTAAATGCAATCTAAAGTTATTGAGCTGAATACTTCCAAAATTATCATCAAGCCAAACTTGAGAAGACGAACACGCATTCAAGTAATATTTATACCGTTTAGGTACTGACATATCATTAAGGTTAATCAGCTCACTTAAGTTGTGTTCCATAACTTCTAAAGGTAGTCCAACACCTATGCTTATTTAGATTCCTTAATTAATCCAAGACATTTACTTAGTATAGGCCATAATGGTATTTTGGTTATTTTGGTGTTCAGTTTTATTCCATTCATTACGGCGCTCTAGGATATCCAATCATTTCTGAGCCTGGTGATATTCTTGATTCATTTCCATTATAGGGGTATTTTGGTCATTTTACAGATTTGGTGTATTTCAATCCTTTCCTTCCATAGGATCTTATTTTTTAATTCAAACGTATCATCTTTTCCAGACCTTTCAAACAATTCTGACAAAAGAGCACCCTCGATAATTTATTCTTAACTCGGAGATTTTCAGGTCAATTGTCTTCTCAGAAGTTACCAACAGGTTATCAGGAATTTTCTGTACAACGTATAACTTAACGATGAAACTAGTAATTCATGGATTTATGTATGACTTCATGAGTACTTTTCCATTCAGGGTCAATTCAGGCTACCTTTCCCTCTCAAGGGTAATTTCGTAATTTCTTAACCATATAATTTCTATAGTAATTCATAACGAAAATAATTATAATCTAGAGATCCTATGATTATTTGCTTTCTCGAACATTCTCTGGTCTTGAAATGATTCATTAACAAACTTCTTGCATATTGCATAAACCCTCTTAGGGTTAAAAATCGGTTATCCATAATTTCCAAATAAAACTAACATTTCTTATGCACATCAATAGTTTTATCATATCAATATGTCTTTTCAAATTTATTAATCCACTTCCAGGAACAATTCTTGTCATTTTCCAACATAAGGGTAATTTCTTAATTTTACATAATTGAAATATTCTCATAATTTATCATCTAAGTACCTTTAATGAGATAAATTATAATCTACATATCCATGGCAGATTCCTTTATCACTTAATTCCAGAACTTGTAATTTAATTCCAACTGTCCTCCAATTTCTTATAATAGTCATCCGAGCCATATTCAGTTACCTACTTTCTACCGCATTCGTATCGAGTGTAGAACTTTATTAATTACACATATGAGACCAAACATTTCCATTCATGCATTTACCAATACCAACATGTTCTATAAAGCATAAAGAGGTACTAATGTATTACCTCGATTTCTGTGCAATACTGATCGACCATTAAATTCAATTCGAACGCCCTCGATCTTGAAATCATTTTCCAATAATTCCTCAGATGCATATCAACAGAAATTACATAAAAACACGGAGCTTAATTCCAAAAAACGGATCGAATCGGGTGGTAAATAAGTCAAAAGTAGCTTATCGGGTTCGAGTTTGGCAAAACAGACCCTAAAAACGGATTCAAGACGTCGAAAAACGTCAGAATATGTATAACTGGTCAAATTCAAAGATAATTTAATGATCGGTCAACGCCGGTCAAAAATCTGGTCAACAGTGGTCAACGCCGGTCAACACAGGTCAATGGTCAACAGTCGACCATTTTACACAAATATCACCCTAACAAAAATTAATTACAAAATTAGCCACCTTCTACAAATATTTACAAAACAAACACCTGAATTTTACACAAATATCACCCTAACAGTAATTAATTACAAAATTAACCCCCAACGCGCAGTGACAGCGCGTGAACAGTTATACGGTGTCGAAAAATTCCCTTTTATTTTAAGGCATTTTGAGAAACTTACCGAGCTCGGTTCACAATTTTGAACGACGGAGAGCTCGATTTCGAAACATCGAAAACTTTGATTTTCTTACCCCTCCACGCGCCGGCGACGACTGAGAAACAGAGGACACCGGCGTACTCGGAACGATGCAAGGAACACGATGGTGCGGGAGGTGTCGAAAATGGATGGTCGGATTGACGTGAATCGACGGAAAACCAACAGAAATCGAGCTAAAACCGACGATACTTCCAACTAAAATTAACGACAAACGACGACGATTCATGACGAGAGGTTTGAGGGGTTTTATTCATCGGTCGGCAACGAACACGATGGTGGTTTTGGTTCCTCAAACAGATGTCGGACGGTGAGTAGATCGGAGATCAAAGGAGGGTTGACGGGAAGAAGAAATGAAACATTTCTGCAGAAAATACACGAGGAAAGGGGGTTTATATTTTCTCCTAAAGAAAAATGGGTAAACTATGAGTTTAGCCACTGAATATTCTACACTTTATAAAATGGTCTGCCAACTTTACGATTTTACAATTTTATCCTCAATTTCTTCCAAAATATCAAATTAAAATCACCACTTTATAATTCCTAAAATTTATCCCCTAAATTGGGGTGTTACAATTCTCCATTCCTTAAAAGAATTTCGTCCTCGAAATTCATTCATGTCACAGAATTGCAGAAATGAAAATTCCATCAATTCTTCCATATCTTCAAGTAGCTTTTATAGAAATACGGATCCTCCACTAATCCTTAATCAGTTGAACATACATTCTTATCAGAACTTTTCCTTATTTCAATAAAAGAATCCAAACGAAAATTTCCTTGAGTAATATATTCAGTCTTGGTTACGAGAATAGGCTCATAGAGCAGTAGCATATCCCAATTTCATTTCCGAAGTCGGGTCAGAATTTCTCAGATGAGTAACTCTCACAGGGTTCAAGTGGTACTTTACATAATTTAGACAGACGTTACTGGTATTCCTTTATAAAACGGTAGAGTCCTAACGGATAAAAACTTAGGTTTGCTCATTACAGATAGGGACTCAACCTTGGAGTTCCGACTCAGAGAGGTACGATTGTAGTCTAGGGGCATGTACTGATCAGACATATTTTGACATTCGACCGACCGGTCTATCTTCAAAAAATTTGACTCAAACCAAAGCTCTCACACCACTAAATGTAACCCCAGACCAATGCGGGTAACCTGATCTGATCTGGAGTGTCACATTAGGGCCACCGGAGCGACTCATTGTAAAAATAGCAGAAAATTTAAAACTTTTATTAAAACATGTAACTTATAAAATGATTTATCAGTATGCAGAAATAAAACAGATTTTCAGACTCGTATATAAAAAATACAATTACATGCCCCCTAATCACATGTACCATACTCTGCAAACAACACCGGAAGAATTCCTTTACTGATGTCAATAGATGCACTGGTTCAATCCTTTTAACATGCAATGGTGAGTAATAGAGTGAGCTTCGGAAAACTCAGTAATACAGAACTACCAGATGATGCTGAAGAACGTGCAGATACAGATAAACATATATTTCCTTATTGGTTCAGATATTTACAGATTTTTAGGCTGAGCTGAGATCCTACTGATATTTCAGGTGGTAACGGACAATGAGCTTTCATTTCAGAGAAATATTTTGGATGATTGAGTTATAGGAGATCAGAATAGGTTATCTAGTGTGTTCCCGCAAAACCAGTAAAAAAATACAGATCTTTAAAAATATATTTTTTTAAAACATAACACTACCCCCATCCATTCACAATCTATTTGTGTAGGTTCTCCAGAACCATACACCCAACCCACACAACCTGTAAGGCCCTGAGCACAAAGCCAAGGAACCTGCAGAAATACTTCCTTCAACAATACCCCCAATGAAAACATTTTTCCGTCAATAAACGGATATATCAGAAATCAAAATAGAATTCAGATAAGATATCAGAACAGAATCCAGATCAAAAATTAGAACAGAATTCAGGTAATGTATTAGAACATAATTCAAGTTTGAAATCAGATAAAATATTTATGTGATTAGGAAACACACTAGTGTTTACAGATATTATTCAGAGATACTGGATAATCTTAGCGGGCAGAGAAACACTAATCTTCAGTTTACCGATAGAATGTCGGAAGTTATAATCACTATTGGAAGAGTTCATTCACTGACAGAATCATCAGTTATTCAGAATGTGATTTATCAGGATCATATCTTATTCGGACATTTTTTGGAAACTCTACGTAATTAGAAGGGTATTCAAAATCCTTTACATCTGAATTACTTGTGTTTTTCAGATATGCCCAGAATGATTTGATCTTATAAGGGAGAACAAAGATTCAGAACATTTACAATCTATGTCGATTGATTTGATTATCGAACAACTCCAGATGAATAACTCACAGAACTAATGTTTGTCGACTGATCAATGCATTGTCCTTTCAGGGTATTTACTTTTTAATACCAAAAATTCTTATCCATAGATCATATTCGGAATCATCGCTGAATAGATATTAAGGAAACTAACAGATATTTCAATGCTCTTATTTCATTTTCACGCTTCCACGATATCATGAAATGTTGATTTGTTTGATTTGTAGTTCATGACCCATAAGAACATTACATCATGTATGTTCATTAACGTTTCCAGACTCATCCAAATCACTTATTAAATCCTCAGTCATTGAGGTTACTTATTTCATTTAAAAGTCAAGTCTATCCTGGTTACTTCAGAGTCTTCCAGAATAATTCGGACGTTTTTCGAATTTCGGATATATATTGTACTTTTGTTCAGTTCGGTCTTCGTAGTCGATTTGTCGAATAAATATGCAATTCTTAGTACTAAATGCAATCTAAAGTTGCTGAGCTGAATACTTCCAAAATTATCATCAAGCCAAACTTGAGAAGACGAACACGCATTCAAGTAATATTTATACCGTTTAGGTATTGACATATCATTAAGGTTAATCGGCTCACTTAAGTTGTGTTCCATAACTTCTAAAGGTAGTCCAACACCTATGCTTATTTGGATTCCTTAATTAATCCAAGACATTTACTTAGTATAGGCCATAATGGTATTTTGGTTATTTTGGTGTTCAGTTTTATTCCATTCATTACAACGCTCTTGGATATCTAATCATTCCTGAGCCTGGTGATATTCTTGGGTCATTTCCATTATAGGGGTATTTTGGTCATTTTACAGATCTGGTGTATTTCAATCCTTTCCTTCCATAGGATCTTATTTTTTAATTCAAACGTATCATCTTTTCCAGACCTTTCGAACAATTCTGACAAAAGAGCACCCTCGATAATTTATTCTTAACTCGGAGATTTTCAGGTCAATTGTCTTCTCAGAAGTTACCAACAGGTTATCAGGAATTTTCTGTACAACGTATAACTTAACGATGAAACTAGTAATTCATGGATTTATGTATGACTTCATGAGTACTTTTCCATTCAGAGTCAATTCAGGCTACCTTTCCCTCTCAAGGGTAATTTCATAATTTCTTAACCAGATAATTTCTATAGTAATTCATAACGAAAATAATTATAATCTAGAGATCCTATGATCAATTGCTTTCCTGAACATTCTCTGGTCTTGAAATGATTCCTTAACAAACTTCTTGTATATTGCATAAACCCTCTTAAGGTTAAAAACCGGTTATCCATAATTTCTAAATAAAACTAACATTTCTTATGCACATCAATAGTTTTATCAGATCAATGTGTCTTTTCAGATTTATTAATCCACTTCCAGGAACAATTCTTGTCATTTTCCAACATAAGGGTAATTTCATAATTTTACCTAATCAAAATATTCTCATAATTTATTATCTAAGTACCTTTAATGAGATAAATTATAATCTACATAACCATGGCAGATTCATTTATCACTTAATTCCAGAACTTGTAATTTACCTACTTTCTACCGCATTCGTATCGAGTGTAGAACTTCATTAATTACACATATGAGACCAAACATTTTCATTCATGCATTTACCAACACCAACATGTTCTATAAAGCATAAAGAGGTAGTAATGTATTACCTCGATTTCTGTACAATACTGATTGACCATTAAATTCCATTCGAACGCCCTCGATCTTGAAATTATTTTCCAATAATTCCTCATATGCATATCAACAGAAATTACATAAAAAACGAAGCTTAATTCCGAAAAATAGACCCCAAAAATGGATTCAAGACGTCGAAAAACGTCATAATAGGTATAACCGGTCAAATTCAAATGTCGTTTAATGCCCGGTCAACGCCGGTCAAAGTTCTGGTCAACAGTGGTTAACGCCGGTCAACGCAGGTCAACGGTCAACAGTCGATCATTTTACACAAATATCACCCTAACAAAAATTAATTACAAAATTAGCCACCTTCTACAAATATTTACAAAACTAACACCTGAATTTTACACAAATATCACCCTAACAGTAATTAATTACAAAATTAACACCCAACGCGCAGTGACGGCGCGTGAACAGTTATACAGTGTCGAAAAATTCCCGGATTATTTTAAGGTATTTTGAGACACTTACCGAGCTCGGTTCACAATTTTGAACGGCGGAGAGCTCGATTCTGAAACATTGAAAACTTTGATTTTTCTCACCCCTCCACGCGCCGGCGACGACTGAGAAATGGAGGACACCGGCGTACTCGAAACGATACAAGGAACACGATGGTGCGGGAGGTGTTGAAAACGGATGGCTGGATTGACGTGAATCGACGGAAAACCAACAAAAATCGAGTTAAAACCAACGATACTTCCAACTGAAATTAACGACAAACGACGAAGATTCACGACGAGAGGTTTGAGGGGTTTTGTTCATCGGTCAACAACGAACACGATGGTGGTTTCGGTTCGTCAAACGGACGTCGGACGGTGAGTAGTTCGGAGATCAAATGAGGGTTGACGGGAAGAGGAAATGAAACATTTCTGCAGAAAATACACGGGAAAGGGGTTTATATTTTCTCCTAAAGAAAAATGGGTAAACTATGAGTTTAGGCCACTAAATTTTCTGCACTTTATAAAACGGTCTGCCAACTTTACGATTTTAAAATTTAATCCTCAATTTCTTCCAAAATATCAAATTAAAATGACCACTTTATAATTCGTAAAATTTAGCCCCTAAATTGGGGTGTTATATTCGACCTACAATATTACTGCATTTTTTTAACGAACCTAAGAAATGTTGGTCCC
Source organism: Hibiscus syriacus (assembly GCF_006381635.1). Classification (NCBI taxonomy): domain Eukaryota; kingdom Viridiplantae; phylum Streptophyta; class Magnoliopsida; order Malvales; family Malvaceae; genus Hibiscus; species Hibiscus syriacus. The sequence goes on along the minus strand of NW_024061971.1, from coordinate 121,985 downwards.
TGAAAACTAAAAGGAGCCTTCCTTTTTACAGAGTTTCGAATCTAAAAAAACAGAGAAAACAAAAAAAATGCTCGAAATAGAAAAGCAAAATAAAAAATTAACCTTGAATGCAGTTGTAGTTTATTTCTTCTAAAAACAAAGTTACAAAGTTGTAAAACCAAATAAAAACCCCAGAGTACACATGATTTGCCATCGGGTTCTTATACCCATTTTTCAGAAAAATAGAAAAATTCAAACTGTTTTTTCCTTGCTTTTTTGTCTTCTGCAGACGTGAAGATGATGGAGTGCACGGGATGGCTTTGGTCGGTATTGAGGTAGAGAACGGTGTGTGTTGATTGGTCGGTTGGGTGGTGGATAAGGTCTTAGTTGGTTTGGGTCGGGTCTGGGGCTGCCCGGTTGTATTTTGGGTTTTGGGTATTGGTTGGGTTTCGGGGCTGGTGGGGTATTGGGTTAGAGGTTAAGTTGAAAAATGGTGATTACAGGTAGGGCTATAAAATCAGGTAATCGGACAGGTTTCAGTCGGATCTTGGCAGGTCGGGTAAAATCGGGTACAGGTCAGCTCAGGTTGATTTTACACCAGATCCAGATCGGGTTCAAGTTGGGTCATTTTCAGTTCGGATCGATGTTAATTCAGGTAAAACCAGTTCAGGTCCGAAGCAGATAAAGACCTGGTTAATTCAGGTTCGGGTGGACTTTAGTCGGATCTCGTTCAGATCGGGTCACATCATTGACAGATAAAATTCAGGTCGGATGTTTATCGGATACGGATTGAGTTCAGGTCGGGTCGTTTTTATTTTTTGGATTAATTATTTTGTCATCTTTCGTGATTGCTGAATTGGAAGTTGTAACTGTATATGATTTCGAGTAAATTAAGAGAAAAATAAATATTCATGGATCAATTTTGTAAAAAATATAAATTTAATGACAAAATTGAAGAAATGTAAAATTACAAATAAAATCTTAAAATATAAATTAAACAACACACATAGGTGAGGGACTAAATCGAAATAAATTTAAAATGTGAGGTTTAAATTAATATAAAAAAGGACTAAATTAAACACATTTAAAAATTATGGGCTAGTTACAAAAATATAAATAAATAACAACTAACAATGGAATATGCAAATATAAATTTAAGGATTAAATTGAATACATATAAAAGTGAAAGACTTAAAATTGAAATAAATTAAAAAAAGGATTAAATTGAAATAAATGCAAAATGTGAAGAAATAATGAAAAATATACTAACTTGCATTCATTTAAAAAATTGAAAAAATATAATATATATATAATATAAAATTATATAGAAATTATATTTATATTATAAACTATATAATTATTATAAATTATATATAAATTATATTTATGTGAACTATATATATAAACTATGTATATAAAATTATAAACTATATTTATAATATAAACTATATAATTATTATAAGCTATATATATATAAATTATGTTTATATGAACTATATATATAAACTATGTATATAAACTATATATGTATAAACTATAAAAGTATATAGTTTATAAAATATTATTTATATTAATATAGTATATATATATATAAAAAAAACTATATATGTATAAACTATATAAAATATATAGTTTATATGTTATAATTTATATTAATATAGTATATATATATATGTATAACTAATATAAGTAATATATAGAATATATATATATATTAAAGAAACACTATTTATAAACTATATAAATTAATAAATTATATAGTTTATAAAAATCCTAAACCCTATACCCTAAAACATAAACCCTAAATCCTAAACTTTATAAACTATATATGTATAGATACATTTGATAATTCATATATAGTTTATATAAACAATAGTTTATATAAATTATATATGTAACATTAACCTATAGTCTATAAACAATAGTTAATATATGTAACTTATAGTACATGTATGTATAAACTATGTATATACATATATCATATAAAGTAAATTACTTATATAGTTTATAGAAACAATATGCATAAACTATATAAATTAATAAAGTATATAGTTTATAAAAACCCTAAACCCTAAACCCTAAACTTTAAACAATAAACCCTAAACATAAACCATAGTTAATATATATAATGTAACATATAGTATATGTATACATGTAAACTATATATGTAACTTATAGTACATGTATCATGTATGTATAAACTATGTATAGTGTATATAAACTATATATATATAACCTATAGTATATATATATATACAATCTATTTATATGTTATATAAACTATATACGTAACCTATAGTTTATATTCAATAGTTTATATTAGTGTACTATATAGTTTATACTTTATAACCTATGGTATATAATTTATAAACTATAGTTTATATTAATGTACTATATAGTTTATATTAATGTTATTTATCTTAACTATAATTTATATTAATATAGTATATAGTTTATAAACTATATTATATTAATATTAATTATATTAACTATAGTTTATAAAATATACTATATAATTTATAACATATAATTTATATTAATATTAATTATATTAATTATAATTATAATATATAATTACTATAATTTAATTATAAATAGTTAATTAATAAAAATTATATAGGGATGAAATTGAAATAATTTAAAATATAACGATTAAATTGAATCATTAATGTTGGACTAAATTAAATAAAAGCAAAAAGAGGGGACAACGCTACAATGCCAAAAGAAATTAAAAACACTCGGATCCAAAATACCCGACCCGAACGGATCGCTATATAAAGTCAGAATTTTTGTTTTTTCCTCATTTTCATCTTCCTATTCATTTCTCTCATTTTGCTCTCTCTCTCTAACTCTCCGTTTCTCTCAAATTCTCTGCATTCTCTCTAGAAGTTCATACGTGTTCTTTATTTTTCTTCGAAAAAACCTTGTTCATCCTTGTTCATCCGAAAACCCTTATTTGATCTTCATAAACACCAAAACCCATACGTTTTCTTTTTTTCGATCAAACACCCAAACTTTTCTCCCTTGTTCATCCGTATTCATCCCAGTTCATATTTGTTCTTCACAAAAACCGTCTGCTGATCTTCACAAACACCAAACACATACCACTTCATGTTTTTTTAGATAAAACCTCTCGTTGATCCTTACAAACACCTAAACCCTTAAATTATTTTATTTTCTTCGATCAAACCCAAACATGTTCATCTTCTGTCACCCAACCCTAACTTGAACCCAAACCCTAAACCAAAACCCAAACCTGAACTCAAACCCAACCCCTAACCAAAACCTAACCCAAACCAAAATCCAAACCCAACCCCTAACTGAACCCAAAATCAAACCCTAACTCAAACCCTAACCAAAAACTGAACCCGAACCTAACCCAAACCCGAACCCGAACTGAACCCGAATTCAAACCCAAACCCTAACCCAAACCCTAACCCAAACCCTAACCCAAATTCAAACCCAAATTCAAACATGATCCTAAAAAACCCTAACCGAGCATCTTCACTTACTGTCTTTTTTTGTTGGTATTCAAATCCTTTTTTTCAAGGGTTTCATGGATAGCTTTTCTTACGATTTGAATGGTCCATGTATGTTTACTGTTTAGTATTATATTATTTTGTTTTTGATTTTAATATTGTTTATTAATTTATTATTAAATTCTTTTGTAGGAGAAAACCCAACAAATCATAATGAAGGGCATTCTGAAAGAGGTAAATAAACTGTTTAATTTCTAGCTACTGTTAATATGTTTATACTGTTGATTTGTTTGTGTTGTTGGTTGTTCATTCGGATTGCTTTTATAAGGTTGTTAGCTACCTTTATTTACAGTTTAAATAAATTGTTTAATTTGTAGCTACTGTTGATTTGTTTGTGTTGTTGGTTGTTCATTCGGATTACTTTTATAAGGTTGTTAGCTGCCTTTATTTACAGTTTAAATAAACTGTTTAATTTGTAGCTACTGTTGGTTATTCATTCGAATTGCTTTTATAAGATTGGTTGCTAACCCTATTTTTTTGCAAAGGAATATAAATGATGTGCTTTCCAAAGAAGTTGATTTAAATAAATCCTCTAAGAGGAGGGCCATTGGTTTATTCGAATTTGGGAGAAGAACCTCTGTTGTTTGAGACCACTACACATTCACCAAAGCTGATGATGGTTCTGTTTATGCCGAGTGTAAGTATTGCAAATTAAAAAGGTATAAAGCTAATTCTTATATTGGTACATCTAACCCTAAAAGGCACACTGAGAAATGCCAAGCATATAAGGATTTTCTTTCTGAAAATCGAGATAGTGTAGCTTCTTTTAATCAAAACAAATACTGTGAATTGTTTGCTGAGGCTATTCTGTGTCATGGTTATGCATATAGTATAGTTGAGAATGACAAACTTAGGGATTTACATCATTACCTTAATTCTTCTGTTAAGGAAATATCTAGGTATACTGTTACTACGTATTGTATGTTACAACATGAAAAGCATAAAAAATTATTGTTTGATTCAATGCATTCTGTCTCAAGTCGTGTTTGTTTTACATGTGATGATTGGGCTGCCTGCACTTCACGTTATTATTTTCCCTTACTTCTCATTATGTTGATAATAACTGGAAACTTCAGTCTAAAATACTTAAATTTCGTCGTTTTCCTCCTCCTCATGATGCTGCGTCTATCTTTAAGTTTGTGAAAAAGATGATATGTGAATGGGGTCTTGAAAAAAAGCATTTACCATTACACTTGATAATGCTTCTTCAAATGATAGAATGATTAAGAGACTGAAAGATGATTTGAATGTCATTTCTCCTCTTCTTTGCAATGGTAAGTACTTCCATATAAGGTGTGTTGCCCACATTTTGAACTTGATAGTTCAAAAAGGTTTGAAGGTAATTGATTATTCTGTTAATAAATTACGTCATATTGTTAAGTTTATTAATTCTTCTGACTCTCGACTTTGTGCCTTTGAATTAACTGTTAAAGACTGTGATTTTTCTTTCTTTGGTAAGTTAGTATTGGATGTTCCTACTCATTGTAATTCGACTTACTTGATGATTCATAGGGAACTTGAGGCTAGATTAGGAATTAACTTGTTTGTTAATAGGGAAAATTAGTTGGATATCATTACTGATTATGAATGGGAAACAATTCAAACAATATATGATTTTCTTGAGCCTTTTTATGAAATTACTACTCTGTTCTTTGGTTCTAAGTATCTCACTTCTAACTTGTATTTGGCTAACGTTGTTGCAATTGAGAAATTGTCATGTGATGCTCATAATGATCCTTGTGAAGGTATTTCTGCAATGGCAGGACCCCATGCTTGAACTTTATGAGAAATATTGGTTTGATCACTCTATGATTCTGTCTTTTGCTATTTTACTTGATCATCGATATAAATTACAACTGCTTAAGGAGTTTTACAATGTTCTTTATGTTGAGGATGAGGTTCAACGAGGGTAAGTCTCATTTATGATGAGTTTCTTGAGTTATATGTATTTTATTCAAAAAATGCACCTTGTGTTTCTTCTTCTTCTTCTGTCCAAAGTAACACATCCTTGGACAGAAGTGGCTCAAGTTCCAATCGGCCTCGAACATTTAGAAAATCAGATTTATTTCAGGTTAGTTAAAGTTATATTCTAGTTGAATTTTAACTTATTTATTTCCTGTTTTTATTTACTAATTTCTTGTCATTTGTTTTTCAGAATTTTGATGCCAATTTAATTGCTTCAAGGAGTGGATGATCTGATGTTGACTCGTACATCAGTTTACCCCTTGTCCCTCGTACTGGAGAATCAGACTTTGATATTTTGGAGTATTGAAAAAATAAACGTGTTTCATATCTTGTACTTTCTCGCATAGCGAGAGATATATTAGCTATTCCAATTACTTCAGTTGCATCTGAATCGTCCTTTAGTATGGGGGTAGAATTTTGACCAAATTAAGAGCTTTGCTCTTACCAAAAAAATGTTGAGATTTTTGTTACAACCCCGTAATTGGTTGTATGGTTTTGAGCCGGAGGATAAGGATGGAGATTACCTTACTGTGGTTAATGACTCTGCTATGTAAAGGTATGATATAATTATTTTATATTTTATTTTAATCTCAATATTTCAAACTGTTTATTAATTATTTTAATTTTAATTTTTTAGGGTGTTCACGTTAAGTGAAGCCATTGGAATTTGCGATTCAGTCTTGTTTCTTCTGTTATAGGTAACTTTTACTTATTAATTACTTATTGTATTTATTATGTTTAACAGTATCTGGAAAAAAATTAATTGATGCTTTTGTTTTTTTGTAGGATGCTTCTGTCCAAAGTAACGCATTCAGATTTTGCTTGATATTAATTTTATTTTCATAAACAATGTTGAATGTTTTATTATGTAAGAGTTTGGTAAAGTCAGAAATGTTTAGCATTGTTGGCCATCATATTCCCTTTGGCTTTACCGCTGATTAAATGTTTGTTTAATGCAAAAAATCTGCCTTCTATTACTGTTGATGCCTGCTGCTTCTTGTTGCTTGCTGCCTGTTGTTGCCTTGTATTTTATTTTGTTGGTCTGACTTAAATAGATTGATGCAACTGTCATTTTTCGAAATAGCTACTCATGTTAAATTATGTTGGTAGCATTAAAAGTTGCCCGTAATTTAACAATGTGGCAGCTATTTCGATATAAAAGCTCGATGAAGAAATTTCTGGTAGCAAAGTTAGGCTTTTAGCCTTATAACATTTTTGTTATAAGATCTGAGAGCTTAATATTTTTTTTATTTTTTTCATTTTATTGTATTCAACTTGAATTGACTCAAATGTTATTCAAATTTTATATTAAATGTTATTTAAATTATCATTATCAATTAAATTTATATTTTATATTATTTTTCATTTATGTTATAATTGTTAGATAATTTTTGTACAAAAATTAAACGGTATAGTTTATATTTATATTTTAGAGAATTAATCACGTTTAATACTAATATTCATTTATTATCAAATTAATTTTTATTTTATTACCAAAATTATTTATATTATTAATGTAAACCATTAATATATATTACATAATAAATACTTTTATTATTAATATTATTTTTTCTTTATATAAATTAAACTATATAATTTATATAAATTAAACTATATTAATTTTCCTTTGCATTATTAATAATGTTTTATCTAATTTACATTTAAATAATTTTATTAATTTTATTAAAATAATTTTATATAATAGGTCTATTTATTAATATAATAATCATAATAAATATTTTATTATAACATTTAAAAAATAATCATATTAATGTTTTAATTACATCATAAGCTAAAAAACTGATAATTTATAAGATTTCCATGGTAATATATAAGTCAGGTAAATATCAGATCATGTGAGTAACAAGTCGGATCATTTACAGGTCATGTTAAAAACAGTTCAGGTTGAAAACAGGTAAGGTTGAAAACAGGTCGGGTAATACCAGTTATTTACCAGGTCAATCTCGGGTTCAGGGTCATATCAGTCGGATGTAGTTCGGATTCGGGTATCATATTTTCGGTTCAATTCGGGTTCAAGTCGTTCTCAGGTCGGATGCAGGTCAGGTTCGGATCCACAATTTCCAGGTCCAAATCGGGTTCAGGTCAACACCAGTTCCGACACGAGTCGGTTTCGGATCGCCACAGTGCAGGTCAAAAACAGTTTTGACTCGAGTCAGTTTCAGTCAGTTTTGCAGGTCGGGTCAGCTTTTTACAACCCTAATTACAGGAGAAGTAAGGGAAGTGAACGTGGCCTTCAAAGGCAATCGATAATAAAGAATAAATAGTTTGCATATGATATATGGCGATATGTGACTTTACGTTTTGGGAATTAGTATAATACAACCAAAATTTTGGTGTACTAGTCAATAGTATGCTCGTGTGTATGTTTTGTATGAAAAAATCATATGAATCTTGAGTTAAAAGGTCAAATCATTTATTCATATTACTTTCTTGATTTGGATAAGTCATAAAGCATGTATATGATATGTTATACTTGTTAGATTAAGTAAATAATTCTCAGAGCAGAAAATGATTAGTGGGATTCCTAAAAAATGAAAAATTGCATGAATTCGTACTTAGTGGTTTACATTTTTATATATATGATGTTATTGATCATGAAATTTGGCACACAAGAGTTGCTTTTCATGCATTGAATATGTTGATGAATCTTTAGGAGCATGTATAGGATGATCGGTGATGTTGGGAGACCAATTTCTTGCTTAAAACCATTAAAATATGTAGTTGTACGTGAAAAATATAGAAACCGAGCAATATACGTTTGTTTGGAAGATTTTCACAAAATCGCTACCCTGCCTAGCTTGAAGATATACCCACTCATAAAGCTTACCTTATTGATAACTAAGTTAGCATCACAATATCACTCTAAGACTGCAAGATAGTCAGCAAATTCTAGTTTTCAATCCATTATATCTTTAAGGTACTTTAGTAAGTTCTTGAGTGCAATAAGTATATCTATTTTGTTCATTTAAAGGATAAAACCCATAAAGAAAGAAAAATTAAAACCATGATCAACCATTTTAGTTACCTCCATCAACTTACAAGGTGCAAATTTAATATTTTCCAAATGGGCTCATAGTTTGATGCGTCTTGCAGAGCATGCAAACAACACCTTTGCAATATAATATATACTTGCTTTTATTGTGAATTCTTTCGATGCGAATCCTATTTCGAGGACATGTTGGTGGAAGTTCAAAGCCCATTTCATACACAACATCCTCTTTGCATATTACCATCCTTGGTTGCTTATAATTTTGATTGCTTCGGCTGCAAGTCAGTGATTAACGAAGAATTATTGTTCGCTTGTATGGCATGTGAATTCGTCATGCACTATACATGTGCTAACAATCAATTTCGTGAAGTGAAACATGATTGCCATCCCGATCACCATCTTCTACATTTGGGGAAAAGTTTTTTTGGTGATAAATCTCCCCGATGTTCTGCATGTGGTCAAGCTTGTGAGAACACTTTGTGGTGCTTCCTTGAGTGTAGGTTTTACATCCATCTTGAATGTATTCAACTACCATCACTAGTCAAGCACAAACATCATTTGCATCCTCTTGTACTCACAACTGTGACCAAAGGTGATTCTGGAGAGTACTATTGTGATACATGTGAAACACAAAGAAACCCAGAGCTTGATGTTTATCAATGCAACGAGTGCAACTATATTTCACATATTGACTGTGTGATTTCCGAGGCAAGTAAATCTGTTTTATAATGAAAAATAATTTTTTCTTCAGTTATTTGATGAAAGTCTGAAATTGAAATTTAATATAAATTTGTTTATTTGGGTTGAACCTCCGTAACATATACTTCAATATCTAACTTCTCGTCCAAGGAGAATATTAAGAAGATGGCTCCCCTAAAAGTCAGTCTTTACAAGTAAGCATATTTTACTTTATCTTCCTTATGTGGTGTTTAATTTTTAATTATTAATTGAATTCTCTCATTTATTTAAATTTATTTTGAAGATATTCCTTATATATAAAGAATAAACAAGTCAAAAATCTATAAAGTGGTTAAAAGTTCATAGTTGGCACCCCCTCTCCCTTAAGTTGTAGGTTCAATATTTATCAAGAGCAAAATTCTCTTTCCCCCTCTCTTAGTAGAAAATTACCAGAAAAAAAAAACTAAATACTTAGTCACTAAATTAATTTTTATGATTCTTCATATTGTAATTATAAATTGAGTTAATTACATTATATGTTCCCAAATTATAACCCTCATTTTGAATTGGTCCTCAAAATTTTGAATATTCTAATTTCACTCTCATTATAAATTAGTCCTTAAACTTTTGAATATTTTAATTTCATCCCTAAACAATGACCCTATTTCTAAATTAGTTCTCAAACTTTTGAATATTTAAATTTCATCCCCAAATTCATCCAAATATGTAATTAGTTTCAACCATAGTTTAACATAAATTTTATTTAAAACACATATAATAATATAACTTGGCCGAACGATTATGTTATCAAAAGATGTGATTAGTATATATGTATAGTTTGGGATGAAATTGGAATGTTCAAAAAGTTTGGGGACCAATTTAGAATGAAGGTCATAGTTTGGGTGAAATTGAAATGTTCAAAAGTGTGAGGATTAATTTAAAATGATAGTCATAGTCTAGGGATGAAAATGAAATATTTAAAAATTTAGAGACCAATTTAAAAAGAGATGTATACTTTGAGGACATATAATACAATTATTTCTTATAAATTTAAGATTTGTTTGATGGAAGTTCTAAAATTATATACTTTCATTATAAGTAGAATTTTTGCTGATGTATATTTTTAGGTTATTTGACATTTATCACATGACATTACTATATCAAAATGAATACACGAAGAGAAAATCGCCTCAGTGACCAAAAATGCCTTATAATATACGATTTAACCAACTTTTTTTGGATTTGCTAAAATGACCAACAAAATCGCAATGCGAAATAAAAATCGCAACGCGATCCCCAGAATCGCAAATCAGTTCCCAGAATCGCAACGCAATTCTGGAAAATCGCAATGCGATAGTACAAATTCGCATTGCGATTTTCCAGAATCGCAACGCGAATATGAAAATCGCAACGCGAACATATAAATCGCAACGCGATTCTGACTATCGCAACGAGTATCCGTAAAAATCACAACGCGTATCCATAAATCACAACGACAATACGTAAAATCGTAACGCGTGTCCGTAAATTGCAACGAGAATACATAAATCGCAACGCGATTCTGATTATCGCAACGAGGATCCGTAAAATCGCAACGAGGATCCGTAAAATCGCAACGCGTATCCGTAAATCGCAACGACAATACGTAAAATCGCAACGCGTATTCGTAAATCGCAACGTGATTTTTAAAGCACCATTAGAATCGCTACGCGTATTTTATTTTTAAATTCCAAACACGAATATTAATTATCGGAACACTGAACCGTCCACAGTTTATCCCGTAATCGCAACTCATAACCTAAAACCTAAAATCACAACTCAGTCTCATCTCCATCTTTCACTCTCTACGGCGAAATCCATCCCCATCTCCGAAGATTTCCGTCCCCATCTCCGGCGAAATCCCTCACAACCATTCACGGTCAGAAATCCCTCACAATCATTCAGAATGGAAAATCACCTCCGAGGGTTATTTTTTTTAATTATTTTTATTTTGAAATTTTTGCATTATTTTAGGTTTTTCATATTGAAACTGATAATAAGTTTACTGGTAATTTCAATAATAGATTAACCTTTCACTTAGATTTTTATTTAAATTCATTCGATTGCTGCAATACTGCTAAACTGTTTTAGTCTTTAACCCTGTGAAGTTAGTATTTGTCTTTGTTTTGTCTTTTGGTTGAAGTAATGCAATCCCTTCAGTTTCAATTTGTAGAAGAATCGCAACGAGAGAAATGAAAATCGCAACGCGAAAATGACTATCGCAACGAGAGAAATTAAAATCGCAACGCGAAACCAAAATCGCATTGCGATTTTCATTTCTCGTTGCGATTTTCATTTCGTGTTGTGATTTTCATTTCCGCGTTGCTATTTACATTTATGCGTTGCGATAGTCATTCTCTCGTTGCGATTTTCATTTCAACCAAAAGACAAAACAGTGTTGCAAATTTTAGTTTCAAGAATAAACTACTACTCTTTATGTTTATTATTTTTGGTATATCTTCACATGTAGTTTTTGGTATATCTAACTTGGTATGTTTATTGTTTTTGTAGAAATTTTTTTTCGGCTTCATTGACATTAAGAATAAAGTTAGCCTAGCCACTACAATTGCTTCGAAGCTTTCACCTACAGAAAGAAAATTGTTTGAGGAAACCTGCTTCGGGCCATGGCTGAGAGTACAGCATCCGGGTGGAGATGCTAATTTGACCCATTTGTGCTTCAGACCATGACTAGCGATCTACCCGACAGTATACAACGTGGTAAGAAGATATGGTTTCATTTTCCACCGCGTATACTTTTTTGGGCGGAAGGTTCTGCTTAATCCTGGTCTACGATTCGGACACGATGATGTAGGCCGGTACACTCGTCATATCGCCCGCCCATCATGGTTATCTCGGGTTTTTCCTGATGAGTCAATGGAGAAGCCGAACTTACACGTCGACGACCTGAAGAAATTGTTTAATAAGAAAGATGGTTTTACTCGGATGGATGACGTCGATGTTGTCCGAGTATGCCTTCTAGTACTTTTGTATGCCGGCTTTTTAGGCAGAGAGGCCAGACAACCTATTCCTCAGGAGCCAATATTATTGGTAGAGGACCTAAATGCATGGAATCTGTTTCCGTGGGGTTCGTATATATGGAAAGCTACCTGGACTAAGTTGTCGTCTGCCTTTGATGACCGCAAAAGTTTGCGTGGCGATGGGTCGAAATACACTTTGTCAGGCTTTGTTTGGGCCTTTAAGGTAAGAATTTCTACATAATGTTTCCAAAATTATAATTAATTATTTAACAATTACTAATGTTTTTTATTATATTGTTTGTAGATTTGAATATTCGAGGCTTTCCCCAGCATGCGGACATATGCATTAAAAACTTCAAATGCTATTCCTAGGGCTATTTCCTGGAAGAGGAAACGTCTGTTGGATTGGGAAGACTTAATACCATATGCGACAATAAATAATGTAAGTTAAAACAAATACTTTCATATATAAACAAGTTATTAATAGTAGACGTTTAACTTTGTTTAAGTTTTTATATTGTTAGGAGGCCAACACTCCATTACAGAGACTGACACCCACGGAGGATGAGCTTGCCACTGATTGGTGGCAAGCTAGTCAGCGTTTTTTTGATGGCACGGATGATGAGCAGCCTCCACTTCCTCCACTTCGAGAGCCATCACCTCACCCAGAGCCATCACCTGATCGACCCGACTATACACCTCTAGAACGAGAGCCATCACCTATCCCGTCACATCATCGAGCCTCTTCTCCACCATCACCTCATGATAGGCGACCAGCAAAGATGCCACGACTTCTATCTCCCTGTTCTCCACCTCTAACTCCACGGGATGAGTCAAGGGAGTTACGTGATGAGGTCAATGCCTTGCGTGAGGAGATCGGTACTCTACGCGATAACGATGGTGCATGGCGTGTGAGATGTTTACTTTACGTGGTGAGGTTGCCGCTCTACGTGAAATGGTAGTATCGTTGCAGAATGAGGTTCATACTCTACGCAACGAGGTAAGTTTAAGATTTTCCATTTTTAACTTGATGATAAATTTACTCGTAATTTCACTTATATTAACCATTTCACTTAGATTGCTTAGTAAATTTATTTGGTTACTGCCAATACTGCTAAACTGTTTATTCTTTAACACTGTGAAGTTAGTATTTGTCTTTTGTTTTGCCTTTTGGTTGAAGTAAATTTATTCGGTTGCTGCCAATTCTGCTAAACTGTGTATTCTTTAACACTGTGAAATAGTATGTCTTTGTTTTGTCTTTTGGTTGGAAGTAAATTTGTTCGGTTGCTGCTAATTCTGCTAAACTGTGTATTCTTTAATACTCTGAAGTTAGTATTTGTCTTTGTTTTGTCTTTTGGTTGAAGTAATGCAATCCATTCAAGTTTCAATTTGCAGAAGAAGAAATAGTTTACTTTCGCAACACGAAACTTAAAATCGCAACGTGAAAAATGACTATCGCAACGCGAAATGAAAATCGCAACGCGAAACCAAAATCGCAACGCGAAACTATAATCGCGTTGCGATTTTCGTTTCGCGTTGCGATTTTCATTTCGCGTTACGATTTTCGATTCTGTCGTTGCGATAGTCATTTTTCACGTTGCGATTTTAAGTTTCGTGTTGCGAAAGTAATCACAAATACTAACTTGACAGTGTTGCAAGTTTGAAACATATTTGTCTTTGTTATCTGATGCATTTTGTGAACTATGATAGAATAATGACTTGGGTGAATACAATGCAAGTTTGAAACATATTTTTCTTTGTTTTCACTGTTTAAATATCATGTCTGTTTATTTACTGATTTTTGTATTTAATTATTTAGCGGCCCGATAAGGTGGATGCTTTACGTCGGGTTTTGCTTGCACGACGGAGTTCACGTATCATATGGCGTGCACGTGCTATTAAGTCTCCGTACACCCCAATAGTGCGAAGACACCGCAAGAAGAAGCCCGACTCGCCTGTCATCCCTCAACAGTCCACTCCTATCGTTGAAGAGACCCCTATCATTCCTCGAGAGTCCCCTCCCACCGTTCAAGAGGCCACTGTCATCATTGAAGAGGTCCCTCCCACCATTAAAGAGCCTGATTCACATGGCGTCATATGTAAGATTCTTGAGAAACCCTCTGACGTGCCGGACATGATGGATGAGAGTTGGCTCTCGTATAAGTTACCGGCCAGTACCATTCCGGTATCTGAAGTGGAGAGGAGACAACTACCGGACACAATTCTGGATAACACCCTTTGGGCTAATACCGCAGTTGATTTTTATCTACATGAGCGGAGCCAGGGGTGTTACACTGACATATACAAGCTCACCGATGATATCTATTTGTTACTTGATCGGTCTTGGTAGGGGTCGAAGACAATGGCTATTTCGATGGGGGGGTAAGTCTTATATTTTTCTTATATTTCAATTTGATTAATTTTTTTTTAAATTTATGTAAGTCACTAATATATGTCTTTTTTTGTAAAACAGCATATCGATGCGTGGGTGACACGTCTTCTAATAATTAGGAAACTTAAGAAAAATAAAAGAAATACACGATATACAATTATGCCGACGTCTTTTAACGCCGTTCACTTGAAGAATCAACGAGATGAATCATTTGCGTTGGCAATGGACAAGCTAAACTTTATCCTGCATGGTGGGAGGTCGATAAGGTTAGTATTTATTTTAGATTGAGTTTAAAGGTATTCATAAATAAGTACGCAAATGAATGAATTATTACTTATGATTACAGGTGTTTATCCCTGTTTTGGAACGTAAACATTGGCTTCTCGTCAAGCTTCAGCTCCCATCCCTTAAGGCAATAGTATATGACAGCCTGATAAATTACATATCATTGGCTGATTTAAGAGATATTATTAAGGGATGGAGCTCTCATTTGGCTAAATTCTTGGATGCGATAAATTATTGGACTCGTTCTGGAAACAAGAAGCCAAAGAAGCTCAATATTACAGTTATCAGAGACGAGACCGCGCCACAACAAACGGAAGGAGCCAGAGGGATTGTGGTCCTCTCGTATGCTTGTGTTGGAGCGTTTGATCACAGGTATAAGTATCTACCTCCCACCGATAGAGATAGAGCTGCAGTAGGCTTGTGGTTTCGGCATTATATGGCTAGATCGATATATACGAGACGCTGCCTACCTGCATCCGCGTTATAAAAATGTACATAAACAATTGGTAAGTTTATAGGCTTTTGGTTTTAAAATGTTTGGTTAAGTACCTAGAATTCAATAATTTACTGTTTGTAGGTTTTAGATGTGTAGAAAGTGTTGTTTGAGCAAATGTTTGGTTTCTGCAGGTTAATCTCAGAAGTGAGCTGCGTGAAAATGATGTATGGCTGCAAAAGTTGATTCAATAGTAGATGAGGAAATAAGAATTATTGCTTATTTTTTTATTGTTTAATTGATTTGTAAAAGATGATTTGTAAAAGTTGATTTGTTTAATTGATGTAAACATAATTCTTATTTGCACTTGTTTAATTGATTGAAATGTAATGGTTGATTTTGTTGATTTCAATCTGCATTATGTTGAAGGAAAAAATGACTATCACAATGCGAAATGAAAATCGCAACGAGAGAATCGCAATGCGAAACGAAAATCACAACGACAAAATCGCAACGCAAAACTAAATTCGCGTTGCGATTTTAATTTCACATTGCGATTCCATCGTTGCAATTTTCATTTCGCATTGCGATAGTCATTTCCGCGTTGCGATACTCATATTCGCGTTGCGATTTTCACGTTGCTATTTTAATTTCGCATTGCGATTCCTTCGTTGCGATTTTCTTTTCGCATTGCGATTCTCTCGTTGCAATTTTCATTTCGCGTTGCGATTTTCATTTCGCAATGCGATAGTCATTTATGCGTTGCGATATTCATATTCGCGTTGCGATTTTCACGTTGCGATTTTCTTTTCGCATTGCGATTCTCTCGTTGCGATTGTAATTTCCGCGTTGCGATAGTCATTAAGATGATTGTGAACGTCATTTCCATGTTGCGATAGTCAAATGAATGCCTAATAAGTGATAACAACTGAATAACAAGTAAGAGCTGGTTAAGTCAAAATGGTTGGCCTGAGTCATTAATTCAACTGAAAATGTTAAAGGTTCACACATAAAATCCACATAATACAACGTTTGCATTTAAAAATCACCTAAGTTAACAGTCCTAAAAGGTGAAGCTGGTTGTGATTGGGATTTTAAAGATGATTGCCTTTTGCTTGACACCATATGAGCTTTGGATTTTGATGAGGATCCATATTTTGGTAGAGGAAAAGATGATTGTGATGGCACTGGTGATCCACATATCAACCTTGTATGACCACTTTCCTTGCACCGACTACATGTCGATCTCTTCTTCTCTTCACCCTTAGACGGTATACAATCGTGATTTTTTGGTCGGCCAGGTAGCCTTCTGTCCATGGCTGGTGGCAAAACTATTTGTAAGTCATCTGGTATGTCCCACTCAGAAGGATGTGGAATAGGGTAGACAATCTCGGCATAAGTCTGTCGATAAACTTCTGTAGTGTAGCAATCCATAGCGTATGCGTTTGAATCATCTTGGTTTAGATGAAGAGCAACTTTTATAACATGGCCACACGGATAACCAGATGTTTGCCATTTCATACAACTACACGTCTTTGCATTTAGATCGACCAGCCCATTTAAGTTATTATCCAGTACTTGAAACAAAGTGTTTGAACATGGTTCAACTCTCCATGACATTGACTTCACAACACGTTTCGTTATCTTTTTTTCAGTCCATGGTGTAACACGATGTTCCAATGTTCCTGTAAATTTAAATAAACAATACTTAGTAAAATATATGATAAGTTACGATTTTAAAGAAATAATTACCTGCATGGTTTCTTTTCTTGTAGTACCACTGTTGAATAGAGGCTCGAAAAAACTCCATTAACATAGTAATAGGTAATTTCCGGGAATGACGACTTAGAGCGTTGATTGATTCTGCACTATTAGACGTCATGAAACCATATCTTGCTCGAAGTTGATGTACTCTTGACCATCTTTCAAACCCAACATCTTCTAGTGTTTGAGCACATTGAGGCAAAACACGTCTTAAACAGTTTATATGCTTATTAAAATCCACTTCCCGATAAGCTTTTTACAGTCTTCCAGTATGTCCATTTGTGATTTTTTATACCAGCAGACCTTGATTTTAGATTTCTATACAAATGAACACCACAAAGTCCATGAAAAGCATCTGGGAAACACATTCTAGCAGCATTGTCAATTGAGTTTGCCCTATCGGATATGATTATCAGATTGCTAATAGGACCTATGCAATCCCTAAGATGCCCCATAAACCATGTCCATGAATAAGAGGTTTTAGATTTGCCAACCCCGTAAGCTATTGTCAATATCCCATTATTAGCATCCATGCCTACTGCTAATAATTTTACTCCAAGGTATCGACCTTTCAAATATGCTCCGTCAACTATAATAACTGGGCGCATGCAAGTAATAAACGAACGAATCTACAAAATAATATACATAAGAAATATAATCATTTAAATGTGAAATGCATGTAACTAACAAAAATGAGTCAACAAAATTATATTGATTTACTAACCGCAGCACCAATGGCGATAAACAGCAACTCAAAGCTTCCATCTCTATCTGTTTTGATATGAGTTACCGACCCAGGATTTTTCAGCTTTAAATTGTGACAATAAGCCGGCAGTTGGGCAAACGATGCTTCTGGCAACCCCCTCAACAATTCCAAGGCATAACATTTAGCTCTCCAAGCTTGAGAATATGAGATACTAATCTTAAACCGAGCATTCATGTCAGTCATAATTTCATTTCCCCGATATACTCTGCCATTCAAAAACATTAACTCAGCCAGAAAACCACCCAACACCTTTTTGTTTGCCTGTCTATGATTAGGAAAAACTTGGGTTCTTGAACATGTATGTTTATCAATAAAAGTCCTAACTTGAAACACTTCGCAATCTTTTATCCTCTTTGCAATCATACGCCACGTACAGTTTTTGTCAATCATACACCTTGTTTCGAAACGATCTTTGCTTGATTTGTTAACTTTTAGTTGATAGCCATCTTCCACACATTTCGTATACAAAGCTATCTTCAAGTCTTCCTTTGTATCAAAACAATCATCTTTCTTGATACGAATAACTTTTGTGTAACAATCAATTGCGTTATTTACCAACTCTTCTTCCGGTATCTGAAGTAATTCTGGCATATTCCAGTTATACTCTCGTGGCATTTTCTTCTTTTTCTTTTCTTCGGGGAATTCTTCTCCTTATGTTTCTTCTTCAGGGTTATATGAATTACAGAATGGATGTTCAACATGTTCATTCACATTCGTAACTTCCTGCCCATTATCATCAACAACATCTTCTTCGGCAACGCCTGTTCCATCATCCAAATTCGGGTATTGACCAATATCAAAATCATTACACGCCGGGTTTGATTCTTCTTCTGAAACATCATCAAAATCCAAGTATTGACCAAGATCAAAGTCCGGGTATTGACCAATATCAAATTTCGAATACTGACTAGTACTCATAATTTTTTCTGTTGGCTCATCATCGTCTAACTGGTCAATACGAAAACCAAAATTTGGTGCTGAAAGTTGATTGGGATTTGGATTAGGGAAAGGTTGTAGGTTTTGAGATTGTGTTTGGTATTGGAAATGTGGTGAAACAAAAATTTCTTGGTGATGAACTTGTGGTGGAACCATAAAATTTTGAGGTTGATAACAACGTTGTACATTGTGAGCACCATAAACTGGGGCTGAAGAACTTAGTTGATTACTACCCGCTACTGACCCAACTTCACTACTTCTAGGTTCAACAACATACAATATAACATCATCTTGCGAAACTCTAATGTAAGCAATGAATCGTTCAACATCTTCATTGTCGGATAATAAATAAACTTTACCTTTTCTCTGATAAGATAACCTAAATCCACTTAGGGGCTCTAAATTCAATTTCTTTGAAACACGTAACATTAGAGTTTCATAAGTTAACTTTTGTAAAGACAGTTTTAGTTAAAGATTCATAGGTAAAGACATATATTGTAAAACACCATGAACATTCTCCCATGACCCTCCAAAACACAAATCTATCCAAACATGATCAACATTAGATGATTTCATGGTTGTAAATTAATTTACTAAACAGACGAGCTGCGAAACTAAAACCTGTTGTCGGATGGGGAAGGATGTCGTTGGATATAGGAACGGATGTCGTTGGATATAGGAACGGATGTCGTCGGAGAGAGTGATAGATGGAGATAGAATGAGTTGCGATTTAGGGATTTAGTTTATGATTTGCTGCTGTTGCGTAGTTATATACCCAAAATTTCAGTGTTACGATTTACAGATTCTCGTTGCGATTTACTGATTATCATTGCGATTTACGGATTCTCGTTGCGATTTACAGATTCTCGTTGCGATTTTACGTATTCTCGTTGCGAATTACAGATACGCATTACGATTTACGTATTCCCATTGCGATAATCAGAATCGCGTTGCGATTTACGTATTCTTGTTGCGATTTACGGACACGCGTTGCGATTTTACGTATTGTCGTTGCGATTTACGGATACGCGTTGCGATTTTTACGGATACGCGTTGCGATAGTCAGAATCGCGTTGCGATTTATATGTTCGCGTTGCAATTTTCATATTCGCGTTGCGATTCTTGAAAATCGCAATGCAAATTTGTACTATCGCATTACGATTTTCCAGAATCGGTGGAAACTGATTTGTGATTCTGGGGATCGCGTTGTGATTTTTATTTCGCATTGCGATTTTGTTGGTCATTTTGGCAAATCCAAAAAAAGTTGGTTAAAATCGTATATTATAAGGCATTTTTTGTCACTGAGGCGATTTTCTCATACACGAATGACGAATAAAATATTATTGGGTAAACTAAAAGATTGATCATTTTGGTTTAAGTTTTGTACACTTTTTTCTCCCTGAATTCAAAAAAAAATATTTGGTTATTTTCGTTTTTATTTAATTAAGATGTGATAACTAAGGGTTAATTTTTGTTAGACTTTTAACAGATTACAAACCTAACACAATGAATCTATAAAATTAAAAACAGTATACTATACAAATAGTCACTAATGTTTAAGTAAGTTTTTGTTTTCCATGCTAAAATTTCAAATGTAACAAATTGATCATTAACCCGACTCCACAAAATGTAAAATCGTGTAAAACCACTAGCGATAACTGTTGTAGAATATGGCTATCGGATAGAGAAAAATCGCATCTGATAATTTGAGAAAATAAAATGAAGATAAATAAGACACAAAATTTACGTGGAAAACCCCTAAATAATATAGGGTAAAAACCACGGGCAACGGTAGAATAATTTTACTATCAGAAAATAGGAATTACAACTTCTCTCGATCTAACAAGGAGAAAACAATGATAATTATCTCTTGATAAAAAGGAGAAAACAACTCTCAAGAAAACTCTCCAAATTCTCTAGTATTGGGAGAAAGCTAGAATGATTTGGGATGATTTTGAAGCTAAATGGGTTAGAGTATTTATAGTTGAAGCTTAAGGACTAATCTTGTAAATACCCTAAAGTACAATGACTAAATATGCACTTTTACCATCCATGAAAATCAACAATTTCTACACCGAATTTTGACAAACAATTTTGGTTCTTTCGGTGCAACAACTTGCACCACCGAAATTGCAATTATAAATTACTTTGACTTTTCAACAATCTCCCACTTGAAGATTTGATTAGAACAATCATATCTTCACACCATTCTTTCTACCTTATACCTTCATGTTGCTTACATCTCTGACATGCCACAAGAGGATCGACACCAAGTAAATTTATCGGCATTGATCGTCTTCTTCATGAAATCTGCTATGTTGTCTGTGGTATGGATCTTCTGCATGTCTACAGTCCCTTCTTCCACCTTTTCACGAATGAAATGGTACTGAACTCGTATGTGCTTTGTCCTTGAATGAAATGATGGATTCCTTACTAGATGAAAGGCGCTTTGACTGTCACAAAACAGAGAGACATAATCTTGATTGTGTCCAAGCTCATTCACTAGCATCTTCAACAAAATTGCTTCTTTACTGGCTTGTGTAGCTGCTACATATTCTGCATCTGTTGTGGATGTAGCCACAACTGACTGCAATTTTGAAACCCAGCTTACAGCTCCACCAGAAACTTTAAACACATATCCTGTAGTAGATTTGCTTTTATCCAAATCCCTTGCATAGTCAGAATCAACATACCCATTTATTAGTAAGTTTGATCCTCCGTAACATAATGCAACATTTGAGGTCCCTTTGATGTATCTCATGATCATCTTTACTTTATTCCAATGCTCTTTGCCTGGATTCGCCATGTACCGACTAACCACTCTCACTGCTTGTGCAATGTCTGGTCTTGTGCATATCATAGCGAACACTAAACTTCCCACTACTGATGCATATGGTACTCGAGACATCTCCATCCTCTCTTCTTCACTGTTAGGACTCATATTAGAGGATAATTTGAAGTTAATAGGAAGAGGGGTAGAAATTGGCTTACAATATTGCATGTTGAATCGTGACAAGATCTTCTTCAAGTAATTCTTTTGTGAAAGCTAAATCTTCCTACTACTTCTGTCTCGGTGAATTTGCATCCCTAGAATCTTGTTTGCTGATCCCAAGTCCTTCATTTCAAATTCCCTAACCAGTTGTGCCTTCAATTCTTCAATATGATCTTTGTTGGGTCTTACAACAAACATGTCATCCACATACAACAGTAATATAACAAAATCGTTATCGCCAAACCTCTAGAAATAAGCACAAGGGTCTGCATTAAGTTTGTTGTATCCAAGGCACATAATGAAGGAATCAAATCTCTTATACCAACACCTCAGCGCCTGTTTTAGATCGTACAAATATTTGTTCAACCTGCAAACCAAGTTCTTCTTTTCGTCTTCTTCAAAACCTTTAGGCTGGAGCATATAAATCTATTCTTCAAGATTTCCATGAAGAAAAGCTGTTTTAACATCTAGCTGCTCTAGATGTAAGTTCAATGTAGCATACATTGCCAAGACTACTCGAACTGTTGTTAGTCGAACCACAAGAGAAAAGATTTCATTGAAATCAATACCTTCTTTTTGAACATATCCTTTGACCACAAGTCTTGCACAATACCTCTCAACTTGATCGTCACCATTTCGTTTGATTTTGAAGACCCATTTGTTACCAATTGGCTTTCTTCCTTGTGGTAGTGGCACAAGGTCCTATGTATTATTTTTATGAAGGGCTTCAATTTCTTCTTGCATCGCTATCATCCACAGTGAAGCATCTGAGTTGTTTATTGCCTCCTGGTATGTTGATGGCTCACCATCCTCTGTTAAAAGACATTATGTAATATTTCCTTCTATAACATAATCTGAGTGCCAATTGGGACGTCTTCTTACACGATCTGATTGATGAGTTATTGGAGATTCAGAACTCTCTGGTTCTTGTTCATCATGAGTTGGTTCTGCTTCAGAAGAATGTCCTTGTTCAAACTCCTTTTCCACATGTATCTACGTAGTCTCTGACTTTTCAGCGCTATCATCGTCTTCTTTTCTTTTTAGTTTATCTTCTACAAAGATAACATCCCTACTGATGATCACTTTGCGGGTAGTGGGATCCCACAAGCGATACCCTTTTACACCATCAGCATACCCCAAGATAGTGTCTTCAACTCTATTGCACTTGAGCTCGATTCACCAAATAACAGGCGGTATTGACTGCTTCTGCCCAGAATGATTTTTCTAGGTCTACAACCCTCAACATTGCTCTTGTTCTTTCTAACAAGGTTCTGTTTATCCGCTCTGCCACTTCATTTTGTTGAGGAGTGTTCGCCACTATGAACTGTCTTTTGATGTCTTCTTTCCTGCAAAATTCATTAAATTCTTCACTTGTGTATTCTCCTCTATTATCTATTCTGAAACACTTGATCTTATTTCCAGACTCAAGTTCCACCCGCGCTTTGAAGTTTTTCAAAGTTGAAAACACATCTGACTTCTTCTTAATAGGGTACACCCAACATCTTCTGGAGTAGTCATCAATAAATGAGACAAAGTATTTTGCTCCACCTAGGGATGTAACTGGTGCTTGCCATACGTCAGAATGAACCAATTCTAGAACACTTTTGCCTCTAGAATTTGACATGTTGAATTTCAACCGGTGTTGCTTAGTTGTTATGCAATGCTCACACAAAGTAAGTGATACTTTTGTTAAGCCTGGATGTAGTTTTTTCTCCACAAGGAGTTTCATTCCTTGTTCTGACATGTTTCCAATGCCATAGCATTGCAGAATCTGAACTATATGAGGCAACAAAGACTTCTGCTTCTATCAAAGTCTCTCTCTTCAGCATGTACAAGTTTGCAGCTATCTTTTCGCCTTTCATCACCAAAAGTGCTCCATGTAACACCTTCATGATTCCTTTTCGTGTTTCAATCTTGCTTGCAATATTATCCAACTATTCGTAGGATAATAAATTTTTCTTCAGGCCTTTCACGAGTCGCACATCTCGAACAACTTTAATTGTTCCATCATATATCTTCAATTTGATGGTTCCAACGCCAACGATCTCTAAGGCATGATTATTGCAACTATAAACAAATCCTCCTAAGACAGGTTCATAATGATGGAATCATTCTCTTCTTGAGGTCATGTAATATGTTGCTCCTGAATCAATGAGTCATATATCTGTAAATAGTTTTCTACTTTCCACGGTGGTTGACACTTCATAGCATAGAGCATCTCCATCATCTGAAGTATTTGTGGTATTGCCTTGTGGATTGGAGTTTTTACTTAGACTCCAACAATCCTTATTCAATTGACATTTCTTTCCACAGTTGTAGCACTTTAAATTCTTCTTGCTTCTCGACTTTGATCTACCATATTTGTGACTATTGCTTCTTTCCACAGTTTTTACTTGTCTATCTTCTTTGTTCTTGCACCAATTTTCTTCTTGTAGAACAGAAGTTGCAACGTCATCGAAGACTAGACTGGTGACATTACTGTTTTTCAACTGATACTTTTAAGTTCTAGGGTAAATTATATCACTGAACTTTACTCTCTCTCCTATTTTACTCACTATATTTTCAAATTTTTCAATTAATTCACTCAACTTTATAACTTGAATTTTTTGTCACTCCACTGTTAACTTTCTAATGGCATTATGACGTGGATTAAATAAATATTTTTTATCAATAAAAAATAGATAAAAAATAAAATAATTAAAATAATCCTACGTTATTGGATCGAATTAAAGATTTACAAAGTAAAGATGATAAGTGTTTGAAAAGAATGAAGCAAATGAAAAATGAGGGGAGTAAGGATTTTGAAGTTAAGTCATATGGTAATATATATTATCGAGGAAGGTAGGTGATTCCAGACGATGAGGAGTTAAAGAATGTTTTGTTATCAGAAGCTCATTGTAGTCCTTTGACTATGCACCCAGGTGGAAACAAGATGTATATGGATCTTAAAAGTCGATATTGGTGGCTAGGAATGAAAAGAAGTATCACTAAATTTTTGTCCAAGTGTTTGATGTGTCAGCAAGTAAAAGTTGAACATCAGGTTCCTTCAAGATTGCTGCAACCAATCTTTATTCCTCAGTGGAAATGGGAGAATATTACGATGAATTTTGTAACGGGGTTACCTTTGACTCGTAATAAAGAGATTCTATTTGGGTGATAGTTGATCGATTGACTAAGTCAGCACATTTCATTCCCGTCCGAGCTGATTTCTCTATGGACAAGTATGTTGAAATGTATATAAGAGAACGTGTTCGACTTCATGGTGTACATGTTTCGATAGTTTCTGACCGAGATCCATGATTTACTTAAAGATTTTGGAAAGCTTTGCATGGAACCTTAGAGACTCGATTGAACTTTAGTACAACTTTTCATCCTCAAACGGATGGACAGTCTGAGTAGACTATCCAAATTTTGGAAGATATGTTAAGGGCATGTGTTATCGAGTTAAAAAGATCTTGGGAGAAGTATTTGCCACTTGCAGAAATTACTTACAACAATAGCTACCAATCAAGTATTAAGATGGCTCCTTACGAAGCTTTATACGGGAGAAAATATCGTACACCATTAAATTGGTTCGAGCTCAAGGATCGAGAAGTTCTTGGTCCTGACTTGATCAAGGAGGTAGAAGAGAAGTTCAAGTGATTCAGCACAATCTCAAAGTGATAACCGATAGACAGAAGTCATATGCAGATTTAAAGATAAAAGAGATTGAGTTCGATGTTGGGGATAAAGTATTTTTGAAAGTTTCTCCTTGGAAGAAAGTATGCCATTTTGGCCGGAAAGGAAAACTTAATCCCATATTTATTGGCCCGTATGATATTGTTAAAAGAGTCGGACCAGTGGCATATCAGTTAGCTTTGCCACCCGAAATAGAGAAGATTCATGATGTTTTCCATGTTTACATGCTTAGAAGATATCGATCTGATCTATCTCATATCATTGCGCTGGAAGAGATAGAAGTTCAGTCTGACCTGACTTATTAGGAAGAACCGATGCATATTTTGGCATATAAAGTTAAACAATTAAGGGATAAGATGATTCCATTGGTCAAGGTTTTGTGGAGGAATCACAAAGTAGAAGAAGCAACATGGGAACGTGAAAAAGATATGCGTAGACAATTTCCCCATCTCTTTGTGTAGTAAAAATTCGAGGATGAATTTTCTTAAGGGTGGAGATTTGTAACATCCCAAAAACCGGGCTAGTGACTAAAGTGTAAGATTTTAAAACTTTGTGGAAAATTTTGAAAAATTGAAAAGTTCAGGAGTTAATTGGAATGTCTTTGTGTAGGATTGATTAGCAAAGATTGAAAGTGGAATGGGCATAATGGTCATTAGACAAGAAATGAAAATAAAATTCATAAGTGGTGTATTATATATACACGTGGAGAAGAGTTATATGAGAAGTCTAGAATTCTCTATCTTCTTTTTCATTGCTTCCTACTCTTCATCATGACTCCATAGCTAAGGTAAGGGATCTTTAAGTTTGATATTTCTTGTAAATTATGATTGGTTTTAATTCTTGGAGTGTTAGGTAAACTTGAGAAAGCTTAAAGAGAAGTATAAACTAAAAGATTTACAAGTTATGAGTGATTGAATAAAAAGGGTTTTTGAGCGAATTGATGAGAAAGAGTTAGTAAATGGATTTTGAAGTGAAATTTGAATTGTCATAAGTTGGAATAAGAAATCTAAGGTGTTGGAATATGATTTGGGGCATGTTGATAAATTGGTATGATTTTTAGTTTCAAGTGATATTGTGGGATTTTGGTTGTTTAAGTGTATCAAAGTGATATAAGTTAGTTTTAATAAGTGTATTGGAGTTTAAAGTCCTGAAAGGAGTTAAAAGTGAGGGTTTTAGCTGAGTTTTGGTAAATTTTTGAAATGAAATAGGTAATTTCTGGGCAATGGTATCGGTACTGGATGAATAGTAAAGATACTTCAAAGGAAAAATGGATGAGATCTAGGTTTGGGTATCGATACTGGAAGAACGGTATCAATACCATATGGCCAAATTTTATGAATCCTTAAATCAGTATCGATACCGAAGGAGTAACATCGATACCAATGGTATCGATACTAATGGACAAGTATCGGTACAATTTTTAGAAATCGAATTCCAAAATGTAGAATGGGTATCGATACTGAAGAATAGTATTGATACCATAGTGAGGAAGTATCGGTACTGGGCTTAGGGTACCGTTATTATTCAGATTGAAATTTGAATTAAGTGTTTCATTTAGCTTATTTTATTGAGGATTTATTTATAGTAATATGAATTATGATATTCATATCGATTGTATATTTGTGTAGATGTCGAATGAAAGCAAGTTCTGGACGAATCGACGATATAAGATTGATCATGAGAGAGATAAGAGTTTTGCTTTGACTAAGTGAGGCTAAGGTGAGTGCATACTACTATATATATATATATATTGCCTTATGGAAAGAATACTTGCGATGAGTCTATTTTCGATAATTGATTAAAAACAATGTCTGAAAGTTTATGAAATGATATAATTATATGTTTACATGAATATAACATAGTTTTGATTATGTTACTACGTGAACATGCATTGTTTATATTTCATGCTATGTGATATGGTCTATGGGATTATGCGAAAATGTGATATAAGTTATGTGATACTTAACTACGTGATTATATGAATATGTGATATAAGCTATGTGACATGATCTATGTGATTATTTTTCTATGTGATACAAGCTATGTGAAATGTTATAAATGATAAAGCCCAAAATTATGTGATATGAGAGCTAAAGGTATAATTGGCATGCCAAGAGTCGGGGATTCTATGCGGTCCTTCGGGAAAATTCTACGCGGTCCTTCGAAACAATTCTACATGGTCCTTCGAGACATTTATACGCGGTCCTTCGGGACATTTCTACGTGGCACTTCGGTACATATTCTACGTGGCACTTCGGTGCAATTTATATGAGCA
This sequence comes from Hibiscus syriacus, assembly GCF_006381635.1. Classification (NCBI taxonomy): domain Eukaryota; kingdom Viridiplantae; phylum Streptophyta; class Magnoliopsida; order Malvales; family Malvaceae; genus Hibiscus; species Hibiscus syriacus. The sequence continues at coordinate 94,276 of NW_024061971.1, read as the reverse complement.
GTGGTGACTGCATTAGTTCACAACCTCAATGCACTCACATACCTTAAGTTCTCAATGATGTATCATGGGCTATTAAAAGAAATAACATAAATGAACAGTGCATGATAAAATGTGATTTTGTTAATGAATTGTGTTATAGTTTCTTTATTCTATGATTCTATTTTATAAAAGCTAATAATAATCTTATATGTTTTAATGTTTTATTTATGCATTACATGCCTCACTAAGTCAAAGACTTAGCGTGTGAGTGTTTCACACGTAGGTTCAAAGAAGGAAGAAGGTCAAAGCTAGGACAAATCAGACAAGACAACATATTTCAACTGAAGATCATATAAGAAACGCTTTAACAATATATTATTTTGTTGTATGGGATTTTGTTGGCATGTACATAGATGTTTAAATCGTATATGCTCTGATCAGATTTTGTAAAAACACTTTATTGCATTTAAGTAAATTAGTAAGTTTTATTTTCAATTTGATTTTTAATTATTCCATATTTCCTTTTAATTACGGGTTCCACCATTTTGAGGTAAACAAAAGTTTTAAATCTTCAACTACTTTTAAAAAGGTCAATGATTCGAAAAGTTAATGTGACACCTCGGATTCGTATCCGGGTCGGATACAAGTTGGGGTTGTTACAAATACAGACAACTCTTGTCAAATTGATCATCTTCAGAATCATCGCTTAATGGATCTTAAGGAGACGAACAAATATTCAGTCATTCTATGACTTGGGGTTACCTAAGGTCATTTACTCTTCAAGGGCATTTTGGTCATTTTACAGTTCAAGTGTATTTAGTTATTTTCTTTTGATTCAAACATATGCACTATTCTAGTAATTTATTTATCATGTGGTTTTGTCCAAAAATCACAATTTCTAAATCTTTCGCCATCTTGGGGTTGGAAATCGATTATCCAGATTTTCTAAGCAAAACTAGCATTTTCTATGCACATCAGTAATTTCATCGGATCAATATGTCTTTTCAGAGTTATTTTCCAACTTCCATTATAATTCTTGTCTTTTTACAACATAAGGTTATTTTCGTAATTTTACCCCATGAGGGTATTTTTGTAATTTTACCTAACCGAAGTATTGTCATAATTTCTCATTCAAGTACCTTTGGCATTTAACTTTTAATGAGAAAAATTAAAATTTACAGATCCAGGGTTTGCTTGCTTTACCACTTAATCACAGAACTTGTAAATTAATTCTAACGATCCCCTAATTTCTTATACGAGTCATCTGAGCCATATTCAGCTACCGAATTTTTACCATATTCGGATCGATTTTAGAAATAATTTACTATACATATGAGACCAAACATATTCATCCATGTATTTACCAATTCCAACATGTTCCACAAAGCATGCATAAGGTAGCAATGTATTACCTCCTTTCTGTGCCATACCGATCGACCATTTAAATTCCTTTCGATCTCCCTCAACTTGAATTCAACGTCCAATAATTCCTCAGATACACAACAACAAAATTTTTATCAGAAAATGAGCTTAATTGCGAAAACGGATCGAATCGGGTGTTTAATTAGTGAAAAATAACTTACCAAGTTTGAATTTAGTGAAACGGACCTCAAAAACAGACTCAGGACGTCAAAAAACATCAGAATAGGTGTACCCAGAAAAAGTCAGCTATCGGTCAACGATGGTCAATGCCTGGTCAACGGTCAATGACTCAGTCAACGGCTCACCCAGGCGGCTCAGCTCGGCTCAGGTGGCTCGGTCCATACCGGTCGAGCCGGTCAGTACACTCCCAGGCTGGCAGACAACGCCCACGCGCAGGGAGAGGTATGCGCGGCGGCTCCAGTCGTCGGACGGTGATGAAAATTTCCAGATTGCTAGATCTCTGGCTTGGGAGTCAGGCGCAAGTGTTATTTTTCAATGAAACATATCAGATTGCATAATTTTAAAATGTACAAACTTCTCCAAAGGTGGCCGATGAGTGATGACGATAGAGCAACAACATCACGACGATTTCGGTCGGGTTTTGAGCGCACGGTGATGGTGAGTCCAATGGTGCATGCGGTGAGGTGAACAGACGGGTTGATCGACCGGAATCGACGGAAAACATGCGGCGGTCAGGTTAAAAATGATGAAGTTTCACGTCAAGTTTTACGGTGAATGGCGCTGATTCATGACGACATAGGGGTCAGATTTTGTTCACCGTTCGACGGTGAGTCTATTGGTGGTGTTAGAGCGACGAACGGTGGCTGGACGGTGACGGATTAAGGCGATAAAGGTGGTTGATGTAGATGATGAATTTGTGGTTTAATTTTTTGGGAAAATCAGATTGCTCAGGGGAGGGGTTAAATTTTTCACTGGGTAATAAAAATGGGTAAATTCGAGTTTAAGTCCCTGGATTTTCCTGTAACTTCCTAAAAGACAACAACATCATGACGATTTCGGTCGGGTTTTGAGCGCACAGTGATGGTAAGTCCAATGGTGCATGCTGTGAGGTGAACAGACCGGTTGATCGACCGAAATCGACGGAAACCATGCGGCGGTCGGGTTAAAAATGATGAAGTTTCACGTCAAGTTTTACGGTGAATGGCGTCGATTCACGATGACATGGGGGTCAGATTTTGTTCACCATTCAACGATGAGTCTATTGGTGGTGTTAGAGCGACGAACGGTAGCTGGACGGCGACGGATTAAGGCAGTAAAGGTGGCTGACAAAGATGATGAATTTTGGGTTTAATTTTTGGGGAAAATCAGATTGCTCAAGGGAGGGGTTAAATTTTTCACTTGGTAATAAAAATGGGTAAATTTGGGTTTAAGTCCCTGGATTTTCCTATAAATTCCAAAAAAGGCATATAAATTCTGAAATCTTGCATTTTGGTCCCCAATTTCCCCTTGTTACTACCTTAATTCGATACTTTAAAATTAATAAATTTTAGCCCCTAAATTGGGGTGTGACAATGTGGCCTATTTTATTATTAAAATAAGTCATGTAATAACCCTGTTAATGAGAAAATAGTTGAGTGACCAAAACATTTAATGTACAAAGTTGAGTGAGATAAACGAAAAAATTAAAAGAATTGTGAGTAAAATATGAGAAAGAGTAAATTTAGTGACGAATGGTGTAATTTACCCTAAGTTCTAATTCTTAGGAGATGCATCTCAACATAAACACAACCAATCATACTCTAATACTCTCCCAAAAGGAGTAGGTCAGCACCACTTTCTTACACCTCAAAATCTTCTGAGGAGTATATGTCAAGATGGTCTTTACCTTTTGATAAACCTCTTCTAGCCAATCACCCATATTTGTTTGTACTTTTTGAGTTGTGGAATCTGAATATACTTTAAAAAAAAAGGAGAAATATAAACAATTCAAATAAGAAAAACTGAATTTTTTATAGCAAGAAAAATAAGGAAAACATATTTTAAAATGATAGAAACTTGATTATACACAAAGATACATGATTTTGTTGCATGTCAAAAGAACATGGAAATAGATAGCTTAGAGAAGAATAATATTTTTGGCTCAATACAATCAATTCACATAGCAAAATACAGTGAATAAAAAGATTGATTTCAAGAGATTGATAACTTATATTAATTGATCATTGATAACTATTTTAATAATCTTCAAAGTCTTATCAGACCATCGTCCTGCAAAAACCACCACCAATACAAACGAACAGAGGGTAAGTTTTTTGGAGAGCTGGAGAGCTGCAAAGATGAATAGCTAAGATGAGAAAATTGAAACAAATGAATTGTTGCATGTTGGGATGGAAACCGTGTATGTATGTATGTATGTATGTATGTATGTATGTATGTATGTATGTATGTATGTATGTATGTATGTATGTATGTATGTATGTATGTATGTATGTATGTATGTATGTATGTATGTATGTATGTATGTATGTATGTATGTATGTATGTATGTATGTATGTATGTATGTATGTATGTATGTATGTATGTATGTATGTATGTATGTATGTATGTATGTATGTATGTATGTATGTATGTATGTATGTATGTATGTATGTATGTATGTATGTATGTATGTATGTATGTATGTATGTATGTATGTATGTATGTATGTATGTATGTATGTATGTATGTGTATGTATGTATGTATGTATGTATGTATGTATGTATGTATGTATGTATGTATGTATGTATGTATGTATGTATGTATGTATGTATGTATGTATGTATGTATGTATGTATGTATGTATGTATGTATGTATGTATGTATGTATGTATGTATGTAGTATGTATGTATGTATGTATGTATGTATGTATGTATGTATGTATGTATGTATGTATGTATGTATGTATGTATGTATGTATGTATGTATGTATGTATGTATGTATGTATGTATGTATGTATGTATGTATGTATGTATGTATGTATGTATGTATGTATGTATGTATGTATGTATGTATGTATGTATGTATGTATGTATGTATGTATGTATGTATGTATGTATGTATGTATGTATGTATGTATGTATGTATGTATGTATGTATGTATGTATGTATGTATGTATGTATGTATGTATGTATGTATGTATGTATGTATGTATGTATGTATGTATGTATGTATGTATGTATGTATGTATGTATGTATGTATGTATGTATGTATGTATGTATGTATGTATGTATGTATGTATGTATGTATGTATGTATGTATGTATGTATGTATGTATGTATGTATGTATGTATGTATGTATGTATGTATGTATGTATGTATGTATGTATGTATGTATGTATGTATGTATGTATGTATGTATGTATGTATGTATGTATGTATGTATGTATGTATGTATGTATGTATGTATGTATGTATGTATGTATGTATGTATGTATGTATGTATGTATGTATGTATGTATGTATGTATGTATGTATGTATGTATGTATGTATGTATGTATGTATGTATGTATGTATGTATGTATGTATGTATGTATGTATGTATGTATGTATGTATGTATGTATGTATGTATGTATGTATGTATGTATGTATGTATGTATGTATGTATGTATGTATGTATGTATGTATGTATGTATGTATGTATGTATGTATGTATGTATGTATGTATGTATGTATGTATGTATGTATGTATGTATGTATGTATGTATGTATGTATGTATGTATGTATGTATGTATGTATGTATGTATGTATGTATGTATGTATGTATGTATGTATGTATGTATGTATGTATGTATGTATGTATGTATGTATGTATGTATGTATGTATGTATGTATGTATGTATGTATGTATGTATGTATGTATGTATGTATGTATGTATGTATGTATGTATGTATGTATGTATGTATGTATGTATGTATGTATGTATGTATGTATGTATGTATAATATTTTAAACTAAGGGGCTGTTTGTTTACTTCAGAATGATTAAGCGTTGAATGATTCAATGGCCTGAATGATTCAGAGGCTCTGTATGAATTAGTTCTGAATGTGACATGTTGTTTGATAATGGCTCTGAATTATTCAGAATGTACTTTGATGCTTAATCATTCAGCACAGTCTTCATTTAGAGGTTACAAACAAACACGAATGGTTCCATTCAGAGCCAAACAAACAGCCCCTAAGTATTTGTTGTTGTAAACTTACTCACTTCCCTTGGGTTGGTAGAACTTGAAAAAAGTGTATGTATATATGATGTGTATGTTTGTTTGTAAATATAATCTACTAAACTATGTATATGTACTTATTATTACTTTTCATATTTAGGGGCATCTTGATTATAAATTTAACAACTTTTCCCTTATAAAAAGACATGATGTGCAAACCCCCAGTTTTATATATATATAATCAGAGAACTTTAATGCAAGGAGAACAAATTGGAATATTTTACGTTAAGTAACTCCTTGTTGTACTCATGTATGAACAAGAAAATGTTTCATCGACATTGAGAGATGCTCCCCTGATTGTAGGGCTAACATCTCTTCGTTATGAGTGCTTATCCAAAGCGTGAGATTTCTTCTGCTGATGAAATTTAAATCCTTTCAGTCCAAGTGTATGAATGTATGAATTATATACTATTCTATTCTTGTAGAGATATTGTTCTAAAATATCATGATTTTAACTCATAAACTGTAGTTTCGTAGGCTTTTACCACTGTGGAGATAGTCTCGCAACGCATGATTCTGACCTTGTAGTTTCCCAACACATTTTTTACTAGCAGCTATGCTTTCCATTGTCCTAGATATTATACCTTTTGAGATATTCCCATGTAAACAACTTCTCTACCTATCAAAACCTCTAGGTCCCTATTCGTCGTCTAATTATAAACATTTGACAAAATTATTGACAGACCCGAAAGATTTGTCAACGCCAATTCCACTAACCTGCAGCCGCATTCAATGATATACATCAACATATGTCAAATTAAATTAAACTTGAATTAATTATGTATACTGACACTTTTAAAAAATTCATTAAGCCTTTAAAAAAAAACTCATTAATTCAGTCGATGTTATTCAGCTTATGATATTAAGTTAATAAAAAATGTTGACATATGATATAAAAACAAAAGAATACACATTATATTTACTTTTCTAGTACTTAATGCATCTTGTTTTGAGTGAAGCTCGGAGGAATAATTGGGTCGCGCTTAACATATAATATTTTGCTTTGATTGAAAATCAAGATAGGTATTCTACTACCCCAAGGGGAAATAGATTAACATATAAGTTTTAAATAAATCCTCAAGAAAAAGTAAAGGAATTTTAGAGTTCATATTTTGGGACCTATTATGATTGAAGTCCTATAAATAAAGGTTATGTAGAAACTTATAAAACAAACAATAGAAAGAATATTCTATTTTCTCATTTTGTGTTTTATAATTCTCTCGTGTTTTTAGGATAAGGTATAACAAATAAAAAATGACTAATTATTATCACATATGATATCATTTATAGTGTTGTAGCATACATTCAATGTCTATTAGTCTTGTAGTTTATTGTATTTTTTTCAAAATACACTAATTTAGTTGATATTATTTAGTGTATGATATTAAGTTTCAAAAAAAATATTAATATTTGATATAAATATAAAAAAATAAAAGGATATACATCACATTAATTTTTCTATTACTTAATGCATCTTGTTTTGAGTGAGGCTTGAAGGAATAATTGGGTCGTGCTTAACATATAATGCTTTGCTTTAACTCAATATTAGTGACCATGAATGGCGAAACCGTTGTACAGTTACACATCTATTTTGACTCAATATAATATATATCTGCATGATTATGACAGAGGGTCTTTGATTCCGGAAAGCTTAAATCAATCTTCAACGCACACTCAATGCCAAACGTTATAAATGTCATTTGGCAACCCCTCTTCCTTTAAATTCCAAAGCCATTGAAGTGCTTTAAGCATAAAAATTATACAAAACTGAAATGGATAAGCTTAGCCTGTGCCTGGTTTGTTGCTTTTCTTATACATTAAACTTGCACGATTCATGTGCAAAGTATCATACTCGTGCCCATACAAGCAATGTTGTCATCCTCAAACATCTTCTACAATCGGGGAAAAGCATTATCAATGAGACACAATGCGATGAATGCGGGAAAAAGAATGATTTCAAAATAAATCCTCATTGTATCCCACTACATCAAGTTTTATACACAGACATCTTGCATTCACTTGTGCTTGCAAGTCCTTTTTGTTGAAGATGGCTCGGAAGATTATTATTGTGATAGTGAGACGAAAAGGAACCGTTTAGTGTAAATTATAAGTTTAGTATGCCTGAGGATTGACCCTTACTTCTCTTTACTACGTATTTTCTTATTTATTATGTAGACACTCATTTTCGCCCGAATTTGTTTGCTTTATATACATATATATATATATATATATATACATATGTATATACGTATATAATATAATCTTTGAAAATGTTTTAGAAAAATATAGTATATAATTTTCAGAAATCAGTTTCGAAAATAAGTATATTATATGAGTTTTGAAACCATTTTTAAATATATATATAATATATAGTTTTGAAAACATGTTTGAAAATATTTATATATTATATAATTTTTAAAACATTTTGAAAATAAATATAATATATAGTTTTTAAAACATTTTTGAAAATATATATTATATAATTTTTAAAATATTTTGGAAACATATAATACATATTTTTTCAAAGCATTTTTGAAAGTATATATTATATAGTTTGAAAAAGGTTTCTGAAAATTTGAAAACATTTTTAATATATATAATATATATTTGTTTTTATTATTTGTTTTATTTTTATTTTTATTATTCGTTTTATTAATTTTGTTTATTTTGTTTTTTCCAGATCCAAGAACGTTCGGGTCCAGCATAGGCTAATGGGCCTGAACCAGCCTGGTAAAGGATTAGGGTTTCCCAGTCTCAGTCAGCGCCGCATGGAAAGAACGAAACCAACAGCCAGGCGAATCAAAACATCAAACAGTCTCCGGCCGAGATCCCCGGGACTGCACCATCCCAGATCCTCAGCCAACAACAATCGGCCATCCCGATTTAGTCGGGAAACAGGGGTGAACGGCCCCCGAAACAAATGGAGAACAACCCCGACTGGGGGGTTATAAATACCAAGGGGAGAGCCATCGTAACGGGGGGTCGTCAACGAGCAAACACAGAACCCGTCAGGGATCGAACCAGTACCAAACCACGGTGATAACAAACACCGAGGACACAGAAACATCTCAGTATCACACCGAGAACCCAAACCACAAGCAAACCAAAATCAAGTCCCACAGTAAACCGAGGGAAAACCATCGAGCAAAATAACAAAAGCCTCAATAGAGAACAAAACAGTCGGTCAAAGAACAGAGTCAAAACCAAAAGAAAAGCAACAATAGTGAGCAAAACCCACATGCAAAAACAATAGAAACCAAAACGTCAACCAGAAGCCTTGCGCCGTGAAAGCTCGCCGGGAAACGAAGAGTCACCGGAAAAGAGGGTAAAAGCCGAAGCTTTTTTCTCAGATCTACATCGAGGGGGCTCGAAGTTGGGTGATTGGGGTTCAGATCTAGGTTTACGGTGTTGAAAGGGACGCGTGAGGGGCCTTTTTCTTTCTCCGACCACCGCCAGTGGTGGCCGGCGGTGGCATCTGACGGTGGCCGGGAATCGCCTGGATGAGAGAGTTAAGAGGAAGGGAGAGTTATCAGTTTTTTGGGAGAGGGTTGAAATGAATAAAATTGGTTTATTTTGGGTTTTATATAACCCGCCGAACTGACCCGCGACCCGACCCGGACAGCAGAGGATCCGCGTGTTTTTTAGCATGAGAGGGAGAATTCGATTTTTAGTCCCTCTTCGTTTGTAATCATTCATATTGCCCTGATTTCATTATGATTTTAATCTCCAGTTTCATTTTCTTTCAATTTGGTCCCTGATTATTTTTTTTTATTTTGTGAATTGGCACCTAACTTTTTTATTTGTTCTTTTGCAGTTCATTTTCTAATTCATTAAGCCCAACTTGTTCCAATTTGATCCTAAGTTTTAAAAATATTTTTTCATTTTTTTATTATCCTTTTTTATCTATTTTATATTTTTTTTTATTATCATATTAACATTTTATTTTCGTATTTTTTTTTATCTAACCTATTTTGTTTCAGCTGTAATTCCAACTGATCAAATGGTAAGTAATTCAGATCGAATAATTTAGACTTTAATTTAAATTCCAATTTTTCGCAATCAAAGACAACTGATAAATTAATTGGTACCGAAAGGACGGTTCAAGGGTGCTAATCCTTCCTTGACCGTAACCGACTCCCAGACCCGACACGTTTCTGGTACAACGCAGATCAGGTAAGATGGTGTCCGACCCACCTAAATTCGTTTTAAAGTGGTCGGTGGCGACTCCTAACCCAATCAATCTAAGTCGAAGCCCAATTCGGGGCCCAACCGAAAGAGGATTCCGACAGCTTGCTGACTCCGCTGGGGACAGGTAAGTGAGTCAGGCCGAAAATTAATTTTCGGTTGTCTTTTATGCGAAAATGGTAAATTTAAATTTTAATTTATTCATTCGATTCCAATTACTTACCTTTGATTATTTTTCAAATAAATAGTTGTACTGACATTTTTTTGATGATTTCAGATTTTCAAAATTTTCATCTAAGGCTCTATACCCGAGCTCCGAACCCTATTTAAGTGGGGGTGAAAGCGACGCCTTCGTGTGAATTTATTCACCGTATGGGCCTAGCAAGTAACCTTCGGGATTCATATACCTTATGCCTTCGTGTGAATTTATTCTCCGTATGGGCATAAGGGAATGTTTCCTCTCGAGTTTAACTTAGTCCACATAAGCTTGTAATGGGCTTAGGACTAAGGGTCTAGAAAGCCCAAGGGGGCACCGGCAAGGAGAACTCAAGTACCTTTTTAGAACCTAAACCGGGAGAGTACAGGGAATAAGAGCCCACCCCAAAACCTCATTCTAAAACCTAGGCTGTTTTTATTTCCTACTTTATTTTCTGCTCAAAGCATGCGAACTAGACAAATATGCGGTTAGGATTTATTTGAAATTAGCATGCGGGATAGAGATCATGTCCGGGTAGGAATAATAAGCATGTGGGGTATATATCATGTGGGGTAGGACTTTTCATTTGCATCTTTTTTTATTATTATCCTTATCTCACTAACTTTTTTTTTCTCCTTTCATTTTTGTTCTTTTGCATTTTTTGTCATTCGCATCATTTAAAAAAGGTGTTGATCCACAAAAAATGTGTTTGTTAAACGTAAATAATCTACATTAATGGACAAAGGGGTTATAATACAAAGAGATAAAAAGCTCAGAAGTCCAGGCGTGATCAAAGAATACTCGGAGGCAAAGGTTGCAGGGGCAAGACGAGGAAATGGTTACTGACCCGGAGAGTCCTTTCGAAAACTACGAGAACAAGATGGTGAAACCCTAGCTAAGCTGGAGACCATTATTGACGAATTCCAAAAATAAGTCGACAAACTTCGGATGAAGGGCTCCAATGGCACTTTCGTTTGGAATGAGCTCGACATAGAGTGAAGGCCGGAGATGCAGTCATTCAAGACCTTTTTTGGGGCAAGCAACTCGTCACCCGCACAAGTTTAGCCAAAAGAGCCAGAATGGTTCGACATGATATTTAATCGGTGAAAAAGCGGAAGACGAATCAACTTGCCATAAGCTGTGCGGGATCTATACCATCAAAAAGTTTTTTGTCTCTTTAGACGTAACATTTTTGTCCCCAATAAGGATTATTCAGAATAATAGGCACATTTTTCGGATCAATACCTCGAACATTTCATGCATCATGCATTCTTGCATATTCTGCATTACTTTTATTTTCTTTTCCACTTTTTTTTATTTTTTCATTTCATCCACATTAACTAACAAGATTCGTCTCAATAAAAGGGAATAAACAAGCTTTGAAGGCAAATTGAAGATTACCTGAAGCGTGTCTGAAGATCCACAGCGATGAATGAGATACTAGCGCGTGTTAGTAAGATCGAGAAAATTCAAGAGCAACTCCTGAAAACCCAACGGGAGATGATTGATCAAACAAGATTTCAGGACGAATCCAGAGAACATATGGCCAAGTTAATGGATATGATAAATGTTGTGATCCATAGGGAAAAGCCACTAGTGGATCCCATGAATGTTGGTGCTGAAACTGAAACGATAATGACCAGAGGACCTGTTAAAGAGCCAGATATTTCAGGTCCGACCCAAAAACCAAATGTGGTTATAGAAGGTTCCACTAGGCAAACCGTGGAGGATGAGCTTTCCCTTGTGAGAGATAAGCTTCACTCAAAGAAGAGGGTCATAGAATATGACCAAATGTTAACCAAGAAAGCCAAGAAGGATCAACCTCACATGATTAGAGGTTCTACCCCTTTTCAAACATCAAGACAAGACACTCAAGTTCTATCTCTGAAGTCATTGCCCAGTAGTCTCTCGTCATGTGGACTAAATGAGAAGAAAAACAAAGTGTAGGGTTTTCAGTTCCCTCCCTTCCACTTTTCACTTGAAAAATTACGTTCAGAAATGCTCATAGCCGGATTGATTACACCATGATATATCCAGCCACAGTGGCTCCCGAATGAGAAATGGACCTACAAAGAGATTCCTTGGGTGAACCAGGATCGAACCCCAGTTTGTTCAGCTAAGGTTCCTGGCAACCTCGAGGATCCTTTAGAACAAGCAATCCAGAAGTGCAAGGTAAAGATAAAGGTCTAAAACTCGGAAGTTGTCAATTCAACGGAGAATGTCTGCGAAGAATATAAGAAGCAAAAGAGTGAAAAAGGATATCCGAGCATGAGGGCCTCCGTGAATGTAATCCGAGACTGGCCCGTGGGTTTGAGAGTGGACGGGGCAAATGTAGCCAAGAAAACATCTCAAATTGCTTCAACAGAAGATTCCTGCGAGAAACTTAAGGCGCAAGAGGATCGGAAAGGAAATCTGAATAAAAGAGCTTCCATGGATGTAGTCCGAGACTGGCCCGTGGCTTTAAGAATTAGTGGGGCAGACGCAGCTTCGAAGACACCTCAGACACCTATATCGGATTTCCTGAAGGCAAGAGGGTTTCTGGGCAGCTCAGGAGGCTTGACGAATATTACGCCCATCACAGCTGCAATATGTGTTCAGGATCCAACCAAAACTATCACCACCGAGGAAAATCATTTTGGATCTAAATTTGGGCCCAATTCTCAGCAACCAGGAAAGAGAATGCTGATAAATCAGGAAGAAGTGGGATTTTCCCAAGAAGCTGATCCGGAGGAAGCAGAAATTTGTACGTCTGAAGGCGCATTAAAAGGAGTCGCGGCAAGTGAAGCAATTGAAGAATGGGGAGCCAGTGCAGATAAAAGCCCTAATCCAACTAGTGGGGCATCCAAATGAGGCCTTATTCCATTTCGTGACATCCTGCTTGAATTTGTTTTTGAATTTTCTCGTATTTGGAACTTATTTTTGAACTTTGTTTTTGGATATTTAAAGGAATTTATGTTGAATGTTGGACCAAATTTACAACTTGAAGTTCTTTGAATATCATCTGAATTAAGAAACTCTGTAAATGGTTCAAAGTTACAGATCTTTGACGAAGTGACATGATTTAAAACAAAGGACTTTGACCTTACCCAGAATATACTCTCGAACACCATACCCTTTTCTTGCAAATAACCAGTACAGCCTTTTCCTCTCATGAGGTAATAACAGGGCTTGGTATTTAGATGTGCATAGGTGCGGATAACATGGGGCATCTTTTACATATGACAATTACTATACTTTTTGTTTAAGACGTTCGATGATGATCACGATCTTCACAGATGGAATAGTCGAGTAAGCAAATCTAGTTTAGGTCAGTTGCCTGGAAATTGAACTCTAAATATGAGATTCCTTGACTTTCAAAAACACATAGACTGTAACAGGTTCTTCTTAACAAACTTAAGAAATTAGATCCGTATACCCAGATTATACTATTATATATACAATAAAGCTTGAGTTGTCCCTCTAAAGCAATTGGTTAAACGCCTCGGCTTTATGGATAATATTCAGCTAGCCTGATAAAGGTGATTGTACTATACAATAAAGCTTGAGCTGTCCCTCTAAGGCAATTGGTTAAACGCCTCGGCTTTATGGATAAGATTTCAGCTAACCTGATAAAGATTTTTACATATTGGGTTATCCCTCTAGAGCAATTGGTTAAACGCTCCGGCTTTATGGATTTAGCTAGCCAGATAATGGCAATATTAAATAAGGAGTTTCGGTAAAAATGGACTAAGAGAGTTAAGGAACACCTGTTATAGTCAAATTCACACGAGCACTCAAGAATTTCATTTTTAGACCGATATTTTTGCACTACCTTTGTTAGAGGAGTTTACAAAGCTTGAACAAATGAATGGTTTCAGAGAACCGAAATAAAAGGTCTAGTAATCGATCTTGCTAGTTGCGTCATTTTGTCCGCATCCAATCAAAATGCCAATGACCAAGAAAAATGACATTTTTTTCTTTTTGCCAGAACCTTAGAAAAAAGGAGGCCAACCTAAAGCCAACTCATCCCTTTGAACATTTGTCAAAGAGCTATAACTCTGAAAGCATTAAAAAGAGCTATTGATTCTTTTGATATACTTTGAACTCATGTTTACAATTTGATTCAATTGCAAACAATATTTTGCAGAATTTTTATCCTTTTCCCTCCTAAAACAAGAAAAAAGGAGAAAAACATTTTCAAACAGGACAGTCTCAGATATGAAAGGTCTGTAAAGCCAAAGCCATGAAAAGAGAATGGGGCACGATTGATTCCAAGGACCAGTTTGGCAGATAAAATTTTAGAGTCAAGTTTCGACTTCAGGATGAAGGATACTTGATTCGCATGCGCCTTTAAAGAACGATGGTGGTTGCTTAGCTACACCTCAACCAACTTGACATATCTACAGATCTCATAGCCCATTCAGATCAAATCCAGTTCAGTTCAAACTCAACCATGAACAACATGCTTCCAGTTAACACTTTCAAGCCAGATTACAATTCCACAACAGAAGATATCTTGCTGACAGAATTTATCCGTGGGCTTTCCTTTGAAGAGGAATCATCTAAAAATCATATCACTTGGTTTAGACTCGCTCAGGAGAACACCTGGAGAATCATGACCGGCTTCGACCCGTTAAGGGAAGCCATTTTTTTTTAAACCATCATTTGCAGCATAGCTTAAGTCGAGAAGGGCTATCTGCCAAAGACCTTCGAGTTCGATTACACTCAGCTTCGAGGGCATATCATTTGCAGCATAACTTAAGTCGAGAAGGGTTATCTGCCAACCAAAGACCTTCGAGTTCGACTCCGCTCAGCTCCAAGGCATATCATTTACAGCATAACTCAAGGCTAGAAGGGTTATCTCTTACCAAAGACCTTTGAGTTCGACTACGCTCAGCTCCAAGGCACATCATTTGCAGCATAGCTTAAGTCGAGAAGGGCTATCTGCCAAAGACCTTCGAGTTCGATTACACTCAGCTTCAAGGGCATATCATTTGCAGCATAACTTAAGTCGAGAAGGGTTATCTGCCAACCAAAGACCTTTGAGTTCGACTACGCTCAGCTCCAAGGCACATCATTTGCAGCATAGCTTAAGTCGAGAAGGGCTATCTGGCAAAGACCCTCGAGTTCGATTACACTCAGCTTCGAGGGCATATCATTTGCAATATAACTTAAGTCGAGAAGGGTTATCTGTCAACCAAAGACCTTTGAGTTCGACTACGCTCAGCTCTAAGGCACATCATTTGCAGCATAGCTTAAGTCGAGAAGGGCTATCTGCCAAAGAACCTCGAGTTTGATTACACTCAGCCTCGTGGGCACATCATTTACAGCATAACTCAAGGCTAGAAGGGTTATCTGTGACCAAAAGACCTTCGAGTTTGACTCCGCTCAGCTCCAAGGCATATCATTTGCAGCATAACTTAAGTCGATGAGGGTTATCTGCCAACAAAAGACCTTCAAGTTCGACTATGCTCAGCTCTAAGGCACATCATTTGCAGCATAGCTTAAGTTGAGAAGGGCTATCTGCCAAAGACCCCCGAGTTCGATTACACTCAGCTCCGAGGGCACATCATTTACAGCATAACTCAAGGCTAGAAGAGTTATCTGTCAACAAAAACTTTTGAGATTGTTTCTCTTGAAACAAATTTTGTCTCTCTTGAGATAGTTTCTCTTGAAACAAATTTTGTCTCTCTTGAGATAGTTTCCCTTAAAACAAATTTTGTCTCTCTTGAGACAGTTTCCCTTAAAAAAAATTCGTCTCCCTTGAGATAGTTTCCCTTTAAACCAATTTTGTCTCCCTTAAGACAGTTTCCCTTGAAACAAATGTCGTCTCCCTTGAGACAGTTTCCCTTAAAACAAATTTTGTCTCTCTTAAGACAGTTTCCCTTGAAATACATTTTGTCTGTTCACTTGAAACAAATTTCGTCTCTCTTGAGATAGTTTCCCTTTAAACAAATTTTTGTCTCTCTTGAGACAGTTTCTCTTGAAACACCAATCTTTGAATATGTTTTTCATGAAACAAAATTTTGTCTCACTTGAGACAATTTCTCTTGAAAAAAACCTTTGAAATTGTTTCTCTTGAAAAAAAAAATTTGAAAATGTTTCTCTTGAAACACAAAACCTTCGAGTTTGGATTACACTCAGCTTCGAGGGCACATCATTTACAGCATAACTCAAGGCGAGAAGGGTTATTTGTTACAAAGACATTCGAGTTCGACTACGCTCAACTCCAGGGCACAACATTTGCAGCATAACTTAAGTCGAGAAGGGTTATCTGCCAACCAAAAGATCTTCGAGTTCGACTACGATCAGCTCGATGACACATCATTCACTATTGTCCAGTTGCAATCGAGGTTTTTCAAGACGAGAAGAAGACCCAGGTTAACCGTGCCTCAGTAACAAAAAAACGTTTCCCGACAGCATAGCTTAAGTCGAGAAAAGCTATCTGTCAACGAAGACCTTTCGAGTTCGATTTCATTCAGTTCAAGGGCCTGTCAACCACAGCTTGGAGTTAAAGAATTACTTTCAAGTCGAATTTTTGGAACAAAGATCTTTAAACCGATAAGAAGACTGAAGCGGGCTACAACGAGGAGCCATATTTCGATTCAAATTCCGAACTAACGGCCTCAAGATGGACTCGACTTCGCGACGGAGGGGCCATCCGCAATACAAATTCGACAGGGAGTTATTCCTAATTCAAATCAATTTTTAGCTCCATCGAGCGAAAATTCGTGTCCTTTTATCTTTGTCCTATTTTTCGTTCTACAAAAAAGGACAAAAAGAGGCAGCTGTAGACACCCATTTTCGCCCGAATTTGTTTGCTTATATATATATATATATATATATATATATATACATACACGTATATAATATAATCTTTGAAAATGTTTTAGAAAAATATAGTATATAATTTTAAAAAATCAGTTTTCGAAAATAAGTATATTATATGATTTTTGAAACCATTTTTAAATATATATATAATATATAGTTTTGAAAACATGTTTGAAAATATTTATATATTATATAATTTTTAAAACATTTTGAAAATAAATATAATATATAGTTTTTAAAACATTTTTGAAAATATATATTATATAATTTTTAAAATATTTTGGAAACATATAATACATATTTTTTCAAAGCATTTTTGAAAGTATATATTATATAGTTTGAAAAAGGTTTCTGAAAATTTGAAAACATTTTTAATATATATAATATATATTTGTTTTTATTATTTGTTTTATTTTATTATTTGTTTTA
Organism: Hibiscus syriacus; assembly: GCF_006381635.1. NCBI lineage: Eukaryota > Viridiplantae > Streptophyta > Magnoliopsida > Malvales > Malvaceae > Hibiscus > Hibiscus syriacus. The sequence continues at coordinate 77,027 of NW_024061971.1, read as the reverse complement.
TTAATTTTGTTTATTTTGTTTTTTCCAGATCCAAGAACGTTCGGGTCCAGCATAGGCTAATGGGCCTGAACCAGCCCGGTAAAGGATTAGGGTTTCCCAGTCTCAGTCAGCACCGTATGGAAAGAACGAAGCCAACAGCCAGGCGAATCAAAATGTCAAACAGTCTCCGGCCGAGATCCCCGGGACTGCACCATCCCGGATCCTCAGCCAACAACAACCGGCCATCCCGATTTAGTCGGGAAACAGGGGTAAACGGCCCCCGAAACAAACGGAGAACAGCCCCGACTGGGGGCTATAAATACCAAGGGGAGAGCCATCGTAACGGGGGGTCGTCAACGAGCAAACACAGAACCCATCAGGGATCGAACCAGTACCAAACCACGGTGATAACAAACACCGAGGACACAGAAACATCTCAGTATCACACCGAGAACCCAAACCACAAGCAAACCAAAATCAAGTCTCACAGTAAACCGAGGGAAAACCATCGAGCAAAATAACAAAAGCCTCAATAGAGAACAAAACAGTCGGCCAAAAAACACAGTCAAAACCAAAAAAAAAGCAACAATAGTGAGCAAAACCCACATGCAAAAACAATAGAAACCAAAACGTCAACCATAAGCCTTGCGCCATGAAAGCTCGCCGGGAAACTAAGAGTCGCCGGAAAAGAGGGTAAAAGCCGAAGCTTTTTTCTCAGATCTACATCGAGGGGGCTCGAAGTTGGGTGATTGGGGTTCAGATCTAGGTTTACGGTGTTGAAAGGGACGCGTGAGGGGCCTTTTTCTTTCTCCGACCACCGCCAGTGGTGGCCGGCGGAGGCATCTGACGGTGGCCGGGAATCGCCTGGATGAGAGTGTTAAGAGGAAGGGAGAGTTATCAGTTTTTTGGGATAGGGTTGAAATGAATAAAACTGGTTTATTTTGGGTTTTATATAACCCGTCGAACCGACCCGCGACCCGACCCGGACAGCAGAGGATCCGCGTGTTTTTGAGCATGAGAGGGAGAATTCGATTTTTAGTCCCTCTTCGTTTGTAATCATTCATATTGCCCCGATTTCATTATGATTTTAATCTCCAGTTTCATTTTCTTTCAATTTGGTCCCTGATTATTTTTTTTATTTTGTGAATTGGCACCTAACTTTTTAATTTGTTCTTTTGCAGTTCATTTTCTAATTCATTAAGCCCAACTTGTTCCAATTTGATCCTATGTTTTAAAAATATTTTTTCATTTTTTTATTATCCTTTTTTTATCTATTTTATATTTTTATATTATCATATTAACATTTTATTTTCGTATTTTTTTTATCTAACCTATTTTGTTTCAGCTGTAATTCCAACTGATCAAATGGTAAGTAATTCAGATCGAATAACTTAGACTTTAATTTAAATTCCAATTTTTCGCAATCAAAGACAACTGATAAATTAATTGGTACCGAAAGGACGGTTCAAGGGTGCTAATCCTTCCTTGACCGTAACCGACTCCCGGACCCGACACGTTTCTGGTACAACGCAGATCATGTAAGATGGTGTCCGACCCACCTAAATTCGTTTTAAAGTGGTCGGTGGCGACTCCTAACCCAATCAATCTAAGTCGAAGCCCAATTCGGGGCCCAACCGAAAGACGGTTCCGACATATTAATTGAGAAGAAGGAATTTATTTGACATCAAAACAACAGTTGTCACTCAACAATTATTTTTTTTAAATCATATCTGGTGTTGTGTTTTGATTTCATTTTGTCACCTGCCGTCAAAAAATTAACAGAACTGCTGACAGTGTATTTTTAATTTTTTTCAATGATGACGTGACATTACCTTATGGTAACACGTCAGCATCATAGTAAATTTTTTAATGCTGAGTGACAAAAATGAAACCAAAATATAACGTTAGATATGATTTTGAAACAAAAAATAGTTAGATGACCAAAACAGAATAAAATTTATAATTGAAATATTAAACGTATAGATTTTTCGATCACCATCATCCCCTTCCCATATTTCTATTGAGGTTCGAAACCCACTCGGAATGCGAGGCCTGCAAAGGAAAGTTTGAAGGACTAATAAATGTCAAATACCGGAGAATACTATTATAAGTTCCATAATTGTCTAACATACTAAAAATAACTAATTATTATCAATTACATATATTGTCATTCATAATGTTGTAGCATTCAATGTGTCCTTCACAATGTTACAGTTTATTGTATTTTTTTTTTTGAATTCACTAATTCAGTTGATGTTATTTAGCTATGATATTAAGTTAATAAAAAATATTAACATATGATATAAATATAAAAACAAAAGAATACACATTATATTTGTTTTTCTAGTACTTAATGCATCTTGTTTTGAAGAATAATTGGATTGTGCTTAACGTATAATACTTTGCTTTGAATGAAAAGCAAGATATGTATCCTACTACCCCAAGGGGAAAAAATTAACATATTGTGATTTTTAGAGTTGAGATTCGTGGGACCTATGATGATTGAAGTCCTATCAATAAAGGTGATGTACAAACTTATAAGATAAACAATATAAAGAATATTTTGTCCTCTTATTTTGCGTTCTATAAATCACATAGGCTATCATTCATAGTGTTGTAGCATAATCAATCAATGTGTCTTTGTGTTGTAATTTATTGTATTTATTTTTTTTATTCGCTAATTTAGTTGAAATTATTTAGTTTATGATATTAAGTTAATAAAAAATTAATATTCGATATAAATATAAAAACAAAAGGATATAACTTGTTTTGATTGAGGATTAAAGGAATAATTGAGTCATGCTTAACATAGAATACTTTGCTTTGATTGAAAATCAAGAGAAGCAACCTACTACCCCAAGGGAGAAGCAAATGGTTCTTTTTCCTTTTTAAGAGGGAGAAGAAAGATGTAGATGCTCGTTTTTGTTCGGGGATTGCATTCGATTCTCGCTCGTGTTTATATATTATGAATTATTTTGATTAAATAGTAATATATTATTATTATTATTATTATTATTATAAGAATATACACACATTAACAAAACAAAATTTAACATTTTACAGGCCCAAATAATAGCTATGGCCCAAACCCGAAGTGACCCAGCTGAAGCAGGCCCAAACTCGGATGCAACCCAAGGGTTTAAGAAACCCTAGTTGTACCAAGCTTCCATCCGCCACCCCATCTCAACCGTTGGATCAGATCAGATCCAACGGCCCAGATGAACCAAAGCTAGGGTTTTGACCTAATCAGCAGCCACCATGCGCCAAGCCGCCGCCGCCAAACACTCCCTCGAGAGTTGCATGCGCCTGTGATTCCCCTCTGCCCAAGGACTGCCACCACCGGATTCGTCGCTGGCTGTCTCGGGACAGACGAAGATAGCCTCGGGGTAAAAAATATTTACCCCCTGTGTTGCTGCCATCACCACTGAGTCTCTCTCCTTGGACAGACCATCCGAAGCCGAAAGAAGCAAAAAAATCAAATGGAAACAAAAGAAAAATCAGTCCCAAAACATGTAACCAACTCAAAATCAAATATGGAAGCACCCTATATCAACAGGACAGAACCGAAAAAAAAGATGAGAGAAAAAAAACAACAATCGAAAATAGAGAAAAAATCAGGAGCATTTGGAAAGAAAAAACAAGAAAGAAAACAACCGAGAGAGAAAAAAGAAGCTTACCACACCATCGGAGCTAAAACGTCGCCGGAGATCGCCGTTTTTTCGAAGGTATCCCTTTGGTCTCATGTAGATCTAGGGTGGTAGGGGTGTCTTTAGGTTTAGTGGGGCTCGGGTTCGACTTTAGAGGAGAAAGATGAGCATTTTGGGTGATTTCCCGAACTCCGACCGTCGTTGGCAGCGACAGAGTGCTCCAGCGAGCAGTGGTCAGAGACCACCGGCTTTCCTCCGACGAGGGAAAGTAAAGAGAAGCTGGAGAGAATTTTTTCTCTTTTTTTTAGAGAGAGATAGCAAAGGGAAACATGAGGAGGTTTGGGCCATTTAGGCCAAATTTTGGGTATTTATACCCTCCTTGATGCAACGTCGTTTTAGGGAGGGGGTATCTGCGTTTTAGCGCATGGTAAACCCTTCCTCGGGTCCCCCTAATTTTGTAAAATCTCAATTTGGTCAATGAAATGAAGGTTCACGTATTTTAAATTGGATTTCAAGTTTTGCTTTGTTTTTATTTTAGTCACTGACCTTATTTTCGCGTGTTTTGGGTAAATATCTAATTTAATACTTATATTTTAACAATTTTCATTTTAATCCTAGATATTGGTGATGGTTAAATTACGATTCCAGTACCTAGCTTGCATGATGTTCTGTTTATGGCCATTACTTTTGCTTGGTTTATAGTTTAGTCCTCAAGTTTTAATATTTTTTATTATTTTAGTTTTGAATAATAATGTTGGTATATTTACGATTTTGGTGCCTAATTTGTACAATATTCGCAATGGTGACCGTAGGCTTTGTTGATTTTGCAGTTTGGTCTTTAAAGTTTCTGTCTTTTTGTCATATTTTAGTACAGTCTAATCGATTTGGGTTATGTAGTGTTTTAATCTTTTCTTATTGGTTACATGCTATTAGGAAGCTATTAAACGTGTATGAGTTCGATCAACATATGCATATTAGTATTTTCCTTTTCAGAAAATATCTATTAAATATTATTTTGTGCGAATAATTTATAAAAATGTGCCTTAACTGACAAGGAGTGTGTTTCCAATAATTGTTGAAACAAAATAATACCTTTTATATTCGAATGATTTTTTAATATATGTATTTTATTTATAAGCTAAGGCAATATTATTTTGTATGGAGAATCTATGGAAACGTGCCTTAACTAACGAGGATCACGTTCCCGATGAATGTTCATACAAAATAACACCTCTTTTATTATTCAAGTTTTTTTTTTGAAAAAAATATTATTATGTATATATGACTTATTAAAATTAGGGCGATATTATGGTGTATAGAGAATCCATGGAAATGTCCCTTTAACTAACAAGGAAGGCATTTTCGAGAATTGTTTGTACAAAATAATATCTCTTTTATTTTACTTTTAAGAGGATCATAATTTAAATGTATATTCAAATTTGCCACTTTCAACATTCAGATAACATATAATCGCTTAGGTATCGATTTCGGGCGCTGTGGGGTGCTAATCCTTCCCCACGCGTAATCGACTCCCGAACCCTTTTCAAAACGAATTTCTGGTTAAACGCATATCATTTTTATCTTTTAAAATTAATTTTCTTAAAATTATTTTAGAATGTATTTTTAGGTATTCGACCTACCTAACCTCAAAGGTCGATGGAGACTCCAAATTTGTTTATTTTTGTATTTTTTGTTAAACCTGATATTTTTTTAAAATTAAGTTGGATCGATCCCCGTCATAGTCCTAAAAAGCTTAAGGACAGTTCCGACAAAAGATGAACAATAATATAAACTTATTCAAATATTATGACTTAAAATCTTATATTTAAAATTTTAATTAGATATTATTGCTAATCCTTTTATACTGGTTGAGGAGTTAAAATTTTAATTATTAAAATTATTAATATTGTAAAGATAGTTATTTTATCAAAACTATTAATATATTTCGAAATCTCAAAAGAACAATTGATATGAGGTAATTTTACTCTATTGGTTCAATGTCTCAATTAGAGTATTAGTTGATTATGTACAAACTCACGTATCTATTATATTGTGACTTTTAGAGTTCAATATTTATGGACCTATAATGGTTGAAGTCCCATATACAAAAGCTATGTACAAACTTATAAGACAAACAATAGAAAATGTATTCTCTTCCCTCATTTCGTGTTTTATAATTTTCTCTTTAAGTTATAACATATAAAAAATGGTAAACTATACAAATAGTCACTGATGTTTGAATAAGTCTTCGTTTTTTTCATTGAAGTTTTAAAAGCAACAAATTTATCACTAAGGTTATTAATTTATAATAAATTGGTCACTTACTGTTAACTGTCGTTATTCCGGTAATATAAGGCTGATGTGGCACGTTAGTCACTTGAGTTGAGTTACTTGGCATCGTTTGACCAGTCTTCTTTTCTTCTTTCTTTTTGTCGGCACGAAAACAATCCCCCATGCAAAATCTACAGCATATCAGACTTACAAGCTGCTTCCTTTCATTAACAAAATATCCTCCTCCATGTTCTGAACCTCTGAGACCGAATTCTAATTACGAAGATCCATTCGCTATTGATGCTCATTTTTTCATCGAAGAACTGATATCCGTTCTCACCTCATTGATGCCTAGGATACGAGCCATCAATATTTTTTCCATGTTTTGAATGGTCAGCTAGGTTGAAAACCTTGTCAGCTGAGGAACTTAGCGTTGGGATTAAAGCCTTTTTATCTGATATTTTTCATTTGACGGAGCAACAAGTATCCAAACTACAGAAGAAACAAAGATGGCCTTTCTGTATTAACATATGGTGATACAACTGATGATGTTTCTTCCACCTTGAGCTCAATACAAGCAAGTTTGACTTGGGTTCTTGATAGACTAAACAAATTCTCCGATGCCTCGTTGAAGATCTACGAGGATGTTTGACAAAAAAGTGATGCTGCTTGAATTGCATACCTCAAGTTGCAGGCTAACTAGATTCTGTAAAGCTATGTGATGATTAAATATAAGCAACATTAAGATTTTGGGTTCTATAAATATATGGTTATAGTTAAGAAAGTTGCAAGTATACATGCGGGATTTGATAATCTACATTACAACCCGTCGTACAATATTGATTTTAATGTAGTTTAAACCAAAGTTTCCTCAGTGTCATCACCATTTACGATAGGTATACCATTAGAGGTGCCTCAAAGTTGGAGGGTTTGACAGCCATGAAAATACATGCATTGTTCTTATGTTTCATGCTTTTCCGTTGTGTAAATTTCATTTGAAGAGTTATTGACATTAATCTTGAGGATGAACTATTCAAGCTTCATATTGAATTTTTAATATCAAGTAAACAATGATAACTCTAACCTATCCCAAAATTTTATGCTACTTGTAGTGGCTAAGTTGACGATTTAAAATAGGATGTGATGTTGGTCAATAAAGTGAGATTAAAGAAGGGATTGATTCGTCTTAGAATGATGATGCATCGAATGATAGTTTTAGCAATGAGACTAAGAATTCCGAGCATTGAGTGGGGGAGGTTGCCTAAGTCATCCTCAAATAGTTGTAGGTCACTGGAGTGGTGTATCCCAGTGTTGTTGATATGCTCATATCTTGCTCTTGTTGAGTTTTCTTGAAATGTAACCAGTTTTACTTCTTACATTGGATTTGTGGGTAACAATGTATATTCTAACGTGTTAAGGTTGTTTTATAGTGATGATCAGCTGCTTACATTTGGTCGGACTTTCATTATCAAGGGTATAATTAGTGAGCGTGCTGGTGGGGACCGTGGGGTGGTGGAACAAATGCAGAAAAATAAAGAAAGAAGAATTTCCATTAAACCTGGGAGGTCAGACTGTGTCAAGCAAGTCAACCTAAGTACGTAACATGCCACATCAGCCTTCTGTTACTGAGGTAACGGATGTAGTTTACACTCTAAAAAAATACTCATTATTAAAAATCACTTATGAGGTCATTTATAATGTTCTAGCATACACTTAATGTGTTTTGCGCCGTAGTTGGTTTATGGTATTAAATTAATAAAAAAATATTAATTTTTTATAAATATAAAAATAATAATACACGTCAGATTAACTTTTCTAGTACTTAATACATCTTGTTTTGAGTGAGGCTTGAAGGAATAATTGGGTCGTGCTTAACATATAATGCTTTGCTTTGATTGAAAAGCAAGAGAGCTATCCTACTTGTAGAAAATACTTGTAGGAAGTTATTTTGTTTGTACAAATAGAAAGGTAGTTAGTTTGTTTTTGGTTAGTTTGTAAGTTAGTTAGACATCTAGTTATTGTATAAATACATTAGTATGTAACTTTATGCATATATGAGAATGAGGCATTTTCCAGTATTTCTTGGGTTACTATTTTAACATGGTATCAGACGGTACATTTCTGGGCTCTTGGGTTATTCGGCTTATTTTTCACTAGTCCATTTTCTTCATTCTCGTTTTTGTTTTTGGCTATTCCCACCGTAAAAAATTTCCCAATTCTAGTTTTGTTTCTCTGCGATTTTTTTCTTGCTTCATTTCCTCTTTGTGATGCCTCCACAAGACGTTTCGGAGATCGATTTCACGCATCCCTTGTATTTGCATTCGTCTGATACACCGGGTGTTGTTCTTGTTTCTCACCAGCTCACCGACGTTCATGATTACAGCGTTTGGAGTAGGTCTATGCATATTTCTCTCCTTGTGAAGAACAAATTAGGGTTTATTGATGGGGTTTGTCATCGGTCTGATTTTGTGGAGCAGCTTCAACCGCAATGGGATCGGTGCAACGCAATTGTGCTTTCTTGGCTGATTAATTCTATTAGCAAGGATCTTTCAGTTGGTATTTCTTTCTCTTCTAGTGCTACTCTTGTGTGGTCTGATTTGAAATAACGGTTTGATAAAGTTGATGGTTCTCGGGTTTATTTTGTACACCAATAAATTGCAACCCTTGTTCAAGGGGATTCTTCAATTTCATCATATTTCACCAAATTGAAGCTTCTTTGGGATGAATATGGTGCTTTGGTGCCTCTTACTTCGTGTGATTGTGCCATTGCTCATCAAAATACTGCTAATGCTCTTCAACGACGTCTTTTTCAGTTCTTGATGGGTTTAAATGATTCATACTCTACTGTGCGTAGTCAAATTCTTCTGATGCAGCTATTACCATCTGTTAATCATGCTTACTCGATGTTGGTTCAAGATGAGTCTCAGTGATCTCATTCCACTGGTATACATTCAATCAATGATTCTACTGTTTTTTATTATAATTCTTACGTATCTCCTGGAAGTATGGATCGGATTCGATTCAATGGAACTTGTGACTATTGTAAGGTTAAAGGTCACAAAAAGGATCAATGTTATAGATTGAATGGTTTTCCTGCTAACTTCAAATTCAATCGAAAGAATGATGCTCCATCTGCTCTTACTGTTCAAATTGAAGATCAAGTTACTACTTCAGCTCCAGTTACTGCCATTTCATCTCATGTATCTTCTGCCCCAATTTTTACTCAAGAATTATACAATCAATTTCTGAATTTGTTGCACCAAGATTCTTCCTCTGAGTCCTCTGTTAATCTTCTGGTATTGTTTCTTCTGTAAATTTGATCTTGGACATTGGTGCTACTGATCATATTACCTTTGAATTCTCTTGTTTGACAAGTCCTAATGCATGTGCTTCAAAAAATCGGTTTGTTCATCTTCCTAATGGTAAAAAAGCCCTCATCACTTATACTGGTTCTTACATTCTTAGTAATGATAACATAATTCATGATGTTTTATTTGTCCCTGAATTCAAAAATAACTTTTATCTATCACTAAATTGACCAATGAGTTTCACTGTGTTGTTTTGTTTTATCCTGCATTTTGTATCCTGCAAGACATCTCTAGTGGAAAGATCATGGGGATTGGTAAGGAACATGGAGGTCTTTACTTGCTCGAGTCTTATTTTGCGTCCTCAGTTTTGAATTCATCTCCTATTGATGCTTCTTCTTTTTCAAATTCCTCTGTTTGTAAACTTGTTGATCATCATTCTCCTACTGTTACTGGACTTTGGCATGCTAGACTTGGGCATGCTGCCATTAATAAAATAAACAAATTGTCTATTCTTCAGCCTGCTAAATTTAATCCTAGTGATTTGCAACATTGTTCAATTTGTCCTATGGATCGACAAACATGTTTTACATTTCCTTTAAGTACCTCTAGAACAGACAATCATTTTCATTTAATTCATATTGATATTTGGGGTCCCTATGGAGTTTCTACTCATAGTGGACATCGTTACTTTCTCACTGTTGTTGATGATTTCAGTCGTATAACTTGGGTGTTTTTTTATGACTCAAAAGTGATGTAGTTATTCATTTAAAAGCTTTTTCTGATGATTCAAAATTAGTTCTCTACTTCTGTTAAGATAATTCGCAGTGACAATGGGTCAGAATTCTTCAATTCAGTATGTTCCCCTTTGTTTTCCTCTCTTGGCATAATTCACCAATCTAGTTGTGTTCGTATTCCTCAGCAAAATGGGGTAGCTGAGCATAAGCATAGGCATTTACGTGAGGTTGCTCATGCCCTACGTTTTCATTCTAAAGTTCCTTTGAAATTTTGGGGTGAATGTGTTCTTGTTGCTTGTTATTTGATAAATAGGTTAGCTTCCTCTGTTTTGTCTTGGCTTACTCCTTTTCAATTGTTGTATAAAACATCCCCTTCCTTGTCTCATATTCGTGTGTTTGGGTGTCTTGCTTATGCAACGCAGACACATTTAATTGATAAATTTGCTTCGAGAGCTATTCCTACTGTGTTTCTTGGCTATTCATCCACTCAAAAAGGCTACCTTTTGTTTGATCTTGAAAAAAGTTTTTTTTTCAATCGTGATGTTGTTTTTCACGAATATGTTTTTCCTTTTAGTTTCCCTCAACAATATGACTCTTTTTTCTCTGCTCAGTCTTATGAAGATGATTCTGATTTCTTGGTTTTGTCTCAACCTCCTATATCTCCTGGTAATTCTTTGTCACCAGCTTTACCCGAATCATCAGGTTCTTCAGTTGTTCCTTTGTGTAAGTTTTCTCGAGCATCTAGACCTCCAACATGGCTACAAGATTATGTGTGTTCCAATCAGTCTTTTTCTTCTTTTTCCACTTGTAAGTACCCTCTTATTCATAGCGTTTCTTATGATCATGTACCTGTTCATACTCAACATTTTCTTGCTACCACTTCATCCATTATTGAACCACAATCTTATTCTAAAGTCATTTAAAACCCGGTTTGGATTAAAGCCATGCAAGAGGAAATTCAAGCCTTAGAAAACAATGGTACTTGGTCTGTAGTATTTTTTCCTCAAAGAGTGACTCACATTGGTTGTAAATGGGTATTTCGCGTCAAATATAGAGCTGATGGTACAGTTGTACATTTTAAAGTATGTCTTGTTGCTAAAGGTTACAATCAAAATGAGGGTGTTGATTTTGTTGAAACTTTTTCCCCTGTAGAAAAATTAGTCATTGTCAGGATTGTTCTTGCTCTTACCTCTATGAATAATTGGCCTCTTTTTCAAATGGACGTGCATAATGTTTTTCTTCAAGGTGATCTCTTTGAGGAGATATACATGAAGTTGCCTGAAGGTTTTTGCAGCCAGGGGTAGAATATGGTATATCGGCTGCGAAAATCTCTGTATGGTTTGAAACAAGCTTCACGATAGTGGAATTTGAATCTTACTGAAGCATTGGTAGCTGCAGGATACCAGTAGAGTAAGTTTGATTATTAAATGTTTACAAAAAAGAATGGTGAAAGATTGGCGGTGATGCTTATTTATGTAGATGATCTCTTATTAACTGGTAATGATTTAGCTTTGATTAATGAGATGAAAGATATGATAAATCTCAATTTTAAGATGAAAGATCTAGGAGACTTGAAATATTTCTTGAGGCTTGAGGTTTTGTGGTCAGAAGAAGGAATTGTGCTGAATCAGAGGAAATATGCCTTAGAATCGTTAAAGGAAATTGGTCTTGAAGGAGTTAAACTAGCTTTGACTCCTTTAGAGCAGAACCTGAAACTTACCTCCGCAGAATATGATGAACATTTGCAGCAAAAGGAAGATGAAGTATTGGTTGAAGAGAAATCAACATTTCAAAGGTTAATTGGAAAATTAATATACCTAATACATACTCGGCCATACATTACATTTGCAGTTCATCATCTCAGTCAGTTTATGCAACAACCAAAGAGAACACATTTAGAGGGAGCAATAAGAATTGTCAAGTATTTGAAGAAGGAACCATGACAGAGGATACTGTTAAAGAAAGCAAGCAAGAGCCAGTTGATAGCATATAGTGATTCAGACTGGGCTTCATGTCCTATGTCACGAAAATCGGTTACTGGTTTTTGCATAAAATTAGGTGATTCTTTGATATCCTGGAAATCAAATAAACAGAATACAGTAGCAAGATCCTCAACCGAAGTTGAATATCGAAGCATGGCAATTGTTGTAACTGAAATAGTATGGTTAAATGGTATTTTGAAGGAGTTACAAACTGATATTTCGCGACCAGCAAAGTTGTACAGTGATAGTAAAGTAGCTTTGCAAATTTCAGCAAATCTAGTATTTCATGAAAGGACTAAGCACATTGATATAGATTGCCATTTTATTAGAGAAAAGATACAAGAAGGAGTAATCAAGGCTGAGTATATATCTTCTGCAGAACAACTTGCTGATATTTTAACCAAAGCACTTGGGATACAGCAGCACAATGATTTGGTGGGTAAGTTGGGGATGAAAAATGTTTTAATCCCTCAACTTGAGGGGGAGTGTAGAAAATAATTATAGGAAGTTATTCTGTTTGTACAGTTAGAAAGTTAGTTTGTTTGTTTTTTGTTAGTTTGTAAGTTAGTTAGACATCTAGCTATTGTATAAATACATTAGTATGTAACTTTATGCATGTATGAGAATGAGGCATTTTCCAGTATTTCTTGGGTTAATGTTTTAACACTACTACCCTAAGAAAGGTTTATTCCTTTTTAAGAAGGGGAATAAAAATGAATAATAATATAAACTTATTCAATCATTATGGCTTAAAAACTTATATTTGAAATGAAAATTAATTATTCTTGCTAATCTTTTTATAATAGTCTATGAGTTAAAATTTTAAGGAATGTAAGAACAAGTGCCCAAACTATACTTAAAGTTAATTTTAGGTGTTTAATTTTTTTTTGTTAAAAATAGGTGGCTAACGTTTCCAACGTTACACTTTTAGGTGCCTAGATTGTAGCAGACGTTAAATTTAGTCGTTAAGTGACATGTGTCGCTCTCATATTTTTTTTGAAATTTTTTTATTTTATTAAAAATTTAAGAATATTATTAATTTTATAAAAAAACCCAATTTTTTAAATTGAAAAATAAACCCCAAAACCTTAAAATCCCTAATTCCAATCCCCATAGCAGTTGTCGGCCATCACCGTCCGCCTTCACCATCGTCAAACGACCATCCCACCCATTGTCGGACCTCCATTGTCGATCATCCCTCTTTTCATCATCCTACTCCCCATAAATCTCTAAACTTAAATCCCTAACCCTAATCTCAAATCCCTAACCCTAATCTCAACTCTCATCAATGTCACCGACCATCATCTGTTGTCGTCGTCGTCGTCGAACGATCATCCACCCATTGTAATTCACTCATTGACTGGTCATCACCCTTCTCGTCACCCCAACTCCAAAATCGCTAAACCTAAAACACTTTCTTCGCCCCATGCTTGTCGTCACCCATTACCCTGTCACTTTATCCTTTATAAAATTCAAATCACCTGTAATTTGATGAAAAAGAAAACCTCCCACAACAACTTAAACCCCACTGCAATTTTGTAATTATTATTCATTTCTATCCATTTTCTCTGCAATTTGTAAATGAAAAATCCCTACTATAATTCTGAAAGTATAATTTAGATGGTGACCAAAGTCCAAATGACCATTGCACCACTGCACTAACACCAAACGGTTGTCAATGACCGCTACGGCCACTGGGTTGACGGAAATGGTTATGATGGGGCCGGTTGGCAAGTTTTGGGGTTCATAAAATTTAGGGGGTTTTATGATATTTTAAAAAATTTATGGATATTTTTAATATTTTAGAAAAAATTAGGATCTTTTTTTAAAATATTAAAAAATCCATAAGCTTGAAACGTGTCAGAATGATCGAATCTAACGGTCCTAACGGACCAGACATCTAAAAATATAACGAAGAAAACATTAGGCACCTAAAAGTGTAACAAAAAAAACGTTAGACATCTATTTTTAACAAAAACATTCTTTAGGCATCTAAAGTTAAATTTAGGTATAATTTGGACACTTATTTTTATATTAAGCCAAATTTTAATTATTAAAATCATTAATATTATAGAGATAATCTTTCAATCTTGTCGATGTAAATAATACAAGATCCACTATCGAGAATTGTAAACGATACAAAATAAAAAAAAATGATAATGATCTGATAAACTGATAAATACGATTAAGTTTCAAATTAATGTTATATAGCTATAATTTTGTTTCATGTAATTGTATATTTTGTTGAAAATTCAATATTAGCCTAAATAAGTTCACACCTAAATTAATTTGATGTCATTGCTTACATCAATTTAGTTTTGATGTCATTGCTTACATTAATTTAGTTAGGTGAAAATTAAGTATTTTTCTCATGTTTTAATTTCAATGGTTTAGATTATTTAGTGATTATTTTAATGAGTGGTTTAGATTGTTTCTTGTAACCTATAAATACTCTACTTGTATTTGAGTTTTATCATCCAACAATCAAAGCTTAATTATAAGCATTTGAAAGCTTTCTTAAGAGTTCTTCCCTTTTGTAATTTTGTGAGATTATTCTAAAGAGAGTTTTTCTTCTTCTCGATCAATTAGAGTTTTTACTCTATTTTGATTCTACAATTGGTATCCGAGCCACGTTTTTAAGGTCTCTTGAAATTCCAAGTATGTTATGTGGCTGCAGTTTTTAACTAATCTTCCACATCAGAAAAGATTTCTTGAGATTATTGTCAGGGTTATTACAAACCTTGTGGAGTTTCTTTGTGTTTAGAGTAATTTAGTACTCTGCACATTTTTTACTCAAGCTTGTTCGGTATAGTCAAAGCCTTACCGTTAAGATTGGTGATCTTCAAGTAGTTGGAGGAATCAAGAAGCTCAACAACAAAAACTACAACACGTGGGCAACATGTATGGAGTCATACTTACAAGGTCAAGACCTTTGGGAGGTTGTATGTGGTGGTGAAGTTACACAACCGGCGGCAGAAGATGCCAATGGCATCTTGCGAAAGTGGAAAATAAAAGCAGGCAAAGCAATATTTGCTTTAAAGACCACAATTGAAGAAGAAAATATTGGAGCACATCCGGGATGCTAAAACACTAAAGGAAGCATGGGACACTTTTGTTACACTATTTTCGAAGAGGAACGATACAAAATTACAACTTTTCAAGAATGAACTTCTATCAATGGCGCAACGCGACATGGCGGTTGCCCAATACCATAACAAATTGACTACAAGAATGATTGGATCGTAGATTCTGGCTGTTCAAATCATATGACGGGTGACAAATAGAAGTTGCAAAACCTTTCTGAGTACAATGGAGGTCATGTGGTGGTGACAGTTGACAATTCAAGGTTACCGATAACTCACATCGGTAAGACGATAGTTACGCCTCGATATAATTCTAACCAGGTGCAACATCAAGATGTTTATCATGTCCCAGGAATGAATAAAAATTTTCTATATGTGGCTCAATTAACATCATTAGGCCATTATGTCTTATTTGGTCCCCAAGACGTGAAGGTTTATCATGATGTTAAAATCTCAGAAACACCAATAATGGAGGGACGACGTTTGGATTCAATCTACGTGATGTCAGCAGAGTCTGCATATGTAGACAGGACAAGAAAAAATGAGACATCAGATCTATCGCACATGTGGTTAGGTCACGTTAGCTATTCAAAGCTAAGTGTGATAGTGAAGAAGTCGATGCTTAAGGGGCTTCCTCAACTAGACGTGAGAACAGACACGGTCTGTGCAGGATGTCAGTATGGTAAAGCATACCAATTACCATATGACGAGTCAGAGTTTAAAGCAAAAGAATCGTTGGAGTTGGTTCACTCTGATGTGTTCGGACCGGTTAAGCAACAGTCAATTAGCGGTATGCGGTACATGGTAACATTCATTGATGACTTCTCCAGGTATGTGTGGGTTTTCTTTATGAAAGAAAAATCTGATACATTCTCAAAGTTTAAAGAGTTCAAAGACTCAGCTGAAGGAGAAGTGGGAAAGAAGATATGTTGCTTGCGCACAGACAACGGAGGAGAATATAGATCAAACGAGTTCTCTCAATACCTAAGGGAATGTCGAATACGTCATCAGTACACTTGTGCTAACACGCCACAACAGAATGGTGTAGCGGAAAGAAAAAACCAGCATCTTGCAGAAATTTGTCAAAGTATGATACATGCAAAGAACGTACCTGGAAGGTTTTGGGCTGAAGCAATGAAGACTGCAGCCTTTGTGATCAACAGACTTCCTCAACCAAGGTTAGTATTTGTTTCACCCTTTGAGAAACTATGGAACATAAAACCTACAGTTAGCTACTTTCGAGTATTTAGCTGTGTATGTTATGTGTTTGTTCTTGATCATTTACGGAGCAAATTTGACAAGAAAGTTGTTATATGTATCTTTGTGGGATACGACAGCCAGAGAAAGGGGTGGAAATGTTGTGATCCAATTAGTGGAAGATGCTACACGTCACGAAATGTGGTATTTGATGAAGCATATTCTTGGGGTCCTCAGAGAAGGAGGTGTTGCCAGATTCGAGAGAATTTGGAGACAAGGTACAACAAAAGATGGGGGAGCATGTTGTTTAACTCCAAACAAGTTCAGATGAATCAGAAGATCCAAATGGTGATGATGTTGAACAAATAGTAACTCGGAATCCTTGGCAAACTGGCGTGTATCAACAACCAAACGAAGAATGTGGTCCTAGTGAAACAGAAGAATCAATTCCACAATCTCAACTCCGAAGGTCAACAAGAATATGAAGGCAAAATCCCAAATATGTCAATGCATCCATAATTGAATAAGTAACAGAGCCTGAGACGTTCGAAGAAGCATCGCAGAGTTCTGAGTGGATGAAAACTATGAAAGAAGAGATCGATGCACTTCAGCAATCAAACTTGGGATCTTGTGCCAAAGATAAAAGATGTGAAAACCATATCTTGCAAATGGGTTTACAAGATAAAGCGTCATCCTGATGGGTCAATCGAGAGGTACAAGGCACGATTGGTAGCTCGTGGTTTCTCTCAACAATATGGACTAGACTATGATGAAACATTTAGTCCAGTGGTGAAACTTACAACCGTACGAGTCCTACTTGCACTTGCAGCCAACAAAGACTGGAATTTGTGGCAAATGGATGTGAAGAATGTGTTTCTTCATGGAGAGCTATATCGAGAGATCTAAATGACCCAACCAATGGGTTTTCAGAGTCAAGATCATCCTGAATATGTGTGTAAGCTGCGAAAAGCACTCTACGGATTGAAATAAGCACCTAAGGCATGGTATAGTAAGATTGTTTAATTTCTAACGAAAAGTGGCTATTCAGTAACACCTACAGATTCTAGCTTGTTCGTCAAAGTCAATGAAGGTAAGCTAGCTATCGTGATAGTGTACGTGGATCACTTAATCATAACCGGTGATGATGAGGCAGAAATTCTTTAGACGAAGGAGAATTTATCAGTTCGTTTCCAGATGAAGGAACTTGGACAATTTAAGCACTTCCTTGGTCAAGAGGTTGATCGTACACACGAAGGAATATTTTTGTGTCAACAGAAATATGCTAAAGATTTGTTGAAGAGGTTTGGAATGCTCGAATGCAAGTCAACTTCAACACCAATGGAACCAAATGTCAAAATGTGTCCACATGAAGGAAAAGATTTGGAAGATGCAACAATGTATCGACAATTGGTAGGTAGTCTAATCTAATTAACCTTGACCCGACCTGACATTTCTTATGCAGTTGGTGTGATGAGTCGGTATATGCAAAATCCAAAGAAGCCTCATTTGGAAGCAGTTCGACGAATATTGAGATATGTGAAGAGTACAATTGACTATGGTCTTTTGTACAAGAAAGGTGAAGACTGCAAGTTAGTTGGTTATTGTGATGTTGATTATGTAGGAGATCATGACACCAGGATATCAACAACTGGGTATGTGTTTAAGCTTGGCTCCGGAACAATTTCTTGGTGTAGCAAGAGAGTGCATGGTTGATACAGTTGATGAATAATCTAGATCAACCAGTAGATTATGCAATTTCGTTGTATTGTGACAACCAATCGGCAATTCGGCTGGCAGAGAATCCTGTTTTTAATGCAAGAACTAAACATGTGGAAGTACATTACCACTTTGTTAGGGAAAAAGTTTTGCAATAAGGATTGAGATGAGGCAAATCAAGATAGATGAGCAAATTGCTGACTTGTTTACAAAAAGCTTGAGTGTTGGAAAGTTTGAACATTTCCGTCGTCAGCATGGCGTGATTCAAAGAATGAAGGCTAACATTGAGGGGGAGTGTTGAAAATTCAATATTAGCCTAAATAAGTTCACACCTAAATTAATTTGATGTCATTGCTTACATCAATTTAGTTTTGATGTCATTGCTTACATCAATTTAGTTAGGTGAAAAATTAAGTATTTTTCTCATGTTTTAATTTCAATGGTTTAGATTATTTAGTGATTATTTTAATGAGTGGTTTAGATTGTTTCTTGTAACCTATAAATACCCTACTTGTATTTGAGTTTTATCATCCAACAATCAAAGCTTAATTATAAGCATTTGAAAGCTTTCTTAAGAGTTCTTCCCTTTTGCAATTTTGTGAGATTATTCTAAAGAGAGTTTTTCTTCTTCTCAATCAATTAGAGTTTTTACTCTATTTTGATTCTACATATTTTAATTGCATGTACATTATATAAGTTTCAAATGAATCCTCCAGAAAAACTAAAGAATTTTTAAAGTTAACACTCTGAAGCAAGATTTCGGCTTTTGTTTAGGACGATTCAATCTACTCATAAGTAAATGAAAAGCAATCAGTAATGCATCTTTTTCATTATATATATATAAACTATACAATTTTCATCATTGAATAATTTCTACTTTCAATTTATCCTCTCACTCTCTCACTTATTGCTATTATTGTTTTGTTTGGTCTTCTAAAATAGAGTTTCGACATTTTTTTTCACCCGCATAAGCTAAGCTATACGGAGAAGAATGCCACTATCCAGTGCTTTGGGTGCTTGGACTCCATTTATGGTCCGGCTTATATTTGTAAAGAATGTGGGGGATTTGAGATGCACAAATCATGCGCTGAATTGCCGCCTGAAATACAGAAACATACTTTTCACCCTCATCCACTCATATTCAATCTAGTGGACGTGATTGTGTGTAATGCATGTAGAAAATTGTCGGCATGCTTCTTAAGTTACAGGTGCATGTACTGTGAGCTCAACCTTGATTTCAAATGCGCTGTGGCTATTTTCAATGAGATTGAGATAGCTAAAAGTGTCGAGGAGGATCATCAAGGGACCTCGGTTCATCATTTTAGCCACCAGCACCAACTCACTCACTGTAAGTTTTATTTTCCTACGACTCCATATGGGGAAGAATTTTTTCGAGCTTTATGGAAGTCGGGAAATTTGAAGTGTGTGGCATGCAAATGGGAGATCCATGGAACTGTAATTTATATATGCCTTCCTTGTACGTTTATCATTCATGAATCATGTATGAATGAGATGCCGAGGTAAGTTGAAAGGAGTCTGTTTCACTCGCACCATATTCTTCTCGCTCAAGCATTCCTTCATTATGAGATGCCTAGGCAAGTTGAAAGGGGTCTAGAATCCCTTCATTATGATTATGAGCATGCATCGAGACAAGTTCGATGTTATGCCTGCAGGAAGATAGTTGAAGGTTTCGGCTTCTATTGTAATAAATGCAATGCCAATTTGCATTTTTCATGTGCAAAGTATCAAACTCGTACTATAAAGGATGGTTGCCATCCTCACAATCTCCTACAATTGGGGAAAAGTATTGTCAATAACGTATCATGCAGTAAATGTGGCAAACGTTGCAAGGATTTCAGCTTCGGTTGCAAAGAGTGTGATTTTAATGTGCATCCTGAATGTATTCCTCTGCCGTCTAGTTTTAAACATAAATATCATTTGCATCCACTTGTGCTTGTAACACCTATTGTTGAAGATGAATACATTCAGGATCCACTTGTGCATCCTGAATTTATTTTTGCAAAGTATGCAATTACATTGCACATATTGATTGTATCATTTCTGAGGTAAAACACCAATAGCTACTCTCTTTTTGTTTTCTTTTGAATATTTGATATATGTTTGAAACTTAACTTTTTTACTTAGATTCAAAGAGTGAAAGAGAATTTTGAGGACGAAAGTTTGGAATTAGAAGAGAGGGTGCACCATCAAACGGTTAGTATCTGCGTAATGATTAACTAACTCCCGTTAATTGTATTAATAATTAAAATCAAATACAAGAAAAAAGAACCAAAACTCACTCCATCTTTCATATAGAAACATGGCGAACCAGTCGTACAAGCAGTAAACTGGAACTTTTTTGAGTTTAAACTTTACAAGCTCAAATTGTCTTCAACATAATTGAATGCTGTCTCGTTTATTAGCTAATTAAGGTCATAATATCTTCATATTTATAGGGTTTAATGACATTTTATCCCTTAAACTCTTTTCATCTCTCTTGGCCTCGAACTTTCAGTATTTTTAAATATTTGTTTTTTTATAAATTTTGCTATAAACTAACTTTAATTTTCTTTTTTTGTCAGATACAAAGAGATGTTATTCATCCTCACCCGATAACACAAAATGATGACCCAAAAACAAAATTTGTGTGTGACAATTGTGAAGAACTGTGCAAAGATTTATAATATAATTGTCAACTTTGTTCGTTCATCATTGACAGCAAGTGTGCTACTTTAAAGGATGAAACACAACAAGTTAGAAAAAATCAAAACCACAGTCAACCATTTTAGTCACTGGCATCAACCTACACTGCAATTTCAATATTTTGCAAATGGGCCCAAAGTTTGATGGGTGTTGCGGAGCATGCAAACAACGCCTTTGTGATATAATATATGCTTGCAGTTATTGTGAATTCTTTCTGCACGTATCCTGTCTCGAGGACATGTTGGTGGAAGCTGATTGTCTGTTCCATCCACAACATCCTCTTCGCATATTACCATACCTATTAGCTGAAGAAGCTGATTGTCTCGGCTGTAAGTTAAAGATTGAAGGCGAATTATTGTTCGCTTGTATGGAATGCAGATTTTCCATGCACTATTTATGTGCTAAGTATCAATTTCGTGTGCTGAAACACGATTTCCATCCCGATCATTATCTTCTACATTTGGGGAAAAGATTTTTCGGTGATGTATCTCCCCTATGTGATGAATGTGACCAAACTTGTGAGAACACTTTATGGTGCTGCCTCAAGTGTGCGTTTTGCATTCATCTTGAATGTATTCCACTACCATCGGTCGTCAAGCACAAACGTCATTTGCATCCACTTGTACTTTTAACTGTGACTGAAGACGATTCTGGAGAATACTATTGTGATACATGAGAAACACAAAGAAATCCAGAGCATGATGTTTATCACTGCAAAGAATGTATTTCACTTTATGATGTTTATTGATCCTTTTTCTGTGACATTCCATTTTAAATTAGTAATTGAATTCACTCATTTATTTAAATTTATTTTATTTTGATCGACTTTAAGAAACTAACAAAACTTGTATTAATTTATCTTTAATAACTATTTTAATATTCTTCAAAGTCCCATCAGACCATCCACCTGCACCGTAACTGAAACCACCATCACTACAAACAAACACAGGTCAAGTCTTTTGGAGAGATGGAGAGCTACAAAGATGAGTATTTGAGTTGAGAACGCTGGAACAAATGAATTGTTGCCTGTTGGGTTGGATAAAGTACTGTAGTTAATGTATGTTTGTATGAGTGTGTGTGTGTGTATGTTTGTATCATATTTCCTTGAAGTTTGAAAATCTGAAGGAGTCTGTAATAATGAATTCAACTCATGATTAATCTACTAATAAACTATGTTTGTATTGTTGTAAACTTACCCTCTTGGGTTGGTAAAACTCGGAAATCTACTTTTAAGGTTTCATGATAGATACCACATAATGAAAAAATTTATGTTTGATTCCTTTAGAAATCACTTTTTTTATCCAAGTCCTTAAGCACAACTCTTTTCAATCCATAATCAACTTCACATCGAGGGGCAAACACTGAATTTTATGTTAAGAGGACGAACTTCTAAAATTTGAGATGACAGATTTATAACATTTCAGGGGCGAAAATATATTTTTAATAAAAAATACAAAAAACTAAAACATATGATAATTTTAAATTTTTAGGGACAATTATCATCGTCCGCCCCCTCAATCCATCCTTATTCACCTTGATACATAAAAGTATTTTGCTCCCATAATTAAATCAAAATCATGAAAGAAAATCTCATTAAATGTGTAAAAAAATTGATCTATTGAATTATAATGTGGGCAACTTCGAGCAATTTTATCTATCAATACACTTTGCCCCCATGGGACTCGAAAGTATTACCCCTTTATTTGTATTTCTCATCTCCAATCTTTTCTTTCGGACTAATTAAATGCAAATGAATAAATCGAATTGATATTTTTATTGGCTTAATACCTACCTACTTTAGCCCTCTATTTTTTTAAAATTGTCACTTTAGTCCTTTTTACTATTTTCAGTTAGTTTTGTCCTCCAACATCCATTCCCTCGACACTTTTAGACCTTGGATTTATTTGCTAAAAATTCCGTGGCCCAATCAGGTTTTGGCAGGTGGTATTTAAAAAAACTCTAAAATAGCTAAAATTACCAAAAAAAAACGTCAAAATGTATATATACTTTCAAATTTTGTAATTATACTTAATTTATTTTTTAAAAAATATGTATAAAAAATCCTATAAATAAAAAATTGAGTACTTTTAATTAAATTCTAAGTTTTTTGAAAAATATTTTTTTTTTCATTTTTATGATAATCTTTTAGTTTAATATTATTCTTTTTTTAATGTTTTTTATTTTCTTAAAAGTCTATGTAGTAAAATCTGATTGAATCACAATACCATTTTTAATTAAAATAAAATCTAAGGGCTAAACGTACCGCCGGAATAAAAGTTGAAGGTCCAAACTGACACAATACAGTAGAAGGGCAAAGTGAAAATGTTATAGAAGTAGATGGGCTAAAGTAAGTATTAAGTCTTTTTATGTTAATTTTTTTTATGATTTACTTTTAAAATAAAAAATCACAATTGTAGAATTCAACATTTATATGTAATTAATTAAATTATTAATTTATTTTATTTCCTATTTGGATATTTAACTTTCTATATAGATTAAATTAATTAAACATATAACATAGATATACTTTAGGAACCTTTAAGCCTAAAATAAAAAGGACAATTTCATATCTAGGCCCCTAAAATAGATATATTCCTTAAACAACATATACACCATGTTCTTAATCTTTCAAAGAGGCTAAAGAAGGAAAAAGTATTTTTGTAATCGTTTTTACACGGAGAACTCGAAAACCCAAGAAAAATAAATAAAGGGTAAACTACATATTTAGTCACTCAATTATTTTCATAATTTTTTGATCACTAAAATATCGTTTTTCAAAATTTTACGTAATCTTACGTTTTTGTTTTATTTGGTCACTCATTGTTAAAAGTTAATTACGATATTGACATGTCATAAACTAATGTCATCTCATTACTAAAAAAATAAAAAAATGAAAGGTCAATAGTTTTGTTTATTTTGGGGTTAATGGTATGTGAGTCCTTTAAACATTTCTAAAAAAATGACCCTCGAATTATTTTTTCACTCAATATGGTCCTCAAAGTCAAAAGAAATTTAATGTAACTATTTGACCAATGATTTTCGTCATTGATCGATACGATGTTGATGTGGAAGTTCATGATACTTCATGGCAGTATATGATGCTGACGTAATGGTCCACGGTGATTGATGATGTGATGATGACTAGAAAAAATTAATTTAGTCTATCGCATCATCATCCACATCATAAGCTATCATAGACTGTCATATCAATACAGTATACCATCACGTCAGCATTGTAAACTGTCACATCAACATCGTAATGATTAATGACGAAAATTATTAGTCAAATGGTCACATTGAATTTTTCTGAGTTTGAAGGTCATATTAAGTGTAAAAATAGTTCGCTGATTATTTAATTTTTTTAAAAGAAGTTTGAGGGCCTTACATACCACTAAACCTTTATTTTTAAAATGAAAGATGATCAAAATAAAATAAAAACGTAATTTTTAGTATGATATTAAAAAATAACTAGATAACAAAATAGAGGGACTAAATACTTAGTTTACCCCAAAAATAAAACTCAAACCAGTTAACCACCAAGAGCCAAAGCCAAAAGACTTTTACAAGCCGCTGTTTTTGTTTTCTTTTCTATTTTGTGTCCGAAAATCCAACCAAACTCACGTAGTTAAGTTCTAAAAATTCCACCTCCAAAACCCGCCCCTTCCATTCATATCTGTTCCAGTTTAGATCAGGCTTTCACGATATCCTTCATGTAATAATAAAGAAGCTTCCCATCCTTTTTGACACCAATCACACACTTGTCAGAACCCAACGAAAACCTCAATCTTCTTCTAATTTTTTTTTCTTAGTTTATTGGACTTACCCATTGTTTGCTGATGAATTTTCTTCTTCATCGAACCAGTTTCAGCCTTTGAATGTGAAGGGAGAAAAAGATGGTTGGTGGTAGTCATCATCGTGTTGTCAAAGTAAAGAGAGAAACTTTAGAGTCATGCATGACATGCCCTCTTTGTAATAAGCTTTTAAAGGAAGCTACAACTATTTCCCTGTGTCTCCATACGTGTTAGTTTCTCTTTTCTTTTATGTTATTTTTCATGTGCTTTTTCTTTCCTTGATAATTGCTGATCTGGGTTTTCTTCTTTTTCTTGTTGTATTTTGATGATTATTTTATTCTGGGTTGTTTTTCCTTTCTGGGTTTTTTCATCTGAGGTTCACTATTTTGCAATTTATTTGATTAGTTCTGTTGTGTCGAGATATGTCTTTCTCGATGTCTTACATTCATTAAACTATACGTTACAGATGTTTTGTATTTGATTTCTATTGAATGCCAAATTTCAGATTTTTTTTGTCATCCGATTTATAATTATTTTAAATGTGATTTCATTTTTCTTGCAACCTGGTTGTTCTGGTCAATACTCCATGTTCTGTTTTCACTTCTTTACCTTTGTTGGTCTCATGCATATACGTATGTTGTATGTACATAGTGGTGGTTTGAATTATATGATTGTATAATAGCCAAAGGATATGGCAGACTTATGTAGGAGATTTAGAGTATGCCATAATTGGCCCCCATGAATGATTCTGGTATGCAAGACAGCAAGAACGCCAACTTTTCTGTCTCATGTATTAAGGACTGCCTTTTGAACAAGTTGGTATATAGGTTGCTTTAATTAACCCACTTTTAAGTTGAATATCAATGTTGTCATCTTCAAAGAGAGATCATCTACTAAATGCTTCTACATTGTACAACTTCTACTTGAACATTGTACTGCTTTGTGTTGTGCTTTTGATTCATATAATGTGTTGAACTGCGAAGTCAAGGTTGCTGCTGTTTTTCCTTGGAATGTTTGATTTATGCTGTTGTGGCTCACTTCCGATGCACTGAATCTTGAAATCAATTCAGTCTGTAGGAAGTGCATATACGAGAAGCTCTCGGATGAAGGGATGGATTGTTGTCCCATATGCGACATTGAGCTGGGATGTCTGCCAGTTGACAAACTCAGGTTGTTGATTCTGGGTATTCAGAAATATATGAATCTTGTGTCATTATCCTTTTTCAAATATAAGAACTATAACTGTTACCCTGTAAACAGTGCAAATTGTTAGCAGTAGAATTCAAAAGCTCTGATCAAGTCCCACTAATGTCAAAATTGGTTTTTTTTCCTGAATTATAGCTGGAAAGATTGTGTCTGGTATTGTATGTTTTTATCTCTGTAACCACTGTCGCTGGACAGAAATTGTATAACTGTGCTGTTATATCAATTTCAACGTCGTAAATGAAAGTTTTTATGCATTGAGTCGCTCGTCAGCATGCTCTGACGCACGTCCCGTGCTGCACCTTGGCTTCTTAAGGACTTTTTACAAGTCTGTGTCAGCAGATGTTGCTTTTAGCATATTGCTTTTAAAATATCTGCTAGCTAGATGCACTCCATTTTTGTGATACTATGCAAGTTTCCGAAGAATCTGTATATATATGAAAACTTACAGTCGGTGTGTTTATTATGAAGTTTTGTGTTGTTATAAGCTCGCACAGAATTATTTTTCCTATAAATATATGCAGACCAGACCACAGTTTACAAGAAGTAAGGGCAAAAATTTTCCCTTACAAAAGAAGAAAGATAAGTGCTCCCGAGGTTATGCCTTCAGCTTCACCACCAGCAAAAAGAAAAGAAAAATCACTGTCATCATTGGTGGTCAGTACTCCCAAAGTGCCAATGCAGCGTGGTTTGACTGGAAGGAGAACGAAAGCTACTGCACGAAAAAGGATTGCTGATTTTTCGAGGGTGTAGTTTCTCTGTTGAGGGGTCCCCTAAGAAAGAAGATTCCGCAGAAGATCATCCCTCAGGCTCAACCTCACCCGATTCCTCAAACAAAATTAGTCAACGTAAAAGGCAGGTAAAGGAGGCTGAAGAAATATTGTTTACGATTATGTTATGTAAACTTCAAACTTAGTTTTTGAAAACTTGTCCATCTTCCTTAAATCGATGCAGGATTGTTCCGGGGCAAAACCTTCTAGTGAACACAGGTCTAATGAAGATACAGATGATGTTGAAATTATGGAAGGGAAAGCAGATTTGTGGACATCCTTAAACTGTCTTGTCGAAGCAGCTAACAGAAAGTCATCCAAGTTAAATTCACAGGCATCACCAGCTTCTGTATCTGAGCCACATAATGGCCCTGATCGTCATTTATATGCGCCTGAAATAAAAGCTGGCCTTGAATCCCCCACTGTTCCTGATGGAAAATTGAGTATTCATAAATATAAAAGTAAGGAGCATCGGCTGAATTCAAAAGTCCTGGATGAAAAGAATGGGGCAAATTTGATTACAAAACCTGTGAAACGTAGAAGGTTGCATACAGAAGCACAAAAGAAGGCAGCTGGCTCCAATAGGATCATGCTAGACACTTTGGGGTCTAAGTGGAATACAAAAAACAATCCAATTTGGTTCTCATTAGTTGCTTGTGAAGACCTGTACGATACTGATTTCACACTTTATACACACTTAGTAATGATTTGCCTCTTACAGTATGTTCTTTTCTTGATGAGCGAATTCTCAATGGCATGCTTCATTTTCTGATAGACTTTCAACTTGAGTATCTCTGATTTACTATCGATTTTATGAAATGGTTTCAGGATAGGACATATTTCCCTTCCACAGCTTTCTGCATGCTACTTGAGGATAAAGTGAGTAGTCTGTCCGTACTAGCCACTCGGAATCTGCTTTTGCCCCTCATTTGCTTCTGCTGAGTTTGTGATATCATAAAAATTGCTATAGTGTCCGTATGATTTTACTTCTTTTCTTATGGTAACAGGGATGGTCAAATGCCAGTCTCATTCATCCAAAAGTACCTTGTAAAGAAACTTGATCTTACAAGTGAAGCCGAGGTGAGATGACCTTTACCAGGTTTTCTGTTTTTCCCAGAAAGTTTAGAGTGCCTACATTTTACATCATTCAAAAATAGTGATGCTATTTTGCCATAATTTTTCGTTATCACGATGCTTGCTGTTCTCCTTTTCTTGTTTTCTGGAGCTGAATGCTGAAATGAAACTAAAGGCAAAAACAACGGTAGCACTTCAGTTTTAATTCCTTGGTTTCATATCGGTTTGCATCTTGTCGGATAGAATGTTTCAGCTCTGGTTCCAGAAGATTCTTTGACCCTTTTCTTGGTTCAGTATATCCATGTTTGTTCTCATTTCTTGTACTTCTCTTCACAACTTATTACCTCTTTCCGTAAGTTTCGAACTGGATTTATCTACTTTTGTAAAGCACATGGAAGTTGGAAAAATCTAAACTGTTCATGGTATAAGCATGTTTTGATGGCATTGATGAAACTCTTAACCTATCAATGATTTTTCTTCATTATGGTTTAAGTGAATGCATTTTTGCAGGTGGAGATCATGTGCCAAGGTCAACCGGTCGTACCGTCATTACAACTTCATAGCTTGGTAGACTATTGGTTTCGTACTGCATCTACAGCGAAGATCCCAGCAACAGTCGGTTCATCAGCGAAGGACTTCGTTATGGTTCTATCGTATTGTCGAAAAGTCCAAGCTCCCTGAGACGCCCGTTTAATCTTTTTTTCATGTTCTGTCCGAATTATTCGCAACTCCAATCATCTAAACATATATGTTATCTTAGGTAGGATCATCATAGTTTTAACTGGTTTCACAGGACATGCATGTAATACACATTAAGTTACTGAATTTTTTTTATTTCATTCTTGAATATTTATAACTAAAAAGTAATATCGTTTAATATTTTATTACCTTTTAGAAAATTTGGATTGAAACATATTTAGGGTAAATTGTAAGAAATGAATCGTTTAAATTAATTTCCTAAATATATAAGATTTGGTAAGTATTAAAATTTAAATTAATTATAAGAACATATATGAGAATTTTAAAACAAAATTAATTTAGAATGGCATAGCAAATGAATACAATCATATGATTTTGGCACATTGATAACTTTTTAATTGTCGTATCAGCTTCTTGTTAATATAAAAATATAATTGTTTGTTTAATTAATTTAGAAACACAATATCACCAATTTCAAATTTGACAATTGAAATTTTATAATTTTATTTATTTATTTATTGGATAATATAGGCTTTTGCACCTTACTTTATATAATATATATGATTGTAATATATTTATTATCTTTCAATATAAAAAAAATTATAAATCTATCATATCGTTTACTCGAATAATTTGTGATACATCTCATCTCATTTACAACCCTCTTTGGCAAATTGTAAAACAGCCAAAGCTTATAAGCTGAAACAAACCTGTCAATGCTTCAAGGTTATCAAACAACCATTACGAGACATGTTCTAAGACACCGAGTTTGCAAGCAAAGAGTTTTGATCTTTAGATTCATCCAGATTGTGCTACACCAAAAAGCAACGAAACCAGTGATTACACTTTTTTTTTTGTTGTTGAAGAAAATCAGTGATTACACTTGAGTGACTAAAACAGTAACTTCGGAATCGGAACAATACGATAACAAACTAATCACCTCAAAGCTCCCATGGTGTCATACTAGTCAGCAATTGCAACAGCTTCATCATCATCATCATCCCTATCCACACCGACCGACGAGATTTCATTTAACAGTCATGTTAATTGGCCAGAAGACACAACCAACATTACCATCAAACAAGCAGGCAGCCACACCTTCACCTATATTTCCAGGATATACAAACTATTAAGCCGCAAGATCTCACCTCTTTCAAGCTTCAATCAAAAGTACAGAAGTTGTTATATCCACTTCTAACCCGAGTGTCAACTGAAAACTCCGAATGAAGAATGATCAAAGGGATCATTTCATGAATGAAACAACTCATGCCACAAATACTAACCACTAAAAGGAGAAATGAGAAACACCAGGACCAAAAGACAGCCTTCAATCCCCATGACACAATTCAAAGCAAAACCCCAAGAAACCACCAACTTCCACACCAATGCCAAACCTAAAAACACCTAAACCACAAGGATGAATTCATGCATGGAACAAGTAAGAACTCGAACACTATCGACCTCGAAGATTAAACTAATAGCACCTAAACCACAAGGCAGACATCAACCAAAAGCCCAACCACTAAAAGGATCATTTAACAAAAATGAAACAACCAAATCCTCCACTCCAATTTCCACAACCTTAAAGCTAAACCCCACTTGAATCAACACCTATAAAACAACTTTCGAAACAATTCGACACCAAAAAGATGGAATCAGATCCTATTATATCCAGAAGTTGGCCTCAAAGGCTGACTTCCAACAACAGAAAGCAACCCATTTTCCTCCTCTTCACCAGGGGAACCCAAATCTTCAGTTCCTCTAAAGGCAGCATGAACACTAATAACAACCACAGCAATAATCAACCCAACTAGCACATTAACACCCACATGCGTGACAACCAATAAAAGCAGAGTAGCGAAACTCAAAGCCCCCAATACAACAGTATCATCCACTGTTCTGTTGAAAATAACTACTGGGTTGTCATTAAAGAGGTACAAAAACCACCAGAAAATGAAAGTTATCAGAAAAACTATCATCGAAGTGGGGTGCCAAAGGAGAGTCAAGAAGAGGATCGTTAGCGCTGTAATAACGTAATTCACCCGGAAGTAGGAGACATTAAGCTTTATACGGTCTTTGGCATCGGCGGCGGAGTTAGGGAGGGCGAAAGAGGAGAGGGAGAAGAGTTCCGACCATGGGCGGCGCGTGTGTTTGGCGTGTGAGGAAATGAGGGTTGGGGCGGACGTGATGGTGCCGTAAGTTGTGGTGGTTGACGTCATTTTCGGAGAAAGATTGGATCTTTGAATGATTTGGGAAAAGAATGGAGAGAGTGGAAGGGAGATTAAGCACTAAAGTTTGGATCTTGTGGGATTAAAGGGATTCTTCGTTGTGAAGGAAATCCCAAAAGAAAAGTTCCAAGATTTCTAATTTATTAAAATTCCTAAAAAAAATTGTATATAAATAATTGAGGATTCACCCTATGCAGGAATCGAACCCACGTGGATAAAAACCACGCGCTCCACCAGCTGAGCTAGGATGGCAAGATTGCGACCGAAGTCATTTTTTTATTAATATTATCATTATTTCTTATTATAAAGCTTACAACAAGAGTGAAAAAAAAATTACATCTATGTTTAAAAGAGAGAATATATTCATGGATAATAACCTAAGAAAAGGTATTTAATAATCGTAAGATTTTAAATTTAAACTAATATATTATTTTATATTTACATTTTTTATATGAATCAAATTGTTGAATATATTTTATGTTATCTAAATTAATTCTTAAATTTAACTTTTTACGTGTATTTTGAAACCTAACATGAATTTAACTTCTCCGTCGTCAACCAAATGTGTTAATATGTCTGATAAAAAGCTAGATTTTGGCATTAAAATGTGTATAACAATTAAATTTAAGTATTTATTTAAAATATATATAAATATCAATATAAGTTTTTTTTTTAAATGGATAATGGCGTCAGTATCCACTATATTTTAACAGATCTTTCAATATGATACTCGTAGTTTTAAAATGTTCAATATGCTTTTTATACTTTTATTTCCACTTTGCCATTGGTCTATATATCTAGCATATCTAGACACATGAACCACTCTTCTAATATCACCAATCGAACAAGTCAAAGGACTTTGAAATGATTAAGCCACTTTTAAAGGACTAAAAACAATTTGCTCATAAACCCTAAAGCATGTAAACTTCTTTCAATTGTGACAATAATATGTGTAATGGTAATAAGAAAGTGTGTAATCATTGATGAACAAATGTATTGGGGGGAAAAAAAGCATGCAATTGTGATACATAGATTTGCTTTCAAAACATGCTTCTAATGTACATTCTCATGTTCATAAATCTTCTTCATCTTCTCAATTGCTTGTGGTGTTATCAGCAGCTAAGCAGAAACTTTAGATTTATCCTTTTCTTCACTATGGAACTTCCTCCCTGCTTCCACAGCTTCCCTGTAAATTTAGCGAACCCGAAAACAAAGCTAGAATCATGTATATTACTTGGATTCGTCAAACATGAATATGTTTGAAATTTTCCTAAATTATTCCATGTATTTGAAAAGGTCGTATCTCTATACTCTGTCGGAATATGTGTCAAGACATACATTTTACCTCCAGCAATAGGAAAAATCAATTCACAGGCAGCAAAAAACGTGGATAACCTAAGTAGAGAGGACAAGGAGGTGAGATTACAAACCTGAAAGCATTTACGAGTTCCTTATTTTCGGGGTCGAGCTGCACACCCTCATAGAAGGCATTGGCTGCTTCATCATATTTCTGCAGTAGAAGGATAGACCGAACATTGGTCAGGTAACAAGAATGACAATACTAGAAACTTCGACAAATAGGGTAATAGATAGTAACATGCCTGCAACAATCGCAGAGCGGCACCTTCCCGATAGCAAGCTTTTGGCCAGTCAGGTCTTAATGCTCTGCAAGCCTTTGCATCAGCTAAAGCCTGCTCAGGTTGTCCAATACGGATCCAACAAAGGCTTCTATTTGAAAGCAACGTAGCATCAGTTGGATCAAAATCAATTGCCTGTAAATGCATTAAACCACGTGATTAAGGCACATAAACACTCAATCAACCAAATGTCAGAAAACTCATTTTCCTTCATGTAACGTACCAGGCTTGGTTTTGGATCGCTTCAAAGGAAAAGAGGCAGAAAAACGAGCCAAAATGCAACGTGGAGGTTCAAATTTTAGACAGAATTTCAAGTCTGGGAACAATAGGATCCAAGTCCAATCTCACAATAGAATAGCGGAAACATTGTTAATGCTTTAGCACGGGATGAGATTAGCATCTTACTTGTGTATATGCGTCTACAGCTGTAAGAAAATCTTTTCTTTTGAAAGCCTCATCTCCTCTTGACTTGGCTTCTGCAGCTTTCTTCTTTGCTTCGGGTGCCACCTAGATAAATTGTTTAAGGTTATACGAGGAGAATAATATATATGTTCTTTCATTACTTCAAACTCCCGGGTAATATATCAAATATAGACTCCAACCATGGAAATTACAAAGCAACGGCTAACCAAAAACAAAAATCCGTGGGAATCAAATCATTTAAAGATGACCCACTCAAAGTAAAAGGGAAGAGAAATAACCTATCTAGAATGAAAAAATCAACAAGATAAATCACTGAATAGAAAAAAGAGGAGACCTCAGGGAGATCACTAGTTGGCAACGCGGTGTCCCTTGTTCCCTTGGCTTCCTTCACATTTTTCATT
Organism: Hibiscus syriacus; assembly: GCF_006381635.1. Classification (NCBI taxonomy): domain Eukaryota; kingdom Viridiplantae; phylum Streptophyta; class Magnoliopsida; order Malvales; family Malvaceae; genus Hibiscus; species Hibiscus syriacus. The sequence goes on along the minus strand of NW_024061971.1, from coordinate 44,181 downwards.
TCCTCCTGCCAAATTCACCTCAGAAATAAATGTGGATAACCGGTGTATATAGACATTTCCATTCCAAGAACAACAAGAAAGTTGCACAAAGTAGAGAAATCCGCGGCAATCCACTTAAATCCGATTGATAACTCTAGCAATGCTAGTCAAGATATTTTCTTTAGTAACGGATTTCCTCTTCTACCTCGTAAGTTGTGTAATCAATTTCTTAGCACATGTACATATTAGCTAAAAAGCAAGCTCAAGTTCACCATAAAAAGATGTAATTAGTTGAAATTTTTTATGACATCCATGTGAGACTTGAAAGGGACAAGAGAAGAAAAGAGTACAACCACTTCATCACATTTATAATAAAAAAATCACAATGCCAAATGAAAAATAGGAGTAAGAAATAAACAATTGTACCAGTTGCTTGCTAGTTTCGGATTGCATGTATTCAAGAATACCATCTACTGTCCACTCTGGAATGGCATCGATTCTCGATGTTAAGGAGAAAGAATCTCAACAGCCTTGCGTTGGCCTCTGGCTGCTGCAACCTGTATGGACTTCTGGCCATCCTGTGATGAGATGAAAAAATAAAAAATGGAGAATAAAGTCAACTAATAAATCTATAAAACCAACACTTTGTACTTCGATGGTAATTATACTTTAATTTCCTCGATAACGAGAGAGAGAAACTAAAAATCCCAGGGGAAACAATTTTTGACTCAAAATTTTCTCAAAAATAGAGAAGTGAGTTTGACTAACTTATTCTTACCAAATGTATGCTCAGGGTTCAAGTTCAAACAGAGATGAGAGTGCTTTAAATAACAGCTTGATACTGCACCATCTAACACGTAAATGTAAGAAACTTCCCACTTCCTTACTAATAATTAATAAATTCATACAGATCAAAAAAGTATCCTTCAAGCAAGATGATGATGATTATTGTCTGATAAATGAATGCATTAGTGATCTCACCTCATCAATGACATTAGGATCAGCTCCAGCTTTCAGTAAGCTGTTTATTAATTCTGGGTTACCATGGTCTGCCGCAATATGCAATGGAGTTGCTCCCCCAGCTGTAACATTAACTTCAGCACCAGCCTGCATGCAAGAAAATGCAAAACTCAGTGACAACGATGAAAATGTTTGTGAGATGGCATAAGTCAAATAAAAAACTTCCATCTTGAAAGCATTATATTAGAACCGAAAAATGTATCCAGCATACTAGAGTACCAAGAAAATACAAAACCTGAACCAGCAAGTCCAAGCATGCAAGTGATCCTGCTGCTACAGCCGACAATAATGGAGTGACATTATCCTCAGTCTCAGCATTAGGCTGCAGAAGCAATCATAAAAGGCAGTAAAAGATTAAATCGCATCAAAGAAAATATTAAAAACAGAAGCGTCTAAATAAAACACAGAAATTCTCTACTCAGAATTTTTGCATTAAAGTATTACAACATGAAAAGGGAACATACATTAGCATTATGCTCTAACAAAACTTTTACAGCATCGTGTTGACCATGACCAGCAGCCCAAACTAAAGGGGTGCCAGCATCACTTTGCGAATCAACCTCAACACCCTTGGCCAGTATATGCTTCAAAAACTCAATATTCCATCAACCTCAACACCCTTGGCCAGTATATGCTTCAGCAACTCAATATTCCCTGCAAGCAAAGTAGTGAATTTGGCACTACCAAATCAGAAAAAAATTATTAGCTGACCCTTATTCCCATATGTAATGGGCTAAGGGGAAGTAGGATAGTAGGTTGCTCCCAACGCCAGGTTGAGAGCAGCTTCTGTAGGAGACCTCCGAATTATGAAATGCCCTTCGTAGGACTCGATCCCACGACCCCAAGAATAAGAGCCTTGTGCCCTTCATGGGGATTGTTTTTATTTTTCTTCAATTCTGATTTGGCACTCCCATGCTCAGAAAAGTAACACAAGCTAAAAGAAACACACCTATTCCAGCTGAATGATGCAATGCTGTGGCACCTAAGTGACTGGGTATAGTAGGATTGGCACCGCATTCTAGAAGGTATTTTGCAGTGAGAGTATGACCTTGTCGGGCAGCATGAAGAAGAGGAGTCTCACCTGCATTTTTAAGTAATTTAAGAATGTAAGTCAAAGCATCTTTAGTACACAAAGAACAGAGGACTAAGAATACTTTGGCCGTGTATGACGTAAAAATCAAATGCATACCATCTTCATCTCTTGTGTCAACATCAAGCTTCAATTCTTCCAACAAGAATTTGCACACTTCAGTCTTGCCTTCTCTTGATGCAAAATGAATTGCACCTCGTTTGTTTGCATCCTTAATATCGGCTACTGTTTTTGCCAGTCCCTCCCCGTCGTCAAGTTGAGCCGCAATCTCTACTCAAAACAATTATCCAAAGATAAAAATGAAAAAAAGCATTTCAGATTACCATTTAACCATAGGAATACTAAATTAAAGATGAAACATGAGTTGCCATACTCTTGAGAAGATCAAGATTCCCGTTACAAGCAGCATTCAAAAAATTTTGAACTTTCTGCCTCACTGCAATAAAAATACAAACAAGTTCCCAAATTCAACACCATCGAATATTTGCATTCAGAGAACAGCAAAAAAGAAAAAAAATATCTTCAGCTAAAATACACACAATAAGATGTAAAGAATTCCCACTAAAATATTCAACTTTTCTTGCTCCAAAGGAATCAAAGTTCTATCCTGAATGAATTCAAACTTCAAAAACAAAGAACCCAGTAAACAACAATGCAAAACTATAAGCATAAAACACAGATATCTGAAGAAAGTGGGAACCTGCAAGGGCAACTGAAGCATCGGGAGCCATGGTTACTGTTTCCCAAGTAAAACCCTAATCAGAATTCTTTATCTTTTTTATTGCTTTTTGGAGGGTTTGCTCTTAAAGTAGAAAAAGATGCGAACTTGACATGAAATAGTGGGCTGTTATTTACTCAAAAGAGGTTTCTGAGTCTTTTAGGGTAAACGATTTACATTTACAAGAGTTATAGAAATGGAATGTAATTTGCCTATTTTATAATTTATTTAAATAGTTAGTATTCAAATTAAATTTCAAATTATTTATTACCAAACTATCATTCCTTATTTAAATTTATTTCTTAAGATGAAATACAATTTTATTAGTATATTATATCTGATTAATCATGAATGTGTAACAAAAACAATCATGAACATTCAATTTATGAAATTTATTTAAGTTTGTTGTATATCATATCTGATATAATTCGTTTTTCATTCTCTTTGGGTTTTTATTTACGTTAGTAATTCATTTTATGTTTGAATGACTAATGAAAGAAATTAATGAATCTTTAATGCAAGGTTGAATGAGAAAAATCGAGGAAACTAAGTAAAAGAGTTACCTTTTGAGTTACCTTTTTGCTATTTTATGCTAAAATTATTTTATGTATTTTATAAACTTAATCAAGACTAAACTTTAGAACTGGAAATATAATAAAAAAATCTTTTAAAGAGAGTTTAAATAAGCTTAAACTTAATTTTTGAGTTTCTTAGATTGTAATATTGATATTATTCATACCACGTCGAGAAAGATTTGACCAGATGTTTTAGATTGTAACATCAAATTTTGACGAAAATCTTGATGTTTTGCTCAAAAGAAATGGAATGATTTCCATGTCTGAAAAGTAAAACATCTCTAAAATTCATTAAAACTTTCAAAGTGTTGAAAGTCAAAGAAAATGGTTGATTTTCTTCAACATAATGGGTGGTTAATGGAAGCAATAATAGGCGGGTGATTTGTCAAAAATAGAAGCTGCAAATGGGGCGGCTGAAGAATTCAAAGGCAGCACCAAATTGTTGAAATTATCAAGGGATAAATTATAAAATTGAGTCATTGAACTTTAAGGTATTTACAAGATTAGTCCTTAAGCTTCAACTATAAATATCCTAGCTCATTTAGCTTCAAAATCATCTCAAATAATTTCTTTCTCCCAATTCTAGAGAACTTTCTTGTAAGTAGTGAGTGTTTTAAAAATACCTGTAAATTTTCTCTCTTAGTAAAAGATCTGCAGTAATCCGGAGACGTAGGCATAATTGGCTGAACTCCGTTATCAATTCCGGGTATTATTTTTCCGCTTTTATTTCACATTCTCACTAATCTGGTTATAGAGAAATTATTATTACTCGTTTATTTCCCAACAACTGGTATCAGAGCTTTTGGTTGTGAATTTTGTCAATTTTTTGCGAGGTTACTATTTATTACTATTAACGTGAATAGTGAATTTCGTGAATAGTAAAAATTTTGTCGGCGATATGAATTTTTCGACGGAGGCTTCCTAATAAACGGTGGTTCGCAAGAATTGTCAGAAACGATCCAAACGAATCCAGATTCGAGTGGGAGCGATGGCTGTAGACAAAGGGAATGTGAAAATTGAAAAGTTCGATGGTGCGAACTTTGGCTTTTGGAAGATGCAGATTGAAGATTTTCTGTACAAAAAAAAATATATATCAACCTCTCTCAGGAAAGCAACCAGAGGGCATGAAGAATGAAACCTGGGCTCTTCTCGACAGACAATCCCTCGGAGTCATCCGACTGACGTTGTCCCGAAATGTTGCTTTCAACATAGCAAAGGAAAATACCACGGCATGTCTTATGGCGGCTCTCTCCAGTATATATAAGAAGCCATCGGCATCAAACAAAGTTTATTTGATGAGGCGATTATTCAATTTGCGGATGGCGGAAGAGGCATCAGTGGCTCAACACCTAAATGAACTCAACACAATTATAACTCAATTGAGTTCCGTGGAAATTGAATTCGATGATGAAGTTTGAGCTTTAATTCTCTTATCATCTCTACTAGACAGTTCGAATGCTACTGTTATAGCAGTCAACAGCTCGTCGGGAAATAACAAATTGAAATTCGACGACGTTCGGGATCTGGTATAGAGTGAAGAAATTCAACGGAGAGAATCGGGTGAAGCATCAACCTCCTCAGCCTTGCACACAGAGTCTAGAGGGAGAACTTCAGAAAGAAATTCAAATCGTGGAAGATCGAAATCCAGAATGGGAAAATCAAGAACAGGAAAAAAAGATTTTATCTGTTATAATTGTGGCAAGAAGGGTCACTTTAAAAGAGATTACCGAGAACTAAAGAAAGATACTGGCACACAAGAATCTGCCAACACGACAGAGGAGACAGGTGATGCCATGATTCTAAGCGTCAACAGTCCGATTGAATCATGGATCTTAGATTCAGGGGCATCTTTCCACTCCACCCCATGCCAAGAAATCATGGAGATCTATGTCAGTGGTGATTTTGTGAAGGTTCATCTAGCTGATGATGAAACCTTGAAGATCGTCGGAAAAGGAGACATCCGACTAAAGTTGCCAAACCAGACCACTTGGACGCTGAAAAGAGTGAGACATATTTCTGGCCTCAAAAGAAATTTGATTTCTGTAGAACAGCTTGATGGAGAAGGTTATAGTACAACCTTTTCAGGCCGTGAATGGAAGATTACCAAAGGAGAACTCGTCATTGCTCGTGGTAAGAAGACTGGTACTCTCTATGTAACCTCAAATTTAGAGAATATCATTGCAGTAGCAGATGCTGATGGAAAATCAAACCTATGGCACCAAAAGCTTGGCCATATGAGCGAGAAAGGGATGAAGACACTTTTGTCAAAAGGTAAGCTGCCTGATATAAAGAATGTAGATGTCGGACTATGCAATGATTGCATTTTTGGAAAACAAAATAAAGTCAGTTTTGCAAAGATTGGCAAGACACCCAAGGCAGAAAAGTAAGAGTTGGTTCATACTGATATATGATGACCATCTCCAGTTTCATCTCTTGCAGGCTCGCTATATTATGTCACCTTCATCGATGATTTAACAAGGAAGGTGTGGGTTTATTTTCTGAAGAAGAAATCAGACGTCTTTGATACCTTCAGAAAATGGAAGGTTGTGGTGGAAAATGAGACTGGTTTGAAAGTTAAGCGGTTGAGGCCTGACAATGGAGGAGAGTACAGAAATAATAGATTTAGAGATTTCTGCGCAAATAATGGGATCAAGATGGAGACAACAATTATCATGACACCGCAGCAGAATGGCGTAGCAGAGCGCATGAATAGAACTCTAAATGAACGTGCCAGAAGCATGAGGATACATGCCGGATTGCCTAAATTTCTATTGGCTGAAGCTATCAACACTGCAGCTTACTTGATCAACCGTGGCCCTCAGTTCCCTTGGATGGTGGAATACCAGAGGAATTTTGGAGCAAGAAATAAATAAACATTTCACACTTAAGAGTATTTGGTTGTATTTCTTATGTACACATAAATTCTGCTAAAAGAAGTAAACTTGATGCCAAGTCCAACAAATGTGTCTTTGTTGGTTATGGTGGTGATGATTTCGGTTACCGGATTTGGGATTATGAAAATCGAAAAATCATCAGAAGCAGAGATGTCATTTTCAATAAGAATGTGATGTACAAAGTGAGATCAACCATAGAATCAAGTAGCTCCAATACCGAAGCTGAAACAAAGGAATTTGTTGAGTTCGAGGAGATTTTTGGAAATGATGTTCAGATCAATCCTGAAGCAGTTCAAGAAGAACCAAGCACACCAGAATTGAGACGCTCCTCCAGAATTCCTAAACCAACACAGCGTTATTCGCCTTCTTTGCACTACTTGTTGCTGACTGACAATGGTGAACCAAAGTGCTATGATGAAGCAATGTAGGTGGAGGATTCAGTCAAGTGGGAGTATTCCATGAAAGATGAGATGGACTCGCTTATGTCAAATCAGACGTGGGAATTAGTTGAATTACTACCAGGCAAGAAAGCACTCCATAACAAGTGGATTTACAGGATCAAATAAGAGCACGATGGGAGCAAATGCTACAAAGAAATATTGGTTGTCAAAGGTTTTCATCAAAAATAAGGTATTGACTATAATGAAATTTTCTCTCCAGTCGTAAAATTGTCTACAATCAGACTGGTGTTGAAAATTGTAGCTGCAGAAAATCTACATCTTGAGCAGTTAGATGTAAAGACAGATTTCCTTCATGGTGATTTAGAGGAAGAAATCTATATGAGGTAGCCAGAAGGCTTCATAGAGGCAGGCAAGAAAAACCTGGTATGTAGGTTGAAGAAGAGCTTGTATGTTTTAAAACAATCTCCTATACAGTGGTACAAGAAGTTCGATAGCTTCATGAGTAGCAGTGGTTTTACCAGATGCCAAGCAGATCATTGTTGCTACATTAAGAGGTTCGAAAATAACTTCATTATTTTATTGTTATACGCTGATGACATGCTTGTTGTAGATTCAGACATGCAAGAGATTATAAACTTGAAGAAAAAATTGTCGAAGCAGTTTGTAATGAAAGATTTGGTCGCTGCAAAGTAGATTCTTGGGATGAGGGTTAAGAGAGATACAAAGTCAGGGACTTTGATGTTATCACAGGCTGAGTATATCAATAAAGTACTCTCCAGGTTCAACATGCAAGATGTTAAACCGGTAAGTACACCTTTAGGTGTTCATTTTAGACTCTTCAAAGAACAATCACCAAAGATGGAGGAAGAACGCGCACACATGGTGAAGGTGCCGTATGCCTCAACAATTGGAAGTCTGATGTATGTCATAATTTGTACCAGACCAGATATTGCTCAAGCAGTGGGAGCTGTTAGCAGGTACATGAATAATCTGGGCAAGGTACACTGGGAAGCAGTCAAATGGATCCTCAGATATCTGCGGGGTACGGCAAACAAAGCATTTTGTTTCAAAGGTGGAGATACGATACTGACAGGCTATGTAGATATTGACTTAGCCGGAAATATTGACATCAGAAGAAGCACTACAGGGTATGTTTATACTCTATGAGGTACTGCAGTGAGTTGGGTTTCTCAACTACAAAAGATAGTTGCTCTCTTCACAACTGAAGCAAAATATGTCGTTGTTACAAAAGCCAGCAAAGAGATGGTTTGGCTCCAAAGTTTCTTGAAAGAGTTAGACAAGAAACAAGAAAACAATGTCTTGTATTGCGACAGTCAAAGTGCTATCCATTTAGCAAAGAATCCGTCTTTTCATTCCAGAACGAAGCACATACAATCACGATATCATTTTATTCGGTCTCTTCTGGAAGATGGGATTTTAAAACTTGAAAAGATTAGTGGAGCTCAAAATCCGGCATACATGTTAACAAAGACGGTGACTACAGACAAACTGAAGTTGTGTTCAACTTCAGTTGGGATGCTAGAATAACAATACTAGAAAAGCTGTTGCATTGATCGAGGTGTGAAGACAGATTAAAACCAGTCTTCAAGTGGGAGATTGTTGAAAGTCAAAGAAAATGGATGATTTTCTTCAACATAATGGGCGGCTAATGGAAGCAATAATAGGCGGGTGATTTGTCACAAATAAAAGCTGCAAATGGGGCGGCTGAAGAATTCAAAGGCAGCACCAAATTGTTGAAATTATGAAGGGATAAATTATAAAATTGAGTCATTGAACTTTAGGGTATTTATAAGATTAGTCCTTAAGCTTCAACTATAAATACCCTAGCTCATTTAGCTTCAAAATCATCTCAAATAATTTCTTTCTCCCAATACTAGAGAACGTTCTTGTGAGTAGTGAGTGTTTTGAAAACACCTGTAAATTTTCTCTCTTAGTAAAAGATCTACAGCAGTCCGGAGACGTAGGCATAATTGGCTGAACTCCGTTATCAATTCCGGGCATTATTTTTCCGCTTTTATTTTTGCATTCTCGCTAATCTGGTTATAGGAAAATTACTATTGCTCGTTTATTTCCCAACACAAAGGCAACTGTTCTTTTTCTTTTTAAACGACAGCAACACCTCGAAATGTTTCACAATCTTCCTTTCTGGTACATATTTTCTTTATTCTTCTGCCCCAACACCTTAAAATGATTGCATCACATAACATGCCACAGCCTGCGCCCAATGCCTTAGCCTTGTCTTCACTAGCTCTGGATCTTCCCCTGCTAAACACAAATCGCCAAATGGCACCACATTAATGTATGTATGTATGTATGTATGTATGTATAGTTAGTTTATGCTTGTGTTTTGTCACGATATAATGATGAAATTAGTACCTAATGTTTGTATAAATTGTCGACTTATCTTTTATTCTTTTTTAAGCATTTTAGCTTCTAACATTTTAATTTTTGATTAAAATAATCTCTGATAAATAAAAATAGTTAGAAAACTAATGGTCAACATATGTAGTTGACGTGACATGTACTATGTCCTCAAAGTGATATCGTGAAATTTGTCACGTCGCCCAAAGTAATTATGTGCCATGTTACCCAAAGTAATTATGTGATGATATGACAAATGACACATCATTATTTAAATACATGTGATAATACCATGTCACCAACATATGTTAATCATTAATCAACTAACCGTTCTCATCCAATATTAACTATTTTGATCAAAATTGAAAAGTTCAGGGTTAAAAACTCAAAAATAATAATGGGCAACTTGACCACTTGTGCAAATGTTAGGGGCTAATTTTGTGATTATGCATCTTTGGCATTGAAACTTACCTGCGATACAAATCTTCCAATCTGACTCACTTGTAGGACTTCCTAAAGAAGATGACCGATCACTGATCGATAATGTCGACGATGAGGATTGGCTTTGAGGGGTCGAGACCGGACTCGGAGAAAGCTGGCGGTTTACGGCGAAATAAAGGTCTAATGCAGGCAATGTGCTTGTTAGTTTTTGGCCTTCTTCTTCGTTGAATCCGAATCCGAGCTCTATGCACCCTTTAAGTTCATGCAGGTCCTCATCAGTCAATCCATTCCCACTAATCCCATTCTTTCCTCTCCCTTGACGAAGAATCTGGCGACGCCTTCTTTCCCAAGCCATGTCCCGGTTAGTCTCGACCATCGATAATTGCTTCGATAAATATCTCTTGTTGTTCTTCATCAATGGCAACGGCACCAAGGACATTCGTTCCAAATCTTCCATTTCCGAGTCGCACAATGACGTCGACAATGAAGACGATGAAGGTGCGATGGCCTCTCTTCTTGGCTTTCTGTCCCTCACCATTTCCTTGTTCGTAATCAACAGAACGCGAGCTAATGCTGCCGGCGGCTGAGCAGCGGTAAACAAAGAAGTGAAGTGGTGAGGGAGGAGGGCTATGATGGAAATAAGCTATATATTGCAAGTTCTATGTATCTGTTTCTTTTAAAATTTTCAATACAAGGTATATGAAACAAGACAAGCCCTACCAGTTTAACCCCAGAGAAGATTTAATAAGTCTTTAATGGAGAAAGAAAAGGAATGGAATTCATTAAGGAAGATTCTGGTTGTTATTCAACCATCCCTTTGTAACTGTTAGTTGCAAGTTGCATTGTATTGTGGTACAAGCTTTTGTCCGTTAATATCAAGAACGGTATTAAGAAAACTTACTAACTTAATACATTCTGGTAATCAGTAAGCAAAACAAGGAGTTTTTTTTTTTGTCTGTTAAAGAGTTGGAAACAACTTCTCTGAGAGTTCTTGTTTTTGTGAGAATTGAGAAAGTAACAGTCTCAACATGAACAATGCTAAATTTAGCAAATTTTCTCTCTCAGTTTCCAACGACCTTTTTTTTCCTCAACATTATCCTCTTTGTTGATCTTTCTGGTTTGATCCCTTTAATAAAGGGAAGTTGGTGCAAACCATGGAAGAATAGAGGATGATTATTTAGACTAATCATAAACTTCAAAAGCCAAACAAAGAATTGTTTTTGTTTTATTGCTTTGTTTTTCCTGTACGCCATTGAATATGCTCCTTGGTGTTTTGTTTCCATTTTCTAACAACAGACAACATTTATTGCTTTCTATTGTCTGTTTTTCTCTCAATCTCCATGTCTTTGTTCTTGTTTCGAGCAAGCCTTTGTCTGTTGCCTGTGGTTCCAATGGTGGTAAAGATGAAGATTGAAGGAACTGGGAACCAGATGCGAAGTTCCTTAAAACATCCGGTAGTTCAACTCAGCTTCAAGCTGCGGATCAAGACCCTTCACTTCTTTCGGTAATCACATACATGAATGCTCGGATCTTCACGTCGCCAGCTATGTATCGGCTTCCGATAAGACCAAAGGAACGGTACCTGGTCAGGTTTCATTTTTATCCTTCAGCTTACCCCAACTTCAACATCAGCAATTCATTTTTCTCGGTGACTGCTGGGGGAGTCACTCTGATGAACAATTTCAGTGCTGAAATCACATGTAAAGCCCTCACGCAGGCTTATCTCGTACGAGAGTATTCATTGGCACATTCGGATTCCGAGTTTTTAAACATCACCTTCACACCTAGTACTAAGTACACCAAATCCTTCGCTTTCGTAAATGGGATCGAATTGATCGCCATGCCGAATCTATTCGGCGAGACAACTGTGGTGGGATATGATTCATCAGACCTCGATGTTTCGTCCGAGAATTTTCAGACATGTTCCGGTTGAATGTTGGTGGACAGTTTATTCCTCCTAGCAACGATTCCGGAGGCCTTTTGAGGAGTTGCTATAATGATGATCCTTACATTTTTGGTTCTGCAAATGGTATCGATACTCAGGCAAACAAACATGTTCGGATCAATTACAAAGACTTGTCTCGTTCTTCGGCTCCCGAAGATGTTTATAGGACAGCTAGAGAAATGGGACTAGATTATGATTTGAACATGAAGTTCAACCTGACATGGTTGTTTCAGGTTGATGCCAATTTCACATACATTGTGAGATTACATTTTTGTGAATTCAAATATGACATGGTGAACCAGAGAGTTTTCAATGTTTACATCAACAATCAATCTGCACAAGCTGATCCGACAGATGTAATTGCAATGACAGGAGGAAAAGGTGTTCCAACTTGCAAAGATTATGCAATCAGTGTTAATGATGGTCCAAATGATGAAATGATTCGGATACAAATGAGTCCGGCCACCAAATCGAAACCGCAGTACTACGATTCTCTGCTCAACGGAGTTGAAAGATTTAAGTTGAATGATGTGAACAAGAATTTGGCTGGCAGCAATCCGCAACCATCGTCCATGCTTCTTCAATCGGGGAATGAGCCCAAGAAGTCTTTCGAATCCAAGTCCAACCATAGTTTTGTTATTGCAGGGGCTGCAGGAGGTGCTGCAGCAGCTTTTGTCGTAGCTACACTGGCGTTTCTCGCCTACAGAAAGAGGAAACGAGCCGGGTTTGACTCGCATACGTCGAGCTGGCTTCCGCTCGGGAAATCCAATACAACCGGAAGCAAAGGCAAGAGCAGTAGTAACCAAGCTTCAGCGTTGGCTCAAGGCCTTTCTCGCCATTTCTCTATATCAGAAATCAGACAAGCCACAAAGAATTTCGATGACTCTTATGTCATAGGAGTCGGAGGCTTCGGTAAGGTGTACAAAGGAGTTATCGACGGGGGCACCAAAGTGGCTGTCAAGCGATCCAATCCGTCATCCGAACAAGGGATTAACGAGTTCGAAACCGAAGTCGAGATGCTCTCGAAATTGAGACACAAGCATTTGGTCTCATTGATTGGTTTCTGTGAGGATGGTGGTGAAATGTGCTTGGTTTATGACTACATGGCTCTTGGGACATTTAGGGAACACCTTTACAACAACAAGAAACCTTTTCTTTCTTGGAAACAAAGATTGAAAATCTGCATTGGAGCAGCCAGGGGACTTCACTATCTTCACACAGGAGCAAAGTACACCATCATTCACAGAGATGTCAAAACAACAAACATTCTCTTGGATGAAAAATGGGTTGCTAAAGTTTCGGATTTCGGGCTGTCGAAAACCGGTCCCGATATGAATAAAGGCCATGTAAGTACAGTGGTGAAAGGTAGCTTCGGTTACCTAGACCCCGAATACTTCCGAAGACAACAACTTACCGAAAAATCCGACGTGTACTCCTTTGGTGTCGCCCTATTCGAGGCGTTATGCGCTCGACCAGTCCTGAATCCCAGCCTTCCAAAGGAACAAGTTAGTCTTGCAGATTGGGCACTTCTTTGTCACAAGAACGGAACACTAGAAGAGATTATCGACCCTCATTTGAAAGGGAAAATAGATACAGAATGTCTACAGAAGTTTACACACACAGCAGTGAAATGCTTATCCGATCAAGGAATCGAGCGGCCTAACATGGGAGACGTCCTGTGGAACCTCGAGTTTGCTCTTCAGCTGCAAGAAAGCTCGGATACCCCCGGCAGTTCGATCGACCGAGACACTCCCGCTTCGAGAGATTCCGATGTAACAAGCCAAAGACAAGGAAACAGCAGACAAGGCAATGACATTGAATTGAATGAAGAGCTTAACAATCAGGATGACAAATTCTCTCAACTTGTCCATCCACAAGGCAGATAAAGGAAAACAGAAGGATTAAAAAAGGCTGCCATGGATGGAACTGAAGCATTATAGGAAGCACAAAGCAGTGTTGGTATCGTACAATTTCTAAACTATAGTGATACTTTGGTTAAAAGTTGTGTTTTACTGTAAGAATCTCACCTAATATTTTGACCTAAACCATCTTAAATTTAATCATTGATTCCTTGTAATAAGCAACAAGTATATTGAATGTGTTGAGCAATTCTATAGTTTTATTAAAGATAAAATATTATATATAAATCGATTTATATGTAATATTTGATATGGACTAAAATTTAAATACTTAAATGGTATAAAAAATATTGTACTTATAACGTTTATAATAAAATTCAGTGCAATAAGATTAGAAACATGTAAAATTTATATTCCTAATTACATCAACGGTAATAAAATCTTGGATAGAAACAAGACTTTATATACGAAAATTTAATTCGAATTTGGACTAAATCATAAGTTTTTAGAAATTCAAGATGAAAATATAAATTTTAAAAGTTTGGGGTCATTTTGGTAGTTCTTGAAAATTTTAATGGTCAAAATTAGAATTTTGTAGAAATCTTGGATGAATATTGTAATTTTTAGAAGCTTAGGGTCATTTTGAAAACCTTAGTAAAGTTCAAAGGTAACAGACGTGTGTTGCCCTTTTTATTTGAATTAACTACTGCTATCTAATCAATCGATTGACTAATTCAGATCGAGTTTTGCAAAGATCTATTACGAGAACAATCATTCTAATCCAATTTATTTCATTTACAATCGAAAAAATTCAAACCCTTAATCTCACCTAAATAATCAAATATTATATTTGTTTATGTTCGGCGCGGAACTAAGTAGGGATATATGGGGGCCATGACTCCCAAAAATTTTAAAACTTTAGTTTCAGACCTTTAAATAAAAAAATAATTTGACCCCCACATAATTTTTAAAAATTCATATTAAACTTAAAATTTTTTGAATGTTCTTAATTAAGCCCCTCCCGTAATTTTCAAAAATTTTCATTAAGCCTCTTGAATTTTTAAAAAATTTAGTCAGACCCCATTTAAAAAAAATGTAAAATGAACTCTTCAAAAATTTTAAAATTTTTTATTCAAACCTCTAAAAAGTTTTAAGTTTTAAGTTGGCCCCCCAAACTCTATTACTAAATTCAGCTACTAGTTTATGTTTGATTCAGTTTGAAATATGTCTTATGTTTAATTTAAATTTATTTATTTTCATAAATAATTAATCCAAATCTATTTTTATCCATCCATATTAATTTTTTACTTTTTTAAAATAATATTAAATAATTTAATATATTTTTTAAACAAATTTATTTTTAACTATTTATACCATAATAACTTAACATCTTGAAACAAACTCAAAAACATCTTTATAATATAATTTATTATATAAACTTAAAAACATGTTGAAACAAACTTTAACCTCAAATATTAAAATTTAAATCTAATTCATTTAAAACGAGTTTAATTTTTTGTTCAAACTAATTTTTCAAACATAATATTTTTTTTCTTCCTAAAACCAACTTACATTTATTTTAGTTTATCGATTGATTTTCCTTTTAAGAATTTAATTGATTTCTTTTAACAATTATATTGTATGCATTGAGCAAGTCTATTAGGTTACAACTTACTTCAATGATTAAAAGAAGATTGAACTATTGAATGAGCTAAGTAACTTATTTGTTTTTGAAGCCGACCTTTCAACGAAGCACCAGTGGTCTAGTGGTAGAATAGTACCCTGCCACGGTACAGACCCGGGTTCGATTCCCGGCTGGTGCATTTTTTTCTTTTGTCATTTTTGCACTATTGAATTTGAAGTGTTTTAAGTTGGTGAGCCCTGGGCATAGGCCAAGCCATAATCGATTTTCCGGGAAAGAAAAAAACCAAAAAAAGTCGAAGGGGAAAACCAAAAGGAAATTGGAAAATAAAGCAAAAACCATTCTCTCTTATTTCAATTTTCTTAAGAGTCCAAAAACAACAGATTTTTTAATAATGATGAAGCAAGTACTACGAAATACTATAAACTTATCACTACAAAATGAGAACCTCCTGTTGTTGTCTATCGCCGCCGAGGAGGCCAGAAAACCGATAAACACGAAGAAAGTATCCGCCTGCGGCCGCGTTATGTCTGATGAGGAATTGGCAGGTTTTGGTTCTGGATATTGAATCAATTTTGCTTCCTGGATATCATCTGACTTAAAGTTTTACTACTTTTCTTCTTCTTCTGGAATTATTTGTTAAATTTTAGCTCAAACGGACCAATAAAATTTGTTAAATTTCATAATCAACGAAGCACCAGTGGTGTAGTGGTAGAATAATATCCCGTCACGGTATAAGTCTGGGTTTGATTCCTGACTGGTGGATCAAGTGGAGCAATGAGGAATACCCTTGCATCTAATCTCCATTTTTTTTCCTGTCATATATAACTTTGAGATAAATTTGATAAAAATTAGAATTATAATATCACTATAGAGGGATATTGGTGAGTTTTCTTCTTATATATCTCTTTATAATTTCATCATCAATCTTACTGGTTTAAGTCTAATCCAGTTCAATTCTGTATATTAATCAAAAGAGAATGATGTTTTTGATTGCAGATTCTCTTTTGAAAATCAATAACCAAGACAACCACCAAAGTCAATGTTGCGTGCATGCCTAGATTACTACTCCTTAGATGCTTTTTAAGAAGGTAAGCGATTGATTATAAAATATATTTTATTCTTATAAGATCAAATATAATCATTAAAATAAAAAAATGATGCACAAACTCCATTGACTTCGGTGGTAAAGAAATTATTGTTATTACTTGAGCTCTCAGTTTCGAACACCAGGAATGCAAGGGTACGAGTGTTCAATGTCAAAAGGTTGAGAGTTATCTTTGAACATATAATATCTTATACTTATCTCAGATTTATAAAAAAAAATAACAATATTAAACAAATAATAATTGAAATATAATAAATTATATATAATTTTAATTTGGCCCTAGTCATCCACAACTTGTATTAAAATTACCAATATGCATGTCAAGAAACTCCATATATTAAATATAATATAATAACAAGTTGGTCTAGTGAGGTAAGATATTGAATCCCTTAAGTAAAGTTAGAATTTTAAATCATGATATTTACGAACGAAGCAAGTTAGGTTGGGAGGATTATCCCACAATAGGGCTCGGTAAAATTTGATCCAGAATAATTAGTAGTTAAACCAAATATATATTATAAAATAAGTAATTTTCCTCGTGCGCTGCATTGGAGATTTTCTCCGAAGTAGAGATGAGAAAGCTCTCCAGCCCTGCGCCACTTTCATCGCTACAGTAGAGTATTGTTATAGTACCGCGCCACATCTAGAACGGTATTGTAGCTCGCATTAGATTTAGATTTTTTTTAAATTAAAATATATTAAATCATAATACAGATAAAAATATATTAAAATTAGATAAATATCATACTAATTTTTTTGTAATTTTTTTGATTTTTTGTAATTTTTTGTAATTTTTTTATATTTATAAAATTAATATTATAATAGTTAAATATTGTGAATAAAATAGAATTAATGATAATGTAGGGATAACACTGGAGATGAATTATTGTTTCATCTCTAGAGTAGAGATAGAGATGCAATAAAATAGAGATGAGAATCGGAGATAATCTTATGAAGTTGGGTTTTAAGTAAAAGAAAGTGGACTTATTGTCCTCTCTTTTTGTCTTTCCTTAGTGGGATATTACTAGAGGCTGTATAGGGTTCCAACTAAATGAAATTTAATTGGATAAAAATGCAATGTCAATCCACAAAATATTTTATTAATATATCCAATTACATCCATGATGGAATGATAAGGAAGATTTTAATTTAAAATTTACTTAACCAAACAATGAGCCATCTGTCGTTTGTTATATTTTTGCTTCAATATTTCTACTTTCAAAAGGTAAAATTTATTTAACTATTTACAAAATAATGAACTAAATTTTATTTTAAATTATTTTACCATATTTAAAAAGTTCATTTAATAATACAATATCTGAAAGTATTTTATATGGTACATGACATACCAAAAAATAAAGACAAAAATTACACGTAATATATAATTTATTAAATTATTACCATTGTAATATGAGTGTATTATGATATAGATTTAGATTTTTTGTTTTTGTTTTTGTTGTTGTTTTTAAAAGGAATATAATGATAAGTAGTTTATTATTATGATTTATTTTTAAATTAATTCGAAAGGTTATAGATTATGTTTGTGGAGTTCAAGATATTTTTCAGTGAAATAAACACTAGATTTGTATTTAGGATATTAAAAAGGTCTGGATTGAAAATTATGGTGTTAAATAGTTGTTAGAGTTGACCGGTGACAACAATCGATGATGATGAGTGGCGACAAAACTTTGATTAGATTCATGAGTCAATTGTTTTTTTATCTAAAATACAGCTGTTAAATTAGTGTTTTATCTAAAATTTAAAATAAAATTAACATTTTGTCTAAAATATGAGGGTTATATTAAAGTTTTACAAATTTACTAACATGTCATGTCAAGAAACTAACAGGAATCAGTGACTAAAAAAAGACAGATAAAAAGGAAAATGATCAAAATATTTTATTTTTTTGAAATCAATGATCAGAATCAAATACTCTGAAAATAAAAAAGACTACAAATGTTGTCTACCCTTATTTAATTGTTACTTATAAACACGACTGTCCATTTACATGTGTGACCTGTGATACGTCACAAGGTCTTAAAATTTGAAGCCATACACATGAAAGTTATTCAAGGCCTTCCATTTACATCCTTTGTGCCATAACGATATTTTTATTAGAAGATAAAAAAAAGAGAAAATAACCTCAGTGACCAAAAATCCCATATAATATATGATTTTAACCAACTTTTTCCGGATTTGCCAAAATGACCAACAAAATCGCAATGCGATCGCTAATTCGCAACGCGATCTCCATTATCGCAAATTCGCATTGCATTTTCGCAATGCGATAGTTGGAAATCGCGTTGCGATGGTCTACAGTGTCGTTGCGATAATACAAAATCGCAACGAGATACTTACTTTCGCAACGCGATACTGACTTTCACAACGCGATTCTGACTTTCGCAACGCGATAATACATAATCGCAATGCGATTTTCAAAGCGCCATTAGTATCCTGGCCAAGTATTTTATTTTTAAATTCCAAACACGAATATTAATATATTGGAACACTGAACCGTCTACAGTATATCCCGTAATCGCAACTCATAACCTAAAACCTAAAATCACAACTCAGTCCCATCTCCATCTCTCACTCTCTCACCCATCTCCGATGAAATTCATCCCCATCTCCGGCGAAATCCGTCTATCTCCATCTCTCAGAGCCACCCTCACAATCAGAAATGGAAAATCAACCAAATCAACCAACGAGAGTTAGTTTTTTAATTATTTTTTTTTGAAATTTTTGCATTATTATTAGGTTTTTCATATTGAAATTGATGATAAGTTTACTGGTAATTTCAATAATAGATTAACCATTCACTTAGATTGCTTATTAAATCAACCGAGAATCTCAACGCGATTTTAGTTTCGCGTTGCGATTCTCTCGTTGCGATAGTCATTTTCATGTTGCGATTTTCATTTTCAGAAACTATTCTTCTTCTGCAAATTGAAACTTGAATGAATTGCATTACTTCAACCAAAAACAAAGACAAATAAGAAATTCACAGTGTTGCAATTTAAGTTTGAAGAATAAACTACTACTCTTTATGTTTATTATTTTTGGTATATCTTCACAGTGTAGTTTTTGGTATATCTAACTTAGTATGTTATTGTTTTTGTAGAACTTTTATTCGGCTCAATTAACCTTAAGAAATAAAGTCAGCCTGGCCAAAACAATTGCGTCGAAGCTTTCACCTGCACAAAGAAAAATGTTTGAGGATACTGCTTCAGGCCATGGCTGAAAGTACAACATCCCGGTGGAGATGCGATGTTGACACACCTATTTCTTCAAACCATGACTAGGATCTACCAGATACTATACAACGTCGTGATGAAGAGATATGGTTTGATTTTCCACCGGCGTATACGTTTTTGGGCGGGAGGAGTTTTGCTTAATCATCGGTCTACGCTTCGGACACGATGATGTAGGTCGGTACACTAGACACATTACCCCATCATGGTTATACCGGGTTTTTCCTGAGCTGAGAGGCCGAATCTACAGGTGGAAGACCTGACGATATTTGAATAAGAAAGATGGTTTTACTCGGATGGATGACGTCGACGTTGTCCGAGTATGCCTTCTAATTCTTTTGCATGCCGGCTTTTTAGGCAGAGAGGCCAGACAACCTATTCCAAATGATCTAATCAAATTGGTAGAAGACCTAAATGCGTGGAACCTGTTTCCGTGGGGCTCGTATTATGGAAAGCTACATGGAATAAGTTATCGTCTGCCTTGTATGATCGAAAAAGTTTGCATGGCGATGGCTCCAAATACACTTTGACAGGCTTTATTTGGGCCTTTAAGGTAAGAATTTGTATATAATGTTTCCAAAATTATAAGTAATTATTTAACAATTACTAATGTTTGTATTATATTGTTTGTAGATTTGGATATTTGAGGCCTTTCCCGCCATGAAGACATATGCAATAAAAACTTCAAATAATATTCCCAGGGCTATTTCCTGGAAGAGGAAACGAACCTTGCAATGGGAAGATTTACTACGGTATACGACAATAAATAATGTAAGTTAACATAAATACTATCATATGTTTATAAACAAGTTATTACTAGTACACGTTTAACTTTGTTTGAGCTTTTATATTGTTAGGAGGCCAACACTCCTCTACAGAGGCTGACACCCACGGAAGCTGAGCTTGCCACTGATTGGTGGCAAGCTAGTAAGCGTTTTTTTTATGGAACGGTTGATGAGCAACCTCCACTTCGGGAGCCATCACCTCGCCCAGAGCTATCACCTCACCCAGAGCCATCATCTGATCGACCCGGCTATACACCTCCACAACGACAGCCATCACCTATTCTGTCATATCATCGAGCCTCTTCTCCACCATCACCGCAAGATAGGCGACCGGCAAAGATGCCACGACGTTTATCTCCCTGTTCTCCACCTCAACGGGATGAGTTAGGGGAGTTACGTGATGAGGTCAATGCCTTGCGTGAGGAGGTCGATACTTTACGCAAAGACGATGGTGCATGGCGTGTTGAGGTGTCTACATTACGCGGTGAGGTAGCCGCTCTACGTGAGATGGTAGCATCGTTGCAGAATGAGGTTCATAATCTACACAACGAGGTAAGTTTAAGATTTTTCATACTCGTAATTCATTCGGTTGCTGCCAATACTGCTAAACTGTTTTTGTTAGTATTTGTTTTTGGTTTTGTTTTTGTCTTTTGGTTGAAGTAATGCAATCCATTCAAGTTTCAATTTGCAGAAGAGGAATAGTTTACTTTCGCAACACGAAAATGACTATCGCAACGCGGAAATGGCTATCGCAATGCGAAATGAAAATCGCAACGACAAAATCGCAATGCGAAATGAAATCGTAACGACAAAATCGCAACGCGAAATGAAAATCACAATGCGATTTGTGTTTCGCGTTGCGATTTTGTCGTTGCGATTTCATTTCGCGTTGCGATTTTGTCGTTGCGATTTTCATTTCGTATTGCGATAGCCATTTCCACGTTGCGATAGTCATTTTCGCGTTGTGATTTTAAGTTTCGTGTTGCGAAAGTAAACTATTCTTCTTCTGGAATGTTTATATATGTTGTCCTTTTAAATGTTATATAAGTGCTTACTTCTGGAATGTTATCTGAGCATTTTGTGAACTATGATAGAATAATGACTTGGGTGAATACAATGCTAGTTTGAAACATATTTGTCTTTGTTTAATATCATGTCTATTTATTTACTGATTTATGTATTAATTTTTTTTAGCGGCCCGATAAGGTGGATGCTTTACATCGGGTTTTCCTTGCACGACGGAGTTCACGCATCAGACGGCGTGGACGTGCTATTACGTCTCCGTTCACCCCAATGGTGCGAAGACTCCGCAAGAAGAAACCCGACTCACCGGTCATCCCTCAAGAGTCCCCTCCAATCGTTCAAGAGGCATCTATTCTCCCTCAAGATTCCCCCCCACCGTTCAAGAGGCCACTGTCATCGTTGAAGAGGTCCCTCCCACCATTCCAGAGCCCGATTCACATGGGGTAATATATCGAAGTATTGAGAAACCCCCACCGGTTCCGGACATGATGGATGAGAGTTGGCTCTCGTATGAGTTACCGGCTAGTACCCTTCCGGTATCTGAAGTGGAGAGGAGACAACTATCGGAAACAATTGTGGATAATACCCTTTGGGCTAAGACCGCAGTTGATTTTTATCTACATGAGCGGAGCCAAGGGTGTTACACTGACATCAGCAAACTCAACGATGAAATGTTTTTGTTGCTTGATCGGTCTTGGTGGGGTGTGCTATTAGGGGTTGAAGACAGTGGCTATTTGGATGGGGAGGTAAGTCTTATATTTGTCTTATATATGATTTTGATTAATTTGTTTAAAAATTAATGTAATTCACTAATATATGTATTTTTTGTAAAACATCATATCGATGCGTGGGTGTCACGTCTACTAATAATAAGGAAGCTTAGGAAAAATAAAAAAAAATCGCTATATACAATAATGCCGACGGCTTTTCACGCAGTTCACTTGAAGAATCAATGAGATGAATCATTTTTGTTGGGCAATGGACAAGCTAAACTTTATCCTGCATGGTGGGAGGTCGATAAGGTTAGTGTTTATTTTTTAAATTTTTTAAAGGTGTTCATAAATAAGTGCGCAAATAAATGAATTATTACTTATGATCGCAGGTGTTTATCCCTGTTTTGGAACGTCGTCACTGGCTTCTCGTCCAACTTCAGCTCCCATCCCTGAAGATAATAATGTATAACAGCATGATCAATTACATATCACTGTCTGATTTGAGAGATATTTTCAAGGGATGGAGCTCTCATTTGGCTAAATTCTTGGATGGGATTAAGTATTGGAGTCATTCTGGACACAAGAAGCCAAAGAAGTTCAATGTCACAGTTGTCAGAGACGAGACCGCGCCACAGCAATCGCCGGGAGCCAGAGGGGATTGTGGTCCTCTCGTATGCCTTTGCTTGGCGCGTTTGACGACGGGAAGCACAGAGTTTTTACCTCCCACCGATAGAGATAGAGCTGCAGTAGGCTTGTGGTTTCGGCATTATATGGCTAGAGCAATATTCGAGACGCTGCCTACCTGCATCCGCGTTATGAAAGTGTCCATTGTTAATTGGTAAGTCAAATGCAAGTTTTGTTAACATATATACTTCTTTTGGTTTGAAAATGTTTGGTTAAGTACCTAGAATTCAATAATTTGCTGTTTGTAGGTTTTAGATGTGTAGGAAGTCTTGTTTGAGCAAATGTTTGGTTTCTGCAGGTTAATCCTTAAGTGAGATGCGTGAAATGGATGTACGGGGTCATAAAGTTGTGGTTTCATTGATTCAATAATTGATGAAGAAATAAGAATTATTATTTTTTGATTGTTTAATTGATTTGTAAAAGATGATTTGTAAATGTTGATTTGTTTAATTGATGTGTACATAATTTGTGTTGAAATGTAATAGTTGATTTGTTGATTTTCAATCTGCTTTATGTTGAAGGCAAAACAGACTATCGCAACGCGAAATGGCTATCGCAACGAGAAAATCGCAATGCGAAATGAAAATCGCAATGCGAAATGAAAATCGCAACGAGAAAATCGCAATGCGATTTTCATTTCGCATTGCCATTTTCGCGTTGCGATAGCCATTTTCGCGTTGCGATAGCCATTTTCGCGTTGCGATAGTCAAATGAATGTCTAATAAGTGATAACAACTGAACAGATCATAGCAATGTTCAAACTCAAGTTACTAATACATGCCTAACTGAAAATGTTAAAAGTGCACACATAAAATACACATAATGCAAGTTTTGTTAACATATATACTCCTTTTGGTTTGAAAATGTTTGGTTAAGTACCTAGAATTAAATAATTGTTAAAAGTTTATGCATGTTAATCCTCGTTGCCTTTTTCATTTCGCATTGCGATTCTATCGTTGCGATTTGCATTTCGCATTGCGATGGTCAAATGATTGCCTTTCGCAACACGATTCTGACTTTCGCAACGAGATAATACAGAATCGCAATGCGAGTTTCAAAGTTCGCAACAGGTTTTAGTTTCGCAAGCCAAATTTTTTGTGTATATATCTACGCAGCAGCAACAACTCATAACCTAAATCCCTAAATCGCAACTCATTCCATCTCCATCTATCACTCTCTCCGGCGACATCCGTTCCTATATCCAACGACATCCTTCCCCATCCGGCAACAGGTCTTAGTTTTGCATCTCGTTTGTTTAGTTACAACCATGAAATCATCTAATGTTGATCATGTTTGGATAGATTTGTATTTTGGAGGGTCATGGGAGAATGTTCATGGTGTTTTACAATATATGCCTTTACCCATGAATCTTCAACTAAAACTATCATTAAAGAAGTTAACTTATGAAACCCTAATGTTACGTGTTTCAAAGAAATTGAATTTAGAGCCCCTAAGTGGATTTAGGCTATCTTATCAGAGAAATGGTAAAGTTTATTTGTTAACCGACAATGAAGATGTTGAACGATTCATTGCTTACATTAATGTTTCAAGTGATGATGTTACATTGTATATGTTGAACCTAGAAGTAGTATTGTTGGGTCAGTAGCGGGTAGTAATCAACTAAGTGGGTCTCAAAACCCACAGCCTTTCTCTAATCCAAATCCAAATCAACTTTCAGCACCAAATTCCGGTTTTCGTATTGACCAATTAGACGATGATGAGCCAAGAGAAAAATTGTGAGTACTAGTCAGTATTCGAAATTTGGTCTTGGTCAATACCCGGACTTTGATATTGGTCAATACACGGATTTTGATGATGTTTCAGAAGAAGAAACAGACCCTGCGTGTAATGATTTTGATATTGGTCAATACCCGAATTTTGATGATGAAACACCCGTTGCCGAGGAAGATGTTGTTGATGATATAAGGAGGAAGTTACGACTGTGAATGAACATGTTGAACATCCATTCTGTAATTCATATAATCCTGAAGAAGAAAAAGAAGAAGAAAAGTCCCCGAAGAAAAGAAAATGCCACGGGAGTATAACTGGAATATGCCAGAATTACTTCAGCTACCGGAAGAAGAGTTGGCAAAGAAAGCAGTTGATTGTTACACAAAAGTTATTCGTATCAAGAAAGATGATTGTTTTGATACAAAGGAAGACTTGAAGATAGCTTGTATACGAAATGTGTGGAAGATGGCTATCAACTAAAAGTTAACAAATCAAGCAAAGATCGTTTCGAAACAAGGTGTACGATTGACAAAAACTGTACGTGGCGTATGATTGCAAAGAGTATAAAAGATTGCGCAATGTTTCAAGTTAGGACTTTTATTGATAACATACATGTTCAAGAACCCAAGTTTTTCCTCACCATAGACAGGCAAACAAAAAGGTGTTGGGTGGTTTTCTGGCTGAGTTAATGTTTTGAATGGCAGGGTATATCGGGGACATGAAATTATGACTGACATGAATGCTCGGTTCAAGATTAGTATATCATATTCTCAAGCTTGGAGAGCCAAATGTTATGCCTTGGAATTGTTGAGGGGGTCGCCAGAAGCATCGTTTGCCCAACTGCCGGCTTATTGTCACAATTTAAAGCTGAAAAATCCTGGGTCGGTAACTCATATCAAAACAGATAGAGATGGATGCTTTGAGTTGCTGTTTATCGCCATTGGTGCTGCGGTTAGTAAATCAATATAATTCTGTTGACTCATTTCTGTTAGTTACATGCATTTCACATTTAAATGATTATATCTTGTGTATATTATTTTGTAGATTCGTTCGTTTATTACTTGCATGCGCCCAGTTATTATAGTTGACGGAGCACATTTGAAAGGTCGATACCTTGGAGTAAACTTATTAGCAGTAGCCATGGATGCTAACAATGGGATATTGCCAATAGCTTACGGGGTTGGAAAATCTGAAACCTCTGATTTATGGACATGGTTTATGGGGCATCTTAGGGATTGCATAGGTCCTATTAGCAATCTGACAATCATATCTGATAGGGCAAACTCAATTGACAACGCTGTTAGAAGGTGTTTCCCAGATGCTTTTCATGGACTTTGTGGTGTTCATTTGTATAGAAATCTAAAATCAAGGTATGCTGGTATAAAAAAGCACAAATGGACATACTGGAAGGCTGTAAAGGCTTATCGGGAAGTGGATTTCAATAAGCATATAAACTGTTTAAGACGTGTTTTGCCTCAGTGTTCTCAAACACTAGAAGATGTCGGGTTTGAAAGATGGTCAAGAGTACATCAACTTGGAGCAAGATATGGTTTCATGACGTCTAATAGTGCAGAATCAATTAACGCTCTAACTCGTCATTCCCGGAAATTACCCATTACTATGTTAATGGAGATTTTTTGAGCCTCTATTCAACAGTGGTACTACAAGAAAAGAAACCATGCAGGTATTATTTCTTTGAATTCGTAACTTATCATATATTTTACTAAGTATTATTTATTTAAATTTACATGAACATTGGAACATCGTGTTACACCATGGACTGAAAAAAAAAGATAACGAAACGTGTTGTGAAGTCAACGTCATGGAGAGTTGAACCATGTTCAAACACTTTGTTTGAAGTACTGGATAATAACTTAAATGGGCTTGTCGATCTAAATGCAAGGACGTGTAGTTGTATGAAATGGCAAACATCTGGTTATCCGTGTGACCATGTTATAAAAGTTGCTCTTCATCTAAACCAAGATGATTCAAGCACATACGCTATGGATTGCTACACTACAGAAGTATATCGACAGACTTATGTCGAGATTGTCTACCCTATTTCACATCCTTCTGAGTGGGACATACCAGATGACTTACAAACAGTTTTGCCACCAGCCATGGACAGAAGGCTACCTGGCCGACCAAAAAGTCACGATCGTATATCGTCTAAGGGTGAAGAGAAGAAGAGATCGACATGTAGTCGGTGCAAGGAAAGTGGTCATACAAGGTTGACATGTGGATCACCAGTGCCATCACAATCATCTTTTCCTCTACCAAAATATAGATCATCATCAAAATCCAAAGCTCATATGGTGTCAAGAAAAAGGCAATCAAAATCACAATCATCTTTAAAATCCCAATCACAACTGGCTTCACCTTTTGGGACTGTTAACTTAGGTGATTTTTAAATGCAAACGTTGTATTATGTAGATTTTATGTGTGAACTTTTAACATTTTCAGTTAGGCATGTATTAGTAACTTGAGTTTGAAAATTGCTATGATCTGTTCAGTTGTTATCACTTAATAGGCAATCATCTTAATGTCTATCGGAATGCGGAAATTACTATCGCAATGCGAAATGAAAATCGCAACGAGAGAATCGCAATGCGAAATGAAAATCGCAACGCTAATTTCGCAATGCGAATTGAAAATCGCAACGCTAATTTCGCAATGCGAAATGAAAATCGCAACGAGGGAATCGCAATGCGAAATGAAAATCGCAACGCGAATTTAATTTCGCGTTGCGATTTTAATTTTCGCGTTGTGATTTTCATTTCACATTGCGATAGTACTTTTTGCCTTCAACATAATGAAGATTGAAATCAACAAAATCAACCATTACATTTCAATCAATTAAACAAGCACAAATAAGAATTATGTTAACATCAATTAAACAAATCAACTTTTACAAATCACATTTTACAAATCAATTAAACAATCAAAAAATAAGCAATAATTATTAGAGAAAATAACACTTCTACTATTGAATCAACTTTTGCAGCCATACATTATTTTCACGCAGCTCACTTCTGAGATTAACCTGCATAAACCAAACATTTGCTCAAACAACACTTTCTACACATCTAAAACCTGCAAACATCAAATTATTGAATTCTAGGTACTTAACCAAACATTTTCAAACCACAAGCCTATAAACATACCAATTGTTTATGGATATTTTTATAACGCGGATGCAGGTAGGCAGCGTCTCGTATATATCGATCTAGCCATATAATGTCTAAACCACAAGCCTACTACAGCTCTATCTATATCGGTGGGAGGTAGATACTTTATACTTCCTGTGATCAAACGGTCCAACGCCAAGCATACGAGAGGACCACAATCCCCTCTGGGTCCTTTCGTTTGTTGTGGTGCGGTCTCGTCTCTGCTAACTGTAATATTGAGCTTCTTTGGCTTCTTGTTTCCATAACGAGTCCAATAATTTATCGCATCCAAGAATTTAGCCAAATAAGAGCTCCATCCCTTAATAATATCTCTTAAATCAGCCAATGATATGTAATTTATCATGCTGTCATATACTATTGCCTTAAGGGATGAGATCTGAAGCTCGACGAGAAGCCAATGGTTACGTTCCAAAACAGGGATAAACACCTGCAATCATAAGTAATAATTCATTCATTTGCGCACTTATTTATGAATACCTTTAAACTCAATCTAAAATAAACACTAACCTTATCGACCTCCCACCATGCAGGATAAAGTTTAGCTTGTCCATTGCCCAACGCAAATGATTCATCTCGTTGATTCTTCAAGTGAACGGCGTTAAAAGACGTCGGCATAATTGTATATCGTGTATTTCTTTTATTTTCCTTAAGTTTCCTAATTATTAGAAGACGTGACACCCACGCATCGATATGATGTTTTACAAAAAAAGACATATATTAGTAACTTACATAAATTTACAAAAAAATAATCAAATGAAAATATAAGAAAAATATAAGACTTACCCCTCCATCGAAATAGCCATTGTCTTCGACCCCTAATAATACGCCCCACCAAGACCGATCAAGCAACAAATAGATATCATCATTGAGCTTGCATATGTCAGTGAAACACCCCTGGCTTCGCTCATGTAGATAAAAATCAACTGCGGTCTTAGCCCAAAGGGTGTTATCCAGAATTGTGTCCGGTAGTTGTTTCCTCTCCTATTCAGATACCGGTATGGTACTGGCCGGTAACTCATACGAGATCCAACTTGAATCCATCATGTCCGGCACGTCAGAGGGTTTCTCAAGAATCCTACATATGACGCCATGTGAATCGGGCTCTTGAATGGTGGGAGGGACCTCTTCAACGATGACAGTGGCCTCTTGAACGGTGGGAGGGGACTCTCGAGGAATGATAGGGGCCTCTTCAACGATAGGAGTTGACTCTTGAGGGATGACAGGCGAGTCGGGCTTCTTCTTGCGGTATCTTCGCACTATTGGGGTATACGGAGACTTAATAGCACGTGCACGCCGTCTGATGCGTGAACTCTGTCGTGCAAGAAAAACCCGACGTAAAGCATCCACCTTATCGGTCCGCTAAATAATTAAATACAAATATCAGTAAATAAACAGACATGATATTTAAACAGTGAAAACAAAGATAAATATATTTCAAACTTTTAACCAAAAGACAAAACAAAGACAAATACTAACTTCACAGTGTTAAAGTAAAAAGTTAGCAGTTTTTGGCAGCAACCGAATAAATTTACTAAGCAATCTAAGTGAAATGGTTAATTTAAGTGAAATTACGAGTAAATTTATCATCAAGTTAAATATGGAAAATCTTAAACTTACCTCGTTGCGTAGAGTATGAACCTCATTCTGCAACGATACTACCATCTCACGTAGAGCGGCAACCTCACCACGTAAAGTAGACACCTCCACACGCCATGCACCATCGTTATCAAGTATAGTACCGATCTCCTCACGCAAGGCATTGACCTCATCACGTAACTCCCTTGACTCATCCCGTGGAGGTGGAGAATAGGGAGATAGAAGTCGTGGCATCTTTGCCGGTCGCCTATCATGAGGTGATGGTTGAGAAGAGGCTCGATGATGTGACGGGATAGGTGATGGCTCTCGTTGTAGAGGTGTATAGTCGGGTCGATCAGGTGATGGCTCTGGGTGAGGTGATGGCTCTCGAAGTGGAGGAAGTGGAGGCTGTTCATCATTCGTGCCATCAAGAAAACGCTGACTAGCTTGCCACCAATCAGTGGCAAGCTCAGCCTCCGTGGGTGTCAGTCTCATTAATGGAATGTTGGCCTCCTAAAAATATAAAAACTCAAACAAAGTTAAACGTCTACTATTAATAACTTGTTTATATATGATAGTATTTGTGTTAACTTACATTATTTATTGTCGCATATGGTATTAAGTCTTCCCAATCCAACAGACGCTTCCTCTTCCAGAAAATAGCCCTGGGAATATCATTTGAAGTTTTTATTGCATATGTCTTCATGGCGGGAAAGGCCTCGAATATCCAAATCTACAAACAATATAATAACAAACATTAGTAATTGTTAAATAATTAATTATAATTTTGAAAACATTATATAGAAATTCTTACCTTAAAGGCCCAAACAAAGCCTGACAAAGTGTATTTCGACCCATCGCCCCGCAAACTTTTGCGGTCATCAAAGGCAGACGACAACTTAGTCCAGGTAGCTTTCCATATATACGAACCCCACGGAAACAGATTCCATGCATTTAGGTCCTCTACCAATAATATTAGCTCCTGAGGAATATGTTGTCTGGCCTCTCTGCCTAAAAAGCCGGCATACAAAGTAGTAGAAGGCATACTCGGACAACATCGACGTCATTCATCCGAGTAAAACCATCTTTCTTATTAAACAATTTCTTCATGTCGTCGACGTGTAAGTTCGGCTTCTCTATTGACTCATCAGGAAAAACCCTGGATAACCATGATGGGCGGGTGATATGACGAGTGTACCGGCCTACATCATCGTGTCCGAATCGTAGACCAGTGATTAAGCAGAACTCCTTCCGCCCAAAACAAGTATACGCCGGTGGAAAATGAAACCATATCTCTTCCTCACCACGTTGTATACTGTCGGGTAGATCGCTAGTCATGGTCTGAAGCCACAAATGGGTCAAACTAGCATCTCCACCCGGATGCTGTACTCTCAGCCATGGCCCGAAGCAGGTTTCTTCAAACATTTTCTTTGTGCAGGTGAAAGCTTCGAAGCAATTGTAGTGGCTAGGCTAACTTTATTCCTTAATGTCAATGAAGCCGAAAAAAATTTCTACAAAAAAACAATAAACATACCAAGTTAGATACCAAAAACTACACTGTCAAGATATACCAAAAACAAAACAATAAACATAAATAGTAGTTTATTCTTGAAACTAAAATTTGCAACACTGTTTTTATCTTTTGGTTGAAATGAAAATCGCAACGAGATAATGAGAATCGCAACGCGGAAATGACTATCGCAACGAGAGAATCGCAACGCGAAATGACTATCACGACCAGACAATCGCAACGCGAAATGAAAATCGCAACCGCGAAATAAAAATCGCAACGCGAAATGAAAATCGCAATGCGATTTTTGTTTCGCGTTGCGTTTTTTATTTCGCGTTGCGATTCTCTCGTTGCGATAGTTATTTCCGCGTTGCGATTTTCATTCTCGAAACTATTCTTCTTCTGCATCACTTCAACCAAAAGACAAAACAAAGACAAATACTAACTTCACAGGCTAAACAGTTTAGCAGTATTGGCAGCAATCGAATGAATTTAATAAGAAATCTAAGTGAAATGGTTAATCTATTATTGAAATTACCAGTAAACTTATCATCAATCTCAATATGAAAAACCTAAAATAATGCAAAAAATTCAAAATAAAAATAAAAAAACTAACCCTCGGAGGTTGATTTTCCATTTCTGAATGATTGTGAGGGATTTTTGACTGTGAATGGTTGTGAGGGATTTCGCCGGCGATGGGGACGGAAATCTTCGGAGATGGGGACGGATTTTGCCGTAGAGAGTGAGAGATGGAGATGGGACTGAGTGTTGTGATTTTGGGTTTGAGGTTATGAGTTGTGATTACTGTGGACGGTTCAGTTTCCGATTTATTAAGAAAAAATTCGTGTTTGGAATTTGAAAAAAAAAATACGCGTTAATACGAATGGCGCTATGTAAATCGCGTTGCGAAAGTCAGAATCGCGTTGTGAAAGTCAATATCTCGTTGCGATTTTGTATTATCGCATTGCGATAGTAAGTAT
The DNA here is from genome assembly GCF_006381635.1 of Hibiscus syriacus. NCBI lineage: Eukaryota > Viridiplantae > Streptophyta > Magnoliopsida > Malvales > Malvaceae > Hibiscus > Hibiscus syriacus. Next base: position 12,687 of record NW_024061971.1, on the reverse strand, counting down.
CGCATTGCGATAGTCAGTATCGCATTGCGATTTTTCCAATTCGCGTTGCGATTTACTTATTCGCATTGCGAATTGGGAAAATCGCAACGACACTGTATATCATCGCAACGCGATTTCCAACTATCGCAACGCGAAATGCAACGCGAATTTGCGATAATGGAGATCACGTTGCGAATTAGCGATCGCATTGCGATTTTGTTGGTCATTTTGGCAAATCCGGAAAAAGCTGGTTAAAATCGTATATTATATGGGATTTTTGGTCACTGAGGTTATTTTCTCTAAAAAAATTTGGTTTGGTTCTCAAGAAAGTGACAGAGAAAGTTGCAAAATAAGGTTTTGACATTATCTTTAATCGTTTTTTCATAATATATTTTTTGTAAAATGACCTTAAAGATTCCTCATAATTTAAAATCTGACAAATTAATCTTTATTATAAAATAATTTAAGAGCCTTATTTTAAGAAGTAGCACAAGATTTACTTATTTTTTGACGGATCTGCTTATAAATATATTATATAAAATAAGTCACGATGGATTTTAAATTTTATATCTATAATTCATCGCGACACAAATATATAAAAAAAATTAGCAAAGATGATTGCAAGACAATATTATTTTGTCCCATCGAACTATTATCTAATACATATTTATTATACAATTAAAATGTAATATATGTTTATAAAATTTTTAATTTGATAATGTATATATTTTATAAATATAACTGTAAAATCTCTAAAAATTAATATCATTTTACAATTGAAACAACTTAGTAAATTCAAATCGATAACAAAAATCAAATGAGATAATCTAAAAATAATATAGTTTTAGTAACAAATCCAACAAAAAGAAAGACAAAGAGAATCTCTGTCAGTCAACTAGGTCTTCATAATGGATCCCACATTACGCACTAACAGACAATAATTCCCTGCCGAGTCAACATTCTCTGTACTCGTGGCCTTTTAATATTGCTTCAGTTTTTGGACAGAGACTTCAGTTCTTCTACCTTCTTTAATGTTTTCCCTCTGAAAATCCACAGGAAAAACAGTGAGTTTTTTTGGGCTTTGAGTTTTTCATTTTTCTTAGCTGAATCAAAAAAGACGAGCTTTGTTTTCTTTATAGTGATTTTAACAAATCTCCATCCTTTGATAAAGCTTTGATCTTGGGTATCAATGGCCCTTGTGTAAAGCTCTAGTTTTGTTCATCTGGGTTTTAAGTTACTTTAGAAATCTTGGTTTGAGCATGGAGAAGGTTGAAGAAGCAAACAAGGAAGCCATCGAGAGCTGTAATAGAGTTCTTACTCTGTTCTCTTTGCCAAAGGATCAAGTTCCGTACAGCAACTTAATGGTGGAAACTGGTGAAGCTGTGTTTAAGTTCAAAAAGGTAGTGTCCCTTCTCAACAATGATTTAAGTCACTCAAGAATAAGAAAGTCTAAGATGTTTGGATCGAGTTTTCCCCAGAAAATTTTCCTGGAAAGTCCCATTTGCAGGACAATTTTATCACCGAAACCCCTTCAAGTATACCCTTCAAACCTGTTTGATCCCAGAAAGCACTTGCAGATGACCAACAAGGTGTTCTTTGATCAGAACCCTTCACAAGATTTCAGCTTTGTCCACCACCATCAGCAGCAGCAGATGCAAAGCCTGCAATTTCAGCAACAACAGCAAATGAAATATCATGCAGATCGTATGGTGTTTGACAAGAGTAACAGTGGCATAAACCTTGAATTTGATGGATCTAATTGCACACCAACCATGTCATCAACCAGATCATTTGTGTCATCTTTGAGTTTGGATGGTAGTGTTGCGAATTCGTTCCGTTTAGTCGGTATGCCGCTCCATTTCGATCGAATCTCTCAACAATCTAGGAGGAAGTGTTCAGGTAAGGGACAAGATGGGAGTATGAAATGTGGTACCAGTGGTAAATGTCATTGTTCAAAGAGGAGGTCAGATTTTGATCTCTAATCCCATGTGTTTGAGATTAACTAAGTGTTGTTTGTTAACTCTAACTGCTTATTATTTCTGCTTCTTGTTTGTAGGAAACTGAGGATTAAGAGATCCGTTAGAGTCCCTGCTATTAGTAACAAAGTTGCTGATATTCCTCCTGATGAATATTCATGGAGGAAATATGGCCAAAAGCCAATTAAGGGTTCTCCACACCCTAGGTAACCCTCCTCAATCCTTCAACTTGATGTCATGGCAACTAGTTTCGAGTTTCGGCTATGTCGTCTCTTAATCTGCCATCGAAATAACTCCGTTAACGAACAAGCTTTTATAATGCAGGGGATACTATAAGTGCAGCAGTGTGAGAGGCTGCCCGGCAAGGAAGCATGTTGAGAGATGCCTCGAAAACTCTTCGATGTTGATCGTCACGTACGAAGGCGAGCATAACCATTCAAGGTTACCCTCAACACACACATGAAGAAACATGCACTTTTTGATCTTCGAAAACTGGCCTCCGATAGTTAAAATCCGAAAATCGATAGCCGGTTGTCGTCTAATTGTGGAATAGTTTGCTGTTGTGGAACTGCAATGGTCATGTATGAATGAATGGTAACCTGTAGAAGGAGAACTACAAAGGTTAACCAACAGTCATGTAACAAGAACTCGAGCAGTGCCAAAAAGCTATGCTGCTATGAACTGATTTCCTATTTGCTTTGTAATTTTCTTTTATTCTCTGCGTTCTTTATTTTTTGGTTTACAAATGGTCCTTGAATATTGGGTATTACTTTATTAAGTCATTTGACTATTAAAAGTTACAAAATGATCCCCAATTATAAGGCTCTATTTTGTTGAGTCATCTATTTAAAGTTATAAAATGGTCAACCAACTATTCATATGTTCTAAACTCGTTCTTTCTCTTTAAAAAGTTGATGGTCGTCTGAGATGGACGTTAACCTTTTGACTAAGATATAATAAAATTTGATCTCATAATCATTTTAGTTGTATTTTGTGGATCGAATTTATGTTTACATTATGTCATTGAGTCATTGCTTAAAACATTATGTTGGTGAGTCGGTGACTATTTTTTAACTTTTAATAGTCGGGGACTAAGGTATGATATCATCATTTCTATTTACATTATATCATACTTTAGTCAACATGTTAACATCAAGTTCAAACGAGTGCCTATTATTTAACGAAAAATGATGCTTTTGGAACATATAAATAGTTGAGTGACCATTTTGTAACTTTTAATAGTTGAGGACTCAACAAAATAATGTCTTATAATCGAATGATCATTTTATAACTTTTAATAGTCAGTAGACTCAATAAAGCAACACCCAATAGTCGAAAAACATTTGTATACCTTACCCTTATTTTTTTTTTTTACGTTTTGTAATTTTAATTTTTTTGTCTTTATGTTTATTATGTCCTTATAAGTTCATATCATCGAAGCAAAACGAAGCTCTTTATACATATTAAGGTTAGTTTGAAATTATCAACTTAAAATTAAAATATGTTTACATTCATATAAATTATATTTTATATTTTCGTTTTTTTATTATTTAAGATAATTACAAAGTAATATATATTTGAAAGACTTATAAGAATACATGTGTTAAACATTGTTTGTTGAACTTTGGATTGTGAACATTGTTTAGTAAACTTTGGACCTGATTGTGGACAATGTACTTTAAATATTGTTCGATGAACTTTGGATTTTGATTCTTGGACTTCAATCGAGTAATAAAATGAATCAAAATTTGATACCAATAATAGATTCTTGAAACCTCAGCATCTTACATTTGGCATTGTTTATTTATATTTTGTAATCTTTTTTATTTGTAACCTTATAATTTTTATGTACATTTTTTATGTGGATCGATACTAGTATCTAAGTTAAAATTCTTAACAAGAGGTTGTTTAAGCCAACATAAGACCAGATTGCCCAACAATGTAACAAGCATACATATATATAATAGCAGATCCATTAAGACGCGAGGATGGATCAATACCCATCTTCAAATTCAATTTTTTTCTTCCGGATACTTAAATACATTACCTATACTATACATGCTAGTCATTCTATATCTTTTTGGTATTCTTTGTATTATTTCTAGGATAAACTACACAAATAGTAACTAATGTTTGAGTAAGTTTTCGTTTTTCCACTAAATTTCATAAGTAACAATGGCCACTAACGTTATTGATTTATAACAAATCGGACACTCACCGTTAACAGTCGTTACTGCAGTAACATAATCCTGACGTGACATGTTAAACCAACTGACTCAGCACATTTGACTCTTTTTCTTCTTCTTCTTCTTCTTTTGTCTTAATTATTTTCTTTTTTTCTTTCTTTTGCTTGTTCTTTATTGTGAATGTGGAAATTTTGCCTACACTAATTGTCGAGATTCTTAGTTGTCTCATGTCTGGATTTTCCTGTTGCTTGTGTGGGTGTGGGTGTGGGTGTGGGACGTTTGGTGTAGGGTATCATGCTTGCTTTCCCCCCCCCCCCTCATTTGTTCTCTTTTAAGTTTCACTTCCAGATACCTTAGTCATCATTGCTGCTCATTTATGGATAGTTTGAACTGAAAATCCATGTCTTTGTATATTGTCTTCCAAGTTATGTACTAGCTTGATTAGTGACTTCATTTGCTTAGATTTTGTATTTTTATGTGATTCTTCTGCTTATTTTAGTCTGATTTACAAACATTGCCATTTAGTTGAAGACCGATTATCGGTTTCTCTTCTCTGAAATTTGTCTTGTCGACATAAGGGAAAGCTGGTTATTCATGTCTACCATGTTTCCCTTTGTTTGGTAAGAATGGATGCACAACCTTGAATTGATATTTGCCTTGACTATAATGTCGGCCAGCAAGTACAAGCAGCTTATGTAAGGAGGTATCGATTAGACTTAAAATTTTAATTTGAGAAAATGGGTAAATTTTGGATTTTGAAGCAATTTGATTTGGAGTCGTCATTGACATTTGAGTTAGGTAGGTCGAATACCTAAAAATACTATTTTTAATGATTTTTTTAAAAATCATTTAAAAGGTAAAAACCGGTATGTGTTTTACAAAAAATTCACTTTTAAGAGTTCGGAAGTCGATTACGCGTGGGAAGTGTGAGCACCCTCACAACGCCCAAATTTAGTACCTAAGCGATTACACGTTGTCTAAATATTGGGAATTGTAGACTCGCATATATTTAAATTATGATTCTTATGTTCATTCGAATTTATTTTGAAAGGAGGGAGATTAATTAAAAGGGTTTTGACTTAAAAAATGACTCGATTCACTCAATTTCATTTTGAAAAGGATGTCCTTTTAATTTAAAAAAATCACGAAGATCACAATCCTTATTAGTTGGGACACTATCTCATTGATTTTCCAAATTAAAACAAAATTGCCTGAAAATTTGTTAGAATTAAAACATGATGACAAATAATAAATGCAATGGATGCAACAGTTAGAATTATGAATGAATTTAAGGAATTAAATAATAAATTCAAGATTAAAATATTTACTTATTTATTTACTTTTAAATGAATATTATTTAAAAGGGGTGTCATTTCGTACGAACAATCCTTGAAAATATATTTCCCATATAATCGGGAGACTTTTTCATGGATTCCTCGCACAAAAGAATATTGTCTCAATTTTATTCAAAATAATGTAATATTATATTATCAAATAAAGTTAATCGATTAAATGGTGACAACTTTGTACGAACAATTCTTCGAAAACACACTTCCCTTAATTGGGAGGTTTTTCCATGAATTCCCTCACAAAAGAATATTGCCTTGATTTTTTTCTTAATATTAAAAATATGGAAATATAATATTATAAAAATAAATCGAGAAAAATGTGAACTTTTGTGTGAAAACCCTAAACACACACTTTCCTTATAGTTGGAAGATGTTTTCATAGATTTTCCTCACAAAAGCTATCGTCATTTATTAAAACAATATTATTATTTATAATAAAAAATATTCGAATGAAACATGTAATATATAATTGATATATAATAATTAAAACGTATCTAATATAAATGTATACATAATATTTATAAATCAACATTTAATATAAAAGAAATATAAATAATATATACGAACAATATGACATATATATATAAGTTAGAAATAAATACAAGGTATAAAAGAAATATTTACCTATACACATATACACATAACACATACAAAATAATATATATATATGCTTATTAATAATAATAATAATAAACAGTGACCAAATTGAAAAAAAAAGAACACTATGCTAACAAAATTGAAACTTAGCTAGAGACTAAAATAAAATAATTAGAATTTAATAGGCCTAATAGAGAACATGAAAATAGGCTTCTTAATAGTTCGGAACTAAAATAAAATATTTAAAACTAACAGGCTCGAATCTAAATACTAGTAATTACGAGTATATTGATTTTTAGTACTAAAATGAATGATATAAAAATGGGATGCTACATGTACAAGAAACATAAAACAAAGGCAAGCATGCATAAAGGACTACAATATAATACGAGGAAAATAAAAGGCTCAAAACAAAGGCCCCCATGCAATTAGCCCATTGACAAAAGAAGAAGAAGAAGAAGCAATACCCAGCCTATATTATCACAAAACGGCGGCGGTGGCTGGAGCAACATGAGGAAACCCTAGTTGAGTTGGATCTTCATGTCGGCCTTGGTTGCTGGGTCTTGTAATATGGGCTGTAATATGTTATTTTTGGACCTGCCATCTAACAAAATGAAAATTAATATTTATTTTAATATTTTAATATGTATTTAATAATTTAATATAATCTAATTTATTTATTTAATATATATTAATATTAAGATACATTTAAATGTAATGCAAATTGATTAAAGAAACCAATTAAAGAAAATAATTAAATGATGAAATCAGATAATCTAGAAAATTTGAATAAAAGTTCAAATTAAAAACCAGATGAAAACAAGTGTCTATAGCTTAAGGAAGCACAGTTCGACATTACCGATGTAAGATCAAGTTATAGCTTTAAGACATCAGCGGAGTTGCTCAAGGTACTCAACCAAATATGGTCTCTTGAAAAACATGTATCAAACCTATCCTTGGTAAATGCTCTGAAAATGGAGTTAGAGGTCATTTTCGGGGTGGGATCAAATAGTTGTTGCGAGAAAAAAAAAATACCAAGTTGCGTCATTTTGTACGCATTTGGTTAAAATACCAAGTTCTTAAAGTGAGACATGTGATAAAGTTCACAAAGAGCGAGAAGGAGTTCATAATCTGAAGAACTCGTCTGAAGAGAAAGAAGGAGTTCATAGTCTGAAGAACTCGTTTGAAGAGGAAGAAGGAGTTCATAGTCTGAAGAGGAAGAAGGAGTTCATAGTCTGAAGAACTCATATGAAGAGAAAAAATGAGTTCATAATCTGAAGAACTCATCTGAAGAAGAAGAAGAAGTTCATAGTCTGAAGAACTTATTCAACCTTTTGCTTGACTTTATCGCAGAAAGAGATAAAACATCATCAACATTTCCAGACATGAGTTCATAATATGAAGAACTCATCTGAAGAGGAAGAAAAAATTCATAATCTGAAGAACTTGTTCAACCTTAACTCGACTCATCACAAAGGGAAATAGATCAACATCAACATTATTCAACCTTTTGTCAAATCTATCACAGAAGGAGATAGATCATCATTCCTAGTGGAAAAGTTCATAATAATAAGAACTCGTCCGAAGTGAGCGAAAAATTCATAATAAGAAGAACTTATAGCTTAGAAGTTTGAACATTTCAAGCTAAAAATGGTGTTTTATGTCTTTGCTCCATTCTTGTTCCACAACAACGAGCAAAGAGAGGCATTTGTCATCACAATTTTTACATTCATATCGGTAGCTCCACGTTTCAGCTTCAGAAGCTTGCAACAACGACAACTTCACCAGCTGTCCCTTCTGGTTCTCTGCTCCACACAATAGCTGCCAACAGCCCAGCTCCCCCAGCTGTCCCTCCACGTCTCGGTTACATCTCACAAGCAAAACAAACAACAATAATCATTTTTGTTTTAATCATGTAAATGGGTTAATATATAACCCATAAAACTCATTGTAATAGACCAGAGCCTTTCAAATTAAAAAAAAAACAGCAGATACAAAACATGGAAATAAAAACACAGCAAAGGTTCTTTTCTATTTGGTTTTTCGTTTATTTTTCAGCTTTATATATATATTCGAAATCAAACAGCAAATATAAGGGAAAATAAAGGATTTTTAGGGCTTCGGGTATCACGTCACCGTAGAAGTCAGGTATAGCATCGGGAAGTGAGCTTCCGTGGTGGCCGAGCTTTTTAAGGGCATCGATCACATAAAAGGAAGAGAGTAAGAGATGAAAAGGGAGATAAGCCTTGGGTTTAGGCTTGTTTAAGAAGTGTTTCAGGCTTCCTCGGTTGAATGAGTCATCGGTTGGAGTAGGAGCGGCCACCATGGAGGTGGCCGACGTTGAAAAGGCTTTAAGCCTTTGTGAGTTTCGACCACCGTTGTGTAGAGTGGAGAAGAGATGAGCGGGGAAGGGAAGAAAGGTTTAGATTATTTAGGTTTTAATTTTAGGGTTTTTTAGATATATTTTTATTTTTTTTAGTTTTGGGTAAATTATCTATAGGACCTCTTGTTTTATCCGTATTTTTATATTTCAGTCACTGTTTTTATGGTTAAATCACGTTTAAATCCTTATATGTTTGTTGTGTTTTGCGTTTTGGTCGCTGAAGGATTTAGTTTAATTTTTGGGGTAAATCACGCTAAAGTCTCTATACTTTTAGTGTGTTTTTATATTTAAATCACTAATTAATGGGTTAATCAGCCATAAGCCATTCTAGTTTATGCATTTTTTTATTTTAGTCACCGATATTCTTTCTTTATTTTATTTCGATTTTGGCATGTTAATTTCTATTTTATTTTATTTTAGTCATTAATTAATTTTGTTATTATTTTATTTATGAATATGATGCTATAGTTTTAATTTTATTTGTTTTGATCGTTATTCAATTGTAATTTATTTTTATTATTACCTTTTTATGTTCAATATAATTAATTTAATAATTATTTTATTTTTTATTAGTCATAAATATATATATTAAATAAGAATATTTATTTATTTTTAATATTCAGAAAGGGGTTGTCTTAAAACAACTAGATGTCATTTTCTGATATTTTTAAATAAATAAATATCATGCTTATAAATATATATATATATATATATATATATTTACTTTAGTTTTATTTATATTATTTTAGGAAATATTATCATATTATTATATTTATTTATTTTTTAATATTAAAGAAAGGAGTTGTCTTAAAGTAACTAGATATCCTTTTATGATATTTTTAAATAAATAAATATCCTATTATAAAACTCTAAGTATATATATATATATATATATATATATATATATATATATATATATATACTTATTTACTTTAGTTTTATAAAAATTATTTTAATATATATTTTTTAGAATTATCCGATTGAATTAGAAATAACAGGATCATAAATTAAATTTATATTTGAATTCTTAAATTCTATTATTAGAGACAATTTATACGACAGGGACCAATTTTTTGCGTTGATGGGTGTTAATCCTTCCCCAAACGTAACCGACCACGAATCCATTTTTATTACTAAAAAGAACGAATTTTGGTTATACGTATACCAATTTATCTTTTAAATAGTTTTTATTAAAAACTCTTTTAAAATATTGTTTTTAGGTATTCGACCTACCTAACCCAAAATGGCGATGGCGACTCCCAAAACATTTCATAAAAACCATTTATTTCATTCACATTACTTTTCCGCCAAGAAAATTTCGTACCCGGGCGAAAACCAGTTACGACACTATTACTGTAGTAACGTCTGTTAATAATGAGTGATCGATTTGTTATAAATCGACAATGTTAGTGATCAATTTGTTACTTTTAAAACTTTAGTGCGAAAAACAAAATTCACGCAAACATTAGTGACCATTTGGTCCATAAAGGTAAATGGAAACATTAGTTGGAGCCTTAGGAAGTTGTTCTCTTTAAGAGGCAAGGTCGTTCCTTTTATATGATATGTTGGCTCAGGGGCCTATGAAAACTAAGGAGATTTGGATGAAATTTTGGGGTAACAAGGATAAAGTCTCGTGGCATAAACTCATTTGGTTTCCATTACGTAATCCTAGATATTTTGTAATTGCTTGGCTAACGATTCTGAACAGGCTGAAGATACTAATTTTTTACCCATATTGATTTATTATTATTATTTTATTATTATTATTATTATTATCATTATTATTATTATTATTATTATTATTATCATTATTATTATTATTATTATTATTATTAAATATATTAAATGCATATATAAATAATAATAAAAAATATATACAAGCCCAATCGACCGGCCCAATTACAATGGCCCAACCATTTAACCCAAATGTGTAACCCTAAACCCTAGCCGCCATCATCCATCCACCGTTGGATCTGGCATGATCCAACGGTCCAAGAGCTTCCAGATGCAAACCCTAGGGTATGATACCCTAGGGCCACGCGGCCGCCGCTGCTGCTCTCGCCGTCTCCACCGCTGCCACGTCCCAACCGAAGGCTCCAGAAGCTCCAACGCCAGCCGTCCACGCCATGGCTATGGGGTGAGTCACCACTGGTAGTCCGGTGACTCACCGAAGGGTAGTCTATTACCCGGTCCGATGACCACACCGGTGATGGCTATAAAGCCATCACCCCATCTACAAGCAAAGAGGAGAACAGACAGAGACGGAGAGAAAAACAGAGAAACAAGATACTAAAAAAAACTACTACCAACGATCTCAGCAGCAGAAACAGAAAAGAAAGAAAAGAAAAGAAAGAAGAGAAACTTACCGAGGAAGCCCCGACCACCGGACCTCACCAAAACCTTCGAAAAACCGAAGGTATATTTCTTAGATTTGCTCCGATCGGGAGCCGTTTAAAGGAAAAAGTCATCGGGACCGTCATTAGGACGGTCCGATCTATGTTTTAGTATAAAAAAAAATTTCGGCCACCGAAGGCGGTGGCTGGCGGCGGACGAACACCGGCAGACGGATGCCGGCCGTCTGGCTTCTCTCTATTTTAGAGAGAAGCGAGAGAAAAATTCTCTCTCTCAGAGAAGAGAGAGAAAGGAAAAATAGAGAAATGAAGCTGGCCCTTCGGGCCAGCCGGGTTTGGGCATTAATAGCCCTTCCCAAACGACGCCGTTTTGGGGAGGCTATTCGTGTAATTAATATAGTTAAATCCTTTCCGCAGTCCTCTGAATTTGTAAACTTTACATTTTAGTCACTAAATCGAATTTATAATCCTTTTAAATTTGATCTCTAAATTTTAATTTATTTATTTTAGTCCTTTATATTAAAATAATATATTTAGGGTAAATAATAGATTTAGTCCTATAACTTTAATAATTAATATTTTAATCCCGAGTTTATATTTTTAATTTATTTTAATCGATATTCGAATTTTAGATAAGTTTATTTTAGTCACTAAATTAAAAAAAAAATAATATGTTTAATCCCTATAATTTTGATTAATTGAATTAGATTTTTAATTTAATTTTAATAATTTAGTCACTATTTTTAAATGTGTTCATTTATTTTACTGCTTTTAAATATACATTCTAATTGTTTTATCGTTATTTATTTTACTGCTTTTAAATATATCATTCTAATTGTATTTTTATTGCTTTATTTAATATTTTTATTATATAGTCATAATATATATATAAATAATAATTTATATTTTTTCAAAAATATTTTATATTTTTCAATATCGAAGAAAAGGGCAGTCTTATATAACTGGATGTCCTATTCTGGTATTTAAAATTAAATATATTAAAAATTATTATTTAATTTTATTTAAATTTAATTTTATTAATATCAAAGAAAAGAGCTGTCTTAAGGCACCTAGAAGTCCTTTTCTGATTTTTTTAAATAAATATTTCTATATAATTTTGAATAATAGGATTATAAATTAAATATATTTGAATTTTTAATTTTTAATAATAGAGACAATTTATAAAAAAAGTACCAATTTTGGGCGTTGTAGGGGTGCTAATCCTTCCCTAACGTAACCGACCACGAATCCTTTTTATTATTAAAAAGAACGAATTTTGGTTATAAACGCAGATCAGTTCATTTTTAATTGATGTTTTCTTAAAACTTTTAAAAATAATTTTTAGGTATTCGACCTACCTGATCCAAAAGGCCGATGGCGACTCCCAAATTATTTTCAAAACCATTTATTCACATAAATTTTCCCGCCAAGTAAAAAATTCGTGCCCGGACGAAAACCGGTTACGACAGCTTGGCGACTCCGCTGGGGACTGGTCAAACTTTAAAAATCAATTAAATTGTCTCTATTAATTATAAATTAAAATTTCATATATTTAATTTATAATTTTTATATATATATACATATTTTTATAGTATTTATATATATTATTATATTTCATTTTATTTACAAGTATTTTATTTCATTATTTTTCTGTCAAGGTTTGAACATTTCTCCTCACACACAACACTTGCATTGCATACATAAAGCTCTATAATTGAGTTGTCCCTTTTAAGTGGGAGTGAAAGCGACTTCGTGAGAATTTATTCTCCGTGTCAGACCTAGCAAGTAACTTTCGGGGTATATGCTCTATGTCTTCATGAGAATTTATTCTCCGTGTCAGGCATAGAGAAATGTATCCCCTCGACT